>NC_090936.1:703719624-705168242 GCF_040938575.1 Ambystoma mexicanum | reverse complement strand
GCAATTATATTTTTCACACTAATGTTCAGACTTGTCACTTACTGGGCCGCTGCATTTATCTCCATTGAGATAAATGGGGGGGAGGTAATGGAACCATTATGGAGAATGCAACAAAGCCATTTAAGGAGGGTAATTATTTGATATGGGATGGTTTCCAGCTGGTATGGGGGTACGGCCCTCACCCCGACCAGGCTAAGAAGCAAAATGTTACCAGTAATAGCCCAACTATGCTCCCAAAACCCCAACTCAATGCACATTTTTTTAGTGTACATGATTTAAATGATCGCAATCCCTCTGCTATATCATGTCTATATGACACCACTGCTACCCTGCCCACTCCAGCAGATAATCAACCAACAGAAAATGTTTACATCACAGATAGAATGAAAGAAAATGCAGAAATGACTAATACCTTCATAACCCTGTACGACGAGTGGGAAAAGGGGGGGGGAGGGATACACTACTACGAGTTGCCAGAAATTCAAAAGAATTCCTTAAAAGCAATAGAAGGAGGAGAGAAGCAGGTAGGAAAAGGTATGATGAATACTCCGGCCTAGGGCTAGATACAATAGAGCACCCCAGACACCCACACCAGTCTAATAAATGGTATGCAGACATGAGTTCCCGAGCAATGCGAACAACAAATGAGAGTCGCTATGCGTGCTCAGTGATCCCCCATGCCTCAGGTACACCTAAAGTCTTGCTTCCACAAGAATTGCCTCTCACAGATGCCCAATGTCTCCTTCATCTTACCCTGTGCAGAATTAAGAACAGCTTCCAGGCACACACGGTATCTTTTGGAATGATGCAAAATGAGAAAACATGCTACTCCATAGCAAAAGGAGTGGTGTGCATGAAAGAACCTTTTTTCTTCATACAAGGAACATTGTTTTCTGAAAACAAATGGAAGGATGACGTGATAACATGCAAGGCAGAAGAGCTGTGAGGATTGCCAGCAGAAAAATTACAGTGGATCGAGAAAACATGCACCCCGGTCTGGGCCGAACATATCTCTAAGCTAACATGGGTGAGCGCAATCGAAAAACCATTCAAACTGCAAAAAGAATTAGACTATGAACTGCTCTTCCAAGGGGAAGGAAAAATGGACATGGGAAGAAACAAAAACTGCAGTAAAATGCTCATGATTACTGATGTGAGGAAGGGAACGGCAGCACTCATGGACACTTACTGGGTGTGCAGCAAACGAGCATACCTGCACCTCCCTCCATCTTGGAGGGGCACATGCTCTCTTGCAATGCTGCACTCTGCTCTAATAGTAATACCAGAGAGCCACATCAGAGAAGGGCGAACACCAGCAGCTCGAGACACAGAGAGTGTACGACCAACTGAAGAGCCACCACTGTATGCCCTGTCGAAGGACAACATCCAAGGGGAGCTGATCCAACTAGCCAAAGACACTGAAGAAGGGTTCAACGTGATCAAGGTGGAATTAAGGGCTCTGAGGCTAATGACGATGCAGAACAGGTATGTCCTAGACCTGTTGACGGCGATGGATGGAGATGTTTGCCGAAAAATCGGGAGCGCGTGTTGCACATTCGTGCCTTCTGAAGACGCAGATAATGGGACACTATCGCACATTATCTCTGCAGTGCACAACTTGGGGGAATGCATGAAGAAGGAAGGCGGTACGAAGGCAAGCACATGGTTCGACAAAATCTTTTCATGGGTGCCTTCCTGGATGGGACTTGCCGTCAAAATGCTGATGCCCCTCATCGTGTTTTTCCTCTTGATTTTTTGTGTGTGCCAGCTGGGTCTTCGCTGCTGCGCAGGCGCAGTCCCCAATGGAGCAATGATGATGGTGACAGTGGGCAACACTAGAGGAGTGGCACGACCGCAACAGGAGGCACACGTGCAGACTGGCCAGGACTCTGAGGCAAAGTACAGAATGGTCCCAATGTACTATGATGGGGATATAGTGGATAGGTTATATCACACTATGATAAAGGAGCCTTTGAAACTAGAATGGTACACGGAGGTATGGGTAGACCTCGAAGGAACGGGGGACTGTATATATATGACCTCCACACCACATGAATACGCTAGAAGGGGGGAAAGCCTCCGGGGAGTATGCAGAGCCTGGATGCCTATAAAAGGAACACCAGCATGGGAGGAGGCAGTGTTAGATGAGCAGGAACGTGAACGGATGGGGGAGCGAAAGGGGGGAGATGTAGGGGAGGATAGGTCATTAGGACCCCCCTCACATGCATCTCTGGCCCAGGTGGAGACTCATGACTCGTCGGCGGCTCCCTCGCCCTAAGGGCCCAGGAGGAGGGGGGCTGCGGATTGACACGTGAGGCTACACGACTACAGGATAAGGAATAACATAGACTCCAATTTGTATTTAGACAACTCCATTTTGTGTAAAAAGGCGCTAAAATCCAGTCCATGCAATGTTGCTCACACACTCGAACACACAGAAAGATGCAGCCTGACCCCTGCTTGACTGCGCTCACAGAAGCATACACGTCCCCCCAGCCTCCACCTCATGGTAGATCCGCTGAAGGCCTGTTCTCACGAGCAACCAGACAGAAACAAACAACAAAATAAACACTGTATCACTTGGCCTTCCGCAGTGCATCATTTGCCCCAGCCGTGACCAGGCTTGGTAGAAGGTAACTGAAACCAGCCCGATCCTGCATGCCCTGACCTTGTACCAAGCCCTCTAAGTTGGACTGTGTGGCGCCCCTCACCCCCATCAAGCCCGAGGCACCTTTCGTAACGAAATGAGCATTTGTGTAATATATGTCGTGTTGAGTAATGTTTACTGCTATTCTGGTGACATCTGATTTAAGAGTAATATGTGATCACTCCTGTCCATGATGTAACAAAGCGCATTTGTAATGATGTAAATATCCAGTGCTCTTTCTTACACACAACCCAACCTAATGCTACCTCATGTTCGTATGTCAACTACTGATGCGAAATACTGTGTTAAATGGCAAAACCCTCTCCAGCCTGTGTTCCCATATGAATGTAAAAATATATGTATAATACCAAAAACTCCAAGTGTTTCCACCCACCCTTGCCAATAGTGCGGGAAGCTGCCCTGTGCAGGGAAACAGGCCCAGAGCTGCAAGGTTGTCTCCCTCCTCCTCCCCCTCCCAGGCCCACTAGGGATAGCTGGTGTTCGAACAGCACAGCCTCGCCTCCCCTCCCAATCTTGCTGGACCCGCTTCAAGCATTCACCTCCCCCATTTCAAAAGGCCGCCACATCCTGACTCTGTGAATTACGAGCTACCTGGTCCTAAATCCCACCATCTCCCGGGCACCGGTTACATGCCCCCCATGGCCCATTGGTATCCCTGTTCACCCCAAGTTAATGACCCTCAAAGGGGGGCGCCCACCCTTGTACTAACAGATCGTAATACCGTCCTTCATTATAACCACCAGGACAGGGCGATCAAATAACCCCTCCCCTCTGTGCCCCCGACCCTGCATATGGACACATTGGACTACCATACCTGAACCCAAATGTCACTACAACAGATGGATATGGATACCCCCTATCACATATCCATGTCCCTGTCTCCTCCTTGAGCTAAGGTCAATGTGTCACATGATGTATCAGATACCTGACATTGTAGAATGTGCAAATGATTGCGAATGTGTGACCACAAGGGCTAGTGTTAGAGAAGCCACCAATCATCAATACAAGTTATGTCCGACCGGTAGCTCCAACCCGAAGAGCCCAGCTGACCCATCTACCCCGCGTGGCACCGCACAGACGTCCACCAATCCTGGAACAGCAAAAGTATACATTGTACACTGGCTAGCCTTCACCACCCAATCCCTAAGACTATGTGCCCCCTAAGCTTGGTTCATGCGTGACGTTAGTTCTGAAATAAGTAGGACTGTCTTTGCTATTGTCAGACAGAGCGCTCTCGGAGTTTGCAGAGTCCTTTGCATGCCCTATATTGATTATATAAAACCCTTTTGATCTCACCCGCACTTGGTCCTGGTCTCATTCCCCTCCTGGAGTGTTTCCTTAACTGCCTCTCACTAAAGGGGGTGCGTTTTTATGGAAACACTCACATTCAATCTCTATGTCTTCGCTCTCACCGAGACGTGGTTCAATGCCTGCTCAGTGACTAATTTTGACTCTCTTTTCCCTGATGGCAACAAGATCATCTCTAAGCCTCACCGTAACAGTGTTGGCGTTGGGGTTGTTTTGATATTCCCTGAGTGGGTCCATTCTTCATGATACCCACACAGCCCTACTCCTCTTTCAAAAGCCTTGTCTGCAAGCTTGGCATCTCTCTTACATCCTCTCTGTCCCTTGCCACTATCTACAAGCCACCTGGCACTATCTCCCTGTTCCTCTCAGAATGTGCTGATAATGTCTCCTCTCTCCTGACGTCTACCCCTAGACTGCTCCTCCTAGGTGACTTCAACATCTACCTTGACTCCTCAATCACAGATTCCACTCTCTTCTGTGACCTCTGTACCTCTCTCTCCCTCTCTGCCCCTCTGGTTTTACCCACTCAGCTGGACACACTCTTGATGGCTTCATCCATGCTGACCTCTTGCTCTCTGCTCCACTCTCCACCCTGCTCACCTGGTCAAACCCTTCCCTCCTCTCCGCCCACCTGGGTCCCCTCGGCCCTCTGACCACTCCTCTCCCAGCTCTGCCAGCCTTGTTCACGGACCTCCGTACGATGAAACAAGTGTTAGTTGCAGCCTTCACCTCTACCTTCCTCCCCCCTCCTCTCGCTGCTGTCTCAGCTCTCAACAACCTCCATCTAGCCATCACTAACACTCTCAACATTCTTGCCCCTGTCATGAGGATCCACTTTAAACCTTCCACCAAGCGTAACACTTGGTACGACTCTGATCTAGCAGCCCTGAAACTCAAGTGCAGAAATGCTGAACGGAAATGGCAGACCTCAAACTCATCTTTTGATAAACCGGCCTGTCACCTTCTCCAAAGGCAAGATCATCTCTCCACTTGTTCAAATAAGAGGAGCCACATCTTGGTTTGCATCTCTGGAGCATCCAACAACACAGCTGAACTCTTTAAAATTTGCAAGGAGCTAGCCAATACTTCTGCAGTCTCCACCTTGCCATGTCCTTTCCCGGGCCCTCTAAACTGCACTGGCCGCCCACTTCAATGAACAAACTAAGGACATCATGAGTATGCTTTCTTCTTCCCTTTACCCTCCCCTCCTCCCATCTTCCGGCCACCCCTGGCTTCTTATTCTCCCTCATCCTCTCTCTCCTCCTTCTCTCATATCACATTAGAAGAGGTCACCAGAGTTTTCCTCTCTATTAAGGTCTTCTCCAAACAGGTATCCCCTGTTCTTCCAGAACTATTAAGAACAATATCGGCTCCCTTGCCCTTGCCCTCACTGATTTCTGTAAACATTCTCTTGCTACCCTGTCTTTTCTCTCTTCCCTCAAGTACTCCCTTGTGCACCCCTTCCTGAAAGATCCTTCTGTGGCCCCACGTGTCCGGCTAACTGCTGTCCCATCTCTATCACTCCCTCCCTTGGGAAACTCATGGAGAAGTTGGTCTTCCCCCAATGTACCCTGCATACTGCCTACAAGACCACCAATCTGTATTCCAAGCATCCAGAGGCAAAGAAACTGCTCTTCTGAACAACTGTGAACAACTGCTCTCATCTCTTGACTCGAAACTCACCCATTGTTCTCATTCTACTTAATCTCTCCTCTGATTTCGATACAGTCAACCACTCTATCCTCATAAGGCGGATTCATAATACCCTGGGTATCTCGGAGTGGGCACTAGACTGGCTGACCTCCTTCCTCACTGACCGTCCCTCACAGGTTATCCTGGGTTATTTCTCCTTCCCCACCTCGATCTCCCCTTGTGGCGTTCCCCAATACTCTATCCTCTCGTCCTGGTTCTTTAACATCTATCTCACCCTACATGCTCACATTACCTTCAATTGCTCCCTGCACTTCCAGTGTTATGCAGATGACACCCAACTCTTTTTTAAACTTCCCACTGAATGCCATCCCACGTCTTCTACCATTCCACAAAGCTTGTCTGCTCTCCAGTCTTGGTGCACCTCTAATGTTCTCTGTCGCAATGCCAGCAAGACTGATATCCTTGCTATTCCTCCCTTTACTCTGGCCAACCACTATGGACTCTCCCACCTCTCCTTCATCTGAAGCCAGAAACCTTGGAGTCATCTTTGACTTCTCCCTCTCCTACCTTCCTTACATCCTGGACCTTGTCAAGAAGGCCTATTTCCAACTCCACCTCTGCAAAGTACCCTCCCTTTCTTCACGTTTCCCCAGAAACTCAATCTCTCCATGGCTATGGTACTCTGTAGGCTGGACTATTGCAACAGCCTCTTCCTTAATCTATCCTCTTGCTCTCTATGCACCCTCCAGCTAATCCAGAATAGGGCTGCAAGGTGTATTATTGGCCTTAAGATCATGGACAGCATCTCTCCAGTCCTAAGTTGTCTCTACTGGCTCCTGGATCCCTCTGCATCATCCATAAGGCTGTCTGAGGCCTAGGATCACGCGATCTAGAACTTGCTCTCACCAAATACTCTCTGGCCTGATCTCTCCGATATTCTGGCTCCAACTCTCTGCTTGTCAAGCACTTGTCTAAGCAGCAAGCGGGTACCCAATCTCTTTCCTCAGCTGACTTACTCTTCTGGAACTGCCTCCCCCTTCCTCTATGTCTTGAGCCAGATCTCCTCAAATTCCACACGCTCCTCAAGACTCTCCTCTTCTCCTCCTCTTTCCCCCGCTCCCTCCTCTGCTATCCCCCAGCAGCTGGAATTGGTGCCCTGGGCCCTTTTTTGTCCTTCTGGACCCGAGCCTTCTGTCCAATTGGCTGCAGCCTCCACCCTCACCCTGCACTTGATTTTGGGCACCAACTGGCCTGTGGTGTCTCACAGGCCCACACTTATTGTACCTGTAGGTGACCACTATCCTACCAAGCGGTCACTGCCTTTCACTTTCCAGCTGCCCTGCAACTGGCTCTCTGACACTTCCCCCTCTGCGGAACCTCTAGCACTTACCCCCCTCCCCTGTCCCTTCTCTCTCGCGCCACTATGACATCATGAATGTTCACAAGGCCTAATAGGACTGCCTCTGCCTTTTGCTCATCATTGTTACGTTATTCCATTTGTCTTGTTTTGTTCGCTCCCTTTACCCAGTGGGCGTTTTGAAACACAATTTCTTGCACTATAAATACATACATAAGATAGTATTGTACAAGTATAGTGGCAGTGCTCTAAAAAATAATATAGTGGCTGTGGCTGAACGTTGTGCATAATGCCCATGGCTTAAGACTTTGGCTAGTGTGACAGAAAACAATATACGGAATAATAAAACCCTTGAAATTCAAAGGAACACATTTAGTTGCAGGGACGTTAAGGAGTGTAAATCATTGTGAAAAAAACCTTGAAATTCAAGGTTGCTGGGACGTTAAGGTTAGAATTTAATGCAACAAAACCCTGGATATTCAACTAAGGCCACATTAACATTGCGCCCCCTGTTGCTCAGCCTATGATCACAAAGATGACATCAAAGATCACATCACTGATGACATCATTAATTACATGTTGTATGTTAACACTGATGACATCACAAATTGCATCACTGGTGAAAACCCTAATTACATTGTATATAACAGATTACATCAAAAATGGCATTAGACATAACACCATTAATAAATTATATCATAAAATCGAAAGTATAGATGAGTATCATCTGCTTATTTGTGTAGCAAGATGTTGGCATCATTGATGAATGAATGTAGTGGATCCATATACAGATTGAAAAATCACTGTTTGATAATTGTGCCCTTTCTGCAGGTAACCAGATTACAGTAGGATCTGAAGATTCCCATTTGAACAGCTTGATGTATGTCTGATAGATTAAAAGAGAGCCAATTGAAAATGCGTTTTAGGCACCCATTATTTGGCCAAGGATGGTGTTCAGATTGTGGTGGCTGATTTTATCAAAGGTGTCAGAAAGGGCCAGAGGGAACAGAATGAATTGTCCCCTGTATCTATGATGTGATCAGTGTCTTTTACAGTGATACATAGGGTGTGTAGCCAGATTATGGGCTGATATCTTAAAACATTAGCGTAGTCTTGTGAGTAACAGTCTGTGCATCGGTCTGTACATCCATTTGGATTAGTCCTTGCCCAGGTATTTTTATTTATTTATTTACTTATTGGGTATTTATAAACCACCAATACACAATGTGTTTGGAGGTGCAATAAGACAAGACGGGGGCAGGGGGGACACAAATAAAAACGGCCCTACTAGTGACATTCAGATCATGCAAGTGCAGTAGCAAGACATGCATGTGAGAGGAAAAGGGGGTTGCTGATCAGGGCGGAACTGCCCATGAGAAAGCGAGTGCCAGGGGAGGCCAAGAGGACAAAGCCAGGGGAATGCAGAGAGTGCAGGGGAAGGAAGGTCCATGAGCTAAGTGCGAGGTAATTGGCCGGAGAGACTCAAGGGTGCCTGTCGAGCCACGCTAGTGCAGGAGGAGGGGGCCCAGAAGGGGAAGTGCAGGTTGTTGATGGCAGGGTCAGGGGAGACCCAGTGCAGGGGAAGAACGGACAAGGGGGTCTGGAAACCTCTAAGAATCTGAAGGAACCTGGCAGCCAGTCAAGCGGCAGACAGGGACATAAGCAGGACATGGGGAAGGAGGAAGAGAAAGGAAGGTCTTGAGAAGGTTCCAGAACTCAAGGAGATCCGGCTAAAGTATGAGAGGGGCAGAGAGGCCATTCCAGAGGGAGGCACCTGTGGAGAATAGAGATCTACCCCCCACTCTCTGCTCAGGAAAAGCATTTGATCTGCAGAGAGTTAGAGCTAGAAGACCGAACGGCTCGGGCAGGAATGTATTTAGGTGTTGTCAGCAAAAGCCAAGTTTTAAGAGATTAGCAAATTTAGAGAATTGTGGGGACATTCCAAGCCATTATGGGGATTGAGTTACAAAGGGTGGGTGTGTGACAAGAGGAGGATTGTTTGTGAATCCTCTCTTTGCAAGTGAGTTGTGATTTGAGCCAGTTGATTGATTTGCTGTGCAAGGTACATATGCCACTGGATATGTGGAGCTTTTACAAGCAGATGATTTGAGTGTCCAAATCAAACATTTCCCTAAGAACTATTAGTTAAAGTAAATGGAGCTGTCATAGAAATTAGCATAATGCAAAGATAATGTGTCCCTCAAGTAAGTGTTGTTTCAAGATGGATACATATAACATGTCTATTAATTCAAGGAAAAGTAATGGCTTTTCTGCACCAGAGGTCTCTTGAACTATGATATCAAGAATGCATTTTTCTGCATATTTTAGATCATATTTAATTACAGACTCTGATCTACAGGCTCGGTTTATGAAGCAATCCTAGTCTGACTTTAACCAGATTGATTGTCAACGATATCCTGGATTCCGATGTACATTTGTGCTACACATATGTGTGTGCCATGTTTAAGTCTCTTGACTTAGCGGAGTGCTTCAACATTAGAACTGGCCGGAGTAAGAACAGTGAATGACAGTGGTGAAGTCATGCTTAGCTTTTATGCATAATCAAAGGGAGGACTTTGAGTACCATGAATCTAGTATTCAGGGATATTGTGCAATTAGGTCTATGTTGGGTTTACCCAAATATATTTTTTGGTTCTCTGATCCCAGAAAGAGGGCCATTTTGTTACGTCTGAGAATGAACATCCACTTTTGAATGGGTACACCCCCCCTCTGTTAACAAACGTAGCAAAGAATCTATTTGATTTTTTGTGGCTGGCATGATGTAGATAACCTGATGTATTTCTTACTTGTTTACCCCATAAATCCTAGCTTGCGACAAAAGTGTCTTTGTTCAATTCTTACAATTTGGGGGATTAGTCACTTATCTACAGCTTATAACATGAGGGTATCCCTTCCTAGTATACATTGTGCATATAAACTGTATCTGTTTGTTGTGCTGTAACTTAGAATGTATTTATTGCTCTGCAAATAATTTAATTGGACACTGTGTATTGTTTGGTGTTTTAAAGTTTTACTATGTGTTCCTGTTATGTCTTGTAGGCACTATTTTTATGTGTTTGGTTATCACCTTTTATGGGTCTTTGTTCCCGAAATAATGAATTTTCCAAGTTATGATGTGTAGAATTCATCTCTTCAAACTAACATATGGAAAGCAACTTGAACAAATTGCAGCAATGAAAATGCTTAATTTTAATGGTCCTTTCAATTTGAAGAATATTAATAACTTGATACTGTCTTGTTACAAAATTATGGCATGCACTGTTTTTTTTAATTATGTATTGCAAAATATACATATGTGTTAAGAAAATGCACATGCAACTGTTGAATTCTGATATAATAATGCATTTTGCTGAGAGTTACAGTTGCCAAGAAATATATAAGGTTATATAATAAATAAATAATTGAATAGATATGAAAATCGACCTTAATATTGTGGGTGTGTCAAAGAAGTTATAAATGCATCCTGATGACATTATAAACTTTAAGACAAATGGGAGCCAGAAGATGGACATTCTGGGGGTGTCTTAAAGACAACATGCCAACCAGAGAGACCATCCAATACACAGATCCTTTTATTCTTGCAAGCTGACAATACAGAGGATGTTAATGAAATGAATGACACACTGGCACACAGGGAATTGAGTACATTCATTTCAGAACAAGAAGATGTGCCCGCAGAACCAGGAATAGAACAGAGCTTGACATACACAGGTACCTGGATCCATGGGCTGGGAAAGGGAATTTGATGTCCTACTATCCAGTGATTTGCTTTCCCTTCACCAATGAGAGGTTCCAGAGAGTTGACTTCCTTATGCTTTTTTTCTGCTCTAAAGAGATTTCCATTCAAGAACTTCACATGCATGTCCACCAATGCCCTATTTGTTTACTCAGATGTTATTTTCCTTTAGAAATTAAATATTGGTAAGGTCAGGTATTGCACTATTTGTTTTTAAAGACAGGATTCTACCTTAATCTGTGGTATTATGATAGCCTGTTAACTTCACGGATTGATAAATGAATTAAAGGACTCATAGGACCTGTAGCAGCCTTATGCAATTAAACACCCTAACTAGTATTCAAAACATTGGGTAGAGGGCTCTGTTAAAGAAATAGGATCCACATTGAGAGCTGGTTCAGCTATGTTATCCTTCTTAAATGGCCTTAATTTCAAAGACACAACTATTATTAATGTTTCATTAAGTGATATTATTAGATACTGTGAGTATCTGGAGTGCAACCATGCATAGTTTAGGTAGGAACAGTGATTCTCCCATACAATTTTCAAAACAATTCTGTTCAATGACATGTAACGTAAGTAAAAGAATGTAAAATGTTTCCACGTGGATTCACCATAAAATAGCTAATGTACAGTACAACAGTACATTATTCTGTCAACCATACCTATTTATGTAATTATGTTTCATATTCTTCTGCTCTTCAATGTTATGTCTGGTATGATTTATTGAAGAATGTTCACTGTATTTTCTCAAAGTGCAGCGAGTTGACCTTCTGAAAAGGTTTTTCGTTTAAAACCTAAATTGAGTATAATATAATCTAATCCTCTGTTTTATCAGGTCTGATAATCTGACAAAATTCAAACATAAATTGTTAATCTCAAACAGTTGAATTTAATTATCGTAGCCACAGCTGACATGTGTTTCGACTCGTTTTTTTTCTCAAGGCTGATATTCATACGACATCGAGTCAATGCTGCTACTTGAAGTGTTCCAATGTTAAAGTAAGTCGCATTTTTTATGGGTGTGCCATACTTTCTTTTAAAGAACATAGAACATTTCTGATTAGATTGTAATTTTCTATTTGCATGGACACATGTTACGACCCATGGTATTTCTCAAGGCTGATATTCATACAATATTGAGTTTTTCTTAATGCAAATCATATACAAACAGATGGGTATGCTGAGAGCCTGACACTCTTCTCAGAGATTCTGAAGAAGCATCTGGATGATATTACTTTTCCAGATGAATTGGTAATAGTGTAATAAGTAGATCACATCCCAAACATGTGAGGGGTGTATGCAGGACATGCTAGTACACCTTGCTGCATTAGTTAAAAAAGGGCATAAAGCAGACAAACAACAATTTCAGTTGTTTAAATCTAAAGTGCATTACATTGGTCATGGTATTTATGTGAGCATGCATAGCCTAAATGGCTCAGAGTATAAACCATTTTGAAATGACATAAGCCCACAATAATTGCACAAAAGTGATTCTAACTGCAACAGTTTACTGTCAGCATTGGATATTGGGATATGCTAACACAACGCTTTATATCTGCTGACCTGAAATAATACCCCTGAACACTCTTTTTTTTTCTTGTGTGCATAATGGGGTCAATGTTGGCAAAGGGGGGTGTTGGCTGCTATTGTGTGCAAATGAGATGTACCAGCCTTTTCCATGGTGGATGCACAGCACTGCAGGCAATGTTTTGATATGCAAGAGACACAAAATGGACAACGAGAGCAAGAGCATTCATGTTAGTTAAGCACCCTTTCCTCCCACCCCTGGGGCATCTTTTGGTAATTTCCAATGTGACTTCATTCAAATGTAAAATTTGCTGGGTGCGAATATGTGTTAGTTATCATGGACATGTCTTCTAATTGCTCAAGGTATGTCCATGTCTCCGAGTTAACACAAACACAAGGTGGATCACGACTGCAACAATCCTATGTTAACTTCACCTTTCGAAGTCAATGAAAGCCAGGAAGTATTTAGGGGGTAATTCATGGATTATTTGCGCCAAAAAAACGAGATTTGTGCGCCATTCTGCCCGCAAATCCCCATTTGTTAAACAGGGATTTGCGGGCAGAATGGCGCACAAATCCCATTTTATTCGGCGCAAATAATCTATGAATTACCCACTTAGTCTTAGCGTTGAGGGCCTTTAGCTTGGGTATGTTTAAAATGAAGAGATTGAAGGTGGTGCTGACTCCCTTGATGAATCCAGTTGGTCTAGGGACTAATCAGCCGCTTTTTTGGTGCCCATGTAGTGAGCTCACTGAGGAGGATGGATCCAAATATTTTCCCCATTACATCCAGAAGTGCAATTGGTTGCTAGTTTTTAGGCTCTTCTTTGTTGCACGTCTTGAAAATGGGTATGATGATGCTGTTTCTCCACGAGGTGGGGATTTTCTTGGTTTGTGTGATTTTTCGAAATAGAAGACTTATGAAGTCTGACCAGGGGCCACATGCCTCTTTTAGCATTTAGTTGTTGAGTCCATCAGGACCACGGGCTCTCGATGCATTTAGTTTGCTGATCATTCTTAATATGTCATTTCTAGTGTAGTTGAAGTTCCATTGCTCTATAGATTTTGTTGGTTCCCACTCTGCTTTCTGTGTGATTGGGAAAACTAAGGTGGTAAAATGAGCGACTCCGTTTTTCTCTGAATCGTTGGATATTTGAATAAAGGGCTGGAATCTGCCATTATTTTTAGAAGTTCCCATACGTTTCTGGTGTTTTTCTTTGATATAGTTTTCATTATGGTTTCAACGTCATTGTGTGCTCTTTGTGCTTGTGCGGCTGTGAGCCAGTTTCTATAAATTTGTTTCCTTTCTTCATAAGGCAGAATGTAACTATTTTGTTGCTCGGCCTGGGGTTTCTCTTCACTTCAACTACTGTTCTACCATAGAGATGCATTGGTGTGAATGACGCGTTCTCATATTTTTTCGTTGTTTCCTTGAAATTAATTAGCAGCCAGGCATATTATGGTGTCTCATCAGCTGGTTCATTGTTACTGCCGAGTATTTTGGTTATATGGGTTACGCCCTTCACTTTTAGCATGAGTCTATTTCAGCCTTGCGTAAGTTCAATCAGTGTTTTGGGATTTTGACAGGGGAGCAGAGTTGTTTTTTCCCAGGCTATTTCTATGAGGTTGTGATCATTCGTTGGCATGTATATCACATGTAAGTGCATTATTGACTGCAACATGTTTGTTGAGACAAATATGTAATCTAGGCATGCATTAGATTTTCCTCTAGACCAAGTGTTCCTGGCTGGGATGTCTCCCTCGGTTTGGGCATTGAGCATATGGAGATTACGTTCTCTCATCTCCTCCACCCATTGACAAGGATGTTTTGTTAATTCACTTTTATTTATTACATGGCCCTGTTTGTTGAACAGTATCATGTTCAAATCGCCAAAAAAAGATGAATTGTGGGTCTTTATATGTACTTGTTATTTCATCAATGTAATCCATTATAGTTTTAGTGAATTTTTCATGGTTGCACATGTTTCCACTATAGCATGCATTGCATACAATTGAAATGTGTGTTCCTAATGTGCGTTGGGTGTCCTTTGAATTATAAAGATTTGCATGTAGAGTTTTAAGGCTACTAAATCTTCTACCACAAGACCAGCTCCTTTCCTTACTAGCGTTAAGAGTCCGGAGAAGTGTCTGACCAAAGCTCATTTTTTTGTGGGATTCAGGTAGCATTCATAGTCGTCGCAGCAGCAGGGTTTTCTGAGCCATGTTTCTTGGAGTCATAGTATTTTGTATTTTTCGAGGCCTAAAGTTTGGTTGTTGAAAAGATGGAAATAGCCTCAGGAGTTCCAGGATCCTCCATAATGGGTAGAATTGATGGTATTTACCTGGCTACAGTCGTTCACTTCTGGTGCCAAGGCTCTTGCTCTGCAGCTCTAATTTGATGAATAATTTTTCATATTGGCATTTACTACTAGTTTTTGTATTTTTATTTTTGAGGTGAAATGTGCGTACATGTTTATCTACGATAGATTTTACCTCACGGTTGTCTATTCACATTCCTTGCTTGGCGCTTGCCTGCTAGGTTGGTGTTGTGAGTTTTGGGTTCTTGTGTGACCTTGCCTATTGGTTTTAAATTATCAAGGATTTTACTAATCTTTGCAGAGTGGTCTAACATTTCAAATCCTAGTGGCAGTAAATTGGCAGCCTTTTCCAGCAGAATGTTTTTACTTAAGGGTGAATTTAGTTGTGAAATCACCTAATAAGTTATTTTTTTCATTCATGAATTGCACTATTTCGATATCTTTTGATATGATGTGTCTGAGTTTGGGGCTGTGGTGTAATAACTTTATAGCGTTCCTAATGTTTAATATTGGTTTATCTTTAGAGTGTAGGATACTTTCTTTCACAGTTGTTCTCTTTTTTCCTAGGGTTAGCAATGTTTGGCTTGATGGTTTTACATATCTTTGATCTCCTGATTTTTCTGCTTTGTTGAATGAGGGACATTCTTATCGCTTAAGGCTACAATCTTAAGACTAGATTTTACCATTCCTGTTTCCTCTTCCCTGAATGTTTGATCCTGTGTGTCATGGATCGTGATTTCATTAAGTAATGCAGTGATTTCGTCATATTCTCAGTCATTTTAGATGAGTTGATGCATACATTACTGACGTTCATGATCTCTAGTTATCGCTCATTCACATCATCTTTGTGCTGTTCGTCACTTGTATTTTGAATGACTCATTTCTGTTCTTTATTGGTCATTTTCATCACCAGTGCTCTCTTGTGTTTTGGTTGTCCAGTTTCATGTGTGGGTTCTGTTGAAGGAATTCTTAGTTTTCTCATGAAGGCTCTGGATCTGTTACATTTGGGTGTGTGTATTGTTTGTTGATTCTTTGATTTTTTTGGATTGTGCCTCTACAGGTTTTGGATGAGATGTTCCAAGATCCTTCTGACTTGGTTGTGTGAAAGGCTTTACATTCTTTTTAAATATTGAGAAGTAGGTTAGAAGATCTTTGGTTTAGGGTTGTTTGTTCGTCTGATAATTCATTGCGGCGAACTGTCCAAAAGAAAACTGCCCGCATGTGATCAATTATCAGAGGAACAAACTGCAACCCAAATGCACCCACCCCAACCCTCACCCCTACCATCCCTCCCCTACTTACCTGTTTGCTCACCACCAGGTCCCCTTAACCCATGTGGTGTCAGATCCGTTCCTCTAATGCGGGTCGGATCCATGCCGCAGGGTCCCTTTTTCTTTTTTTGTTATTTCTTTTTATTTATCGGTCACCCGCCTCCCATGCTGAGGAAACACGGGACACCCCTGCAATCCCCCAAGGCTTAAACAAACAGAACATGGATAGCGGGGGACACCCCCGCAACTGCTGCTCCACCTGTTCAGTATGTATTATTATTTATTTTTTAATCAATCAAGGGTTCTGGCCAAATTCAGTGAAATGTACCATTCAATCAATTAAAAAATGAAGAATTAGGCTAATAATGGATCTTTGGGGGGTCTCTTCTCCTTTATCTTAGTTACTGTGGTGAGAATTTGTTTGGGGTTCACTGTTCCTGTCAATTCCAGTACAATGATGTCTCTGTTATCAGTCCCATCCAAGACTATGGGCCTTTGACAGCGTGCCTCCTCCTCGCGAGTCTCAATTTCGAGACTGTCACTGGAAATAGCATATATTGTTTGTGTTGAAATTGTTCTTTCCCACTTTGCGATTTAGTCTGCGTTGTCGATTTAGTCTTGCATGAGTTCTCAAAGGATTTCTTCTGTTTAGGTTGTGCAAGATTTTTCTTGAGAGTTTTTGCATGCCTTGCTTCAAGCATCGGACAGTTTTCCATGTTTTGTTCAGTCTGTGATTAGCGGGTTTGCTGTCTCATCCACTTGCATTTTTCCAAGAGTGCAGTAATCAAGATGGAATTATCTCCTTCTTTATGTCTCGCTAAGTCACCCAGTCTGTTTTGCCAGGTTGCAGATGTTTCAGCCCCTTTGTCTAGCCTATGATAGAGTTTGTCGACCAGGCCTTCTAAGAAGATCAGTTTTGTGTGCGACATTGCCAGTAATGCAGTTTGATCTTTTAATGCATCATGTAGTGCTTTATAAAACTTGGTGAAAGGTGCCATCAAGGTGGCCACTATAGCTATTATAATGTTTTGCAGTTGTAGAATTGACTCTTTTGAACGTTGCCCTCAATGTCTTAGAGTTTCATGATGGAATACAGAGTCATCCTGTGATGTATAGTTCAGCGTTGTCACCTTTGCAATTCCTATGTTTTAGTTTGAATATTTAGAAGAGATGTAGCAGTAACTGCTACCCTCATGAGGTCTGTGTCACTTGGGTTTAGTTTCTTAGTGGTTGACATTCTCTGATTTCCATTTCTGTTGGATTTGGTGCTGTTTGATTTTTGATGTGATGCTAGATGTACTTTAATCTCTGCTATTTCGTGACTTAGACACTCTGAGCGTGCAGAGCGTGATTCTTCTGTGTTCTCAAGTTCACGCTTAAAAAGCGAGTACTGGTTGCTTGTGACGTTCAGTTCAACCTTTGTTTCCGTGGTTATCGGGAAGCTAGAGATGGCAAACAAGCGCTCTAATGACATGCATTTAGTGGTATAGGTTTCACTTGAGTTTGAGTCTATTGCCTGGGCTGTTACAGGCAAAATAACTCCCGTGAGCTTGTCTTCGCTGTGTGGTTCTAGTCTAACTTCTGTGGCCAGCATTTCCGTGCTTGGAGTTGGAATGAATGAGGTTCATTTATAACTGCCGGTAAATGAGAGACTTCCTGTTGTAACATGTCACACACGTTTTTTGCCGGGAAATGGGAATTATAATGGCTGGCACTATCTGCAGGGAGTGTGATAAGGCAGATAGAATAGGTGAGGCTAGCGGGACTGATCACAAAGGAGTAAGGGTTTTCTCGCATGGAGCACCTGGTTTGGTGTTCAACGTGCACGGTGGACTTACTGATGTTACAGGTCGTGGTGGGAAGGTGTCGGTGAATAAATTCAGCTGATCGGGACTGCTGCTGGGTGGGACTGCATGTCTCAGGTTCAGCAGACATGGGTCTAATTCATGATTAGAGAGCGAGACACTCACCTCTTCTCGGCCAGGACACCACTGTCTTCACTCAAATGTTGCAGTTTGTGTCGCATGAGCGGCCCCTCAGATAACATCTTCTTTCAGTTGTTCTCTGCAGACACAGGGCAGTAGTGAACATCTCACGATTTGATGAATGAAACATCGCTGCAGGAGACGTTTGGAGACTGCTAAGACTGCATCACCTCAGCACCAGCTCTGAGCCTGCTCTGCGGTAGAATGAGTGTTTTAAACAGCAGACTCCTCCTTCAACAGGTCCAATAGGTGTAGAAACAATTGACAGACTGCTGAGACTGAACAACCTCAGCACCAGCTCCACGCCCCGTCCGTGGTAGAATTGGTGTTTTAAAGAAAGGGCTCATCCTCCAACACGGCCAATGGGTGTAGAAATAATGGACAGACTGCTGAGTCTGCACCACCTCAGCAACAGCTTTGCTTATAGCCAGAGTATTTGTGAGGATGTGTCCGGTTTAAGCAGGATATTGATCATGAATTTGTGTGTGGTTGCCCAAAGTCCTCTCTTTTCCAGTAATTAATTATGCATACATAGGAAATTTGGGGTAATTTATGATGCAGATACTTTGTAGAATTCTGCAGATAATCTGTCGCAGCCCGGCAATTAATTTTTGGGCAACATCCAAATCACCTATTTCCCCTCCTCTATCTTTATAGACGAGTTCAGTTGCATCCCTATCTCTGCATTCAGCATCTCAGTGTTATCTGGTCTAAGAAATGGCGGATGCTTGACATGGTCTCCATGAGCCTAGGTTTATACAGAGTGATGTATTAAGAAGTGAACTCAGCATTTATGATAATATTATCCCTCAGCCTTGTACGGTTCATGTCCTCAATGTTTACAATATCAGAAAGATGTTGTTCTGTGCGTATGATACATGCTAGAGTCCTACCAGGTTGGTCACCCTCTCCGTATTGTCTCGCTCATTGAGGGAGTTCTAAGTAATGCATAAATTGACCACATGGAATCCGCATTGAGGGGGCAGTTGCAGAAGAGCAGAGACTTGCTATTGGACACATATAAGCCCAGTAGTACACAATACCACAGCCCACATTCTGGTGATCATTGGCAGCTGATGTGTGTCGCCAAATCCCCCAGGATTGGAAATAATGGGTTTGTTTCTTATTATGAGGTACATAGTCTTCTGCATTGTGACGTTTTCTGCCTGCATCATAAGTGAAAGCCGACGCTGCCTTTGGATCCGTAAAGACAAGCGCTGTGCCCTGTGATGTAGCTATAATCTTGGCCAGATAAATCATGGCATACTGTATCACCTATTTGCAGAGTAGGAATTTCACCTCTTTTGACAGTATTTATTTATTTATTTATTTATTTATTTATTTATTGCGTATTTATAAGTGCCTATACAGCAAATGGTGGTTAAGGCACAAGACAATGGTGCGGGGGACAGGGATGAAGAAAACAAAAATGGCCCTATTAGGCCTTATGTCATTCGGATCGTGCAAGTGCAGTAACAAGAAGTGCCAGAGAGTGGGAGGAGGGGGAAGTGCCAGTCGGAGCGCAATGCTTAAATGCTAAGGAGGGAAAGAAAGTAAAGGATGGAGTGGCAAGCATGCAATTTCCTGGTGGGTGGGGGCAGGAAGAGGGCCGGAGAAAGAGGGTCCACGTAGTAAGTGCGGGGACAGGGCTATATGGGGCTGAATAGGGGTGAAGGCCCAGATAGGCTAGTTCCGGGGGTGGGGGGGCATCATGGCAAGTGCATTTCAAGGGGGAGGTCAGGGGAGACCAAGTGTTGGGTAGACTTGTCGAGGAGGGCCTGGTGCCCTGTATGAATCAGAAGGAACCAGGCAGCCAGTCAAAAAGAGGCAGAGGGGGACATTAGCAGGCTGGGGGATGGAAGAAGGATGAGAAAGAAGGGTTTTGAGAAGCTTCCATAATTTAAGGAGATCTGGCTCAAGTCTGAGAGGGGCATGGAGGCCATTCCAGAAAGGCACCAGGGGAAGAGAGAGATCTCCCCCACTCTCTGCCTGGAAAAGTGTCTGATCTGCAGTGAGTTGGAGCTACAGGACCAAAGAGGTATTTAGGGCAAGATAGTTGGATGTAGTGAGGTCCCAGGGCCCATAAATCCTTGTGGATGATGCAAAGGGTCTTGAACTTGATTCTCACAGCTAAAGGGAGCCAGTGGAGAGAATTTAGGGCTGGAGAGATGCGGTCCATGGGATTGAGGTCATGGATTAGTCTTGCAGTCCTATTCTGGAATAGTTGAAGGGGGCGAAAGGGGAATTTAGGCAGATTGAGGAAGAGGCTGTTGCTGAAGTCCAGCCTATAGAAGAGTAGAGATCTGGTGACATTGAGTTTCTGGGGGTAGGTGGGAAAAGGGAGAATGCCTCTGAGGATGTGCAGCTGGAAGTGGGCCTTCTTGGCAAGGTCTTTGAAGTGAGGAGAGAAGGATAGAGAGAAATTGAAAATTACAAGATTTTTCCCCTCACAACAGGGTGAGGGAAGAGGGCCTTGGAGGGCAGCCAGAGAGCAGGAGGAAAGATGGGAGCTGGGGGCCCAATGAGAAGGATCTCAGCCCTACTGACATAAAGGCAGAGATTGTTAGCAGCACACCATGCTTCAACGGCAGTCAGACAGTTATGATTGAAAGAGGAAGAAGAGGAGGAAGTGGAAGGAAGTTTGAAGCAGCGTTGCGTGTTGTCCGCATAACACTGGAAGTGGGGACAGAAGGCACAGATCAAATTGGCTAAAAGGGCATGGTAGATGTTGAAGAGCCACAGCAAGAGGATAGACTCCTGAGGGATGCCACAGGTGGAAATTGTGATGGAAGAATGAAAAAGGCCCAGTTGAACCTGGGATGGTCGGTCAGAGATGAAGGAGGTCGACCAGTACAGTGTCAGGTCTGGGATGCTGAGGGTATGGCCGGAATAGTTTACAAAAAGGTGGCATGATTTACCTTTCCAAAGGCATAGGAAACGCTGAGAAGGATGAGAACAGAAGGAGAGTTGGTATCGAGTTTGAGAGCAAGTCTTCACAGGTGTTCAGGACTGTAGTTTCTGTGCCTCTGGCTGCTCTGACCCAACAGATTCAGTGTGGTGAATCAGATGGGAAGGTTTGTCCAGTAAGGGGGTAATGGGGATAGGGCGGCAGGAGGGGTCGGCAGAAGGCTTTTTGAGGAGAGGGCGCACAAGGCAGCGCTCGAGGAGTGGCGGTAAGCAGACATTGGCAAAGGAGCATTTGCAGAAATCAGCCAAGCCTGGCGCAAGGGAGGCAATGTTGTCATTGATAGTTCTGGAGAAGCAGGGAACCACCTGTATGGAAGAGACTTTCATAGAAAAGACTTGTCTAGAGACCTCATCTTGTGATATGAGCGAGAAAGAGGATGGTAGGAGGGAAGGGGAGACAAGTGCCAAGGGAGCCCTGTGAGCTGGACAAGGGAGAAAGGAGGGGTGTAGAGGAGGGTGAGGATAGGATTTGCTTAGTTTTGGTTGTGATGTGAGAGGCCAGTGCAGTGCAGAGGGTAAGGAATGACAGAGGAAAAATGGAGATTGTAGTAAGATTGGTGAGTTCCTCGCAGATTTTGAACATTTCATCATGTTGTTGGTTGCCCGGAGTTGCAGGCTTGGATATAGGCCTTCTTCTGCAAGCAATATATTGCTGTTGGAGCAGACGGCTCACCAATCTCTCAGAGGATGTGCTTGAAGCCTGCTACTTCTGCTCAGCAGCTCTACATTTGCATTTTAGAGAGGCTAGGTCGAATCAATCCATGAGTTGCACTTGGAGGCAGGTTTCATGCAGATCCTCATGACAGGGACAATGATGTCCGACGTGTTGCAGAGGTGAAGGTTAGCAAGGGCTGTGTCAGTGTGAGAGTCAATGGCCTGAGTGAGAGGGGGAATGGAAGTGCAGGCAAAATCAGCAATGGATACTCACTTCATTGGTCTAATGACAGAGAAGGAGACTGGCTGTGCAGGCGGAAGCTTAGCCGGGGGACCCAAGAGATCCAGGTGAGAGGACAGGAGCGCATGCTCAGAACAGGAAAGAGATGTAGTGATAAGGTTGGAGATGGGGATGTCATCTGAGATGAGAGCATCCAAGATGTGTCCGGCAGAGTTTGTCAGACCAGAGGTAAGAATGGTGAGGGAAAGAGAGTCACAGAGGCTGCTGAAGAGTCCAGAGGCCACATCAGAGGACTCGAGGTGAATATTGAAGTCTCAGAGGAATGGAAGATTGGAGGTGGAGGCCAGGAGAGGTAAGGTCGGACCACTCTGAGTAGAAGAGGGAGACCATACAAGGGGTCCTGTAGATGGTGGGAAGAGTCAATGAGAGGGTTGGAGAGACACCAGGTCTGCAGACTAGGCATTTGAAGAAGGAATATGACTGAGTGGGAAAGGTAGTAGCAAGGACCCAATTATGGAAGATCAGACCCATTCCGCCCCTGGACCGGTTAGGCTGGGCCTTAGAGAGGAACTTATAGCCATCCGGGAGGACTGTGTCAAAGGTAGTGACAGAGCTGGCCATGAACCATGTCTCAGTGAGAGTGAGGATGTCAAGGTCAAAGTTCTGAAGGAGGTTGCAGATGTCAGAAAAGTGATCAACGGCAGAGTGAGAGTTATATCTTCCTAAATACCTTCCTTTTCTGCCTCCAATTCCCTCAGGGTCAGTCTCTTCTCCAAGCAACGAGCTGGTGGTAGATCTCTCTCTTCGGCTGGGGCCTCCCTCTGGAACAGCCTCCCTGAAACTTGAGGAGAATCATCTTCGGTTCCGCAAGCACCTCAAAACGTTTCTCTTCTCATCCGCTTTTTCTCCTCTTCTCCCCTGCTGATTCCCTGGCTGTCACGGTAACTGCACTGGTTACCTGGCCACCTCCGATTCTCGGGCCCAGATCCACTCCCCAGCTAGTCAGTTCCTGACAATCCCTGCACATGGTGACTGTTTCTGTATCCCTACGGTCCCACTACCTGCACTTGACACTGACGTCTGCACTTACCTCTTTCACTTGCCACCTGCTGGCAGCACTTCATTATTGTTTACTTATTGTTATTTATTTTTAGTTCTTTATCCCATGTACTGCACTTTCCTCTTCCACTTCCCCCCCCGCACTTCTCCTCCATCCCCTGCCTTGCACTTGCACGATCGGAATGACACCTGGCCTAGTAGGATTGTTGTCTGTCTTCCCCTGTTTCCCCCTCCCTTGCCTCGTCGCACCTTGAAACACTTGTGTATAGGCGCGTTATAAATGCCATATCATATCATATCATATCATATCATATCATATCATGGGTAGTTAAGTGGAACTGGTTGCCACCTTTGAAGGTCTTCTGAGGAGAGGTACAGGGATGTGGTGCACCCGTTCTGATAGTGAAGGGGTCAGAGGGGTGGCAGAAGGAGGAGTTGCAGGAGAAGGGATTAAGTTGATGAGAGGCGGAAGATGCCTATCAAGAAGGCGGAGGTTGGACTGAGAGTCTTGGGCCATGACAGCACCATTCTGGTAGACATTAATGATGCCCCTTGATGATAGGAAATATGCCAAGAGTACTTCTTATTGGGTTGCACAATTGATGGCCGAGTTAGAGAAAGGGGAGAACACTGAGACAATATAGGGATTCCAGAGGTCTGGAGAGGGAATGACAAAGAGGATGTTAGTGACAGTCTGCCTGGAAGAAGTACTGACATAGGTGTCAGCAATGGGCAAGCCTTGACTGGAGACCAGGAGATCTTTCTTGAACTTCTTCTCTTCAGAATTCGAAGGAGAGTGAATGTAAGTGTCCCCAGAAACGCACCCCCCTTAGTGAGAGTCAATAATGGACACAGCCAAGGAGGGGAATGAGGCCAGGACCAAGTGCGGGTAAGATCAAAAGAGCTTTATTTAATTCAATATAGGGCATGCAAAGGACTCTGCAAACTCCGAGAGCGCTCTGTCTGACAATAGCAAAGACAGTCAGTTATATTACAAATACACATCATGCATGAGGTAAGCTATAGGGGCCACAGAGTCTCAGGGATTGGGTGGTGATGGCTAGGTGGTATACAATGTACACAGTTGCTTCTCCAGGATTGGCAGACGTTGGTGCTGCGCCACGTGGGGTGGGAGAACAGCTGGGCTCATCGGGGTGTAGCGCTGGGCCGGACATGCCTTGTAACAACGAATGATAGCAAAACTAACATTTGCCCTTTTGGTCACACAATCCCATCCATTCATCACACTTCATGTGTCCTGTTGAGTTGTAACTCTTGTAAGCACTGACCTAAGATCAATACATGGCTAGGAACATTGATATGCAATCTGGAGTGTCTCAATACATCAGTTTGGGAGGTACCTTTGATTGTCTCATGGACGTAGTTAGGGGCATGGCCGGGGGTGCTTGACTAACCATCCTTGGCAATTTCGGTGAGGGATGATATTATGATCTGCTGGTACACGTGTGGGCGCCCCCCTTTCTAGGGTCATTAACTCGGAGTCGATGGAGGTATTACTGACCCGTAGGGGGCATGAGACTGGTGCCTGAAAGGGAGTGGGATTTAGGACCAGGTGGCTCGTAAGTCACGGAGTCAGGCTATGGCGGCCTCTGGCGCGGGGGAGGGTGGTGGATGCTTGAAACGTGTCCAGCAGGGTCGGGAGGGAAGGCAGGGCTTTGCTGTTTGAACACCATCTATCTCGAGAGAGAGCCTGGGCAGGAGGAGGGGAAATGGCCTTGCAGCTCCGTGTGTGGCATCCTGCATGAACCAGTTTACTGTTGTGTGGGTGAGGGGCGACTAACAACACATGCAGGTTTCTAGAAGCACTCATATGTATTTGCATTAACATGGGGTATTAGCTGGAGATCATCTTTTGTTTACATAACATTTCACATCTACAGTTGACATTCGAACATGAGGTAGTGTCAGGCAGGTGTGTGTAAAGAGCATATAAAGAGAGCAGCACAGGTTATTGTTTACTGTTATCAGCTGTCCAGTCTTTATACATTTTGCCATTACATACAATATCGGTTGCACCTTTTTCTCTTTACCCATTCTCCTTTACATTAGCAGCGAACGTTAGTCAACAAGGCACATATTATATAAATCGTTTCTACAAGCTGCAAGGGTTTTCGGGTGGGTATGGGTGCGAGGCGCCACGCCGTCTGTAGTTGGGGGGCTTGGTACAGGGGTCAGTGCCTGCAGGGTTTGGACTGATCTCAGTTACATCCTGATGTTCCCGTTCATAGCTGGGGCAATGATGTACTGCGGAGGTTAACAGCTACAGTGTTTTATTTTGTTGTTTGTTCACGTCTGGTGACTCGTGAGAACAAGTCTTCAGCGGATCTGCCATGCAGTGGGAGGTGGGGGAAGTGTGGACCGCTGTGAGCGCAGTCAAGTGGGGGGTCACTCTGCAGCATTCAGTGGCTCTGCCTTGAGTTCAATATGCACATTTCTAACAAGATGGGTATGGCTAAATACAAGATGCCGTCTATGCTCTGCCATATAACATGGTGGTGCAGTCCCACATGTTGGCCTGCAGCCGCCCTGCCGCATGGGCCCGGGAGGCCGGAGGGCTGCCGACGAGTCATGGGTCTTAACCGGGGTGGGACATGTAGGGGGAGGGGGATCCTATTGACCTACCGTTCCCTACATTTCCCCCCTTTCGTTACTTAAGTAACAAATACTTTAGCTCCCCCAGTTGTTCGCTCTCTTTCTCAGCCAACATTGCTTCTTCCCAGGCTGGCGTTCCTTTTATTGGCATCCAGGCTCTGCACACCCCTCGGAGACTTTCCCCCCCTTCTGACATACTCATCTGGGGTGCAAGTCATATAAATACATCCCATATCTCCCTCCAGGTCCACCCATACCTCCGTGTACCACTCTAGCTCCCGGGGCTCCTTTATTGTGGTATGATATAGCCTGTCCACTATGTCCCCGTCATAATATTTGGGAACCATTCTATACTTGGATTCTGAAACCTCTTCAGTTTGTACGTGTGCTTCCTGTTGCGACTGTGCCTTTCCTCCAGCGTTGCCCATCGTCACCATCATCATTGCTCCATTAGGGACTGTATTTGCGCAGCATCAAAGACCCAACTGGCACACACAAAAAATCAGTGAAAACACGATGAGGGGCATTAGTAATTTCACAGCGAGCCCCATCCAGGTAGGTACTCAGGAAAAAAGGCTGTCGAACCACGTGCATGGGTCAGTGCCACCTTCTGTCTTCATTCGTTCCCCCAGTTTGTGGACTGCGGCGATGACGTGTGATAGTGTCCTGTTATCAGCATCTTCCGAAGGTACAAAAGTGCAACAGGCACTTCTGATTTTTCAGCAAAAACCTCCGTCCATCACTGTCAACAGGTCTAGGACATACCTGTTTTGCATTGTCATTAGTCTCAGTGCCCTTAGTTCCACCTTGATCACGTTAAACCCTTCTTCGGTGTCGTTGGCCAATTGAATCAGCCCCCATCGCGTGATCTGCAGCCATTTTGCATTTGCTCGGGCCTGAATGCTTGGAATGAGGGAGGCAAAGAAGCTTTCCGCTGAGCTGAATAACCTGTACCTGTCTGGGATCTGTGCCAAGAGTTCTGAGGAGGTCTTTGAGATATAGTTTGATGACTTCTGTTTTCTGGACATGATCTCATCGGCGGTTCCTTCTGATAGGGCATAAAGTGGTGGCTCTTCAGTGGGTGAGACATTGGTTGTAACTTGAGTCGTTTTCAGGCCCTCCTGGCCGAGGTGGCTCTCCAGTATTACCATTAAGGCTGAGTGCAGTGTCACCAGGGAACATGTGCCCTTCCATGATGGTGGGAGGTGCATGTACGCCCACTTGCAACAGACCCCGTAAGTGTCCATCAGGGCTGCTGTTCCTTTCTTCATGTCTGGGATCATTAGGCTCCTGCTGCAGTTCGTGTTTCTTCCCATGTCGATTTTCTCTTCTCCGGGGAAGCAAAGTTCACTTGAGATTTCGTTCTGTAGTTTCAATGCTTTTTCTATAGCGCTCACCCAGGTCAATTTTGCCACATGTTCTGACCACACCTCGGCACACGTCTTTGCAATCCATTGTAGTTTTTCGGTTGGCAGCCCTCGCATTGCTTCAGCTTTGCACGTTACCACATCATCTTTCCATTTGTTTTCTGAAAATAGTGTTCCTTTTATTACTAAAAATGGTTCTTTTAAGCATACCACTCCCTTTGGTCTTGAGTAGCACGTTTTTTCGTTCTGCAGCATTTCAAAAGATACTGTGTGTGCCTGGAAGGTGTTCTTAATTCTGCACAGAGTGAGATGGAGGAGACACTGGGCGTCTGCAACAGGCAATTCTTGCGGCATTAAGACTTTAAGTGTGCCTGAGGCATGGGGGATCAGGGAGCACACGTAGCAACTTTCATTAGTTGTTTGTTTTGCTGTTGAGCTCATGTCTGCATACCATTTATTTGAATGGGGTGGGTGCCTGGGATCCTCTATTGAGTCAAGCCTCAGGCCATAGTATTCGTCATATCTCTTCCTACCTGTTTCCCTCTTCTTCCTGTTGTTAAGGAATGTTTTAGCATGTCTAGCTGTGTGCAACAGGGACTCCCTCTCTCCAGCCCCCTCCTTTTCCCATTCCTCATACAGAGTAATGAACTTGTTAGCCATTTCAATATTTTCCTTTATTCTCTCTGTGGTGTAGTCTTTTTCTCGGGGAGGACTGATTGTCGTTGTAGGCGGGGTAGCAATGGTGCCATATAACCATGATATAACAGATGGGTGTCGATCATTTAGTTCATGTACACTAAAATTTGTGGTGTGGCTTTGGGTCTTCAAATGGGTGGTCGGTTTGTTGTCAGTATAATTCTGACGTTTGGCCTCATCTGGATGTGGGCCATACCCCCATACCAGGTGAAAGCCATCCCATATTAAATAGTTGCCCTCTTGAACGGTTTTCTTACATTTTCCATATTAGTTGCATTACCTCCCCCCTCATTTATCTCAACGCAGATAAATGCTATTATGTAATATGTTGATACGCCAAACATGAGTGTAAAAAATATAATAGCACAGACAGTCAACCCACATTTGTATGAATACGTTCGTAAGTCAAAAACATTTCTACTCCTAATGTCCCTATTGCTAATCGTTGCGGGCTGCCTGTTTGTTGCCATGGTTACTCCTATATGTTTAAACATACAGTGTAATTATTTTTTGCATTTTCCACTCTTCAGTAACCTTTTAGACAGTGCGAGAGAGAGAGAGCGAGAGAGCGAGAGAAAGAGAGAGAGATCATTTTATGCTTGTTCACATGTTGTCATAAACATTATTATAATATAGTTGTCAGTTCAATACATTTTGCATGCTTTTGTTTTCACATTTCTTTTATTCATGCACATTTACCCCGTCTAGGCCCTCTGCACCTTCTGCTACCCCACGCTGTCATATGCTTTTCAGACGTCTGTTAAATGTATCCAATATCTTAGCCCCTTCACTTTCACCACTGTGGGTGTGCAAAACACCACCTCGTATGGGCCATGAAATCTTGGAGCATTCCACCTGCGCACGAAGCTCCTCACATATATCTTTTCCCCTGGTACCAGCTAACCTGTTGGGCTTTCTTTCTCTGGTGTGTGCGTTTCATTCTCCTCATCACTTATCAATGGTGGTGCAAGTTGTCTTGCTATCATTCGTGCTGCCTTAGTAAGTTTGGTCAGGTAATCATTAAATTCTTCTCCTAGTACAGTTGCACTTCTGTGTGCATCTGAATGTCTATGGAGGGGTGAGTGTGCTGTGTGCATTCGTCTCCCAGTCACAATTTCGTGGGGCGACAAATGGTGGTCCTTGCTTGGCTGATTCTTTAGCTCAAAAAGGGCCAAGAGGAGGCAGTGCACCCAATTTTTCTTACGTGTGAAACATAGTTTTGAGAGTCTGCCTTTTAGTAATCCGTTGATCTTTTCTACCATCCGTTACTTTGCGGGTGATAAATCAAGCACAATTTATGCTTTATCCCTAGCAATGATGTCACTTCTTTATAGAGATCGTTTACAAAATGTGTGCCATTGTCAGAGCGGATTACGTCAAAAATTCCCCAGCAGGGGAATACTTCCTGCACGAGAAACTTTGCAGTGGCCTTCGCATCTGGGCGGGTGCAGGGACCTGCCTCTATCCATCGTGAAAAGGGCAAACTACCACTATCATGTACCTCGCTCCGTTACATCTCTCGCCCATATCCGCATAATCGATATGCAGTTCTCTGAAAGGTCATATTGGCTTTGGTATAGTTCCCCTTAGAGTCCTCAAAGTCATGCCGGCGTTGTATATTTGACACGTTGTGCATTCCATTGTTAGCTTGGAGAGTTGTTCCTGTAATCCTGGAATAAACCAGTTTTCTTGTATCTCTGCTGCGATATGCGGCCTTGCGTTTTGTGCTGGGAAGTGTAGCTGCTGGAATGGTACTTCTAACAGCTTAGTTGGCATTACTACTTTACCTGTGTTGTTTTGCCACCATAATAAATCAGTTGCCGACTGGATGCATCCTCTAACTCTTTTTCGTCCTCAGGAGCCTCCTCTTGTAACTCCAGTATTTGAGACACTGGCATGGCATTGTACCCATCCGGGACACTTTCCTCCGCTTCTCTTTGCATTAAATACTCACCTGTGTTTTCTTTTCTCAAATACGACGCCTCCTTGGCAGCTGCGTCTGCTGCCTCATTTCCCAAAGAGATAAAGTCAGTATTATTCGTATGGGCCTGGCATTTCACTATTGCTACCATTGTGGGTTCTTTTAATGCTTCTATGAGTTCCCTTAACAAGTCCGCATGTTGTACGGGTGAGCCATCTGTCCTGTTGAACCCCCTTCTTCCCCACCTGCCAAGCCCTCCGTGTACCGTTGTGGCCAAAGATGCTGAATCCGTGTAAATCGTTACCGCGCATCCTTTTGCTGCTCGTAATGCTTCAATTAGCGCTACCAGTTCTGCTGCTTGTGTTGAGAAATGCGCCGGCAGTCGTCGCTGTATAATGACCTCGTACTCACCTTCTTCCATTCGCACGACTGCCACCCCCACATGTTTTTGTCCTGTTTCTGAATTTATGGAAGCTGACCCATCTATGAAAAATGCCTCTCCTTCTGTCAGTGCGTTCTCGCTTACCACAGTTGTGCCATTGTCTTTGCCTTGATATGTTGCGCAATCATGTGCCTGGATATCCTCTACTGTGCATGGCTCTGAGATGAATTTTGTGGGGTTAACCACCTTGCATCTTACCACGTGTATGTTAGCGCTTAACAGTATGACCTCATATGCGGTGGCTCTCTATGCTGTTAATGTGCTTTTTGATCGCTCGAGTATGGCGAACAATGAATGTTCTACATACAGTGTCAGTGAGCATCCCATTAGTATAGTGGCGCTTTTCTCAATTGCGAACGCGGCGGCTGTGAGAGCCTGTTCGCATGAGAAATGTCCTTGCATTACAGCGTCCAGTGTCTCACTGTAGTATGCCAGAGGCTTGTGACCTAGTGACGTTTTCTGTGTTAGGACTGCAGTCATGAGTGCCCCCTTGCAGTGTGAGAATAGGTAGAACTTGCGTATGTAATCTGGGTCGCGAGTACTGGTGCGCTTGAAATGAGCTCTTTAAGTGATGTGAATTCATCGCATGTTTCTGAGTGCCACTGTATTTCTGTTTTTTCCTTTTGTGCTTCTTTGAGTGCCTGGAGCAATGGGCGTGTGTATGTGGCATAGTCTAATATCCAGGCCCATCAATAGTTGCACATCCCTAGGAATTTGTGCATGTCTTTCACTGTCTTTGGTCTTCCTACGGCCGAGATAGCCGCTACTCTGTCTGGTATTATTCTTTTGCCATCTTTTGATATCAATTGCCCTAGGTACAGCACTTCACGTTGACAGTATTGTAACTTTCTTTGTCCACTTTGTACCCCTTTTGCGATAGCAATGTTAAAAGGGCTATGGAGTCTTTTCTACACTCTTTCTCGTTTTTGCTGCAGATTAATAAATCGTCCAAATACTGTATTATTGTGCTGTCTGCAGTCATGTTTCCAAGATCTTCATGCAATATTCTATTGAATATGCTGGGGCTTTCGCAATAACCCTGGGGCAATATGCAGTGTCGTACCTCCTTCCCCCAGGGTGAATGCTGTCAGGTATCTGCACTCTTCTGTGAGTGGTATTGAGAAAATGCGTTTTTTAAATCCACTACAGTGAAATGAGATGCGTCTTTTGGTATGCTGCATAGAATCGATGCCAGATTTGGGACCAAAGGGAACTCTTTCTGGAAGACTTCATTTAGGGGGCGTAAGTCATCCTCCAGGCCCCTCCTTTCGCTTTTTTGATTGGGTAAATACATGTGTTGCAGGGGAAGTTCGAGGGTACTATTATCCCCTGTGTGAGTACAGCATGTATTGTTTCTTTTATACCTTCCTCTGCTTCCCGGTACAGGGGGTATTGTTTGACCCGGGGCAGAATTGCTTCAGGCTTGAGATTGATTTTTACTGGTGTGACCCCCGTGTAGTAGCCATACGTCATGGGGAGCCGTCGTCCACATTTGCCTGGGCACTGACTGCATGTCGTCATTAAAGAATGAAGGTGGGGCGCCTACCATGGCATCAGCTGTATTGGCACCTGTCTTTGCTGTATCGTTATTTCTCAAGGGATGGCTATTTCCATGATTATTTCTCCATCACTCTCTGAATCTGTGAAAAGCTCCTCATCTGACAGATCTTGGAGTGCAATGTCAGCGTTTATGCATAATACCGTGCGCCACTCGCAGCTGTGCATATCCATTGCAATTACAACTATTCTTTTAGCTGTGATTTGTATGGCATGTATGTCCACTGACATCACTGTTCCAGGCACTATCTCGGGGCTGGCGATTAGGCGAAAGACAAATTCTGCTGGTACTCTCCATTCTAGCTTTTCCAACTCCGGGACCACCCTAGCTAATGTTTTTAGCCCATGAATAAACATATCTGGGTCCACGGTATGCCTTGCACCTCTGGGCACGTTGCTCTTGAATATATCAATAGCATGGCGCGCATAGAACACATCCCTGGTGTTGAGCACACAATCCCTCCCCTTTTTGTGAACGAGATAGTCATGTTCAATTTACTGAGGAGGTCCCTTCCCAGCAGGTTCATGGGTGATTGTTCATAATACAATAGGGTTGCCATCACTGTTTTCCCCCCACTGTAACGTCCAAATCTTCTGTGTAAGGAACTTCGACCACCGCCCCAGAGAACCCCTGCGTCTCCAATTTACGATTAGATAGCGGAAACCGGCCCTCACGTATATATGATTTTTCGGCTCCAGAATCTACCATAGAGATAGGAAATCTACTATTTCCTATCTCTGCTCCTATCAATGGTACCCCGCTTGCATTGAAGGTTGTCAATAGGATTGGACATGCAAGTGCTCTCTGTGGGCTGTCCTTGGCTGGATGCCTAGTTGTTCCCCCTTGGCTGAAAACGTTACCTGAAACTACTGCTACTCCTCCATAGGGTGCAGGCGCGCCATTAGATGTCGTAGTAAATGGGGTGTTTTGTGTGTATGGTATGTGTTCACTGCTTTGTGGGTGTTGTTGAGTGTGGTGTGGTCTTCCCCTGTATTGCTCTTGCCCTCTCTTGTCTTGCTGTTCTTTTATTCCATCCCGGGGCAACCCGTATGGGCTCCCTGGATGGGGGTGCCCGTAATACTGATCATCTTGGTAACTCGGGTTAGGCCTGTTCCTGCATTTGTGTGAGAAATGTCCCCACCTCCCACAATTCCAGCAATTTCCTTGCCCACCTCTGGGTCCTGGTCCCCCATTTTGGCCATTACCTCCATATCCCTGTCCACCCCCTCTTCGCCCTCTGTACCCACCTCTTCTGTTGCTGGGATGCCACGCTTGCCACTGCAGTCCTCCATACTCCTCCTGTCCATTCCACTGTCTTTGTTCGTTGTCTGCCCAGTTTGCAGCCATCCTCCCCTGTATTGTTACTAATCCCCCTCCTCCTCCTCTGTGTCTCTGTCGTGTGGGAGTGCGGCTACAGCTGCTGCAACCTTCACCAGTTTCATTTGTACTAACTTGGCTTCGTCTGCCAACCTCTTTTGCGCCACCTCCTTTTCTCGTTCCTTAATTCTTTTGCAATGGTGCACTATTATGCTCTGTATCTCTGGCCATCCTTACGCTTCGATCTCTGCTATTTTGTCAAGCGCTTTTTGCACTTCTTTCGGGAGTCCTCTCTTTATTATGAAGTAAAATAACGATGTTGATTGGTCATAAGGTGTACCCATTTCAGCTCTCCACATCTCATGTACCTGACAAATGTAATCCGTAACTTCTTCCCCATCATTCATAGTGCACTGCATTACTGACTGTAAATCTGGCGTGTCTGGGAATGTTTCTCTCAATGCGTCCCAAACGCGCGCGCGCACGGTATTGAAGGCAGCGCCATCATGTCTGTCACTATCCAGCGTTATTCCCGGGAAACCTGCTTTTGTCCACACCCTGTCTGATTGGTCCCCCACTGCTGACACAAGTAAACTCTTTACATCTCCAATGGCCAGGGGTACCCCTGCAGTGTGTTTCTCAAAGGCGCATATCCATTTGCTAGCTCCACCTGATAGCGGGGGCAGCACAATTTCAATAAGTTTGCTTTATCCATTGGGCCCAAGGTATGTAATTCAGTCTCCCCGCCCCCGATGTATTAGTGGGAGTTGTAGTCGTCCCTTACATCCTCTCCCAATACTCACCTTTGTTCCCTTCTTTCCTACCATAGCTACCTTTCCCGTCCTGTTTCTTAACCTCCCAGTCCATTCTTGCTCTAGTGTCCTCCCTGATGGTGTTTCCCCTAATTCCACTAAACATCCACCTGCCGCTATTCCCAATCTCCCAGCGTCCTGCTCATCTTCATCTAGGTCACACCACAGCTCTTCTCTCCCATCACCTTCCACTCCTTCCACCCCTACACTTCCTCCTATATTGTTCGCTGATAGTTCTACTATCTACGTGGGCTCCTCTTGTATTCTGAATAGTATCTCCCCTTTCTTCCATCCTTCCTCATTTGACTTATCTAAGGGGTGTGACCGGGACAATCGTTCTGACCTTGTTGTACTTGGCTCACCTTATTCGCATAGGCTTTGTATCCTTGACAACTCTTCCCTTGCTATTGAGAGTCTTGTGTCTAAATCTTCTGTCAATTTACATATGTTTACCGAAGGGGTACTCACCTGCCCATTTGATCGGGGGCACTCGTATGGCGGTGGCGCAGTTGGTCTTGCTGTGGGTGTGCCCGTGGGCACGTATGTGGCATCACTGTATCCTTCGGCGGGTGGGGGTTTATTTAGAAGTGGGTACAATCGAGTCACCTCTATAACTCCCTCTTTTCCCCTGTCCTCCTTGCTACCCTCTGCTCACGCTGATGGGGTTGCCGTGAGGGCAGTTTGATCAAGTGTGATGTCTATTTTCTTTGGTGGAGGTATTTCCTCGAACAATCGCCATAGATCTAGTATCTCTCTCCTATTATGGAATTGTTTCCCCTTGTATTTTAGGAATATACAGGTGGCTACCATATCCAGAACGCTTTTATCAAAGGATCCTCCTTGTAGCCAGACCTGGGGGAGACCCTCCCCCTTCAGTTCCGTTACCCATTGGTCATGGTACTTAGTTATTCTTTCTGCATGGGCTGGTAAACTCTTACAGATGTGCGCTACAGGTGTCTCCGCTCCCATGGCTAAGTCGGTGCTACTCTGTTCTCCTATACTATGTGTGTGTTACTGTGTACATGTGACTTCAACCCCTTTCAGGTTATAATAAACAACTCACTTTGTTCAATGAAAAAGGTGCTGGTTTGTCAAATCTTACCAGGCCATACTTACAATGACCGTACCCCCCTAGAAAAGTGCTTAAAAACAGTGCAATTATATAGTATCACGTAATTACAGAAGATCACAACCATACAATGTGCACAACACACCACAGACATTCATCATACCGCAGCATCCACATATAGCATTTACCCTCCCTGTCTTGCCCTTCGCCTTCTACGGCGACCCCCTCTATCCCTCACACAACTTCTTTTGTTTGTGTATATATATATATATATATATATATATATAAATTAATTTTTTTAAGACCTTATTTCTACCCCGAATTGAGAGGAATTTATAGAACAGTAAGAAGAAAAGCTAGTTCTAAGGTATTTTCCGTGTCTCTTCACTTAGACACCCTTAATTCATCTTTTTACAGTTTTTTTTACAGTTTTACTTATTCCCAGCACTAGTCGAGATAGCACTACGCGGTGCCGCCTTGTACTCCCTTACAGGGATAGGTTCCCGTCCTCTTTTCCTTTTCACTTTTGTGTCCTAATGGCCATATGCAAAGAAAGAGAAAGTATTAGAAGTAAGAAAGTTCCCCTTATATTCCCCACTCCCTTTTTCTCGTTTCCCCTTGTCCTTTAAAATTAAAAATGTTCCCCTTTTAATATCACACTTAATACTCACGTGCCCGTCTTGAACCGAGACTCTCCGGATTTGGTCCGTCCAAGGAGCGCGGCCTCACACTCAATGGCCCCACCCGGCTCTGGCGAGCGGTACTAAGGGTTTTTTGAAACGGGACCCGTACCCTCTCGCCCTAACTGCGTGCACACGTCTCTGTGTACCAGTTGCCGTAGGTGGGCGGCTCTGTTGAGCGGGTGCGACGTGCGTCTCCACTGCAGCCGGGGTCGTCTCGTGGGGACAGTTTAAAGTTAACAAAATGAATCACGTCTACGTGGTCACCACTGAATGTAAGTGTCCCCAGAAACGCACCCCCCTTAGTGAGAGGCAATAATGGACACACCCCAGGAGGGGAATGAGGGCAGGTCCAAGTGCGGGTAAGATCAAAAGAGCTTTATTTAATTCAATATAGGGCATGCAAAGGACTCTGCAAACTCCGAGAGCGCTCTGTCTGACAATAGCAAAGATAGTCAGTTATATTACAAATACACGTCATGCATGAGGTAAGCAATAGGGGCAACAGAGTCTCAGGGATTGGGTGGTGATGGCTAGGTGGTATACAATGTATACAGATGCTTCTCCAGGATTGGCAGACATTGGTGCTGCGCCACGTGGGGTGGGAGGTCAGCTGGGCTCATCGGGGTGTAGCTATGGGCCGGACATGCCTTGTAACAACGAATGATAGCTAAACTAACATTTGCCCTTTTGGCCACACATTCCCACCCATTCATCACACTTCATGTGTCCTGTTGAGTTGTAACTCTTGTAAGCACTGACCTTAGATCAATACATGGTTAGGAACATTGATATGCGATCTGGAGTGTCTCAATACATCAGTTTGGGAGGTACCTTAGGTTGTCTCATGGGCGTAGTTAGGGGCATGGCTGGGGGTGCTTGACTAACCATCCTTGGCAATTTCGGTGAGGGATGGTATTATGATCTGTTGGTACAAGTGTGGGCGCCCCCCTTTCTAGGGTCATTAACACGGGGTCGATGGAGGTACTACTGACCCGTGGGGGGCATGTGACTGGTGCCTGAAAGGCAGTGGGATTTAGGACCAGGTGGCTCGTAAGTCACGAAGTCAGGCTATGGTGGCCTCTGGCACGGGGGTGGGTGGCGGATGCTTGAAACAGGTCCAGCAGGGTCGGGAGGGAAGGCATGGCTTTGCTGTTTGAACACCGTCTATCTCGAGAGAGCCTGGGCAGGAGGAGGGGAAATGGCCTTGCAGCACCGTGCGTGGCATCCTGCATTAACCGGTTTACTGTTGTGTGGGTGAGGGGCGACTAACAACACATGGGGGTTTCTAGAAGCACTCATATATATTTGCATTAACATGGGGTATTAGCTGGAGATCATCTTTTGTTTACATAGCATTTCACATCTACAGTTGACATACGAACATGAGGTAGTGTCAGGCAGGTGTGTGTAAAGAGCATATAAAGAGAGCAACACAGGTTATTGTTTACTGTTATCAGCTGTCCAGTCTTTATACATTGTGCCATTATATACAATATTAGTTGCACCTTTTTCTCTTTACCCATGATTCTTTAAATTAGCAGCGAACGTTAGTCAACAAGGCACATATTACATAAATCGGTTCTAGAAGCTGCAAGGGTTTTCGGGGTGGGTATGAGTGCGAGGCACCACGCCGTTTGTAGTTGGGGGGCTTGGTACAGGGGTCAGGGCCTGCAGGGTTTGGGCTGATCTCAGTTACATCCTGATGTTCCCGTTCATAGCTGGGGCAATGATGTACTGCGGAAGGTTAACAGCTACAGTGTTTTATTTTGTTGTTTGTTCGCGTCTGGTGACTCGTGAGAACGAGTCTTCAGCGGATCTGCCATGCAATGGGAGGTGGGGGAAGTGTGGACCACTGTGGGCACGGTCAAGTGGGGGGTCACTCTGCAGCATTCAGTGGCTCTGCGTTGAGTTCAATATGGACATTTCTAACAAGATGGGGATGGCTAAATACAAGATGGCTTCTATGCTCTGCCATATAACATGGTGGTGCAGTCCCACGTGTCGGCCTTCAGCCGCCCTGCCGCCTGGGCCCAGGAGGCCGGGGGGCTGCCAACGAGTCATGGGTCTTAACCGGGGTGGGATATGTAGGGGGAGGCGGGTCCTATTGACCTACCCTTCCCTACAAGGGTAGGATAGTTGATAGAGTAGCAGTTAGAGAAGATAGGAGAGATGGAAAGCACCATGGAGGGAGAGATCTTAGAGATGGAAGGGGGAAAGAGAAGAAGAGAGAAACTGCACAAAGCACGACAAACACACCAGGAACCCTAGCAGTAAGCCAGGTGCTGATGGATCAGGATCACAAGAAGGAAGTCCAGACCAATGAAGAGAGTCCTGTGGCAGTTGGGGGTGTGCTAGAAAAATAGGCCAAGCAACTTGATCCCTTGCCAGCCTTCAGTGGTGGATTACCTAGACTGGGAGCACAGTGCTGGGTGGAGGGGAGGGCGTCTGAATTTCTGGATAGAGGGCGGAATGCCTTAACCTCCAACATAACAGCAGATGCAAAACACCTAGATTCAAGTTTCATGGATAGTGGTAAAGAGACCAAGTTTCAATACAGGATTAAATGAAAAACATCTAGATTCTAGATTACTTGATAGAGGGGGAAATCCTACATTTCAAACACAACAGCAATGCAAAAATATCTCGATTCAAGATTCCTAGATAGAGGAAAAAAGCATACACTTCAAATACAACAGCAATGCAAAAATATCTAGATTTGAGATTCCTTGATAGATGGGAAAAGCATACATTTCAAACACAACACATTGTTCTTTTAGGTGGGGTTCAAAACCCGAAAACATTCTGATGGGTATTGATGTGAGAATTGCCTTCTGTCAGAGCTGCAAACCCTGGCTTTTTTGATTTCTAGTACATAAAATGTTGTGGATGAGTCCTTTCCCAAAGGGGTAATCTTCTAACCAGATCCCCCTTTGTCGCAACTTCGTCCCAAAAGCATAGAGCACTTGTGCCCAGCTGCATCAATTGGTCGGAACCATAGCACCCCTTTGCCATGAAGCAGAGCAAGTTCAAAGGTCACAAGATGCCCACATGAGCACTGCAGTGAAAACATCCATGATATGCCCCTACTGCCCTCTATGATGATCATGATTATCTTATGCTGGTGGCAGGGTCATCTCTAAGAATAAGATGTACCTGAGTTTATGAATAGTGCATAGTGATACTTATGATCAGGGCACCACATCCCAATTGATATTGCACATGTGTCAGCTCCTGTGAGTCAGCTCTGCTCTGGAAGGGAATGTATATTTGTGTCGGATGGACCAATACTACCACATGACAGGACAGAAACCCAGAAGACCCAGCCTATCTTTGATTATCTTTTTGAGGGCTGGTAGCCCCCTCCGCCAGAGACAGCAACAAAGCAGGCAGCTGTCCTGAGCACTGGTATAAAAGGAGCACACCAATTCACTAGTAGTAGTGTCACATGAGTGTGCTGCATATCTTTTTTGACAGTAGCAGGAAAGGATCGGGAGTAGGATAGACAAGAGTGCTCTGGGTACTGGAAGAAGTATTCCTCCATATTTTTCTCACTTTCTCTTTTTCCTTTTCCTGTCTCCTCCACTTCCTGTGGAGCAAAGCACTTTGGGTGCAAGATCAACAGGGAAAAGGCAACTTCAGCCAGGAGCATGGATTGGTCCCTTAAAGCAGGTTAGCTTTAGAACAATACCCGGAGGACTTGTGCCTATAAAAGAAAAAGTCTGGCACCCCTTCAGCAGATTTCCCTTAGTTCCTCAAGGATCCTTAAAGGCTGTAGAGATGTTCTGAACATTCTCACCTGGACTTCCTATGGATCAAGTGCATTGTCCAAAGTCCTCTGCCAGAGGTGAAGAATGATCCGGCCAAGACAGAAGGACGATCTGTCCCTAACCACTCCCAGGGAACATTGGGAGTGACCAGTGCTGTGAACCAGGACCTAACATTCTGCACCAGATCTTCTGTGCCAGAAGAGCAGATTCTGAACTGCAGTATACCTGTCATTGAGTCCTTTGCGAATGTCTCACTGCAACCGGAGGGCCAGACCAGCAATAGCTTGCTGTTCTCCTGCAATTAACTGGTTGCTCCATGTTCCCTGCATCTTGAACAATAGGGAAGGTTCATGTGCTTGCGTTTCTCCAAACATCTGGACTGTTGCTCTACATCTAAACCAGCTCAACACTGCATTATGTTCTAGCAAAGCTTGTCACCAGCTAGGCCCAAAGCGACTGTTCAATGCAGGAACCCAAACCGAATCTCTGGAAGATCACTTGCCAATGTTAAAGGGGGTTGCAGCCACGGCTCTGGCCTAGCTAGCCAGTAAACTGCTGCCTCATTGATTGCACATCGACACACTCTTGAATACCATTTCAATGACCATCACCTGCTGACTTGAGCCACTGAAACATCACGCTCTGACCTCTGCCAGCGGCCAAAGCCTGACTCAGCCTGGCCAACTGTGAAACATTCTTGGGACCACTCAGGCATCACTTGAACCGCTGCCATTCGACCGCACAAGGCACAAGCAGTAGTATCTTCCTTACCACCCTTAGAACCGCACTCAGAGTGCTACTTTCTCCAGTCTGTCATTTCTCTTCTGGTCTTTCCTTTTGGGTGGGTTTTTGTATAGTAATCTCCTTGTTCTACCTGCAGTTGGTGTGTTTTATTAAAGTGTTTCTATTTTCATAGAACCTTGCCAGGACATGCCGGTTAACCCCAACATCTATTTAAAAGCCCCTTACACATTTGTAATTCTTGTTCTCCTTCAGTTAGACCAAAATATTCCAAAGTTTTTGATGAAAATAATGAGATTTTTAGATCTCTACCTAAATTCAAAAAATGTAAAATATGTTATACTGATTGCATTACATATATTGTGTAAAGCACCAATCATCTCTTAAGGGGTACTCCACTGCTCTATCGGAAACACTTTCTGTGTAGGGCGAATAGCCCAAGTTTTCAAAGTTACATTCCTTATACGTCATAATAACTAAAGTTCACATCTGATCTACTTCTGAACACCTACATGCAGGAAAAAAGTACTGTTCAAAAATACAAAAAATAAAAAATAAGTCAATGTGAAAAGCACCAATCAAGAAAAAGAAACACAAAGGTGTGTACAACAAACTGCTGATGATCCATCTACAGCTGCCCTGAATGCTAAACAAATTACATCTGCTGGAGATAACGACTTGCAGAGAACAATATATAAAGGGCATTTTGATTGGCAACCAACATATTCAATGTTTTCTTATCAAATAAATATATTGTTTGACAAATCTAGCAAAAGCACAACTTCATAAAATATCTGCTATTACATTTTTTTTTTAATGAAACATGCATAAAAATGCATTTCCAAATCCCATACACAAGAGGTTGTGCTCCGCCAGGTTTGAGCACTGTGATAAAGTAAGCACACTATAGTTACTAAACAGGTGTTTACTAACCTATACTAACAAGGCTGAACACATAGAAGGTGCTAGAAAGGCAGTTTATGAACTAGGCCATGCATCACTGAATGTTCTTACTGTAGAAGTAACTATCTACTGAGTTAAATGGAATATCTACATAGAATATAATACAGCTGCTGTTTGGACTCCGAATCTTGCTGACAATGCCATAGTAACATTTTAAACAGTGATGTACAAGACAGGTGACTCGAATTTCAACTTTGTGCCAGAGGTAAAACATCCCATAGTATTAATACTCTCTGTAAAATCCATCACTGTCCCTTTTAAACCGTATTGTGTTTAACTCAAACCAGACTTTTTGAAAAATCAAAAGAGAACAAACTCACCATGAATAGAAGAAAGCAGATAAAAAGGAACAGCACCTGCTAAAGTACTCAAAACAAAGGTTTCCTGAATGCTGAACACAATCAACATCTGCTTGAGGAATCTCGTTGCGCTGTACAAACAGTTGAAACATAATTGCAATGAATAAACAGTCTATGCATAGGGTTTGCAAGAAAGCAATTTAATTTCCGTAAGACTTTGAAATACATATTTTCATTTAATTTTCAAATGACATGCAAAGCAGTACACCCACTTAAAAGCATACTTCTAAAGGTTTGGGATAAAAGTTTGTGGTACACTAGGGAAACAAACTAAATGGTGTTGGAGTAAGCACAGGCTTCATGGGAAATGAGGTGGGCTATGAACAGACCTATGTCAATAACCATGTCTCTCATGATTCACCTGCCAATTTACGCACAACTGTAATGTAATATCACTCATTAAAATGATTTTCAATTCTTTTTTCACATTACATACTCTGTATCAAACTGCTACAAAACATACCACAACCAACTTTTAATTTAATTTTACATTATCAAAATTAAAATAATTAAACAGAATAGCACATGAAATATTACATAATTATTCCTATCAAACCTCATACCTTCCATGTAAAATCATATGTGCTGCATATGTACAACCTAAGCAACTATCAAATAACACAATTGCATTTACATGCTTCACATGTGACACCCTCTCTTAAATATTGGAACTATACTTGAAAAAAGAATATCATTAACCTTTACAAGTGAGACACATGTACACAATATAGGTACAGGAACATGTTAGCATATTGTTGAAGCACTGTGAAACTTAATGCAGCATTTCTTTCACATGGTAAAAGAAAAATGGCAATGTTGTTTTATTTCTTTAGAACAATGAATGCAAAACATACTGACGTCATCTAAAAAGTAATTTCTTAGAACAACATAATAATTAAGTCATCCAAAGAAAGGAAACAATACATTTTTTCATTTATTTCCGAAATATGATTTTTCTTAAGAGTATCAACAACATATGAAATGCTGATAGAGATCAAGAAACTAGAAGCAGAAGTGATCTAGGTGTTGTAAAAAAAAAGAGGTCCATGGCCAGACATCTGCCTATTCTGCAGCATCCACAGATTCGTCCATTTCCCATTTTACCTGTGGCCATTATAAAGCATGAATCTGCGGGTCTATAGAAGGTCTGCAGATACCACATGAGTACTCAATCCAAAGGATCTGCAGAACTTCCACAAATCTAAGGATCACAGTTAAAACCAAACAAATAAATACATTTATGGAAAACACATTGCAGAGTGATTCATCATACCTCCCCTCCTGAGCCACTAACATACCCCAAATATCCACTTTTTACCCCATGCAAACATTTCTCCCGCAGCATGAAATCTGCAAACTCAGGAAGAATCTATTTCATTCACAAAAGAACACCATATACCATTCCTCCGTGTCAAGTTGTTAACTGCACTGGGGTCATGAGTAACCGTCAGTGGGTTCCTATGTTACCCTTTTTAAATCTTTTTGGAGTGCACTCATCGTTCAGGATCCAAGGGCTCCTCGTATTAGGATCCATTATTCTGTGAAAGGACTTCAGATACCATGGGGAGAACAATACTTCTAAAATACACATTCCAAAATGGTCACCTTACCCTATCACCATACACCATCGTTTAACTGACACTTTGCATCCCCCAAGTGATACAGGTGTATCCACAGCACCATCCAGAGATCTGGTATGAATATATTCCAGCAGCCAAATATTGCTGTTGTATGTTTCTCAAGACCAGTCCCTGGGGCTCTCGCTATAACCCTTTTCAAACTATTTACACTGCATTTCTTGCTAGTGGAGGTGTGGGTCTTGCAGCGGGTTGCAGATGCATGACAGCTGGCACATCAAATTGATCAAGCACAGCTCAGCCAATCAAAAGACATTCCATTCCGATGTATCAGATATGGGACTAGCCATGTTTATCTGTGTATCCAACACTAACCAATAAATGTGAAGTATCTTCTCTTGAGACACTCAAATTAAAGCTTTTCAGTTAAAAAAAGGTATATGTGATTTAGCTGTCAAAACACATATATGCCAAAATGCTTCAGATGTAAAAAACATAACAGATGCTAGATGCATTTTCACCAGGCAAAGGAAGCCACTCAATTTGGCATAGATGCTTACAGCTCTGAAAGCTTTCAATGATAATTCAATTGCGAGTTTATTTTGTGCAGATTGATTGAAGAGCACCGAAGGTATAAGCTTTATAACATTTCCACTTCCTACGGAAACACTAACTTAACTATAACTACAGACACAACTGCAACACTGTAGAATTAATATTATTTCCTATAAAAAGGTCATGTTTAGATATACTGGGAATGCCAATGTTAAGCTTTCAACTATTAATAAACTTTGTGATTAAGTTTCCTGCTTGACTCTGTGCATAAGTGATGAGGTGACCATGGGGGCTTTGTGCTGCAAGGTTGTTTATTTTCAGAGTATCTTAAAAAGCTAAAGGCTGATTTTATTTAGGAGGTCTCCTCCAGGATATATCTCTATTCTGTTGAGTGCCACAATTACTACTGACATAGGGACCCGATGAGACCGACTTGAACACATGCTCTGGATACACATATTCAGAGAAGTGATATACCTCTCTCCCTATGTTGGAGCCCAGGATACTCTCTCACAGGGCACAGATGACAATCATGGTTAGCTGACTTTGGGGTGACAATTCAGCCACAGAGCAACAGAGATTTAGAGGTCATGCTTGACCTATTGTGAGAATAAAGCTGGCTGATGTTGAAACCCATTGAAATACACAGGACAGTTCAAACATTGATTTCCAACATGAGGCCTATCTGCAAATAATACTGAAAGTAAGACTCATTTCTTTTTAATTGTTGTATTAAAGAAGGATTTCATTCCTGGACAACATGTTATATGTTTAAACACCTCTTATCACTTTAACATGCTATTTTGTTAGAATTATGTATGCAGCTTGATTTCACCACTGAAATGAAAGGTCTGTGCCTCTGAAACTTTGAACTTAGGTCCTTGAGGCTGAGGGCCCACCAGGAAAAGCAGGTTTGTTTCATTAAATACAAAGGAATACAACAATTTTAGATCAAAAGTATGTAAGGGTCAGATAAGCCAGCCAACAGAATTGACCTCTTGGACTAGCTTGACCCCAATAAAGGGCCTCCCAGAGCCACTAATGGATCTTCAAGGATTGTGTAGAAACAGACCATACTGATAAGGAGATGTGTAGGTCACATGTTTCTGAGGAAAACAGAACTGTTTTTATTTTCTTGGAATATGAAACTACAACTTTTCATATGAGTGGATGAACATTTGATTAACATTGCACTCCTTTTTCCTTAATAAAAGGATAACCGTGTATCGCAGTGAGCTCGCCCAGGACTCATATTAAAGATCACCCATAAGTTCTATGAATCTCTTAATTGCATGTGATGTATAGAATTTGAGTTAGGAAGAAATCATAATCCTGACTGTCTCATAATTCAGAGGAATTCGAAAGTTGGTGAACTGATAGAATGCAAAATTAATGTTTGAATTGTGAAGTGGCATATTTTTCACTATTTCAGCTCAGGAGCAGATCGTGAAAACAAATATCTCCTCCCAGGAAGGGCATGCCAAAGTGAAATTAGTATTTCTGATTCAATATAAAATGTAGAATTCAAAAATGTATATGTTCATGCAGTTATCTGAAAAATAAAGATATTTGCCATGTAGGGAGATGTTCAGAAACCAAAATTATAAACCAACATGTCATTTTGGAGTGATGCATTTTTCTCATACCTTCAGTCTCCATAATCCGCATCTCTCAACTCCTTGTCCTATCAGCAGGCAGTGGTCGGAATTGGTGGGAGGGGGAGGGAGACAGGTAGCCAATCCATACTGTGGGAATATTGATAATGTGTTAGTGTCATTAGCACTATATAATATCAATTTCCCATCTGCGAGGGTAGTCTAGAGAGGAACAACTAACCCCAGAGGCGGGAGAGCTACCAAAAACATCAGGGTACCACCTTGCCAGGTGTAAGGTTGTCTACTTGGAGAGGCCTTAAACCTTGGAGGGGAGGCAGAGATGGGAAAACCTAGAAGCTAACCAGGCCTGACATGGTAGGAGCCAGATGAGGTCTGGATGCTGGTGACTATCCTTGACAGAAGCCTTTGACCAGGTCTGCACTTTCTCATGAGAAAGTTCTGCTGTTTCCCTGAGTGCTCAATAAAAAAAGGTCTCCAATGTAAGTAGATTGATTCTGATGACAACAGAAGTGTGGGTGGATTTTGCCTGCCTTCATCTTTTTCTTGCAAAGCGGATAGGGGGAAAAAGTGTGTTGACCCTGGCCATATTTGACTCAAAAGATAACTCAACCAATTCCCCATAGAAAAAAACCCCTAACCATTTAAATTGAATTATGTTGTGAACTACGTGCCTTAATCCTGTCCATTTAATTGTGGGTGAGGGGGGCACAACTGTGTAGACCCTTAGCACATTTAATTAAAGTTAATTCAATTATTTCCCAAATAGAAAAGATCACGGGATGAGTTTTGTTAAAATTCGAAACTAACAAATGCCATGCCCCGTGTGTGACATCCAGTATAGTCAATAAAGTCAATGGGTGACACTGTTTTCCTGTAACCCCTGACTCCCCTACAGAAAAGGGGTGTTGTTAATCCCTAAAAATGTCTCTTTCAAATGAATGTAGTGTGTGTGCAAAACAAATGTTCACATGTATTCCCATTTACTCCCAAATCTGAAGCCCAAATTCCTGCATTTCATGTGAATGAGTGTTGAAAAATGATTTTTCCATTGAGTTTATTTCCCAAAACCTTGCCTTTCTAATAAAAAGCCAACACAATTTCCCCGTTGAGTTCATTTTCCAAACCCTGCCTTTCTACTAAAAAGCCAAAATGATTTTCCCACTTCATTACCACTCGCTGTACCTTGCCTTCAAACCAAAGGGGGCATACCTATTTGATGCTTGGAGGGTGGGGGTTGCTGGGAGAAAATAGATGTGGGATAAACTAAGCAATCACTGTGTTTTTTAAATATTTTCTATTAGTTAATTTGCAAAGGAATCGGATGTAAGTTGTGACTGCAAATCTCTTAATTCTACCTGAGTTGTTGTAGTAGCTGAAGGTCTATTAGAAATACATGTCCATCAATTGATGCAAGATATTAGAAGTTGTGATATTGTATTGTGCCATGGAGTCGGTGGCTGCTGTGATTGCAATTGATTGCTTATTCATTGTAGTAAAAGTTAAATAAATATGTATATCATTACTGTACACCAGCCTGGTTCCTAGCTTATTTGTGGTTTTGAATGGTATTATATATTTTGGAGGCCTCATTCATATTGAATGGGTGTTGAAAAATGATTTTCCCATTGAGTTTATTTCCCAAAACCTTGCCTTTCAAATAAAAAGCCAACATGATTTTCCCACAGCATTACCAATCCCTGTACCCTGCCCTCAAACGAAAGGGGTCATATCTAATTGATGCCTGGAGGGTGGGGGTTGCTGGGAGAAAAGAGATTTGGGATAAACTAAGCAATCACTGTGTGTTTTAAATGTTTCTGTCAGTTAATTTGCAAAGCAATTTGATGTAAATTGTGACTGCAAATCTCTGAATTCTACCTGTGTTGTTGTAGTAACTGAAGGTCTATTAGAAATACATGTCCATCAACTGATGCAAGAAATTTGAAGTTGTGATATTGCATTGTGCCATGGAGTTGTTGGCTGCTGTCCTTGCCACTGATTTCTTATTCATTGTAGTAAAGGTTAAATAAATATTTATAATATTACTATTCAACGGCCTGTTTACTAGATTATTGGTGCTATTGAATGGTATTACATAGGTTGAAGGCCTCACTGAAGTTGAATCTGTTAAGCGCTTTTTTGTGTGCCACCTTGCTTGGGAGGGTGACTCCCTGGGTTGAGAGTGACGTATCAATAAACCGTGACATGATCCCATTTCAGACAACACTTATCATGAAGCTGACCAGGAATAAAATGTGTAGGCATCTAAAAAGTTTGGTGTGAACATTCCTTTGAGGAAACAAAAGAAATATATATGGATGTGTTAGGTAATTTAGGAATAACATTTTATCTGCACCACGTTGCTTCTCTTTCCCTCCCCAAGCCCCTCCCTTTCAGACCTGGGCATACTATGGGCTAATAGATAGGACTGACAATTGGGTCACAGGTGACAGTTGAATGCGAGTCTTCCTACTGAGACACGCAAACACCAACCAAAAAGGGGTTGGCTATTCGATGAACTTGTATTTTTACTCTGCACAAAACAACCACCACATGGGCCAGCAAAAAACGGTGCATTTTATGAGGTTGTAAAGCAAGCAAAGTAAAAGAAATGTATCCTATTTAATTCCATTAACACATATAAAAATATTTTCCTGGGCCTTCATCAGTCTAAACTATCAGGGATCATTCCGGGCTAAATCAGAGCTAGAAACAGCTCCACCCAGCCCAGCTAGCATCCAAATCCCAGCTGGAAGCCTCACATCCTAAATGTGTGAACTTTAACCTCTTCTCAATGGTCTCCCAGATATGGATGGGACAATACAGAGAGGGCAATTAAGGATAACCATGGTGATTGAACATCTTGAAAGACGTGACGGGAACACTTAAATGACCAGGAGAAAAATTCCAGGGGAAAGGGGAGGGAGCAGTGCTGTACATGGGATCAAAACAATAACAAGAAGTGCGGCCAGCAGGTGGCAGGTGGCAGGTGCAAGGGTAAGTGCAGACAGCAGGTGTCCAAAAGTGTGGGTTGGGGGACTGTAGGGTTACAGATTCAGATCGAAGTGCAAGGGTCGCCAGGAGGCAGTGCAGGTGTGCAATTGGGCGGGTAGCGACCTGGGCCCAAATTTAGAGGGTAGCTGGGTGACCAGTGCAGTATCAGACAGGAAATCAGCATGCGAGAGGAAGAGAGAATGCAGAAGCAAAGAGGAAGGCCTTGAGGTGCTTCCAGAACCAGAGATGGTTCTCCTGAAGCTTCAGAGAGGCAGGGAGACTGTTCCAGAGGGAGGTCTCAGCCGAAGAAAGATATCTACCACCAACTAATATCTTGGAGAAGCGGCTGACACTAAGGGAGTTGAAGGTTGAAGAAGTGAAGAGCTTGAGTAGGAAGGTATTTACGAAGAGAGAGTTGGAGATATTGAGGACCCACCCAGGCTCCAGAAGGCCTTGTGGACAATGCAGAGGGTCTTGCACTTCATCCTTGCAGCCACTGAGAGCCAATGCAGAGATGTCAGTGCTGGGGAGATATACGATCCCTGGGCTTGAGGCCAAGGACAAGTCTCGCAGTCCTGTTCTGGATTAGTTGCAGAGGGCGGAGTGTAGAAGCAGGCAGATTTAGAAAGAGGCTGTTGCAAAAGTCCAGCTTGGAGAGCACCAGAGCTCTAGAGACAGTGAGCTTCTGGGGGCAGGAGAGGAAAGGAATAATACAACTGGGGAGGTGCAGTTGGTAGTTTCACTTCTTAAAGATGTCAGAGATGTGAGTAGAAAAGGAGAGTGTGGAGTCGAATATGACCCTGAGGTTCTTAGCTTCACAGATGGGAGCAGGAACAGGGGCAAGGGAGGCCGGCCAGAGAGTGACAGGAAAGGAGGGTGCAGGTGTGCCTAAGAGGAGAATCTCTGTCTTTCTGGCATTAAGGTAGAGATTGTCGGCTTTACACCACGCCTGGATAGCAGACAGTCAGAGATGAGAGAAGGAGAAGAGGTGGCGAAGGGGAGCCTGAAAATTAGCTGAGTGTCATCCAAAAAGCACTGAAAGTTGGAGCAGAGAGCGGCAAGAGGGCGGCAATGCAGTGGTCGAGAGTTGCAAGGCATTGGTTGAACAGCCAGGGAGAGAGGTTAGAGTGAGATGAACGAGGTCAACCAAGCCAGGGCCTGATCGGTGATACCCAGGTCATCACAGAGATGATTGAGCAGGATGGCATGCCAGAAGAGAGATTGGATAAGAGAAGGACAGAGGGCAGATTAGAATGAAGGTTAGAGAGCAGGTCTTCAGAGATGTTCAGGGGAGAGGTTTCCATGCTTCTAGATGCTCTAAAGCCAGACTGATGGTCATGGGGACAACCAGCGGATTGAGTGTGAAGATTAAGCTGGGAGATGGATAGCTTTCTCAGGAGTTTACCCAGGAAAGGAGTGATGGAGATCAGGCGATAGCCCTCAAATGTTATTTCAAGGGCTTGTTAAGCTCCCAACAAAGTTGTTTTTATTTTCTGTTTACTGTTTTATAACAGGGTACATCTGAACATTGGTATTTGTGTAGACTTCAACTTATGTTGGTTGTAACTTTAACCTTTAAACACATACATCCTACTAATTATCTTGTTTTTAAAGTGAGTATTGAATGATTATGTAAAACAGAGGAGGCTCTGGAAAACTCTCTGGGAGATGCCTTCTCTGTGAAAGGGACAGTGAGATAAAGACTTGGTAGCGTCTCTCCCAGGGGTTAATTACCTAAGAACAGGTCATTGGGCTGTGTTAGTGCTGGTAGAGAGACCCCTTTGTTCTGTATGATTATGTGAATTATTTTGACAGATTTGCACAGGGTGTGGTGGTCTAATTTTCGTTTTCCTATCTCCCTTTGACGCTACCGCTCATGCGCTATAGCCCTATGGATGCAGGCAGTTATCCTGTGATTTTCATGGAATATTTTTTATTTTGCATGATGTTTTTAAATTTTTGTTGTTCCTCTGAACGTAGTGTGCATTTTCGGTGTCTATACTGAGTGTTGGGTATGGACAATCATTGCGTGTGTTTCAAGGAACAATTTTTAATTTCACAAATAGTTATTAATTTACTTGTGTCCCCCATGCGTACTGTATATATACCGCAGCACTTCTGTGTGTTGGGTGCAGCCAATCAACCTGTGTGTTTTAAGGGCATTGTTCGTTTCAAGTATTTTTTTTTAAATTTAGATTGCCATATTTTAACCCACTATGATAATGGTATGTCATGTATTGTCCATGTAATCATTGTGTGTGTTTTGGCAGCCCTAGTGCATTTTGGGTACAGCTTGTGTTGTGTAGAGTGTCCTTTTATCATTTCACAGTTTCTCATTTAATTTTGGCTCACCAACCCTGCTGCACATGACTGAGGTGTGTTTGAGCATGTGTGGGCGTGCATGCACGCGTGAAAATGTGTTGGTGGCTGCAGGTTTTGTCTGTGCTTTGAAGCTAACTTTGGTTTGGCTGATGCAATTTCTGAAATTATTTCGTGCTGCACACTTTCAGTATATAAGCTACTTGTAGTGGTGCATGTTTTATTACTATTAATAAAGGCCATTAGAAATGGAAATAAAGTTAACCCTCAGGGAAAAATAAATAAATAAAAAAACAGAAATGCAGATTTATTTAACCAGCAAAGTCAACTTGTAACACGTTTGCAGCAAATTAGCAGGATATAAATCACGCATCTACAAATGTGACAGGCCACAGTTAACAGAGGTATAAATCCAGAAAGGTCTGGGTCTTCCATAAATCACACTTACTAAATGTATATGAAACCATTAACATGATAATGGCATGTCCATTTCGGATGTGTCCACAAAATGCTTGAATGACATGCATCCGTAGAGATGGCGATATAGCCAACGTACTGATGTGTATAAAGCAATCAAAATATCCCACCAACCCCCCTTTTACTCATGTCAAGCGTTTCTGACTAGAGTAGGTGTCGTTTTTTGAATTTTATAAGCCAACATCTAAACATGGGGCATCATTTCATTAAAATACTTTGGTAAACATTGCGTTCAGTGTTAAATTGAGGGTAGGCATAATTGACCTTAACAAAAATTAAATGAACACATGTGCTGTGTTACCATATTTTAAAATGTGAAAGGGGAAAGCGCTAAACAAATGAAAACAAACATTTCATTAGTGTACACTTGTCCTCAATTGTCCATTTGATTTCATCTACCATTTGTTTGAAAACGTTAAGATAATAACACCCAATTACCCAGAAGCAGGTTTATCATCATAAATGGAGCTGGATGCCGAACAGTACACATGAGTTGAGGTTTCGAATTCCCTGTGAAACGGGAGGAACGTTGACGGTGTCTGGTTCCATTTTATTCATCATCAGCGTGTATATATAAGGGGTGCCTCACAGTTCCGCAGCATGCCGTTAGGCTCGGTATAAGTGGCACATATCTGTAAGCAGAAAAACAGAGAGCGTCAACCAATTAACCCATATAATGTACCGGAACTTGAAGGGGAGCCGAGGTCATGTACCCCCAGGAAATTCATAAAACTAACGGCAAGTTCTGCATTCCGTTAGGTTAAAATTAGATGTTGTTTTCCTTTTGCTGTTCTGCATGACCAGCAGCCTAAAACATTACATCCACTCAACGGTCTGCATAATACAGAAAATGAACTGAATATAAATGAGTTTATGTTGTTCAAATATAATTTGCTAGAGTATGCAAAACACGTTATTTTAGGCACGTCTCAAGCGAAGCCTTGAAAAAAAAAGATCAGCAAAGTACATAGTTTTATCACAAAGGACGACGGGGAATGCAAAACAAGAACAGCGTTGTTTGTGCGATACAAATATGTTTGCAATTTAGAACTTGGAATTGGCAATTATGTCACGAACGATGGGAGACAAGTAACCTAAAAAGACTTAAGTCAATAGTAGAAAATGTACACTTCGGACATATCTTCATTCAAGGAATATTGGGGATTGGGTAAGGGCAGACGTGTTCCTTCGACAGGCAGAGGAGGTGGGGACTCTGCAGACAGAGCTATGTGATGTTTAAACAGATGTCTGTGCATAGTAGGTGTTAACTGAGGGGCACTAGCCGCTTTTACAACTACGCTTAACGTCGTTGAATGTCAGAGATTTTAAGCAAAACTTTTTAAAACATTGTCAATTCTTGTTACTTTTGGTATGAGTTGATTTTTAGTTGTTATTTTGGGATTGCCGCTTGTAAAAGATGCGTCTTGTGAAGTTACAGAGGAATTACAGTGGCAGACTCATCAGTGAAAAGGGACAGAAACGACACGTGATTCAATGAATCTGTGAAACGTGAATGGCGAAGAACTAGTCACAAGGCCAGAAAAAAGGAATCACAAGACCCCATCAAGAAATTCTTTCATGTGTGTTAAAGTGATACCTCTTTATTCCAGAACAATAGAAAGCAATCTACTAGACGATTGGAAACTCATGAGCAGTACCCCTGATTAAACTTGGGCATATGCCAGCCCCCTAACCGAGTACGCAGGTGGTATTTGGATGACTGCCAAGGCCCCTCAGCACTAATTGGCAGCCCAAAACAATATCTGAAATAGCACGTGGGTTCGGTGTTGCAGGTTTCCTTTCGGCAAGGCAATTAAAGTCCTGAGGAGATTCTGGCTGGAGACCATGCAAATTCCAGCAGTGTGTGTGGTAAACATTCAAGTAACATAACATCACATGAGATAACATAAAACATTCTGTGGAGGATCGATGACCTTAAAAACAACCAATTCACATTTGCTTTTAGTGTACTCACGTTTTCTGTCAGGCTGTAAGACAAGGTGGTACTTTTGAGGAGATTGGTGCCTTTTGTTCTCTATTTGTTGTCTTTTCTCTGGTACGCCCCCTTTCACATTTCTTCTTTTTTACCCTTTGCATCAAACCCACAACAAGATTTCCTCTGTATTTTCCCAGTTCAATTTCCACTTTGCTTCACCGACAACTGTTTAAAAATTAATACAAAAGATTTGTTTTTTCTCGTGTTTAATCCTAATCACATTCTGGTAGGTGTTTGTTTTAACAGGCCCTTTGTGTGCATCCTAAAACAACCATGCCATGACAGTGGGAACCGAACAATCCTTCAATTTGTTCACTAATCTTCCTTGTGTGCTCAATTACACTTTCCTGTTGTTGTTCTTCTGTGATTCTCTTTCCGTGCCCTAGTCTGTCACTTTCAATTGTTGTATTTCTTTATAGCAAGTCCTTTCTTAGAATGGAATTGCAATGAAGACTCCAGACTGGATGCATTATTTGAAGGGAGTGTTGGAGGACGGGAAGTATAGGATCCCTGTTCGGGGATGGAGATGATCATTCCCTAGTGTAGATATCTGAGCATATTGTTAAGGTTCTTGAGCTTGTGAGACCTGTACCTAGTACTACATGTCCAGATCCAGTGAAGATGTTGAATGATTTAGGAAAGTCACTGGTGGATCGTCCAGATAGAGGTGAGAAGACAGGTCTGACAAAGTGGGTTCACCACTGCCACAGGAGAATGAAAATTGTTGATGTGATGGATGGTGCAGTGCTGTAAGAAGGGGGCCATGCGGGCCATGCTGGACTTGGTGTATTTGGGCCACTGCACCTGTGCCTGAATTTGTAGAAAGGGGAAGGTTGGCGTGGACATCCCTTGTCAAGTTTCAGGCAAGTCATGGTCACCCACCCCACCCATGACAAGGCCACATTGTTATGGACCTGGGACTATTTTAGCTTGCCAGACAGGAACACGTTCATGAAGTAACCACTGTGCTAGCCAACTAATTCAGGATGCCAATCAAGCAAGATATACCAGGCAAGGGTTACTCACACACTTGGCCCAGAGGCATGGCCAGAATTATCCTAGACATTTCATCTACCATAGCATCATGGAGAGGTCTACTGTTTCCACATAGGAGGACATTCATCCTTGGGCTAGACACACCAGTACAAACAGCCCTGAGTCTCCCCCTCTCTTTGAGCCTATGTTAGGAAAGATGTCATAATTGTAGGTCATTTTCCTTCCATGTGGCAACCCCCAAACTTTTTGCTGTTGTTTTACACCATGATCTAGACTTTGCCAGAGAAGCGCAACCTTCCGTCGCACTCCTCTGGGCTTTCGCTCCATTCTTACGGGGAAACTGACATGCCCTTAAGACAGTCAGTACCGGGAGACTCGTTTCCCTTAGTCCTTTCCTCATGTTGCAGCTTTTGAGCAACATGAAACAAGAGTGCACCGTAACTTACATTACCGCGCTCTTGGGTCTCTCGTCATTCCAATGGCCCTAGAAACTCTCGCTGGACTTATCATGAAATGTGCAAGTGTGTCACGGACGGGACTGGTGGCAGCTATTGTTTCTTTCTGTTTTGAACCCCTTTTTGCCATGTTAACTGCGCTTCCCGCGTTTGGCGCAAATGGGTGGCCTGGCCTCCAAAAGGGCCATGCCTCGAGGTTCTTTGTCCTGTCCGCTGACCGTCTTGCCCCTTCACCTTCCCCCAGGTCGAGCCAACCCGGGGCAGTCCTTATTTGGTCATGCACTTTCCCGCGAAACACAATGCTTTTACGGGTTCTGCATGCCTTGTGTGTGCCTCCAGGATGTGGGCTGGGATGTCTGTTCCCAATACACATCCTGGTTGTCAGAGAGTCTAGAGTGTCTTGAATGCCTGGGACCACCGTGGTCTGTGATAGGTCCACGTATGGTGTGAGTGTTTTGTGAGCAGATCTCCCATTGGGTCTTCTCCATTTTGGGGCAAAGGGAACTTTGGATAAGAGGAGGCTGGAAACACCAATACCATGTCGATCTCCTGAGTTCTAACGAACAAAGGATAAGGAGCCAAGTATCCTGCAACTAAGAAGCTGAGTCGAGGAATCGCTGGTGATCCGCTGAAGGTTTGGCACCCTGCACTGCTGTCGTCCTGTGAGACCCCTCTGCCTCTGATCGAACAAGAAGGCCTGTACTACTGGCGCTTCGACCCTTTAGAATAGTGGGAACAACTATTCTCGGCATCTTCACCAAATCCTGTACGTAAGCCTTCGGATGCGTCCCTGGGCCATACAGTGGACTGACCAGCCTACACAGGAACCTTGCTCTGTCACCGCCGTCTGGCTTACTGCTAATCCCGTGTCCTCGGCACTCTCACACGATTCGTACACTTGGCATTCCCAGGTCTGAAGTGAGACGTGTGCTTTGGGACCGGAATACCTGCGGTTGCCGAGTTGCCCTGCTGTGGTAACAAACCTGTGCATGTTCGCTGCATTTGGGACACCCTCGACCATGACTCCTGCTGTCGCGGAATCTACACGGCGTCGAGACATTTTGCTGATCGCATCTGAACCTACCAGTACCGAAATGGAACCGGAGAAGCCTGGGTCTGCCTGCATCGGGGACCGGTGAGTAGTCAATACCCTAACCGGTCGCCCTCCCGCAGGAGCCTGTGGCTCTCCACCGCTGTCATAAACAGCAATCCTTTTCCGCACTTGCGCCCTGGTTCTGCCCACAAGTGGAGGCCGCGCTTGAGTTGTGGGGAACTGTTCATCATCGTTTTGTTCACCTCTCTGAACTGCCTGATCTCCCTGAAGAGACTCTCCTTTGCCCGTTGGCACCTGCGTGTGCAGGTACTTTTGAGCACAAGGCTCCACTCTTTGTAGGGCTCAGACTTCCTTCTAGTTAGGTGGGCTCTGATGTCGAACTGGGTCTAACGATTACTTGCACTGCCTGTTTTCCTCCCCATCTAGGTGGTCTGCATATTTTGTGCTTCTAACTCTTTAGACCCCTTGGCCTTGTATATATATTGTATTGAGTATGATGTGTTGGTTTACTTGAGTTTTATTGTGATTCTTTACTATGGTCGATGTTACAAAGGCCTTGTAAAAAAAGTGTCTATATTTTTAATATAACACCTGTCTGGAGTAATTTGTAAGCGTCCTTGCTTTGTGTGCTCATTGCGGGCTTTCAGTCACCCTCACCCCTCTTGAGACCAAGGGCCTCATTACACGTAGTGCGGTAAGGGTTTACCGGTACTGGTAAGGGCACCGGTAGCGGTAAACCCTTACAGCCTTACTACGAGGTCCCTTTGCGGGTTGGTACTTTAACGCCTGCTAAACAGCAGGCGTTAAAGTACCAACCCGCAAAGGGAGCAGGGTGCTAATTACGGTACCACAATTTGCGGCACCGTAATTAGCGCCTTCCCCATTCCCATAGACCCCTATGGGGCAAAAATGGGAATGGGGAAGGGCAATGGGGGAAGGGGGAATTACCGCCCCGCCAACCTTGGAATAGGGCGGTAATTCCCCTTTCCTCCAAGGCGGTGCCGGTATAATAGCACCTTGGTCCTCCGCCTACCGTGTAATGAGGTCTTGACTGCCACCATCACTACCCTGATTAGTCTGGCTTGTCCAGACGTTACCCTGTTCCAAGAAACTAGGCTGGCCTTCTGATCCTCTTCTCCTCCAGAGAGTTCAGAAATCCATCTTAACAGCCTGCTTGTGCATATCTGAGCTCATTGCATGCTGCGCTTGGACACAACTAACTTAGAGAGACCAGAGGTAATATTTTCAACGACCACTTGTGAACAGCCCTCTACAAAAACACTTGTTTAACAATACACTATGTTCGCTCAGTCACTTGCTTCCCCAACTCCATTTGTGGTTGTTCCTTTTCATATATGATTAGTAACCATTATATTCTCATACATTACACCAGTTTGTATCAAAATAGTTATTTATTTTTTATCACATATCTTCAGTAAAAACTTGTTTTCTTTTTCACATCTACAATTTTAGAAGAATTTTGAATAATTTATCAAACACTTTATAGACAACAAACATTACTCAATAATTTCTGTGCACATTCAATATCCTGTAGTATTCCATCATTTGCCAATTTTTGAGATTAATATCTTAATCTAGATCTGTAGCTTGTTCTCCTCTCTCATAGAGAAGTACATCCCAGTCCATAAAACAATTCACTCTATGTTCATAAAACCCATGCTTACTATCATACCGCATTCATACCGTACCCGACATGTTTCATTCCTTACACACGTTCATACCACTAACAAGGAAATTCTTCAGGGGTAAAATTATACCACATTCCATTGAACTATACAATTGTGTTTGTCTTCCTTTAGGTTTGTTCTAGGGATCAGCTTTCAATGGGATCCCATTAGTCCTTTCTTAAGGTCCAACCATCAGACGGATAACTTTATAATGCTCACTTCTTATTTCCTTTCATCTTTGTGTGGCCCCTCTGATTCTATGTTCACACCTCCAGATTGCTCTGATGTCTCAAAGGAAAAGCTCTCCTCCATATATGATGTAATGGACCACTTAGATATGTCCCTAGTGATCTTATTTAGCAGGTCCCTGTTCTTGGAGCTGCGCTTGGACACCGTTCACAAGAAGGCCCTTGATGTCACAACCTATGGTGTTGGTGGTGGAAGCTTTGTGGGTGTCTTGCTCTTTTGGAATTCATAGGTACTGACAGATTCAGCAAACTGTCATGTACTGCCACTATCTCGCCATGAACATGAATTGGGAGATGAACCCAAAATAGGTAAAGGGTTCCATGAAGAGGCATATCCTCTGGCATGATCCTGTCATTTTACAAATTACGGCTTGAGCTTTGGACAAGGGCAGGATGAGTTACTGTCCTTGAAGCAACAGGGTCATTTCCAAATGGTTGAGGTAGTGCATCCTCAGTTGCACAAGAGGGTCACAATGTGAATAATACTATGTGATGGGAAACAACATGCAAACATTGAAAGATGCATTAGAGTCTGCAGATTTGAAAATAGTTATACTTAAGGAGTTGCTCTAAGCTAAAGGTGCTAATCCAGAATCAGATTAATTGGCCACATTTCATTGAACCCTGCTATATGACTGTAATAGAATGTATGATCCCCTTGGATCAGATCCTTGTATGATTTGTGATACTGTTACAGTTCCTCAAAAGGATGAAATACAAAAAGGTATATTCCACTAGTTGCTAAATATTAGCAATTTTGAGCTACAGCAGGGGCATTCTTACTTCTGGCATCCTTCCACCATGGACTGATGAAAGCACATTCAGCCACATTTTGATTCGCTGGGTAGGATATATAACTGCATTAAACCCATGCTCTGCCTCTTCTCTCTGCAATGCACAGTTTTGTCTTGCACTTAAAATAATGGTGAACCTTTCAATTGTATTTTACAGGCAAAGTCACCATACTTTCACAGTGTTAGAATGGTCGATAAAGGGTTCACAATGAGAAAGAGGGGTTTGTGTTGCATGCAACCCAGTGCCTAAAAGGTGGGAAGTGAGGAGCTTCATATGCGCACACGAGAAAGAAGATTTGCCATTTTGAGGGGATGTCGTTGTCTTAAACACACATTTACAGACATATATGCACAGGAGTTCAGGCAAACAGGTTGGAACATTTGTGGAACAAGGGGTACATGGTGAATACATGAATCTGTATACCACAGGTCTCTCATAATTGAAGTTGTTGTAGGCCGCAGAATAGTGGGGTGGCAAAATAAACTCTCTGCTATCTGGGAAGCTGGCTCATCTAGTATGTAGGTTAGGGGAACGCAGTTAACTGCTTTTGGGCAGCTATGATAGCATCAAATGGTCAGTTGAAGCCAAACAAGGGTTTATGACTTAGTGATATTGTTGTAAAATATGTTGGTGTGTGTTAACTGTAGCAACATGATATATAATGTGCAATCTTTGTGATGTTTGGGGAGAATCATGTACGTTTGACTCTGTCATCCAGCCCCTCCTGACCAATTGTATATAAGAAACTTGCTTTATAGACAAATGTGCACTTGCTTCTTAAGTAGTGGGCCTATTTTTAGCAAGGAGATCAGAGGTCCAACCACACAACAAGTAGTACAATGGCACATACATTACTTGTGATTTCAGTGTGTTGCTGGATAAAAACAAAACTCCCATATGGAATAATGATACACATTATAGCCATGTTGTAACCTAAAATAGCATCTGAAAATTGAATCTGCTCATATTTGGTACACACATGGGTGCAGAGTCACACAGTTTATACACATAAACAAAGAAATAACTGCCTCCATACCACCCTGCAAGAGCATATAAAAGGCACAATTGCCACACATGCCACAGTCTGTAAAATCCAGCACCGTAAGGGGAGAAGCATATCTTGCCATGCAGTATCTGTCTTTACATATAGCAGCTGCAGTACTGGATAAGCAGTAGCAGCCACCCCAGCAGATAACCACTTAACATACAAAGCAATTGCCTAGAATCTAGCCCCTTATCATGCTAAATGGCCCCCAAACAGGTAGTCCCTTAGCATTCCGAGCTGCCCATTTAAAAAATGGACTAACCGACTATAAATACCTATTAGATAGGGATGCAATTGGTACGTTTGCAGAGATGATAGTCGACCTTAATGCTAAGTTGCATATAGATATTCGGAGTAATATTGGAGGAAATATATCTACTCTGAATGAAGGAAAGAGGCGTAAATATGATTGTAAGATACAGCAGGCTATAAAGCAACTGAGGAGAGATATTAACACTGGTACATAATTGCAAATGTAAGGATTATAACGCACTAATATCTGTGGAAATTAAAAAGAGGCGACATGAATATAAATCATGACTGAAGAATCATTGTAACTGAAATAAAAGGAATGAATGCCTAGAACTGGCACGGTATGCCAACAAGAATGACCAGACATCGTTCTGGCGAGTGATAAATGCAGCAGGAAGGAATGTGCCTCTGCTTATTGGAGAATCAAATTCGGATTTTGTAACAAACATTGCAAACATGATAGGTGACTGGTTCTCAAGTCACGTTCTAAACATGAAATCATATCTTAAAGATACGAAAGATGTAATCAAAAAAATCGAAAATCCCGATTTTGACTCACATTGGCCCTCATTACGACCCTTGCGGAAATTGACTGACCGGACCGCAACAGCGTAAATAGCGTTTCCGCCATTGCACGAAGGAGCAAAGTGCGGCTAATTACGACCCATCGGGCACGAGCATTACGCCATGGCGGAATCCGAAAGGCTGCGATGGCGGAAATGACCCCAAAACGGCCCTTACCGCCGCCGTACGCTGCACCAGGTGCAATACCGCCACCCATCTTAGCGGTCACCGTAATGAGCGGGCACCGTAATGAGCGGGCACCGCAAATTACGGGCACCGTAAATATACGGAAACGGAAGTAAAAGCATGTGGCCGGAACGGGAAACAGCACGCCGCACAACTATAAAATCCGAATCCCAACACAACCATTAAAAATCCGACCCTGACACACATCCCAACCCGTTAGCAACCCCAGTTCAAAAAATAAATATGGGAAAGGTAGCCAAGAAAGCGTGTGATCGCAAGCGGCAGGTCCACTTCTCCCGAGAGGAACTGACCGTGCTGACCGAGACCCTGCAGGAAAATGCCGCCGTCGTCTTCTCCAGTCAAATGACCAGGACGGCCCTTGCCAACAAGAAGGCCATATGGGCCCTTGTGGCACAGCGCGTAAGTGCGGTGGGGACAACACCCCGCACGCCACAGCAATGTCGCAAGCGGTGGGACGACCTGCGGATCCGCGTACGCAGCATACTTTCTGCGAACAGGAACATCGCCACAGCTACCGGGGGGGGATCAGAGTCGCCCATCAAGTTGACCCCCTGGGAGGAGATCTGCGCCTCCACCATAGGAATGGAGAGCATAGAGGGAGTCGGAGGGATGGAGAAAGGAGTGCCGACATCCGGAGAATCAGGTAGGTTTGCCAAGAGAAACAATGCGAAATCCACAAACCACGAACATGTGCAGTACCATGTGACCCCATAGTGCAATACATACTTTGCCCTGACAGCGCCCTCTAAAAGTCAGAATGAATAAACAAATTAATCAAGATGCCATAAACAACCCCTACATGTGCAGCATGCACCCCCTAACTGCAGGCAGCCAAATGAATGCATCCTCAATCCACACGAAAATGAGACCACCTCCAAGGCCCAGTCCCATATCAGCCTCATGTACCACCCCAATGCATTTGACACGTTGCCATTCCAAATCCGACAGACCCATAACTAACGCTCGCCCCTCTTTACTCCACCACAGGGTCCGATACCAACGACGAGCTGCAGGACACCCCTACCAGCACGCCTGCAAAGAGGGCCAGGACCAACGTCCCAAGAGCCTCCACCTCAGGTGCAAGGATCAAGACACGGCAGCAGCAGGAATCAAGTGCCAGCACACTGGAGGGGACTGCAACAGGCACCCCAGCAGCCAGCAAGTCCACAACCCCAGCACCACAGGTCCCCCCAAAGAACGTATCTGATGGCACTGCCTCTGGTGGTAGCAGCACCATAGGTGACACAGCTGTCATGCCAGCATGCTCCGACACGGAAAACAGTGCTGGCGACGTAGGTACCATCCATGACCTTTCCCAATCCCCCTGCATGTTCCATCCCCTACACCATGACGAAACCACGCAGGGGCACCCTGAAGACGACGACTGGCCAACCCCCACAAGTCCTGTGCCAAGGCAACATGTGTTGAGCAGCCCCCCTGTCACACCACCGCAAATGTCCATGGCCCAGCAGAGGCAACAGTCCCTCGACCTGCTGATCGAGCAACAGCAGGAAGCGTCCACGCTACTCAAGGACCATGCAAATGAATGCGGGGGTTCCAGGGCAGCCATGGAAACATCCACCGAGACACTCAGGGCACAAATAGAGAAAAGTAGTGAGAGCCTCAGGGGAGAAATGGAGAGAAGCACCGAGAGCCTGAGAGCACAAATGGAGAGAAGCACCGAGAGCCTGAGGGGGGAACTGCATGCGACGTCCAAAGACGTTTGTGCTGAACTTGCTGCTGTGCGCCGTGTGCTCTCGGAGCTCTCACAAACCCTCAGAGACATGCATGGACGCGAGCAGGCAGAGACGTCATCCGTGGCAAGTTCCGTCCAGGGCAGCCCCCAACGCAGATCTGGCAGGAACCTGCGCTCCACGGGCAGGGGTGCCCCTGATACCCGTAGAGGGGGCTTGCAATAGCGTCTACCCACGGGCAGCATGCATATCTGGACACTGGTGTTGGGGGGGGAGGAAGTAGGGTGGAGGGGGTGTGTTGGGCTTCACTGGGTGGCGGGTCCATAGGGTGTATGAATCAAATCACATTAACAATACAGCACTTCATTATCATCCAATGACATGTGTGGACATTGATATTTGCGTACGAGGCCTTCATAGGCGTACAGTCCACTATGTGCCTGTACTACACACACACAGTGCCACAGGTCCCCTTTCCGTGTAATAGGCACCATGCGTGGTTGCTAGAAGCATGCATCTATGATGCTCTGTCGGATTGCACGTGCATCCTGTGCCTCATGGACTCCCTGGCGTCCCTCCACATCCCCACCCTCATCATCATCATCTTCAGGTGCATGCAGTACAGCGTCAGGGGGCATGGGCACATTCCTACGTATGCACATGTTGTGCAGCATGACACATGCCATGACCATCTTAGAAACCCTCTCATGGCTGTACATGAGTGCCCCGCCAGACCTGCTGAGGCTGCGGAAACGAGCCTTCAGTAGGCCGAATGCCTGTTCAATGACCACACGGCTACGTGAGTGGGCATGGTTGTAGTCCTCCTCATGCTGGTTCTGTGGGTTCCGGATTGGTGTAAGGAGCCATCTCTTCAGTGGATACCCGGCATCACCTGTATGGGACGAATAAAGGGTGTCAGTGGAATGATAGTGCTAAGTAGCCCCCCCCCCCTCCTGCAAGGTCATTGACGCATCAAATGGGCCACGATGTCATGCATGGAATGAGACTCACCGAGTAGCCAGGATCTGTGCCCTGCGTGTCGCTCCATGTAGCGTGGTATTCTTGTGTTCCTCAGGACCATAGAATCATGGGTAGATCCTGGAAATCTGGCACAACAATGCGTAAAGATCTTGTTGGAGTCACACACCATTTGCACATTGATTGAATGAAATTGTTTCCGGTTGCGGTACTGGACCTCCATGGCATGTGGGACAACCAATTCAACATGGGTGCAGTCGATGGCACCAATGCAACCCGGGATGCCGCCAAGTGCATGGAATCCCACCTTTGCGTTGGTAATCTCCTGGTACGTGCGTGGTAGTGTGATGTGGTCGTCGGCGTGCTTCAGGAGGGCATCGTGCACTTGGGAGAGTGTCCGTGAGAACAGTGGCTGTGAAATGCCATGCAACTGTCCCACTGTGTGCTGGTAGGTGCCTGTGGCCAGGAAGTGGAGTACAGACACCACCTTCAGTAGGGGTGGGATGGCGGTTGGGCTATCTATCATGCTCACGAGGTCAGCATGTGTCATGTCCACAATGGCGATTATGGTGTCCCGGTCCAAACGGTAGAGGGTGTGGATCTGCTCAGCAGTGAGGTTGAACGGATCAGCTCGGAGGCGTGGGATTGCGGGCCGCCTGCGTGGTGGTAGTGGCAGTGCTTGTGGGCCTTGCTGACCCTGCCTTGCCCTCCTCCTCCTCCTTCTCCTCCGTCTCCCCTGTGCGCCCGGTTGTTGTACCTGTTGTTGTTCGTCGTCTTCTTGTAGTTGTAGCACTTGCAGTGCTATCTGGTGCCCCAGGCCCAACATCGCTAGTCCTGCCGGTAGCATTTTGGAGTGGGAGTGGTTGTGGGAGGGGTTTGGGTCTGCTATATATGTGCTGTCGGCCTGTATGGCCTCCACCTGTGCTGATTGAATGAATCTGTGGCAGATGCAATCCCTTCTGGCCGAGCACGTCCCGCACGTAAGGCTGCATTTGGCCGCATGGCATCTTGGGATTGGAATCATGTATCAAATCCCGATGGCAGTGTGATGTACTTTGACTGATTTTCATGCTATGCTCCCATTGTTACACATGCTATGATTGCAGCCGCTTACATACCTGTGAAGAGTCAGTGGTATGTAGGGCTCGATCGATGGCCGACCCTCATGCAGCACAGTATCGTACTTCACCGACGGGCGTGGCGTCCCATTTGTGATTGCAGCCAGTTAGCATTATGACACACAGCCGCACTACATTGATGTAATTGTGAATGCAAGCGTTCACAGAAGCCTTTTCGACGTAATGTTGCAAGTGAGGAATTCGAAGGCCAGGATTTTTGGTTGCGAAGTAGCGGTGAGGAGACGCCCACAGGTCTGCCTGGAAATGTAACGTTCTATTGTTGAATGTCCTTGGGACAGGGCCCATAACGAGCAAGCAATGAATGACATGAATTGAATGGGATGCGCAATAGCGTAGTGGACGATAAGGCAGGACGTTCCCAAGTCCATCTAGCTTCACGACACTACAGATCCGGCCAGGAGCACAGTGGTTTTTGCAGACTGCATTACGCACAGACGCGATGGAAGTTTCACATATTATGTGAGTGAATGTTCATGCGTTTTCATTGCGGGATGAGGGAATGATGAATGGATGCATGGACAGATGATTCCATTTAGGGTCTGCCATGTACATGTGTTTTTTGATTCAATCCCCTTCCCCTGCGCTATGTGATGCAAGGCTGCCATAGTGGGACTTACGTCTATCTGCCCTTGTCGGATCCTCCCTGTCTCGACGCGCCTTCATACACTTGTGTCTAGGCACGTTACTAATCCCATGTCATGGGTTCTATCTTGACGGACGCATGCACAGTAACCGACGTTGCCAATGGTGTATTAACCTCGATTGGTTTCGTTATGTATCGATACTGATTTAGGGGTGTGTATATTCCTTTGGAGTGGGCTAGCATGCATATGGGTGTGGATTTGGTGTGTTGAATGAAGATAGTGATGCATCATGTGTCATGTAGTGCAATCGGTTAATTTGTGTTTCATTTTGGTGACAGGTATCTCCTGCCCTATTGCAGATGCCATCTGTACGCCACTCCTCCAGATGGTTTTTACTCTCGACACCTGCAGCTTCGGGTGAATCAGTGGAGCAGCATTACGATCTTATGGGACGATCGCCAATGGGCCACATGCCCTTACGCTGTTCTGGTGGCTAGGTGCAACATTTCGGCCTTTCAGCTGGACTAGTGCCTGCCTCATGGGACGGACCTGCGGTTCTTGCCGCTTCCATGTTGCCTTTTGGAACGTTGATGTTGGCCCTGTGTGCCATGATGGTACAGGGCGTCACACAAGTGGAAGCTGGTCAATTATTGCAGATGCAGCCCTCGGTGATGATGGATGTTTTGGTGTTATTTTACAAATTGCTGTGAGGCCTTTGTCATTTGGATGTGCATTTAAATTGTATTCCGATATTTGGCGTGTTGCGTTATTCTTTGCAGGTGATGTGGCGATTTTCGATTTGTGGCGGTCTGTATTGCGAGATGATCTGCATTGTGTTCCGCCTTCTGAGTTGAGTTGTGTGGTACAGTACTGGCCGCTTTTGCCTACGTAGCACAGTGTGGTCACGGATAGGGGCTGCCATTGTGACTGTTTACATGATGTGCTGTTCAGGGGCGGGGGATTGGCTTTTGGCCGACTGGTGCCTGTCAGCCAGGTCGATTGATGGTATGATGGGATGTTCAGAATGTGGCTGGTCACAGGTGCCTGTGTTTGCGTGCGTTTGTTGGAGGGGGACTGGGGTCATGTCCATTGGAATAGCTTCTGTATTCATGCCATCTGTGCCCTGCAGCTCCCATCGGCCCCTCTTGGGATGTGCCTGGCTGCTCAGTCACTCTGCCAACTTGTGTGGTACATGCTTCTGCTGATGGTTGGTTTGTTTACTGGCAAGAGTACAGGTCTGGTGCAATCCCCCTCAGGATGCTGTTTTGGATGTTGCCTTGCGCTGGTGGCAAGCGATGGGGGACTACTGTTGTTTTGTGTCATGTGTTCTTGATTTCCATTTTGATGTCTTGTACCTTCACATGCCTGTGCTGCATCAGTACGGCTATGGTGAAATGCCGTACATGGATGCCCACTCACGGGGCGCTTCGAACACCTGCATGCATTTCTACGTTGGCATGCATGGGTGAATTGTAGATTTCACTGGTTGCATGGTGTGAGTACATTGCGCCTGCCAGGAGTTGTGCAATGTGGCCAGGGAGTGGAGTACAGGCACTCAGTGGGCCATTTACGGTTGGTTCACGATGCCGTATTTCTCGCCATGGCGGAATGGTCCATTCCGCCATGCCTGATGGCGTTAGGTACATGTCCGCTAGGGTCGGAATTGGCGTACCGTTGCACCATGGTGGTGTTTGCGGTTTGGCATGGTGCGCGCGCGCGTGCTTAGTGCAGTTAGCGTTGGCGTTCACTACGGTGTCGCTAATGGCTTCGTACTTTGCGGTGACGGGTCATAGTCGCACCGAGCGCTTTTCGATGGCGGTATTGCATTTCCGCCATCGTTTTCCCCTTTCCGCCAGGGTCGTAATGAGGGCCATTCTCAGTTATTTCTGGGTTTAGACATAGTATCCTTGCATACGAATATCCACAACAGGAAACCATCGAAAAAATGGAAGTGATCCTCCTTGCACGCACAGACCACGACCCGGTACCCACTTAATTTATAATGTGGTGCATCACTATTGCACTTACTAAAAACTATTTCCATTTTAACTGAGATTTTTTTCAACAGATAGAAGGTACCGCCATGGGGCCGCTATGGCCCCAAGCCTGGCAAACCTCTATCTCGAGTTCTTCCAAAAACAGTTTCTATATGTACCGAACCCGTTTACACAAAACATCAAAACCTGGTTGCGGTATATAGATGACGTCTTGGTAATATGGCAGGGCTCACGAGAAGCGGCTCAAGCCTTCCTCACCTGCCTTAATAGCCCTAACAGACATCTACAGTTTACCATGTCTTTAGAACAAGACAAAATACACTTTTTAGATTTAACACTCTATCATGCGAATGGTATCATCCTTGTAAAGCCCTTCCATAAAAGTACCGGGAAGAATGCCCTCTTGCATTACCAGTCCCACCATATTAAACATCTAAGGGACAACTTGCCATATGGACAATTTCTCCGACTGAAACGCAACAGCTCTACTAGAGAGTCTTATGAGGAGGAAGCTAATTATCTAACATTACCCCAGGGGTTACCCCAGGAAACTTATAAAAAGAGCAGCGAAACGCGCTTTTAACAATAACCGAGAATCCCTTTTACAAGATCACTTGAGAAACCAGACGGAAAATAAAATAGTATGTGTGAACACTTTCACTCATTATAGCTTAACCATTCGCAACATTATTTCCAAACATTGGAAATTGTTAAGAACTACGCAATCCAATCCTGATCTACCTCTTTTTGCCTATACTAAATCCATGTCCATAGGCAATAGGGTTAGCTCTAGTCGATACCAGGGACCCATATCCACTATGAGTAACATCAGGACCCAATGGGGGCTTCCCCCCGTCACTGGTCATCATCCCTGCGGGAACTGTGCCGTGTGTAAGTTAACCAAAAAAAGCAAGGAGACAAACATTGGCTTAAGTGCTCCCTGGATCCACAAGTCTTTCTCTAATTGCAACACAGAATTTGTAGTTTATTTGATCACATGTCCTTGTGGTCTACACTACATCGGGAAGACCAATCGAAAGATAAAAACCCGCATTACAGAACATAAAAGCTGCTTGAGAAAAAAAGTGATACAGGCCCCTCTAGTTAAACATTTTATAGAGAAGAATCACGCCATAGAAAGTTTCAGATGGACAGTCCTTCTAGTGATCACAGGGAACAACCTAAGTCTAAAGAAAAAAATTGTAATTCAGAAAGAACAATACCTCATCTTCAAAACACAAAGTGACCGTGTGGGTCTAAACAAGTCAATTGAATGGCATAAGATCAAGTAAATCAGCCTGTCACTCATAAAGATTAGCAATATGATCCATCACTAATATAGCTAGGTGGTCTCATAACACTCCTAGAATCAATACCTTCCAATTAAAGTAGGCACGAAATAGAATTTTTGTAAGAACTCTTATTTATACAGAGCAAACATACAGAGTAAGATAAGCTCCGCGGAACAGTCACTAAGTGATTCCTACTATTCAAGTGATAGAACATCAGATTGCCCTCTCCTACAGTAAGTAGAGATGTCCTATATGCGAGAACAAGGTAAAAAGCGAGCATCACCAACATAAACAACGGACAATACCAATGCAGCCATCGACACACAATCGTATATATTTATACCAGCAAGATGGTGCCCATGATCAGCTACACGACACTGAACGCGGAACTAGGCATCCTCGGCTCTACAACGACGTCGCGATCGAGTAAACAGCCAGAACACTGTAGCTGTTTCCCGCGAGCGAAAGCTGAAGAAACCATTCCCTTCGCGGTAAGTAATAATATAATAAAAGCGAAAGCGAGATACGGAATACAATTACGCTACTACTAATGAAAGGGACGCATGCAATGAACTAAATAAACATCTCATCCGCGCAGTGCCAACAGTCACAGCTCTGTTTTTGTCTGTTCAGTTCTCTAGGGTAACATCTAGAAGACTACCTGAAAACAGGCGCTACTTACCCTGGTCTCTACCACTCTAAGGAAGAACCCTATTATACCTAAAGACGCCCTATCAAAGAATCCGAAGGTAAATATGGCAAATGTAATGGGAATTATTAACGGATTCAATGGTTTCTACTGCTAGAAGGGTCCTTTTTGAAACCAGTAAACAACTGAACAGTTGAGGGTACCTACTTAAATGGAACAGTTATATATAAGAATATCCACGGCCATCTAGGAATAATTCTTAAACATAGAGATTTAAGCCTTTGATGTAGATTCACATATAGACGGGAAAAATAAGAAATAAAGTGACAGATCTAAAGGTTTTTTTTAGCACTTTCACATTAACTTAATGTTCGGTTGTCTTTTTCAGTCGGTTTCTATCACTTATCCTGAGAGTATATATCCTTTTAAACAATTATAGATCCACTAAAAAATATACAGCGACGGAGGCCGTTTTCGGGTTCTCCTCTAAAGTCTTTTCTCTGTATGTTTACAGTCGACTCCCCCTGAAAAACTTCGGGATATGCCTAAACTGGTTTATTTGAAACTCCAGTACAAGCTTGAAGACTTTTACCACACAGTCAAGAGGTAAATTATCAATTTCTGTACCTCAAGACACACAGAATTTATCTGTAGTTTAACTTGTATGAAAATTTAGACAACAGGCTAATTTTGCTCCGTGTTTGTTTGTCCCCTTTCTCCTCCCACCAGTATATCAACCTGCAAACACCAGGACCAAGATTATCTTCTTTTATTGTTCTTAAGAAGTCATTGTCAAGGTCGAAGTGACATAGTAAAATCAAGTTCCTCCTGAAGAAAGTTCTATAATGAATGTACAGAACTGAAACATGTCGAGGCAAAATACTAGTAACAAATAGTACTAGCTATATGTGTTTTCTTAATTGTTTTTGAAACCCGGCGAGGGATTAATATTTCACTTGTATATGTCATCACAATTTCTCAAGTGTTAAAACCCGAAGTCACAGTGACATTGGATTGTGATTAACTATTAATTATACTAGTAAATTAACTATTATTATGTGCACTTGGTTCTTGTCTCTTAACAAATATGTTCTCACTTTTTAGATATTTTTTACATAATGATTTAATAAAAATATTTTTGATACATCTTCTATAGCTCTGGTGATTATCAGTGGGATGTTCTAGAGAAATGAAGACGTTTACTTTGTTGTTCTCAAAATTTAGTCTTAATATACCCCTAACAGAGAAATTATAAAACTAGGGGGGTTCCCTTCTTTATACGAATGGGCGCTAATGATGTCATATAGTTTAATCAAACAGACTTCTGGAAGTATCCAGTACTTTGCATAACTTACTAACATTGGTCACACTAATTGAATATGCACAGAAGAAAAGAGATTAACCTGTGTATGAAACTTTTATTGATTTTCGTGCTGCTGTCATGCATGCTGGACGCTACGCTCGTAGAACAGCTAGACCGTTCTATTCCAAATGGAGGTTATTCGATACGTTACCGGGAAAACGACGTTTGCACTTTTCACGTCGCTAACTTCACGTGACCTTTGCTTCGTCACGTGAACTACGGTATTACGTATTTAAGCAGCGTAGAAACTTCACTCGCTGCTTCTGATCGAATCTATTGGCGTTGTGTAGCTGAACCTCTGATCTGCATCCTGCATATTTCTACAGCTACTTTTGGGCCTTCAATAGCGTGTGTCCCGCCACACGCTGATTCCTGGAGCTATTCCTTCGCGTGATAATTCACACGCGTTCTCTGTCTTCAAGCGTGGCTGGTCCGGACTGCGGGAATCCTGCCCGCGTGTACATCCACACGTACACTCTGTCTTCATACGCGGCTGGCCCGGACTGCGTAAATCCTGCCCGCGTGTAATTCCACACGCGCACGCTGTCTCTAAACACGGCTGTTCCGGACTGCGGGAACACCGCCCGCGTGTAATTCCACACGCGCTCTCTGTCTTTAAGCGCGCCTGGCCAAGGCTGCGTAAATCCTGCCCGCGTGTAAAATCCACACGCGCTCTCTGTCTTCAAGTGCGGCTGGCCAAGGCTGCGTAAATCCTGCCCGCGTGTAAAATCCACACGCGCTCTCTGTCTTCAAGTGCGGCTGGCCATGGCTGCGTAAATCCTGCCCGCGTGTAAAATCCACACGCGCACGTTGTCTTCACTCGCGGCTGGCCCAGACTGCGTGAATCCTGCCCGCGTGTAATATCCACACGCGCTCTCTGTCTTCAAGTGCGGCTGGCCATGGCTGCGTAAATCCTGCCCGCGTGTAAAATCCACACGCGCACGTTGTCTTCACTCGCGGCTGGACCAGACTGCGCAAATCCTGCCCGCGTGTAATATCCACACGCGCTCTCTGTCTTCAAGTGCGGCTGGCCAAGACTGCGTAAATCCTGCCCGCGTGTAAAATCCACACGCGCACGTTGTCTTCACACGCGGCTGGACCAGACTGCGCAAATCCTGCCCGCGTGTAAAATCCACACGCGCACGTTGTCTTCAAACGTTATTTTCTTCGCGGCTGTTTATAACCGCGTGTACTTTGTTTTTCCTTAAAAAGAACGCTATTTCTAACTCCTACATCTGTGGAATTAACAGAAGGATTGATCCCTATAGTGGGAAGGAAGCTTTTCAAGGATTATTGGAAGGTGACATTGAACTGAACTTTTGGACGCTATCCTGTGGTGAATTCAACCCGTATCTAGCGTGAGCCTCGTTCCGTTCGGGATAAGTCTCCCTTACTAATTTTCCCTTCCTTGTCGTTTGTTCTTCATTCAAATCCATCAAGAGACTTCTGGATTCTTCTACCCTAAACTAAAGGTCAGTGTGAACATTCCTGTCATTATCTAACTCATCATACTCAGGTTGGAGCAGTTATTCATGATACTTTAATTTGTCCTAGGCTGGCTTTCTATACCTTACCCACGCCCTTTCCAGTGATCCATCGCTCTGCCTGTTTTATCAGCCAGAGGGTTGTATCATTTGGAAGGTCTTCAATTGACTTCACAACTATCAAATCGTGTGAACAAGGATTCGGAAGACCCTACCTCCTGTATCCTTTTGAGTATTGTATCCTTTTCAGTTAACATTTTGGTACATTCTGACAGAATCAGAAGCCATGGAGGGTACTGATCCTTTAGCTGTTTTGACACAGTTGATCAGCGATTTGAGAAATGAAATGGTTACCGCACAGGACATGTTACGGCACCGTATGGACGTTATGCAAGACGCCCTACATGGTAGTCCTCAGGGAGCACAGGTGCCGATGGCTACTGCATCTGGATCTGGGACTACGGCACCCCCACAGGAAACTATTAATGTGGTTATGCCCACTCAGTTTCCCTTGGCCCCTCCGGAACGGTTCACGGGTGATCCCAAAACCTATAGAACCTTTGTAAATCAGTGCCGACTCCATTTTCTTTGCCGTCCTACATCTTTTCCTGATCTAACCACAAAAGCAGCCTTCGTGCTTTCCCATTTAGGGGGCACAGCTGCTGCTTGGGCTAACCCTTTGTTGGAAACAAATAGCCCTTTGTTGTACGATTGTGACGATCTCTTGACTGCTATGAGTAAAGTCTTTGACATGCGATACTCTACTCAAGCCACAGATTTAGAGCTGCTTAACCTACAACAAGGCAGCCAACCCCTTATGTCTTACCTTGCCCGGTTCAATCAACTGACGGCGGAAACCCAATGGCCTGACAGCAAGAAAACGGCTGTTTTCTACAAGGGTCTTTCTGAATAACTGAAAAATGCCTTATCTACAGTTCCTGTGGTTCCTACGGGTTTTCCAGAGTTGCTCGATTTGGTTCTACAAATCGACGCCCGAAGGAATGCTCGAAAGGGAGAGAAAAAGCCCTTCATGCCAGTCTCGGGGCGGTCAGAGACACCAGCAGTCATCTCTAACGACCCTGAACCCATGCAGATTGGCGCCGTGAGAGGCCGATTGTCCAATGCAGAACGGGAGAACCGAAGAAAAAACCACTTATGTATGTACTGTGGTTCTTCCGAGCATTTATTGGCAGCATGTCCTAAAAAACCCATCAAGCGTGCGGGAAACGCCAAAACTCGACAATAGCAGGAGTCCCTATGTCGAGTGTTTCATCGGACTCCAGTACCATCCCTAAACATGCACCTGTAATAGTTCAGGTGACGTTACGTTGTGATGAGCGAGAAGTGGTTTCCAAGGCCATGGTTGATTCTGGAGCCACCAGCAATTACATAGACATCACTTATGCCAAGAACTGTTCCTTACCCCTTGTAAACAAAAAAAGACCTGAAACGGTGAACACCGTGGACGGATCTGTTTTGACTTCTGGTATGGTAACCCAGGAGACGGTACCTGTTCAGATGACGTTATCGAATAATCATTCAGAAGAAATCATCTTCGATGTTATTGCTGCTCCACAGTACGAGATCATACTTGGTCTTGCATGGTTAACCCTTCACAATCCTGCTGTTGACTGGGTTTCGGGATCGCTCCAATATCCTTCGATTCATTGCAATGAACATTGCTTTACCAGTCAGGAGGTGTCAAATAAACAACACATATTGGCCTCTATGGTGGAGGATTCAACTATCAGCGTTGTACATCAATGCGACAATATCATACCATGCGAATACGCTGATTATGCTGATGTCTTTGATAAAGGCCAGGCAGAACAACTACCTCCTCATCGACAGTACGACTGTCCTATCGAATTGATTCCTGGTGCCAAAATTCCTACAGGCCGTGTTTATTCACTAACACCTAAAGAAGATGTTGTGTTAAAAGAATACATTGATAAAGCGCTAGCAATGGGCTTTATACGGCCCTCACAATCACCTGCTGCATCTCCTCTATTCTTTGTTCCTAAGAAAGAGGGAGATCCCAGACCTTGCATTGATTACAGGGCACTTAATGATATCACCATCAAAAACCAATACCCCTTACCACTAATAAACGTTCTATTGGATCAATTAGGCACTTCCAGTTATTTCACCAAATTGGACTTGCGAGGTGCATACAATTTGGTTCGCATTCGTGAAGGCGACGAATGGAAGACCGCTTTTAAGACACTGTTATGGTCTTTACGAATATTTGGTGATGCCTTTTGGTCTGTGCAATGCTCCCGCCACATTTCAATTCTTCATGAATGATATATTCAGAGACATAATGGACCAATTTGTGGTTATCTATCTGGATGACATTCTGATCTACTCATCATCTTTATCGGAACACGTCAGACATGTTTCTACAGTCCTACAAAGACTCAGGGAGAACCATCTTTATGTGAAAGCCGAAAAATGTGTCTTTCATTCACAGGAAGTGGAATTCCTTGGTTACGACATTACCAATCTAGGTGCTCGCATGAGTCGTTCCAAGGTAAAGGCCGTCTTGAATTGGCCGATTCCGCATAATGTCAAGTCACTACAGTCTTTCTTAGGCTTTGCAAATTTCTATCGCAGATTTATCCATTCCTTTTCCAAAACAGTAGCTCCTTTGACGGCTTTAACTAGTACTAAAGTTCCTTTCTGTTGGAACCAACATGCCCAAGCAGCATTCGAAAAGCTGAAGGAAGCATTTACCACTGCACCCGTGCTTCAACATCCGGATCCTGATCGCCAGTTTGTCGTTGAAGCGGATGCATCCAGTGTCGCTATTGGTGCAGTACTCTCACAAGTTTGCACAGAAACCAAGGAGGAACACCCAGTGGCTTTCTTCTCTCGCAAACTCACCTCATATGAACGGAACTACACCGTCACTGAGCGGGAACTACTGGCTATCAAAGATGCTTTCCGAGAATGGCGTCATCATCTTCTTGGGGCCAAACAACAGGTGTTGGTGTACTCTGACCATAGAAATCTCCAAGCATTCAAATCCATGAAATGCCTTACGGCCCGTCAGGCCAGATGGCATGTCTTTTTTGCCCAATACGATTTCCAGGTCACCTACCGTCCTGCCCGAGAACATGTTAAGTCGGACGCTTTGTCCCGTATGAGTGAAGAGGCGCAGGAAGAAAAACAAGTACAGATTCAGCTGTTGGCAGATCATGTAATATGTAGTTGTTCGGTTCAACCATCCCTAAAAACCGAAGTACAAGAGTGGGTAAAAATTCATCCACAAGTAGTCCAGGATATGAATCTGGACGTACATAACGGTTTACCATTCACACAAGGAGTACTTTATCTACCAACTCCTTCAATGCGGAATAAAGCCCTCAAATGGAATCATGATTCCTTGATTGCAGCCCATCCTGGACGGAAGAAAACACTGGAGCTGCTCAAAAGGTGGTGCTGGTGGCCATCCATGGCAAAAGATGTTATAAACTATGTATCTTCTTGTTCTGTATGTATCCAATGTAAAAATACTCCTGGTAAACCAGTGGGCTTACTCCAGTCCCTACCTGTCCCTAACAAACCATGGGACATGATATCTATGGACTTCGTGGTAGAACTCCCCCCAAATCAGGGATATGATACCATATGGGTCGTAGTGGATTATTTCACTAAATTGGCTCTTTTTATTCCCTGTATTGGTTTACCAACTGCTGCTGTTCTGGCTGAACTATTCATCCAACATATATTTCGTTTCTTTGGTCTACCATCAGTAATCATTACAGACAGGGGCTCACAGTTTGCGTCACGCTTTTGGAGAGCTTTAACATCTGCATTACTGATTGATGATAGAATGTCCAGTGCTTATCATCCTCAAACTGACGGACAGACTGAAAGGGTCAATTGTACTATGGAACAATATCTGCGGTGTCTGTGTTTGCAATACCAATCGGATTGGCTCACGGTACTGCCGGCGGCTGAATTCGCCTATAACAACTCCTATCATAGTGCCATAGGCACTTCACCGTTCTATGCTCTCTATGGACAACACCCCCGGTCAATACCTCTGGATTCCGGTCTATCCTTGGACACGCCTGCCGCAGGCCGTACTTTACGTGATCTGAAGAGATTACAGAGAAAGGTGAAGCAGCAATTGGAGCAGGCTAAACGACGTGACAAGTTCTATGCCGATGCTCATAGAGTACCCGCACCTGTCTATAAGGCTGGTATGAAAGTCTGGCTGTCCACTAAGAACTTAAGAATTCCAGGCAAAAAGAAATTGTTGCCTAAATACATCGGTCCGTATGTAGTGCTCCAAGTTCTTAATCCTACTGCTGTACGTCTGGCTTTGCCACAACGATGGCGAGTGCATCCTGTATTCCACGTGTCACTCATTAAGCCATTTTCTGAAGCTACTAGACTGCCTGTACGGCCTGTTGCTATTTCTGTGCGGGGTTCAGATGAATACGAGGTACAAGACATACTGGATATGAAACTACGTTCTGGTAGACCATATTATCTGGTGGATTGGAAGGGCTATGGTCCCGAAGATAGGTCCTGGGAACCTCTTTCTAATATTCATGCTCCTGCTTTATTGAAGCGCTTTCACACAAGAAGGGGAGAGGTTGTCCCTTTGGGGGATGGCACTGTCATGCATGCTGGACGCTACGCTCGTAGAACAGCTAGACCGTTCTATTCCAAATGGAGGTTATTCGATACGTTACCGGGAAAACGACGTTTGCACTTTTCACGTCGCTAACTTCACGTGACCTTTGCTTCGTCACGTGAACTACGGTATTACGTATTTAAGCAGCGTAGAAACTTCACTCGCTGCTTCTGATCGAATCTATTGGCGTTGTGTAGCTGAACCTCTGATCTGCATCCTGCATATTTCTACAGCTACTTTTGGGCCTTCAATAGCGTGTGTTCCGCCACACGCTGATTCCTGGAGCTATTCCTTCGCGTGATAATTCACACGCGTTCTCTGTCTTCATACGCGGCTGGCCCGGACTGCGTAAATCCTGCCCGCGTGTAATTCCACACACGCACGCTGTCTCTAAACGCGGCTGTTCCGGACTGCGGGAACACCGCCCGCGTGTAATTCCACACGCGCTCTCTGTCTTCAAGCGCGCCTGGCCAAGGCTGCGTAAATCCTGCCCGCGTGTAAAATCCACACGCGCTCTCTGTCTTCAAGTGCGGCTGGCCAAGGCTGCGTAAATCCTGCCCGCGTGTAAAATCCACACGCGCTCTCTGTCTTCAAGTGCGGCTGGCCATGGCTGCGTAAATCCTGCCCGCGTGTAAAATCCACACGCGCACGTTGTCTTCACTCACGGCTGGCCCAGACTGCGTGAATCCTGCCCGCGTGTAATATCCACACGCGCTCTCTGTCTTCAAGTGCGGCTGGCCAAAGCTGCATAAATCCTGCCCGCGTGTAAAATCCACACGCGCACGTTGTCTTCACTCGCGGCTGGACCAGACTGCGCAAATCCTGCCCGCGTGTAATATCCACACGCGCTCTCTGTCTTCAAGTGCGGCTGGCCAAGACTGCGTAAATCCTGCCCGCGTGTAAAATCCACACGCGCACGTTGTCTTCACACGCGGCTGGACCAGACTGCGCAAATCCTGCCCGCGTGTAAAATCCACACGCGCACGTTGTCTTCAAACGTTATTTTCTTCGCGGCTGTTTATAACCGCGTGTACTTTGTTTTTCCTTAAAAAGAACGCTATTTCTAACTCCTACATCTGTGGAATTAACAGAAGGATTGATCCCTATAGTGGGAAGGAAGCTTTTCAAGGATTATTGGAAGGTGACATTGAACTGAACTTTTGGACGCTATCCTGTGGTGAATTCAACCCGTATCTAGCGTGAGCCTCGTTCCGTTCGGGATAAGTCTCCCTTACTAATTTTCCCTTCCTTGTCGTTTGTTCTTCATTCAAATCCATCAAGAGACTTCTGGATTCTTCTACCCTAAACTAAAGGTCAGTGTGAACATTCCTGTCATTATCTAACTCATCATACTCAGGTTGGAGCAGTTATTCATGATACTTTAATTTGTCCTAGGCTGGCTTTCTATACCTTACCCACGCCCTTTCCAGTGATCCATCGCTCTGCCTGTTTTATCAGCCAGAGGGTTGTATCATTTGGAAGGTCTTCAATTGACTTCACAACTATCAAATCGTGTGAACAAGGATTCGGAAGACCCTACCTCCTGTATCCTTTTGAGTATTGTATCCTTTTCAGTTAACACTTTGGTACATTCTGACAGCTGCATTTGACACGGTTCGGAGAGATAATCTATAGCGTAAACTTGCAGCCTCGAATATCCAAGGAGGCCTTTTAGCCCTGATTATGCATCTCCATACTAACACACGTGTCACAGAAAGACTAGATGGCATGGGACAAGCTACCAAATGGTTGCCACCTTTTAGGGGCGTAAAACAAGCGTCTATAGTAGCTCCTAAACATTTTAATTTATATCTGGCGGATTTGCATACGAGATTGGTGACATCAGGAGTGAACCCTCCAAAATTGTAAACTATTCCGGTTGCCTGGCTTGGGTATGCCAACAACTTGTTCCTTCTTGATTACACTCCTAGAAGTCTTCAGGCACACTAGGATTCGCTCAGTAAACCTTCTGATCAAAATGGCCTCAGAATAAATGTTGAGAAACGAAAACTATGTTTTTTTGCACCAAGTCGAGAAAAGTTAAAAACCTATTTTTGGAACCTGAAGAAAAATAAAATAGAGAAGGTGACTGCATATAAATACTTGCGGGTCATTGTCGATAATAAGTTGAAGTGGTCTGCACACTGGACAAAGTAAGGACAAAGACCACGTGGCAAATTTGAGTGCTTGGTAAGTTTGCGAGAAAGAATGGAGGTCACTCCCTACACCTATTCTTAATTAGAAGGTCAATCACTCTGAATATTAATGTGCCTCCCTAAATCGACACCAATTGACTATATGATTGGAATTTAGGCTACAGACCATAAATACTTCTATAATTCTTAAGAACATTTTGCTATACTTGGGAGTTATGAGGTCTGCACAAGGACTATTACTTGGGCGTCTGTTTCTAGCATGTACGAATACAGGGGTCTCAGTTTCAAACAGCTGTGAAAAATATATATCAGAATGTGCGGAAAGCTGGGATAGGCGAATTGGTATCACGAATCATGAAATGTCGATATATATGTATAAGCGCATGGAGAAACAGCATTTAAAATCTTATTATGTTGAGAACACTACTGTTAATTTAGCAACGAAAGTTAATAGTGGTTTGTTCCTAGAATACATGGGAATAAGAACCCAAATGCCTGACTATATCTGTGCTTTTCCCAGTAGTAACACAGTATGCAGGTATTTGAAAATTACACTTAATTTGGTGTATTCATTTGAGATAATAGGAGTGAGAATGGGTATACCCCACAACAGCAGACCATGGACTCGTCAGGAGGTGGGCAGAGCAGTAAAAATTTGGCGGTAACGCTTTTACTGCTACATTATCTCTCTGCCCAATCCCAGACTTTCCCCTCATTTTCAGTGCAACTACCATGGCACGATTACCACTGCAGTAATTGTGCCGAAAATTCCCCATTGAGTCCTGTGGACTCAAAATAAATGGGAACTTACCCCGCCACTGCAACTTGTGATCTGACGCCAAGAGGGCCGGACCAAGATGCGGTAATGCTAATTGCATTGGGCATTATCCCAGCAGATTTTCTGGCAGGATACCTCCCACTCGTGATGAGGCTCTATCTAAACTATGAAGACTATGGGCCCGATTTATGGAATATTTGCCTGCTTCAAAGTGAATTTTCCCTGCTGAAACGTGACTTTGCACTGCCGACACAAACCCTGATTCATGGAGCCATACAAAATGTATTTTTACCATGCAAAGTCAGTGGATAGTAATTTTGCAGTGAAATTACCCAAGTGACATTATCCACCACCCACTTATTGCATGAGGCATTACACAATGAAGTGATGGACAATTGCGGATTTCAAATGGGCCATGAGGAAACTAGCAGTCATGTTGACAGTCATGTCATGACCAATTCTCATACTTGTTAATATTTCTGTTACCAACACCTATCCTAGTTTGCTTTTGCAGGTGACTTTGGCTATCCTCAGCTCTTGTGGCTGATTACACCTGCTTGGAACCCATGCACAGGAGGAACCTTACAATGAGGCACTTATCAAGACCAGACTTTGCATACAGCATACATTTGCACTGCTAAAGGGATGATTCAGGTGTCTCAATTAGACAGAAGGGACACTAATGTAGAAGCAATAGAAGGTGGGCAAAATCATTGTGTGTAAAATGCTGCACAACATATGCATTCAGAGAAATGTTCCCCTGGCCCTGATGTCAACATGCCCTGCCCGATGGGGATGATGATGACATACATGCATGTGATGGCTTGCTGCCACTCATTGACCATAATGAAGAAAGGGACAGCCGTCTTGTTAGGAAATAATTAATTGAGAGCTTATTTTAAGAACATTTGATTTCACTTACTTTACACAATTGTATATAGTCACGAAGCAAAACTATCACACCCACTCAAAAATGTGTGATTATATTTTGATTACAATAAACACCTGTGACCTTCCATCTAATTTATACTCAACACAATTGCCTTCTCACCTCCCTCATACCCTTCACTCGTGCCCTCCTACCTCCCTCATCCCAAACATATTTGATTAGGGATCAAGGTCTATTCACTACTGCCATTCTAGTCTTCGTACTCCAGAGCCTATTTCCCCAGTCCTCGATGACTCCTCTCTTTCCTCTTCTTTTCCTTCATTTCTTCTCCTTTGCTTGCTCACATTTGTTAGATTGCATGTGTGGAATTTGTCATCCCTATGGTCGCTATCGCTACTGTCCTCCCAATCTGATACAGTGTGATCACCCTCTGTCATATCTAATTTGCCATTATCAAAGTTTTGTCCCCAGTTTTCAATTTTGAATTGTATGCGCCTGCTGTCCATCCCTGCTTGTGTGCTTTATTTCCTTGTTCCTTCCCTTTTTTCTCTAGCTCCCTTTCCATTGTTTCTTTCTGCTATCCTGAACACTGGGTCAAGTTGCTGTGTTGTGCTCTTCTTAATGTCACCAAAATATGAATTTTTCCCCTTCTAATCCTCATTCTCAGAGTTCGTTTTGCACTCATCTTTCTTTTTGTTTATTCTCTCCTTGTCTTGAGTTGCTCACCTAGGATTTGTATATCCTGCAACTGGGTAAAACAGTGGATGCATTGCAAAGTGAGGGGGTTGTGCACTCCCCTTCCCCCTTCTCCATCTCTTTTTTAGTTTCTTTGTACAGCTTCCAGTTCCCTAAAATGTTCTGCCTCTTTTTGAGCTTGGCTCATTTATAGGTAGCTGAAAGGTATGAATACAAACTGTTGATAATACTCTTATCGATTGTCCCCTCCCGAGGCCATTCCTGTTGACACTTCCCCACTGTATCGTGTACCCACTCGAAATGGTACTTCATTTTTTTTATAACTATATTAGGGCAACTTTTTACACATATGATTACAAGGTGCATCATATAATAATATGACATTTTTTCTTTTTTTCTTTTCTTTTAAAACACTTTCCCTTCACACGTTTACTCTTAACCCCTGCTAATTATTCTTCCTGTTAAACGTACCCCTATTCCTGCTCATACACAGCCACTCATTCATCCTAACACATTCAAACTGGTCTTCTCCACAGGCCCTGCCCTTTCACACTGTTCACACCTGAAGCCATCTCCACAGACCCACACTGTTAGTTTTAGTTAATGATTGAATGGCCCTCTCCACATGCCCTACACCTTAACAACTATGCTCTATATTTTTGTGTTTAATGTTGGACTGCTCCTCCTCATTCAACTGGTTCTTAAATGTTCTGAGTTAGCGGCAGGGGTAGGGGCTAGCGATGGTTATGCGGGTCCGGGCACAGCTCCCATACTGAGCCGTGATGATGTCCATCAGTGGGGCAGGGAAGATCCCTTATGTTTAAAGCATTACAGGAGGAGGACTGGACCGACCTAAGCTACCGTTGTGAAAAGCTGAACTAATGCTCCCACTGTCTTCCAGATCTCCATGCAGAAACAGGGGTATGAACCAGCAGTCAATGAGCAATGTATATCCACCTGCAGGCTCAGCTGACAGTGATGCAGGGACTTGGCCTTACTTCGCCGGGCTTTCCGCGGAACTGGATATTAAATGTTCTGGGTGCCACGGAAGGGGGAGGGGCTGTCAATGGTCATGTGGGCCCAGGCGCTACCCATTAGTAGGGAGGCAAAAGATCCTTCAGATGTAAAGCGTCCCAGCAGGAAGGCTGAGGAAAATCAGCCACAGTTCTTCTGGAACAACAGAGACACTAGCAGCAAATGTCAATTAGGGATGTAGATCAATCTGCACGGACCGCAGACAGTGGTCAGGTGTAGTGGCTAGCGATGGTCATGCAGGTCGAGGCACAGCTCCCATTCAAAGCTGAGGTGATGTCCATCAGTGGGGCAGGGAAGATCCCTCATGTTTAAAGCATTCTAGCAGGAGGACTGGACCGACCTAAGCTACAGTTGTGAAGAGCTGAGCTAATTCTTCCACTGTCTTCCAGACCTCCATGCAGAAACAGGGTCATGAAGCAGCAGTCAATGAGCAATGTATATCCACCTGCCGGCCTCGCTGACAGTGATGCAGGGACTTGGCCTTACTTCGCCGGGCTTTCCGCGGAACTGGATATTAAATGTTCTGGGTGCCATGGAAGGGGGAGGGGCTGTCAATGGTCATGTGGGCCCAGGCGCTACCCATTAGTAGGGAGGCAAAAGATCCTTCAGATGTAAAGCGTCCCAGCAGGAAGGCTGAGGAAAATCAGCCACAGTTCTTCTGGAACAACAGAGACACTAGCAGCAAATGTCAATTAGTGATGTAGATCAATCTGCAGGGACCGCCAACAGTGGTGCAGGGATGTTGCCTGGTGAGCCTGATTAGAAGCCAGTTGCTATAGGGCAGGGGAAGTAGGAAAAAAGAGAGTAAGCTAGAGGAGGCACAGTGGGGGCATGGGTCACTGAGGTTGAGTGCAGAAGAGAAGCAGGGGGAACAGGATGGTGAGTAGAAAGAGATACAGTGTGACAGGTCCCGAGGAGTAAGTCTATTGAAAGCTTTGTAGAGTAGAAGGAACTTGAAATTCAAGTGGTTGTGCACAGAGAGACAAGCAGCTTGTGTCAGTAGGTGAGGATCTCACTAGATTACAGAGCATGTCAGCCACAAAGATGAGGACATTGTTTAGACGGAGGAAGGAGTAGAGAGGAAGGACAAGTAATAGGAATGAGTAGGTGGCCAGTGATATTGTCGACCAATCTTGATTAAAAAAATGAAGAGAACAAAAACATCGATTTTGCTGAATTTAGATTGTATACAATGTAGATTTGTGGTATAAAATGTTGCTTTGTGGTATGAATGTCGATTTGCAGGTATGAATGTCAAATTACAGGGGTGAATTGTATTCCTTAAAAAAAAGATTACAGTTAAAGAAAACCTGTATAAAGGGGAGTGGGAAATAGAGGCTTCAGGAGTAGAAGTGGCAATAAGGTAGCTCCCGTTAAAAGTTATTTGTTAGGCTATTGGAGGTAGAATTTATTTTTGGATAGTGGAATGACAATTTGCTAACATGACACCTGTATTCAAATTAGTGAAAGGGTAACTAGATGGAACTCTGACACTATAAATGCAGATTGTAGTAGATATTGTGCTAGGGGAAACATTTATGTTTAGTTGAATAGCCTTCTTGTTGTTCTGACAGCGGTAAAATTACATACAACCGAATGAGCAGTGCTTACGTTTGATGGGAGCAAGATTAGATTCAAATTTAATAGTGAGTTGTGCTTAAGAAATAGACACATTTTCTGTAGGATAACAAGAGTAATACAAGCAGTAGAGGCAGTGATAGTGATGCATTTTCTCATTCAGAGGTCTCTATGAAAGAGGAGTCCCAATATTGCAAGTCCTGTGAGAGGGAGCGTACATGTCGGGTGGGAAGGAGAGAGGAGGAGGGGTGAAGAGTTGGCTAAAATCTAAAACTACAAAAAGGCATACTTTTTCGTACCATCAAGTCACCTCTATGCTTGCTTTCATTATGAACTCTGATCCTAATACCTGTATACCCATAGAGCTGCAGCAATTCACCTCTAGCCTGCCCTGAATTAAGCAATCCAATTCCTTTCCATGTACACTCACCTCAAACTTTACCTGCAATAATATTCACTCCCATTACATTAGCAAGACACACACAGTGCTCCAGTGATGGACCACTTTCGTCCCTGCAGTGTGTGCTACCACTACCCACTGCCAAAACACTGAGCTAGAACAGTTCCTGAAGTACAAGAGGCTAGGAAGGTAGGAATGAGTGAGCTTAAAGAGGCATATATGAGTGTACTCCATTAGTCCCAAATCTGAGTTACTGCGAATAAATGAAGACACACCAGTCACAGCACAGATATATAACAATAGTTTATTATCGCTTAAGTGGACCCAGATTCATCCATGTCTGTGTACAGCCATAGAGAAGATGAGCAAAAGTATGGGGGAGCACAAATGTCTTGTACATTTTTGGTACCCTTCAAATTCGTTACAGTTCATCGTGTGCTCACAGTTCATGACACGTGAAATGTGGGCACTTTGCTATGGCAACACGTGCTACAGCGCTCTGTGTCATCCCTCAGACAATTCACTGTCTGGAAACAGAGCAGAGAGGTAACTTTTCTTGCACTCCATTACCTAAATTTTGTTCTTAATTAAAAGGTAATTCTTTATTTTAGCTTGGTAGCTCAGGCTTTCAGAAATACACATGGCAGAAATTGTGCTCCTTTTAATCATCTATTTGCACAATTAGCCTTGCAGAGTCAGGAGTCAGGAAGACAGGAAGGAACGTAAACTACTGATTATCTACATTCATGCCAGCTCTTCAAGGTCCTAATTTAAAGACAAACAATGTCCTCATCATTTCTCGCATTTCTCTGCAAAGACCCATTAAGAGCTTTTCAAGCTGTGAACCTTCACCGTAAGTAGAGTGAAAACCCAAAAAGTGAGCAAAATGGCCAAGATGAAGTTTGAATGGCGAGATTCAATGTGTGCGCTTAGGCCAACACGACATAATACAGAGCAAATGAACTTTTACAACCCCTTTAAGAGGAACACTATGAGTGTTTTCCAATGGAAGTGTATGAGGCTATGGATTTAAATGAGTGAATGTCCAACAACTTGAATGTGGCTACACATGCAGGAATTAGAGTTTGAATGAAAGTGAATGAGACCATGTTTTTAAATGATTAAGCCTCCACAGATGTGTATGAGGCCATCCATGTAGGAATGTGCCATTTTCTGTGAGGTTTATCGAGCTCCCCATTTAAATAAGTAATACACCACAGTCATGTAGGAGGTTACTCATTTAGGAATGAGTGAGATTCCATGGAGGTGTGTGAGGGCACACATACATATGAGTGAGGCTTCATGCAAGTAGGAGCTCATTCATTTATTAACACAAAACTTTCCATGGGGGTAAAGTAGTGTAAACTGGTTTCATAGATCACCCTTCTGCCATGTATGTTGGCTTCACTCTGTATCGCTCTGTAAGAAAAGCTGGAGGAGGGGTTGTTTGTAGGATAAGAGGAGAGGCAGATTCAAAATCCAATGACGATTAACCAATAAATGTGCTGGTATTATTTATGTGTAAATAAAGTGAAGACTAATACATTCAGATCACCACCTCAACCTTTGATATGTCAAGTTCTACATGGGTCTTTCTTCTCCCCCTGCTCTTTGACCTATGCAAGGAGCCCATTGAAACCATCCACTCAGGCTACAACATCCACATATACCAAATTGAAGATGATACACAACTCTATCTGAAAATATTATGCAATCGCAGATAGAATTTAGAACAGAAGTTGTGGATTCGCACCAAGAAACCTGTGCGCTATTAATCACTGGTTGAATTCGAGCAAGTAATGAAAGTACATGAGAAGGTGTGCGCAGCAGATCAACTCCTGCCAACTTATCCACACAAGTTGGTACAGATATAAAGTTTAAATGAAAGGAGTGGAATTGCACGTTACACCATTAGAATAAGTAACTCAATTCAAAGAATAGTATTTTTAATATTGTAGGAAACAGCCGACACGTGTTTCGACACCAAGGTCGTTCTCAAGGCGTGACAAAATCTGGTTAGCAAATAAATAGCGTCATCTGAGTGCATGTAAGCCGGGTAATACCAGGAAGAATCAAGTTTCATTAGCTGTCAAATGGGCCGTATGGCCACATTGGCTCAATCACATATATCGCTCGTTAGATCGAGTGAGAACACAGTATCAGGAAGGTTCCAGCAAGACGACTGAATTTACAATGGATTCCTACTGTAACCTTCTGCTTTCAGCAAGTGCTTAATGGAGATGGATTCCATAGGAATCCAATCACTGTGTGCCTTCTAGAATATCCCATGTGGGTGTACTTCAAATGTACTTTCAAGATTAAGGACGATGTTAACACTGCTACATGTCCCTCCTCAGCCTTAAACGTAATTGAAAAAGTGTCAGAGAAACATAAGTGTTAAAGCATTGCACCATGCTTTTGCAATTCATTCACTGCTTAACCCAAGTGAAAATTACCCTCATTGAGTAAATGCATAATTTACCATTCTCTTTGGAAATGCAATGTGAAATTCTAACAAATAAGTACATTATGTGAATGCACTGCAATGTGCGGACTAGGTTTGAATGAAAAGAAAAGGAACACTACCAGTCGATCTAACTTATTCACGCTTCTACTACAAATGTTTCAAATGAAATTCACATTCATTGGAGAATAATTAAAAGTGAGAAAAACATGGAGTTTCCTTTTGTGGAAGAGAGTGGTAAAAAAGTGACAGTATCCCTATTACCACCAAATTTACGCTCCACCCAATCCTGAGTTTGGGCAGAAACGTTGAGGTTTACCGGCATCTTTTTGCTGGAGGTAAAACACTCCCCTTTTTACCTATTTGCAGCACTATTACCTTGGTGCTATTTGCACCAGTGGTAATAGCGCAAATATTGCCCCATACAGTCCTATGGACTTGTAACAAAATGGGGAGTAACATCCTTTGAAAAACTCAGGATACAGCGCTAATAGCCCGGACCGAGTTGCGGTAGAGCTATTTGTGTTGGCGGTATCCTGGCAGACATAGGGCGTGATGAGGCCCAATGTCTTGTCTCATACAACCTTATATAAGGTTGCTGTGAACAGGAATATAGAGTTATGGAATACATATATAACTGGAAAATCGCTGTTTACATGAATCTGACAAAATCAATTCTATGCATAATAAACAACAGTTGCAACAGAAAAATGTAAGAAGAAAGCATGGATACAAGTGACTGATGATGAAATAAAGAGATTCAGAAGTACGCCATCAGGATTTAGGAAACGTTATCATAGTAATATAGCTATACACTCTGCACATGTGGCCAGCAGCTTGTCAAAATGTATTTGCAGTCAATATATTTTCACAAACTACATACCACACATGCAGAGCTCTAGAGCACCTCAGCTAATCATGTATATACAGTGTGCATGCCTGGCAGCTATAACTTTGATTCATGAGACAGACACAATTTACAGACACCGTTGATTAATCAAATCTATACTGTAGCCCAGCAGTACTGAGGCATCTGCAACTCATTGCAAATAGAAATGCAAACACATTCTAAACCGAGATTGTCTAATTAATCAGGAGCTGACTTTTTAAATAAGCACACAACTAACAACCCACAACCTTTTTAATAACTCCGAGCTCCGAGATCAGCAATATATATATATATTGAAAAGGATCAGCACTATGATTAACAACACTCCTCTTGACACGTTCCTTTTAATATGATTGTATAATCATTCACTGTAATGTTATTACATTAGCTACTGCAGTGGTATCACTCCCATGTTAATCCCTGAGGATACTCTGAAAAGGAAAACACGTTTTGGCTTGTGTAATAAACATGTGCATTGAAGTTATACAAATTATGGATCATAAGACTTGCTGACCTTAACCGATTTAGATTGTAAAGTGCCACCTTTAATTCTCATGCAGGTACTTTTGCATGCATTCTTTACACATTAACAAGTGGTTAGTGTAGAGCTCAAGGGCTCATTTATATTATCTCTCTTTTACCACACATGCCGACACAGAACAGACCAAGCAACAACTGTTTTTCGCACTCAGATTTTTGAGTGAACCCAAAAGATATATATATTTTGTGAAGGAAAAGGAAGTCAGAGGCTACCCAAGATTGGCACAAGTGCTTCTTACTTGAACAAACAAATATGTTGTGACTGCATGAGAGTGACACACCTCATTGCTCCTGAGGGAGCACACTGAACCCGTAGGCCCTATAAGTGAGGTAGCGCTAATGTGGGATGGATGGGAAGCAGATTTTACTCCGACACCAATAATAAGACTGTGTCAGGAAGTTGGCAAAACATTAACTGTTTTAATTATAATTGGCTAAAACAGGGAGTACTACGAACATCAATGGATGTTTGCTCAAACTCTCTCAAGAGCCTCTCCGAACATTTCATAAAATAGTAAATTTATAACAAAAAATCGTCATCAGTAATGTTATAATATGTGGAAAAATAAGAAAACCTACTTGGGGTTGGGATAGGCTTAAGGGGGACATATAGGTATACTTACTTTGGGGATAGGCTTATGATTGGATCCCTAACATCAGGTGGACAACTATGTCCACCCCTAGTGCAAGTCATCTTCACCGTCATAAAATACACAAGATTTCATTGGTTTTCAAACTATAGGACTCTTCACTATGTGGCCCACTATGATTGGTTGGCATGCTCGTGGCCCTCTGGAATTTTCCACTTGCTAGCAGCTCGCAAGCTGGTACCCCAGGTGCTTGAGGGTGGACTTGACCATGCCTCCCCACCCAATTAGCACATAATCCATCATGACCCCTGCTGTCTGCCAATTAAATTGTCTTTGAACTTGACCTTGCAAAGTATCACTGTGCCTGAGAATAGAAGGGATTGTGAGCATGGTCGTATCTTCAAGTCTCGGTGTAGCTTGCCCAAAGTCTATTTTCATCTGGACCATGTGACATGAGACCGTGTTTGAGCTCCTTTCTTCGTATTTAATACTATTAAATTAATAAAAACTTGGCACTTCTAGTGTTTTTCCATTACACCTCAACAGGAGCTTGCCTTGCTTCTCACGTACATTGTATCTTCTCAAATAGATAACCAGTTTCTTGACTGCCCCAACACTTGACACTGGGCCAGACAAGCCTTCTTGAATCTTGCTTCGTCAGCTGTTTTCTTCTACTGTGCCACACTTTCAGCCCTTCTGTTTATGGGGTCTTAGTTTGCTAAAGCACAGCGTGGAACATCCAGATTCTATACACACATATATATATATACTGGTGGCACCGCCTGCAGTCTATTCACTATGTATAGCCAGCCTTATGATTACTTAGTCTACTTGCGTTTCAGCATCTGTACAGTTATAAAGCAATTTGCATTTTCTTTAGTGCTGTTGTTCATGCAATCTTCATTCCTGCACATGAAATGCTACTCGACTCTTCACGTTGTCATTAAGTTCTGTAGGTTCTATATAGTTTCTACTTTGGCATTTCTTCTGAGTGCGTCACTTCTGCTTCATGTGATGTCACCAGTCTCTTGCCTTTGTCACTTCACACTTCTTCAAGAACCTCTTTTAAGAGGCTGTCATTTCTCTGTGGGTACATCATGTAGGGTTATCTTAATAGATACTGTGCTTCAAGGATCCTTCGTAGTATAGGTACCATTACCAGCGTCATGCATGTCACAAATTCCGGCTTCCAACATATAGGTGAAATGGGGGCAGGACTTCCGGTAGAGGCATTTGGCTCCTCCTCTACACCACAATCATTGGCTCTTTACTTGAGACTTAGAATAGGGTACTGTAAATAACTGAATGATTACAACTGTGATTTGCATGAGACTGAAGGTGCTCAATCCCCACATTCCAAATAGGACACAGAATAATGGACACATCCCGGTAGGGAATGAGACCAAGAGATTGCTTGTGAGAGACAACAAAATCTTTATATAAAATTCAGCATCCAGAGAACTCTGCTGTCTTGCGAGTGCTCTGGCAAACAATACGGATACAATACGTTATAAAGGGTGACATCGTCATCAGTGACATTTTCTATACAGTCTACAAGTTACATTTGGATTGGTGAGGGAATGGATACTAGTATAGTGCTTTAGGGACAGGCTCCACAAGATTGGGTGGTAGCTTGGCGGGTTGGCGGGCATCACGTGGTTCAGCTTGGCCGGTATGTGCGAGGTGAAGGTAGGTTTGGGTCCAGAAGAGGTGGCTGGTACTGTCTAACTAATCTACATACTATCATCACAAGACATGCAGTAAATAATAACCCATAAACTAAACCTTTCGTATTAAAAGAGTTCTATGAATTGTACACACGTGTTTACATTATCCTGCTTCAGATCATTGGCGAGGTGAAGGGTGTGGGGGGCTTGACCTCCAAGTAACTTGTTGGGGGGTGTGATTAACAGTTGTCGGGTCTGGCACTTCAGAGGGAGAGGGAATTGATTGACATGTGTTAGTTTAAGAGAGAATATATAATGACAGGAGCTTGGTTTTATCGGGGGCCCTCGAGGGTGGTCAGCAAGAAAGGGTCACACTTCTGTTACATCAAAAGAAGGGCATAGGGTTGAGCAGGCAGTCATTTTCCAACAGTGGGGTTGAGAGGTGCAGGAGTGGGTTTGTTGAGATGGATGGGCCACAAGTAATGTTTCGGCCCGGTCACACACAGGGCAGTGATCTCAGAGGAAGGATGAAAAGAATACTCTGTTTTCTTGCAACAATTCGCTCCAGGGCATCCGTGATAAAGGGACTTGGGTGGCACAGGCACACGAGGAAAAAGCTGGGGGCTGTCAGTGCTCACTGTGCTGCAGAGGGGAGAAAAAGCTGCACAGATTCCAGAATGTGGCCTATTTCAAAGATGGAGTCTGGGTACACAAACTGGAGTCCAGATGTATCTTGCAATAGCCCCACCTCTGTATGAGCCAGGGACTAGTCCACTGAGGCCACAGAAGGGCAAGTTAGGTTTCCCCCCACCATTGCAAGAGCAGGTGGTCCCTTTTGTGTCAAATGTACAGGGAGGGGGCAAACCAACCCACTCCTTCCTTACATTCCCCCCTTTCATTACATTAAAAGTAACAAATTACTTTTAACATTATTAGCATTTCTGTAGTGTTCCACCTCCAGCACTGCCTCATCCCAAGCAGGTGTCCCTTTTATGGGGATCCAAGCCCTACAAACATCTCATAAGCTTTGACCTCTGCTAGCATTTTCATCAGGCGTGCATCTCATATATATTCCCCCATCCCCATCCATGTCTACCCACACCTCCTTATACCATTCCAGCTCTCAGGGTCCTTGATTGTGGTATGATATAAACTATCCACCCTGTCCCCTGGGTTGTGACATACAACTGTCATATGATATTTAGGGTTGCTGTGTTCCCCGCTCTGTATTTGCACATCCTTCATAGCTTGCACCTTTGTCGTTTTACCCATCGTCACCATCATCATTGCAGAACTAGGCATTGATTTTGCACAACATTAAATGCCTAACTGGCACACACAAAAAATCAGTAAAAGGAAAACTATGATTGGAACAAGTATTTTCATCATTGTTCCGAACTAGGATGGGAACCAGTCAAAAATGTCGTCAAACCAATTGCCTGGCTGTATCCTGCCTTCCTTTTTCATTCTTTCACCAAGGTTGTGTACTGCAGATATCACGTGTGATAAAGTTCCATTGTCAGCATCGGCAGAAGGTTTGAATGTACAACATGCATTCCTGATTTTTCGGCAAACACCGCCATCCATTGCTGTGAGGAGGTCTAGGACATACCGGTTTTGCATGGTCATCAACCGCAGGGCTTTCTGTTCTATTTTGATTACGTTGAATCCCTCTTCTGTGTCATTGGCCAGCTGGATCAGCTCCCAGCAGATGATTTGCAGCCATATGGTGTCTGTTTTGCGCCTGAATGCTTGGCACAAGGGAGCCAAAGAATGTTTCTGCTGATTTAAATAGTCTATATTGGTCAGGAATTTCTGCCAAGAGTTCTGAGGACTTGCTGGAGATATAATTTGATGATCGCCTCTTGCGGGGCACTCTTTCCTGCAACTTATCTTCTGACAGGATGTCATATGTGGAGAGCTCTTCACTTGTTGACTGGGGTACCGAGGCTGTTTTGATTGGTACCCCTTCGCCCTGGACATAGCTTTACAGGATCAAAATCAGGGCTGAATGCAATGTGCCATGGCGTACGTACCTCTCCATGCTGGTGGGAGGTGCAGGTACTCTTGCTTGCTTCATACCCTGTAAGTGTCTATTAATGCTGCTGTTGCTGTGCCTCTCTTCATGTCTGGGAGGATGAGTGTTTTGTTGCAGTGTTTGTTCATACTGTTTAACTCGTTGTATCTTGACAGGTTTTTCAAGAGCTGTCACCCAGATCAGTTTGGCAATGTGTTGAGACCACGTTAGAGTGCATGTTCGTTTGACCCATTCAAATTTTTATTCCGACTGTCCTCGCAGCGCTTCTGCGTTGCACGTTATAGTCTCTTCTTGCCATTTGTTTTCAGCGAACATTGTCCCTTTGATGATTAAAAAAAACAGCGCCTTCACGCAAAGTACTCCTTGGGGTTTGATTTTGCATGTTCTCTCGTTCTGCTGCATTTGTACTGTTACTGCATGTGCCTGGAAGGTACTCCGAATCCTACAAAGGGCTAGATGAACGAGACACTGGGCATCCAATAAGGTGTTTCTTGGGGCACGAGAACTTTGGGCGTTCCAGGTGCATGGGGTATCAAAGAGCAGACGTAACAACTTTTGTTGGTTGCCTGTTTAGCCATAGCACTCATATCTGAATACCATTTATTAGATTGGTCAGGGTGGCGGGGGTCTTCTACAGCATCTAATCCCAGGCCATGGTATGCATCATACATTTTGTGTTCCGCCCCCCTTTTCTGTCTTCTATTCCCCCTAACCCATTATATAACTTTTTCACCCTCCGATATCGTATAGGGAAAATCTCTGTCCATATTTAATTATTGTGTTCACTATCACTCTGCCAATACTGTGAGATTGAATACGTTTGTTTGGCTGAGGCATCGGGCTTAAAGTGCATATTCTTACCATCTGAGGTAGGTTCCCTGGTTGTGTACATATGTACATATGGCGATACCACTACATCAAACATTGGATTGTCAACGTTATAGTCATTTGATACTTCATCAACATCATAGTTCATAGCAGCATATGTAAGAGTTGGGGCTTTAACAGCATGGTTCTTGTGCAGAGTGGTGAGATTAATATTTGTAGAAACGAGACCTTGGCCGTGAAGCCAGCGGTGTGGGCTGCACACCCGAAATCCACTATAGAGTGGTTATTCCTTTTTTGCTTATGTAGGTCAATAACAATCCTTTTTATGTAGAAATGGTTAAATCAAAAGCAAATCCTTTATTTTCTCAAAAATAATTTGTTAATAATTCATGTTTTTGCAGAAGTATCACATCATGGGCCTATGCATTTCAGACTATATTGTCCTTCCTCAGGGCCTGTGATAGTATATGTCTGTGCCAAAATCTGGTCTCCAAAAATCTTTGTATTTACATGCATATACACATATGTCAACCAAAATGTTACCAAAGTTACAATATATGGTCATGGTAATGTAATTAGAATTCATATATATGATCCAACAATATGATGTACACCAAAAACGTAGTCCATCATGTGTATCCCAAATACAATAATATTAAATCAACATTAAAATGTACATAAATGACATTTGTTAACAATCATCAAAATTAAGTACGTGTGGTAACACGCCATAATGTCAACAGATAATGAATAAATACATGTGAGAAAACGTAATTCCCAATTACAATTTTTCCATATTAACATCATTATACGTTACAATTGTAGATGTGGTGCCTTATTTGAGAAATATAAACAAAGATAGAAAACGAGAAAGACAAAAGAACGTCATTTTCAATGTGACACAGACTAAATACTTCCTTAATCCCAAAGACCTCATGTGTAGCACTGACCTGATTATAGAATCAGCGTAATTCAATCTGAAAGAAGATCAATATCAATATTTGTTAAAGATTCTAGTCATCGTATGCGCAACTACAAGGGATACTATGATTGCCGCGTTCTTACCGAGAAAGATCGTAATATCAGCTTTTGCGTGTTAGTAATGGCATTTCCGCGCACTGCCGTCTGGAAAGACAAACCTTGCGTCAGTTGTCTGTATGCTTGTGTTATAATGTATCGTGTATAACGCTAATCGTGTATAGTCTTAATATTTTTAGAGGCATTGTGGGCCCATATTACTTTAAAGCTTGTATTAGTTTTACCCCATTCCCCCCTTTTCTATATCACCCAATATAAAAGTAATGCTCCAGTACAACCCTAAACAAAACAACATTATGGAGATAACAATGGCAACAAAACACAACTCACACTCATAACTATATGTTCTAGTAGCACTAACATTTTCCCTATTGCTATCTTCATTTGTAGTGTTGTCAGTAAGGGCCCTCCTTTCTGCCATGTTTGGACCTGAAGGGGCGATATGAATGGGTTAAGTACACACAAATATACAATATACCATCATATATCTCCTCAACAGCAATTCAGTTATGTTCATTTGAGGACCAGTAGGTATTCAGAAAGAGAGAAAGAGAAATATGGAGAGAGAGAGAGAGAGAGAGAGAGAGAGAGAGAGAGAGAGAGAGAGAGAGGGGAGATAGAGAGAAAGAGAGAGAGAGAGGATGTCTGCAGCTATGCGTTGCTTGGTAACGTGTGCAGGGAAATGAAGCAGTTGTAAGGCCACGTTCATTAATTCTACTGGTATTACTACTTTTCCCGTAAATTCTTGATGCCAGAGGATGTCTGTGGGTGATTGCTTGCATCCCCTTTTTACCCATATGTCCTGTTCCTCTATTGGGGACCGCCTCTATAATTCTATTATTTGCATAATTGGCGTGGAGTTGTACTCTTCCTCTTTATCGTTGTGTGTGTTCATTTTTACTACTCATTCTACTGGCTGGGGCGCGCTAAAGTATGCTGCTTTGTTGCAGCAGCAGCATCTGCTGCTGCGTTCCCAAGTGAGATGACATCAGTGTTATTTGTGTGGGCCTGGCATTTCACCAAAGCAACCACTGATGGCTCAGCCAATGCTTCAATAAGATCATTCAACAACTGCACGTGCTGTACTGGGTATCCGTCTGCTCTCCTGAATCCTCTTCTTTGCCATCTTGACAGACCAGAGTGCACCGTGGTTGTCGCGTATGCCGAGTCAGAGTATAGTGTGACTTCGCATTGAAAGTGATTTCATACCAGCACGCACCCAAGTCAACCTCAGCATGTAGTGCACTGCTGAAATTTTTATTTCTTTTTGTCTAAAAGTTCATTATTCTGAACGATATACCACTCATATCCCAACCTTCTCCTGGAAACCCCGGTCACACTGAACCAGGAATCTGGCTGGTTTGCAAAGGTAAATATGTATTTATGTATTTAAAATGTAATTACAATATGTTTTAATAGATATACAGTAATCACCAATGGGGTGACAGAACACTGAATAATATATTTAGTACACTAGGAATAGGTAATAAGCAAAACAAATGCAGCACAGAAAATAATACTTTTGTGTTGTTTCAGATTAGACAGCAATGTGGTTAGAGGTTCCACCTGCGCACCCCTCAACGCCCAATAGGCAATGTAAATAGATAGTACGGGAGAGCAGGTATTCAGGAATGGCAGGAATCAAACAGAATATCAATCCCACTTTCCTCCAGCAAACACAAGAGAAAAATGTAATTGACTGTCCAGCTGTCCGAATGGTTTTTAAAATCTTTAGAATGGACTGGGCAAAACACCAAATGTGGTCAAAAACACTTAACTTTCTCTAAATTCGTATGGGAGCCGCTTTGCACAGTTGCACACAAACACAAGCAATGATTTAGTCCAAAGAAAACATTTGAAATCTTAAAATTCAAGTCGGAAGCAGTTCAAATCTCTTTTACACGTGTAAACATTTCTCATTATGAAAATTCGTTGCAAACTTTTCAGTGCGCGATATTCGTGATAACGGGAGAATCGCACTGAATTGCAATACAAGTAAGAGTTGACATTATGTTTCTATCACAAAAACTGAGGGAGTTATGGCGTTTTTAGTGGAGGTCGTTTTTGGAAAAATGGAGCGAGAAGGAAAAACAGAAATGCACTTTTAAAAATGACAAATTAGTTTGCTTACACTAGGGGATGACTATGAAGAAGCGAATACCACACAGGGATTACAATCACTAGATCAGGGTGACCACCTGATAAGGAAACCCGACTTCTTCAGATGAGAAAATGGGCAACGCAAAGATAGTTCTAACAATACTGGTTCTGAAGGTAAGATAGGATGGGTTGGAGCTAGGGATAAGACAAGGCAAAGATACTCCTAACAATTCTGGTTCTGACTGAAAGATAGGATGGTTTGGAGATAGGGACAAGACTATGCAAAGGACAGATGCTATGTGACACAATTCTTCCTATTTATACTCACTGGATAAGATTTTAAATGGGACCATCAGCTCTGATCATGGAGTGGGTCAGGTCTAAGAAAAACACCACATCAGGCACGGGACTGGAACCTCTAGGCCGGTCGCCGGACTGACACAGGATCTGCTCTCCTAGTCGGTGGGTATTTAGATCAGCTGGATGGCGAGTTCCTCATGCAAGCCTAATGGTGGCAAGTCAGAGAATTTCTGGATACTGGTTCAAATGGCCTTCTCACCCACACAGTGCTTTACTGAGTGGAGAGGATACATTTGAGGATTGGGGCCTTGCTGGGAAACAATAGTCTCTATTGCTGGCAAGAGATTTTGCATATGGATCTGGAAGAATAGTTAAAGCTGAATGTAGAATGCTGGATCAGAGTGCTCCGCTCGAATCAGGATGGTGGCTGGATCAGTGAGTCCCTATGTGCTCTCAGCTGTCTCTATTTATGCCCCAAAAATGACATCACAATGGGGACGGCTTAGCTGGGCTTACCATGTGAAGGTGATTGGGTCAGAGTCTACTCTCTGCCTTGATAGGAGGAGAGAAACAGAGTGTCATATTTATGGTACAATTTTTTGATGCTGAGAATCCACCCGTAGCCACTGGAACACAAAGGAGGTCATTACAACCCCGGCGTTAAGGGTTAACGATGGCGTTAACCCTTAACGCCGGATTCCCACTTTAACGCCTGTTTTTGGCATGTGTTAAAGTCCTAGGCGCTAACCCGCCATGGTGCTAATTACGCCGCCGTAATTTACGGCGGCGTAATTAGCGCCTTCCCCACTCCCATTATGCCCTATGGGGCAAAAATGGGAATGGGGAAGGGAAAATGGGAAATGGGGATTTACCGCCCCACTCACCTTGGAATGGGGCGGTTAATCCGCCATCCACCATGGTGTAAACGTAATTTACACCATGGTGGTAAAGTTGGTGCACTTAGCACCAAGGTTGTAATGACCTCCAAAGTCTAATTTTGGCAAAATACATATTTACACATGTGCAACCTCTATAAAATCACATACACAGATTGCATATTTTATGGAGCATCTGCTCATCAAAATCCCTTAGCTGTGGGATCACGTCTCCCCTTTCTACAGACTTTTGCCCTGTTCTCTATGAACACACTTTTCAATGTTTATGTAACTTTACACAAATGTGTGTGTTTAATATGGGAATGAGTGTATAAAGTTTCACAATTCTAGTGGAAATACATTTCACATAAAATCACATATCTTACCATTGCTGTCCAGAACATGTCACACTGTTCTGGCACCTCTTCACCCGTGCAGCCATAAATTAAATTAACAATTCTGTCTTTTTAATATTTTCCACCATTTTGCATAGCAAGTTATACGTTTTTTTAAAATCTGTGCTTTGTTCTGGATCAGCAACAGATGGTCCCTGGGCTCCACTTCTTTTTGTCTCCCTGGAATCCAGGAGCATGCTCCTCCTGGCTTCTTCCTTCTGGAGGCCATTTACGACCCTTTTCACACATCCAATTTCATGGGTTGCACTCTGTCATTGTTCCTTTGTGCTCTGTAGACCAGATTCTATCCCAAACTAGCGATTAACATTTCCCCGTGAGTTTCTGTTTAGGAAAGGCCTTCCTTCTGTGAGAAAAAAAAAACTGCTATTCCAGTTTTGCAGCTTCAGCCAAACTAATTTACTTGTACACATAGCAACAAAAAAAGAAAAACACATTTGTTGCATCACATACAAATACATTTCTTTCTTGGCCTTAAAATCTGTGGAATCAAAACACAACTAAAAGGTGTATTCCTTTTTGGCAACAATCCTGTGAAGGTTTGCTAATCCAGCAGACTTTTAGTTTTAGGTCAAATTGAAGCTTCCTCAGTTCTCCTGTGACACCTGTCATTCAGGCGGCCCAGGATACTGCACCCATATTTTGGCATAGATGCTGTCAGTTTTCAGACAATCCAGTTTATCTGAAGGATGTTTTGCTCTTCACATTAGGACTTTGTATGTTCACAATGTTTCATTAGATACATGACTATTAGCACCAGGCAAGATTTTAAATGTTGAAAAATGTTGTGTTATAGGCATTTTGGAGTTTTTAGCAACAAAGCAAATGACATTTGTAAGCATATTTTTGGGTTTCATTTGCAAAGTGCTGCTTTTCTCTCTGCACTCTGTTTGCTGGTCATGGGACCCACTGGCACATTTCTGCAGGAGGTGCTCTATTCCACTGATATCCACCATGGGTGGCAGGTTGTGCATTCCTCTTTTTGTGTGCTGAAGTACATGTTTTTGTATGTTTTTGGCACGCACAAGGGTTTTGCCGCCATTGTTGATGTTTCTTTACCCATTACTGGCAGGGTGATGCCGCATAGCAGAGCCGAGTGGGTCAATACATCCCACAGAGCCCCCCTCCCGACTTGATTTTAACCGCCCGTCAAGGGAAAGTCAGGCGATTGGGATGTTCTTTTCTTTTGTCCATTTGGAGAAGTTCAGCTGCTTCTCCCGTCAGTGCTGAAGGGACACGCTCTTCTCGCCGGTTCTGGTCAGAAATATTGCTGGTTCTGGTTGGGAGTGTGGAACGGCACTCTGGGCTCCTTGGGTCTTTCATTCAAGTCCCCGAGTGATCCTCCTTGGGAATCCTTTGGATGATTCTTAGTTCCAATGCTAGAAAACAGAACATAGGATGGTTATGGAGGTTATGGAAATTTCCCAACTACTACTCCCTGATGGTGTAGTGGGCAGATGCATGCATTGAATACAATTTACAATATTCCCCGCCTAAATTTAAGACAGGTCTTAAAACTCTTTCCTGGTACATACATGGTGAACCTGTAGTGATTCTTCTGGGTTTTGAGATTTTCTCCCCTCTGGGTTTCCGGTTGGCTCTTCTATTTGCTACAAAGTATGCCTGGGATGGCAACTCTTTAGCTGGTTTATATGGACCCACTTGTTTTCCCCTTCTGCCAAACTGCCCTTGGGGATGCGGATGCTGTAGGCAACTGGTGAGATTATATCTACAATTTCAAAAGGACCTCGCCAAGTTGGAAGGAATTTGCGCTGTTTGGCTTGGTTCCTTTGGAAATTGTACAAGTAGACTCGGTCTCCTGCTTGGTATTCCTTTTTAGTTGTCTTAAGATAATAGTGGGTCATCGTACTGTCTGCAGATCTTTCTAGATTCCGCTGAGCATAGGCAAAAGCATGTTGAAGGTGTTTTCTCAGATTCTCAACATACTCATGAGTTCTGGAGGCATTTATCAAGGTCTGATCTTGGGTTCTGTAGAGCAGATGCTGGGGTAGCTCCACACTTTGTCCATTCATCAGCTCAAATGGGGACATTTTGGTTGCAGAAGAAGGGGTAGATCGGATGGGCATCAGGACAAAGGGTAATCAAATGTCCCAACTTGGCCCAGAATCTGCCACAAACTTTTTTAATATGCTCACAATAGTTTTATTGTACCTCTTAACTCCACCACTAGAGGATCGGCGGTAGGAAATGTGTAGTTTCCTTTTGACCCCAAGTGTCTCCCACATCTTGGTCTTCACTTCGCTAGTGAAGTGGCTACCTCGGTCCCACTCAATCCTTTGGGGTAGCACGAAACACGAAAAGATGTGATTGATCATCAGGGCAGCTGCTGTTTCTGTCTTGCAATTTGGGGCCGGGAGACATTCCTCCCATTTAGTGAACAAGCATGTTACGGTCAACATGTACTTGTTCCCCCTAGAAGAGAGAATCACGGACCTGATAAAATCAACTTGCAAATCTGACCAAGGCAATGCCATCCCGCTCTTTTGGAAGGGAGCATGGTGTGTGAGTGATGTTGGCTGAAATTGTGCATACACAAGACACCCCTTCAAGTATTGGTTGAGGTCCTGCCCCACTGGTGGCCAATATGCAACCTCTCACAAGATTTCTAATGTCATATGAAATCCCCAATGACGGGCTGTGGCGGCATCATGGGCGTGACTTAGCATCAGGATTCGGAATGAGGTAGGGACTACCCACTGGTCATGGGCAGATATGGATCTCCTTACCAGCAAACCGTCTTGGATTCGGAACATTTTTGGCTATTTCATCAACACTCTGAGGTCCTCTTTCCCGATGTAATTGGTATCCGTCAGGGGAAGGTTCTCAATGTGTTGATAAAACTTACCAATTATTGCATCCACTTTTTGAGCCGTAATCAAATCAGCATCTGGGGTCTCCTTACTCCATTGTGCAGTTGAGAGTTCTTTGTGAGCATTTGTCTGGGACCCAGTGATAGCAGTGACCTGGATTTCCCCCAACAGGGACTCGATCTCAAGTAGATCCCCTTGGATGACTCCGGTTTGGCCAGCTGATCAGCTAGGTCATTTCCAGTTTTGTCTGGCACCTCTACTTTAGAATGACCCTTGATCTTTTTCCAGTAGAAGAACATCCCATTCGAGGTGACCAGAACATCAATATTTTGTATTAATTTTCCATGTTTTAAAGGTTTATTATTAGCACATAGCATGCCTCTGGTTTTCCAATTAACCAGGTGCTCCACGAACCCATTCCGTACATAATCTGAATCAGTGATTAGGACCAGTTCGTGGAGTTGGTGTTGGACAGCAGTGAGGATGGCTTGATGCACAGCCATCAGCTCTGCCACTTGACTACTTCGAGGATCGATTTTGTACCCAGCGGAGGTTTCCGGGGCACCATTCACCCATGCATTCCCTACGCCGGCCACAAGTTCCTTTTCCCCGTTGTTGTCAACATGGTAGGAGCACCCATCCACGTAGACAGTGTGCATTCCCTCACACTTGTCTTCTTCATAGACTTTGTGTGTGGAATTAAGGTATGCCTCCATGCTGTTGTGATTTTAAGACTTTCGTCCTCAAGCCAGTTTTCTCTGGCACATTCATTCAAGTCAGCCAGACCTTGTACGAGGGGACTCTTCTTGTTTTGGCCATATCTGATCTCCAAAGGAAAGCCTTGCATTGACAGAATCCAGGAAGTAATTTGGGAATTACTCACATGTCCGGCCCGGATTCTGTCACTTTGAAGATATTGCAAAGGTTGGTGTGGAGTCTCCACTATGATGTGTTCCCCCTGGATAAACAGGCGGTAATTCTTCAATGCCCACACCGTTGCCAGGAGTGCCTTCTCACAATCATTGAATTTTTCCTCCACAGAGGATAAAGTCTTACTTGCATAGGAGATTACTTTATTGACCTTGTCATTCTTTTGATATAATACTGCAGTCAAGCATGTATTTGAGAACCCTGTCTCCAAGAAGAACTCCTTGTTTTTGACAGGGTAAGCTAGGCAAGGCGCTTGCGAGAGGCTTCTTTTGAGTTGTCTTACTGCCTCGGCTTGTTCTGGACCCCACTCCCACTTGACCCCCCCTTCAACAGATGGATCGGGGGTCTTGTGACCTCTTTGTAGTCCTCAATAAACTTTCTGCTGTAATTCGTTAGTCCAAGGAGGCTACTTAGTTCCCGCAGAGTTGTGGGGATCTTTTATTTTCTGGAGTGCTTCTACCTTCTTTTTCTGGGGACAGAGACCTTCAGGAGTTATCTCATGGCCCAAGAAATTGACACGGGTTCTACACCACTGTGCCTTTTCGAAAGAGAGTTTTGCTCCGGCAGCCCTCAACTGTGTCAGAACATAACAGATCTATGCTATGTGTTCCTCCACAGTTGAGCTTTTGACTAGAACATCATCTACATACCCCTCTCGCCCAAGTCGGGCATGGCCTTATGCAGAAAGATGTTAATTTTATTGCCGGAGTTGATGTATCCGAAGGGAGTCCGGGGTCCAACTGTACTGCTGCCCCCGAAGGTAAAGGCCAGCTTGTATTGGTTCTCCCTACTGACAGGTACAGTCCAGTACCCATTGGTCAGGTCAATGGCAGTGAATACTTTTGACCCCTGGATCTGGGCCAGCCCTTGGTCAATGTAGGGAAGAGGCCATCGTGAAGTATGGACCCACTGATGAGCTCCCTTAGGTCAACACAGAGTCTCCACTGGTCGTTTGGTTTCAAAATCCCCAGCACCAGATTATTGAAGGTGCTGTGGACTGGACAAATTATCCCATGGGACTCGAGATTCTTAATTATTTCAGTAAGGGACTCCATTGATGTGAAAGGCAAGGGATATTGCTTCCCAAACACTGGAGTCATGCCAGGGTCCATGGGAATTGTTGTTGTGTGGATGTCGGTGTGACCACAGTCATATGAGTCCACTGCAAAGAGATCTTGAAAATCTAAGAAAACTTGTTTCACTTTTTTGCTTTTGCTCCAGAGTCTCACAGGCATCAGCTAGGTTGACTCTCTCTTCAACCATCTGCCTGAAGCCCGGAAAGACTTCTGGTTTGGCTATCTCAGCGGCCTCCTCCATCTTGGTGGAGAAGTCCCTGGTCAAAGTACGGATTTGGACTGATGGCTTCAGGTGGGAAGTCAGTCCTGGTGGACTTGGAAGATCACCTCATCCCTCCTGAAGTCATTGGTCACATCTTCCTTACCATAAGGGCAGGAAGAGTACACCAGAAAATTCCCCCCATCCTGTCTGGTGTTGTGTCATCGTTGCTGTCACTGTCAAAACAGTCCTTGGGGATTGGTCCTAACAGTTCGTTACCTACATCTATGGAAAAATGTTGGTCATCAACCGCTATTCCAATAATCGTGCCTGTGCCCAGAGTGATACTCTTTCGGTCGTTGTTATCCACCTCTATTGTAATGGTGTCGTGCTCTATGTTGACTAGTGGTGTTGGGTTTACCCCCAAACCTTGCTGTTGGATATGAGGATTAAGATGAACATAGGTGTCCGGATTTTTCAGTTTCTGTCCTCTTTTAATTTTGAATTCAAGGGAGAATTGTAGGGTCCGTTCTGGGATGGTGACTTCCTCTCCAATCTGAATTTCAACTGCATATGGCAGCAGTTGAGGTGACCTAAATGCTTTCTCTGGGTCATCAAAGTCCATGGGATTACCTGCTAATCGGGACCAGGCGTTGAAGTTTATTAGGTCCAAACTAATGGCAAAGTGATTGAGAATGTCACTGCCTAAATAAAATGCAGCAGGGACATCTCGCACGACCCAACAATTATGGACTACGCACTTGTTGCCTATGGACATTTTAAGCATACACGTGCTAGTCCGGACATGTTTACAATTGGGTGTTTTCCAGTTCCATTTCCCATTTGTCTAACAGTTTAAATGTGTGAATGGCTGGATCTTTTGGAAGTTTGCACAACATGGCCTCGCTGATGAAGCTCTTACCGTTGTTCACAAACACTCGGGCGAGAACAGAGTCCTTCCCTTCATTTAACTGAATAGGGATGAACAACTGCTCTCCACTTTTCTGAATATAAGCCAAGCTTTGAACTGATTTCTCTTCATTTTGGACTATAGGAGTAGGATTTTCTGATGGTGAATTTGTATAGAATTTCAGAGTGTTCCCTTCCAGTGTAGAATGCTACCTTAGACTGGAAGGAAGGTTGATTTTCAAAAATAGAGAGGAATCCCCATCACCAGTTTGTTGTCCTACTGCAATTACTGTCACGTTTGGGATTTGGTTATTCTGGAAGTGGAATTCAATTTGGTCAGGTTTTTGTTCAACCATGTTGTATGTGTCATTTAAACTAATGTTTTTTATTGGTCGGTTAGTCTGGGTCCAGAGGACCTTGTTTACACAATCTGTGAGGGGAGACAATCTATGCAGGATGTCATTCACTAGTAAACATGGTGTGCCCTCTGGAGTCACAACTATGACTGGGTGCTTCACCTTGTGTCGCCCAATTTTAATGTCTAAATCCGTAGTCCCCTCAACCCGAATTTCCTCCCCATCGAATTTCTGAAGTTGTCCAGGAAGAGGTGTGAGAGGAATTTGGTATTTCTCCCCCCTTCCCGAACTCAACTGATCAAAGGCCCTTTTTGACAGGAGGGTGGCTTGGGATCCAGTCTCCACCAGTGCCAAAACTGTGCATTGCCCCTTTATTTGGACCGGGGCATACAATCTTCCCTCCTTTTCCTCAAGGGGGCAAAGATAATGCACATTTTTGGCCAATTGGTGGATTAATTTCTTTGCTTTGGGCTCTGACAGATGGGTGATTTGGGCAGGATTTTATTTGGGATCTTGGGAACCTTTAAGAAAATGGTGACAATTGAATATGGGGGTTGGAGTTTTGGACTCCACTAGTTCTGATTCTGCCCCCCCCCTTTTGGAGGCAGTCACCATAATTGTTTTGGACAAGGTGATTTTCTTGCTGGTCATTCTGGGGTTTGATGATGGGCAGTTTAACTCGGTCCCCACATCTACCCAGTCTTGATCACGATCTCTTGGGACCCATTTTTCTTTGGGAGGAGTTCCCCAATCCCTGAAGGAGAAGATCCTTTCCCCAGAATCCTCTGAGGACCCCTCTCCTTCAAATTGGAAGATTTGCACCTCCTCTACAAAATGGGCCTTTTTAGGCTCTTTATTTCTCCTACCCGCCCTCTGTTCCTTAGGTTCCAGATTTTCTAGGACTGGAGATTCTGGTTCCAGTTCCTGGGTTTCCAGGGACTTTCCACAAGTGGGGAAGGAAGCTTCCTCTAAGGCTACACACCCCCCTTCCCCCTGTGCCTACTCCCTGGGAACCGGTGGATTCTCAGGGTTCTTCCCCCGTCATTGTTCTGGAGCACCAGACCCTTTTTTGAGGGGTTCTGAGTCGCCATGCTCATCTGAGGGTTCTGTTGAGCCCTCAGAATGCAACCCAGATCCTGTGCTATGTTCTGGACCTGGCGCTCCAATTCTTACACCCGCACCGGCTGGTACGGGGTCCTCTTGTCTACCCTTGGTTGATCACGGGAAGGGTAGCTATCCATTTTCGCATAATACCCCTGGTTAGGATAGTTTTGTTACCCCTCCACCCTTGGCCTCCCCTCTCCCAGATTGGGCTGTCTGGGTTCAGGAAAGTGGGGAAAGAAGGGTTGTTTTAGGGGTTGAGATTGGCAGGTACCGGGGAAAGAAACTTGGCCCGGCATTTGAGGGATTCCTGGCCTCCAGGGGAAAGTGAGGAGGGAATTTCCCTGGGTTAGTAGTTGTCTGGTTGGATCCCCTACCCCCTTGGGCTGGGGGAGTCCACACATAGCCCAGGATGGGTCTGTTGCCCTTGTAGCATGGGCTGATGTGGTCAGGGGAGCTAGGGGTCCCATTTGTGGGATTAGCTGCCTGACTCCCTGTTTGGCATTGGCCCAAGGGCCTTCTGGGTCTGGGGTTGGTAGGATTCTGCACGGGAAGGTTTTTTGGCCCCCCATCTCCTGATCTAAAATGGGGGCAACCTTCACCTTCTGCCACCTTTGCAGCAGCAGGGGTGTTGGTTGGTTTTGGGCTTTTGCTAGTATTTTTACTCTCTAGTGGTTTCTGTACTTCGTAGATGCGAGCTGCTTGTTCAATGACTGGGTCTTGTGATCTTTTCTCATGAAAGTCCCTCACTAGCTGGGTCATAATGTATTTAGGGAGGGCATGAAAGAAGGTATTAATACATTCCCTACAGTCAGTGTGCACCCTTCTGGTGGTCTGCGCAAAGGCATGTTTCAATTCTTGGACAAATTCTTGTGGGGCCTGTTCTTCCCCACATTGCAGGTTGTAGGCTGCCTTGCGGGCCTCTTGAGGGTTTCTATGAATAGAAAAATGCTTTAGGATGGCCACCCTATAGGTGGACCATCTTGAATGGCTCTGATCCTCCAGGCCCGCAAAGAAGCTGGAGTACTCAGGTGAAAATATCCACTTAAGATACTGAATACAGCTTGGGCTGTCCTTGAGGTGAAAAGTCTCCATCATTTACTCAAACAATTCAAGGTGCTCCCAAACTGAATATTTGGCATTTTTGTGGTAGGGTGGGATGATGCTCCTAATAGCTTTGATTTGCTTCAGGGGATCTTTCAGCAGAGCCCTCTGAACTTTGTTGGACTTTTTAGTTCTGGTCACCCTGGCCACTCATCCTCTGACTCAGAGGGACTGCTACCAGAGGTGGCTGTCTGATCTTCTAGGCTCTCCCTGATTCTGAGAGCTTGGGAATGTCTGGCAGAATGTGGGGGCCTAGTCTCTTGAGACTGGTGGTGTACAGAAGAGTCTTCTACCCCCCCCCACTGTCCTAGCTGGGAAGAGGTTTTTAGTATGCTCGTAGTGGGCCTAGTCTCATGGAATTCCCCACCAAATTTTTACTGACTGATCTCGATGTAGGAGATATTTCTGAGGATACAGTTCTCTGATTCTCCCCTCACTGGAGTCAGATCTCTGATCAGAGAAGATGGCCCTAGCATTTGGTAGCCTGTATAGAGATGCCCGCCCATCCATTTCTGGCAGGTGCTGACCTGTCAGTCCCATATTTCCCATTGTATTGAAGTCTAACATCCCTGTGGCCCTTGGTTCATATGAGCGAGTGGACATGGGGTTGGCAGAGTCCATGGAATTGAAGGGATTGAAGTGCCTGATGCCAGGGTCCCTGAGGTTATGCTCAGGGGTTTCCCTCTCCCATTTTACCTCATCTTTTTCAGCCCCTACTCCCTGATGACATGCCAGAATCTGACCTTTATGCTCCTCTATTAAGGCCTTTCTGGTCTCAATGAGTTGTTCTTGCATGGATATCTGTCTATGGAGCCTGCCAATCTTTTCACAGAGAGCCTCATTGTCTCTCTGTGCTTCCTGTCTGAGTTGGGAGTATTGAGCCGATTTTTGCTGCAGGAGACTCACCTCCTGAGTTTGGTAATAACTGGTTTGATTATTGTTTGCCAGAGCCTCCTCCACCCACCTGATGTTCTCTAGCAGCTTTTCATAATCCCTTTTGATTTCACCAAGTTCCTGTTTTTAAATGACTGACTTCCTGGTCTAAGGTATCTGTGTGGGAGCGAGGGGCCATCAGGCCCCTCGCATCCTTTACTTCTCAGTACAAAACTCGGACCAAGTGCCTCCAGTGATGGGTACGCCCCTCGCCCTTATGCGATGTCGACTTCAGTTAACATTCGCGTAGATGGGACCACTGTGCAGGACACAGGGCATCCATTTTTTTCTACCCCCTTTCGACTCCATATTGATGACTAGGCCTCACTGCGATAGTACAAAATGCTTCTCTTCCCTTTCTCGCATCGGCCAGACACACAGGGCACATGGCCCCCACCATCATTCCCACTCTGACTTGAAAACTCTGCGGCTCCATTCACACGCTGAAGCCGGAGGTGCTTGCAACAAATAACAAATGTAACACATCACTCTTCCTCTGAGATCACTGTCCTGCATGTGAACCAGCCTGAGCTAAGCACATAGCTCGTCCATCTCCACAAACGTGCCCTTGCCCCCGCACCCTCGCCAGTGGAAACTTACTGCCATTGTGACCCTGTTCCCCTGCAAGGTATTCCTTTCATGTGCAAGATCACTGACCAAGCCATGATGCCCACCCAACATATCCCCAACTAACATTAGATCCCTGCTGCAGTATATTGTTGTCTACCAATAACAAATGTCACATACCAGAGATTCTTATGAACGCAGACCCAAACTTCAACCAGTGTTATTATGGTGGTCAAGACCCTTAACCTAAAGCCTCTATAATCCAATGTAATTGATAGTATAGATATACGTGTGACTTTTATAGAGACATGATGAATTATTCAAACACTACGCATGATTATTATTTAGTGCATGTATTTTGAGAATATAGTATGTTAGCTTAGATAGTGACCACCCTGCTTCACCCATTCGGAGCACAGATGCCTGACGTCCACCCTCCCGCCAACCAAGCAGCCAACCCGGAGGAAGAGATGCCACCCACACCTTGGGCACCATATGGACTGTCCAATCCGGGACCAACGTAGTATCTTATGTTAGTTGCGTCATTTGTCCTATAACATATATTGTAACATTCATTTTGGGCAGAGCGCTCTCAGAGGCAACAGAGAGCTTGAATGCAATTTACTTATATAAACCTTGCCTTGAACTCTCGCAGCCTGCTCTCTTTGCCTCATTCCCCGTCAGGGGTGTGTCAGTTTTGTTCCTTTGCATGAGCAAGACGGGGAGGACATAAACACATCCCTTTCCTGAGTAAGAGTAATCCCTCTGTTTTTTAAGGGCACTAGCTTTCTGGCGCTCCTCATCAAGCTCGGGTTGGGATTCTAGGTCTTTGATAATCAATTTGTTATTTTCCTCTTTTAGTTGGTCTATCTGGTCTTGTAAGACGTGGAGCTGTTCTGCACAGACTCTTTTAAAAGTTAATTGTTATGCCAGTTTTTGTTGGTTCTTTTTTAAAGAGTCCAACCTTTCTTGACACTCTTTTTGCAGTTTCAGTACCTGAGCATCTTGCTCTGCATTCTTTTGCAGCAAGAGCGTCAGTTCTTCTTGCATTTTTGGTGGCATACTGCCTAGCCTCTGTTTCCGCTTCTTGGCTAGTCTGGAAACTTTGCTCTGCAGAGTCCAGATTAGTCTGGATTTTCTGCATTGCTTCCCCTTGCCTCTTTGTGAAGTCCACATGGTCTGTATATTTTTCTTGTATAACTCCTATGTGTAGGTGCAGGTAGGCCGCTATTTTGGCAATTTTGAATTGCTCCTCTTTTTTTTTAGGGTCATGTACAGCTCACTGAGTGCTTGATGTAATGGCCCCTTGTCCTGCCAGATATTAATGTGGGTTTCAGTGACTTCTTGTTCTATTCCCTGCTGCCATACCTGGTCGTCCTGTTCCAGCCATTCACCCCTGACAAACAATTTGTGCAGTGGTTGTTCCCTTGCAATATTGATTTCCACTGGGGTCATCATTCCGGAAATATTAATCTCCTTCTGGCTTATCTCAGTGTTATTTTACTTTTGCAAATAGGCCCAACTCCTTTGAGTATTTCTGTTGAAATGTGCTTATACATTGTAACACAGTATGGTAAACTAACAAGGTGTATGTAACCTGTCAGTTAGCATGCTGTGTTAGACTGTCACAAGTGGTATGTCTAATTCAGGATCTCGAGACGAGCCCCCAAGCTGTAAGTGATTTAAATCCAGCACACACCCAAGTCAACGCTCAGAATGTAGTGCACAACTGAAATCCTTATTTATTTTTGTCTAAAAGTTCATTATTCTGAACGATATACCACTCATATCACACCCTTCTCCTGGAACTCCCCCCCCCTGGTCACACTGAACCAGGAATCAGGCTGTTTTGCAAAGGTAAATACTTATTTATGTATTTAAAATGTAATCACAATATGTTTTAATAGATATACAACAATCACCAATGGGGTGACAGAACACTGAATAATATCTTTAGTACACTAGGAATAGGTAATAAGCAAAACAAATGCAGCACAGAAAATAATACTTTTGTGTTGGTTCATATCAGATAGCACTGTGGTTAGAGGTTCCCCCTGCACACCCCTAAACCCCCAATAGGCAATGTATAGAGATAGGAGGAGAGAGAAGGTATTCAGGAATGGCAGAAATCAAACCGAATATCAATCCCACTTTCCCCCAGCAAACACAAGAGAAAAACTGAATTGACTGTCAGCTGTCAGAATGGCTTTTAAAATCTTCAGAATGGACTGGGCAAAACACCAAATGTTGTCAAAAACACTTAACTTTCTCTACATTCTTATGGGTGCCGCTTTGCACATTTGCACAGAAACACAAGCAATGATTTAGTCCAAAGAAATCATTTGAAATCTTAAAATTTAAGTCGGAAGCAATTAAAAGTTCTTTTACACGTGTACAAATTTCTCAAAATGGAAATTGGTGGCAAACTTTTCAGTGCGCGATATTCGCGATAATGGGAGAATCACACTGAATTGGAATGCGGTTTTCGGTTCTATGGATAGTACAGATGTTAGCTATAAGTAAGAGTTGAAAAACTGAGGGAGTTTTTAGTGGAGGTCATTTTTGGAAAAAAAAGGAGCAAGAAGGAGAAACAGAAATGCACTTTTAAAAATGACAAATGAGTTTGCTTACACTAGGGGATGACTATAAAGAAGCGAATACCACACAGGGATTACAATCACTGGATCAGCGTGACCACCTGATAAGGAAACCCGACTTCTTCAGATGAGAAAATAGGCAGCGCAAGGAGAGTTCTAACAATACTGGTTCTGAAGGGAAGATAGGATTGGTTGGAGCTAGGGATAAGACAAGGCAAAGATACTCCCAACAATACTGGTACTGACTGAAAGATAGGATGGGTTGGAGATAGCGACAAGATTATGCAAAGGACATATGCTATGTGACACAATTTTTCCTATTTATACTCACTGGATATGTTTTTAAATGGGACCGTCAGCTCTGGTCATGGAGTGGGTCTGGTCTAAGAAAAACAGCATATCAGGCATCGGACTGGAACCTCTAGGCCGGTCACCGGATTGGCACAGGATCTGCTCTCCTAGTCGGTGGGTATTTGGATCAGCTGGATGGCACGTTCGTGAGGCAAGCCTAGTGGTGGCAAGCCAGAGAATTTCTGGAAAATGGTTCAAAAGGCCGTCTCACTCACACAGCGCTTTACTGAGTGGAGAGGATACATTTGAGGATTGGGGCCTTACTGGAAATCAATAGTCTCTATTGCTGGCAAGAGATTTTGCATCTGATCTGGAAGAATATTTAAAGCTGGATGTAGAATGCTGGATCAGAGTACTCTGCCGGAATCAGGATGGTGGCTGGGTCAGTGAGTCCCTATGTGCTCTCAGCTGTCTGTATTTATGCCCCAAAAATGACATCACAACGGGGGTGTATTGGCCGGCTTAGCTGGGCTTGCCCCTGTGAAGGTGATTGAGTCAGAGTCTACTCTCTGCCTTGATAGGAGGAGAGAAACAGAGTGTGATCTTTATGGTACAATTTTATGATGCTGAGAATCCACCCCTAGCCACTGGAACACAAAGTCTAATTTTGGCAAAATACATATTTACACATGTGCAACCTCTATAAAATCGCATGCACAGACGGCATATTTTCTGGAGCATCTGCTCCTCAAAATCCCGTAGCTGTGGGATCATGTCTTCCCTTTCTACAGACTTTTACCCTTTTTGCTTTGAACACACTTTTCAATTTTAATGCAACTTTCCACAAATGTGTGTTTAACATGGGAATGAGTGCATAAAGTTTCACGATTCTAGCGTAAATACATTTAGTGTAAAATCACATATCTTTCCATTGCTGTCCAGAACATGTCACACAGTTCTGGCGCCTCTTATCCCGTGCAGCCAGAAATTAAATTAACAATTCTGTCATTTTTATATTTTTTACCATTTTGCACAGCAAGTTATACATTTTTAAAAATCTGTTCTTTGTTCAGGATCAGCAACAGATGGTCGCTTGGCTCCACCTCTTTTTGTCTCCCTGAAATCCAGGAGCATGCTCCTCCTGGCTACTTCCTTCTGGAGGCCATTTACAACCCTTTTCACACTTCCATTTTCCTGGGTTGGAGTCTGTCATTGTTCCTTTGTGCTCTGTAGACCAGATTCTTTCCCAATCTAGCGATTAACACTTCCCCATGTGTTTCTGCTGAGGGAAGGCGTTCCTTCTGTGAGAAAAAAAAACTGCTATTCCAGTTTTGCAGCTTCAGCCAAACTAATTAACTTTTAAACTTAGCAAAAAAAAACACATCTGTTGCATCACATACAAATATATTTCTTTCTTGGCCTTAAAATCTGTGGAATCAAAACACAACTAAAATTTGTATTCCTTTTTGACAACAATCCTGTGTAGGTTTGCCAATTCTGCAGACTTTTAGTTTTAGGTCAAATTGAAGCTTCCTCAGTTCTCCTCTGACAGCTGTTATTCAGGTGGGCCACGGTACTGCACCCAGATTTTGGGATAGAGGCTGTCAGTTTGCCGGCAATCCAGTTTGTCTGAAGGATGTTTTGCTCTTCACAAGAGGACTGTGTATGTTCACAATGTTTCATTAGATACATGACTTTTAGCACCAGGCAAGATTTTAAATGTTGAAAAGTGTTGTGTTATAGGTATTTTGAAGTTTTTAGCATCAAAGCAAATGACATTTGTAAGCACATTTTTGGGTTTCATTCGCAAAGTGCTGCTTTTCTCTCTGCACTCTGTTTGCTGGTCATGGGACCCACTGGCACATTTCTGCAGGATGTGCTCTATTCCACTGCACATGCACCATGGGTGGCATGTTGTTCATCCCTCTTTTTGTGTGCTGTAGTACACGTTTTTTGTAGGTTTTTGGCACGCACAAGGGTTTTGCTGACATTGTTGCTGTTTCTTTCCCCATTACTGGCAGGGTGATGCCACTTAGCAGAGCGGAGTGGGTCAATACATCCCACAGAGCCCCCCTCCTGATTTGATTTTGTCCACCCATCAAGGGGAAGTCGGGAGAATGTGATGTTCTTCTCTTTTGTCCATGTGGAGAAGTTCAGCTGCTTCTCCCGTCAGTGCTGAAGGGACACACTCTCCTCGCCGGTTCTGGTCAGGGGTATTGCTGTTCTGGTTAGGAGTATGGAACGGCACTCCGGGTTCATTGGGTCTTTCCTCCCAGTCCCCGAGTGATCCTCCTTGGGAATCCTTTGGAGGATTCTTAGTTCCAATGCTAGAAAACTGAACATAGCATGGTTATGGGCATTTCCCCACTACTATTCCAGGAGGGTGTAGTCGGGCAGATGCATGCATAGAATAAAATTTACAATATTCCCCGCCTAAATTTAATTCAGGTCTTAACACTTTTTCCTGATACATACATGGTGAACATGTAGTGATTCTTCTAGGTTTCTAGATGTTCCCCCTCTGTTTTTCCGGTTGGCTCCTCTATTTGCTGCGAAGTATGTCTGGGATGACAACTCTTTAGCTGGTTTATGTAGACCCACTTGTCTTCCCCTTCTGCCAAACTACCCTAGGGGATGCGGATTCTGTAGGCGACTGGTGAGATTCCATCTACAATTTCAAAAGTACCCCGCCAAGTTGGCAGGAATTTGCACTGTTTGGCTTTGTTCCTTTGGAAATTGTACAAGTAGACCCGGTCTCCTACTTGGTATTCCTTTTTAGTTGTCTTAAGACCATAGTGGGTCATCATACTGTCTGCAGATCTTTCTAGACTCCGCTTTGCATAGGCAAATACATGTTGAAGGTGTTTTCTCAGATTCTCAACATACTAATGAGTTGTGGAGGCATTTATCAAGGTCTCCTCTTGGGTTCTGTAGAGCAGATGCTGGGGTAGCACCATACTTCGTCCAGTCATCAGCTCAAATAGGGACATTTTGGTTGCAGAAGAAGGGGTAGATCTAATGGCCATCAGGACAAGGGGTAATCGAATGTCCCAACTTGGCCCAGAATCTGCCACAAACTTTTTTAATATGTTCACAATAGTTTTATTGTACCTCTCAACTCCACCACTAGAGGATCGCCGGTAGGCAATGTCTAGTTTCCTTTTACCCCAAGTATCTCCCACATCTTGGTCATCCCTTTGCTAGTGAAGTGGCTACCTCGGTCTAACTCAATCCTTTGGGGTAGTCCAAAACACCAGAAGATGTGATTGATCATCAGGGCAGATGCTGTTTCTACCTTGCAATTTGGGGACGGGAGACATTCCACCCATTTAGTAAACAAGCATGTTACAGTCAACATGTACTTGTTCCCCCTAGAGGAGCGAATCATGGGCCTGATAAAATCGACTTGCAAATCTGACCAAGGCAGTGTCATCCCCCTCTTTTGGAGAGGAGCACGGTGTGTGAGTGATGTTGGCTGAAATTGTACATACACAAGACACCCATTCAAGTATTGGTTGATGTCCTGCCCCATGTGTGGCCAGTATGTAACCTCTCGCAAGATTTCTAATGTTGTATGAAATGTCAAGGGTTTTGACCCATGTTGAATTATTAGACGGGGTAGATGTGGGGATGAGCTGTCGCCGCCCATCATTCTATCCCAGAACAAAACTAAATCAATAGACTGGGTGGATGTGGGGATGAGCTGTCACCGCCCATCATTCCATCCCAGAACCAGGAAAACCACGCGGTTGTGCGCACACCAAAATGGTTGTCTAACATGCCACCCACCAGTGCCAGCATGATGGACCGGAAGCGCCAGGGGTGAAAGGTGGTGTCAAAGGAAAAATAACAGTCTTGTTAGACCAAAAGCTCCTTAAAATCACCTTTGTTTTCCTGAATGCAAGCTCAAAGTGCCTATTTTGAACATTGCAGGATATTCAAAAATCTTACTGAACACCAGCAGACATCTGGCAGAATGAAGTGTTGTGTGCATACAAAATCTGGGAAGATGAAGAGCCCAAAACAATGTTTATAACAAAACTGGCTGAGCTGTGGATGTCAGCAGCTTAATTGAAATTGGATTTAAAACCACTAAAATCGAAATGTTTAAATTAAATGAGTGACCTACTTTTGAGTGTCACTTAGTTGCAACTGTTAAATGTCATGGTTTTGAACTTAGAATCAGCATTCTAGCTGCATGTGTAAAAATTGTAAATTGATTTAAACTGGGAACTAAAGTGACATTTAGCTGAATTATGCCTGACAACTACCCCCGACAGAAGAAACCTGCTCAGCCACTCTTCCCAGGCCTAGCTGCATCCTGCTGCCCCTGCCAAAAGGAGATGACACCTCTCTGATTGGGTTAGGGGAGCAGCACCTGGGGACTGCAGGAAGTTGAGCAAAGCCCTGTCCTGGACTCAGGCAAATGTTATATTGGTGGGGTCGTAAATGGCTTCCTCTTGGGAGAAACTGGGAGGGGCAGTGCCTCTGCTAGCAAACTGAGCTTGGCGGAAGTGGATAAACCAGTTATTCCACCATGTGATGTGGGAAGCCACACCCCTTTTTGACCATGGCATAATTTTAAAAAGATAGATAACTCATACTGTGGACTGGTCAAAATTATATAAATAATATCATTATTCTTGGGATTTTTCTGTGCACATTTTAAAAGGCGTTAGGACACTGTACCATGTTCTGAGGCAGAACCCCGCGATTTATTGATATTGCAGACACTGTGTTTAAGCTAGACAAATGAACATTTACTGGAATGTGTGTAGAAGGGGGGTGTACAGTTGTGTCAAATCTGGAAAGGTTTAAAGGTCGTTATCTGGATGAAAAGGGCAGAATTCTGTCAAAAGTGGACACGACATCGTACAAAGACAGGGATCGGATGGTTTGGTACTACAGAAAATATGTTAACTGGACCTATAATATTAGAAAAATGGTACATAGATAAATGTGTGTTTGGATCAAATATAGATTTGTGTGCAATTTGACAGGGGAAGGATCCTCGGACCATAAAACCTACAGCATCACTCTGACTCAAATTTCCTTCCCCCAATCATGGGAGAGGGGAGAATTGGGCCAATAACAAGTAGAGAGGGTCAGGCTCAGTTATGCCACACACACACCCACTTTCTAAACACATAAAAGCAGACAGTGCAGGACAGGTAGGGACATTCACTTTCCATTTTCTTGCGGGACGCTTTGCCGGGAGACTTCAGACTTCACATCCAGAGATCCAGACTTCAAATCCATCAATCTCCAGAACCTGTAGCAGAAATTAACTCCAGAATTTGTAGCAGAGAGGCCTGAATCCACAAGCTGAATCCTCTTCAGCAGGCCTCAAAACCAACCAAACTATTCAACAGCCGGGCGAGCTGTTTGAATTTTTTTTGCCAATAATTTTTGCAAGAACCTGTAGCAGTATCCAGAAAACAGTGCTGTATCCGGAACCAGAGAGAACCACAAACCAGACCGTTGGGAGAAGAACCGGTGCTTGGCAGACCCAGAGAGCAGAGCTGACCCAGATAGCCGGGACTTCAGAACCACCCGCCGGACGTCCCGTCCAACCTGACCAGACCTTGACAGCTTATTTCAAAAATATAGTTTGAGTACTCACTGTGCCAAAACCAATCTCTTAGTTTAAAATAATCTAATCAAAACTATTTTAACCTATTTAGAACTACCTCATAGGAATCGTGTGTGTCATTCTGTCCTTTTTAGAGCTAAAACTGTCACCTGTCATTTTGAACTTTTAAATTTCAAATCCGAAAAACTACCTTCACAAAATAGTCCGTATCTCCGGGACCGGTTGTGCTAGGAGCGAAACTTTATCTTAAAGGTAAGATTCTAGGCTTTCCAACGAACCAAGAACCGACTTGCTAATCCTTATAGTGCCTCCGTAATTACGCTTGACGCTCGCGATGAAATTTGCCGCGATTTGACATTTTGCACAATTTCAGCCACGTGTAAAAATCAGCAGCTCCTTGCTTTCCTTTGCTAAAATTCGTTTTAACCTGCTAGTTACTCATAGAGCATTGCTAAAGTGAGCCTGAACTAATATAAACTTGATATCACCCACCCTGAACCTCTGGAGGGAATTAAAAGCATTTTAGCACATGTATCACTTCATTGTCATCACATTCAAAGAATTTTGGGCCTGTGTTTCAAACTTCTACCTGTTTTCCTCTAAGCTTGCTGGGGGGAACTGAATTTCGAGTTGTTTTTGATTGCATTCCTGAGAACTGTGTGCTCTGCTTTCCATCTCCTTATATTGCATAAAGGGGAGAGTGAATTGTTAAGGAAAAGTGATTACATTGTCTTTTGTTGAAGCCATATCAAGTTTATTTTCTGTACTGCATTTTCATTCATCATTGCATTGTCCTTGAAGCCATAAAAGCATTCTCAGCTACTTTATCCTCTCTATATCACTTCTAAGCCATCAAAAAGAGTGTACCACTGTAACATTATCCATTGTTGATCACTATCATCTTCCCAAGTGTGCTATCAAACATTAATTTATTATAAAAGTGTAATATATATATATATATATATATATATTGTTTAATTTTCAAATAAACCTTTTAAATTTGCAAAACAAACCTACATCTTGGCTCAGCGGGGTCGGGGGGATTCTGAGAGAGGGGTGTTATACAAGGGTTCATCATGCAGATTATAACTTACCATAAAAATATATAAATAAGGGCTTCCCTTGGGCATCCCAGACAAGGCACTGACTTAGTGGGATTGCTTGATTGGAGTCACTTACAGAAACCCCTGATGACCGGCTGTGGCCGCATCATGGGTGTGACTTAGCATCAGGCTTTCGGAATGAGGTAGGGAACACCCACTGGTCATAGCCAGATATGGATCTCCTTACCAGCAAACCGTCTTGGATTCAGAAACTTTTTGTTCATTTCATCAACACTCTGAGGTTCTCTTTCCCTATGTAATCGGTATCCGTCAGGGGAAAGTTCTCAGGATCCTCAACGTTTTGATAAAACTTACCAAATATTGGATCCCCTTTTTGAGCCGTAATTAAATCAGCATCTGGGGTCTCCTTACTCCATTGTGCAGTTGAGAGTTCTTTGTGAGCATTTGTCTGGGACCTAGTGATAGCAGTGACCTGGATTTCCCCAAAAAGGGACTCCATCTCAAGCAGATCCCCTTGGATGGCTCCGGTTTTGGCCAGCTGATCAGCTAGGTAATTTCCAGTTTTGTCTGGTCCCTCTACTTTAGAATGATTGTTTTCCAGTAGATGGTCATCCCATTCGAGGTGACCAGATCATCAATATTTTGTATTAATTTTCCATGTTTAAAAGGTTTATTATTAGCACATAGCATGTCTCTTCTTTTCCAGTTAACCAGGTGCTCCACGAACCCGTTCCGTACATAATCTGAATCAGTGATTATAACCAGTTCGCGGAGTTGGTGTTCGACAACAGTGAGGATGGCTTGATGCACAGCCATCAGCTCTGCCACTTGACTACTTCGGGGACCGATTTTGTACCCAGCGGAGGGTTCTGGGGCATCATTCACCCATGCATTCCCTACGCCGGCCACAAGTTCCTTTTCCCCATTGTTGTCAATGTGGAAGGAGCACCCATCCACATAGACAGTGGGCATTCCCTCACACTTGTCTTCTTCGTAGACTTTGGCCCTCATTATAAGTCAGGCGGTGGACCATGGTGCTACTAGCACCATGGTCCCTACCGGATTCCGCCAAGGTGGATGGCGGAATTACCGCCCCATTCCAAGGTGAGTGGGGCGGTAATTCCCCATTCACCATTTGCCCTTCCCCATTCCCATTTTTGCCCCATAGGGCATAATGGGGATGGGGAAGGCGCTAATTACGGCACCGTAAATTACGGTGCCGTAATTAGCACCAAGGTCGCTTAGCGCCCTGGACTTAAACGCCTGCAAAAAGCAGTGTGAATCAGGAGTTAAGGGTTAACGGCGCCGACGGCGCCGTTAAACCCTTAACGCCTGACTTGTAATGAGGGCCTTTGTGTGGCGAATTAAGGTATGCCTTCATGTTTTCCTTGATTTTAAGACTTTCGTCCTCGAGACAGTTTTCTCTGGCACAATCATGCAAGTCATCCAGACCTTGCCCAAGGGGAATCTTCTTGTTTTGGCCATATCTGACCTCCCCAGGAAAGCCTTGCATTGACAGAATCCAGGAAGTAATTTAGGAATTACTCATATTTCCGGCACGGATTCTGTCACTTTGAAGATATTTCAGAGGTTGGTGTGGAGTCTCCACTATGATGTGTTCCACCTTGATGAACGGGCAGTAATTCTTCAATGCCCGGACCGTTGCCAGGAGTGCCTTCTCACAATCGTTGCATTTTTCCTCCACAGAGGATAAAGTCCTACTCGCATAGGAGATTGCTTTATTGACCTTTCAAGCTTTTGATACAATACTGCAGTCAAGCATGTATTTGAGAACCCTGTCTCCAAGAAGAACTCCTTGTTTTTGACAGGGTAAGCTAGGCAAAGTGCTTGTGAGAGGCTTCTTTTGAGTTGTCTTACTGCCTCGGCTTGTTCTAGACCCCACTCCCACTTGACCCCCCCCTTCAACTGATGGATCATGGGTCTTGTGATATCTGCGTAGTCCTCAATACATTTTCTGCTGTAATTAGTAAGTCCAAGGAGGCTCCTTAGTTCCCACAGAGTTGTGGGGGTCTTTTATTTTCTGGAGTGCTTCTACTTTCTTTTCCTGGGGACAGAGACCTTCAGGAGTTATCTAATGCCCCAAGAAATTGACACGTGTTCTACACCACTGTGCCTTTTGGAAAGAGAGTTTTGCTCCGGCAGCCCTCAAATGTGTCAGAACGTAACGGATCTCTGCTATGTGTTCCTCCACAGTTGAGCTTTTGAATAGAACATCATCTACATAGGCCAGGTTACCCCTCTCCCCCAAGTCGGGCATGGCCTAATGCAGAGAGATGTTATGTTCATTGCTGGAGTTGATGTATCTGATGGGAGTCTGGGTCCAACTGTACTGCTTCCCCCCAAATGTAAAGGCCAGCTTGTATTGGTCCTCACTACTGACAGGTACACTCCAGTACCCATTGGTCAGGTCAATGGCAGGGAATACCTTTGACTCCTGGATCTGGGCCAGCCCTTGGTCAATGTAGGGAAGAGGCCATTGGGAAGTATGGACCCGTTTGTTGAGCTCCCTTAGGTCAGCACAGTGTCTCCACTGGCCGTTTGGTTTCAAAATTCCCAGCACCGGATTATTGAAGGTGCTGTGGACTGGACAAATTATCCCACGGCCCTTAAGGTTCTTAATTATTTCAGTATGGGACTCCATTGATGCGAGAGGCAAGCGATATTGCTTCACAAACATTGGAGTCATGCCAAGGTACGTGGGAATTGTTGTTGTGTGGATATCGGTGCAACCACAGTCATATGAGTCCACTGCAAAGAGATCTTGAAAATCTTGAAGATCTTTCACTTTTTGCTTTTGCTCCAGAGTCTCACAGGCATCAGCTAGGTTGACTCTCTCTTCAACCATCTGCCTGAAACCCGGAAAGACTTCTAGCTTGGCTATCTCAGTGGCCTCCTCCAGCTGGGTGGAGGAGTCCTTGGTCAAAGTGCTGATTTGGACTGATGGCTTCAGGTGGGGAAGGCAGTCCTTGTGGACTTCGAAGATCACCTCATCCCCCCTGAAGTCACAGGTCACATCTTCCTTACCATAAGGGCAGGAAGAGTACACCAGGAAATTCCCCGGGTGAAGATCCTGTCTGGTGCTGTTTCATCATTGCTGTCACTGTCAAAATCGTCCTTGGGAATTGGTCCTAACAGTTTGTTACCTAAATCTATGGAAAAATGTTGGTCTTCAACCGCAATTCCAATAATGGTGCCTGCACCCAGAGTGGTACTCTTTAGGTCGCTGTTTTCCACCTCTATTGGAATGGTGTTGTGTTCTATGTTGACTAGTGGTGTTGGGTTTACCCACAACCCTTGCTGTTGGAAATTAGCATTAAGATGAACATAGGCGTCATGATTTTTCAGTTTCTGTCCTCTTTATATTTTTACTTCAAGGGAGAATTGCGGGTCTGTTCTGGGATGGTGACTTCCTCTCCAATCTGAATTTCAACTGCATATGGCAGCAGTTGAGCTGACCGAAATGCTTTCTCTGGGTCATCAAAGTACATGGGATTATCCGCTAATCAGGACCAGGCTTTGAAGTTTATTAGGTCCAAACTAAAGGCAAAGCGATTGAGAATGTTACTGCCTAAATAAAATGCAGCAGGGCCATCCCGCACGACCCAACAATTATGGACTATGCACTTGTTGCCTATGGAAATTTTGAGCATACACTTGCTAGTCCGGATATGTTTACAATTGGGTGTTTCCAGGTCCATTTCCCATTTGTCTAACAGTTTAAATGTGCGAATGGTTGGATCTTTTGGGAGTTTGCACAACATGCCCTCGCTGATGAAGCTCTTACCATTGTTCACACACACTCAGGCGAGAACAGAGTCCTTCCCTTCATTTAACTGAATAGGGATGAACAAATGGTCTTCACTTTTCTGAATATTAGCCAAGCTTTGATCTGATTTCTCTTCATTTTGAACTATAGAAGTAGGATTTTCTAGTTGTGAATTTACATAGAATTTCAGAGTGTTCCCTTCCAGTGTGGAATGCCAACTTAGACTGGAAGGAAGGTTGACTTTCAGAAATAGAGAGTACTCCCCATCACCAGTTTGTTGTCCTACTGCAATTACTGTCACGTCTGGGATTTGGTTATTCTGGAAGTGGATTTCAATTGGTCAGGTTTTTGTTCAACCATGTGGCATGTGCCATTTAAACTAACATGGTTGACACTCTGTTTCAATTTTATTGGTCGGTTAGTCTGGGTCCAGAGGACCTTGTTTACTCAATCTATGAGGGGAGACAATCTACGCAGGATGTTATTCCCTGGTAAACATGGTGTGCCCTCTGGAGTCACAACTATGACCGGGTGCTTCACCTTGTGTCACCCAATTTCAATGTCTAAATCTGCAGTCCCCTCAACAGGAATTTCCTTCCCATCGAAGTTCTGAAGTTTTCCAGGAAGAGCGGTGAGAGGAATTTGGTATTTCTCCCCCCTTCCCGAATTGAGCTGATTAAAAGCCCTATTTGACAGGAGGGTGGCTTGGGATCCAGTGTCCACCACTGCCAAAACTGTGCAGTGCCCTGTATTTAGACCGGGGCATAAAATCTTCCTTCTTTTTCCTCAAGGGGGCAAAGATAATGCATGTTTTTGGCCAATTGGTCTGTTAATTTCTTTGCTTTGTATTCTGACAGATGGGTGATTTGGGCAGGATTTTGTTTGGGATCTTGGGAACCTCTAAGAAAAAGGTGGCAATTGGATATGGGGGGAGTTTTGGACTCCCCTAGTTCTGATTCTGGGCTGCCCCCCCCTTTTTTGGAGGCAGTCACCAGAATTGTTTTGGACAAGGTAATTTTCTTGCTGGTCATTCTGGGGTTTGATGATGGGTGGTTTTAACTCCGTCCCCACATCTACCCAGTCTTGATCAGGATCTCTTGGGACCCATTTTTCTTTGGGAGGCGTTCCCCCATCCCTGAAGGAGAAGATCCTTTTCCCAGAATCCTCCGAGGACCCCTCTTCTTCAAATTGGAAGATTTTCACCTCCTCCACAAAATGGGCCTTTTTAGGCTCTTTATTTCTCCTACCTGCCCTCTGTTCCTTAGGTTGCAGATTTTCGGGGTCAGGAGATTCTGGTTCTGGTTCCTGGGTTTCCAGGGGCTTTCCAGAAGTGGAGAAGGAAGCTTCCTCTAAGGCTTTACACCACCTTTCCCCCTGTGCCTCCTCCCTGGGAACCGATGGGTTGTCTGTTTTCTTCCCCTGTCATTGTTCTGGAGCACCAGACCCTTGATTTGAGGTGTTCTGAGTTGCCATGCTCATCTGAGGGTTCTGTTGAGCCCTCAGCATGTGACCCAGATCCTGTGCCATGTTCTGGACCTGGCGCTCCAATTGGGATACCCGCTCTGGCTGGTACGGGGTCCTCTGGTCTACCCTTGGTTGATCACGGGAAGGGTAGCTATCCCTTCTCGCATAATACCACTGGTTAGGATAGTTTTGGTACCCCTCCACCCTTGGCCTCCCCTCTCCCGGATTGGACTGTCTGAGCTCAGGAAAGTGGGGAAAGAAAGAATGGTTGTTTTGGGGGTTGAGGTTTGGCCGGTACCAGGGAAAGAAACGTGGCCCGGCATTTGAGGGATTATTGCCCTCCTGGGCAAAGTGAGGAGGGAAGTTCCCTGGGTTAGCAGTTGTCTGGTTGGGTACCCTCCCCCCTTTGGCTGGGGGAGTCCACACATAGCCCAGGATGGGTCTGTTGCCCTTGTAGCCTGGGCTGATCTAGTCAGGGGAGTTAGGGGTCCCATCGTGGGGTTACCTGCCTGACTCCCTGTTTGGGATTGGCCGAGGGCCTTCTGGGTCTGGGGTTGGTAGGATTCTGCACGGGAAGGTTTTTAGGCCCCCCATCTCCAGATGTAAAATGGGGGCAACCTTCACCTCAACCACCTTAGAAGCAGCAGGGGTTCGGTTGGTTTTGGGCTTTTGCTAGTATTTTTACTCTCTAGTGGCTTCTGCACTTCGTAGATGTGGTTTGATTGTTCAATGACCCAGTCTACTGATCTTTTCTCATGAAAGTCCCTCACTAGCTTGGTCATAATGTATTTAGGGCGGGCATGAAAGAAGGTGTTAATAAATTCCCTACTGTCAATGTGCACCTTTCTGGTAGTCTGCGCAAAGGCACGTTTCAATTCTTGGACAAATTCTTGTGGGGCCTGGTCTTCCCCACATTGCAGGTTGTAGGCTTCCTTGCGGGCCTCTTGAGGGTTTCTATGACTAGAAAAATGCTTTAGGATGGCCGCCCTATTCATGGACCATCTTGAATGAAGCTGGAGTACTCAGGTGACAATGTCCACTTTACATACTGGATACAGCTTTGGCTGTCCTTTGGGTGAAAACTCTCCATCATTTGCTCCAACAATTCAAGGTGCTCCCAAACTGAATATTTGGCTTTTTTGTGGTAGGGCGTGATGACGCTCCTAATAGCTTTGATTTGCTTCAGGGGATCTTTCAGCAAAGCCCTCTGAACTTTGTTGGCCTTTTTAGTTCTGGTCAACCTGGTCCACTCATCCTCTGTCTCAGAGGCACTGCTCCCAGAGATGGCTGTCTGATCATCTAGGCTCTCCCTGATTCTGCGAGCTTGGGAATGGCTGGCAGAATGTGGGGGCCTAGTCTCTTGAGACCGGTGGCGTTCAGAAGAGTCTTCTGACTCTCCCTTGCTCCCCAGATTGGTTGAGTACCCCCCACTGTCCTAGCTGGGAAGAGGTTTTTAGTATGCTTGTAGTGGGCCTAGTCTCATGGAATTCCCCACCAAATTTTACTGACTGATCTCTAGGTAGGTGATATTTCTGAGGATCCAGTTCTCTGATTCTCCCCTCACTGGAGTCTCCCTGATCAGAGAAGATGGCCCTACCATTTGGGAGCCTGTATAGAGATGCCTGCCCATCCATTTCTGGGAGGCGCTGACCCGTCAGTCCCATATTTCCCATTGTATTGAATTCTACCTTCCCCGTGGCCCTTGGTTCATATGAGCGAGTGGACATGGGGTTGGCAGAGTACATGGAATTGGAAGGATTGAAAGGCCTTATGCCAGGGTTCCTGAGGTTATGCTCAGGGGTTTCCCTCTCCCATCTTACCTCATCTTTTTCAACCCCTACTCCCTGATGACATGCCAGAATCTGACCTTTTCCTCCTCTATTAAGGCCTTACTGGTCTCTGTGAGTTGTTCTTGCATGGAGCCTGTCATTCTTTTCACAGAGAGCCTCATTGTCTCTCTGTGCTTCCTGTCTGAGTTGGGGGTATTGGGCCAATTTTTGCTGCAGGAGACTCACCTCCTGAGTTTGGTCCTTACTGGTTTGATTTTTCTTTGCCAGAGCCTCCTCAACCCGCCTGGTGTGCTCTAAGAGCTTTTCATAATCCCTTTTGATTTCACCAAGTTCCTGAAGGGCCAGGTGATTTTCTTCTAACTTTGTTTTTAAATTACTGACTTCCTGGCCTAAGGCGTTCTTTCCTGAGTTAGAGTGCCCCTCTGTGCAGCTAGGTCGTCCCTCTGTTTTTTAAGGGCACCAGCTTTCTGGCGCTCCTCATCAAACTCTATTTGGGATTCTAGGTCTTTGATTATCAATTTGTTATTTTCCTCTATTAATTGGTCTACATGGTCTTGTAAGACGTGGAGCTGTTCTGCACAGACTCTTTTAAAAGTTAATTGTTGCGCCAGTTTTTGTTGGCTCTGTTTTAAAGAGTCCAACCTTTCTTGACACTCTTTTTGCAGTTTCAGTACCTGGGCATCTTGCTCTGCATTCTTTTGCAGCAAGAGCGCCAGTTCTTCTTGCAGTTTGGTGGCATACTGCTTAGCCTCTGTTTCCGCTTCTTGGCTACTCTGGAGCCTTTGCTCTGCAGAGTCCAGATTAGTCTGGATTTTCATCATTGCTTCCCCTTGCCTCTTTGTGAAGTCTATATGGTCTGCATATTTTTCCTTTATAACTCTGATGTCGACGTACAGGTAGGCCGCTATTTTGTCAATTTTGCATTGCTTCTCTTTTATTTTAGGGGCCATGTACAGCTCACTGAGTGCTTGATGTAATGGCCCCTTGTCCTGCCAGATATTAATGTTGGTTTCAGTGACTTCTTGTTTTATTCCCTGCAGCCATACCTGTTCGTCCTGTTTCAGCCATTTACCCCTGACAAACAATTTGTGCAGTGGTTCTTCCCTTGCAATATTGATTTCCACTGGGGTCGCCATTCTGGAAAAATTAATCTCCTTCTGGCTTATCTCAGGGTTATTTTACTTTTACAAACAGGCCCAACTCCTTTGTGTATTTCAATTGAAAGGTGCTTATACAGTATGGCATAGTATGGTGACCCAAAAGGTGTATGTACCCCTTTGTTAGCACTCTGTGTTAGACTGTCACAAGTGATATGTCTAATTCAGGATCTGGCGACAAGCCTCCAAGCTGTAAATGATTTCAATCCAGCACACACCCAAGTCAACGCTCAGCATGTAGTGCACAACTGAAATCCTTATTTATTTTTGTCTAAAAGTTCATTATTCTGAACGACATACCACTCATATCAAACCCTTCTCCTGGAACCCCCCCCAGTCACACTGAACCAGGAATCAGGCTGGTTTGCAAAGGTTAGTATTTATTTATGTATTTAAAATGTAATCACAATATGTTTTAATAGATATACAACAATCACCAATGGGGTGACAGAACACTGAAAAATGTCTTTCGTACACTAGGAATAGGTAATAAGCAAAACAAATGCAGCACAGAAAATAATACTTTTGTGTTGCTTCAGATCAGATAGCACTGTGGTTAGAGGTTCCCTCTGCACACCCCTCAACCCCCAATAGGCAATGTAAAGAGATAGGAGGAGAGAGCAGGTATTCAGGAATGGCAGAAATAAAACAGAATATCAATCCCACTTTCCCCCAGCAAACAAAAGAGAAAAACGGAATTGACTATCGAGCTGTCAGAATTGCTTTTAAAATCTTTAGAATGGACTGGGAAAAACACCAAATGTGGTCAAAAACACTTAACTTTCTCTAAATTCTTATGGGAGCCGCTTTGCACAGTTGCACACAAACACAAGCAATGATTTAGTCCAAGGAAAACATTTGAAATCTTAAAATTCAAGTCGGACGCATTTAAAAGCTCAAAATGAACATTTGCGACAAACTTTTCAGTGCACGATATTCGGGATAATAGGAGAATTGCACTGAATTGGAATGTGGTTTTTGGTTCTATGGATAGGTACAGATGGTAGCTACAAGTAAGAGTTGCACTCTGTCATTGTTCCTTTGTGCTCTGTAGACCAGATTCTGTCCCAACCTAGCGATTAACACTCCCCCGTGAGTTTCTGCTGAGGGAAGGCCTTCCTTCCGTGAGAAAAAAACTTGCTATTCCAGTTTTGCAGCTTCAGCCAAGCTAATTAACTTTTAAACTTAGCAAAAAAAGGACATCTGTTGCATCACATACAAATACATTTCTTTCTTGGCCTTAGAATCTGTGGAATTAAAACACAATTAAAATGTGTATTCCTTCTTGGCAACAATCCTGTGTAGGTTTTCTAATTCAGCAGACTTTTAGTTTTAGGTCAAATTGAATTTTCCTCAGTTCTCCTCTGACAGCTATAATTCAGGCAGCCAGGAACACTGCACCCAGATTTTGGCATAGGGGCTGTCAGTTTTCAGACAATCCAGTTTGTCTTAAGGATGTCTTGCTCTTCACATGAGGACTTTGTATGTTCACAATGTTTCATTAGATACATGCCTTTTAGAACCAGGCAAGATTTTAAATGTTGAAAAGTGTTGTGTTATAGGCATTTTCGTGTTTTTAGCAACAAAGCAAATGACATGTGTAAGCACATTTTTGGGTTTCATTCACAAAGTGCTGCTTTTCTCTCTGCACTGTTTGCTGGTCATGGGACCCACTGGCACATTTCTGCAGGATGTGCTCTATTCCACTGGGTATGCGCGATGGGTGGCAGGTTGTGCGTCACTCTTTTTGTGTGCTGAAGTACACGTTTTTGTAGGTTTTTCTAGGTTTTTGGCACGCACAAGGGTTTTGCTGCCATTGTTGCTGTTTCTTTCCCATTACTGGCAGGGTGATACTGCATAGCAGAGAAGAGTGGGTCAATACATCCTACAGCATCCTTTGGCTGTGTGTAATTCTTCAATTAGTGCTATTAACTCTGCCGCTTGTCCAGAGAAATGAGAAGGGAGATGTTTCTGCACTATCACCTAATATTCGTCTCCTTCTATTCTCACTACTGCTGTCCTTACATGTTTTTCTCCTGTGTCGGGATCTATGGACGCTGGTCTGTCTACAAAGTACAGCTCACCTCCTTCTAGGGCATTTTCAACAGCTGTGGGAATATCGTCACCTTCCCCATCATATGTGGTGCAGTCGTGAGCTTGCATGTCTTCCTCTGTACATGGTTCTGTGATGAAAGTGCCTGGGTTTACAGTCTTACAGTTCACAACGTGTATCTTTGGGCTTCAGATGATTATTTTATATGCTGTGGCCTGCTGCATGGTGAGTGTAGACTTTGATCTTTTGAGTATGGCAAACAAAGAGTGTTCGAAAAATAGCATCACTGAACATCCCATTTCTATGGTGGCTCTTTTCTCAATTGCGAAGTGCCCCTGCATTACAGAATCTAATGTACTGTTTTAATAGGCTAATGGCTTGTGGCATAGCAATGTTTTTTGTGTAAGCACTGCCATCATAAGGGTACCGTTGCAGTGAGAGAAAAGTAAAACTCCTGATCATAATCGGATGTGGCTAAAACTGGTGCTGTTGCGATAATGTCTTTTAATTTCAGGTACTGTGTGATCATCTTCTGTGTCCACTTTATTGGCATACTTTCTTTCTGGGCTTCTTTCAGTGTCTGAAGAAAGGGACGCGTGTATGCTGCATAATCGAATATCCACGCATGGCAGTAATTGCATATGCCGCAGAATTTCTGCATTTTTTTTACAGTTTTGGGCATTAATGTTGCACACATGGCTGCTGCTATGTCTGGGATTATTCTCTTACCATCTTTTGATATCAGCTACCCCAGATACAGTACTTCTGCTAGGCAGTATTGCAATTTTCCTTTGTCTACTTTGTACCCCTTTGTTGCTAGTAAATTTAACAGGGTTATTGAGCCTGCTCTGCATTGCTCTTAACTTTCACTGCACACTAAAACATTGTCTACGTGTTGAATTATTGTGCTCTAAACATCAATGTTACCGAGGTCTTCATGCAGAATTCTGTTGAAAATGCTGGGGTTCTCGCAATAATCCTGAGGCAATCTGCAATGCTCATACCTTTTTCCCTGTAGGGTAAATGCTGTTAGGTATTGGGAACTGGGATCAAATGGCACGGAGAAAAAAGCATTTTTCAAGTCTACTACTATGAAGCAAGTGGTTTCTTTTGGGACGCTGCATAAAATGGACGCAGGATTTGGGACCAGAGGGAACTCCTTCTGTATCATGTCATTAAGTGGGCGTAAGTCCTGTATCATCTTCCAAGTCCTGCCCTTCGCTTTTTTGATCGGATAGATAGCCGTATTGCAAGGTGAATTTGAAGGCACGATAATGCCCTGTTGCAGTACTGCATTTATTGTCTCTTTTATACCTTCCTCCGCTTCCCTGGACAGGGGGTATTGCTTTACTGTGGGTGGCACTTCACTGGGTTTTAGTTTTATGGATGTTACTTCATGTAAAAGCCCCACATTGTGTGGCCATGTGGCCCATACATTTAGTATTACCTGTCTCATGTGTTCATCACAAATTGAAGGCGGTGCACTGACACTGGCCATCATGGGGTTATTAACTTCTCTATTCTGAATCATTATTTCGCAAGGCACACACATTTCCATGATTATTTCCCCATCAGTGTCACTATCAGTGAACAGGTCTTTGTCAGTAAGATCACGTAGCACTCTATACGGGTCTATACACAACACTGTTCTATACTCACATCCATGCATGTCCAGTCCTATTGCTACAATACGTTTAGCTGATACTTGCACCCCTCGTAGATCAATCAAGAGGATGGTACCCGGCACAATTTCTGGTTTACCACTGAGTGGAAAATAAAAATCAGACGGTACACGCCATTCGTTTTGTGTTATTTCAGGCACCACTCTAGCAAGTACCTGTATCCCATAAATGAACATGTCAATGTTCGTGGGCACCTCCCTCACTGCTACTTCATTTGTTATGGTATTGATCATTTGCATGGCTCTGACTGGGCATACTCCTGGAGTGGAACACACTATCTTTTGTTCTGTAAAAGAGATGGCCATATTAAGTTTACCAAGGAGCTCTCTCCCCAGCAAATTTATTGGCGAGTCTTTGTGGTATAACAAGGGTACCCGCACCGTCTTTCCTCCCACCGTTATGTCCAAATCTTTTGTGTAATGAACCTTTAAAATTGCCCCAGTGAATCCCTGCATTTCCAAATTTTGGCCCGACAGCGGAAATTGGCGTTCCATGTGGCACGATTGTTCCACTCCTGAGTCCACCATAAAGATGAACTGCTTGTTTCCTGTCTCCACCATCAGTGGTTCCTCGTCTGGAGGTAGTGTAGTTGATAGGACTGGACATGCAAGTCCTATCTGTGGGATGTCCTAATCTGGGTAGGTATTTGTCCCCAGGATGGAAAAAATGCTTTCCTCGATCATTGCTGTTCCACGGAACGGATCAGGTGCCATTCGCCGAACTAGCGAAGACTATTGTGTGGGTGTTTCCCATGGTGTTTTGACGTGCTAATTGTTGTTGCATGCCCTGTTGTAGAGCTTGTGGCCCTTGCTGGATTGGTTGGGTTCCTTGTTGAAAATGATTGTAATTTTGCTCTTGTTGCCCATGGCCACCCATCAGTAATCCATAAAGGCTGCCCCGATGAGGGTGGCCGATTTGCTGCTCATTTCCAGATCGTTGGGGTCCTTGATAATATCCCATAGGTCGGGCGCGGCATTCCTTTGCAAAATGTCCCCACCTTCTGCAATTCCAACATGTCCCCTGCCCACTGCCCGAGGCCCTTGTCCTCCAAACCCACCTCTCTGTCCCCTGTACCCACCTCGTCCTCTTCCAGGCCTTCCCTGCCATTGAGGTCCATCGTATTGCTCCTCACCAGCCCATTGTCCCTGTCGGTTTGAGGACCATGTTGCTGCCATCCTTGCCAGTGAAACTCCTGACCCCTCCTCCACGTCCCCCTGTCTTTCAGTAGGCAGGGCCGCTGTTAGCGCAGCGACTGTCATCTGCTTTTTTGTACAAGTTTGGTCGCGTCTGCCAACCTCCTCTTTTAATTTATGTTTCTCTTTCTTTGATCCTCCTACAATGGTGTACTATAATGCTCTGAATTTCAGGTCATCCTTTGGCTTTAATAGCACCATGGCTACCTCCAACCTCGTAATGAGGCCCTTAGATAAGGAAGGGATTGGTGTTTGCCTCAAGTAAGAGTACGCAGAATTTCTTTCGATTTTGATTTTGGTCCTGAATCAATCTTCAGGAATAAACCTATGGAGATGACATCTTAGTTTTGTGTGGATGGCATATTTACAATAAATTGGTTGAATTTCCAAAGTAAGATGGACCTTCAAGTCGCTATGTAAACAGTAGGAGATACAATGGCCTCAAAGGGTTCATTGGTGTGCATATTCTATCTTCAATGTTGAAGTCATTGGGGAGTCGCAAGTAATCCTTGTGGCTTGCTTCTTTCGGGTCTTCCAGTATTATCAGAGTTCATAGTCTTCTTTCACTCTGCTGTATTTTGAATTCCTCTACTCATTTTGGTGGTGGTGGTCAGAGTGCGTATGTTAATAGTAGCAAATAATCCACGTCATATGTTGGTTCTGTTTTTCAAAGTGTAGATTTCCTGCAGCTGGTGGTTTCAAAGGGAGATGGTGGATGATGTGTTTCATGTTAGTTAGATTTCTGGTTTGAGTGAGGTTACTTCTGTCGGGTACTTTTTTTCGCAGAGAGGTGTAAACTGCCCCTCGTGACAAAATCTGGTGCAATTATGTTGTCAGTGTGGTTGTAATTTATCTTTAAAGATTGATTGCTATTTACACCCTTGGAAGGGCGCTCAGTCAATCAGGTGTCTGGAAACTTGGGCGAGAACAAACAGTGTACCGGCTGTGTTTTCCAACCACCAAACTCCCTTCCCCTGGTACAGTGTTCTTGGTTGTGGGGAGGTAACAGAGAGCCTCTCCCTGTTGCATTCCCACATGCCCACATTTTCCCTTTCCCCACACCACGCCAAGACATAGTACACCCTACCCCCACTTTCCTCCCTCCATCTATCCTATCCTGCTAGGACAGAGTTGTGTGCTCCCGGTGCTCCATCCCACCCGTGGCCACACTATAAACACAAATGGGACTAAGTCCCTTTTATATTTACTATTGCGGCAGCCATGTAAATGGGATTTTGGGTAAGCGCAATACACGAAAATGCAGAAAGGAAAGCACCTTAAGTATGCCTTGAATTACACTTAGGGCCTCATTACACGGAAGGCGGTAAGGGTTAACGGTCACCGGTAAGGGTACCGGTGACCGTTAACCCTCACCGCCTTACTTCGAGGTCCCTTTGCGGGACCCGACCTTAACACTTGGTGTAGACCAGCCGTTAAAGTTGGGACCCGCAAAGGGACCTTGGTGCTAATTACGGTACCGCAATTTGCGGTACCGTAATTACCGCCTTCCCCATTCCCATTATGCCCTATGGGGCAAAAATGGGATTGGGGAAGGGCCATGGAGAAAGGGGGAATTACCGCCCCGCCAACCTTGGAATGGGGTGGTAATTCCCCTTTTCTCCATGGTGGTACCGGTATGGTACGGCGGTAACCATGGTGCTAATAGCACCATGGTTTACCGCCTTCCGTGTAATGAGGCCCTTAGTGTTTCTTTAATTATTAGAACGAAATGGCATATTCTCCACATGTAAAGAGTAAACAATACAAGTATTCATTTTACTTAAGTAGAAAGAGTGATTACAGTTTTATGTAACAAACTTCAAACGCAATTGCTTCAGGAATGAAAGGGGTGCATACATAGTTTAGCACTATATAGCAGAATCCTACGTTGAGTTGTTCACATTGGCAACCACTTATCCCCACCTGCATTGAGGATCTCAGAATATACCATTCATACAACAGTCAACCATCCTTATGAAGGGTGCCTAAAACCCATGTGAAATGTATCTCAGTGTAAAACATTCAGGATCCCTTATAAAATATATGCACAGATACAAAACATTAGAATCCATGTCTCCATGCATTTCTCAGATTTAGAAATGTGGAGTGTTGAGGGCTATTATTACAAGCTTAAGAGGCCGATTCATGGAATAATTAGCGCGGTGCAAGTGGCCAAAAACGTGCGAATGGCAGTGGAATAGCGAAAATCGCAGTGCAAGTGCGAAAATCGCACAAAAAGCAGCGCACATCGATTCATGGAAGTCCGTGCGTGAGAAAATCATCGGATGTGCGATAAAAAAGTGCGCAGCGCACGTTGGCGCACAGGCCATCTAACTGCGTGCGCCAGGTCACAGCGAAAATCGCACAGGCCACAGCGAAAATCGCACATAGCGCGGCGCACGCAACAAAAGTAGGCGGAACACGGGGCGTAACACTCGGAATGGGGAACAACTTGCCAAAATGTGGGCGTCACGGGGGAAGTACAGGGCACAAGTGCGCGGAACGCCCACACGCTCGCCTACAACACGTATTCATGGAATAGAATAGGGCAAAAAAGCGCACGCTCAAACCAGCGCACAAGCACAAACACGACCGCCACAAGAAAGCAGGCGGTAGCGTCTCTGCGCCTGGAACAAATGTGCGCCAAAAGGTGCGCCAACAAATAGCACCTATATACTGCCATGATGAATGTCCTATACTGTGGCCCTCCAGGACAAATGACGTGCAAAGGGGTACCCACAAACACGGACACCCGCTGACAAAAAATATGTGTGCGTGTATATCGGGGTGCGCGGGAAGTCTCACACGCGGTTTGGCCGTGTACGTGGATTTCAGGGGTGAGCAAGAATTTCCACATGCGATTTGACCAGGTACGTGGATTTCAGGGGTGCGCAGGAAGTTTCACACGCGATCTGGCCGGGTACGTGGATTTCAGGGGTGCGCGGGAAGTTCCACACGCGATTTGGCCGTGTACGTGGATTTCAGGGGTGCGTGAGAATTTCCACACGCGATTTGGCCGGGTATGTGGATTTCAGGGGTGTGCTGGAAGTTCCACACGCGATCTGGCCAGGTACGAGGATTTCAGGGGTGCGCGGGAAGTTCCACACGGGATTTTGCCGGGTATGTGTATTCCAGGGGTGCGCGGGAAGTTCCACACGCGATTTCAGCAGGGTACGTGTATTCCAGGGGTGCGCGGGAAGTTCCACACGCGATTTCAGCAGGGCACGTGTATTTCAGGTGTGCGCAGGAAGTTCCACACGCAATTTCAGCAGGGTATGTGTATTTCAGGGGTTCTCAGGAGTACTACACGTGAATTGGCTGTGTGGGTCCTCCCAGGTGTACGCTCCACAACCTCCACGGCCCCTGCAGGCAGCCCACACCATGGGGGACTACCCTGCACCCCTGCTCATGTCCCGCAGGCAGCCCATCCACCATGGGCATGCCCCCCAGCCAACCCACATGTCACCTTGCACTACTGATCAACAATGCAGTGCAGGGGCACCCTCCACCAGGCCCCCACTCATGTCTCCCACCACCCCCACCCCCCAGCCACCAGGGGCAGCCTCCACCAGGCCCCCACCCATGTCTCCCACCACCCCCACCCCCCAGCCACCAGGGGCACCCTCCACCAGGCCCCCACTCATGTCTCCCACCACCCCCACCCCCCAGCAGTGCAGGGGCACCCACCACCAGGCCCCCTCCCATGTCTCCCACCACCCCCACCCCCCAGCCACCAGGGGCAGCCTCCACCAGGCCCCCACCCATGTCTCCCACCACCCCCACCCCCCAGCCACCAGGGGCACCCTCCACCAGGCCCCCACTCATGTCTCCCACCACCCCCACCCCCCAGCAGTGCAGGGGCAGCCTCCACCAGGCCCCCACTCATGTCTCCCACCACCCCCACCCCCCAGCAGTGCAGGAGCAACCACCACCAGGCCACCACCCATGTCTCCCACCACCCCCACCCCCCAGCCACCAGGGGCACCCTCCACCAGGCCCCCACTCATGTCTCCTACCGCCCTCTCCCCCCAGCAGTGCAGGGGCACCCACCGCCAGGCCACCACCCATGTCTCCCACCACCCCCACCCCCAGGCACCAGGGGCACCCTCCACCAGGCCCCCACTCATGTCTCCCACCCCCCCACCCCCCAGCAGTGCAGGGTCACCCACCACCAGGCCCCCACCCATGTCTCCCACCACCCCCACCCCCCAGCCACCAGGGGCAGCCTCCACCAGGCCCCCACCCATGTCTCCCACCACTCCCACCCCCCAGCCACCAGGGGCACCCTCCACCAGGCCCCCACTCATGTCTCCCACCACCCCCAACCCCCAGCAGTGCAGGGGCAGCCTCCACCAGGCCCCCACCCATGTCTCCCACCACCCCCACCCCCCAGCAGTGCAGGGGCACCCTCCACCAGGCCCCCACTCATGTCTCCCACCACCCCCACCCCCCAGCAGTGCAGGGGCAGCCTCCACCAGGCCCCCACTCATGTCTCCCACCACTCCCACCCCCCAGCCACCAGGGGCACCCTCCACCAGGCCCCCACCCATGTCTCCCACCATCCCCACCCCCCAGCAGTGCAGGGGCACCCACCAACAGGCCCCCACCCATGTCTCCCACCACCCCCACCCCCCAGCAGTGCAGGGGCAGCCTCCACCAGGCCCCCACCCATGTCACCCACCACCCACACCCCCCAGCCACCAGGGGCAGCCTCCACCAGGCCCCCACCCATGTCTCCCACCACCCCCACCCCCCAGCCACCAGGGGCACCCTCCACCAGGCCCCCACTCATGTCTCCCACCACCCCACCCTCCAGCAGTGCAGGGGCAGCCTCCACCAGGCCCCCACCCATGTCTCCCACCACCCCCACCCCCCAGCAGTGCAGGGGCACCCTCCACCAGGCCCCCACTCATGTCTCTCACCACCCCCACCCCCCAGCAGTGCAGGGGCACCCTCCACCAGGCCCCCACTCATGTCTCCCACCACCCCCACCCCCAGCCACCAGGGACACTCACCACCAGGCCCCCACCCATGTCTCCCACCACCCCCACCTCCAAGCAGTGCAGGGGCACCCACCACCAGGCCCCCACCCATGTCTCCCACCACCCCCACCCCCAGCCACCAGGGGCAGCCTCCACCAGGCCCCCACCCATGTCTCCAACCCCCCCCAGCAGTGCAGGGGCACCCTCCACCAGGCCCCCACCCATGTCTCCCACCACCCCCACCCCCCAGCCACCAGGGGCACCTTCCACCAGGCCCCCACTCATGTCGAGACACCACCCCCACCCCCCACCCACCAGGGGCACCCTCCACCAGGCCCCCACTCATGTCTCCCACCACCCCCACCCCCAACAGTGCAGGGGCACCCACCACCAGGCCCCCACCCATGTCTCCCACCACCCCCACCCCCCAGCGACCAGGGGCAGCCTCCACCAGGCCCCCACTCATGTCTCCCACCACCCCCACCCCCCAGCAGTGCAGGGGCACCCTCCACTGGGCCCCCACCCATGTCCCCTATCACCACCCCCCCAGCAGTGCAGGGGCACCCTCCACCAGGCCCCCACTCATGTCTCCCACCACCCCCACCCCCCAGCCACCAGGGGCAGCCTCCACCAGGCCCCCACTCATGTCTCCCACCACCCCCACCCTCGAGCCACCAGGGGCACCCTCCACCAGGCCCCCACTCATGTCTCCCACCACCCCCACCCCCCAGCAGTGCAGGGGCAGCCTCCACCAGGCCCCCACCCATGTCTCCCACCACCCCACCCTCCAGCAGTGCAGGGGCAGCCTCCACCAGGCCCCCACACATGTCTCCCACCACCCCCACCCCCCAGCAGTGCAGGGGTACCCTCCACCAGGCCCCCACTCATGTCTCCCACCACCCCCACCCCCCAGCCACCAGGGGCACCCACCACCAGGCCCCCACCCATGTCTCCCACCACCCCCACCCCCCAGCAGTACAGGGGCACCCACCACCAGGCCCCCACCCATGTCTCCCACCACCCCCACCCCCCAGCCACCAGAGGCAGCCTCCACCAGGCCCCCCATGTCTCCCACCCCCCCAGCAGTGCAGGGGCACCCTCCACCAGGCCCCCACCCATGTCTCCCACCACCCCCACCCCCCAGCCACCAGGGGCACCCTCCAACAGGCCCCCACTCATGTCTCCCATCACCCCCACCCCCAAGCCACCAGGGGCACCCTCCACCAGGCCCCCACTCATGTCTCCCACCACCGCCACCCCCAGCAGTGCAGGGGCACCCACCACCAGGCCCCCACCCATGTCTCCCACCACCCCCACCCCCCAGCCACCAGGGGCACCCTCCACCAGGCCCCCACCCATGTCCCCTATCACCACCCCCCCAGCAGTGCAGGGGCACCCTCCACCAGGCCCCCACTCATGTCTCCCACCACCCCCACCCCCCAGCAGTGCAGGGGCACCCACCACCAGGCCCCCACCCATGTCTCCCACCGTCCCCACCCCCCAGCCACCAGGGGCAGCCTCCACCAGGCCCCCACCCATGCCCCCCCACCCCCAGCAGTGCAGGGGCACCCTCCACCAGGCCCCCACCCATGTCTCCCACCACCCCCACCCCCCAGCCACCAGGGGCAGCCTCCACCAGGCCCCCACCCATGTCTCCCACCACCCCCACCCCCCAGCCACCAGGGGCACCCTCCAACAGGCCCCCACTCATGTCTCCCACCATCCCCACCCCCCAGCAGTGCAGGGGCAGCCTCCACCAGGCCCCCACCCATGTCTCCCACCACCCCCACCCCCCAGCAGTGCAGGGGCACCCTCCACCAGGCCCCCACTCATGTCTCCCACCACCCCCACCCCCCAGCAGTGCAGGGGCACCCTCCACCAGGCCACCACTCATGTCTCCCACCACCCCCACCCCCCAGCCACCAGGTGCACCCACCACCAGGCCCCCACCCATGTCTCCCACCCACCCCCACCCCCCAGCAGTGCAGGGGCAGCCTCCACCAGGCCCCCACTCATGTCTCCCACCACCCCCACCCCCCAGCCAGCAGGGGCACCCTCCACCAGGCCCCACCCATGTCTCCCACCACCCCCACCCCCCAGCAGTGCAGGGGCACCCTCCACCAGGCCCCCACTCATGTCTCCCACCACCCCCACCCCCCAGCAGTGCAGGGGCAGCCTCCACCAGGCCCCCACCCATGTCTCCCACCACCCCCACCCCCCAGCCAGCAGGGGCAGCCTCCACCAGGCCCCCACTCATGTCTCCCACCACCCCCACCCCCCAGCCACCAGGGGCAGCCTCCACCAGGCCCCCACCCATGTCTCCCACCCACCCCCACCCCCCAACAGTGCAGGGGCAGCCTCCACCAGGCCCCCACCCATGTCTCCCACCGCCCCCACCCCCCAGCAGTGCAGGGGCACCCTCCACCAGGCCCCCACTCATGTCTCCCACCACCCCCACACCCCAGCAGTGCAGGGGCACCCTCCACCAGGCCCCCACTCATGTCTCCCACCACCCCCACCCCCCAGCCACCAGGGGCACCCACCACCAGGCCCCCACCCATGTCTCCCACCACCCCCACCCCCCAGCAGTGCAGGGGCATCCTCCACCAGGCCCCCACTCATGTCTCCCACCACCCCCACCCCCAGCCAGCAGGGGCAGCCTCCACCAGGCCCCCACTCATGTCTCCCACCACCCCCACCCCCCAGCCACCAGGGGCACCCACCACCAGGCCCCCACTCATGTCTCCCACCACCCCCACCCCCCAGCAGTGCAGGGGCACCCTCCACCAGGCCCCCACCCATGTCTCCCACCACCCCACCCCCCAGCAGTGGAGGGGCACCCTCCACCAGGCCCCCACCCATGTCCCCTATCACCACCCCCCCAGCAGTGCAGGGGCACCCTCCACCAGGCCCCCACTCATGTCTCCCACCACCCCCACCCCCCAGCAGTGCAGGGGCAGCCTCCACCAGGCCCCCACTCATGTCTCCCACCACCCCCACCCCCAGCCAGCAGGGGCAGCCTCCACCAGGCCCCCATTCATGTCTCCCACCACCCCCACCCCCCAGCAGTGCAGGGGCACCCTCCACCAGGCCCCCACTCATGTCTCCCACCACCCCCACCCCCCAGCCACCAGGGGCACCCACCACCAGGCCCCCACCCATGTCTCCCACCCACCCCCACCCCCCAGCAGTGCAGGGGGGGCCTCCACCAGGCCCCCACTCATGTCTCCCACCACCCCCACCCCCCAGCCACCAGGGGCAGCCTCCACCAGGCCCCCACTCATGTCTCCCACCACCCCCACCCCCAGCCAGCAGGGGCAGCCTCCACCAGGCCCCCACTCATGTCTCCCACCACCCCCACCCCCCAGCAGTGCAGGGGCACCCTCCACCAGGCCCCCACTCATGTCTCCCACCACCCCCACGCCCCAGCAGTGCAGGGGCACCCTCCACCAGGCCCCCACTCATGTCTCCCACCACCCCCACGCCCCAGCCACCAGGGGCACCCACCACCAGGCCCCCACCCATGTCTCCCACCACCCCCACCCCCCAGCAGTGCAAGGGCATCCTCCACCAGGCCCCCACTCATGTCTCCCACCACCCCCACCCCCAGCCAGCAGGGGCAGCCTCCACCAGGCCCCCACTCATGTCTCCCACCACCACCACCCCCCAGCCACCAGGGGCACCCACCACCAGGCCCCACTCATGTCTCCCACCACCCCCACCCCCCAGCAGTGCAGGGGCACCCTCCACCAGGCCCCCACCCATGTCTCCCACCACCCCACCCCCCAGCAGTGGAGGGGCACCCTCCACCAGGCCCCCACCCATGTCCCCTATCACCACCCCCCCAGCAGTGCAGGGGCACCCTCCACCAGGCCCCCACTCATGTCTCCCACCACCCCCACCCCCCAGCAGTGCAGGGGCAGCCTCCACCAGGCCCCCACTCATGTCTCCCACCACCCCCACCCCCAGCCAGCAGGGGCAGCCTCCACCAGGCCCCCACTCATGTCTCCCACCACCCCCACCCCCCAGCAGTGCAGGGGCACCCTCCACCAGGCCCCCACTCATGTCTCCCACCACTCCCACCCCCCAGCAGTGCAGGGGCACCCACCTTCAGGCCCCAACCCATGTCTCCCACCGCCCCCACCCCCCAGCCACCAGGGGCAGCCTCCACCAGGCCCCCACCCATGCCCCCCCACCCCCAGCAGTGCAGGGGCACCCTCCACCAGGCCCCCACCCGTGTCTCCCACCACCCCCACCCCCCAGCCACCAGGGGCACCCACCACCAGGCCCCCACTCATGTCTCCCACCACCCCCACCCCCCAGCCACCAGGGGCACCCACCACCAGGCCCCCACTCATGTCTCCCACCACCCCCACCCCCCAGCAGTGCAGGGGCACCCTCCACCAGGCCCCCACCCATGTCTCCCACCACCCCACCCCCCAGCAGTGGAGGGGCACCCTCCACCAGGCCCCCACCCATGTCCCCTATCACCACCCCCCCAGCAGTGCAGGGGCACCCTCCACCAGGCCCCCACTCATGTCTCCCACCACCCCCACCCCCCAGCAGTGCAGGGGCAGCCTCCACCAGGCCCCCACTCATGTCTCCCACCACCCCCACCCCCAGCCAGCAGGGGCAGCCTCTACCAGGCCCCCACTCATGTCTCCCACCACCCCCACCCCCCAGCAGTGCAGGGGCACCCTCCACCAGGCCCCCACTCATGTCTCCCACCACCCCCACCCCCCAGCCACCAGGGGCACCCACCACCAGGCCCCCACCCATGTCTCCCACCCACCCCCACCCCCAGCAGTGCAGGGGGGCCTCCACCAGGCCCCCACTCATGTCTCCCACCACCCCCACCCCCCAGCCACCAGGGGCAGGTTCCACCAGGCCCCCACCCATGTCTCCCAACTCCCCCAGCAGTGCAGGGGCACCCTCCACCAGGCCCCCACCCATGTCTCCCACCACCCCCACCCCCCAGCCACCAGGGGCACCCTCCACCATGCCCCCACTCATGTCTCCCACCACCCCCACCCCCAGCCAGCAGGGGCAGCCTCTACCAGGCCCCCACTCATGTCTCCCACCACCCCCACCCCCCAGCAGTGCAGGGGCACCCTCCACCAGGCCCCCACTCATGTCTCCCACCACCCCCACCCCCCAGCCACCAGGGGCACCCACCACCAGGCCCCCACCCATGTCTCCCACCCACCCCCACCCCCAGCAGTGCAGGGGGGCCTCCACCAGGCCCCCACTCATGTCTCCCACCACCCCCACCCCCCAGCCACCAGGGGCAGGTTCCACCAGGCCCCCACCCATGTCTCCCAACCCCCCCAGCAGTGCAGGGGCACCCTCCACCAGGCCCCCACCCATGTCTCCCACCACCCCCACCCCCCAGCTACCAGGGGCACCCTCCACCAGGTCCCCACTCATGTCTCCCACCACCCCCACCCCCCAGCAGTGCAGGGGCACCCACCACCAGGCCCCCACCCATGTCTCCCACCACCCCCACCCCCCAGCCACCAGGGGCAGCCTCCACCAGGCCCCCACTCATGTCTCCCACCACCCCCACCCCCCAGCAGTGCAGGGGCACCCTCCACCAGGCCCCCACTCATGTCTCCCACCGCCCCCACCCCCCAGCCACCAGGGGCACCCTCCACCAGGCCCCCACCCATGTCTCCCACCATCCCCACCCCCAGCCACCAGGGGCAGCCTCCACCAGGCCCCCACCCATGTCTCCCACCACCCCCACCCCCCAGCCACCAGGGGCACCCTCCACCAGGCCCCCACTCATGTCTCCCACCACCCCCACCCCCCAGCAGTGCAGGGGCAGCCACCACCAGGCCCCCACCCATGTCTCCCACCACCCCACCCCCCAGCAGTGCAGGGGCACCCTCCACCAGGCCCCCACTCATGTCTCCCACCACCCCCACCCCCCAGCCACCAGTGGCAGCCTCCACCAGGCCCCCACCCATGTCTCCCAACCCCCCCCCAGCAGTGCAGGGGCACCCTCCACCAGGCCCCCACCCATGTCTCCCACCACCCCCACCCCCCAGCCACCAGGGGCACCCTCCACCAGGCCCCCACTCATGTCTCCCACCACCCCCACCCCCCAGCAGTGCAGGGTCAGACTCCACCAGGCTCCCACCCATGTCTCTCACCACCCCCACCCCCCATCCAGCAGGGGCAGCCTCCACCAGGCCCCCACTCATGTCTCCCACCACCCCCACCCCCCAGCCACCAGGGGCAGCCTCCACCAGGCCCCAACCCATGTCTCCCACCACCCCCATGCCCCAGCCACCAGGGGCACCCTCCACCAGGCCCCCACTCATGTCTCCCACCACCCCCACCCCCCAGCAGTGCAGGGGCAGCCTCCACCAGGCCCCCACCCATGTCTCCCACCACCCCCGCCCCCCCCCGCAGTGCAGGGGCACCCTCCACCAGGCCCCCACTCATGTCTCCCACCACCCCCACCCCCCAGCAGTGCAGGGGCACCCTCCACCAGGCCCCCTCTCATGTCTCCCACCACCCCCACCCCCCAGCAGTGCAGGGGCACCCTCCACCAGGCCCCCACTCATGTCTCCCACCACCCCCACCCCTCAGCCACCAGGGGCACCCTCCACCAGGCCCCCACCCATGTCTCCCACCCACCCCCACCCCCCAGCAGTGCAGGGGCAGCCTCCACCAGGCCCCCACTCATGTCTCCCACCACCCCCACCCCCCAGCCAGCAGGGGCACCATCCACCAGGCCCCCACCCATGTCTCCCACCACCCCCACCCCCCAGCAGTGCAGGGGCACCCTACACCAGGCCCCCACCCATGTCCCATATCACCACCCCCCCAGCAGTGCAGGGGCACCCACCACCAGGCCCCCACCCATGTCTCCCACCCACCCCCACCCCCCAGCAGTGCAGGGGCAGCCTCCACCAGGCCCCCACTCATGTCTCCCACCACCCCCACCCCCAGCGAGCAGGGGCACCCTCCACCAGGCCCCCACCCATGTCTCCCACCACCCCCACCCCCCAGCAGTGCAGGGGCACCCTACACCAGGCCCCCACCCATGTCCCATGTCACCACCCCCCCAGCAGTGCAGGGGCACCCTCCACCAGGCCCGCACTCATGTCTCCCACCACCCCCACCCCCCAGCAGTGCAGGGGCAGCTTCCACCAGGCCCCCACCCATGTCAACCACCACCCCCACCCCCCAGCAGTGCAGGGGCAGCTTCCACCAGGCCCCCACTCATGTCTCCCACCACCCCCACCCCCCAGCCACCAGGGGCAGCCTCCACCAGGCCCCCACCCATGTCTCCCACCACCCCCACCCCCAAGCCACCAGGGGCACCCTCCACCAGAACCCCACTCATGTCTCCCACCACCCCCACCCCCCAGCCACCAGGGGCACCCACCACCAGGCCCCCACCCATGTCTCCCACCACCCCCACCCCCCAGCAGTGCAGGGGCACCCTCCACCAGGCCCCCACTCATGTCTCCCACCACCCCCACCCCCCAGCCACCAGGGGCGCCCACCACCAGGCCCCCACTCATGTCTCCCACCACCCCCACCCCCCAGCAGTGCAGGGGCACCCTCCACCAGGCCCCCACCCATGTCTCCCACCACCTCCACCCCCCAGCAGTGCAGGGGCACCCTCCACCAGGCCCCCACCCATGTCCCCTATCACCACCCCCCCAGCAGTGCAGGGGCACCCTCCACCAGGCCCCCACTCATGTCTCCCACCACCCCGCCCCCCAGCAGTGCAGGGGCAGCCTCCACCAGGCCCCCACTCATGTCTCCCACCACCCCCACCCCCCAGCCAGCAGGGGCAGCCTCCACCAGGCCCCCACTCATGTCTCCCACCACCCCCACCCCCCACCAGTGCAGGGGCACCCTCCACCAGGCCCCCACTCATGTCTCCCACCACCCCCACCCTCCAGCCACCAGGGGCACCCTCCACCAGGCCCCCACTCATGAATCCCACCACCCCCACCCCCCAGCCACCATGGGCAGCCTCCACCAGGTCCTCACAATCCCCAATCATGTGCGTCATGGTCAGCCTCCACAGCCAAAAAGCCCTACCAAGTTACCCATTCACCCACATGGAAAAGGAAATTACATGTTACACCCCCAATGTTCATAAAGCTAATGAACCCATGTCCGTCACACACAATGGTTGCAATTGAATGGGAAAACACCCAACATGACATGCATGAAAGCAATGAGATGATACCACACAGTGAAGTATGAAAACAAAATTGTATTAAAAATAAAAAGAATGCAAATGAAATGAAACAAACTACAATGGGAATGAAAAAAAGATAAGCTGCATGTCCGTGTAAAAAATAAAAACACCAAATCCTAATCCAAAAAAATGTAGTCCAAAGTCAAATGAAAAATAAAATCAATCCAATGAAGAACTATGTACAAAACATCCAAGGGTCCATGAGCCCAACTGAACAAAGGAAACCTACAAAAAACCCTAACTAAAATGCAACTATATATAAAAAGTGGAGCAGTGTCCGTCGACTCCAAATCATAAGAACAAAGAAAGGAAACCTAAAACCAAAGAACTATATACAAAGGCGGCGGGCAAGTCCAGCGGCTCACTCTGTGGTGTTCCGGCCCAGGGCATCATCGAACTCCTGTTCGATGTCCCGGAGGCGGTCCTGTTCCATGGCCCCGAGGGTCCGCAGGGTCGATGCCGTGTCCTCCTCCAACCATCTGCAGATTGCCTCGAGGCACTCGGCCCGCCTCAGGGCCCTCCGCATGGAGTTCTCCGCCCTGAGCATTGTGAGCCGCGCCTCTTCCACCCGCCGCCGCTCCGCACCTATGGCGTGGCCCAACCGCTGCCACACGGAAGACACTCTCTGTCCTGGGTCCTCCTGCCCTCTGGCCGATGCCTGCCCCTCCGATGTCGAAGGCCCTGAGCCTTCATGGCTCCCACCATGTTGCTGCTGCTGCTCTGCCTCTGCCCGTGCACTGCCTCCTGCTGCCTGCATATCCTCCGCCGGCTGGGGTGTAGTTGTTGATGTGGCCACCCCTGCTGGACGTCCGACTCCCGACTGTGGCAGGGATGCCTCCTCCACCAGCCTGGCCGCACCGTCAGAGGCAGCTTCACAGGGCACCCAGGTGACTGATGGGTGGGAAGATGGCACAGAGGACGACTGGCGCGTAGGGGGTCCAGTTGAGGAGGGGGTCGGAGCAAGCCCCATCAGACGGAGGAATCCGGCCTGGGTGACCTGTCCCAGCAGGCTGACGTGGTCAACGAGCCATTCGAGATGACGTGCAGTCTCTCCATGAAAAGACTGCAGGTCACCTCGCATGGCCCGTTGACGCAACGCCACACCAGCCAGGACAGGCTCAACCCGGACCTGGATAGCCACGTCCGCAGGCAGAGGAAGGCCAGTTGACGTCAGCTCATCCCCTGCCTGAAAACGGGTCTGGACGTAGGCATCCCTGCTGGTGCAAGATGATGCAGGGACAGGATCGGGGACAGGATTGCACACAGGCACCTCCGCGGCAGCCTGTGCTGCCTCCTGTCCCTGGTCCTGCACTGCACCACTAGCACCAGTGGGATCCCCACCTCCAGACCCCGTCTCTGGTGCTTGCACGGCCTCCTCCTCCACCAAAACCCCCACCAACCTGGATGACTCCGTGCCATCTTCCCCTGTTGGGCCCTGTGGGGTCCCAGCTGCCCCTTCTGCTGCCGAGGAGTCCAACTCCAACCTCTGCCTCTTGGACCTCCCCCCGGCAGCTGCGGCCTGGGACGCGGCACCGGACTCCTCACTCCCCGATGAGATGACAACACGGGAGGGGAGCCGGGCCTTGCGTCTCCGGCTGGTGGTGGGATCCCCGCCGCTGTGCTCCACAGCACCTTCTCCGCCCTCTTCATCAGTTGACGCTGCAAACAGGGAGAAACAAAACACAGGCATCAGGGCACCGTACAATGGACACATACACACATGACAGTTGCACATGAGTGGCATTGGCAAACCTCAGACATGTCATCACAATCCCCAACACACATGTCATTACAACTCGCACACATGAGCCATACCACAGCCATATCGCAACTGCCACCACCATTCGTACACATACAACTGCATGAACAGCCAAAGGTGAGCCAGACATCACATGCAACACAGGAAGTGCACCACACATGTACACACACCACCACACTTGCATGCATGTGTACACCTCTGCCAAGTGTCGCACTGTTCAGACGGGCATCCATGTCACATCTGCCAATCAGGCTTCCACATACTGCTGTCACATGCATCCATGTTGCATCACTGTTGCACCCTTGTCAAATACACACACATGCACATGTACACAGTGCTCATACATGCAGCCGAAAACAACATACATGCGTGACATCACGGACATGTCTACTTACATACACATTCATCCAAACATGTGTGCACACACAACTGCATTTGGCATGCAAGCCTACACACACAAGCACCATCCATGTCTCACACATCACAGCCCTCGCATGTGTCAGCCCCACGGCCCTGTAGACCCCCACCCATACTCGACCCCATACAAACAGATGTGCAACCTGCACACTACCGAATAATCACCACACACACTGCTCACAATCAGGATGCATGTACACTCACCGCTCGACTCCAGACGGGTCTGCTTCTCTAGGACCTGGACGTGGAGCGCTGGGGATATGCGTTCCAGGACCCTCATCTGTTCTTCCGACAAGTGGCCCTGGCGCCCCTTGGCATCCGCTGCCTTCAAGAGGCGCCGGGCCTTGTTCAGGGTCCTGGACCTGAAGTCCTCCCAGCGCTTCCTGACATGTTGTAAGTCCCGGACTGCCACCCCCTCCGCGTTGATGGCAGTCACGATGTCAGTCCAGATCCGAGTCCGTCCTTCCTTGTCGGCACGGGAACTTCCAAAGAGGGCATCATACTGCCCCAGGACTTGCTCCACCAGGACACCAACTTCGGTGGCACTGAAGCTGGTGCCCCTCTGCCTCTCTGGCCGGGGCTTGTCAGTGGTCACAGATGGTGTTTGCCCCGACATGACAACCCCAGAGGCAGGAGTGGGTGGGCAACTGGGTCCTGGGGCTGGGCTGTGGAGCGATGGAATCCCAGTCTTCAGTTCCAGCAGGGTGGTCACAGCAACAGCACCCCTGGCTGATGTGCAGGCAGCAAATGGCAGTGCACGTGGGCAGCAGGCAGCCAGGCAGCAGCAGATGGCAGGTGGGAGCGTGCTTGGGGCTCTGGGGGGCAGTAGTTCGGCCTTCTGGGCAGGAGCGTGGTCTTCCGTGTGCTTACGCGTGGCCAGCTTGATACGGAGTGATTTGGCACGTGAAAATCCTGCACGTGAAAATCGAGGAAAGGCCCTTAGCGCGTAAGCGCGTCAGCACGCATACGCGATTCTATTGGACCAAAGGCACTCAGCGCGTAAGCGCGTCAGCACGCATACGCGATTCTATTGGACCAAAGGCCCTCAGCGCGTAAGCGCGTCTGTGACGTGACCAGCACGGGTGTTTCCCACACAGCACGTGATGACAGAGCACATGTGGAAAGACTGCAGGTCAGAGTGTCATCGCGTGTAATTGGACAGCTTGTCAGAGTGTCATCGCGTGTAATTGGACAAAAGTGCCCGTACACGCGATTGGCCTATGTACGTGTATATCAGGGGTGCGCAGGCACTTACACACGCAAGTACGTCAGCGCACCTGTATCCCGTGGTGCGCGGGAATTTCCACACGCTATTGGACTGGCTACTGGATTTCAGGGGTGCGCGGGTCACACGCTCGCCTACAACACGCGCAACGCATAAATTTGCGCGCTAACAAAATTACAAGCTCAGACCCAGGATGAACATACTGTTCCTAGCAGCAGTGGGCGTGGGCTACCAAAGGAGGAGGAGGAGGATAATCAGGGCCAGAATATTCACACCCAGAACCAGCCTTTTCGGGATGCCTGATGACCAGATGTATGGGAGGTACAGGTTTCCACCACACATAATACTGGACCTGGTGAGTGAGTGGGAGGATGACCTCACATCACCCACCCTGTGCTCCCAAGCACTCAGCCCCCTGGAGAAGGTCCTCAATGTACTGCACTTCTTAGCCACTGGATCATTTCAGCGGACAAGTGCCATAGTGGGTGGGGTATCACAGGCCACCCAGTCATGCTGCCTACACCAGGTCTTGAACATCATCACTGCACGCCCATCAGTCCGCAGGCACATATACCTGCCCAGAACACCTGCAGAAAGGCATGCTGCCGCCCTGGATTTTTACTGTGTGGCACGATTCTCCAAAGTGCTAGGTGCCATCGACTGCACCCATGTGGCTCTACGTCCCCCCAGGGCATCAGAGCACATCTATAGGAACCGCAAGCACTGGCATTCCATCAACGTGCAGGTAGTATGTAATGCCAAGGGAATCATCACCTCAGTATATGCCAACTATCCCGGGTCCACACACGACAGCTTCATTTACCGAATGTCCACCCTAAGCCGGGACCTAGAAGCTGGGCGGCATGGCGATACATGGCTGCTTGGTGAGTATGAATGCCACTGCACATGCATGCATGTCAGATACTGAGCAAGGTCACAACCCCACCAATGATACCAATCACCACCTCCACAGGGGACAGTGCCTACCCTCTCAGCCCCCACATGATGACGCCAATTCGGAACCCCACCACGCCACCCCAGGTAAGATATAACACAGCCCACATTACAACCCGGGGCATAGTGGAGCGCACATTCGGAGTGCTAAAGTCACGCTTTCGCTCCCTTGACCGTTCTGGCGGGCAGCTGTTGTACGCTCCCCCAGTAGTGTGCAGGATCATAGTGGCAGCATGTGTCCTGCACAACGTTGCAACACGCCAGGGCCTGGCCGTGGACATGGTGGTGGCCCCACATCCCCAACCACATATACAGCCGCTGCGCATGGGAGGGGAAAGGGCACGGGGGGAGGCAGCCCGTACACAGCTAGTGGCTAATTACTTCACATAGTAATCACACCCCTGTGGAGTGCACACTGCCCTGGCACATTCCATCTGACAATCAATGATGACTCAACCTGACACTGATCCTGAATGTCTGGAGAATCAACCGTGAAAACCATATCAGCCTGAGATTGTTCACCTGGAAGTGTTACAATGTGTGCATCCCTACCCACACAGACACCACCAATGCAGTTTTGTGAAGAAACACATCCAAGCAGCTAAAATGAATACCCACTTGCAAAATGCAACAAGAGGACAGTGCCATGTCAGCCAACCCATCCCCAGCACCGCCACACGACACACCGTGCCATGTCATGCCATTTGCAGGTAAACAAAGTAATCCCCACAACATGACACTAGTGTCACAATGTACAGTGTCCCTAATTTAAACTTACAACACCTGAAATGCTCACAGTAATGCAGGACCAACAACAAACTTGAGCAGGTACTACCATTAACATGACATCACAAATGTAATACATTAGTAGTCTCACCACCTGGAAATGCCTGCACTCCCACCACTTCCAACTGTGCAGTGTTGGCGCCATGTAGAGTAGTAGGTGCACTGCTGCCAACATGGACCCCATCTCCAAACTAGAGGGCCTTGTGTAGACATGAGGAAGGGACCTGCAAATTGGGAGGTAGACACAGATGATGAGTTACACATCAATGCAACATGCAGTGTACAACACAACAGCAATATGCACTAGGAATGTATACACAGTATTGACTAGACTAGCCACACATGTAGTGGGAGTCCAATGTCACCATGTACGTCAATGTCACTTGGGCACACCCTTTGCAAGCCCATGGAAACGGGAAGCAGGAGGGGTGTGTGTGGCTCAAACCCAAGCATCAGAACCAAATACATGACAAGCCTGCATGTGCCCAGCCACAATGCAGCGTATGCCCACAGGAACCACGGAAGGCAACAAATTGTCCCAAAAAAATTTGGAAAAATAAATTAGAAAATAAAAATAAAAATAAAAATAAAAATAAAAATAAAAAATAAAAATAAAAATAAAAATCAAAAATCAAAATAAAAATCAAAATAAAAAATAAAAATCAAAATAAAAATCAAAAATAAAAATCAAAAATGGCCATTGAAGGGCCCGGGGGGGTTTCGGAGGCCACCCAGGAGGTCACAGGGTGCACACCAAAACCCACCTGTGTGGATCCTGGGAAAAAAAAACACCTCCATGGGCTCATGGCCCACACGGCTACCCTATTGTGGGAGTATCACTGCTATCGCTATTATCACCCTGTGCAGCTGCATCCGGAGGTGTTGCACTATGGGAGGCAGCCCACGCAAGGCCCTAGTCTGCTCCTCCATGGCTGCAAGCATGCGGGTGTGGTAGGTCTGGTTCTGGAGGATGAGTGTGCGGAGGTCCCCATGCAACAACTCACGGGATGCCCGGACCTCCGCCCTCGTTGCCTGCATCTCAGCTGAGAGCGTACGGGTGAGAAGCTCCAGCTGCTGTTCTGTCCTTTGGTGTGTTGAAGCCTCAAGCTCAACAAGAGTCGTCCTGAGGTGAAGGAGCTCCTGCCTCAGGGCTTCCCTGTGGCCCTGGGACTCTATGGAGATGGCCTCCTGCAGAGTCGCCAGTGCCGCCCGCCTGTCCCTGTTGGACGCCAACATGTCCTCCCTGTGTGACTGGCAGATGGAGTCGGTTGCCTGCTGTAGTCGCTCCATCAGCCTTTCAGGGGGGACAATGGAAGTGGCCACCCTATCCATGGCCTGAGCCATCATCTCGGATGATGCTGCCTGTTGGGTTGCCATACCGTAAATGGATTGCTCCCATGCGGCATTGCCAGGTGGCGTACACCCACCACGTCGGCGGGCACCACATCTGTCTGGGGCAAGGCGAAGTGCGCCTTGCTGTGCCGGCACTGCCTGAGGCTGCAGGACTGCATTCCCCCTCTGATCTGCTGGCCCAGGGACAGGATCAGATGTTGTGGAGTGTGACCCTGCATCCGTAACCACCAAAAGCGTAGCTGCCAACACTGACATCCCCATTGAGGGTTCTGACCCTGGTGCAGGTGGGTGGGAAAGAACAGAATCCCTCCCTGGAACACTCACCTGCGACGGCACGTAGGTCTCATCATCTGAATCAACACCTGAGTACAGCTCGGGGGAGGTGCAGCCAGAGACACCCCTTGAGAGCACGACCTGCAGCACTTGTGGGTTCTCACCCACCACCACACCACGTCCCTCACTGGTGGTTGGTCAGCCCTCGGACCCCTCCTGGGTCTCCACCATCTCCACAACCCCAGCAGTATCAGGTGCGTCTTCCCCTGCAAAGACATAAAAACAAAGAAATGGAAACAGGCATTAGCACCATGGCACACAATCAGGGCTGAGAAGCAAGAGAACCAGTACTTGATTGACACATGTCCCACATTACTAAAACCCTCCCATGCATGCACCCTCACTGCATATGAAGGGCAGGCAAATGGCACACACTGATGACACCAAGATGGAAGATGAACACATTTTCTGCATGCTGCCTGGCAGTGGCATCACACATTGGCCTGTGATTGCCAGGTGAAACACACATGCCATCACACAGATGGCATGTACCATTGCTATTGAGTGAAGATGGAGAGGAGGGCAGCACCTATTCATTCAGTCCAGTTCCCGCATGTAATAGCTTTTCGAATTCAAACAGGTCAGATTTTTCACCTGGAGCTGCCAGTCCAAAATGGTCCAATTGCACAGGGACATGTGTGAACAAATGATATCCAGGTAACAAAGTCACTCCACTTTACCATAGCCATGTCAGACATGTGACTAGAGGACTGCGAAATGCCTAGTAAAAGTGGTGGAATGCAAACTATCTGCCTGAATGAACAGTGAAAGATAAGCAACAAGGTTGTGGCAAGGTGACACTTCAAGGGCAACTGGCGTGCAGTTGGGCTAGATGTCTACTGTTGGCAGAAGGGATACTGCTATGGCCTAATGCAGCTGCGCAGGATGTATTGCATGAAGCACATGGCTGACCCATACGACTCAGGCGCACACACTCTCACCTGGCACACAAACAGAAGCCCTCACACACACACCATGCACATGGATGACACACACATGCATGTGCACTCACCGGACAATGCCTCGTAATCAAGCTGATCTCCCACGCCTTGGATCTGTTCCTCCGTGACGTAGGTCCCAGCGACTGACTCATGTGGAGTGAGTTCCATGTCTACTACTGGAGACCCACCTCCAGTCACTAGAGTTGCGGCATGACTTGAGGCCAGCTTACTCTTTGCCCTGCGCTTTAGGTAATTCCAGCGCTTATAGCAATCATTGGCTGTGCGTCTCACGATTCCAAGGGCACTTACGATGTCCGCAACGGTCTGCCAGTGTGCCTGGCATTGTGCAGGTGTGGTCTTGGATCCTGCAACAATGACCATCTCGTTATCATGTGCGGATACATACTCGACAAGTGCATTCAGTTCGTCATCCGTGAAGCTGGGCTTCCTGGACGTTCCGGACTGTGTAGCCGTGTCTGGGGCATCAGCCTGTGCCGGACAAGCACTCTTCCTCTTCCGCTTGGAAGGTGGTGGTGATCCTGAGTGTCCTGCGCCGCTCTGGACACTAGGGGCAGGAGCCCTGGTGGACTCTGTATCAGGAGTGTGGGATTGCACACTCAGCATGGGAGTTGGTGCAGGCATTGGCTCAAGTGTTATGGTGTCAGGGGGAATGTCAGCAGGATGGAGTAGGACCGACACTGTCCTGGCTGGGTGTGTGAGAGCTGGGTTGGATGGAGCCGCAGCTGCCCCTGCAGCCTCTCCGCCCTGCCTACTTGGGGCAGCAGATGACCTTGCTGCCCCAGATGCACGTGGCATGATGACATCAACGTGCACCAGCGCACGTGTCATAGGCCTGCTGACCTGGAAGTCAGCCATGGAGTCAGACAGGTCTGGTGCTACAATGGGCTGGTCCAACAAGGGCTGAGCATGGATGGTGTCAGCCACATCAGCCTCAACGGGAGGGGGGGGATTATGGGTGCCCTTGACTGGTCCTCCACACATGGGGGGACAGGCTCACCCTGCAAGTAACGACCACGTCCCCTACCGGATCCACCAAGGCCACCACTTGTGGCTCTTCCACCTTTGCCACCCTTACGGAATCCTCGCCTCCCAGCCATGGCACTGATGTAAATGTGCGTATGGGAGTGGCTTTAAACTATTGTCCTGGGCAATTGGGGGTCAAAGGGGTTGGGTGCCAGATGGTAATTGTACCCTAGTGCTCTAGCAAGGCTGAATGTAACCCCTGGGGAAAGATGACGGGTCACGCAACGCACAGGAGCCCCAATAAAGGGAGATGACGTGCACGCAACCCCTCCTAGACCACATGTGCAGAAAGAAAAACCTGCACTAGGCTGTGGCACCCAGTAACACAAGAATGAACGTATGCGTGTCACACGCAGCCTAGAATGACCTCTGAAGGGGTAGGCTACACACGGGGCAAGCACAGATGTTAGATACGTGCGTGACTCACCGTCTGCCAGGTAAAAGAGCGTGAAAAAGGAGCGCGTTTGGTTGGCAACACCCCCGCCAAAAGAAGATTTGTACGCTGTCTGAGGAGACAGGACAACAGTAGAAGAGAACACTGTTTGAGGGAACAGGCCCAGGTAAACCAGTTAAAGAGAAAAAAGAGAAAAAGCTGTCAGAGGTAACAGGGAATACGAACTTGAAACGCTGTGAAGTAAATCGCTTGTGAAACGACAAGAAGTACAGAATTCACCCACTCGCTCTCCACGAAAAGCACGTACAAGGAAATGGTGTTCTACAAGTACCTTTTATACAGGCCCACACGTCCAGCATCACTTACGCGGCGTGTACGCGCTATGGCCATTTCCACCAATTACACGCTTTGTCACTTCTGCGTGTAGGGCCATTTCCACCAATTACACGCTTTGTCACTTCTGCGTGTACACGCTAGGCCCATTCCCACCAATTACACGCTTTGACACTCGGACGTGTCTTTCATTTTTTTCACACGCAACATTTTCAAACGTGTGCCATATACAACATGCACGTGACTTCATAGACACGCATACGCTGGCGACGCGTTTATGCGCTGAGTGCCTTTGGTCCAATAGAATCGCGTATGCGTGCTGATGCGCTTACGCGCTAAGGGCCTTTCCTCGATTTTCACGCTGACGTGCAGTATTTTCACGTGCCAAATCACTCCGTATCAAGCTGGCCACGCGTAAGCACACGGAAGACCACGCTCCTGCCCAGAAGGCCGAACTACTGCCCCCCAGAGCCCCGAGCACGCTCCCACCTGCCATCTGCTGCTGCCTGACTGCATGCTGCCCACGTGCACTGCCATTTGCTGCCTGCACATCAGCCAGGGGTGCTGTTGCTGTGACCACCCCTGCTGGAACTGAAGACTCCCGACTGGGATTCCATCGCTCCACAGCCCAGCCCCAGGACCCAGTTGCCCACCCACTCCTGCCTCTGGGGTTGTCATGTCGGGGCAAACACCATCTGTGACCACTGACAACCCCCGGCCAGAGAGGCAGAGGGGCACCAGCTTCAGTGCCATCGAAGTTGGTGTCCTGGTGGAGCAAGTCCTGGGGCAGTATGATGCCCTCTTTGGAAGTTCCCGCGCCGACAAGGAAGGACGGACTCGGATCTGGACTGACATCGTGACTGCCATCAACGCGGAGGGGGTGGCAGTCCGGGACTTACAACATGTCAGGAAGCGCTGGGAGGACTTCAGGTCCAGGACCCTGAACAAGGCCCGGCGCCTCTTGAAGGCAGCGGATGCCAAGGGGCGCCAGGGCCACTTGTCGGAAGAACAGATGAGGGTCCTGGAACGCATATCCCCAGCGCTCCACGTCCAGGTCCTAGAGAAGCAGACCCATCTGGAGTCGAGCGGTGAGTGTACATGCATCCTGATTGTGAGCAGTGTGTGTGGTGATTATTCGGTAGTGTGCAGGTTGCACATCTGTTTGTATGGGGTCGAGTATGGGTGGGAGTCTACAGGGCCATGGGGCTGACACATGCGAGGGCTGTGATGTGTGAGACATGGATGGTGCTTTTGTGTGTAGGCTTGCATGCCAAATGCAGTTGTGTGTGCACACATGTTTGGATGAATGTGTATGTAAGTAGACATGTCCGTGATGTCACGCATGTATGTTGTTTTCGGCTGCATGTATGTGCACTGTGTACATGTGCATGTGTGTGTATTTGACAAGGGTGCAACAGTGATGCAACATGGATGCATGTGACAGCGGTATGTGGAAGCCTGATTGGCAGATGTGACACGGCCTGTCTGAACAGTGCGACACTTGGCAGAGGTGTACACATGCATGCAAGTGTGGTGGTGTGTGTACATGTGTGGTGCACTTCCTGTGTTGCATGTGATGTCTGGCTCACCTTTGGCTGCTCATGCAGTTGTATGTGTAGGGATGGTGGTGGCAGTTGCGATATGGCTGTGGTATGGCTCATGTGTGCGAGTTGTAATGACATGTGTGTTGGGGATTGTGATGACATGTCTGAGGTTTGCCAATGCCACTCATGTGCAACTGTCATGTGTGTATGTGTCCATTGTACGGTGCCCTGATGCCTGTGATTTGTTTCTCCCTGTCTGCAGCGTCAACTGATGAAGAGGGCGGAGAAGGTGCTGTGGAGCACAGCGGCGGGGATCCCACCGCCAGCCGGAGACGCAAGTCCCGGCTCCCCTCCCGTGTTCTCATCTCATCGGGGAGTGAGGAGTCCGGTGCCGCGTCCCAGGCCGCAGCTGCCGGGGGGAGGTCCAAGAGGCGGAGGTTGGAGTTGGACTCCTCAGCAGCAGAAGGGGCAGCTGGGACCCCACAGGGCCCAAAAGGGGAAGATGGCACGGAGTCATCCAGGTTGGTGGGGGGTTTGGTGGAGGAGGAGGCCGTGCAAGCACCAGAGACGGGGTCTGGAGGTGGGGATCCCACTGGTGCTAGTGGTGCAGTGCAGGACCAGGGACAGGAGGCAGCACAGGCGGCGGCGGAGGTGCCTGTGTGCAATCCTGTCCCCGATCCTGTCCCTGCATCATCTTGCACCAGCAGGGATGCCTACGTCCAGACCCGTTTTCAGGCAGGGGATGAGCTGACGTCAACTGGCCTTCCTCTGCCTGCGGACTTGGCTATCCAGGTCCGGGTTGAGCCTGTCCTGGCTGGTGTGGCGTTGTGTCAACGGGCCATGCGAGGTGACCTGCAGTCTTTTCATGGAGAGACTGCACGTCATCTCGAATGGCTCGTTGACCACGTCAGCCTGCTGGGACAGGTCACCCAGGCCGGATTCCTCCTTCTGATGGGGCTTGCTCCGACCCCCTCCTCAACTGGACTCCCTACGCACCAGTCGTCCTCTGTGCCATCTTCCCACCCATCAGTCACCTGGGTGCCATGTGGAGCTGCCTCTGACGGTGCGGCCAGGCTGGTGGAGGAGGCATCCCTGCCACAGTCGGGAGTCGGATGTCCAGCAGGGGTGTCCACAACAACAACTGCACCCCAGCCGGCAGAGGACGTGCAGGCAGCAGTATGCAGTGCACGGGCAGAGGCAGAGCAGCAGCAGCAACATGGTGGGAGCCATGAAGGCTCGGGGCCTTCGACATCGGAGGGGCAGGCATCGGCCAGAGGGCAGGAGGACCCAGGACAGAGAGTGTCTTCCGTGTGGCAGCGGTTGGGCCATGCCATAGGTGCGGAGCGGCGGCGGCGGAAGAGGCGCGGCTCACAATGCTCAGGGCGGAGAACTCCATGCGGAGGGCCCTGAGGCGGGCCGAGTGCCTCGAGGCAATCCACAGGGGGTTGGAGGAGGACATGGCGTCGACCCTGCGGACCCTCGGGGCCATGGAACGGGACCGCCTCCGGGACATCGAACAGGAGTTCGATGATGCCCTGGGCCAGAACACCACAGAGTGAGCCACTGGACTTGCCTGCCGCCTTTGTATATAGTTCTTTAGTTTTAGGTTTCCTTTCTTTGTTCTTATGATTTGGAGTCGATGGACACTGCTCCACTTTTTGTATATAGTTGCATTTTAGTTAGGGTTTTTTATAGGTTTCCTTTGTTCAGTTGGGCTCATGGACCCTTGGATGTTTTGTACATAGTTCTTCATTGGATTGATTTTATTTTTCATTTAACTTTGGACTACATTTTTTTGGATTAGGATTTGGTGTTTTTATTTTTTTACACGGACATGCAGCTTATCTTTTTTTCATTCCCATTGTAGTTTGTTTAATTTCATTTGCATTCTTTTTATTTTTAATACAATTTTGTTTTCATACTTCACTGTGTGGTATCATCTCATTGCTTTCATGCATGTCATGTTGGGTGTTTTCCCATTCAATTGCAACCATTGTGTGTGACGGACATGGGTTCATTAGCTTTATGAACATTGGGGGTGTAACATGTAATTTCCTTTTCCATGTGGGTGAATGGGATACTTGGTAGGGCTTTTTGGCTGTAGAGGCTGACCATGACGCACATGATTGGGGATTGTGAGGACCTGGTGGAGGCTGCCCATGGTGGCTGGGGGGTGGGGGTGGTGGGAGTCATGAGTGGGGGCCTGGTGGAGGGTGCCCCTGCACTGCTGGGGGGGTGGGGGTGGTGGGAGACATGAGTGGGGGCCTGGTGGAGGGTGCCCCTGCACTGCTGGGGGGTGGTGGGAGACATGGGTGGGGGCCTGGTGGAGGGTGCCCCTGCTGGCTGGGGGGTGGGGGTGGTGGGAGACATGAGTGGGGGCCTGGTGGAGGCTGCCCCTGCACTGCTGGGGGGTGGGGGTGGGTGGGAGACATGGGCGGGGGCCTGGTGGAGGGTGCCCCTGCACTGCTGGGGGGTGGGGGTGGTGGGAGACATGGGTGGGGGCCTGGTGGAGGCTGCCCCTGCACTGCTGGGGGGTGGGGTGGTGGGAGACATGAGTGGGGGCCTGGTGGAGGCTGCCCCTGCTGGCTGGGGGGTGGGGGTGGTGGGAGACATGGGTGGGGGCCTGGTGGAGGCTGCCCCTGCACTGCTGGGGGTGGGGGTGGTGGGAGACATGAGTGGGGGCCTGGTGGAGGGTGCCCCTGCACTGCTGGGGGGTGGGGGTGGTGGGAGACATGAGTGGGGGCCTGGTGGAGGTTGCCCCTGCTGGCTGGGGGTGGGGGTGGTGGGAGACATGAGTGGGGGCCTGGTGGAGGCTGCCCCTGCACTGCTGGGGGGTGGGGGTGGTGGGAGACATGAGTGGGGGCCTGGTGGAGGGTGCCCCTGCACTGCTGGGGGGGGTGGTGATAGGGGACATGGGTGGGGGCCTGGTGGAGGGTACCCCTGCACTACTGGGGAGTGGGAGTGGTGGGAGACATGAGTGGGGGCCTGGTGGAGGGTGCCCCTGGTGGCTGGGGGGTGGGGGTGGTGGGAGACATGGGTGGGGGCCTGGTGGAGGGTGCCCCTGCACTGCTGGGGGGTGGGGGGTGGGAGACATGGGTGGGGGCCTGGTGGAGGGTGCCCCTGCACTGCTGGGGGGTGGGGGTGGTGGGAGACATGAGTGGGGGCCTGGTGGAGGGTGCCCCTGGAGGCTGGGGGGTGGGGGTGGTGGGAGACATGAGTGGGGGCCTGGTGGAGGGTGCCCCTGCACTGCTGGGCGGTGGGGGTGGTGGGAGACATGAGTGGGGGCCTGGTGGAGGGTGCCCCTGGTGGCTGGGGGGTGGGGGTATTGGGAGACATGGGTGGGGGCCTGGTGGAGGGTGCCCCTGCACTGCTGGGGGGTGGGGGGGTGGGAGACATGGGTGGGGGCCTGGTGGAGGCTGCCCCTGGTGGCTGGGGGGTGGGGGTGGTGGGAGACATGGGTGGGGGCCTGGTGGTGGGTGCCCCTGCACTGCTGGGGGGTGGGGGTTTTGGGAGACATGGGTTGGGGCCTGGTGGTGGGTGCCCCTGGTGGCTGGGGGGTGGGGGTGGTGGGAGACATGAGTGGGGGCCTGGTGGAGAGTGCCCCTGCACTGCTGGGGGGTGGGGGTGGTGGAAGACATGAGTGGGGGCCTGGTGGAGGCTGCCCCTGCACTGCTGGGGGGTGGCAGTGGTGGGAGACATGAGTGGGGGCCTGGTGGAGGGTGCCCCTGGTGGCTGGGGGGTGGGGGTGGTGGGAGACATGGGTGGGGGTCTGGTGGAGGCTGCCCCTGGTGGCTGGGGGGTCGGGGTGGAGGGAGACATGGGTGGGGGCCTGGTGGAGGGTGCCCCTGCACTGCTGGGGGGTGGGGGGGTGGGAGACATGGGTGGGGGCCTGGTGGAGGCTGCCCCTGGTGGCTGGGGGCTGGGGGTGGTGGGAGACATGGGTGGGGGCCTGGTGGTGGGTGCCCCTGCACTGCTGGGGGGTGGGGGTGGTGGGAGACATGGGTGGGGGCCTGGTGGTGGGTGCCCCTGGTGGCTGGGGGGTGGGGGTGGTGGGAGACATGAGTGGGGGCCTGGTGGAGGGTGCCCCTGCACTGCTGGGGGGGGTGGTGGGAGACATGAGTGGGGGCCTGGTGGAGGGTGCCCCTGCACTGCTGTGGGGTGGGGGTGGTGGGAGACATGGGTGGGGGCCTGGTGGAGGCTGCCCCTGCACTGCTGGGGGGTGGGGGTGGTGGGAAACATGAGTGGGGGCCTGGTGGAGGCTGCCCCTGCTGGCTGGGGGGTGGGGGTGGTGGGAGACATGAGTGGGGGCCTGGTGGAGGCTGCCCCTGCACTGCTGGGGGGTGGGGGTGGTGGGAGACATGAGTGGGGGCCTGGTGGAGGCTGCCCCTGCTGGCTGGGGGGTGGGGGTGGTGGGAGACATGGGTGGGGGCCTGGTGGAGGCTGCCCCTGCACTGCTGGGGGGTGGGGGTGGTGGGAGACATGAGTGGGGGCCTGGTGGAGGGTGCCCCTGCACTGCTGGGGGGTGGGGGTGGTGGGAGACATGAGTGGGGGCCTGGTGGAGGCTGCCCCTGCTGGCTGGGGGGTGGGGGTGGTGGGAGACATGAGTGGGGGCCTGGTGGAGGCTGCCCCTGCACTGCTGGGGGGTGGGGGTGGTGGGAGACATGAGTGGGGGCCTGGTGGAGGGTGCCCCTGGTGGCTGGGGGGTGGGGGTGGTGGGAGACATGAGTGGGGGCCTGGTGGAGGGTGCCCCTGCACTGCTGGGGGTTGGGGGTGGTGGGAGACATGAGTGGGGGCCTGGTGGAGGGTGCCCCTGGTGGCTGGGGGGTGGGGGTGGTGGGAGACATGGGTGGGGGCCTGGTGGAGGCTGCCCCTGGTGGCTGGGGGGTGGGGGTGGTGGGAGACATGAGTGGGGGCCTGGTGGAGGGTGCCCCTGCACTGCATTGTTGATCAGTAGTGCAAGGTGACATGTGGGTTGGCTGGGGGGCATGCCCATGGTGGATGGGCTGCCTACGGGACATGAGCAGGGGTGCAGGGTAGTCCCCCGTGGTGTGGGCTGCCTGCAGGGGCCGTGGAGGTTGTGGAGCGTACACCTGGGAGGACCCACACGGCCAATTCACGTGTAGTACTCCCCAGAACCCCTGAAATACACATACCCTGCTGAAATCGCGTGTGGAACTTCCCGCGCACCCCTGAAATACACGTGCCCTTTTGAAATTGCGTGTGGAACTTCCCGCGCACCCCTGGAATACACGTACCCTGCTGAAATTGCGTGTGGAACTTCCCGCGCACCCCTGGAATACACGTACCCTGCTGAAATCGCGTGTGGAACTTCCCGCGCACCCCTGAAATACACGTACCCTGCTTGCACGGGGCCAATCGCGTGTGGGACTTCCTGCGCACCCCTGAAATACACGTACCCTGATGAAATCGCGTGTGGAACTTCCCGCGCACCCATGGAATACACGTACCCTGCACGCACTGGCCCATTCGCGTGTGGAACTTCCCGCGCACCCTTGAAATACACTTACCCTGCTGTAATCGCGTGTGGGACTTCCCGCGCACCCATGGAATACACGTACCCTGCTCGCACTGGGACAATTGCGTGTGGAACTTCCCGCGCACCCCTGAAATACACGTACCCTGATGAACTCGCGTGTGGAACTTCCCGCGCACCCCTGAAATACACGTACCCTGCTTGCACGGGGGCAATCGCGTGTGGAACTTCCCGCGCACCCCTGAAATACACGTTCCCCGCTTGGCGTTTGCTGTTTGCCAGCCCGGTGAACTGGTCCAGGGTTAGCGCAGCCCTTTGCGATGATTTAGCGATTTTGATGGCTTTTCCTTGCGCGAGGGCGTTCTTGGGGGCGTTACTGGCGCTGCTGCAGGGTCGCTGCGATTCTCTGCGCCACGGATGGTTTGGGAGCCTAAAATCCATGAATACGCTGTGCGCGGAAATCGGTTTTAGCGCACGTGCCTGGCGCAGACAATCGCACGCGGACACTCTGCGCCAGCCGCTTGCGACACTTTTCTGCGAAATTCTATGAATTACCCTGTTAATACCTTCTTATGCCCACACATGGTTAACACCTAATGTGTCTACACCTTTCACAATGTACAACAAGTTAAATTAGCCATATGTTGGGCAACATATAAAATACTTCTAACGAAGTCCAATACTGTTGGTGGGACACATGTAACAAAGGTATACAAGGTGCACTGATTTCTGGGTTTTCTAAGAGTGTTGTTGTGTCTTTCCTTGCCTTTCAGTTTAGGGGGTTGCACCGCCAGAGCATTCAGGTTTAAAATAGGCAAAGCATTCTAATTTTCTAACCACTATGAGGTCGCTGTACCGGTCACAATATGTTTAAGCTTACACAATTGAAGCACATGATGTTTCAGTCTGCCTTTTGAAGCTATCATATTCCCTAGGAGAAATGTTCTCATGGGCATACCACTCCGAAGCATGGGCTGCAGCCTTGAACAAGCTTTCTAATCTGGTCACGTAAAGAAATTGCTGACTTTCAGTATAGAAGTCAGTTATCCAGACTTTAGGCAATGCTTAAAAGCAGGTTTTACAATAAAACCTAAGATAGAACTGAAGTACTGATTACCAGAGTTGTTGTTAGGGAGGATGTGGGTGGGCCATAACCCCGGGTCTTTTGGTTGTAGACCAGGATAGAAGCTCAGGGACTACCACCAAAAGGCTAGCTAGCCCCGAGTCCCAACATACCCGACATTAGCATAGCCCTGGATCTTTTACAAACCTAGCAACATCCCTGCTGATTACTCACATTTGATGAATGAACCTGCCAGAAATCTATTAGTGCTGACCCTCAGAGTCGTATTCGTTTTAGACAAATTGTTTTAGTTTAATGTCATTATTTAACGATTACATGTTGCTATCAAATGAATATAAGGATACACAGCTTAGATACATGTGAGCAAAGCATGCCAATTACAGGGCCTGAGTACAGCCAATTTTCTGATAATGGATTTGAGCTGGATCCCAGGTTTAGATAGTAAGAGTAAGAGAAAGAACAATGTTCAGACCAAATGTACAGTGCTGGTAGCTGATTCATCGAATTAAATACACACAGAAACAAACATCACAAAGACAAATGAATAGTGCCCAGAAAACCCAAAACATGCCCCTATGGCAAACAGAACATAGTGCTGTCAGACAACCTTTGCGCAGGACCCATGGAAAAAATTAATCAAGGATTACTTGCCAGCAATCACCATTATTTTCACTCCTAATTTGAGACCAACAAGTCCTAGTCCCAGTACCCCCACTAATCTGTGCCCATGCCTAGTACATTATGCAGCACCCACAAGTCACCCTCATCTCTGTACCCCCACAAACCTGCACCCTAGCCCCCACTTTAGGGCAGCACCCACAAGCCTTCCCTTGCCCAAGTACTCTCAAACGTCTCAGTTCCAGGCCCCTAAATTAGGGCGCCTTCCACAAGTCTGCTCTCATCAGAGCACCCCCAAAAATCTATGCCCTGTCCCATACATTCAGCCAGCACCCACAAGTCAGCCTTAGCCCCAGTACCCCCACTCTGCACCCCAAAAAACTGTATCACTCCTCTCCCACACAGTACTTGCCTCAACAAAGTGCCACATCACAAATAATGTACACCGAATACACATCACCCCAATGCCCATTCTTACTCTTATAGTCCAAAGTACTGACGTCAGGAGTTGGTTGACATGTCTGACTGAATATCCAATGAGCCATAAAATCTGCATGACAACAGCCACCATAAATCCTTGCATGTGGGGACATAACAATCAGACTCCCAAAGATGAACCAATCATGTTGCCTGCTGAAAAAATAAAACAGAATGCTGGCACACATTCATGATCTGTTGGGAAAGGGGTACAGTCACATACCCAACAGTAATGGGTGCCCACACCCATTCACTAAAAAGCGATTAACAGCCTTGTGGCCTTGTTTCGTATGGTGGTGTTGTTAGACTTACAAGTGTTGTAAATGTAGCAACATGCATCATGAACAACCATAGCCAAGTTCACTGTGGAGCACTAACCTACACCAACTCCCCTGGCCTGTGTCTCCCATGAAGTACACCTGGCAGACATCCTCCTCCAACATCATCACTTGAAAGCAGTGTTGGTGAATCCAGGACAGTCGCCTCTTTGATGGCTTCCCCCTTGGAGCATACACAGCTGCACAACAGCAGCCAAGTCATATTGTCACTGCAACTGCATTTATATCCATTGATGTTCAGCAGACATTGGGCCTCATTACGATTTTGGAGGTAGCCTTGCCGGTATACTGGCGAGGCTACCTCCAAACTTGCATCTGGGTCCGGCACCCATGAAAGGGGACTCACCGGGTCATTCTGACCTCGGCAGACCCGGTAGTTCCCCTTGCGTGGGTGCCGGGCCCAGTACATCCCCATTCCGATTTGAGCCCCATAGGGCTCAATGGGAATGGGGAGGGTGTTAGCAATGGTACCGTCAATAACGGTAACGTTGGTACCATCCATTTCTGCTCATGGTTGCCGGTACGGCCTCCAGGTCAGACCTGGTGGCTGCAAGGGCATCCATTAGAAAAACCCCTAGTATGGCGGTACGGTACCAACGACTGTTGTTGCCTTACCACCATACTTGTAATGAGGCCCATTGTCCACAAGTGAGGTGTGTAGCCAGTGAATCAAAGTGAGACCACACCCCACCTTTTCATCCCCAATGCCAATAAGCCAAAGTGCCAAGGGGATACCTAAACAGCTGTGGTAGCATGAAGGAACAAAATGAACAAGAAAATGAAACCTCAGGTAGTGAATGGGCAGAGGTGACTAAGCTGCCAACACATACCCAAAATGTCCTCGCTCTGTGGACATCTGGGCCCGCACCTAAACAAATGAGTACCCATCCTCAATAAGGGGCACAAAACATTAGCATGAAATATACCTCTTGTCTCCAAATATCTCCCCAGATCGGCGCCTTCATATAAACAATCCAAAACATACTAAACCAACACTGATACACAGACAGGAAACCATCGCTTGCTACCCGCATCTTTGCAATGGCCCCTTCCATACTTGTGACACATGTCCACATAGCCAAATGTTCAAGTCAATCAAAGAAATACTTCAATGCCTACCTCGAACAACTCCCAACAAGGCCCAACACCCAGGAACACATGTACATAGGAAGTGCCATGCCAACCACAGCATACATGGTTGACACACCCAACATACAACTAGTGAACTTTATACAACAGTCGGCGGGCTAGTCCATGCTTATTTCAGACAATCCCTCATCCAGGGATGATTCTCCATCCATATCTGCCTCTTGCAGGTGGTCTTCATTGTTTACCATAGGGACTGCAGGGCCTCCCTCATCCAACACTCAATCCCCTCTGCTGCCCTGCAAGAATCCTTCAGGATGACAGCCTGCATCTGTGCCAGCCTCTCCTCTACCTTGGCCCTGGTCCTGGAAATTGCTGCCTCATGTACCTGCTGCCTCGCTTCGTCCAGCTGCCCCATGAATGCCACCTTTGATGACATAAGTGCCTGCAAGTCCTGCTGTGCCTCCTACCTCACTCACTCCATGTGTGCACCTCCTTGCCTCCTTCTTCCTTCAAGGATTTGACTCCTCACCGACCTCTCTTGCTGCCTGGGAATGTGTCAACACCACAATTACTCCCTATGACTGTATGACAGTACACGTCAGGGCAGTACAACACCTACACTGCCATCAAGTGCTTGCTGTTCCTCCACAGCCTGTTCCCGTATATGTTCCTGGGCAGGCTCAGTGACCACTTCATCTGCCAAGGTATGGACTTACACCACCACCATTGACACAGGCACTTCAAGACTGGCTAATTGTGGGACAGGGGCATACAAGGCCATGGTGGTAGCTGATATGAAGGCATCAGTTGTGTTTGACTGGGGTACAGGTTATGAGGAGGAGGAGTAGGAGGGTGACGTTGAAGTGACCTGTCCAAAGCAGCCACCAAAAGCAGTGCAGCTGCCAATTTGGACAAAAGGTGGCCCGATGTTCCACAAGCAGCTCATGAGTTGCGTGCACAGCATCACAGATAGAAGCCTGTACCTCAAGCCACACATCGGCAGTCGAAGCACTGCATCCCGGATGGCCACATCTGCCAGAAGTGCAGGCTCTATCTGAGTGTAGGCATCCGTGAATATGGGTAGCACTGCAGTAGATGGCCCTGGGACAGGAGGTTGTGCAGACCCCTCAACAGAGGACTGCACATCCTCCTGTCTCAGACCAGTTGTGTAGCCTGCACATCCCTCCAACAGCCCCCCTGACAAAGTGGACAGGCCTGCAATGGCATCATACTCCTTCTCCTCCTCCATCAACCCAGTCACCTCCAATTAGGTCTACATGGCTTGGGGCCCCTGTGTGCTAATGTCACCACCACCACCCTCTCCCTCTGCTGCTGAGGTGTCCACCATGATGATGGAAGCCTGGGTCTCCTCATCAGCAGCATTGCCATCAGAAAGGGATGCTTCCCCAGGTGCATCGCCCTCAGAGGAGCTGGAAACAACTGGGCATGTATGGGGTCTGCATCTGCTGGGCTTGCCTCTGAGATGCAGCTTGATGACACAGTTTGCACCCTCGTCTCAAGCCACTGCACCTGTGGAAAAGCAAACAAAGAACATAGGGATCAATCACAAGTGCCAATGCATGTGTACTCTCCCAAAGTGCATCCGTAGTATTCAGTCATCATTAGTCAACAAGCAACTGCCTCACACACAAGCTGACACATGCTCAGAAATCTGACAGATTCCAGTCTCACGAGTGAACGCAAAAGGACAAGTAACATTGATGAGACATGCACATGCGAACATAGCACATTGATATCTGGCCACATACAAATAACAACTCATTTCACATAACAATAACAATGAAGCAGTGACCCAAATGTATCCTTCAGGCAGGGCCATGGAAAGGGCACATGGCCACATGTATCAGTAGCACCATAGGCACATCTCCACCCAACCACATCTACCAAACTACACCCCTGACAGTCCAGCATGAAAGCAAGCAACACGCACATGCACCCATTGCTGAGGGTGAAGCAGCAATGCTCTTGCTCCCAACACAAGAAAATATCATGATGACATACAATGAATGCCCTCTCATTCGGTGGCAGGGCATGTCCCAGTGCAGATTCGGATAAACAAATGCAAGAAATTGCCATGACCACACATCCATACACATGTGTCAGTCTTAACCACTGAGTGGAGATGATGCAATCATCAAACACAATAGAAAAACCCATAGAGGTGCCTGCATGAATGTACCTCACATGCACGCAACATCTCAATCTGTAAACTGTTCCTGTCAGATGCCTTGCTGTCAGCATCTCACAGTGCATTCACACATGTATACTTTGTAACCAGATGATGACTGATTACATACCTACACATGTTCACACATTTGTGCCATTACATACTTCCAGCGTAGGCATGAGCCTGAATGCCATTTAAGGGTTGTGCAACACACGTGCCATGGGAAGCACTGACTTGATCAAGTCATGCATACCCATGCAGGACACACACAATCTGTGGAAATGTAAACTGTGTGAGTACTCACCAGTAGCCTGGATATGTGCCTGGAGGTCTAGGACCTGAGCATTGAACTCTGGGTTGATCCTCTCCAGGATCCAGAGGTGAAGGGGTGAAACCTGATGGCAGACTGCGTGGTGCACCTCCACAGAGGCACCTGCCTCAAGGGAAGCCTTTGCCGTCACCTAGCTCTGGATCCTAAGGTCATTGCAGAACTTCTTTGTATGGTCAACTGTACCAACTGCCACCCCTCCATGTTGATGGCAGCTGTGACATCCACCAAGATCTATTGATGGCCACATGTTCCAAACTACTTCTGCAGAACAAAGAGGGCATCATAATTTGACAGGGCCTGATCACTGAGGGTGGCAACTTCTCTAGCTAAGAAGTTGACAGCCCTCAGCCTCGCCTTGGTGGTGCTGGTGGATGTTGCGTACATGGTGCACCTGAGTCTGGTGTGTGCAGCTGAGCCCTGACAATATGTACAGTGGAGCTCTGGTGGTGGTAGGGAGAGGTGGAAGTCCTTTTATGGCAGATGAGGTGGTCACAGAGCCTGCACAAAAGAACAGGCTATGAGCGAATAGCAGTTACTCCAAGACAGTGCTAGTAGTAAGCAGCCAGTGACACACTACCAGGCAGCAGGAGATGTTGAGGCATGGAGGCAAAATTGGCTGAAGGAGGCATGATATGGCACAAGGCAGGAGCTACATCAAGGCACAGGTGTCTACACGCCATGCAAGAAGCAGCAGTGACAAAATCAGAGTTAGGGTCATTTGTGTGTTAATTACACACTGCACTAAGCCCAAATACACGCGTGACTCTGTAAATAACGTGCTCACGAATGCCACTTAACAGCATATGCCTTCCCTTTCATGTGCGGATGTGGTGAGTCTTAGGGTGTAGCTTGCGGATTTGCAGCCGGCAAAGGTTAGGGTGTAGCTCGTGGATTTGGACACAGCGAGAGTTATGGTGTACCTTTCCATGAATGCAGATTACGGCTCTGCTGAGATAACAAGTATGGAACGAGGGCACTGCTAAATGTGGTGGTGAGCCTACAGGTGCCCCAGTTCCACCAATGCCCACTAGGGGTCAGAGGACCCAGCCTGCAGAGCAGACTCAGGCAGGACCCCACGAAGAGGCAGAGGTGAAGGGGACACCAAGGAAGAGGCACTTCACTGATGAGGTGCTAACAATTGTCACTGATTATGTTCACAAACACCCTGGTGACCTGTACCCTTGGGCTGGAGTACTCTTCCTGTGTTCCTGCGGTGGAGGATGTGACCCTTAATGCTTGTGGTTTGGAGAGGCTCTCAGGGGAAGAGGTCCACAAGAACGTGGGTGACCACATGAGGCGGACCAAGGAGAAACTTGGCAGAAATTTGACATCTACCCCGGTTACTGGAGGTGGATCACCACACAGGGATGATCTTGAAGAGGTCAGCAGTGGCCTCATCAGCACTGTGCAGGTGGTTTGCATGGGAGGAGTGGACAACTATGTATGATGCCACAACAGGTACATGCCATGTGTGCATGATATGTTTGCTCACCTCAACACATATATGCTATGATATCACTTATAGTATTACAGTTGGTCATGGTCCTACTTACACATCCATGAGTACTACAGAAATGCATACATGGACACTTCCATTGCATGTTGTGCGTCATGGAAGGTGGATATGTGAACCATGTTTGCAGTTGACATTGATCCCGTCATTGTATACAATATTCCTTAGAATCATCGCTATGTGTGGCAATTGCGTGCAAGACACATGACATTGCACACACTTACAGTGAAATGTATATGGATTGTGCATTGTGAACACTAATTGTGACTCACATGGAATAACAATGGGCAGTGTCCGATGTCAGAGTCATCCATTCCCTGGCCCTGGCGTCCGGTGGACATGGATGAGTCATCACGTCAGTGAGAAGGCACATGAGGGTCTGTAGCAGTCTGAAGTTGCATTGGTTGGCAAAAAGATGTTTGATGAGTGATGTTAATTCCAAATTTGGAGTGTCAATTATTCAGTGTTCATACCAGTAAACACTGGTCATATCCATGTTGCACTCTCCTCACACATGGGATATACGCATATGAGTAAAGGGAACCACCAATCAGTCCTTGGCCAATGTGGATAAGGGGGTGATTGTGATTATGTCAACAAAATATCCAGCATGCATGTCTTGGCATGAGAAAATGTGATACTTCCATGTGTTGGAAGAAGGCATAGATTTAGTAGAGGAGTGCCCCAGCAATTTAGCATGGGACTCCATTTGTCAACTGCTAGACCTTCTACTATCATACTTGTATGTATGGTCACCCAATCCTCCAATCTGTGGCTTGATGTATGATCCATTGTGCTCTGACATGACTTCTCAGAGCATTGTCACTCATCCGTGCATTCCACATTACAGGATGCCCAGTTACAATGTCTGGTGCATATGTACCAGGCCCCTTTGTGTCTGTATGCATTTGATGCGTATATGCATGTTCAAGTGGGTAGCTGTGCCTCTGAATCATTTTGTCAGATTTTGCACCGGTGATGACGCAGAGGATAAGAACAATGACGAGGAGGGGGCAGAAGATGAGGCACGACAATCCACCAGTGCAGCATAGGGTGCTGTGTCTGGTGGGAATGCCCTCCTGTTGCAGGCCAGCTTCATCAGGCCTGCCGACTCATCTTCCAATGTTGCTGCTGAATCAGATGTGGAAGGCATAATGAGGGACATGGTGGAGGCCACCAATGAGTAGTCCGAAGGCCATGGAGCTCCTTGAAATCCTACAGGCTGCTGAGTCTAAAGAGGATAGCCTGGAGACCCTCGGCCTGGCAGCAGAGATGTCTGCTTTATTGGTGGATTCTGTGTTTGCAGGTTTGCCTCCTACCATCATGGAGTCAGCAGGAGAGGCTGATGTTCATGGGAGGGTTGTAGGCCACCAGCCTATGACAGTGCACTCACTGTGATAGCTCTTGGCTCCGGCATCCCGGCTTGGTAGGCCATGCACACATGGTTGATGTGTGCCTGCCGGACACTTGGAGTGGGCGGAGGAGTTGCTGCATGTAAGGGCCCAATGTGGTGAGGTCCTGCAAGAGATGTCCAGGGACATCCATTACTTGGCGGAAAATGTCATCTCCTCCAATGCTTAACTCACTGCCAAATAATCCCTTTTGTGGCAGGAATGGAAAGTGAACACACACAGTCATAGGAATTCGAATCACAACGAGAGTTCCACCAATAGAGAATACATGTATGATGAGTTTTTGGCCTTAAGGGAAATTTTGTGGCAAGATATGGCCACCTCGAGGCAAACTCTTCGTTCAGAGCTGTTAGCCTCAAGGGAAAGCCACTGTCAAGACACAGATAACTTGAGACAATCTCTGCATGTGGAGATGTTGGTCTTAAGGGGATTCCGCTGTGCAGACACAGATTCCTTGAGACAAACTCTGAATGAGGAGATGCTTGCCTCAAGAACATTTTTCTGTCAAGACCTGGTATCCCTGAGTCAATCTCTGTATGATGAGTTGCCGGCTTCATGGGCCCTCCACCAACAAGAGAAGTCTGTCTTGCGAGAAACCTGGAACATGCAGTTGGCGACATCAAGGGTTTGTAGGGTATTTTGTGTAGATTTGGGGTCTGGTGGTATTTTCTTACCACCAAAAGAAGAGTGGTAATTTGGTGATAACTTATCCTTGCATCTAGATTGGGTTTGGCCTTACCTCCTTCCAGTGACCATATTTTATTACACTATATTGGATAATTTAGTAATATACACTACTGGCAGTATTTTCTGGTGGTAAACTACTTGGTAGTGAGCATCATTTCCTCTCCTATTTATAGCCCCATCATACACAAAACCTTCCTTATTCTTATAATACTCTGTGATCTATAGAGAGCCTTAGACCTACATTCAGGAACACCACACTTTCATATAGAGTGCTACTTGTGGCTGTTATCACTGATATGTCTACACCAGTGAACTATGCGTTCATGGTCCCATTATTGGTTCATAGACCCCCAGTAATCTATATATTGTATTAGATTTCACCCAGACAGCATGCACTGGGAAACACACGCATACAGCTATTTATTACTGCTAAGTCTTATTTTAGGACAGCTTATTCTGTCTGTTATTTCATCTACATGGGAAAAATGACAAATGTACTACCTAAAAAACAAATTTTCCCTGTGTAATAAATGCTATTCCAAATGCACCAAGAAAAGAGAACAACAAAAACTCTCTACACGTTCTGCTTTTATATTGTGTGTATTATAAACAATGGCAATTCAAGTCAATGGCCCTCATTACGACCCTTGCGGAAAGCGAAAAACGATGGCGGAAATGCAATACCGCCATCGAATAGCGCTCGGTGCGACTATGACCCGTCACCGTAAAGTACGATGCCATTAGCGACACCGTAGTGAACGCCAACGCTAACTGCACCAAGTACGCGCGCGCGCGCCATGCCAAACCGTAATTAGCACCATGGCGCAAGGGTACGCGAATTCCGACCCTAGCGGACATGTACTTAACGCCATCAAGCACGGCGGAAAGTACCATTCCGCCATGGTGAGAAGTACGGCATCGCGAATCAACCGTAAACGGCCCCACTGAGTGCCTGTACACCGCTCCCTGGCCACATAGTACAACTCCCCGTAGGTGCAACGAAGTCACAATGCAACCAGTGAAATGTACAAGTCACCCATGCATGCCAACGAACAAAAGAATCACAAGAGGGGCCAATGGGAGCTGCAGGGCACAGATGGCACGAACACAGAAGCTATTCCAATGGACATGACCTCAGACTCCCACCAAGAAACGCACGCAAACACAGGCACCTGTGACCAGCAATATTCCGATAATCACATCATTCCACCAATCCACCTGGCTGACCGGCATCTGTCACACAAAACCTAATCCCCCGCCCCTGAGCATGACATCATCCAAACAGTCATATTGGCAGCCCTCACCCCTGACCTCACTGGGCTTCGTAGGCAAACGCGCCCAGCACAGTACCACGCAACTATACTCCGAAGCTGGAACCCAATGCAGATCTCCTCACAATACATCGCTCCCCAAATAGGAATATGCCACATCACTTGCAAAGAAGAACGCTACACGGCCCATATCAGAATAGAAATTTAATGCACAACAAATTCACCAAGCCCATACAGCCATTAGGCCATGAACTCCAAAACACATTTCACCATTGTGGGCTGCATCCGCAAGAAATGACCAGCTACTTCTTGTGTGACGCCCTGTTCCTTCATGGTACACAGGGGCTACATTCCGTACGAAAAGGCAACATGGAAGCGCCTAGAACCGCAGGGCCGTCCCAATAGGGAGGCACTAGTCCAGCTGAAAGGCCAAAATGTTGCTCCGAGCCACTAGTACTGCGTAAGGGCATGTGGCCCATTGGCGATCGTCCCATAAGATCGTAATGCTGCTCCACTGATTAACACGAAGCAGCAGGTGTCGGGAGTAAAACCCATCTGCAGGAGTGGCATACAGATGGCAGTGGCAAAAGGGGAGGAGATACCTGTCAACCAAAAGAAAAGAAAAAGAAAAGAATGGCCATCAGAACTACATCCGAACAACTCACCTCAATGATCACACTAAATCCACAGCCATATGCATGCTAGCCCACTCCAAAGGATCATCACCACCCCAAAACCACTTGCGACTCATAACTATCCATATCGAGGTGAAAACACCATCACAAACGAGTGTACCTGTGCATGCGTCTGTGAAAACAGAATCCATCAGATGGGATTGGTAACGTGCATGGACACAAGTGTCTGAAGGCGCGTCGAGACAGGGAGGGATCAACAAGGCCAGATAGACGATGGTCCCACTATGGCAGCCCTGCATCACATAGCGCAGGGGAGGCGGACAGATTCCAAGAAGCCCTGTACATGGCAAACACCGTATCAAATTATCTGCCCATGCATCCATTCATCATTCCCTCATCCCGTAATGATAACGCCTGTTACCATACTCACATAACATGTGAGAATTCCATTGAGTCTGTGCGTTATGCAGCCTGCAAAATCCACTGTGCCCCAGCCCGTAATTCCAGTGTTGTGAAGTAACATGTATTTGGGAACGTCCGGCCTCATCGCCCACTTCGCTATTGCGTATCCCAAACTATTCATATCAATCATTGCATCCTCGCCATGGCCCCTGTCCCAAGGACACTGAACAATAGAACGTTATATTTGCAGTCAGACCTGTGGGCATCTCCTCGCCGCTAGCTGAAGACCGAAAGCGCCGCCCTTCGAATTCCTCATTTGCAACATCACGTCGAAAAGGCATCTGTGGCCGCTTGAAATCACAAATTAATCCATCTAGTGCGGCTGTGTGTGAAAATGGCAACTGCCTTCACTCACAAATGGGAGGCCCCGCCCGTCGGTGAACCTCGGTACAGTGATGCATGAGGGTCCACCGTTACTCGAGTACTACGTTCCACTGACCCTTCACAAGTCTGTTCGCGACTGCAAAGAATGCATGTGAAACAATGGGACCATAGCCGAATGAACACATCAACCAATGTTACACGGCCATCGGGTACTAATACATGATTGTAATAGCAAGATGCCATTCCTCGAATTGCAGCGTTGTGTGCGGGACGTGCTCGGCCAAAGGGGAGAGCAGCTTGCACAGGTGGAATGAATCACCACAGGTGGAGGCCATACAGCCTGAAAACACATAAATTGCACGCCCAGTCTCCTCCCACAACCACTCCGAAATGCTACCGGCAGGACTCGCGATGTTGGCCCTGGGGGACCTGATAGCACTGCAAGTACTCCAACTCCAAGAAGAAGACGAACACCAACTACAACCGGCCGCACGGAGGAGACGCAGGAGGAGGAGGAGGGCAAGGCAGGGCCAGCAAGGGCTGCCAGCACAGCCACTACCACCACGCAGCCAGCCCGCAATCCCACGCCTCCGAGCACATCCGTTCAACCTCACTGATGAGCAGATCCACACCCTCTACCGTTTGGACCGGGACACCATAGCCGCCATTGTGGACATGACACAGGCTGACCTTGTCAGCATGATAGATAGCCCAACCGCCATCCCACCCCTACTGAAGGTGGTGTCTGTACTCCACTTCCTGGCCACAGGCACCTACCAGCACACAGTCGGACAGTTGCATGGCATTTCTCAGCCACTGTTCTCACGGACACTATTGCAAGTGCTCGATGCCCTCCTGCAGCACGCAGACGACTACATCTCTCTACCAAGCTCGGAGCAGGAAATAACCAACACAAAAGTGGGATTCCATGCACTTGCCGGCATACCGGGTTGCATTGGTGCCATCGACTGCACCCATGTGGAATTGGTCGTCCCACATGCCATGGAGGCCCAGTACCGCAACCGAAAACAATTTCATTCACTGAATGTACAAATGGTGTGTGACTCCAACAGGATCATTACACATTGTTGTGCCCGATTCCCTGGATCAACCCATGATTCTATGGTCATGAGGAACTCTACAATACCACGCTACATGGAGCGACACTCAGGGAACAGATCCTGGCTACTCGGTGAGTCTCATTTCATGCATGATGATGTGTGGTATGTGATGCGGCAATGACCTGGCAGGAAGGGGGGGGGTGCGTACGTAGCAATGGCATTCCACAAAATTCGTTTATCGTCCACATACAGGTGATGCCGGATATCCACTGAAGAGATGGCTCCTCACACCAGTCCGGAACCCACGGGACCAGCATGAGGAGGACTACAACCATGCCCACTCACGTACCCGTGTAGTCATTGAACAGGCATTCGGCCTACTGAAGACTCGTTTCCGGTGCCTCAGCAGGTCTGGCGGGGCACTCCTGTACCGCCATGAGAAGGTTGCAAAGATGGTGATGGCATGTGTCATGCTCCACAACATGTGCGTACGTAGAAATGTGCCCATGCCCCCTGACGCAGAACTGCAAGCACCTGAAGATGGTCATGATGAGGGTGGGGATGTGGCAGCACCTCAAGGAGTCTGCGAGGCACAGGAGGGCCGTGAAATTCGTCAGCATCTCATAGATGCATGCTTCTAGCACTCACGCCTGGTGGCTGATACATGGACACGGGACTCGTGGCACTGTGTGTGTCTGGTACATGCACGATATGGACTGTACGCCTATGATGGCCTAGTACACAAAGATCATTGTCCACACATCTCATTGTTTGATCGTGCATTGTTTATGGCATATGTGATATCATGTTGAACACCCTATCGACCCACCACCCAAGTGAGCCCAACACACCCCCTCCACCCTCCTACCTCCCCCCCGAACACCAGTGTCCAAAGATGCTCATTGTCAGTGGGCAGTCTCTATTGCAAGCCCCCTCTGCGGGTATCAGGGGCACCCCTGCCTGTGGAGCGCAGGTTCCTCCCAGATCTACGTTGGGGGCTGCCCTGGACGGAACTTGCAACGGGTGATGTCTCTGCCTGCTCACGTCCATGCATGTCCCTAAGGGTTTGTGAGAGCTCAGTGAGCACACGGCGCACTGCGGCAAGTTCGGCACATACGTCTTTGGACGTCGCATGCAGTTCCCCCCTCAGGCTCTCGGTGCTTCTCTCCATTTGGACTCTCAGGCTCTCGGTGCTACTCTCCATTTGGACTCTCAGGCTCTCGGTGCTACTCTCCATTTGGACTCTCAGGCTCTCGGTGCTACTCTCCATTTGTGCCCTAAGTGTCTCAGTTGATGTTTCTATGTCTGCCTTAGTGTCCCCACATCCATCGGCATGGTCCTTGAGGAGCGTGGCCAGTTGCTGCTGTTGCACGATTAACTGGTCGAGGGACTGTTGCCTCTGCTGGGCCATGGCCATTTGCGGTGGTGTCACAGAGGGGCTGTTCGCCTCATGTTGCCCTGCCACAGGGCTTGTGGGGGATGGCCAGTCGTCGTCTTGTGGGTGCCCCTGCGTGGTATCCTCATGGTGTACGGGATGGAACAGACAGGGGGATTGGGACAGGTCATGGATGGATCTGACTTCGACATCCCCGTCTTCTGTGTCGGAGCATGCTGCCATTAATGGGGTGTCACCTATGGTGCTGCTGCCACCAGAGGCAGTACCTTCTGTGGCATCCATTGGGGGGACCTGTGGTGGTGCTGTTGTGGGCATGCTGGCTGCTGGGGTGCCTGTTGATGTTCCCTCCTGTGTGCTGCCACTTGATATGTGCTGCTGCCGTGTCTTGATGCGTGCAGCTGAGGTGGAGGGTCTTTGGCCGTCGGTCTTGGCCCTCTTTGCAGGTGTGCTGGTAGGGGTGTCCTGGAGCTCGTCGTTTGGATCGGACCCTGTGGTGGAGTAAAGGAGGGCGAGCGTTATTAATGGGTCTGTGGGAATTGGAATGGCAATGTATCACATGCATTGGGGTGGTACCTGAGGGTGATTTGGGTCGGGGCCTTGGAGGTGCTTTCATTTGTGTGTGGAGTGAGGGTGCAGTTGTTTTGCAGCCTGCAGTTAGGGTGTGCCTGCTGCACGTGTAGTGGGTGTTTTTGGGGTTTTTAATTATTTATGTATTTATTGTGGTTTTAAAGTGCGCTATCAGGCCAATGTGTGTGGACGTTCTCCTGGCCATGTGTTGCTGTTGCACTATGTGGACGCATGTGAGTCACATGATTGGACATTGTGGATTTGGCATGGTTTTATTTGGGCCACCTACCTGATTCTCCGGATGTCTGCACTCCTTTCTCCATCCCTCCGACTCCCTCTATGCTCTCCATTCCAATGGTGGAGGCACAGATTTCTTCCCAGGGGGTCAACTTGATGGGTGATTCCGACCCTCCCCCGGTGGCTGTGGCAATGTTGCGGTTGGCAGAAAGTATGCTACGGACGCGTATCCGCAGGTCGTCCCACCGCTTCCTGCATTGCTGTGGGTTGCGGGGTGCGGTCCCCACCGCACTTACCCGCTGTGCCACCAGGGCCCATATGGCCTTCTTGTTCGCTAGTGCCGTCCTGGTCATTTGCGTGGAGAAGACGGCGGCGGCATTCTCCTGGAGGGTCTCTGTGAGTACGGTGAGTTCCTCACGGGAGAAGTGGACCTGCCGCTTGCGGTCGCACGCTTTCTTCGCTACTTTTCCCATTTTTCTTGGTTTCACTAGGGTGGATGACGGGTTGGGATGTGTCTCAGGGTGGTGTTTTTAGTGGTTGTGTGTATTTTGTGGTTTTATAGGTGTACGGGGTGTTGTTTACCGTTCCGGGCCCATGTTTTTACTTCCGTTTCCGTATATTTACGGTCGCCGTACTTTCCGGTTGGCGCTCACTGCGGTGTCCGCTATGATGGGTGGCGGTATTGCACCTAGGGCGCCGTACGGCGGCGGTGTGGGCCGTTTTGGGGTCATTTCCGCCATCGCGGACTTTGCACTTCCGCCATGGCGTGGTGCTCGTGCCCGATGGGTCGGAATGGGCCGCACTTTGCTCCATCGTGCAATGGCGGAAACGCTATTTACGCTGTGGCGGTCCGGTCAGTCGCTTTCCGCCAGGGTCGTAATGAGGGCCAATATCTTACCATGTACATCGCGTTATTTTCTGTAACAGAAACAAGAAAAGAAACAATACAGAGACAAAGCAATATTCACTTTGCAACATTATCATATGACAAACTAATTGCAGGGGATTTCTATTAGCTATCTGCCTACATGACATTTTAGATTGCTACTGTTCATTCACACTAAAGTACACAGGGACCCCCTCACTTAACTTTGGCTGCTTACCAAAGACCTGCGGTTTTCTCCCCCAGACAACCTCCTTCAGAAGAGCGGGCCCAGTCGACAGGGGTTGCCTCTGTAATCTCGATGTCTGATATGCACGGCGAAAATTCCAAGCCAGTGCCAAGACACCAAGATCATCCATCTCTCGAGCCCAGCAAAAGCGAACTGCCTCTCCCTCTGTCAGACTTTTCCCAGCAAAACTCTGCACCGTCCCATTCTGCCTACGTGGCACAACTGCAGATACACTTCCTTCCAATCATATTAGCAGAAAATGTATTCTGTTAACACCCTCATGTCCCAAACAATGGTAGTTTCAGATTATAATAACTGTATCTTATTCGATTTACTGCTGCCTTCCTGCTTTCTGCATTCAACACAGCAAGAGAAAAGAAGAGAGAAAAATCCAGTGCACGTTTAAAAACAATTTCAAAATATGTATTTTCACCTCACTTTGTACATGGGACTACGTTATAATGTTAATGAGTTAGCATTAGTGATTAGTAATTGTTAATTAAATCAGTCAGTTATATAAATAATGTTCAATAATGTAGTCCTCTATGCATGTGGTAATCCAGAGAAAGAAAAAAAAATGATGCACTTTTACTCTCTGTAGTTTTATATTGGGCTTTGGCTGCATTATGAATTCCATACCTTGCATGCCTCCAGCTACATATTCACCTGTTATACTGGCAACATAGGACTGGCTATATGTGTATGCCACATTATTGCTTGTAACAAAATGCCATCACATTCAGTGAGTTGCTATAAACTTCAAGGCGCTATATATTATACAACATTATCCCTCCTTTATGACAATTTGGCAGTGGTCCAAGCCACAATTGGAGGAAACCCAACTTGCGCTCCCTTTCTTTTCCATCATAGCAATTCAACAAAACAAATATTCACATTTTACACAATAAACCACTGCTTAACCACCATAAAATCAGAATTAATCTCAAATGAGTCCATTAGTTCTCATACAATATTGTGCATATTTTTCTCCAACTGAATTGTCCATAGTCCAATGTTCTTTTATTTATTTTATTGGGAACCCAATATTTGAAGTCAGTTATAAAATAATAAACTAAAATATATAATTAAAACAAGGAATTAACATAACAAATTAAAATAATTAAATAAAACAATAAAGTGTGGGACTCCATACTTCCAGGATGCATCGGAATTAATGCACCCACAATGCTGCAGGTTCAGTTTAATTCAGTTTCATTGATGACAATGATGTCCATCTCTGAGACATCCTGACCATCAACTTTACATCATCTGGTTCATCTGGTGAATTCCTTCATCCTGGCACTCTTGGATGCTTTTTCATAGGAATCATCTCTTTTGGCGTCACGGTTACTTTGTCTTCACCTCCATCCGGAGACAGGCATCCCTTCCATCACCTCCCGTGTCCTCCGGTCCTGTAACCTCGGACCTCAAAATACAGGTTAATGATTCTAAATCAAACAGAAAATAGACAGGTTAAGTATATAGCACAATACAAATTTCACCCTTTTACCAAAAATATAATATTTAATCCAAAACATTTTGCCCTTTTTCTTTGGTGTCTGAAATTAAGCACATGTTAGAGGGAAAACAAACATACACAACATCATTGATCATTTAACATATTTCAACCTTGTAATAAAATAATTTCATTAGCTTCAGCACCCTTTTAATGATCATCACATATAGGGCCTCATTCCGAGTATGGCGGTAAGGGATAGCGGCCACCGGTAACGAGACCGGTGGCGGTGATCCCTTACCGCCATACTCCGAGTTCCCTTTGCGCCCTCGCCCTTAACGCCTGCTTTGAGCAGGTGTTAAAGTCGAGGGCGCAAAGGGGCCTCCAAGCCAATAACGGTGACCGTAATGAACGGTCACCGTTATTTGCATCTTCCCCATTCCCATTGAGCCGTATGGGGGCTCATTTGGGAATGGGGAAGAGCCTTGGTGAATGGGGAATTACCGCCCTGCCAAACTTGGAATGGGGCGGTAATTCCGCCATCCACCAAGGCGCTGCCAGTCCGGGCACGGCGTCAACCAAGGCGTTAATAGCGCCATTGGTTAGCGCCGTACTTGGAATGAGGCCCATAGTATCTTTATTTACATCTATTCCATTACAACAATCAACCACATCTATTTTTATTTCTCTGGTATTGGGCACTATACATAGACCCATGTGTTTTCTTTCATGTATTTAGGGCACTTGATCTGTTTCTACACGCTCAAGCCTCCTTAGTTCATGTCTGGGATGCCAGGGCTTAATTTGGTTAACATGAACAAATTGCTCTTTTACTGTTTCACCCTCTGTTTTTAATATTTTATAAACCACTGGAGACACCTTATCTATGATTTGAAATGGCCCCTGCCAGGCAGCCAGAAATTTAGAATTTTTCTGTTTACCTTTTCCAAAATGAAATTTATACATCTGATCCCCCACACAATAATCTTTCACAGATGTATTTTTTATCATAATATGATGTTGCAATGTCAGCAGCCCTTTCTAAATTCTGCTGCATAAAAGCAAATGCATGTTGTAAATGCTTCCCCAGTTCTTCCATATATTCATGAACTGTAGATGCGCTTACAAGTGTCTGCTCATGTGTCTTGTATGGCAGATGTTGTGGCAAAACCATCTTCCTACCTGTCACTACTTCATGAGGGCTGATGCCTGTAGCTTTCTGATTGGCATCACAACCAGAGGTAAATGTAAATCCCAATTGGAACCTGCCTCTGCTACAAACTTCTTTAATATATCCACAACAAACCTATTACAACGTTCAATTCCACTAGAGGAGGCAGGTCTGTATGCAATATGCAGCTTTCTTTTCACTCCCAGTATTTGCCACATTTTACGCATTAGAGCGCTTGTGAAATGACTTCCTCTGTCTGATTCTATTCTTTGCGGTAACCCAAATCTTGAAAATATATGATTTACCAGTAATGTAGCTGCTGTTTGCGCACTACAATCTGGTGCAGGAATACACTGTATCCATTTTGACATTAAACAAACCACACTCAAATAATAACGGTTCCCCTGCTCGACCTTTTTACAGGCCCTACATAGTCTATTTGCAAATCTGACCATGAAAGAGTTAAGCCTCTTTCATTAATGGGGCTCTATGCATTGGTGAAGCAGGTTTAAATTCGGAACATACTAGACATCCCCTAGTATATAATTCCACATCTTGGGACATATGTGGTCAGTAAGCATAATCTTTCAGTATCTCTAATGTCTTTTGTGAACCTCTGTGTCCCGCGGTTATTGCATCATGTGCATAGTGTAGCATTAGCCCCTGAATGAAAGGGGTACCAACCACTGTATTTGTCCTGTTATGGACTCCCTAATCATGAGTCCATCCTGTAGTCTGATTCATTTTTTATTCTTTAATAGCACCCTCAACTCTTCTTTTCCCAAATAATCATTTTCTGTTAAAGGGTTTTGTTCAGGGTCTACCAAATGATTATAAAAGATTCCCAAAATTGGATCATCTTTTTGTGCCTTAATCAGATCTTGATCCGGTGTATCATAACTCCATTGCATCACTGGTTGATCTACCTCCTTTGGAGCTTTAGAGTGTGTCACTGCATCAATTTGTATTTCACCAAGTAAATGTTTAATAGGTAGCAACTCTCCCATCACAGCCCCAATTTTAGCTAAATGATCTGCCTTATAATTTCCCTCCTTATCCTCTGCTGGAGTTTTTAAATGTCCACGAATTTTCCTCCAGTATATTGTCAAATCATTCTCTGACACCAATTTGTCTATGGCTTGTATCATTTTTCCATGTTTAAGGGGCTTTTTATTGTATGTAATCATGCCTCTTGCTTTCCAGCCAGGCAGATATTCCACAAAGCAATTTCGTGCATAATCAGAATCAGTCACCAGGACAATTTCACTAAATTTATTATCAACTGCAGTAGTAATTGCTTTATAAATGGCTGCCAATTCCACTACTTGACGGTTCGTAGCCCCAATTCTCATTCCTATACTGGGAATGCCTTCACATTTCAACCAGACATTTCCTATTCCTGACACCAATTGTTTATTGCTGTCATTTTCAATATGAAAAGCACAACCGTCAACATATACAGTTGGCAAATCCTTGCATGTCTTTTCATCGAAAGATTTGTGTGGTGATTGCCCAAACTCCTGTAAACTAGATTCCACTTCTACTTCATTTGATACATGTTCAGCTGCACAGTCATGTAGATCTGCCAAACCTTGAGCAACTGGGCTCTTTTTATTTTGGCCATAGCTCACTTCTACAGGAAAACCTTGTAATGACAGTGTCCATGAAGTAATTCTGGACTGTGCTAGGTTGCCTGACCTAATTATTTTACTCTCTAAAAACTGCAAAGTTTGATGATTTGCCTCAATAATTACCTTTTCTCCCTGAACAACGGGGCGGAAATGCTGTAGCGCCCACATAGTGGTCAAAAGGGCCTTTTCACATTCACTGAATTTAATTTCAACTTGGGAAAATGCCTTACTTGCATAAGCAATGTTTTGTGATTCAAATCATGTTTTTGTGATAAAACTGCTGACATACAATGTGTCACGCTCACCTGATTCCCACGGAGGCGCAGGTCTGGCTTCGAGTGCTGATGCTTCTTATATGGTGAAGCGCAGGACTCTGAAGATGGACTCACTGGCTCGCAGGAATATTCCCCGGTGCGGGAAAAGGGAGTATTACCTACTGACGGAATAATGCTCAAGCCTCCCACTCCCTTCCAACCCTCCACGATACCCTTCCTTGATTCCCCGTGAAGTCTCACCTTAGGGTCTGGAAGGATGAGTTCTCCATCCTGCTTCTGATGCAGGGGCGTGTTGAAACCCAGTTACTTCACTGGATTGAGGTTTGATGGGAGTTCAAATAAGCTTGACTATTCAGGTAAGGCGCTGAAAGAGTTCTGTAGCAAGTTCAAAAGTTCAAGCTTAATAATAATGTTCATTGTCTTATTGCAGCAAGCCCTAACGCTTATGTCTTTTTCCCCTTAGGGGCCGGGGTTCGGAATGCCGGAGATATGGCGCCGACCCGAAGTGAAACGTGCAGTTCCAGTAAATGACAGGTAAGTTCTGGATGAGCGTTCGGGTAATGTCTTTGCATTCGCTGATTCAATGTCTTTGTCTTATTTCCCCATAGGGGCCGGGGTCCGGAATGCCAGGAAGCGGCAGGACCCGAAATGAAATGGGAATGACCCAACAGGTAAGTCTTAGAAGGAAACTGAGCTTTCCTATTCCCTTCCTTCTCTCACCTTGTGTTCTTGTTTTTTTCTCTCTAGGATCTGGGAAGTGGCTGCGGATCCGGATGATCGCTGCTGAAGATGGAGGTGCCCAGGAAAGGTGAGTGAAATGCAGCGCTGCAGCGATCGGAGCGAAATGCTTTTAAAATGATGTCTCCCCTTTTAGGATCGTCGGTGTGAAGTCTCTGTGATGCAGCTTTAGCAGGTAAGGTCTTCTTTCTCTCCAATTCTCTCTTAGCAGGTGACCCAGGATGCTGATAGGCGTGGCTGAAGTCCAGATGCAGGAGCTGACACGGTGAGCATCTAGCTGCGAGGAGCAGAACAACGCGAAGCGTGAGTTGCTGATCGGGCGTGGTTTAAATAGCTTTGGAAGAAGTTCCAGGTATGTATCCTTCCACCGATCCAGTATGTATTCTTCCCTGACCACACCCAGGGGAAAGTAGGTCCACAGGTAAAGTAGTTCCATTCAGGCCTCAAGAGGGCCTGGATGTAGCAGCATGGTCTGCATCAGGTAAGTGCACCTTAAAACACTTGAACACATGTCTAGCTTTATGAGCCTGGTGCCTAAGGCGCCAGGACAGGGGTCCAACATGAGCCTGGCGCCTAAGCGCCAGGACTGTGTCCAAAGGGCCCCAGCTTGGGCCCGCTGGCACTTCCCTGGGGGAAATGATGCCTGCCTCTGGAGTTGCTGGGTCAGACCTGGCTCCTTGGAGGGAGGCATCATGACAGTACCCCCCCTCAAGGCCCCTCCAAAGGTTGTTCCCTCCGGGGGTTTTGGCTTGTTCAGAAATCTCCGGTGGAACCTTTGTATTAATCGAGGTGCGTGAACATGGTTACTAGGCTCCCACGATCTCTCCTGAGGTCCATATCCGTTCCAGTCAACAAGATAGAAGAGTTTGGACTTTAACACCTTGGAGTCTAAAATGTCTTTAACTTCGAATTCTAATTCCCCTTCAATTTGAACTGGGTCTGGAGGCTTGGACAGTCGGGTCCCTGGTTGTACTGGCTTCAAAGGTGATGCATGAAAAACTGGATGAATACGCATGTTAGACGGTAAATCAAGTTTAAAGGCCACGGGATTGATTATAGCCTTGATGGGATAAGGTCCTATGAATCTGGGATTGAAGGTTTGCGGGCCCTTGAGGGGTAAATGTTTTGTTGCTAGCCATACCTGATCTCCTACTTGGTAAGGAGGAGTTTTACTTCGGTGCAAATCAGCGTTTTCTTTATACCTTTTCTTGGCTTGCTGTAAATGAGTTGCAGCTTCTTTGAAGGCTTGGGTTATTGTGGAATGCAGATGATTTACTGCGGGCATTTCCAGTGTCAGAGGTGGATCTAGATCAGAGGTCCGAGGATGGTGACCATACAAAGTATAAAAAGGAGTTTGTCCGGTTCCAGAATGCACTGAATTGTTGTATGCATATTCTGCGATCCAAAGGATGTCTTTCCAATTTAACTCGGATTGGTGTAACATGCACCGAAGATATTGCTCGAGAGTCTGATTGGTTCTCTCGGTTTGTCCGTCGGTCTGGGGGTGGTGGCTGGTGGATAGCCGCACATCTATTTGTGCTAGTTGGCAACACTTCTTCCAAAAATGGGAGATAAATTGACTTCCACGATCCGAGACTAATATGGAAGGGAAACCATGTATGCAAACTATATTCTCCAGAAATTCCTTGGCCAAAGTGGAAGCTGAAGGCAAACCTTTTAAATGGATAAAGTGGGCCATTTTGGAGAATAGATTCACAATTACAAGGATAGTGTTGTAACCAGCACAAGGAGGCAGGTCAGTTATAAAGTCCATTGACAAGGTGTGCCATGGTGCCGGTGGAATATCCAAGGGTTGAAGTAGGCCGGCTGGCCTTTTCTTTTGACCCTTGTTTTGGGCGCAAATTCCGCAAGACAATACAAAAGACTTTATGTCTTTTCTCCAAGAAGGCCACCAGAAGTGGCGTTTGATTTTTTCCTCCGTTTTAGCGATACCAGGGTGTCCTTCCATTAATGATTCATGATGATGGGCAATAACAAGTTCTTGCAATTCTTTACTAGGCTGAAACAACCGCTCCTGGAAGTAGGGTAAGTCATCCTTAACGGTGTAATGAGGACCCTTTTGACTCCATTCCAGCAAGGCTGAAGAGTCTAGAAGTTGTTTTACTTGCGTTTGGATGTCCTCAATAGTTTGCAATGAAGTTAGGCCTAAGATTCTTTGTTCTGGTATGATTGGCACAGGTTCTAAACTCGAATTGGGTTCTTTCATGCCAATCCGAGATAAGACGTCCGCTTTACCATTCTTGCAGCCAGGGCGATAGGTAATTACAAAATCAAATTCCGCAAAGAATAGAGCCCATCGGAGTTGTCGTGAAGATTGAGCCTTGGCCGTCTTTAAATACTGTAAATTTCTGTGGTCCGTAATTACGGTGATGGTGTGTCTTGCCCCGAGAAGGTAGTGACGCCAAGCCTTGAAAGCAGATTTAATAGCCAGTAACTCTTTGTCGGTAATTGCGTAGTTGATTTCAGGAGGAGAAAATTTCCTGGACCAAAAGGCCACAGGGTGTAGTTGGTTAGTTTCTGGGTCTCTCTGCGACAGGACAGCTCCCATGGCCGAACTGGATGCGTCGGTTTCCACAATGTAAGGGTGCTTCAATATAGGTGCAGAGGTGAATTTGGTTTTCAGGTCCTGAAAGGCTTGTTCGGCCTCAAGAGTCCATTCAAAGCGTTTGTTTTTCTTTAGGAGAGCTGTGATGGGTTGGACTGTTCGGGAAAATTCCGGGATGAATCTTCGATAGAAATTGGCGAAGCCGAGCATGCTCTGAACTCCCTTCACCGAGCTAGGAGATGGCCATTTGAGGATGGCGTCCACCTTTCGCGAGTCCATTCGGACTCCTTGAGGTGTCAGGATGAATCCGAGAATCTCCACTTCTGTGGTATGAAAAACGCATTTTTCGAGCTTTGCAAATTGTCTGTGCTGGCGCAATTTCTCAAGAACTGCCCTAACATGTTTTCTGTGATCGGATTCTGAAGAGGAGTACACCAGGATGTCGTCAATATAAACAATGACACAGACGTCGATAAGTTCCCGAAGAACATCATTCATAAAGTACTGAAAGGCGGCAGGTGCATTGCACAAACCGAAGGGCATCACCTGATATTCGAAGAGCCCAAATTTGGTGCGGAATGCAGTCTTCCATTCGTCGCCTTCTTTTATACGCACCAGGTGATAAGCTCCTCGGAGATCTAACTTGGTGTACACACAAGCGTCTTTCACCTGGTCGATAAGCTCAGGGATCAGGGGCAGAGGATAACGATTCTTAATCGTTATTTGATTTAGGGCGCGATAGTCTATACATGTTCTAAGGTCGCCCTCTTTTTTCGGCACAAAGAACAGAGCTGAGGAGACAGGAGACTTGGATGGGCGAATAAAACCATTGGCTAGGTACTGATCTAAATACTGACGCAAATGTAGGTTCTCAGGTTCCGTAAGAGCATAAATCCTACTAGAAGGTAGTTGAGCATTGGGTACCAGATCGATTTGGCAATCATAAGACCGATGGGGAGGTAACGTGTTAGCCTGTTCCTTCTGTAAAACGTCTTGGAATTCTTGGTATTCTGACGGTAGCTGTACAGGGGTGGAAGTTGCTGAGTCTAGACCCATAACTGGATTTCTTGGGTAACAAGTTGGTTCACAATCAGGAAAACTTATCTTCTTTGCTCGCCAGTCAATTCTGGGATTATGTGTTTCTAACCAAGGAATTCCAAGAATTACCTGAAATTGTGGGGCCTTGATCACATCAAACACGATTGCTTCCCGATGTCCATCCTGACCCACCAGTGTCATTTCAACAGTGAATGCGTTACAGGCCCTGAGGCTATTTCGGTTCCATCCACTGTAGTAATGACATCTTGGGTTACTTTCAGGCGGAGAGGGAGCTTAATCCTGGAAGCCAATTCACGGTCTATGTAATTTCCAATAGCTCCACTGTCGATGTATGCTTTTATAGCATGCAACAGCTGAGGCTGTTTTGGGTCCACGATCACCATTGGCACGACAAAATGCGAGGTCAAAGAGTTTGTTTTCAAGCTCGGCAAGCGGACCCCTACGCTTGTCGGGCTAGGTCGTTTCCCGAATCAGGTGTCAATAAATCGTTATCAGTGGCTCCAACCACCTTCTTAGGTGGTTTAACCGGACAATTTCGAAGAAAGTGACCGGAAGTCCCGCAATACAGGCAAAGTTGCATTTACCGACCTTCTCTCTCGTTCCTTTTGTGTTAATGGTCCTTTAACACCACCGATTTGCATAGGTTCGGATATGTCGGTACTCTTGGAGTTAGCGTGGGTTTTGATCGGTACTCGGGTTTCGTACTTGAACCGATCTGCTTTTCTATTTTGAAGTCTGTGATCAAGTTGAACCACCAAGTCTATGTAGTCTGCGCAGACCTGGGGTGGATCTACTATCTGAGCTGGAACATCCTTAAGCTCTCCGCGCAGGCCTCGATGAAACAATGTGATCCTTTTGTTTTCTGGCCATCCAGGTTCCACAACCAGTCTATTAAAGGTGGCAACGTAGGACAGAAGATCCTGATTACCTTGGCGTAAGGATAGCAATTCGTTATCAAGGGCCTGTCCTTGAGAGTGTCGAGAAAACAATCTTTCCATGCTGGCCTGGAAACCCTGAAAATTCTGGAGAATGGGATCATCCTGATTTACCAATGGAATAGACCAATCGGCAGCACTGCCACTGGGGTAAGATAGTATAAAGGCTACCTTGGTCTGGTCGTTAGGGAAGGCCCCGGGTCTGCATAGAAAGTGTAAACGACATTGGTTCATAAAGACGGCATATTTCTTGGGATCCCCCGCAAAACGTTCAGGCGGGGCCAAAGGCATGTGTCCAGGTAGATTGATTTGTACCAGGTTATTCAAACCCATTGATGTGGAAGTATCTCCGGAATTAGGTAAAGGAGTGTGCCCTGCCTGGGCCTGCAATAACCTTTTGGCCAGGTCATCTGTTCTTTCCTTGGATAGGATCAGTTCTCTTTTGAGAGTGTTAGTCTCCTGGCGGGCTGAGTGCACTTCTGCCCGTAATTCCCCCAAAAGCTGGGCGAGCTGATCTGTCTCGGAAGTCTCCATAGCGCCCGGGTGGGAAATTGTGGGTAGGCTTCGCGTTCTGTCATGCTCACCTGATTCCCAAGGAGGCGCAGGTCTGGCTTCGAGTGCTGATGCTTCTTCTATGGTGAAGCGCAAGACTCTGAAGATGGACTCACTGGCTCGCAGGAATATTCCCCTGTGCGTGAAAAGGGAGTATTACCTACTGAGGGAATAATGCTCAAGCCTCCCACTCCCTTCCAACCCTCCACGATACCCTTCCTCGATTCCCCGTGAAGTCTCACCTTAGGGTCTGGAAGGATGAGTTCTCCATCCTGCTTCTGATGCAGGGGCGCGTTGAAACCCAGTTACTTCACTGGATTGAGGTTTGATGGGAGTTCAAATAAGCTTCACTATTCAGGTAAGGCGCTGTAAGAGTTCTGTAGCAAGTTCAAAAGTTCAAGCTTAATAATAATGTTCATTGTCTTATTTCAGCAAGCGCTAACCCTTATGTCTTTTTCCCCTTAGGGGCCGGGGTTCGGAATGCCGGAGATATGACGCCGACCCGAAGTGAAACGTGCAGTTCCAGTAAATGACAGGTAAGTTCTGGATGAGTGTTCGGGTAATGTCTTTGCATTCGCTCATTCAATGTCTTTGTCTTTTTTCCCCATAGGGGCCGGGGTCCGGAATGCCAGGAAGCGGCAGGACCCGAAATGAAATGGGAATGACCCAACAGGTAAGTCTTAGAGAAGGAAACTGAGGTTTCCTATTCCCTTCCTTCTCTCACCTTGTGTTCTTGTCTTTTTCTCTCTAGGCTCTGGGAAGTGGCTGCAGATCCGGATGATTGCTGCTGAAGATGGAGGTGCCCAGGAAAGGTGAGTGAAATGCAGCGCTGCAGCGATCAGAGCGAAATGCTTTTAAAATGATGTCTTCCCTTTCAGGATCGTCGGTGTGAAGTCTCCGTGATGCAGCTTTAGCAGGTAAGGTCTTCTTTCTCTCCCATTCTCTCTTAGCAGGTGACCCAGGATGCTGACAGGCATGGCTGAAGTCCAGATGCAGGAGCTGACACGGTGAGCGTCCAGCTGCGAGGAGCAGAACAACGCGAAGCGTGAGTTGCTGATCGGGCGTGGTTTAAATAGCTTTGGAAGAAGTTCCAGGTATGTATCCTTCCACCGATCAGGCATGTATCCTTCCCCGACCACACCCAGGGGAAAGTAGGTCCACAGGTAAAGTAGTTCCATTCAGGCCTCAAGAGGGCCTGGATGTAGCAGCATGGTCTGCATCAGGTAAGTGCACCTTAAAACACTTGAACACATGTCTAGCTTTATGAGCCTGGCGCCTAAGGCGCCAGGACAGGGGTCCAACATGAGCCTGGCGCCTAAGGCGCCAGGACTGTATCCAAAGGGCCCCAGCTTGGGCCCGCTGGCACTTCCCTGGGGGAAATGATGCCTGCCTCTGGGGTTGCTGGGTCGGACCTGGCTCCTTGGAGGTAGGCATCATGACACAATGTTCAGAGAAACCTATTTCTATAAAGAAATCCCTATCCTCTATGGGGTATGCGAAACATGGAGCCTTTATAAGACATTCCTTTAGTTTAGCCACTGCCTCAGATTGCTCTTTTCCCCATTTCCAGGGTGTATTCAGCTTCAGTAGTTTAGTTAATGGTTGAGTAAATTCAGCATCATTTTCAATAAACTTTCTGTTATAGCCCGTCATTCCAAATAAACTTTTCGAACCTTTCACACTTCTAGGGTCTTTTAGTTTTTGTATGGCCTCTACTTTCTTCTTTTGTGGGTTAAGTCCATGTTCAATCACTTCATGGCCTCGATAATTCACCTTTTTCTTGCACCATTGTGCTTTCTGTAAATATACTTTGGCACCTGCCTTTTGTAATTGACCAAGAACATGTCTAATTTCATCAAAATGGATTTTTAAGCTTTCATTTTTTATCAGGACATCATCCACATAAACTATGGTTCCTCTTTCCGCTGCATCAGGCATAGTCTTTCTCAAAAATATTCTAAATTCACTCCCACTATTGACATACCCGAATGGAACTCTAACCCATGCGTGTAAGGTCTTATCAAATGAAAATGAAAATAAATTCTGAATCTCCTCTGCCAACGGCACGCACCAATATCCAGATGTGAGATCTAATGTAGTAAACACTTTTGAGCCATGCACCTGAGTCAGGCCTTGATCAATGAATGACAATGGCCATATTGACACTGGCACTCTTTTATTTAATTCTCTCAAATCTGCACACAGACACCATTGACCATTTAGCTTTAACACACCTAAAATGGGTGTGTTGGATGTGCTATGAATAGGCCTGATAATTCCCAGAGACTCCACATTTCTTATTATCTCTGCCAATGATTGTAAATATGCGAGTGGTAATATATATTGGCGCACAAATACTGGGCCTCTACTACACCCTTCCGGTAATGTGGCAACATGTAAGTTAGTTAGTCCACAATCGTATGCATCTATAGCAAAGACATCTTTAAACTCCATAAATATTTTTCTCAATTCATTTGTATCTTCATCGCTATCGCATGCATCTGCTGATAAAATCTGTTCCTCTACCATTTTTGAAAATTCTGGGAAATCTTCCAGTGGAGGAATCTCTGTGCTTTCTTCTAACTGTGTGGCTGTGTCGCTCTGAAAAGTTGCCACTTTTAAATATTTTGGCATATCAGCTTCCACTTCAATGGGCTGATTTTCTGTTTCATTTTCATTTAAGTCAAATACTATGTAATCCTTTTGATGACAGCGCACTGTCTCATTTGAACCATAAGGGTACACAGATTAAATTTTAAAGATTACTTTGGGCTGAGAATCCAGGTATTCTGGCAACACACCCCTTGCATCCACATACCTTTCAGGGATATTTCCAATCACCATGTTATATAGATCTGCATTATAATCCGACTTTTGTATGGCCATTCCTAATGAAGAATTTTTCTCTAAATGAATATTTGACACCCTTTATTATTCACCATAATTTTCACAGACCCTTCACCAACATCTATCATTGGAATGTATTCATAATCCAGGCCTTGCTGTTTTATGGATTCATTCAAAAACACAAATGCATCAGAATCTTTCATCTGCTGTCCATTGTTGCACTTTAGTGCTATTGCAACCTGCTTGGTGAATGCAGGGATAATAGTATCCTTCCTCAGCTGTAATTCAATTGTATATGGGATCAGTTGTGTACAATGATAAACCCTTCTTTTGTCTTCAAATTCAGGTGCAGCCCCACCTAGCCGTGACCATATGTTTTGATTAAGGAAATCTAACACCATACACATTCTGTGCATGATATCATTGCCCATGTAAAAGTCATTTTGTGTTCCACTCACTATCCACACATTATGGTAAATTGTTTTCTGCCCAATACTAATCTTCAGCATGGATCTGCCTGCAATTCGGTTTTCAAAGTGTGGACTGTCCATCTAGATTCATATTGGTTCTTAATTCTAAATTTTGGGATCTCCTCCCTCTCCATTATTTTCTGCAGTAATTTCTCATTAATAAATATTCTTTCATGTTCAAGCGCTAAGGTGGCTTTTATTACTTTAGAATCGTCATGTATACCAATGTGAACCCATGGTTGCTCATCTTCCATGTGTATTTCAGCAAGAGTAGTAATGTGTTTTTCTGTGTCTGTTTTAGGAGTAGTATTCTGTTTGCATGTCTTCTCTTTTAAATAAAAACGTAATGTGTGCTCATCTATTGCAGGTTGCCATTTTTTCCAAGGGTCTAAATAAATTTGTACAGGTTGTTTCTCATTTTCACTTTGCATTTTATCTTGACACATCAAGATAACAGTGACGCTAGGTATACAGCTATTCTGGAGATATACCTCTACTGCATTATTTGTTTTGGCAACGGTGTGACATTCATTTATATTGCTGTGTTGTGATTTTGTTTTCTTAGGTCTCAATGGCTTTTTGGTTAAGGACCACAGTACTCAATTCACCCCATCTATGAGAGGAGACAATCTTTTCAGGCAATCTGTCCCCATCAAAAATGGAATTTCACAAATAGATGTGATCAATACCTCCTGTTTCATTCTGTATTTTCTTATCTTTATTTCAACCTTGGTAACGCCTATAATAGGCACCTCCTCCCCGTTAAAATTATGCACAGGGCCTTCATTTTTCCTCACTGTGATCTTATTCTGTGGAGATCTCCCTTCATTAATACTTTTAACCAATTCTTTGGACATAATTGTGGCCTGTGCGCCAGTGTCAATCACTGCAAACGTATTGCATTTCTCTTCCACAGTGATGGGAGCATAATACCTATCTTCAACTTCCTCTAATACACATAAGAAGTGTGAATTCTTACTGATTTCAGGATTCACCTTTCTCAGGCCTTTTTCACTTTTGGCTAAGCATATTTTAGATGGAAAGTCATTTTTCCCTCCTTTCTGTCCATTTCTGTGTGAGAGACTTTGTTCATTTCCCCATGTTCAGAGGCTTTTTGGAGTGTGGCCAATTTTCGCCCATCCATCCAGGTATCATCAGAAGTCACACTACAATCCTCCAACTGAACATGTGTAACAGCATCACTTGGCAATTTGTCATTGTCTAACTCTGTGCATTTGTAGTTATTTATTGTAGTTATTTAGTATGGTACCAGTCCTTTTAACTTCTTCAAAAATTTGTGGCTCAAAGAATTCTTCGGGTGATTGACCTGTACCCTCCTTTTGAGTTTTTATTTTTTCTGCCTGTGTTTGGTTATTGTTTTGATTGCCCAGGGAAGGAGTTATAGCATCCCCACTTACTCCCTGTTCACTGGTATTCCCCCATGCATGAGTCATTTTTCTTAAATTTGTCTCTTTGTTCTTTTCATTTGTACAAATCTCCAATGTTTGATTTAGCTCTAGGTTAAACCGAACTTCTTTTTTAGATGTATTTGCAATTTCTGTCACATATTCATTTACTGGTACTTTCAATTTTAAATCATTAGGCATCTCAGAGTCATTATGCAAAATCACATCAGAGCAATCTGTTTTCTTAACACTGCAGGTATCATGAATACTTAGTCACTTATCAGAAACTGCCCGGTCAGTGCTATGGCCTTCTGCCACCTCCTTTGATGATTGTTTTTGTGCTGTACAGAGCTTTCCTATTTGCTCAGCCAACATTTTCGCTTGGGCCTCGAGACACTGGAATTTTTCCATTTCTCTAGAATCCTCTCTCTGTGGCCTAGATCAATATTGGTTGTTTTCCCCCTGATTGAATCTATTCTGATACCTCTCAGGGGAATGATTTCTATTGGGATTGTTCCTGAATTCTTGATTCATATGTGGAGGGGAGCGGGGTGCACCCATCCTTTGGTTGTAGTCCCCTGTTGGTGGTGAATCATTGTATTGACGTGGAGCGTAATTCATATTCTGCCTCATGTCCTGTCTCTCATGTTGTGGGTACTGACCCCTATGCTGATTCCCATTATCAGTAAATCGATCCACATATCGGGGTCTATCCTGATTACCATATATCATGGTGTTGGGATCAAATCTGCTCAGTGTTCCCAATATCTGGTAGGGACCATTATTTCTTTGATCCTGACTTTGTCTCTGATTATTGCTCATACTTCCGCATCAGGCCGATATCCTCCCCGGGGCCTATCTCCTAAGTGTCTAGGGCTGATGTAGCTCTCCCTGTTACTAGGATCATGTGATTGAAACATTGGTGCAGAGAGTGACGACCTTTGTTGATTACCCCTTTGTTCAGGTGTCAAATTATTTCTACCTGGACTTTGAGCAGACTCAAGGGACATTTTGGCTGACCTGATTTCCATCACTGTTGCTGAGGGTTCTTTAGATTTTGGTCTAGTGTCTTTCATTTTATCATTTTCTCTACCCTGACAATAGAGTACCTCATATAGTTTTGTGCTTTGGTGTACAATCCATTCAAGTGATTTGTCACAGTCAAATTCATGGACCAACTGTGATATGATGGGGGTCATTCCGAGGTTGGAGGTAAGGAATTACTGGCACCGGTAAGGGTGCCGATGCCGGTAATCCCTTACCTCCGTATTCCGAGGTCCCTTTGAGGGTCCTTCCTTACCTCCTGCTTTTAGCAGGAGTTCAGTACGGGTACGGGACCCGCAAAGGTACTTCGGAGGTAATTACGGTACCGTAATTTACGGTGCCGTAATTACCTCCTTCCCCATTCCCATTGAGCCCTATGAGGCAGAAATGGGAATGGGGAAGGGCAAAAGGTGAATGGGGAATTACCGGTCCCTCCAACCCTGGAATGGACCGGTAATTACTCCATTCACCATGCTGGATTTGAGACGGTTTCGGAGGCAACCATGGAGCTAATTACTCCATGATTAGCTCCAAACCCGGAATGAGGCCCATGATGTCTTTCTGTAGCCCATAGAAGTAGGCAGTTTTAAACTCATTGGAATTGGGGTCAAAAGATACATCAAAATGAGAAAAAAGCTCTTTTTAAGTCTTGCAAAAACTGGCAAGGGGATGTATTAGGCCCTGTAATGCATGGAAAGGAGAAAAATGACACCTAATCTCTTTTTCAAACTCTGCCCATGTCATATTCTCCTGTTCATTTAATCCCCCAATGATACTGTCTTTGGGGGGGGGGGGGCGTCCAGAGTTAAATGAACATTTTGTCTGTATTGTTCCTTAGGTATCTGGAGGGCTTTAAATATGTCATGCACCTCTTCTAAGTGGTCCTCTATGCAGCACTCCCCTCCTTCTTTAAATGGTTTGATCAGGACTTTGATGGATTTCATTATGTCTATGGGGCTAATCGTTGCTATGCATGGAATTGCACTACTTTGTGAATCAATTCTGGTTTCAGGTGTATGGGATTGGTGGTGGCCCCCAATGGGTGTATCAAATCCCCCAAGGGCGCTGCAACCAAGTTTAGTCGCCGACCCAATCACTGGGGCACTAGCTCTTTGGGTAGAAATTGGATTCACCTCAACTCCATTGAATGTGGTGCCCTGCCGTCTATCCTGGGACCTGAAAATTCACATTTGCTGTTCCAAATCCTTACACTTCTAAAGGAGCCTATCTGCCTCTTTTTGCAAATAGTTGTTTTCATCACTCATTTTATTAATTACCTCCTGCATATCGCACATATGCATTTGGCATTCATTGAATTCTTTTTTTATCTTGTCTCTTTCTTGAAACATTTTAACCATTTCCTGTTCAGCATTTTGGAGATCACTTTCTTTTTCACAATGTTCTTTTTGCAAAATCTGCATTTCCAAAACAACTTCATCTTTGTCTTGTCTAATATGATCTACCAACGCTTTCAAATGTAACAATTCTTGTTCACTATCCTCAAACTGTTTCTCGCTTTTAGACAATTGGGTATCAAGATCCCTACATTTTAACTGCATGTCTTTTTGACATACCTCCAATTCTGTTCTTAACATTTCCTCCTTTTTAATTGCTCCATCTAGATCAGCTTTTAACCTGTTAATCAGCTTAGTGTTACTTTCTTGCATTCGCAGGGATCTGTTCAGGATAAACCATGTCTTGGCACATTGCCATATCAAACAGTCTTTCTCTGCATGTTTATCAGCTGCATTCAATAGTATCAAAAGGCAGACCTGAATTATGCTGCCTTCTGCATAAATGCTGTCTAATGGTTCTTTCTGTACTTCGCCATAAATGCGGTCATGCCATTTTGTGGCATTATTTGATGACCATGTCCCATGTGCATGTAACTTTGCCTCCAGATATTGTACTAGCTCTGAGAATGTGGCTTCTATTCGAGACATTCTGAAATTCACTTTCAGTGTAACAGTGCTATTATGGAATGGGTTCCCTCTAATGCACGGATGGTAGTGTGAGACACACTTGCCACGCCCAGTAGGTGCTCTATAATCACATTCCCGGCATGCAACGCACCATATTTGTAGGGTATTTTGTGTAGATTTGGGGTCTGGCAGTATTTTCTTACCACCAAAAGAAGAGTGGTAATTTGGTGATAAATTATCCTTGCATCTAGATTGGGTTTGGCCTTACTTCCTTCCAGTGACCATATTTTGTTACACTATATTGGATAATTTAGTAATATAAACTATTGGCAGTATTTTCTGGTGGTAAACTACTTGGTAGTGAGCATAATTTCCTCCCCTATTTATAGCTCCATCATACACAAAACCTTCCTTATTCTTATAATACTCTTGTGATCTGTAGAGAGCCTTGGACCTACATTCAGTAACACCACACTTTCATATAGAGTGCCACCTGTGGCTGTTATCACTGATTTATCTACACCAGTGAACTATGCATCCATGGTCCCATTACTGGTTGATAGAACCCCAGTAATCTATATATTGTATTAGATTTCACCCAGACAGCATGCACTGGGGAACACACGCATATAGCTATTTATTACTGCTAAGTCTTATTTTAGGACAGCTTATTCTGTCTGTTATTTCTCATATATGGGAAAAATGAAAAATGTACTACCTAAAAAAAAATCTTACCCGTGCCATAAATGCTATTCCAAATGCACCAAGAAAAGAGAACAACAAAAACTCTCTACACGTTCTGCTTTTATATTGTGTGTATTATAAACAATTGCAATTCAAATCAATTTCTTACCATGTACATCGTGTTATTTTCTGTAATAGAAAACAAGAAAAGAAACAATACAGAGACAGAGCAATATTCACTTTGCAACATTATCATATGACAAACTAATTGCAGGGGATTTCTTTTAGCTACTCTGCCTACACAACATTTTAAATTGCTACTGTTCATTCACACGAAAGTACACGGCGACCCCCTCACTTAACTTTGGCTGCTTACCAAAGACCTGTGGTTTTCTCCCCCAGACGACCTCCTTCAGAAGAGCGGGCCCAGTCGAAAGGGGTTGCCTCTGTAATCTCAATGTCTGATATGCCCGGCGAAAATTCCAAACCAGTGCCAAGACACCAAGATCATCCGTCTCTCGAGTCCAGCAAAAGCAAACTGCCTCTCCCTCTGTCAGACTTTTCCCAGCAAAACTCTGCACCGTCTCATTCTGCCTACATGGCACAACTGCAGATACACTTCCTTCCAATCATATTAGCAGAACATGTATTCTATTAACACCCTCATGTCCCAAACAATGGTAGCTTCAGATTATAATAACTGTATCTTTTTCAATTTCCTTCTGCCTTCCTGCTTTTTGCATACAACACATCAAGAGAAAAGAAGAGAGAAAAATCCAGTGCACGTTTAAAAACGAATTTCAAAATATGTATTTTCACCTCACTTTGTACATGGGACTACATTATAATGTTAATGAGTTAGCATTAGTGATTAGTATTTGTTAATTAAATCAGTCAGTTATATAAATAATGTTCAATAATGTAGACCTCTATGCATGAGGTAATCCAGAGAAAGAAAAAATAAAAAATGATGCACTTTTACTCTCTGTAGTTTTATATTGGGCTTTGGCTGCATTATGAATTCCATACCTTGCATGCCTCCAGCCACATATTCACCTGTTATACTGGCAACATAGGACTGGCTATATGTGTATGCCACATTATTGCTTGTAACAAAATGCATCACATTCAGTGAGTTGCTATAAACTTCAAGGCGCTATATATTATACTTCAGGTTTTCTTTACTCACGATAGCCACCATCAGGATCTTGTTGCTATTTGTACCCTCATACATGCATTCCTCTTATGTGGGGCCATAGCCAATGAGGACCAGACTTTGACATTGCGTGGTCAAAGGGCACCATCCCAGGATCCACCACAGGATGGGGAATCCAACTGAACCATGCAGGTGATGCCATTGACCATGTCCCCACACATCCCTATCCTCTCATCATCACCACCCTTCTTCATGCACTCTGGTGTCATGAGCCTGTGGAGAGAGCATGGATAATTTGTCCTCTTTTTTTTCACCCGTCCAAGGTGGACAGTATTTATGTTGTCCTCCTGTCTGGGCCATTGTGCTCTAGATGACTACACTGATCATTGTGCTCTAGACTACACTGAGCATTCTACTGGGCACATTGTTAACCTGGGGGACTGGACCTGTGGCCACGCTCAGTGGAGTCAACTAACATAGTTGTGTGATTGCTACAGCCTTCCACATACATGTGAACATTACATTCAACATTGATGTATATAAGTACAGTCTGTTAGACAGACTCCTTTAGCTGGCCCAAATTAATGTCCAACGTGGTTTCAGGTATTTTGCCTCATCTAGTGCCAAACTCCCTGAGAGGACACCCTGATGATCCTATTTCCACCCAATATCCCATTCCCTTTGCTGGACCCTGACTCTCTTAGCACCAATTTTATGTATTTATGAATTTATGTATTTATTTATACAGCCTGCCTAACCCTCAGGTATCTGGGCACATTACGTAGGTTACAACATTGTGTTACATAGCATACAGATAAAGTACAGTACAAGGAGAAATCTACAAGCGCATAACAGATATGTACAAGTTAAAGAGTGAACAAGACATTTAAGGTACATCCTGTGATAAGAGTCTAGTTTTAACATTTATCCTGAAGCAACAGTAAGAAGGTTTTGCTCTTAAGGCTGCAGGCAGAGAGTTCCATGATTTAGCTGCTAGTACGACCAAGCTACTGCCCCCTGCTTTTTCTTACTTAAATCTGGGAACCTTGAGGAAGTGTGCTTGTGAGGTCCAGTGTTCAGTGGAGGTGGTGAGGGATTCACAGCACAGCAGCAGAACTACCAGGTAAGGTTGTGCATTGTCATGTATTTTCATGGCTGGTGGCATATGCATCCCAATAGAGGCATGGTTTTGCATTCGTAGGGTTGAGGATGGTGAATTCCATATGTGGATGATTGGGTGATGGCCACTGTGCCTGAAGATGTGAGTTGTCCTACATATTTGTGTATGTGCATGTCTTCTTGATCAACCATGTATGAGCTTTATGTTATGTTTTCACATCCAGGACTTGCTGCTTGCAGTGAGTCCCCTTGGGATGCGCCTGTGCACATGTTTTTGGTGAGGGCTGATACAGTAGTTTCTTTTGGTGTGGCATTACATTTGCACTCCTGTCATGTCAGCCTTTCATGCCATCTCCTGACATGTGTCATGTTACATAGCCACACATGTTCAGGAGTGGACTGGCCTACAGGGAACTCAGAACATGTCCTGGTAGACCTCTGCCCCCTGGGGTTATTTTGTGTCATATTTCAAAACAAATTAATTGGGGAAGGGTTGTTTGTGTTGATTAATTATGATATGTGGTCACTTTGAATATTGTTTCCAAGTCCACTTTTGGTTCCCAGTTCACCCTAGCCCATGATGCATGGGCATGCAACACACCAGACTCCCATAATCCACATAAACAGATGATCTGAGTGAAAATTATGCATGTGGATCATGTGTGGAGTATGCAGTGCAGTGCTGGTGAGATGTGAGTTTGGGAGGCCAGAATGCCTTTCTCATGTGTGATGTTGCTGCTGTGTTCAAATTGGTGTGATTACATACTGTTGATGGTGAAGGGGGTGTATACTTAAATGATGTGTTTGTATGTTTGTGTATTCTGTAACTACTTTGCTTTCTGGGAGATTTGGATGGCATCTTCATGTTTCGACAAGGGACATGTTGAGTGTTTCAGCGAGATGCTTGAGGAGGGGGTGGGTGGGCAGCTTTCGATTTTCCCCATTGCAGGCGCACACATATGGCAGTGGTGACAGAAGGTGAACTCGGCAGGCATCAATGGTGCAGAGGTCCTCAAGATGGCAGTCGAATAAGCCATGTTTTTACATGATGCGTGCCACTCAGTGGAGCACATGGTATAGAGAAATTGCGCCAGGGGCTGGCTTTGCTAAATTTGGGGTTTTGGGCCTGTGGCATAGAAACTTTTATTACACTTGAAATGACTGTGGAGGTGGACTGTGCACTTAATGGGAAAGTTGTCGATGGGGTGGCATTGTACTTGTTATCTCATGGGACACACACTGTTTGCCAAACCCAGATATGCATTCTCAGGGTTTTGTCATGGGCGAGCTGGATTGACCTGATTGTATCATTGAGGCCATCAGGGATGTCGCCTTACTGTGTGTGTTCCACATGGGTTGCAATTTCTGTGAAGTCGGTTTGTATTTCCTGATTGTGTGCATCCTGTCCCTGTGCCCTTTGGCCTGCTAAAGGAATGGGTGATTCCAATGGATGAGGGTGCTGGACCTCCTGCAGCACTACCTATATGCCATGATATGTGGCAATATTATGCAGGACAAAACATGCCAGGATGATTTTGCAAACTGCTGGGGTTGCATAGATCAATACGACACCTGAGTGGCTATGGGAGCGGTAGCTTGACTTGGGCACTCATAATGTGTGCTCCACTATGCCCCATTTGGGTATGTGTGCTAGGTTGTTGCTCGTCTGACCAGGGGTGGCTGAATTCCTGGTCGGTGTCAACAGGAATGGTGAGAGCTGGTAGGTGATGTCCCCTGCCAGGACAATATGGTCTTTCATTGCATGCCTTGTCATTTCTTGTGTTCATGTGCGTCATGTGACTGATTGTGTGTGGGTGGTAGTTGATACTCACCCACAAGCCAGCTGTTTCCAATGGCTCCCGATGCAAGGGCCTGGTATTTGTGGGAATGCCAAAAGATGTAACTATCATGCATGCATCCTGTGTAATTGGCATTCACATTCATGATGTGTCCCCTTGCATCACAGATCACCTGCACATTGATGGAATGCCAATGTATTCTGTTGCAATGTATATGTGCTCAGATTCTCAGGGTGGTTGCAGTGCTACATTGGTGCAGTCGATTACTCCCAAGACCCAGAGAAAGTCTGAAACTTCGCAGAATTCGTGGCACACGCTCTGCCTTGCCTGCAGTGTGTGTGGCATTTAAATGTGCCTATGCACACATGCTAGGATGCAACGCAAAACCTGGTGGAGGCACAGTGATTGTGTGGGCTGTGATATTCCACCAACAATGGCTGTAGTATGTTTTAATGATCCAGTGCTTAGGAAGTCTAAGGCTGATAGCACTTTGACCAGAGTTGTCGCAGCCTGTGAGCACATGGTGCGTGATACCAGGCAATTTCCCCACTCTGAGATCATGTCTAGAATGACATGGGGAGGGAAGAGGTATCTTCCATGCACCTCCTCATATTGGATCCCAAATAAAGTTTTCAGTGGATGGAAGATTCTGGTGCCATGTAGTAATATAAGTGCGAGCAATGCATGATCTGGCATTGTGGCTATTTTATGTTCATTGAGATTGCATTGCACTTTTTATGCGTGGGCTTGCATAGCGCTTTGTGCTTTGCGATGGGTGGTGTTTGGCAATGTGTTTGTTCTCCTTTGACATTAAAGCAATGGAGCAATATTCGCTGTGATTAGGGTTGATGGGGAGTGTTGTTTGTTTGCGTGGGGCCCCCTCCCCACACCCATGTTCTTCCTCATTTTCCTCATTTAATCAGTATTTTGCATGTTCTGGAACCTATTTTGTTCTTTGCACTGCCCCTTCCTCACATTGCGTTCAGTGTCGCGCAAAGCACTCCTGCGCAGAGCTAAATGGGAACGGCCAGCACAAAGTCTGATCTGCGTATTGGCAATACTCATGTAGCACTGTGCAAAGTGTACACTCGCCATGCAAAACATTTTGTACAGTAGGCCGATTGGACTATCTATAGAAATACACCCTCTCTGCAGCCACAACAATAGTGATGGCCGAAGAAAGAATATCATTCTCATCGTGCATTGTTGGTGACTCCTCTTAAGATTTACTCATGGGGCTCGCCCTTTGTTGGAACTATTATGACGTGCCTGGTACACACATTGAGAACAATGTAACTGCAAGCGCATCCATTATTCATGTACTTTAGAAGGCATTTTGAGTCATATGGATAGATCACAGAACAACGGTGTCCAGGAAGACAATCCCAGTTGTTTGTGTTATTCTTCACAGAGATGCAGAACATCCAAATTCCCCTGAATCATGCATACGTCCACTCACAGAAGACATCGATATTAATACATTGCCTGAATCATGTGGCGATCCATATTATTGGAAAAGTAATTGCGCCCCACAAGACTTTACCTGACAGTAAAAGGTATGAACATTTCAGTACAAATCTAAACCTACATCAGCATTATGACTCCCACATGGAATGTTAGCCAAACATAGCAGGAAAACAAGACATGAAAACTCCTGGTTAGTGTTCTCTTCTACATGCGTCAGAATAAGTATGCATGGGTGGGATTCCATCAGAATAGAAAGGGGACAGGTAATGTGATTGCATAGGTTGTGTCCCATGTGAGCTATTCTATGATCAGTTTTCAGACACTCCCCATTCTCTGTTAAGGGACATAACAGCTATCAATACACACATTCACTGCAATGCAGTGGTTTTGCATAGAATGTTTTTTTTTTATATTTGCAAATAACAATGGGGGTCACAGCTACTACCTACTGATGAGGTTCAAACAGACCGAAACACGTGTCTGGGGAGCTGTTGGTACTCTTGTTCAGAGGTGAATTGCCTAGCATTTCGGTGTTGGACTGCCCCAGCGCAGGTCAAAGACTGATATGTTTAGGACATTTCTCCTCTGTGAAAGATAATGAGCTAAATACTCTGGGTAAGGCTCTTGTAACCAGGACTCATGTCTAGCAGAGACTCTCCCAGGACCGCCCTTGCTATTTGCATATTTCAAGTAACTTTGGGTCTCACCCTCAGTTACTAGGGGAATCCAGACGTGGACCCCTTGATCACTGTTCTTAGAGAGGCACAGCTACACCCTACTGATGAGGTTCAACCAGACCGAAACACATGTCTGGGTTTGCTGTTAGTACTCTTGTTCAGAGGAGAATTGCCTAGCATTTCGGTACTGGACTGCCCCAGCACAGGACAAAGACTGTTATATTCTCTTCTGTGAAAGATAGTGAGCTAAAGACTCTGGAAAAGGTTCTTGTAACCAGGACTCATGTCTGGCAGAGAGTCTCCTTGGACCCCCTTGTTATTTGCATTTTTTTTATATTTGGGCAGCCATTTGGACTAAATGGCAGTTTTCCCCCTGTGCAAGACACAATTAAATATGTCTGTAGCTAACTATGGATGGAGGTCAACACTGGTTAAATTGCACCTGCCGTTAATATTTTCTAGTGAAAGTTACATTGGGGGCTCTAGTCCCTTTCACAGCATCTGCATGCCTCTGTCAGTGATGGGACGTGCCTGCTCACACTGTTGGCAGAATGTTCTAATGAGGAATGGTTGATTCCTCCTGGTAGCGGTGCTGTACTTTTAATTTTTGAAACAGAAGGGACAGCCTAAGGTCGGGCAGAACGGAGAGGCTAAGCTAATACTTTGTACGAGGGGGTAGTCCTGTCCTTAAACGTTTTTACACTACAATAATTTGTTGCAGTAATTTTTCAGAAACCTTCACATTATTAGTAATACATCCTCGCCAGTATGCGTTACTAGAAAAGAGGTACTGATCCAAATGCTGGAGAACAACTATGGTGTCCTTTATTTAATTTGGCCACACATGTAGGTATAAAAATAGAAAGTAAGTAAACACATCACCAACTAAACATTTTGTGTTAAGTCAATCACAAGTTATTCAAATGTTCTGTACATAGCAGTTTCAAGAGTGTGCATGTACATTGGTGATAGGTGAACACTGAATATAACACTTTCAAATGGGTGGAAAGTCCAATTCTGGAGTGTCCTGTGCAGATACACTGAAGGTTCAAAGGCACATGTACAAAGTTTATGTAGTGTGTTTACAATACACATAAACATTTGCGTGGTATTGTTTCTCCTGTACAAAGTTTTGCTAAGTATTGCTTCATATTAGACAAAGAACAATGTATTCAACAGTTAAACAATATTGTGCGAAAAACAAAGCAATTTGCTTTGTGACCAAAAACCTTAAAAATAGGGTCTGCCATAGGCTGGTTTGAAAGGGAGAACCAAGAAACACTAAGGCACTAACTAGCAGTTGACCCCCAGAAGAAAGTCCAGGCGTGGAACCCTCATAGGGAAGGAAATCCTCAAAGAAAAGTTATTTAAGGTTTTAGTGATTGGAGAGACCAGGAAGTCCACATATATGCGAGGATGACAGGGATTGTCAGATTCGCCATGGATAGGGAATGATACGAGGATTGAACAGGAGTAGGCAGCACAAGGAAAAATGTAGGACACAGGTAACAGATTGAGCGAGAAATTAAGGGACAGCTAGTTCCCAAATCCTGGTAAGGAGAAAGCAGGGAAAGAGCAGGGAGAGAAGGACACAGAGAACTCAGTTAGCAATAGAGAGAGAGCACAGGGGAGAACAACATATACTGCTGGCGAGAAGGTGCCCAAGCATTTCAATGCACAGGGCCTCTGCATAAGGAAAAGATGTGGATGACGCTGAAGAGAGAGAGTCAGTGGATTGCTCCTAGCAGTGGTCATCATTCTGTTGGGGGCGTCAGCATCAAATGGTTGATGCTATCTTTGAAAGGACATGCCTCCGACACAAGTGAATTCCTGTATTCCGGGAAATCAAGGAAGGGTGATTTTTCCATTGCCATCAGCGTGACCACACTGTACCACTAATGCACAGTTAGTGTATGACAGTCAGTAAATTACAAAAGGTATGTATGTATCTGTGATTTTCAGATTCTGCACTCACACGGCATGAGGAAAGGGCCGAGTCACATAAAATCTTGTGAGCACAACAAACTGCTACACTATGGGCCTCATTACGGGTCCGGCGTTAACCGTGCCGGTAAAACCGACAGGTAGCCGCCAGACCCATAAGGAATTACAGGTGCCTGACTTCCCAGTGCCACAGTGCTATTCCGAGTCTGGTGGCTGGGAAGTCTGGTGCCGGTAATGTTGTTAGTCCCCATTCCCAATAGTCTGATAGGACTCCATGGGAATGGGAACAAGGGAGCAGCAGTACCATTAACAACGGTGCTCCTGTGAAAATTCTGCAGGCAGGTGTCGTCCCGTCCGGCAAGTCTGACCCTGGCGGGCAAGACGGCACACGCCGGCAGCATTGTACTGTGCTGGTCTGGAAATAACGGTTCCGTTAGGCTTACCAGCACCGTTGTTTCCAGACCTGCACAGATGTAATGAGGCCCTATGAAGCAATCTTTCAGAATGAATTGCAATGTACCATCATAAAAATGCATCAAGGATTCCAGTGCTGCAGGACAGCTCAGCGGCAATGCGTTTGTCTTGGAAACAAAACAACACAGAGAAGCACAGGTTTGAATCCCAGCCCATGCTTATCGATTTTTCTCTGGTATTAAGCATGTTATAAAAGATTAATTAATTAAGGTTAACACTGTCTTAGTCAATCGCAGTGCCATTAATGTTACAGTCTTTGCAAATCAGAGCCAATTTGCCATCATAATAAATCATCACCGTTCCTCTGGGTTTGACTTGCGTTTGACAATACTGCTTACATATATGTGCCTCAAGCTATGATATGTTTAAGGTAGAATCTTTCACAATGTAATATTGGCTATGCATATGTAGTTGGCCAAATTAAAGAGTAATGCATTCTAGCACGTACATACACATTGCTGAGTTTATTGTGACGATGCTACAAGATCACCTACATTTTTAATAATGGCATGCTATTGGACACTTGGAACTGAGACATATCCCCGTATTCGGTACATTTACTACATGCAGAACCAGTGATTTTCTTTTGTTGTGCTTCCCAGAGAAGAGTCCACAAGTGCATGGAATGTCTTCGTAAAACATGTTTAGTGCATCTTTTCCAAGCCAAATGATGAATACAGCCACTGAGGCTGCGTGCTCTTTAAAGGATTAGAACAACCCAGTATTCCAACACTGTCTGGGTCAATTGCAATGTCATTAACGTTACCGAGATAGCCGAAAGAAAGACATTCGAGTCCCCGGCAGATATTCATTTGCGATCCGTGTAGAAAAGACACATTCCGCTGATTGCCATTTGGAACAAAATCTAAGCATGGAGTTTTGCAATCAACAACTGGCTGTGAGGCTTTGTATTATTGTCACACACTTGGATTGTTCAATTTAGTTACCTCTGGTCAATGACAGATACAGAAACTATCTGCACTCCAGATAATTGACTTTGACAGCATTGAAATGAACTGACAGGATGCAGGCAGTCATTGAAAATGACATCTTCTCTTAGTGCACCTGTGACAATATGGTGCATATGCTAGCAAAATGGGGCACATTCCATTTATATTTTAGATAGGAAGAAGTAGGATGGCTGGGTGCACAGGGGGACAGACGGATTGATACATTAATGTATGACTAGATTGATGTATGGGTATATTTCTAAAAACACAGTGCTGTAGAGGGTGAGATGCAGAAGACACATACGCCTGTCATGGCCCTGCTTGCTAGCTGTTATGAGAATATATTCAATTTCTCATCTAACGTGTGGTATTTCATACGTCCTAAGAGAGTTTATCATTTATTTGTATCATTTAAATTTGAATTCATCCTTCAGGCTTAAGGTGCATGTTCGTTTTGTCAAATACATTAACTGCAATATTTGCAAGCCTTGCTGCAAAATTCCACTGAATCGTTATTGCATTCATAATAATTAGCAAAAGTAGATCTGCTCATGTAAACAAATCAGTGCCTGGTGGCATATATGTTTACATTTTTCTAATAGCCATTTTCCTTCTATTGCACTGTGCACATTCACAGGGGAATTTTAATGCCGTGCCTAAGAAAGTATAGAACTTGCAATAAAAAGAGCACACTTATTAAAATACTCTATATAAATTGGATAGGGGAAGCTTGTTAACATTTCCAGAATCCCATTGCTATTAGATCCGTGCTAGTCCTAAGCAAGTAAACTCACACAAAAAAGAAAACAGACCAGCAATTAACAGACATGTAACTATGAGAGGAATACACAAAAGTGTGGAGGCGACGGAGACCCACATTATTTGATGGAATGATGTGTTACCTTAAAAACAGATAACAAATAATATGCATTCAGATCAGCAAATCATTTACACATATTATGCAACTTGGGTATCCCACTTTAAGTGTAGGAACGGTTAAAGACCACACTCTTCTCACACACTTTCCCTCAACCTGAAAAAGACCTTTCAATCAAATAGAGTCGAACTTTGACATATCTAATTTGCAATAGCTAAGCACTCACATATGTCCTTATGCTTAGCAGTGAAATCCAACAATACCTATATCCACTTTCTATCAGCTGCTTCACCCCAATGTCATTCACCACATCACCCCTTTTCGTATTGGAACTTGGAATTGGCTGTGGCTGCATATCTATGCACTATATGGAAACACATACACAAGTAGATGAATACATGCGCTGATTTGTGGTATTGCACGGAATGTCTTTATTTCATGTCATGATATTTGAAATGAGGATGTTGGTGACAACGGAAGGATTGGCAGGGCGGTTGCCTCTGTGGTCTGCAACCTGGGGCTCTAAAGATGTTTTTTACTATGACTCCCATAATCCCTCCCCGTTGACTAAGCCAGAACAAGCTGAGCAGAGTAGTTAAAAACATTTAGTGACCTAAAGGTTGCAGATCCCTGGATGATTTCAATTGAAGTGGAAGAGAAGGACTTCCTAGTCAGACTTGCATTCTCTGAAGAAATAACCTTTTAATCGCAACATGCCACAATAATAAAAGTATTAAAGATGCATAACGCAATTCAGGTTGTCGTACATAGTGGAACATCAATGATTTCCACGCGTTACCTAAAAAACATAATATTCTATCACATGCAGTTCCAAGATGCATATTAACATTGAAAAGTGATCATTTTGGAAGAGTTTCACAAATTATATTTTAGTGCAAGAAAATGTAATTGCAACTTCCACAAACTATTTCAAAACTCACTGCCACAATGTAAAATGATTATACCCTGGCAAATTAAATCTGCACAGTTGGTTACCATTTGTTGCATTGTAAATCAATATTATTTCTACTAAAATAACACATGCAGATACAATATGTTGCCATCTAACATATATAAATATATGCGTCCCAAAGAAAGCAGTTGTCAATAAAGCGACTAACAATAACAATGTAAAACATTCTTCTGCTGGGCAGCAGGAACTATTTACTGGCACCCTTTGGATGCAATAGCCATTGCTGTCAAACCATAATTATGCTATTTTATTGCAATTAACTGATCATCCCATGCTCCGAAACATCAAAGTGGAGGTGGGAATTGGTTCGTAAAGATTAATGAGGCAGTATTCAGTACTTAACATGGGTTTCTGCCAAATTCTGAACCATCAATTTGTTCACTTCTAATCTGTCGACCATTGATCAATGACAGCACGTTTTGGCAGAAACTCTGTTCAAACAACAGAGTGAGGCATTGATCACTGAGATTTAATTTTGGCTTTTGGTTTGCAGGTTTTCACTGTTTGTGGAGAATGTCTGAATCATCTGTTTTCTCTCGCATCCATAAAGAAAGATTGCTGACTAGTAAAATGTACGTTATCTTTTTTATTGTATTTTTATTTGTGTTTAGATGTTTATTTGTGTTTAGATGTTTGGCTTATTACAAACCTAAACCTGTCATCTCTCTAAAAACACACTACATGTTAACAAAATCAAATTTTAATTGATAGATACAATTCAATACATGATTTGTTAAAAACACCAAACAAAACAATACCTTCATCTTAAAAAAAGCAGAGTTCCGAGCTGAGTTCCAGTCTGCCCCAGAACTCTGTTGTGAGAGGACGTGTTTCTGCAGCAGTGCTCCATTTTCACTGCGTTTCATTGCGTTTCACCTTTAAGAAAAAAAAAGCCCAACCGACCTTCAAAAAGCCCGTGGCCGCGCGGAGCGCGCGCGGAGTTCCGAGCTGAGTTCCAGTCTGCCCCAGAACTCTGTTGTGAGAGGACGTGTTTCTGCAGCAGTGCTCCATTTTCACTGCGTTTCATTGCGTTTCACCTTTAAGAAAAAAAAAGCCCAACCGACCTTCAAAAAGCCCGTGGCCGCGCGGAGCGCGCGCGGAGTTCCGAGCTGAGTTCCAGTCTGCCCCAGTCCGCTCCGGGAGCAGAGGGCTGGGGACTGGCGGCTCCACTAAGGACTCGTGGTCTGAGGGACTGAAGTGCTACAAGGACCTAGAGGTAGGATCCCTCCTGTTTTCCTGTGTCTGCTGGCGCTGGTGTTGACCTCACGAACCATAGGCAGTTTTTTCTCAGCGCTCTGTGCTCCCTGCTGTCCCCAGGATTTCCCACTACCGTCGGCTTACTATTGGCGGAAAGCTACTGACTTGGTTCCGACCTCCCCCCCCATCCCCACCACTCATTTTCTTCTCTCCCTCTTCCCTTCCTTTCTTGCCCTTTGTCCCGTCCCTTGCTTTCTCTGTGTCCTTATCCCTTTCCCATTTCCTGCAAGCCTTTTCCTCCCCGCCTCCTCCCTTCCCTCTTCTGCCCTCCCCCACTGCCGTTTCTTTCCCTCCTCTTCCCTCCCGTCCCCCTCTTTCCTCCCCCCTCCATCTTTCCTCTCTCCCTTGCCCTACCTGCGATGGAGGAAGATCTGGACCAGCGTCTCCTAAGGAGCCGCACAAAGAAAACTCTAATGACAGCACCTCTGTCGGTGCCCAGCAGCGCCGCAGGCTCCGTCTCGTTTCTGCATCCGGCGAGAGTGTTAGCGGCCAGCAACCCGCCTTCTCGAGAAAACCTGGGTCAACCTGTCACAAACCTGGATCACGCTCACCCTGGGTCCACCAAAGACCCCTCTCTGACTGATAGAGACAACGACCACGGTCTGAACCCACCCCTCCATCTGGTGGGCCTAAGCAATGTACCTGTTCTATCTACTTTCTGCCCGCCCATGGAACCACGGACCTCTCTGTCTCTACAGGCCCCTAAAGACAGAGCACTTGGAGGCCGACTGGGCCAGCGGCAGTCTTTGGACACTGAACCCTTCATGGCCCACCCCCGTACCGCTTCTGCGAGTGACTACCCCTGTGCGGGGACCGGAGGGCCCCTGTCAGGGGGTCTGGGGGTGGGCCCAGCTGCAAGTGAAGCGTTACGCGACACTCAACTTTCTCTAAATCCGCCTGCTCCTCCGGCAACCAACTTCCAAGAAAATTCAAGTGTCTCCGACCTGTCTCAACAGTCACAAGATGCTCAGCGGTCACTCCACCTGATCACCAACCTTTCCGCCCAGGCCCCGCTCCTCATGTCTCATGTTACCCCGGATGCCCAGACCACTACGACCCTGATTCACCCTGCTGCGCCGGGTAGCCGGGGCTCTTCCTACCGCGGCGGTGAAGGGCGTCCAGAGAACCCAATGGCCTCTGCTAAGACAGGCCAGCACCCCGCACCGGACGCTCTCACACCACCAGGGATGGGTGTGCCGCCAGCCCCTCCCGGCAACATCCCTGACACCGGGGACTCAAGGCCGTCCGTCATCCTACCCCCAGACTTGCATAATCTTCCAATTTCCTCGAATCCCCCTCTGGAGGAGCTTAGTGAGGCAGACTCTGACCCCTGTTCTGTAACCTCAGACAAGAGCAGCCGTAAATTGACAACCCACCAAAAGAAAAAAAGACCGATTTGCAAAAAAAAAAGACAACTCGGCATCCAAGTCCATAGATTCACTGTTTACTGGTAAACCTATAGCCGCCTCCAGACAGCCGAAAAAGGCTGTTTTGCAACAAGGCCAGAAGAAGAAGACCCACACACAAGTCACTTTACCTATTCCACTTTTGTCAAATGCTCTGCTGAATTTCTTTCAGACGCAAGGCAAAAAGAAACTGTCTAATGACTCAGAACTTTCGGATGCGGAAATTCTTGAAGTCCTGGATGTGACGCCTTAGACATCTAAACCTAGGAAAATCCCTACTCTCGTCAATTCCCAGAGCTCGTTTTCCGGGCAAGTCCCGGCTTCAACTATATCGCCCCTCGGCCCACTAGCAAACTCCTCCCCGCGTTCTTATTTAGGACTCGTCCATCTGGACATCTCGACCTCAACCGCATCCGATGCTGTTCAACTGATTGCACCACCGCTAGCCACGCCAAGACGGCAGGTCCCAGCTCCAAGTCCATCAGACCTTGGTCAGGCGAAGGTTCCATCACCACCGCTACCAAGGCCGGCGGTCACTACTACGATCAGCCCATTAAGCAACAAAAGGGCCTCATACCAGCCCCTTTCAGAAATCTTTGACTTGCTACACCCCAAAGGCGGGCCACAAAGAGAAATGTCGCCTCAACCCTGGACAGAGAACCATCTGATGACTACGTTGCCTGCTGCCAGGCACCAAGATGCCCGGACTCAGTTACCTCAAACAAGAGACCTAAATCTGAGGTCCTTTAGCACGTCTGACTCTGGAGAGTGCAATATCAGGCGCAGGCACTCACTAGCGAACTCGGCGGCTCCAGGCCCAAGGGACTTAACAGCAAGCGGAAGAACTGATTTCTCCTCATTACCTCAGAAAGACCCACTTAACACCAGAAAAGATCTCACAACAATAATGTCGGCAATTACCATCTCTTTGGCCCCGTTCTGCAAGCTGTATGAAACGCTAAGTGACGTTTCCAAAGACAACACGGCCATTTTAGCAAGTATTCAGTCGAAGTTAACCTTCTTAGAAGGCTATATAACAGCTATCGACTTAAAGTACGAATCCCCGCCCACAACAAAAGAGGCGGTACCCTCAGCTGTGGAGCGGTCTGTGGCCTCGTCACCAACACAAGGCCCTTTACCACCACTGATAAACCACAAATCTACACAGACGACTCAGTCAAAATATCCAAATGAAATTGCTTCAGTGTTCCTACACAAAGCAAAAGGATCCCTAACATCCAACCTGCCTACATCTACTTTAAATCTGGCCTTGGGAACTTGCCCGGGCTCGCTCCAACCCCTGTCTAAAGGAAAGAAAATCCTGAAATTAACCGGGATCGATCAACCACTCCCATTAGCCGACAATCTAAATGATCATAGCCCCCCACGAGAGGACTTGCCTTTCAATCTTAGAGATCCCGGAAGCTCGGCTGAAAATGTCATACGCTCAGGCTCCGTGATGGACCTCACCCAGTCCCCCAGACCGACAGCAGTCTGTTCGACCTCAGGTATACAATCACCAACGCCGCCTGGCAAGGGGTATTCCGCCCCTGCGAACGTCCCTATTCCTTGCGAGACTAACTTGAATCCCAGAGCGCCTCCTCACTCCAGCCGGAGGGAGGCCCCTGAGCTGAACAAATCGACGAAGATCCGACATAATGAAGCTCCTTCAAGATACTCAACGGATTCTCAAAATAGACCCAGGACAAGAACTCACTCGGCCAGGTCGTCATCGCAGGAGATGCAGACATCCAGAAGCGCAACAGATAAACACACCCTCCGCACAAGGGGTAATTATACCCGCCTCTTTAAAATAGAGCAACTTTCCAGCAAAGACAAGTACATCACCTTGAATAGAAAAACTGTGCTAAAAATTACATCGACTACACCCTCGCTATGCAAACTAAATTCGGATGATTTCAAAAGGGTGGAGCCTTATCACAGAGACAATAAAGCTAAAGCCTACCTGCACATCTATTCGTCTGCAACTCAAGATATAGGCCCCCGAGCTTGCGACGAACTTAAAGCGCATGGCCTCTTACTGTCAGAGCTAAAGACCCCGGCCCTTAAGAATAATACACAAGACCAACATTCTACAAAAGGAAGACCTGGTGTTCACAGTCCGTCCCAACGGCATAACGATCGAAGAGATACATTGAAGGCACACTTTTTCTACCCATCAAGAACCCGGAAGCCGAGGCAAGATTCACCTGAACGCCCCATAAGACCCGCCGGGGACTCTCTGGATCCATCTCCACGGCCATCTCAATTCTCCAAGCGGTCTATTGACACTCAAGTCCAAGCCAGACAACGTCTACGGCATTCTCCATACCAGCGACCTCGCATGGTGCAAAGAAAGCTAAGCTGGAGAGATCAATCTCCACGAAGAGATCATGCACCTCACAGATCGGGTGGGCAACCCAAACTACCACCGTCGTCAGTTCCGAAAAAATCTGCTCCGCAAACTGGCCCTTGGGACTGGATAAAAGGGGCCCTATCATCCCACCGTCTCAGATAGCAATTACCCAAAGAAGCCGACGCCCAACTAAGTGATAAACTTTTGTCACTGGCCTCCTGGAACACTAGAGGTCACGCGCATCTGACTGACCCCAATACCTTTGACCTGGGCCACTTTGACATCTTCTGTTTGCAAGAAACTTGGCTCCAGGATACACCCTCTATGGACGGGTACGACATTGTGATCTCGCCGGCGACAAAAGGGCTGTTAGGCCGTCCTTCAGCAGGTCTGCTCATTGGTGTACGGTCAGATCAAAATCTAAAAATGCTCAGGACTATAGCCAGTTCATATGGGGTACTGGCAGTCCTAATTGAATGGAACCCTGCTTCGGTACCTCTAAATCGCCGGTCAAAGCAACCTTCATCTCCACCACTCGCTTTGATCACCACATACTGGAACCCGCAAAGAACTACAACGCAACTCTTCTGCCAAACTATGGCAGAGGTTATTGATGAGATCCTTATTGAATGCAACACTCCTTTCATACTGGTATGCGGTGATCTCAATGCGAAGTGCAGCCAGCAGAAGACAGTCCCTAAAAAATCAACCGAGGCAACACAAGCAGAGCACAGAGGCCAAGCATGGTTGACCCTCATGGCATCCCGGAACCTACACAACGTTGCCTGGATCCGTGAAGGGCAGACGCCTCTCCCGACCTGGGAGAGGGGCCGGTCGACAGCCACATTGGACTATATTTTTGCGTCTCAAGCTCTGTGTGCTGCAATTCAAGACTTCAAGGTGGTTAAAACGACCGCCAGCGACCATAACTTGCTCACCACTTCTTGGAGCTCTTCAGCAAGGCATTCAACTTATTATTTACCATCGATTGAAACAAATCCCCAACAATCACGCTTGCGACTGACCCTGGCCAACATTAGAGCTATCACCGACCAGTACGTGGCCGAATTTGGGATTGATCAACCTTCCATACCATCGTCCAGGCCGGACTACCTTCCCTTGCTCCTAAAGTATAGACATCATCTGGCAGTGGGCCCAGCTATCCCTAAACTTTGCAACCACCAGTATGACATGGAAACTGCGAGGAGGAAAAACACCTTGAGAAATCTGAGAAGATGTGCAAAGGCCATCAATACCATAGAGGCATGGGATCGCTGGAGCACTGGAAAAAAAGCCTACAAATCATGGATCAGGGCACGTCGTGCTGTTTTATACCAACAGGACGCAGAATCAATGATGAAAGTCCTAAATGCAAAAAAAACGGCAGATTTCTGGGACTTGGTAAACGCTACGCAAGGATCCACAACTTACAACATGAGCAACTCTGTTCCGGAACAAGTTTGGGTCACGTTCTTCACTGAGCTATTTGCCAGCCCAACCCAGGATATGATCCCGTCCTTTGACACCACCGGAGCACCCTGGATCGATCTTTCCCTAATATCAGGCATAAGTACAGCCATCCAAAAGTTAAAATCATCCAGAGCCCCAGGCCCGGACGGCCTGTCGAACATAGATCTAAAGAAGCATCACGTGGAATGGGCCGCCTTTATGAGCATTCTGTTTGACCACTGCAGATCTACCAGACAGATCTCATCATCATGGTGTAAAGCAATCATCATACCTATCTTCAAACATGGAAGCAGAGAAGTACCGGAAAACTACCGCCCGATTGCTCTATTGGACATAATGGGAAAATTATTTGCCACCCTTCTTTTGGATCACTTCCACCGATGGGAGAAAACAGCTCCCTGCAGCGATCCCTACCAACTAGGCTTCAAGAAAAACGGTAGCACCACATTGAACATCTTCATACTTTCAATTCTAAAAGCCAAAATAAAGCAGGGAGCCCCGGCGGTGTATGCGGCTTTTATCGACCTTTCTCAGGCGTTCGACAAAGTGGACCGACCTAGACTATGGAGAAAGCTGGAAAACTGGAAGTGTCCTCCAGCGATACTACACCCTATAATAGCCCTGCATACCAATACCTCTCTTAATGTCCGTCTAAATAAACAGGGGGCCCTGTCCAGAAATATTCAGGCGCATAGAGGTGTTAAACAAGGCTGTCCTCTGGCTCCGGCACTTTTCGTGGCTTTTTTGGGGGACTTCAAAGATTCAGAAGCGTTGGTGCGATGCTTCCCCCCGAAGTTTGGCAATCTTCCCCTGTCCCGCCTCCTATACGCCGATGATATGATTTTGTTTGATCAAACGCCGATCGGCCTCCAAAGACAGCTGGACAATTTGGCAATCTATATGACCACCAATAATTTACAAATAAACCAGACCAAAACCAAAATTATGATCTTGTCCTCTGCACGCCACCCGCCGAAACCCACCGGGTCTTGGTCAATATGCGAAACCAGAATTGAAGTGGTCCATCAATTTAAATATCTAGGTGTGCTCCTAGACGGGTCATTACATGAAATCAAAATGCAGCATCACCTCTGGACCAAAACAAAACAATTGACTTCCCAATTACGAGCACTCGACAGGAAGTTTGGCAAATTTTCACTAATGCCGGCCATCAACTTCTATAAGGGTAAAGTGGTACCCTCTCTGACCTACGGCATGGATGCCATGTTCACCGTACCTCCCCAACTATGGCGGAAACTAGAGGCCTACATATGGAAGTCCCTTTTAGGTCTGCCGAACGCTATTCCCATAGAAGCAATCAGACGAGAGCTGGGCCTTTTGTCTCTAAGTGCCACCGTTAGTGGGGCTGCACTGGCCCTATTCAGGAAAACATTAATTAAAGACAGTCTGCCAATCTTCAAAATAATTGGGCAGGAACTTGAATCAACCACTACCAAGTCGGTCCAAAAGTGGGTCTTTCTTCAAAAAACCAAACTGGAAGGCCTGCAATGCTCACTCAATGACCTGATAACGAACCCACAAAGAGTAAGTGAAAAACTAAAACTGCAGGACTGGATCACCACCGTGGACAAAGCAGCCTCCACCAAGTGCTTAAACCATCTACCTCCAACCTATAATAAATTGAAACTTCCCATGACGTACTGTCTCCAATTTCTAGATAAAAAACTACGCTCAACATTTTTAAGGGCTCGCTTAAATCTGCTCCATACCCGTGAAATCTTAGGAAGAAGACTGCAGGCCAGTTCAATTACATGCAGATTGTGTGAAGACCCTGGCTCTGTGGAGAACATCCGCCATCTGCTCCTAAACTGCCCGGCTTTGAACGACATTCGCGCCCCATTTTTGACTCCGCTTTGGCATGACTCGGTCTTGATCGAGGAGCACACGTGGTGGTGCCGTCTAATATCTGGCGAGAAGTCTCGATGGGCGGTAGTCACGACCAAAATACTAGAAGCAGCTTTTATTAAAATCGGCGGCTTAGCCAGTGACCGGCCGAACATGGCTGTTTAACTAATGTTTCTGTGTAACCTTTGAAAATTTCTGTGAAGCTGAGTCGCTGGGTCTTAACTTGGCGAACCTTTCTTCTTCTTTTGATTTTCTTTTGATTTTCATCTACTGTAACTATCAACTTCTTGTAAAAATCATTTTTCCTTTGATTATACACAAGTAATAAAAAAAAAAAAAAAAAAAAAGCAGAGTGCTCCAAATACACAATATTACCCACCGTCTTCAATTCATATTCAAAGTTTACTCAAAAAACATACTAGAAATAGATGAAATATGAATCAATACTCACTCACCTTCCATGTATTAATTAAATACACCTTTAAAAAAAATCAATTGCTTCTACATATCTTATTACATTACAAACCAAACTAACGTTTTCACCAATTATAATGAAAAACCACTGTTCCTCCACAGTTAGACTAGTCAGCTTTGAGATTAATTTCCCTAAGTGGCAAGTTATCAGGTCCACCCATTCTGCGCAAAAGAGCAAAACATGCTTAGCGTTTCAATCTCCCCATTTTTCTGACACCATCTACATGAAGTGTCTTTAACCCCATCTTTCATTCAGGAGACTAGCACTTCTGTCGTAGGGAACAAATTGAGTCGCAGTCACATAAACTGGGTGCGGAAATGTTTACTAGGATATTTTGCCAAATATCTAGGGACTGTGTTGTAAGCTCTCACTTAAGTATTGCAGTGATAAAATAATGTCGATCTTTCCTTTTCATCCTGTTTTCTAATCCAATCCCTTTGCAGTAACTTCCGCTTATATACATTTGTAGACCTTCTTCCACTGTTCCAAGATCCACTCCCCACCCCGATCAAACCAATTTTTAAGTATGTTAAACACTACTCAGTGTAGTTTATTACACATTTGCAAAATAAATTCAGTTACTTCCAAACCATAATGTAACGAGATAATAGGCCGAGTTAATTTCTGATGACCGAAACAGACACCCCATTTGGAAGCCCCAAGACTCTTCTCCAAAATATACCTTGCCGTTTGGGCCACACATCATAAGGAAGGCTCAAGACAGCTTCAGCTCCATAACTCAGAATGGGCCCTACCGTCTCTTTATAAACAGTTAGCACAGGGACTATAGAAAAGCTAGATTTGTGTCCTTGACTCTTAATTCTAGTTCCCTAGTTCTGCAATTCACATTGCATATTCCAAAGTCGGTAGGATGTTAACTCTTAGATATAACATAAAGCGCAGCAAATGTTCTGAAAAAGTAGATACATGGTTTTCCAATGTCAAAATGTTGGCTACAAAACATTACATAGCTCATTTTCTTAAGTAGGAAGTCTATGTTCTTAATTATATCCCACTCCTCAGACTTTTTCCCTAATGATACCTATAAAATGGCATGGTTGTTCTACTCTGAGGTTTCCAGATCTATGTCGACCAGAACATCTTTTACTATCTTCTCTGACCCATCATACATCCCCTGGCCCAATTATTTATCATGCCATTTTTCACATGATTTAATAGGGTAACCTTTCACAGATTATTCCATATTGTTTTCACAAATAACTTGCAACAACGTACGTTCCATGAAGTAGTTAGAGATGTGAGTCCGGGCTCACACCTTATGACTGCAATGGTAACTGCCCTTGGTATTCTAAGTAACTTTCTCCAGATTTTCCCTCAAAACGGTCTAGCCATTTCATGTATTTATGTACCAGGACCTCCATCCCGTAAAGTGCCAATGTTATGAATGCAGAGATAACCTTCAATTGAATGACCACCCTTCCTAATGACAAATCCTCTGATAAGGTTTCATTTTCTGCGAATATTTCTACCTACAATCTGCTCCTAATGTCCCTGAGTAGGTTGATTGCAGATAGGCACTGCCAAGTAAGTGTAGGTGCCAACAATCTCCAGGGGAACTCTGCCAATTTTCAAATTAAAAGAGGGTTTATTTGTACAGGATCTCCAATAAAATGGCCATGACCTTTGTTTTCTGGGGATTAATATTTAAATTGTTGTTGTTTGCATACTCAAGTATGGCATTCAAGGATCTCTGACGACCCAATGGAGTGTGGTCCATCACGATAGTATCATCCGCATATGAAAGCCAGTCAACAGGCACTTGGCCAATATTGGGAGGGAAATTGCATTAACCAACAAAGACCTTATCCAGGTCGAAGACATAAAGGTTGTAAAAGACCAGGGAAAGACACATCCTTTCTGGAGCCCAGGATAGGTGTAAATTAGGCCAGTCATAGTTACCTCTACGTCCAGCCTAACCTGGAAAGCTATATCCGTGTACACAGATTTTATAAAATGTAATAGAGTCGTACCCATTTTCCTATTTTCAAGTTTACAGCAGAGTTTTTTTTCTCTGACCAGTGTCAAAAGCACCAGAATAGTCAATGAAGCAGACATACAATTATTTCTCCGCATCTCTATGGGTTCCAGTTATGATGTGATGTAATGCCCAGATGTTATCCATGGTGCCCCAGACAAAAACCATTATGTTTCCAGGGTAGGAGATGCTTTTCCCAAATCCATCTGTTAACCATATGGAGTATTAGTGTTGAGAAGGTTTTAGCAATTGAAACAATCATTGCCAATAGCTTGTAATTATGGGTGACATTTCTGCCACCCTTTGTGTAAACTGGGACCAAGATTGACTTTTCCTAGCTATTGGGAATCTTATCACTATACCAAATGGTAGTGTATACTTTCAACAGGAGGGAAGCCCATAGCTCAGGATTGCGCTTTATTACTGCATTTGAGTAAATCTCATTTGTTATTTCTGTAGAACGACAACAAGTAACTGGTTTTAGAATATTTTTAATGCATGCTTTCATGAATAATGGTGCCATGTACATTTTCCCCAGCTCACTGTAGCAATTACAGGATAACAAAAAATTAACAACAGACTTGGGAAGCATTCCACAGGCCAGGAAAATTACAGAATTACCACCCCTCCAAAAGTGAATAAAAGTCGCAACCTGGAGGTTGTCAATTCTGAATTCAATTAACAGACTTCGCATATAGGCTAGAGTTATGGCCTTGGATGGATTTCGGGAAAATATTATTCACCCCTGATTTCAACCTTGTGCATGAACTAAAAAGACGTTCCAGCATAGCCAACACACATAGGCATCACAATGTACACATCAATACAGACATGTCACACATGACACAAACTCAGCCATGCATGCAGTGGCAATGAAGTGGAAGGGGACCCTGAAAGCAGACACTGATGACGCCAAAATGGTAAAGCAACACATGTGCTGCATGGTGCATAGCACCTGCATCACACATTAGCCTGTGAGTGGCATGGACCATCCACAAACATGACACATGCCAGCACACAGATGGCATGTAGCATAGCCATGACAGAACTGACAAGGACACCCAGATGGGAGTTAATCACTACGGTCCAGCATCCATGTCAAACACATATCATCAAACAGAACATGCAAAAGAGTGGGACAAAACACACATTTGTCACACGCTGCAACAACGCCAGTATGTTCAAATACAGTGATGGAAGGCACATGTATACATCAATAGTAGGTCACTTGGACATGACACAAGTCAATTCTCATGTTGAACATTCAATCAGGGCTCAGAAGTGATCGGGTGCAGTGCATGCGTAGGTGAACATCAGTCAATCAGCCTGATTGATGAAATCATTTGTGTAAAAAGTCAATATATGTGGTGCTTTGTGGGGGAAAATCCCTGTCTGAAGTATGGTGAATTTGGGGTAGAACGGCACACAAATGTGCGTTTATCATGCAAATAATACCATCAATCAGGCATAATAAAGAGAAAAATTGTATTAACAATGTTGTGGCATGACCGCAGTTTAAGGGCAAGTGCAGTCATCATGTGCAAAGTGTTTGCAATGGCCAGTAGGGATACAGTGAACCCCAAACCCAAGGGCGGGGGATGGGTTGGAGGCACTATATTGGTCACATATAGCAGTTATGACTACACAGCCTGACCTGGCACTCAATCAGAACACATCACCCAAGCAACATACACATGGTCTGGACAAACACGCATGGGCACTCACCGAACAGTGGGCCTCATTACGACCCTGGTGCAAAGGGATACCAGGCACCGGTAAGGACACCGTTGCCGGGAATCCCTTTGTGCCCTATTCCGAGGTCCCTTAACGGGTCCCGCTATGGGCGCCTGGTTTTACCAGGCGGCCTTAGCGGGAGCCGCAAAGGGACCAGGGAGCAAATAACGGTACCGCAAATTGTGGTACCATTATTAGCTCCCTCCCCATTCCCATTGAGCACTATGGGGGCTCAAATGGGAATGGGGATTGAATTTTTCAATGAGGACTTACCGGTCCCGCAAAGGTCGGACTAGACCGGTAAGTCCCCATTGAACCAGGTCGGAGTCAGAACTGGCCCATTGTTTTAAGATCTGGTAGGTCTCCCACGCCTGCCTTGGATCTGATCCTCTGCGATGAACCCTCCAGTGATTGCCACATGTTCTGTGAGTTCATCCTCCTCTGGTGGTGACCCACTGCCAGTCACCAGAGTAGAGGCATAATTGGAAGCTAGCTTGTTTTATGCTCAGCATTTGAGGTCATTCCAGCACTTTGAGCAGTCATCAGCTGTGCGCTTCACAAATCCAAGGGAACTAATCTGGTCCGCGATGCACTGCCAGTGGGCCCTACACTGAGCGGTCATAGTCTTGCACCCTGCCGTCAACAGCATGTCGCGGCCATATGCCAACAAGTAGCCCACAAGTGTGTCTAGTTCCACATCATTGAAACTCTGCTTCCTTGATGTGCCGGAGGGGCGAGCCGTGTCTGGTGTCCCAGCCTGTTCCACAAGAGCACGCTTCTTCCTCTTGAGAGGTGGTGCGGATCCTGAGTGGCTTAGTCTGTAGGGGCTGAAGCACAGTGGACTGGCCACTGGAGGCAGGCATAATGACCTAAGGTCTCAATGCAGGCATTGGCTGCTGGGTGCTGTTGACAGGATCAAGCAGCACAACTGCCTTGGTGTGAGGGTCCGGGACCAACACTGTCCCTTCTGGGTGACTCAGAGCCGGGGTGGAGTGAGCTGTAGCTGCTCCTGCAGCCTCCTTACCCTGGCGACTTGTGGCAACAGATGACATTGCTGCCCCAGATCCATGTGGCCTGGTGACAGCAACGTTCACAGCCATACGTGGGTTGGACTTCGTGACACTGAAGTTGGCCTTTGAGTCATCCCATGCCAGTTTGGTGACCAATCTTGGCCGAGTTAACAGGGCCTGAGCTGGGATGGTGTCAGCTGCATCTCCCTGACCCACTGGGGGGCATAGATGTCCCTGAATAGTCCTGGACACACTGCCTACATTTGCCACCACTGCCACCTTGGCCACGCTGCTCATCCTGGCCAAGGCCCCTACAGTGGCCACCTCTTGGAGGTCGGCCACCTTTGCCTCCCTTACTACTTGGTCACCTCCCAACCATGGCACTGATGTTCTTGTGCGAATGGGAGGTGCAGAAAACAATTGTCTTGGGCAATTGGGGTGAAGGGGGCAGGGTACTAGATGGAATACGTACCCCTGTGCTCTTGCAAGGCTGTCTGTGACCCCTGGGGGAAAATGACAGATCACGCAATGCTCAGACACCCCAAAAACAAAAACAAACATGCACATGACCCCTCGGTAGCCCACATGCGTGGAATGAAGGACCTGCAGTACTCTGTGGCACCCAGAAAGACAGAAAATGCATACCATGGTACACGCGGGCTACAATGACCTCTGAATGGGTACGCAACACACGGGGGCAACCACAGTGGAAAAATATGTGCGCCACTCACCGTCTGCCTGGAAAATGAACGTAAAAAAGATGCGCATGTGCACGTTGGCAATACCCTGCCAAAAGAAGAATTGCGCTCTGCCTCAGTAAACAAGGAGTATGCACTGCAACCTTTGTGATGTAATCACGTGTGAACCGACAAGAAGTACAAGAATCACCCGCTCGCTCTCCACAAAAAGAACGTACAAGAAAATGGCGTCCTACACGGACCTTTAACCCCTGCCCACAGAAACGCCTATGCATGCCACGTCACTTAGGCACTTACGTGCTAAGGCCCTTTCCTCGAATTACATGCTGACGTGCTATTTTTCATGTGTGGATTCACTCTGCATCAAGCTGGCCACAACCCAGGGAAGACCACGCTCCTGCCCAGAAGGCCATTTTCGAATACCTGTTTGGGCGCATCGTACTACTAGGACAGGTCGTCGGCACTGGGTTGCTCCATGTGCTGGATCTTCTTGCAACCCCCCTCCTCAACTGTACCCCCTATGCACCAGTCATCCTCTGTGCCTTCTTTCCGGCCAAGTATCACCTGGGCTCCCTGTGGAGCTGCACCTGAGCCAGTGGGCAGGTTGGTAGAGGACACATCCCTGCCACAGTCGGGAATCGGAGGTCCAGCAGGGGTGGCCACCCACCAACTGGACCCCAACAAATGTAGGTCATGCAGGCATCAACAAGCAAGGCACGTGCACAGCGGCACCATAGGATTCCATCAGCCTGGATGCCGTCATTGTGCCAGAGGCAGTTGCATTGGAGGCAGCAGCAGGCTCAGCGTGGGAGTCATCATGGCTTGGGCTCATCAACATCCTGTGGGCAGACATTGGCCGGCGGGCAAGTGGATCCAGGATTGGGAGTATCTTCCATGTGGCAGCGGTTGGGCCAGTAAATAGATGCAAAGCAGCATCGGGCAGAGAGGGCACAGCTCACAATGGTCATGGCGGAGAACTCCATGCGCCGGGCTTTGAGGTGGGTCAAGTGTCTTGAGGCAACTCGCAGGGATTTGGAGTGTGCCATGGCTGCATCCCTGCGAGACTTCCAGGCCAGGGAACAGGCCCACCTCTGGAACATCGACATTGAGTTTGATGATGCCCTGGCCCGGGACAACATCAAAAAGTAAGCCGTCGGACTAGCCCACCGCCTTTTTATATAGTTATTTAGGATTAGGTTTCATTTAGTTTTTTTATGATTTGGAGTACACAGACCTTTCTCCCATTTTTGTATATCGTTGTGTTTTAAATAGGGTTTTCTGTAGGTTTCATTTTGTTTTGTGATCATGGACCCTTCAGACTTTCATTGTAAATAGTTCTGGACATGTATATACTTTCTTTTTTTCTTTTATCCAATGGAGTAATAGTTTTTTATGCTTTTCAATTTTGGAATAATTTCTATTGACTTTGGCGTTGGACCACTTTTCATATGTCTTGGATTTTAATTTTTCCTTGGATTTTACTTTCTTTTTCATATTGCATTCATTATTTCATCATTTGCATGTGTGGTTTTCATTTTGTTGTTTGCTTTTCTTTTTAAGCAAGTTCATAAATCTTCATTATTGGTGTGGTCTACTTTGATTGATTTTGTGCATGTCTCTATGAGCATTTGCTCAATCATGTGTTGCCACTGTGTGTAGGACATTTATTCATGTCTTGAGTCAACTCGCAGGGATTTGGAGTGTGCCATGGCTGCATCCCTGCGAGACTTCCAGGCCAGGGAACAGGCCCACCTCTGGAACATCAACATTGAGTTTGATGATGCCTGGCCCAGGACAACATCAAAAAGTAAGCCGTCGGACTAGCCCACCGCCTTTTTATATAGTTATTTAGCATTAGGTTTCATTTAGTTTTTTATGATTTGGAGTACACAGACCTTTCTCCCATTTTGTATATCGTTGTGTTGTGTTAACATGCTGGTTATTTTCAGACTCTCATGGCATGGGTAATTTACTAGGGAGTGGGTGCAGTGGATTGTTGGGTGTTTGTACTGGGGATAGGGGGGTGGGATTTGGGTTGGCATTAGGGCCATGGGTCTGTATTGTTATGACATGGTGTTTGGGTGGGCATGAGTCGGGGGCTGCTGGCAGGTGCCCGTCACTGGTGGGGGGGGCATGAGTCGGGGCCTGCTGGCAGGTGCCCGTCAATGGGGGTGGGGTGGAGGGACATGTGTCGGGGCCTGCTGGCAGGTGCCCGTCAATGGGAATGGGATGGGGTGGAGGGACATGTGTCGGGGACTGCTGGCAGGTGTCCGTGAATGGGGGTGGGGTGGAGGGACATGAGTCAGAGCCTGCTGGCAGGGGCACGGCACTGGTGTAAAGCTCACTTATCCTGCTTCCACCAGCACAATCGGGTGAAAAGCTCACTTGCGTACCCCGGAATACATGTACCATGCTCCCGGCAGCGAAATCGCCTTTAAAGCTCACTCGCGTACCCCAGAATACACGTACCCCACTCCCGGCAGCAAAATCGCATGTAAAACTCACTTGCGTACCCCGGAATACACATAGCCTGCTTCCATCAGCGAAATCATGTGTAAAACTCACTCGCGTACCCCAGAAAATACGTACCCCGCTCCCGCCAGTGAAATCGCATGGACAACTCACTTGCGTACCCTGGAATAGATGTACCCCGCTCCCGCCAGCGAAATTGTGTGTAAAGCTCACTCGCGTACTCAAGAATACATGTACCCTGCTCGCGCCAGCGAAATCGTGTGGACAGCCCATCACCCCTGACCATGCCCTGCAGGCAGCCCACACCACGGGGGACCACAATACACCTCTGGGCATGCCCCGCAGGCAGCCCATCCACCCTGACCATGCCTTGCAGGCAGCCCACACCACGGGGGACCACCATACACCCCTGGGGAAGCCCCGCATTCAGCCCATTTACCCTGACCATGACCCGTAGGCAGCCCATCACCCCTGACCATGCCCTGCAGGCATCCCACATGACAGGGTCTACCATACACCCCTGGGCATGCCTCGCAGGCAGCCCATCCACCCTGACCATGACACGCAGGCAGCCAATCACCCCTGACTATGCCCTGGAGGCAGCCCACACCACGGGGGACCACCATACACCCCTGGGCAAGCCCAGCATTCGGCCCATCCATCCTGACCATGACCTGCAGGCAGCCCATTACCACTGACCATGTCCTGCAGGCAGCCCACACCACAGGGTCTACCATACACCCCTGGGCATGCCTCGCAGGCAGCCCATCCACCCTGACCATGACATGCAGGCAGCCAATCACCCCTGACTATGCCCTGCAGGCAGCCCACACCACAGGGGACCACCATACATCCCTGGGCATGTCCTGCAGGCAGCCCATCATCCCTGACCATGACCCGTAGGCAGCCCACACCACAGGTGGGACTTTTTCCACACAATTTGCCTGGCGCAGGCGGAGTGCGCATGTTCAAGGGGGTGCGGGAGTTGATTTTCACATGTTTTGGCTGCTGCAAGCGGGGTATGTGTATTGAAGCGGGTGTGCAGGGAGATTTCCATGCGTTTTGGCTCCCGCGAGCGGGGTATGTGTAATTTGTCACACAATTACAGTGTAGCGGCCCTGTAAACGGGTGCAGAGTTAGCGCGGCCCTTTGTACAATATTGGGGATTTCTATGGCTTTTCCATGCGGAAGGTGCATGCTTGGGGGCGTAACTGGTGCTGCGGGATGTTCGCTGTGCCACGGCTGCAAATGGCTTGGGTTATCCATGAATACGCGGTGCGCCAGAATGCTGTTTAGCGTACATGGCTGGTGCACGCTGGTGCACGCTCCCTCTCTGAGCTGCCCGTGTGCACTACTTCTGCGCTGAATTCTATCAATTACCCCCATAATCAATACGTGAGGAGTATTTCTCATTTGTCCAGGTGTCGGTTGCACAATCCATATGCTCAGGGGAGTGATTCAAAAATGTCATCCAATAGTCATCAAAGAATTGTAACCCTGTATGTCCATTGACAAATATGAGTAGCCACAAGATTTATGATTGCTTTTTGGTACACGTGCAGTAGAAATATGCAATAACTTTCAATCGCTGTTGGATTTTATAATTGCAAGCACTGATGCCCAATAAGAGTTGAAATCCCCAGCCACCACCACCCCAGAGGTGGGATATGATATCAGCCATTCACGCAGTATAAGCTCTAGCAGATCAATTATGGTGTCAGTAAAGGACCCTCAAGAGGTGTTATAGATGGTAACAACAAGCATCTCCCCAATCGTAGCATCCTTCCACAACACCCAACCCTCTTGCACATAAGGAGAGGAGATTCCTATATCAAACTCGCTAAGTGAAAGGGAATTCCTAACTCCCATGCCCCCCACCAGGGCAGCCCCTCCCAGAGTGAACTGCAGGCTTAACTATGGATATGAAACAGTCAATGTGTAAGTTATCATGGAGCTAAGTCTCCTGAAATACAAAGATGTTGCATAACTGTAATGCCAGCTTCCCCTGAATACTCGGGTTGGAAGAATGTCCTCAACTATTTCAGGAGAGCATCTGAATGACCTTTTCCCCAGACTTATTTCAATTTCCATATGTCGACAAGGATAACAGTATCCATCGTGTTTATTCGGCTTCGCTGTTCACAGACACAGTGGGGGTCATTCTGAGGTTGGAGGTAAGGTAAGAACGATTCCGGTAAAGGATTACCGGCATCGCTTACCACTACGGCCCATTCTGACCAACCAGACCACTAATTACAGCATCGAACTTAACAATGCCGTAAATAGCGGTCCAGGCCCGTGCCACCCACACAACATGCCGGCATTACCGGCATGCCGTAAACAGGACCTGATCACAAGCCATGCGGACATGCAAATAATGGCCTACTGAAGGCCGAAAAGTACCTTACCGGCATGGAGGAAATACCAGCATCTCCAAGAAGGTGTTAAGAACCCTGAGCAGTGTTTCCAAGAGCCACAGGTGCACCCAATCAGCACAGGTGGAGGCAATGGAGTCTGGCACAGCACAAAAGGAGCACACCCACACACCACACCCACTCCCACACCAAGATGATACCAATAGTAGTAGCATTACTGGAGCTGGAGGCCCTGCTTGCAGGGCAGCAACAACAACAACAGCAACAACAACAACCACAGCCCCCACCATAGAGGATACACAGGAGGAGAAGGAAGGTGAGACAGGGCCAGTATGCCCCACCAGTGCAGGCACCATTACCATGCCAGCAGGCCCCAATCCCTTGCATCAGAGCCACCCCCTTCAACCTAACACCAGAACAGATCCACACCCTGTACCGGCTTGCCACCGGACACCATCACCACCATAGTGGACCTGATAAATGATGACATAGTGAGCCTCATAGAAATACGCATCACCATCCCCCCTCTACTGAAGGTAGTGCCTGTGCTCCACTTCCTTGCCACAGGCACCTACCAGCACACAGTGGGGCACATGCATAGCATATCACAACCATTATTTTCCCGGATACTGACCAAAGTGCTGGATGCCCTCCTCAAGCACACAAGGGACTACATATCCCTACCACGGACTCCCCAGGAGATATTCGATACAAAAGTTGCCTTCCATGCACTGGCAGGCATGCCAAATTGCATAGGTGCCCTCGACCGCACCCACGTGGAGTTGGTGGTCCTGCATGCCATGGAGGTGGCGTATCGCAACCGCAAGCAATACCACTCCATCAACGTGCAGATGGTATGTAATGCCAGTAAGATCATCACACATTGCTGTGCCCAATATCCAGGATCAACTCATGACTCCTTGGTCCTGCGGAACTCCACGCTACCACACTATATGGAGCGACATGCTGGACGACGTGACTGGCTGCTTGGTGAGTTGCCTGAATGGGCCATGGCAGTGCATCGGGGTTGTGAGGTGGGTGGCTGCATACTCCACCTGGGTAGGAAGGGGGGAAGATGCATACTCCACCTGGGTGGAAGGGGGGGGGATTCATACTCCACCTGGGAGGGAAGGGGGGGATGCATACTCCACCTGGGTGGGAATGTTGACGCCAGTGCACGATGTGCACCTCACCGAACAATGTGCCCCAAAGCAAGTGATACGGCACATGACTACAAAATCACACAGTGATGAAATAAAGCCGACACCTAACACTACATGACTGACAGGTAACCAGGCCACATCCCACAACACATGTGCCACTCATTGGCGGTGCTTACACGCCATCAGGGCATCCTGCACTATGCACTGCAAATGCACTATGTCGCAGCCTCCTTCATATCATCACATAGGACAGTCATCCCTGGGAGTGCATTTAAGTGAGCCTAACAGGGATACCACAGCATGTCACTGGTTCCGCACACCCATAGTAGTGCTGCAAGTCACCATGGTACTGATCAGTGCAGAATGATGAATATGCTACTGACTACAGCCAACATTCCCTGCCACCAAATCAGGGCCAGAAATGGGGCCAATGCATCCATGGACGGTTCATCTGGAGAACAAATGATCAGAGTGTGCATACCAACGGTGAGTAAACACTCGAGTAGAGATAAAACAGTGTACTAGCTGGCCCTAAGGGAAGAAAACCCTGTCCCTGACAGGAGTGCCTGGCCCTAGGTGGCGTGTGATGGAACGCCTATCTAATAGGGATAGTTTAAGAAAATCTGTCCCTCAGTACTAGCAATTGTGACATTCAGATGTATTTCAAGGAACGCATATTACAATCGGACAAGACCACAACTGATCAGCTGTTCATGTACTCGCAGAACTGGATATTAGATTCTTCCAGGCACCAGCTCAGATCTAATGCTTTATCAGCTACTTATAACCTAGTAGATTGTGTATTTTAATCCACCCATGGGTATTATAATCACCAGGTATAATCAGTGTGGTCCACTCAATGAATAGTTTAAAAATGGGCATTTAAAGTCCATTCTATAAAAGCTCACTCTGCATTAGTATGAACTAAACGAAATCTATATGGTGTCCATCTTTCGTATATCTGGACATCCGTAGGATCACCAGAGCCCTTGTGGTCCTTGTGGTCGACCGGTTTCGATGGCGATCTCTTTCAAGCCATCTTCTTCAGGACTATGGTTGTACAAAGGAGCTGAGTTCCGGTGTCGGAGTGCCGGAGTCTTCGGCACCAAGGGCGAATGCCTACCTCCCCTGTAGGGAGACAAAAAAACAGTGCGAGGGGACGGGAGTCAGTGGCCCCATCACTCCGTCTGTCTGCACTAGTAGTAGCTAGTGTAAAAACACTGTTTTGTGCCAATGCAATATCATTGGCAGGGATAGATTTTCTTAAACTATCCCTATTAGATTGGCCTTCCATCACACGTCACCTAGGACCAGGCACTCCTGTCATGGATAGGGTGTTATTCCCTTAGGGCTTGCTAGTACACTGTTTTATCTCTACTCAAGTGTTTACTTACGATTGGTATGCAACACCAATCTAACATGTCTTCCTATAAAAGTGCCAGGTCAATAAACACAAGATAGCAGGATAAGCGATCTCTCTAAGATTGTAATAATTTCCGTCTTCACTGACTTTTGCAGATGTTCTAAAAAAAGTGAAGAAAATGATTTGCCCAACACACCCAAAAGGGAAATAGGGCAGCAAAAACCTGGATCTGCTGCATTGCCCTTTTTGAAGGACGACCTCCAGGAACTGTGGACCTCTCATGTGTGTATCACCTGCTTCAATATCAATACCATGAAGTCTGCCCATAATTATGGTTCTGCCTTGGGCATCACATTGGTCTGCTCGTCTGGTCCGGGTGCTCGGGGAAGTACTTGCCTCATTGATTAACCTAATGATGTTATCTCTTTCACAGCCAGTCAACCGTTGCTTGCGATTGGTACACCTACCCCTTTTGTGGGTTTCTTTTGATCCCAAAACAGTCCTGTGAAAATGTTGTATCCATATTCCCTCCATCACCATATTAGCCTGCAAAGCCATTTGCGAAGAGGCTTGACTATTTAATAATTGCCACAGTTCTCCTGTCTTCCTCTTACCAATTATCGTGTTGTAATAAAGTGGCTTTATGTAGATTCAACCAGTTCTTAAACTTCTATTTCTTTTTCCTCAGTATTTGGACGACACATGAGTTTGTACAGTTTTTATTTTTGTGGATATCATCTCACAACTGTTTCTTATGCGCCACTACCTCCAAATCCAAGACGTGTTTATGTTGAAATCCACACTTCTGCGCCCCCTACTATGTTCCACAAAATCACACAATAAAAGTGGGTAATCAGTGGTAAATTAGTTTTGCTGGCACCTCAGTTATTCAAGCACCTCATGTATCTCTCGGTTAAAAGGTGTATGTCCTGAGCTTGCATACAAACTCCATTCCATCCCTGAGAGACCTCCAAGGTTTGGCCATACGAATCAAATATTATGGTCACTAATCACTGTGTTAAGAACTTTAAAGTTCTCAATCGCTGGAATGAGCTTTTGGGACACACACATGTAATCCAGAACCAATTTTTCTAAGCCCCTAGACCATGTCGGTTGACAGGATATGTCTCCCTGAATTTGACCATTTAACTTGTGTAAACCCATCTGGTTCCACTCTTTGAGCCAGTATACATCTCTTTTTTTAGCTGAGCTGAGTAAATGGGCATCTTCTTTCAGAAAATTAACCTTTTTATCCATGCAGGTTGCGTTCAGATCATCATAGATACGTATCTCAGGGTTTGACATTTCAATATAGCAGTCATCGATTAAATCAGTAGCACAGTCCACAAATTCCTCACTGCCAAAAGCTGCCCGGTTACAATACACATTTAGAATTGCTCCCTTATTACAACCCAGAATTCCTTCAACCCAGAAATCCTACATGATTCCATTTAACTTGAATAATTTTCAAAACATCGTGTGGGTTACAGGCTGCTAGAACAGCCCATTTGTAATCACAATGAATAAGCCCGAGGACGTTCTTCTTTGTACACCTTTCATGGCTGTGTTTAAATAAATGATATACCCGTCTAACATTTGGGTCGTGTGTAGCCATTTATAAGAATGTTTGTTGACTGGTTAAATGTAAGTCATCTTTTCAAGGTGAAGGTGGAAGTCACCCTTGTTGGAAGGATTCCTCTACGCAAAGCGAATAAATGTCAGATGCCTTTAAAACTATTTAATTGGTTTCTCTACATCAGTCCACAATTTGATCATTGAATGATATTCTCTATGTTATATTGTTGGCAAATTGCAGACCACAACATGTTATGTCTATTTGATTTTGAACTATATATACATCATTTCAGTTCAAAATCCAAACAGTTGTTTTTAATAGCGGATACACAGAGATTCAGTTAATGAATGTTGGTCAGTTTAAAGCCAGAAACATAAACAACACCAATTCAAAGGTGTCATATAATCCAATAGTGCTCAGAGACAGGCTTGATGAGCACTATACATAATACTGAGAATCATACATTGCTATGGATCTTTGACTAGGTCCAGCTACGGTTATTTCCCACAATTCAAACCTCCCACACGGATTTCATTGAAGTGGCAAGGGTTGAGTGTATGTTTGCAAACACACTTAAAGGTAAAATATATGGACAAGTGTGGTTGGGATTTTTTTATTTATTTTATATTTCGTATGCCAACACGTGTGTGACTCACCACATGATTGAAGCTGTGAAATCACTGTGTGACGTCCCACCAAGAACCTCATTGTGTATGTTTGATCTATTTGTGAAGGTAGTGAAATATAGGTGTATGTAATTGCCTTGCATTTTACTGATTTTCTATATGGCAACATATGACAAAACTAGTGGAGATTGTCATTGTGGAATATCTGTGCAGAACATTCAACCAAAACAAGTAACATAATGAAATATGTTGAAACTGCACAGAAGATAGCTATGGTTTCACCATCAATGTTGATAATATTCCTCATGGACACGTTGCAAATGTTAATAATGATGCATGTGGCAACCATGTTTTACACAAGAAAAAACTGCCCTACAAAAATCAGGTGCATGTCGTGGGCGGCTAAACAAGCAGCACTAGCACAATGAACACTGCTTAAATATCCATCTCCTAAAACCATGCACACATCAGAGCAGGGTCAATATAAACGAGGAGGAATTGGCACATGTAGTACAACGCCTCACCATGGATGGGGCAGTATCATACCCCTCTGCTCTCAGGCATGGTCCACTAATAATGTCAGCTGCTCTGGTGGAGCAGAAGCAGCAAAACCCAGTGGACCTCCAACCACCTGACAGCATCCTACTCCAAATAGTCTGCCCAGCATGCTCCCTAGCATCCCCCAACATCTTCACAAAGCGTACATTATTGACTCTTCCCTAAAAGCACTACTTTCAAATGCATTGGTGGGAAGAAAAAAGGCGATGAGAAACGGCCTGCAAAACAAAGTCACTCAAGGTAAGCAGAAATGCAATTTAATGCAATGTAAAGTGGGCTGATACATAGCACCTTACTGCCAAAAGAAGCAATAATCTCTCACCGTCCAATGAACACACATGGTCATTTAGGCAAACCATTATTGTATTAATGACAATGAAAGTATGAAAAAGTCCTAACTGATCTTACCAGAAATCCTACAAAAGACTTCGACACAAAGCCCTTTCAGGGATTGTTCAACTTTCTGATAGGCAAATAGCTTTAACTCATTGAGTATGCATTCCAAAATCAGCCTCCTTAAAACTGGAAAACTGGCCACATCATTTGAACATGGCTCATGACTTTTCTGCGCCAAACCGTGACATCAAAGCACCATCACTGCAATGAGGCACACATTAATACCAGGATAAACATTGGTTGGGGATTTTCGGTGCTCAGGAGCTATTCCAAATGTCTGTGCAGGAGTCTTCCTTATGGTACACGCTCTACAACCTTTGGCTGATTACTGTAAGGCATCAACCAACTGGCAATAGAGGGAGTGGTGAGGATTCTCACAGAGCTTTGTGACGCATGAACTATATATACATCAGCCCGGGAAGATAGAGGTTCGAATCCCTGTCTCACCTTACAAACCAATCTCAGTTATTATTAAAATTGGCACAGTCATGTTTTGTTGCTTGCTCTTGGGCAGCCTGTGCTTCCCCTAAACAATAAACCTCTGGCTTCGGCATCATGCTGGTCCTGAGTGTGGGCAGCCACAACTTTGGCCTGAGCAGCAGTGGCTATAGTCACCCCTTTGCTACCTTCCTCTTTGCCTTGTGTGCATCTTAAAATATTGCCTTCCTTAGCAATGTACAGTTTCTCCAAATTCCCTCCACTCCATCATCCACTGCATAGGCTCAGGGTACAATGTCCAATTGTTTTAAAGGTTTTATGTTTCGATGCATATGCCTCTATGAGCTAGCTCTGAGATATCTAGCCCAAAAGGTTAATTGGGACCAACCACTCATAATATACGATGTTACGCAGCTTCCCCAAATATACATTCAAATCCCATGAAGATTGCAGATTTACTGCAGCAGGTCCTCCATTGGTGAATGCCTCAAACCATGGCATTTAAAAACCAATCCTCAGAAGCCTTTCTTTTCTGCTAAGCACACCTGTTCCATTCATGTATGCTTGTGCCTGGATGCAGTAAGGTCTTCCTGTGGCATGATACCAATCTCATTACATTCTAATTTACCACATCAGGATCTCTCTCCACATTCCTGGTGTGGCCAGTAGGAGGGTGATAGAGAATTGTTATTCCCCATTTGCTCCCCTATGGTAACCTATTGAGATTTTACTCAAATGGACACACAGGATGGGCCACCACTTGGAAACTTTGTTTGCCTTTACACGATGTTAAAATGTACTCCTTTCTGGGAAGGAGTGTCAGAAACATGAGCAGGAGATTATTTGTGTTTCCATTGATGAGCATGTGTTCAGGGCCCTTGAAGTTGCAGTTTCCTTCCTCCTTTAGTCCATTGTGCCTGCTCATCCGCCATCTGGCACTCTCTGTCTCTTCTTCCCACACACCCTTCATTACACATGCCTATGAATTGCCATATGATCAGACCCAAAAGGGTGTAAGACCTTCAAAGGGAGGATATGGAGGAATGAGAGACAGTGTTGGATGGTGAATGAAACGGAACGAAGGAAAAGTCAAGGAAGGTATTTACAACACCAAGAGGGATCGGCAGAAGAGATGCCAGACACAGTCCATAAACTGCTGGTGGCAACTTGCATTCCGAGATCAAAACACAGACTCCTGCTAATACATGGAACACGAGTATCCTAATCTTGGGAGTTGCCACTGAGGCTGGTGCAAATGAGAGGGCGAAGGGGCACATATCCAATCAAACGGATGACACACAAAACAAACTCAATAACAGAGCGTCTTTAAGAATCTGAGGAGAATGAACAGCAGATAGAACCTGTTGTGTGGGGGTCTAGTTGTGTGGGCAACATGAGCGCCGTGACTGCGTCATGACGCTCACGTGCTCCTTTAATAAAAGGGGCTCTGCAGGCGCTGCGAGGGCAGAGCAGCAGAGCCCCAGGAAGTGGCAACTCGTATCTGTGTTTCCTTGTGTGGGGGGGGGCCTGCCACGTGGACGTGGCCTATTGTGTACCGTGGCCCGAGTGCCCTCGGAACCGCCGCTGTGGAAACTGGGGGTGACACCCCGCACTGTGAGTCTTGTGCCCAGTGACACGGGGCGCCGTAGGGTGCTGGCCTACGCCAGGTTCACCGGCTGCTACCCAGCGCACCTCTGGTGTTGGGTGATCCCGACACCATCGGTGGGCTTCCCCGGAGACCGGAGGCAGCCCACAACACTGGCGATGAAAGTCGTGCCCGCCTTGGATGCTCACGGCGGGCGGACGAAGATACCCGCGCACACGGCCGTGTGGGAAGAAACACTCGGGACCGAGTGACACGGCCGGTGCCGGCAGTGTGGGGAGCCAGTGGAGGCAGCGGGCGGCTTATTCCATAGGGCACGACTGTGGCCCCGCCGCTCTCCGCGTCTCAGCGGTCCCCCCACTCCCCCATCGTTGTCGATAACCGGAGTGGCCCGTGAAGGGGGCGTGGTCGCCTGGCGCGCCCCGGACAAAGGAAGGGGGCAGAGCCTGTGTGGATTTGTGCCCGCGGAGTGTGGCCGTGGGTGCCCGGAGTGGCCCGTGAAGGGGGCGTGGTCGCCCCGGACAAAGGAAGGGGGCGTGTCCTATCTCCCCGGGCCACGGAGGTGATTTTGCTGGCTCACTGACTGTTACCGGAAGAAGAGCAACACGCCAGCTACAAGGGGGCACAGTAAACCCCTGGGTTTTCTTGCTCCGCGTTGGGGGAGAAAGGGTAGCGGCTCCATCTGGAGTGCTCGTACGCCCCGGGGAAGCAGATGCGAGACAGCACTGCTAAGGCCACCAATGGGTTGCGTTTCTGTCCCTGACCAGTGAACACGTCCACAAGGATACCCCATGCTGACACCCCAGCCATAAGCCCCGAGAGGCAGCGGCTGCCCAGGAGCAGACGGGCGCCTCCAAAAAATCTCCTCAGAGGGTGTCAAGCTACCCACATTCCAGCAACGGCAGGCATCCATAAACACCAGTGACTGCATTCGCCATACACAACGGCATTCAGTATGTCGGACGACGAGGGGACATGAAGGGGTCAGCTGGCACCAATACCCATTTCGATGTCATGGGTGCGCCTGTAAGTCTGGGGGCCAGGTGGGCGGCCTGGGTGGAGAACCTGGAAGTATACTTCGCTGCGGTGGAGATCAAGGATACAGCTAAGCGCCCGACGCTCCTGTACTCCACCGGACTGGCTGTTCAGAGGTTGTTTAAGACAGTAAGGCCAGCGAATGAGTCGTATGGTGCTGCCATCACAGCCCTGAACGGGTACTTCCGACCCATGGTCAACCGGGACTACGAACAGTTCAGAATGAGGTGTGCCAGGCAGGAAGAAGGGGAGAGCCTTGATGCATTCCACGGCAAGTTGCGTGGCATTGCACTGTCCTGCAATCTGGGAAACTTCGAGGAAGACGAGGTCAGAGCGCAGATCATCTACAGCTGCAGCTCCACCAAACTGCGCAAGCAGGTTCTGAGGGACCCAGCGCTGACCCTCGATCAAATACTGGAGCTTGGCCGGGCCCAGGAACTGGCGGAGGTACGGGCCTCGGCCATGGATTCCTCTAGACACCACCTAAAGATGGAGGTCCCCATGCAGAGAGTGAAGGTTGAGGAGGTGGCCGCTGTCGGCAGGTGGCCAGGAGGAATAGTGATGAGGAGGGGAGACTGGCCGAAGAGAAACCCCAATGCCACCATATGTCATCAGTGTGTGTGGGATCTGCCACACCCGCAGGACTGCCCGGCGATGGGACACATCTGTGGAAGGTGCGGGAAAGGAGACCATTTCACACGAGTGTGTCTCGCTCCAGCCCCAGCCCGCATGGCAGGGGCATGAGGGGGGAGTGAGGTGAAGGGGAGAAGGACCCCCAAGGTGGCGGCAGTCCAGGTGGCGGAGAGTCCCCGAGAAGCACCGTATGATATAGGGGAGGAGTACGAAGAGAATATATTCTTCTTGTCCTGCAGCGGCGCCGGGGGCCAGTTTGATCCCGGGATTTTCTGAGTTGGAGGACCCCGTCATAGGGCCACATGGTGTGTGGACTGGAATACACCTGTTTGTTTTGCGGTGTCAAAAAAATGTTTGGGTTTGAGTAGCGGTTAGGTGGTGTGCGGACTGGAATGCAACAAATGTTTGAGTAGCGGTTAGGTGGTGCGCGGACTGACTGGAATGCACCAAATGTTTGTGGTGGGTTTTGGTTGATTTTTTGTTTGGTTATAATAAAGGAGGGATGTTGTGTGGGGGTCTAGTTGTGTGGGCAAAGTAAGCGCCGTGACTGAGACCAGAGGCAGCCCACAACAGAAACCAAGCAGATGGATGTGGTGCTTCTGATCTAAGTAAACACCAAAGTGCACACTTATGAGGAGGGGCCAAGACACAGAAACACACGGGCAGAAATGGAAAGGAACGAGTGGTAGCGCGACGAATCCACGCATAAGGAGAAGAATTAAGGCGCCAATGTGCATCCTGCAGACATGCCATATAGGAAGGAATGATAAAGAAAATATTACCCCAGTATCGCACACCAAAGGGATCTACCAGATCTACACATAGTCGTGGGTCCTAAAAAAACGGGAAATCTATGACCTTAACAGTTGAACGTTGGGAACTAAAATCCAGGCCAAGCCTGGCAAACGCTAACATAAAGCAATCTGATGCATTTTAGGCACTCTGGCATAATGAGACCTGAACACCTGAAACAATGGAAGCCTTCCAACTGTGCTGAGTAAAGAAACAAATGCATGAAGAGAAACAAAATATGTCCTAAATCTAATATTATTGAAGGAAGACTAAGACACGAATGTTTTAAAGTTAAATAATCTACTAAGCCTGTCACTGAAGGAATAAAACGTGTCACGTGTTATAAAATAACTTTTATTCTAAGTGCAACAGTCATTGAAGACATATAAAGGGTTATAAGTTAGGAAACAAAGTATACTCCACGCCTGATGTTGCTTGAAGAATTCAAGGAAATATTCCTTGGTGACCAAAGTCAAATTGATGTTTTATGTTTACTGAAGGAATTCAAAGAGATGCTGGTTGCTGGTAAAGTCCATTTAAGTCGAACGTTCATTAAAATAATACTGAGTGATTGAGTGATGCATATTAGGAAAGAAAAGTCCACCCTAAAGCTAATATTCATTGAAATAATACAAAGTGATGCGAGTTGGGAATCAAAGTCTAATGCTAATTGAAAGTCATGTTTTCTGCAAAAATGATGTAAAGATTGTAAACATCTTAGAAGGAAAATGATGAAAGTGAATGCTTCCTAAGAGAGATTGCAGGAATATCAGACACTATGGCGGCAATTCCTAGAATTTGGCGCACAAGTGGCACACGCGACTGGTGCACAGAGTGTGCGTGCGGCAGTCTGCGCCAGCCGCGTGCACCAAAACCCATTTCAGCGCACAGTGTATTCATGGATTTCAACATCCATAACCAGCCATGGCGCAGAGTGGTGCAGCGACCCTGCAGCAGCGCCAGTAATGCCCCCAACCGTGCCCCGCGCACCAAAAACATTGTACAAATCCCCTACATGGCGCAAAGCGGAGTGGACTAGCATACAGCCCCCCCATCCACAAAAACACATGTAAAAGTCCACACGCACCCCTCGGAATACACGTACCCCGCTCGCGTTATCGAAAACACGTGTTAAAGACCACGCGCACCCCTCGGAATACACGTACCCCACCCGCGCTAGCGAAAACGTGTGTAAAAGTCCACGTGCACCCTTTGGAATACACGTCATTTCTCCTAGGGGCCACAGAATGGGACATTCATCGTAGCTGTATATAATTGTTTGTTGTTTTGTTTGTTGTTTGCGCGCACTTTTGTAATGTGCAGGGACGCTACCGCCTGCCTTCATGTGGCGGACGTGTTTAGTTAGGCCTGTGTGTGTCTTTGGCCGTGCGTGGGTTTCCCCTATTCAATTCCATGAATATGTGTAGTTCACGTGCGTGTGGGCGTTCCGTGTATTTCCCTGCAGTACTTCCCCAGTTACGCCTTCTTTTTCACACGTTGTTCCCCATTCCGCGTGTTCCGCCCCCTTTTTGGTGTGTGCGCTGACTTTGTGTGCTTTGGCTGTGCGCGTCACGCACAGCGTTCTGGATGTTGCAAACAGGCGCAGGACCTTCCATGAATCACACGCGTGCGTTTGCTTTTTCACACTTGCGCCAGCTTGCACCACGACTTTCGGTGCACATTTGTTCCATGAATCGGCCCCTATGTGTTTGTATTCCGAATCCAAAACTGAAGAAGAAAGTACAAAGCACAATCAGGTGATGCCTATCTTAAGAGTCTATAGCAGTGACCCCCTACCTCTTGATCAGGAGCAACATTTTGTTCGTGGCACCCTTAAATGGTGCCCACCAGTTGCTCTGGGCTACTGTGTGGAGGCCAAGATGAAGGCAGTACTATACATATGTGAGAAGAATGAAAATGCAGGATGAGCCAGGAAAGTGAGGGAAAGCTAGCTAATCAGCCTGTCCCGGCAGATAGATGACATATTACTTGTGGTGGAGGCATAAACATGGTAGGCTGAATGGCAGGGGTTGGGTGGTCGCATTGGTCTGTACAGCACAGGGAGCCTGGTAGGAAGCTCAAGATATGAATATTGAGACTGCAGATTACGGGGGCCCTCATACAGATCAAACTATTGAAATCAAAAGCAATAACCACTTCCAGTTGCCCACACACTGCCTGGGCTGTGTGGGTGTGCTTTGGGCATTGACCTAATGAGGTGGTCATTCACGAGAACCTGGATGTCCATTACTAGGCCAACGTGGTGTAAGTTATGCCCAAAAGCCCAATTAGTCAAAAAATCAATCCAACAAGCAATACAAGTGCATGAGTTGCAAGAAAATCAAAAGGTTAATTACATGCAGCCTCGGCAGGGAATAATACAAGCATCATTCAAAGTGTCATCATTAAATCGTGGTCTTTATAGGAGTGAGTGACATCATAGCTTTAACAGTGTTTCGAGATACATGAAAATGATTATTCACTGATTGGACAGTGGTTGCTGTCCCCTACATAATTCTATACAAAACATAGTCCTATTGGCCTAACCTATCCCTCGTGACCTTTCTGCTAACCTCTTCTTGACAATCTTACTGGATTTTAAATCTATTTCATCAACCCATGGATTCACTTCCTGGTATATAGCTCTAAATACCAGTCTGGACATAGTGTATTTACTAGGACACCACTTTACCTGAAACAACAAAATAATTCTCCATATTTTTATCTTATAGGTTAAGCAACGCCCATTTTCACCCACATGAGGCTATAAGACCAGGAACACATGTGCAATGCGCGTGCCCTACCAGGAGTGCACCAAGAGTGCTGTGGCTGCACTGCGCATCACCTCCCTGGCCCTCTGATCTTGCATAATTCATTAATCACCACACTGTGAACACCCTCTGTGTTCTGCAATATCAGAATTTATGTCATCCTTTTTGGGGTACATTGTTTCGTTAACTTGATAGTGCAACAGTCGGCCAGCCGCGGCTTTGCTTCGATCCGCCTCATTCTGTGGGTTTGGAACATCTAACTCGCCGCTGGACAGCAGGCACCCTTTCATCCTGTGGTATTCAAATTCTTTTTGGCAACCCTGCAGCATTAAGAATCAATCACCAAAGCCTCACACTAATTGAACTCTCTTAGCCCCCCCTTTGCATTTTCCAACAACAAGTTAACTCACGTCACACGTGTTCCCACTTTGGATTCACCTGTCACCACCTTTATCATACCGACAAGACAACCTACCGCCTCACATCTGAAATGCCCACACAAGCTGATTCATTAATTGGGAAGACAGTGAAAGCCCACTTTACAACTTCTCTTATTCATCCGGCAACCCGACTGCAAAACTTGCAACGTGCGCACATTGGCACTACAGATATTAGGCAATTCTGCTTTTCTAACAAGAACAATTCAGAACCTCAGACAAATATACATAACAAAATCTCTCTCTCAGACCTGCATATCCCCAAATCATTTCTCACACAATCTAATGTGCCCCCAGCATTACCGCTACCAGATATTGAAGTCTCAGACATCCCACTACAAAATTGCTTAACCCCTGCTGTCTCAGAGCAAGAGGTTGAAGTACATTCTATTCTAACATGCTCCCCCTCCCCGAGAACTTAAGTGGGGCTGAAGCTATAATTCACACAATAGACTCAAGCACTGTTCCATATTTGTATTCCCAAATTGTTCAAAGCAGTAATATATACGTGAAATGCATGAACCACACCACCATTCGCCCTTCCATCAGCCCAATCTGTTAAAATCCTGCCAATTTCCCCTTGCATCTACACCTGTTCCCCAGATATCTCCACACAAGTCTTAGCTCAAAAATCAACCAGACTATCAAATTCACCCATGTTTTACACTAGTCAAGAGGCCCTAGGGACCCTTGCTATATCAGCCCCGACACCATCATCCGCTGACTCCTTTGCCAAACCCACCCCACACCCGTCCTTTGGCTTCCCACATCCATCCCGCTAGTGCTAGATATCACCCTATCGGCTCTTAACACAAGTCTGATGTCGTAAGCGAAACTCTATGAAGCACTAGATTCCAAAATAACAATCCATTACCATAATGCTACTGTACATACCTTGCTGTTAAAAATTGACTGGATTGCCAGTGAATTAATGTATCTCTCAAACGTTATGCAATCAGTCAAATCGGCAATGCATGGACCATCAATTTCCCCATATCATGTTATCTTGTAGCATTCCACCACTCAGCCGGAGAGCAGCGATTTTCCAGAGGGTATTTCTATGGAACCCAATGCCTATCCTCACTCTGCCTCCCATCTGTTTGGACTTGATTATTGATGTGTCCAATACAAACCTGGACACTATCACTGAGAAAGAGACCCCCATTTTTGAATTATTTCACCCGAAAAAAAACGAAAAAAAACACAGCTCTACAAATGTATCTCAACCCCAAAAAAATCAAAGAACCAATCAATCTCCAATCAAAAAAATGGCAAACAAAAAGCAAAGAAATTCTTCCAAGCAGTAACAACAATTCCCCCAAAAAGAAGAAATTCCCAATTGGATGAAGTGATTGACATTACCATTGAGTCAAATAACCAACCCATACAGTCCACAGAAGGCTCTGAAGACCCTCCCCGCTGACCGGGCATCTCCAAGAAGTAATCACAACCAAGGTTTAATTCGACTGATATTCCTGTGAATTCTATGCTTGTACCTGCTATCAATAGAGCGGATGAAATCATTGATGAAGAACTTATGAACCTGTCTGTCTATCCAAATATCACTCCTCCTCAAACCGAAATCATCCATCAAAGCTTACACTATCCAAACTCCCAAGGGACTAAAAACCATCAAATCATTTGTGTCAACCTAGACGTTGACTATCCAAGCTTTAAAACCATAGAACAGAAGAGAGCCCAGCTATTGTCATGACCCTTGCCCTTGACCCTCACTGGCAAGTCAGCCTTCCAGTTAGGGCAGGGTCAAAGTCCTTAAAACCTCATCCAAGTCTCTCTTGTAGTCAGTCCTGGCGCCTTGGCTCATAACCATCATGAAGACCAACATTAGAATGAGACTATTTACTTGGGACTATTTAAATTGTGGGGGTTCAGCCAACATGGAGGCACACACATAGCTCGGTTATAAGGAACTGAGCTATGCGGTCTAGTCTTTTGGGTGTGGCAAGCCTGGGACAATTTTACCTGGACTACTTTACCTGAGACTATTTAAACCACACCCAAACAGCAGAACATGCTTTGCGTTATTCTGCTGTGGGCAGCGTAAGCCTCACTGTGTCCAGTTTTTTGATGCCAGCTTGCCTGAAACCAAGGCCCTGCAGAGAGAGAAAGAATGCTACGAAACTTACCTGGAACAGTATCCTGTCTTCAATCCATCGCTGACTTCAGTTCCACTCACCTGAAGGTATGAACTCCATCATCCGGCACCGCATGCATTTTGGAATACCATAACCTGGAAAAAGGAGAAAGAAAGACAGCATTAGTAAGTGTTTACTCATGTTTCCTCCCAAATGAAGAAAGCCACACAATTCTTACCTGGGTAGTCATCTCCTGGTCAGTATCATTGCTGGAACATTGCAGCACTCGGCGAGGAACATCGCAACCTGCAAGGCGAGAAAACACACAGTTTAGCAATATAAAAGGCAAAACAGCGCAGCGCATCGCACGTTACTCACCGACAGCATTGCGCACACTGCGCTTTCGCCTACCAGCCCATGTTCATCTTCAAACTGCATGACAACACCAAAATACCTTTCCATACCTAAAAGCAAAGAAGCAAGACATTATTAATTGAAATAAGAGTAACATAAGCGCTGCAGATAAACACTGTCAAGCAGCAAACCTATGGAGTTGCAGTAGGCTTTGATTCCCACAGGGGGTCTTGCACCACTGAAGTAACTTGGTCGCTGTTCGCCCCCCACATCTACGCACCCCAGCCACGAGGAGCAGGACGGAGAATCCACCTTTTACAATATTAAGGTGAGGAGAAGGCCCAATGGGGAGGAAGGAGTTGAGGCCAAAGGAGGTGGGAAAACATAAAGACAATCTGGTATTGAATCCAGCTCTCCTATATTGCAGACCCATCTTTAACCAGAGGCCTTACCAAGGGACCGGGAGAGGGTTCGAGAGTGCAAATCATCCAACCAGGGCTCGGTGGCATCCTCATGGATACCAGGTGAGCGTTACATATCAGGTGAGCGTAACAGCTATCTAATTTAAAGTCAATGGACTCAAGGGAGCGTGGACCACATCCTCAAACAAACTTCCCATCTGTTCCAATTCTAACACAACCAATGCTTACTCATGTTGTCTTGGACAATGCTATTTCTGACCCCAAAAGAATAATTCTCTTGGAGTCAGACAAGTCTATTCTTACAATGATTGATAGATTCTGATCCAACCCATATCCCAATAGAACAACACTACTTACAGTGTTCCAGTTCATCCCAGATCTTGAAGGTATCTGCTCTGAGTACAAAAAGTCGATTAGCTTCATTGATTCTCCTAACACGGATACCGTAGCACTTACCATCCCATGGAAAAATTGTGAAAAACCTACTCTGGCGAATGAAAGAGAAAGTTCAATCGTGCAGCTTCTTAATACAAATTCAGCCCCACTCGCCTTCAGATAAAATCGAGTTGAGTGAAGAAACATCTGTAACCATTGCCCCCACAGGATGCAAATGCACCTGTAGACGAAACTCAGGCGACAGATAAGATATATCTCAATAATAAATGGACATGGCTCTAAGGCCGGACAACACAACTCTTGCCCCAAAAAACGTTAGATACATCTAGAACAGAATCGACATTCATGCACTCTTGTAGCATGGAACACCATAGTGTTTTCTCATCTCCTCACCTCCAAAGCCAAAGCACTAAGTGTGAATAATATTATCCTGTCTCCAAGAGTCATGGATTACTGGCCAACCAGTCTGGCCAAGTCTCGTAAGTTCCTGCAAAAAAATTTACTAAAGGCTGCCCCACAGTTGGCCTTCGTGCAGCAGTCCAACTTCAATCTCACATTCAACTACATTCAACTGGAATTCAGCTAGTAAAACAATCAACAGCAATCCCATACCATCCTTTATAGCCGTGCTCTGCCCTACTGCATCTGTACTGGAACCCTACAACAATTAATGAGGATGTGTTCTTAATGCACATAGAAGCTTTGTTAGATCTAATTCTACTCAATCCCCTATTCCAAAGAACCATTATAACAGGAGATTTGAACACTAACTGCATAGCGACAAATGCGAAGCAATGTCCCACCCGCACTGACAAGTGGATGACACTTCTGTCAACACGTAATTTCATTATGCTTAATGGCAATATGATAGGTGATGTTCCCGTAGCTGCCACCTGGACAAGAGGATGCTCATCTTCAACCATGGATTGTGTATGTATATCCGCAAATGCCATCAAACTGATTCAATGATTTCAAATCATACATAATCCAGGTAGTGATCACAAAATATTACAAGTGAAATGGATTCCTTTTATAATATCCAAAAGGTAATTCATGTCCATCCACTTCAACTTAGTCAAGGCAGAAATCGACTAAGATGGTTGCCCCAAAAAATAGAAATTCGAAAAACCTGATTGACACTTCTCGCACAAGATACGGCGCAGATGTCTCCTCCTTATACTGATTGTTTAAATCTAATCAACCAATCAGTAACTCCCCTAGGACATCCAGTGTTCAAACACAAATATAGATTTGACGAAGAAATTCAAATGTTGAAACAAAAATTGCAACATGACCTGAGAAAGTTACCGACCTCTGCAAGCGTTCAAGAAAAACACACTCTAAAAAATCTTCCCATTCCAGACTGTAGCCAATCAACATTTGACAAACTTGACATAACTATCCTGATAAAAAACTAAGCTCCTCAAGAGCTCCTGGAACTGATACCCTATCCAATGCTACCCTTAAAGCCCAGCCAAGAAAATGGGCTCACATTCTATTGCTAATCTACAATAATGTTACACGCACAGGGTTAATTCCCACATCATGGACAGAATCAATTGTTATACCTATTTTTAAGAAAGGGAATCGAAACGACCCAATAAACTATGGACCTATCACACTCTTAGATATACCAGGCAAAATATTGGCATGACTGATTCTTAGAGATTATAAAATCTCGATGAATTCTAGCAGTTTTTTAGAGTTACATCTATCTGGTTTTATCAAAGGAGTCAGAACATTTTTAAATCTAACAATGTTAACTGCCATTAAGAAGCAAGCAATTGTAGCTAAAGAACCTGTTTTTGTAGCGTTTATTGATTTTAAATAGGTTTTCGACTCCGTATCATGAGATCTTTTATGGCAAAAACGTTTTAGCGCTAAACGTCCACTAAATATTTTATATCTAATTCGACAGTTTTATACCAATACCTCCATAACAGTTAAACTCAAAGAGGCTGGTCTGTTTCGGGCAACATTTTAACAAACCGAGGATTCAAGGCTACATATTAGCTTCAATTCTATTAAACTTTTATTTTATATTAACAACATCAATAAAGCATTCCAGGCAGTTCACTCATTCCCCCCAAAACTAGAGCTAAGGGAAGTCTTATGGCCCCTCTACGCTGATGATCTGGTGATATTAGATAGGACTCCTATTGTTCTACAAAGAAAACTAGCTGCGTTAGACAAATATGTTTCAGACAATCATTCCACTGTTAATGCAGAAAAATCAACTGCATTGGTATTTCATCATTTATATTTATGCTCATAACTATAAATTCAACTGGACTCTTTCCAAAGTCCCCCTCACGCAAGTTCATCAGTATAAATAGCTGTGTATGAATCTCAACACTAATATATCAAACCTACTAAACAAATTAGAACTAAGAATTACAATGAATCTGCTGGCCGTGCAAGGTCAAGCAATACAAAATAAGTATGGGAAATGTTCATATATTCCAGCGAGATTATTTTACAGGCAAAAAGTGGTGCCAATTGTTACTAACAGAGATCACACCAAAATGCTGTCAAACTACCCTAATTGGCACCTATTGGAAGGGAACTACTGGAAAAAAAATATTATCCGTTCCAATGGGTACACCAATAGTCTCAGGAGGATAGCTCATGGGCAACGTGCTCACATTGGAAGCAAGACGACACGGAGCAACACAGGTTCGATCCCTGAGTCCACGCTTAGAAACCTCTGGGTATTAACCGTGTTATAAATAACCAATCAAGCAATCATATCATAATTGCAACGATCAGGTACGATATGGGATTCATCTCTTTATCATCAATATTGGCCTGGCAAATGCTACCAGCCTACAAATAATTCCTGGCCGCCACGTCTAATGATTCCTCTTTCCTACCAACTGTGAAAGCCAGTTTAGCCACTGGTAACAAATCCCCTCTTCATAACTGGTTGGCCCAATGTACTACAATACTAAAAGAAACCAACATCTCAATTAACTTACTAAGTGATTTTCCAGACAAAGCCAAATTAAAACTCTGGCGTTGGGACTGGGGAATTTCATGTGAAACCTGTAATTCATACTCATCGTTCAGATCAGGAGCTTTCATCATTAAATCATTAAGTGAAATACCACTTTATCTGAAAAGATTTCCAGATCCGAAATATGCACAAGCAATATTAAGGAGGAGATTCAATTGCTGGCCTAGTAAAATGCAAGCCGCTAGGTATAATAAAGCTGCAAACTTGAACCCTACCTGTAGATATTGCACTCTGATTCACCATAAAGAGATCTTTGCACACTTATTGTCTGAATGCATAGCACTCTCAGAATTAAGTCTCCAATTTTTTGTAAGCACCTGAAAGAGTTTAGAATGATGACAAAATAAGCAATGTGGTTGGTTGTATATATTCAACTCCTCAAACTCCTCCTCAACTCCTCAAAAGTATCACTGAATATTGCACTGATTGGTTTTTTATCAGTTCTTAATCTAAGTGATAATCCTATCACTCTATTGCCTGTTGCTGGCAGTTGGATCATGAACTTTCATTTTCATTGTGTATATATATACTTTTCTTAACTCTAATGGGTCAACTGTTGCCCTACAGACTTTTTGGAAACCAAAAATTCAATCGCATTGAGGATGTTGTTTTAATATGTGAAATTGTTTTAATGTTTAATGTTTAATGTTTAACAATTGACTGTATCTTAACGTGGTCTTTTAGCATCTATGGCTTCATATTTGATGCTGATTTTAATATGAGAAATTGTTTTAATATTTACACATTGATTGTATTTTAACCTATTCAAAATAACAGCGATGGTCGTTAGCACATCACCAGCAGCACTTTGAAATTATTTTATGAACTCCGAATTGTTATGTCGTGTGATGAAAAAAGTTTGCAAAATGTTCAGTTGTATTGACTGATTCTACTACAACTAAAACAACAATAAATTGCCAAAAAAAGATAATCAGATAATCCGATTATCCAGATTCTGCATTTGTATCAGTTGTTGTACATTCTCACATTTTGCAAAATGCAAATCAGTTTCCCTTTGACTATGGCACCTCAAGTGTTTCATTTTGGGTTTATTGTCCATTCATTAACCAATATTTTTGTGAGGATCAGATAGCGTGGCAACAAAAATTATTTTCCCATCACTTTCTCATGGGACCCAAACATTGGCACCTTCTGATGATTCTCAGCCTTGTAACTGTACAAACGACAGCTAATATTGTGACTTCTCCTCGGAAACATGCTTCACCTTTTGGAACATTTGCTTCCTTCCCCAATACACATCTATATGTGGTGATATGTATGTTGGTTTATGGCTTATTTAGGTTTTATGAATGTAGTCGGTTGTGGGACAGTATGGTCAATCATTACCCCCCACCCTTCCATGATACTCTACTTTATTCTCTGCATTTAAACATGTATCCTTTTGCATCTATTGATGAAGTAACCTTGTTGCTTGGTACTTGCAGCTTCAGACTAAGTGGCCATTTTCTTTCTTTTTTAATGGATATTCTCTGTATTTTAAGAAAGGGCACATCATAACAGATACGGGGCCTTTTAAAGCTATTCCAAAGCAAACATGATGGTTGGAACCATCCCATTTTTTTTTTAACATTTGTTTATTGGCAGAAGGTTAAGACAGGTGCAGCACAGAATGAGCAGAGACAATCAAACATCATAGTAGCGTACAGAGGTATTACATCGTTACCATTTCAGACATCTCATGGTGAGGGGGATTACCAGCATGGAAAAGCGTAAATGACGCATTCCTCAAGGTGAGTTGGGCTGGGCTGGTGGGGGGGTGGAGCTCCACTCGACCTCGTCTCTATTGTTCAAGTAGGTGCAGAATTTTGACCACATATTCTTGGGGCGTGATGGTAAAGGTAAGGATCCGATGTACTCTTCTCACCTTTGCACCCAGATGAGGGCTTTCAACCACATTTGGAGGGTAGGGGGGTAGCGGCACTTCCAACATTGTAATGTGCATCTTTTGGCAACAATAGCACTTACATTTTGAAATGTTGACATTTTCCTTTCATTTTCCCCAACCCAGATTCCGAACAATAGGGCTAATGGGTCCAGGTCTACTGGTGACCCAATTATTTCTGAGAGCGCTTTTGCCACTTCCACCAAAAACGAATTTAGCGCAGCGCAGGACCAAAACATGTGTACATGATCTGCCTCACCTGATTTACATTTGGGGCATGTGTGAGTTGGGGGTGCATGTGAATTTCGCAACTCTATGCGGTGTGTAATAGAGCCTGTTGAGGAGTTTTTATTGTATGCAGCCAATAAGGAAGCTTTGGTTAGTGACACTTGCACCCCAAGGTATCTGATGCCACCCGGGGACCAGCGTAGGGGATATTCACACGCCGGATGTTGAGTTGTTGTAGTGAGGGGGAACATTTCTGATTTCGAATAGTTGATGGTGAAACTAGAGTATGTGTCTATTTTAGTTATGTCTCGGATGATCGGGTCTAGATATGTGGAGGGGTTTCTGACGTATAGGAGTACATCATCCACGTACAGTGAGATGATTTCCGGCGTGTCCTGTAACTGAATGCCCTTACTGGTGTGTCGTTCCCTTACCTGATCAGCCATAGGTTCAATGGCAAGCGCAAAAAATATGGGAGAGAATGGACATCCCTGACGCGTACCTCTGTGTAGCGCAAAGGGAGAGTAGGGAATAGAGTTGACCAGCACCCTAGCCAGTGGTCCTGTGTATAGTACTTTTATGTAAGAAATCATATTTGGACCCACTCCCATTTTTTCCAGCAAAGCCCATAAGAATTTCCATGAGACCATGTCAAATGCCTTTTGGGCATCCAATGTTACTGCCACTGCATCCGCATTCAGGTCAATTCTGGACAGCACGTTGAATAGGCGGCTGATGTTAAGTGCCGTAGAGCGACCGGGGACGAATCCACTTTGGTTAATGTGGACCAGATGGGGCATAAATGGGAGGAACCTATTGGCGATTATCTTGGTGAAGATTTTCGTGTCCGTGTTTATGAGGAGGAGGGGCCTGTAAGATCCACATTCGTCCGGGGATTTCCCTGGTTTGGAGAGGACTGTTATTACGGCTTCTCTTAAGGAGGGGGGGAGGATGTTTAAACGGAGTGATTCAGTCCAGACCCCGTACAGTACAGGTGCTAATATGGCAACATGCTCCTGATAGAACTCAGATGTGAGCCCGTCAGGGCCCGGAGCCTTGTTCTTAGGAAGGTCAGAGATTACCTGGACTATACCGTCTAGGCTGAACGGAGCATCAAGGCAGTCCTTGGTGTTCTGAGAGATAAGGATCATAGGAATGTCTTCTAGCAGGTCGTCTAGGTCCTGAGCCGCGTGTTCAGGTTGGGGGCCATATAGATTGGCGTAGAAACTGGCGAAGGTGTCAAGAATGGCCTGGTCCAACCAATGTCTTACACCCTTTTCGTCAATTATGCTATCGTTTCGGGTCCTGCCGCCTTCCACCCACACTAGCCTGGCCAGGGTTCTACCCAGTCTGTCTCCCTCACCGTATCTACGGGCATGCAACTCAAATTGTTCCAGTTCTGTTCTAATCTTTGCTAGGGTTGTTGGGGCCGGCGTGGAGACGTACTCTTGTTCTAGGGTTTTGACCTTGGTTTCGGAGTTGTTTAGGGCTTGCCTTATGGTTTTGAGGACCCAGACTTCCCTGGAAATACACATCCCTCTGATGTACACTTTAAATCCCTTCTGGTGTATCGGACGTATTGTTATTTTCAAACAATGTGTTTACGTCCGCTAGGATCTCAGCCTTAAAGACAATGTCAGTTAAGGCATCAGATTTAAAGCGCCAGGCGGGGCGGGCTAACAGTGTACTACCGAGTTGGATCTGCAGCAGTACGGGGGAGTGGTCAGAGAGCATGCATGGAAGGATCTTAACCTCCAAGACCCTACCCATGCGGCTACCAGACAGGAGGAACAAATCTATTCTCGAGTAAATGTCATGCACAGTTGAGTAGAAAGTGTAGTCTCTTTCCTGGGGGTGTAGCGTTCTCCACACATCGTGTTGATTCAGAGAGCTCATGTGTGTATGGAGTCGTTTGGAAGCTCGAGTTGTGGCCCTGCGAATAGTGGTTGTTCTATCTAAGACATTGTCGAGTATGAGATTCATGTCCCCTCCCCATATAATGGGTATCTCTATGTATCTCGTAAGGATGGCAATCATCGCGTCTATAAATTCAGGGGAATCGGAGTTGGGTGCGTATGAGTTCACAAGCAAGCATTCTTCGTTAGCTAAAGTGCAATGTAGAATCACATATCTACCTTCTGTGTCGATGTGGGATGTGTGGAGTGTGAAGTTTACCGTTTTGTGGATGAGGGTAAGAACTCCCCTGGCTTGAGTTGAGTATTGGGTGTAGTATCTGTTGGGGCCCCAGGTTTGTGCAAGGTTCGAGGACAAGAGTCTTAGAGCGTGTGTCTCCGGCTATAGGAGTACCTTGACCCCATGTCTTTGTGCATATGCCGTGATCCTACGAGACTTTGTAAAATTTGTCAATCCCTGAATATTCCATCTCATTATTTTATGCAGATACCTTATGGGATGTCCCTAGTGTAGATTCTGTCTCTCATTGCTACCATATGTACTGCAGTGGCGTAAGAACGCCTCTCTGTATAACCAGTCACAACCAACTTGCCATTTCGTGTATAACATTCCCCAACTTTACTACTCCCCACCCTCACCACCCTGTGTATCCTAGCAGTGTATAGGTGCCCACCCTTAGAGCAAACAACTGCGTGCCATCCCCAACCTGGCAACGCTTGAGAACACGCCCAACCGGGGCTTGAATGCAAACATTTCACCTTAGAGGGCATTGCAGCTGCAATGGGGGCTGCCGTTGCCGTCTGACCCACATTAGTTAATGCATTAATTGGAAGATACATCATTAATCTTTTAACCGGCTGATGATACTTAGGTTACAAAGCAAGTACACTCATGTTTTAGAGTAGCAAGGTCATAGTTTGAACTGCCTTGGACAGTGTGCAACAGTGATGCTTTTTGCTTTGCAAAGTTCAGGCCCAGTGAGTGGTGTTAAAGTTGGGAGAGCTAAAGGTGCATCCCCCTTAAGAAGTTGTGCACTTGCTGCTGTGGTATTGGGCCACAGTGGGCCTGCAACAGGACAGAGAAGGAGGAGCCTAGAGCCCAATAGGGGAGCCAACAGTCGATCCACCACCACCACTGGGGTCTGCTGCGGGAGCCCGGGAGTCCTGGTGTTAGTCGTTGTCCATCCGCTCCTCAGGAGTATCTATCAGTGGGATCTGTGCCTCGATGAACTTGACAGCTTCATCCGGGACCGTGAAAAAGTAGAGTTTGTTACGATGGGTGAATTTTAGGCGAGCAGGGAAAAGCATTGCATACTCAATTTTCCGTTCTCTGAACATTTTCTTCACCCCGCTGAATTGTCGCCTCTCTGCCTGCACTGCCACTGAAAAAATCAGGGAAAATCCTGATGCATTGTGAATCCAGCTTCAGTTCCCCTTTCTCCCTGGCCAATCAGAGAATATGGTCTCTGTCCTTATAACTCAGTAGTTTTGCAATTATTGGTCTGGGGAAGTCTCCTGGTTTAGGCCTGGGTGCCAGGGAGCAATGTGCCCTTTCCACCGTGAAGAATGGTGAGAGTGCCGGGTTGTCAAGGAGGTCTTTGATGAGTTGTTCGACCGAAAGTTCCATGCGGCCCTTTAGTGCAGATTCGGGAACCCCTACTATGCAAATATAATTTCTTCGGGACCTTGATTCGAGGTCATCACACTTAGCTTTGACCTGTTTTATGTCACGGACGAGCTCTGTGACTGTGTTTTGTAGGGTATGAACGTTGTCCTCATTAGTTCCTATCCTTTGTTCCGTCTCAGTGATCCTGGCCCCATGTTGGTCTATTTTTGCTTTGAAGGAGGCTAAATTTGCATTGATATCGTCTAGCTTTTCGTGGAAGGCTGCAACATTTTTGCCCATGGATTCCATCATCGCGGATAGGTCTGGTTGCGGGGGGTCTGGCCTGCCTTCGTCCTCATCCTGTGTCACAGAAGACGACACCTGGTCCCCTCCATGCGCTAGCCTGGCGAACTTGTACATGGCACCCACTTTGCGTTAGCCCGCGCCTTGCTGTGCATTGCAGTGGAGGGAATTAGCGCCTGATTAGCTAGGATTAATGGTGGCCCCAGGATAGCCCCCCAAGGGGAGATGGTAGTAGGACATTGGTTGCGGCGCATGAGCGGCTCAAGAGCAGTAGGGTTAGTATTGCCAAGCCAGGGTGGAGGAGGCCAGTTTGTAGCGAGGCAGTGATGGCGGGCCTGCAGGCGGGGGTGAGCCCGGGAGGGCCAGTAAGCCTCATGTGGTAAGCGTCACTCTGAAGTACGGTTGGGTGCGCTGGGCATTGAGCCGTTAGTGATACAGGTAGAGGCCTTCTGCAGGCTGGGGAGGCACCCCCATGTTCAGCGGTGTGCGTTGATAGGGTGGGGAGTTGCAGCCTTTAACTACACCCTGGAAGTAGCAGCCCAACAGCACACAGGCCCCACCCCGTGGATATGGGGATCCCCATGGGGCGATAACCACGCGGGGATACTACCACCCCAATGAGGTGATGGAGAATCAAGGTCCAGGGGATGGTCCTTGGGGGGCTGAGGCGCTGTGGGTAGTGAAAGTTGGGGGGAAGCAAGGCAAGCTCCCTTGAAAGCACACAGGATGAAGTGCGGGGGTGGGAAGGGGGCCTCGCTAGATTGGAGCAGAAGGGTGTGGGTCAGGCCCAGACACCCACCTTGCAGCCTTCAGGGTAGCTGGACCCAGAAGTTCCGTGGCATGGGATTCTCCCCTCAGGGGGCCGCGCCCCACCTCACAGGGCCAGGCCCAGGTCCAGGGCCAATGCGGCGTGGAGGCAGCAGCCAGCAGGCGATCAGTACTGTACTCGTTGTGGATTGGAATTGCGCAGCGGGAAGAAAATCTTCTGGGCCAGGTGTGTCAATGGGGGCTGCGTTGGTAGGCACCCGATGGAGCTGCAGGCCTGTGGCTTCAGAGGGCTGTGGGAGGCAGCGGCCACGCCCCGTGACCGGTGTCGGCGAAGGATGTTGCTGCTAGCTGGAAGACTGAGGCCGCTCCGCCTATGCGGCGTCTCCCGAGCACAGCGCAGCACTAGTGGCCAGGAGGGCCACGACTGTGTCTGGGCACGGGAGGGCTCCAGCCCAGCCAGCTGTGGTAGGAGCCGATCGGCTGCCCCACGAACCCGGCAGGCACCGGACCAGCAGCCCCGGCTGCCACAGCATATGTCTGCGGGTGGGTGATATAGTTTTCCAAGGCCCGCTCTTCAGGGCACCAGCGGGGGAACAGGCCTCTCGGGTGATGCAGCGGTGCAGGAACCCTGTGGGTGGTGGCACTCAAGGGCAGGCAGGGGAGCACCTCCAGATAGAGAGACATGTCCAATGGCCGCGAGCGGGCACAGCAAGGGTCCACGAGGAGGCCGCACGGTGCCGCAGGCCCAGATGTTCGTTATGCCGGCCCCAGGCACCGATTTCTCTTCAGGTTTCGGCCACGCAACCAGGAGAGTAAGAGTGGAAGAAATGGGGCAGTGTCGCTAGTCAGAAGTGCGGAGTAGCGCCGAAGTTCAGCAGATTCAGGTGGGCAGAGACGGAGCTCACCGGCTAGGCAGCCATTTTCCTCGGCTGTTCAACAGCGGCCCCTAAGGGGCCATTTTCGGACAGGAGATAGTGTGTTTCTCTGCTGAAATTGTTCATTACTCAGAACAGACCGTCTTCTCAACAAACTGTGACTTCTGTTGGGTATTTTGTGGATATTTGAGGTTTTTTGGAGTGTGGCCACTGTTCGCCCATCCATCTGGGTAACATCAGAGACCACATTACATCCTTCCAACTGAACATGTGTAACAACATCATTCAGCAATTTGTCATTTTTTAATTCTGTGCATTTGTGATCATTTAGTGTGATACCAGCCCTTTCAGCCTCTTCAAAAATATGAGGCTCAAAGAATTCTTCAGGTGATTGACTTGTACCCTGCTTTTGAGTATTTCCTTTTTCTGTCTGTGTTTGGTCATTGTTTTGCTTGCCCAGGGAAGGAGCTATAGCATCCCCACTTACTCCCTGTTCACTGGTATTCCCCATGCATGAGTCATTTTTCTTAAATCTGTCCCTTTGTTCTTTTGGAATTCCTAATGTTTCTTTTTCATTTGTGCAAATCTTTACTGTTTTATTTAGCTCTAGGTTAAACCGTACCTCTTTTTTAGAAGTATTTGCACATTCTGTCACAAGTTCATTTACTGGCACTTTCATTTTTAATCCATTAGGCATCTCAGAGTCGTTATGAAAAATTATGTCAGAGCAATCTGTCATTTTGGCACTGCAGTTATCATGAGTACTTTTCACTACGCTTCAGTACGCTTTCGGAAGCCCCCCGGTCATTGCTATGGCCATCAGCCCCCTCTTTGGAAGGTTGTTTTTGCGCTGTATAGAGCTTTCCTATTTGCTCAGCTAACATTTTCACTTGGGCCTCAAGGCACTGGAACCTTTCCATCTCTCTAGGATCCTCTTTCTGTGGCCTAGGTCGATATTGGTTGTTTTCCCCCTGATTGGATCTATTCTGATACCTCTCAGGTGATTGATGTCGGTTGGGATGGTTTCTGAACTCTTGATTCATTTGTGGAGGGGAGCGGGTTGCACCCATCCTTTGATTATAGTCCCCTGGTGGGGAATCATTGCACTGACGTGGATTGTAGTTCACGTTTTGCCTCATGTCCTGTCTCTCAGATTGTTGGTACTGGCCCCTATGTTGATTTCCATTATCAGTAAAACGATCCACATATCGGGGTCTATCCTGATTACCATATATCATGGTGTTGGGAACAAATCTGCTCTGTGTCCCCAATGACTGGTAGGGACCATCATTTCTTTGATCTTGATTTTGTCTCTGGTTATTGTTCATACCTGCCATATCAGGCTGATATCCTACCCGGGGTCTGTCCCCTAAATACCTAGGGCTGATGTAGCTCTCTCTATTACTAGGATCATGTGATTAGAACATCGGTACAGGAAATGGCGATCTTTGTTGATTACCCCTTTGTTCAGGTGTCACATTATTTTTACCTTGGCTTTGAGCAGACTCAAGGGACATTTTGGCTGACCTGATTTCCATTACTGTGGCTGAGGGTTCTTTAGATTTAGGTCTAGTATCTTTCATTTTATCACTTTCTCTACCCTGACAATAGAGTACCTCATATAGTTGTGTGCTTTGATGTACAATCCATTCAAGGGACTTGTCACGGTCAAATTCACAGACCAATTGGGATATGCTGTCTTTCTGTAGCCCATAGAAGTATGCAGTTTTAAACTCCTTGGAATTTGGGTCAAAAGATACATCCAAGCGAGAAAATGCTCTTTTTAAGTCTTGTAAAAATTGGCGAGGGGATGTATTAGGTCCAGCAGTAATTGTGTAAGCGACTTTCTTTGCCTCCTGCAATGACTGAAAAGGAGAAAAATGACGCCTAATTTCTTTTTCAAACTCCAACCAGGTCATATTCTGCTGTTCATTTAATCCCCTTATGATGCTAGCCATCGGGGCAGCTAAAGTTAAATGAAAATATTGTCTGTACTGTTCCTTAGGTATCTGGAGTGCTTTAAAAATGTCATGCACCGCTTCTAAGTGATCCTCAATGCAGCATTCACCTCCCTTTTTAAATGGTTTGATCAGGGCATTAATGGATTTCATTATTTTTATGGGGCTACTTGTTGCAATGCATGGAATTGCACTATTGTGTGATTCAATCCTGTTTTCAGGTGTATGAGATTGGTGGCTGCCCCCAATGGGAGTATCAAATCCCCCAAGGGCGCTGCAACCAAGTTCAGTCACCGGCCCAGTCACTGGAGCACTAGCTTATTGGGCAGAGCTAGAATTCACCTCCACTCCATTGAATGTGGTACCCTGCCACCTCTCCTGGGACCTGGGAATGCACATTTGCTGTTCTAAGTCCTTACACTTTTTAAGGAGCCTGTTTGCTTCATTTTGCAAATAGTTGTTTTCATCACTCATCTTATTAAGCACCTCCTGCATGTCGCACATTTGCATTTGGCATTCATTGAACTCTTTATTTCTCTTGTCTCTTTCTTGAATCATTTTAATCATTTCTTGTTCTGCACTCTGGAGATCACATTCTTTTTCACAATGTTCTTTTTGTAAAATCTGCATTTCTGAAACAACCTCATCTTTATCCTGTCTAATGTGGTCCACTAAGGCTTTTAAGTGTACCAATTCCTGCTCACTATCCTCAAATTGTTTCTTGCTTTTGGATAACTGAGCATCAAAGTCTCTGCATTTTAATTGCATGTCTTTTTGGCATACATCCAATTCTGCTCTTAACATTTCCTGATTTTTACTTGCCCCATCTAATTCAGTCTTTAACCTGTTAATTAGCTGGGTATCATTCTCCTGCATTCGCAGGGACTTATTCAAAATAAACCATATTTTGCCGCATAGCCGTATTAAACAGTCTTTCTCTGCACTTTTATCGGCTGCATTCAATAGTCTTGTAAGGCAGACCTGAATTATGCTGCCTTCTGCAAAAATATTGTCTAGTTTTTCTTTCTGCACCTCACCCTGAATGCGGTCACGCAATTCCAAGGTGCTGTTCGACGACCACGTCCCATGTGCAAACAACTTTGCCTCTAAATATTGCACTTGGTCTGAAAATGTGGTTTCCCTTTGTGACATTCTGAAATTCGTTTTTAGTGGCACACTGCTATTATAAAATGGGTTCCCTTTAATGTGCAAATGGCAGTGTGAGACACGCTTGCCATGCCCAGTAGGTACTCTATGTTCACTTTCCCGGCCTGCAACGCACCTTAAATATGTTGAGTATTTTGTGGATATTTGGGGCTTCGCAGTATTTTCTTACCGCCAAAATACCTTTAGCAATAATCACTTTCTGTATTCATATTGGATCACACATAACAATAATACATTGCATTATTTCAGAATTCAGACCTATTTAGATAATGTGCGCGATAATTTGCGTGGTTGGTTTATTTGTGGCCCCAATATCCAACATCCCTTGTTTTTTATCTAGATTGTTCTTGATCACTAGAGAGACCTCAGGCCTACATTTTAGGGATACCACATTTTCAGTGTTAGTGTTTTGTGCCACCATGGGCTATTGTGGTATTTTTGTGGTAATTTCCACAACCTTATATACGGTATGGAACTATGTCCAGAGAGTCTCTCTTCCCGCTCATGTACCTCCAACAAGCTATGCTACAAACAGTCACTCACAACTGTCCATACTGAATATAATCATGCACACATCTGTTTTAAAATGACAATTGCACTGTTTAAAAATCTACCCACGTTTAAACCTTTTCCCATGCAAAATGAAAGAGAGAAATAATACACACTAGCTATCTGTTTTCAGATATTTTTGTATTATAGAAATTTCCTTTAAACACAGTTTAACCCTTTTTTACAGAAATAAATGAAATGGTACAACATTATTTGTGATAAAATGAACAGAGAACTGCGAGAATATATTCAATTGGTAACATTAAATATGCTGATAAGGGACTGGGACTCCCTCGAATACACTGACGCACACTTTCGCACAGCTCCCACACTTCTGTAATTACCTTATCTCTTCAGCATGAGTTTTCTCCGGCTATTCTCTTTCTGAATTTGGCTCCCTTGAAGATTAACCCCAGTGAAAACAAGCGTCTGCTGTTCTCAAACCAGGGTTATTGCCTGGAATTCTCAGCTTTTGCAGCAGGAATGCTTCAGCCAGGAAACAGTTCCTTCTCCCAGCTCTGCAAGATCTCGATTGTTCTCCCCCTCTCCTCAAGCTTCCCCAGCAAAACTCTAATCACAGCCTCTAGCATGATACTTGCTATGACGCTGCTCCAATCAGAATCAATCATGTCATCTCCTCCCTCACTACACAATGGCTCATTTCTACAGTAAAAATTGTAACAAACTGATTTCCTGTTCTTTCGAGCTCTTTGCTTCCTGTAGTTATGCGGACAGAGCAGCAGAGAAAAAAAAATGAATGTGCGTTTAAAAGTTCACTTCCAGAGTAGGCCTAATTCTGCAGTGGAGACACATTTTTATTAGTGGGTTATGTTAAATGCAGTTTTATTAGTCAGGTTAGTTATTAATAAAGTTAGTTATTAATTTTCAAATGTGTCTCTTGCAACATAGGCATTTCAGGTGAAAAATAGTGTGCATTTTTGAATGTGCACATGTGTGCTTTTGACTGTAAAAATAGATTTGCATCTTATATGTAAAAATCGTTTTTGACTGAATAGCCTGTCTTTACTTATATGTCCATGTTACTCTGGCAACACATATAGCAATGCACCACACCCATGTGGTGGTGCTGCATCAAAAAGAAAATTTCTACCTGTGCAGTAGTGCTGTGCTCTGTGCTGTAACACGCCAAATATCCTTACACTTCACAATAGCAAATTTGAATTGCTGTGTAAGAACACTATTTGTTAGATTTTCTCCCACATGGAGCTTGAGAACTTGTTTCACCCTGTGCTTCCGACCAATCCCTGTGCAGCTTTTCACTTCTGCATCTAAAGGCTCTGAACTTGTTTGTGCACCATCTAGGATGTGCATAAATTAAGTGTTTTTGACTATGAGGAGAAATACATGTGCTTCTGTGGCCTACTAATAAGTGGCCCGGAGAGTTGCATCTATTATGGGGCCTTTATTTGTATAAGTGCAATCTAAATTCGAATGCCCTAAATAGATGATAAGATAGATTTGTGCTGCTCTTTGTACTTATTACTTGTGATTCTTTTAAATTAAAGTGTTTCCACTGCTTATGATGCCCTTTGCATCTTTCTTTACTTCTACATGTGTGTCAAACCTAATGCTCAATGTTTTCCTTTTGCATCATTGCACACTGAAAGGCGCAGGAACACCCCACACCCTGGACCAGGGTATTAGTGTAACAGAGTATACTGAACAAATGTCCAGAGGTTGTTATTTATTTTTAAAGGTATCAAAAATGTATTTACTAAGATACATTATTTTCCACAATGAATTAATCATCAATTAATACACACATTAAATTACATAAATATTGCAGGAGAGCATAAGACACCAGAATATAAAAAGCCTAATACAACCATCATTCCTCAACAATTAAACCATCATTTGTAACTCATATCAATCAGCCTCATTCACTCACAGTTAAAAATGTAACCAAACTAATAGTACAATATATACGTGGTAGCACTTCATGAATTAGCACCACAACATTTTTGTCATTTAATTTCATCCACATTAAATGTGTATCAGCACAATGATTATCCAAAATGTGCTCTATTCCACGGAGTGGGTACATTCAACAAAGAAATGTGGTAAGTCCCATCCCCAGATGTTCTTCTCTACCAGTTTCGACGTTTGAGAAACAATTGGAACAACATCTTCATTAGGAGAAACAATAAATACAATACTACCATTGAAAAAAACAAAAATACAACAATTATATGCAGTAATCCACTTGCCTAAACTGGCTCGCTCAAGCTGACAACATGCAATCATTTGTACCATCAATTACACTTTAAAATGCATTAGAGGCATCACGTGGTGGTAAATCCGGAGGTGTCTCTATTGTCCAGAGTATCCAAAGGGGTTTGTGAAGCCCTAAAACCAGAAAAAAACACTGTGTCTAGAGTGGAACTACACCATCACTGTGGAAGAGAAGCAGACCACCACAACATAACACAAAGGCCAAAGGAGCCAAACTAACCTGACTCCCAATATCATATGCTCTTAATAGCCAGACCCGTAAGTGTGACTCAAAGAGTTTGAACCAAGTTGAATTCAAAAGAATTCTAAATCTGAAAAGACATCTTAAACGTCATGAGTTAAAAGATTATTGGTTGGAGTGCTGCATTTGGAGCACTACATTTAGCCAGGGCACTTAATTGTATTAGACCAGCCATTGACCTCGAGCAAGGAACAGGAATTGTTCCAATGTTCGAACAATTATTGCCTTGTGTGTCACCGATGTTGTTGTAAATTCAGCTCAAAGGAATCGGATTCAAATTTGCCTGTACGAAAAAAAAAAACATAATAAAGTGGTTACCCAAGTATCATGGTTGTCGTGCTACTGCCTATGAAAAAAAAACCTATGATTACAACAAGGTTGTAGTGGCTCTGTTTTTAAATAGAAGCACACAATTTTGCAGTAATTAGCAAATTCTTCTCAATGTTATCGATTTGTGACCATCTAGTTAATATTAATCCGTTAACACATTGGTGCCGCATCACAAAATATATTTCGAGTTCAATTACTTACAACTGAAACACGCTGAAACCAGCCAAGCGTGCCGCAGAAAACATAATCCAACTCGAATGTTGGATGCCCGTTGCATCGGCGGCTCACGGCAAAAGCAAAAGCAGAAGTCTTGCTGAGAATCTCCTGAGTGGCATCTAAATAAACCAATTGCGTGCGAGCATGGAGGAGTGGCATGGGACGGAACTCCATCAACGGACATGTGATTACTACGATGGTCACATGGATCAAGACCATGTTGGTGTTTAAAGGGGCTGTCTATGTAATAAAGTTGTCCCAACACACAGAACATTCTGATGCTGGAACACCCAATTGGAAATGAATATAAAAATGCAATTCGAACATGACTAGCTAGGACTAAGTTATTGTCCTACATTTATTATTATGTCACGTCACACTAAACAATTTCAGTGTTAATGTCGCAATATACACAAAAACAATTACTGCATGATGTTAAAGTAACATGCAGAAAAATAGTACATATGCTAAATGTACTTACAATACAATTGAACCATGACTGGCTGTATTAAAAGTTAATGTTGCAATATGCAGGAACAATTACTGCGTGATGTTAGATTCACATGCAAACGGGGCAAGGGATTTATGTCAACGTGAGTTGAACTCCCAAGGTTCCAGCGCATTCAGCCCCTTGTCTAACGCTTTAAGATTGAAAATCCACAATTGTTCTTTATATGTCAACTTGTTCCTGGTTTGAACAGGTCCACTGGTGACAATTTTCTCAACACAGAACCACGTCAGATCTTCCACACTATGGCCTGTCTCCACAAAATGAAGAACCATAGGAGCATTAACGTTGCAAGTTCGAATTTTTGAACGATGTTCGTTAATGCGAACATGAAGCTCTCTTGAAGTTTTTCCTATATAAAGCTTGTTACAAGGACATTGAACCGCATACACATTTTTGCTTTTACAGGTGGTGAAGGTCCTTAAGTCCCATGTCCCATGTCACATGGGCTATTCTCTCAAGTATGTTTTTGCTATGCATTGTTGCCCTACATTTCTTTATGGAGTGCTCTCACAAATGTGTCTCTCGCCTTTGCTTCTCACATAAAGCAGGAAGGTAGCACCTGTAGCTGGGTCCACTAGCATTTTAACAGGCACCACATTCACTCTATAGGGATTTCCTTAATTTGCCCTTCCTGTCACGTATGGGGCATTGGGGGTGCATCCCAACATAGGCAAGCACAAGAAAGAAGAATGTTATGCATTTTCAAGGCCAGCCTACCTTGGCACCACTCCATCATCGCTACACCATTTGGAGAGGATAGGTGGCTGGAGCTTGTAACATATTTGTCCAGCAAATACTATAACTAACTAGGGTGAAATAGGAATGCTAGAAGAAGCATGTCAGGTGCATTGAAGACACATGAGTGTCAAGATTGTCCAACTGTCATCAACTGTTCAGGTTTCTATTGGCATTTATGTATCTGCAGGAATTGTGTCTTTACACACCATTCAGTCCATTTGTTAGAAATATTACAAACTCCAATTGCATGGTCTGGTGGTTGGATGATAATTGTATTTTTTCTGTATTTTGACCACTCTGAAATTTACCACAAATATAACCGGAATAGAGGTGTTTTGATATTGCGACAAAAAACCCTGGCTTGGGATATGGCATGTCAGAGTGTAGATTCTTCCACAGTTGGTCTGCTTGTACTGAAAACGAACAGCCAGCCCTTGTTACGCATGTAGCATTTTGTGCAGTCAGAAAACCTTCTGCCTGTTGAATAAAAATGCTCTGGTTGTGTTCGCGATGGACAAATAAGGGACCCATGTATCAGTTTTGTGCCCTGATAAGTAATTGACTTCTTACTTTCTCATGAACTGTTAACATGCAGATCATTAACCAATCGGTGACATGCATGCATGCCAACCCTTAATTCCTGGATCATTTACAGATGGTTAATTTGTGCAGGCAAGGTTTGTGTTTGATGCAATTCCATATATTTATCAAAAACATTCCATGCTCATTGCCCGTGACAGATCCTCTCTATGAGTGGGCTGATTCACTACATTACTTGACTGGCAGGCAACACAGTCATCCCTTCTGCTTTAGTTGCTATGGGGACTGTGCTGCACACCTCTGAGCAGGGACATACCCCCCATTACATATATTTGTTTATTTGTAATGCAGCTCTGCAACAAACGTAGCTCACAATAATAAGAGGCTGGCGGGGCATCAGATGTCTGGCCCCTGAGCCTCTCTGACACATGCTGACTGACAGGAGAGGTACCCTATCCTATCAGTTGCTTGGTTCACACTATAGAGATGTGGAGTGGTCTATCAAGTCCTCCGTGGTGGATACATTGAGGGTGCAAGCAGGCAAGTGAAGTGATTTACGTGTATGAAATGTGTTTATATGTAGGTCTGAGTGCAGGTTGGTGTGTTTGTTTTTATGCATATGTGCATGCAAGGAGTTATTTGAATGATGTGTAAATGGGTGGGTGAATGAGAGACAATGTATATTGCATGAATTCATATGTATGAGGGCATATGTGTCGGCGTGCATAAGTACGCCGCTAAATTTAAGTGTGGGACTGCAGAGGGCATGGCATTTCTTTTCTGTTTGCCCTTGATGCACGGTACAGAAATAATCTGTACTGTGCATCTTTTTTTTTTATTATTTATTGTGTTTTAGCCATATTAGAAAACAAAAAAACAGATTTATGACTTTTAACATATTTAAAACATGAAAATCTTATGAAATTAAAACAAAGGAAGACCCAAACCACTCTTAACAGATTTGAGCATTGGAACAAGTCAGGGATGACATTAAAAATAAAAAAAACAGTCAAATGCATAGTAATACTTCAATTAATTAGTCCTCTCCACCCCCAGATCCAAAACCTTTAATAAAGCAACAACTTCAGATGTCAAGAAGGTTTTGTTGCCTGATGATAATCTGTCCCAGAAAATATCCGAATTCAGCCACCTTACGTCATGGACAAATCTCTGGAATCTTGCCACTCTCAAAACCCAGTTACCTGAACATTTCGATAGTAGATGTTGAAGCGACTGAATTTCTTTTTCATCACATTTATCGCAAATGGCAGTAGGATATTCCTCTCTGTTACTGATAGACAAGAATTCCAGCGTTGGGAACAGATTTAATCTGAATCTTAGAAATTCCGATTTAACAACTGGATTGGACAATTTACTTAAATAAGGGGGCAACGATGACCTGGGTTTGTCTATCCCCGTATGTGACGCTGATATCCAAATCCAATCCATTTGTTTCATGCATACTTTAACTTTCCCTGGATTTTGGATACGGAGCTCCATTGAACAATTTGAGTTGACCAAGATGTCATGACAGTTTGAACTGAGGTAATTGAGGAAAACATTGTGAGTTTTTTGCATTAACTGTTCTACGTCCTCATATAGTGAGCCCTTTGGCGGATCTAGAATTATCCTAAACATGGATATCCATTTCCACTCCATCATGGCAGTGAGAGATGTCAGTCCCAATTCGTACCTTAGACATACAATGGGTACGCAGTTTGGCAGGTTCAGGGACCTCTTCCAGAGCTTAGCCTCAATTTTGTCCCAATCTACATTAACAAGTCTAAGCCAAATAAGATAACAGGGACCACTTTACCTATGTAGAACCTCACCAATGGTTCAATCGAGAATTTTCAGAATTGTAGACAAATTCTTTTAATATGTGACCCTAAGTTGATAACTTTAAGGTCAATGATTGAGAGAAGATGGTTTATTGACGGGAAGGCTTTGATGACCGCCCCCAGATAGGTTACTGCAGTTAAGACTTCAGGACCTTCTTTAGATGTTTAAAGATCAACACCTTCGATTTTTTTGGGTTCATTTTTAGGTAATTGCATTGAGCGTAATCCGCCAATGTAGACAATAAGCATTGCGGCCCAACTTGAGAGTGGTCTAAAACCACTACATCATTGGCATAGGCCAACAAGTTTATTTTGGTATCTCCAATTTTTGGGGTAATTAGTCCTATCTATTGTAACCACAAGCACATGTCAGACATGAAAAGAACAAAGAGAAAATTGGCAATCAAGCAACCCTGATGCACTCCTCTTGCTATCCTAATTGGACTCAACAACCTACCCGATCTAGATATCCTGACACGCATTGTTCAGTTCTGATGGAGTTCAATCAAAATGGATGGCAAGAGGGAAGGGGCATCCCAGTTGTTCAATTTCCTCCGTAGAAGATTTCTATTTATGGTGTTGAACACCTGTGACAGGTCTATCCATGCTCCAAAAAGAGGGTTACCCCCTTCTTGAAGGATTGCACACTGATGCAGCTTAAACCGAGCCCATTTAAAGATGTTGATAGACCCCTTCTAAAGCCTGTTTGCTGGTTTGGTATAATACCTTTAGATACTGATACTGGACCAGATCTCCATCTTGCCCAGTATCAGGCCCACAAAGATTTTACTGTCTGCATCCAAGAGGGAGATGGGGCGATAGTTCCAAACTGCTTGGCGGTCCCCCCTTTTGTAGATGGGAATTACAACAGACGATCTCCAGGACTCTGGTATTTTCTTTGAGAGCATATTATCAAAAAGGGATTTTAACACAATTGCCCAAAGAGACCCGATTCATTTTTAAGATTGTGTTGCTCAATCCATTAGGTCCAACCGTCCTGGAAGTGCAAGATTTCCTTATCAGGTTTTCAATCTCCTTACAGGAAACGGCTAGAGACCATGTGCACTTCACTTCTGTCTTAGGGACCCCCGTTTCTGAAGGTCCATAGACCTCAGAGAAGTGGTAATTCCATACCCGCTCCTATAAAATGACTTCCTGGTTATCAATGGATTGATTATTCGAGGATCCAACTAGAGCACAGAAATTTCTGGAGTTTCTTGAGGATAATTAACTTAACATTTTTCCCCATCTTGCTGAAGTAGTAAGTGCCTGTGAGAACAAATCCAATTCCTATGCGTATCATTTAGATCTCTAAGTTGTTCCTCAAGATCTTTTTTATAATCTGCCCCCTTTTTTAATTGAGCCCTGTGTTGTCGTTTGAGCCTCTTTTGTTCTTGGATTTGAACATCATAAGAGTGTTTATGTGGCAAACATTTATATTGGCCAGGATTAATATGTACTGTGCATCAAGGGTAAATCAAGCAAGCTGACTATTATGCCATGGCTAGACTGGACTATATTATTTCTGCCAGCCTGCATGTACCTTTTCACTCTGGTATGTAATTTTTTGATGTGTATCATGGATAAAGCAACCATGATATGTGCTATTATGTGGCCAGACTGGCCTACATTGGTGGTTCCAGTCTGGCCATATACTCTTATTGTGGCATGGCATTTTTCTATGTCTCACTTCATATCAGAACTGCAAATTATAGCTGCTTGTGTCTATTGGGGTGTTGCGTTATGGTCTATAATGTGTATGTCCTATATTTGTTCTTCCCAAGAGACAGGGAATGTGACGTTCTGGTTGATTCCACTACACCATAACCCTAACAAAATGCAAAAAACGGTATAACGATATACATCATAGTGGCGTGGATTTAAAAAAAAAGAATATTAATTCAGTTCCACCATACGTGGAGTCTGTAACGCCTTGCGTGTTTTGGACATTCACTTGTTTCCTAATTATTTTTTCAGTACTTTCAGTACTATGAGCAGTCAAGAAACAATTCTCTATTGTCTATGAAACCCTGACAATCCCTGCAACTATACAGCCCCCTGTATAGCAATGACTGACATGCAACAGAGAACACTGTAACATTGATATAGTGGTCTATACGTGTCCGATATGCAAGAGCATTCTATCTTAGTATTTTCTTGTGAAGTGGTGCAGGTATCCCTACAAAATATCCCCACCAAAAATATGGCCATACATATGGACGTTTGTCTCACCATAGGCAATATTTTTGGGGCGGATATTTTGTGGGAGCGGGGGATGCAGGGGGGGCCCCTGCACATTTTTAAATAATGCAGGAGTTGCGGGGGTGTCCCCCGCAGTGTCCATGGGTCAATATTGCAGCAAAAATATGGCAATATTTTTGTATCGCAATATCTTTGTGGGGATATTAACCCATGGAACCGTGGTGCATAGATCCTGAACCACTGTACTAAGTAGTTTGCCACAAAAGCAGAAGGGGACTGTAAGTGTAGGTTGCTCCGAACTGCAGCAGAACACAATAGGTTTGTTAGTTGGCAGGGAATGTTTATATGGTATACTGTCTCCCATGCATTATCACTTGCTTCTCCTCAAGGTTAAACATTCATGATTTTGATTGTGCACCAGTAATTATTGTATTCTCTGTGTGCAAGCTAGCATTGACAAGGCAAGTTTCTGGGTTTTATATTACACCGTCACAATTTAGACCTGTCTGTCATCTTTTGCCAAGGCAAAAATGTGTCGTTACACGGACCTGCATATTGTTTTACTTAATCATATCTAGATGAAGTCAGCTGAAGGTGTTTTGAAAGTAGTTGTTGTCACTTCCATAATTATCAAAATGAATCATCCCTGTGGAAAATGTCCGCGAGTAAGCCCTCCTGATTATGGATTACATGCACGATGAAGTTCTCTTTTGCGGGAGAATATAAACTATTCATACAAGATGAGTCCTTAATAAAAGCCCATGACTGCACTAAATTCACAGAAAAACAAATCAATATAATACTGCTTAATGACTGCGCTTTTTTTGTAAGTCAACAAATCTCCTATTAATTAACCAGTGATTAAAGTCAGCTTGTGAGAATTAATCACAGCCTAGAGAAGTCATTGTCCTTGTGTGCTTCATTAGGGCAGTGTTTGCCCTTCAGGCAAGAAAGGATCTAGTAAATGCCAAAACATGAGCTGATTAAACAATGCATCGTACTGCGGTGGAAACATTGGCTTTTAACTTAGTGTGATAAGGCGTCCTCGGTCGTCTAATCTAACTACACAATATCTGAATGAATATCTGTGTATGTAACCTACGTAATAGATCAAAACAAATGTAAACCGGATGGAATATTTTCATTGCTGTTAAAACATACACATTATTGGCCAGATTGATCAAACATGTTTGGGTGCAAATGATTGCATGCATCTCATCCTTTACATCAAAAAAGATGTGTCCCATTGCACATGCATTTCTGTCCCTCACACTGGAACAGCAATGACTTTCTCTGATATGCCAAATGGTGGCTGGTACCCAGTCATGCATTCGTGTTAGGATCTCCCGATACTAATGTATGCAAGCGGGCAGGTCAGTGCATCAGTTTCACTGCTGTCCAAACTTCCCTGGTTCAGGTCACCTTTGAGTATTAGGTGACCTGTACATTTCTGCAATAATCGTAACTGAATTTTTGAGAATGTGACTCTTTGGCATGCAAACATTCTTTTACTCTGCACCCTAGACTGATTTTTCAACTTATCATTGTTTTAAATGTACATTACAGTACTTCACTTAAATAATCATCATCTTTCAAAAGCCTACAATCGTATACCCTTCCACCCAGCTGTGTCCTGCCCTGATCACTTTTCTATCCATGTTTTCCACGTACGTGCAGCCCATCCCCACCTCTGCCCAGATGTCCATTGAATATGATGCTTTTTCAAACAGACCAAGAAAAAGACAGCAGAAACATGCTGGACAAACACCCCTATAGACAACCTTAAACAGGAATTCAACACCCTGGCCAAACAGTAGAAACAAGCCATCACTGCAGCCAAAGCCTCCATGCATAACTCTAGAATTACCAATGCCAATTCTGACATGTGTGAGCTATTCGCCATCCTCAGAGAATTGGAATCTCCCATCCTCCAAGCCTCGTCCAAGAACAAACACCTTGCCTGGTGTACCAGTATACAAAATTCCATGCTGCAAAAAATGGACATGCTACAGTAGAAAATAACCATCAAACAAGCAAAGAAAATTACTCAACAAAGCACCACTAACAATCAAAGTATCAATGGTGAGACATCTGACACCCCTCAGTTCACATTTAAGAATGAAACAACCTTAGACACACTAAACATCCTGAAAAGCCTTAAACCCTCGAGATGTAAAGGAGACGTGTGTCCAACCCCACTGATCAAAGACTGTGCAGAAGTACTGGCCCCGTTCATTACTACTTTCATCAATGCTTCATTCTCGACAGGAGTAGTCCCATCCCTGCTGAAAGAAGCCTGGGCCCTACTGTTACTAAATAAATCTTCCCTAGATCCTGCCAACCCAAATAACTAGAGACCTATCACCACTGTTCCGTTCCTCCTTAAAATCTTGGAAAGAACTGCCTATATTTAGATTCAACGCCATCTAAAATGTAACAAAAATCCTAGGTGTCAGACAATTTGTATTCCACCCGGGCCATGGAACTGAGTCAGCACTACTTGATCTGAAAAAAACAAATGGACGACATTAGAGACAAGGGAAAAGCAGCTATGCTGCTCCTCCTAGACCTATCCGCAGTCTTTAACCTGGTTGATCACAGTATCCTATGTCACCATTTCACCTCTGCAGCCGCCTTCTCACACGAAGCAGCAGCCAGGATCACCTCCTTCCTAGAAGGTCAGGTTATGAAGTTATTCTCCGACCAAGCCAGTGCAGCACCAGCTCCCACCAACTGTGGTATACCCCAGGGCTCCTGTTTCTCTCACACTTTGTAATATTATCTTCACTACACCCCTCTTCGACCTCTTGGACGCTCAAGGCATTATTTACACTAATTATGCAGATGATACACAATCATGGATGTCAACCCATGGCCTCTGCCTCATTGATGAAAAGAAAGAACTACTTCTGGTCTGCCCACATTCAGTCCTATGCAAACTGGCTGCTGATTACACTGTTTTCAACATAGACGGCACAATGATCGCAGTATCACCGGCTGTGAAGACTCTTGGAGTTTACTTAGATGCTACCCTCTCCCTCTCCCATCAAGTTAATGCCATATCCGCATCTGCATCATATGCCACTAAACTCCTCAACGCAGCCAGACCTTATCTATCTGAAGATAACTGCTTAACTATTTCACGAGCAGTGATTGGCGCAAAATTGGACTATCGTAATGTCTTTTTCGCTGGCACATCCTCACACAACATACATAAACTCCAGATTATTAAAAATAAGGCCCTTCAAGCAGCATTAAACTTGCCTAGACATCATCATATATCTGAGGCCAGGAAAGCAGTACACTGGCTTACAATACAGCAAAGAATCCTCTTCAAGACACTCACCATCATCCACAGGTGCATAGCAAAAGTAGCCCCACTATACCTAGCTCAAACTGACAGGCCTACTAGAACACCATACACCCACAGGCTGAACCAACCTAAATTCAAGCGAATCAGAGCAAGCGGCGTATGTTTCCCAGTCCTCACTGCAAAACACTGGAACACCCTCCCTCATTCCCTAAGGGCAGAGCATTCTTACTGGGCCTTTCGAAAAGCCCTAAATATCTGGCTGTTTGCTTGAATTACCTGATGATAGCCTTCACCGCTGCCCATATCAGAAGTCTTGGCGTTGTATTTGTACTGTCTCTGTAGCTTTTGAGCAAACATTGCCTTACTTGTACCTATATGTTAAACACCTACTCTTATGTACCCACCTATCCTTATGTACCACTGTCTAATCTTGATCCAAGGACTTTCCCGGTCCTTGGGCTTCATGTAACTGAAGTGTAGCGCCCTGATGCCTGAGGGCTTGGCCTTATAAATGCAACAAATAAAGAAATAAAGAAATCACTGCTTCTAATTTTTGCCTCCATCACTGCACTTTCAATAACCCCTTAACTGCTGAGGGTTTTCCCTCCCAGTGCTATGCCCTTTTTTGGATATTTTCTTTATGTCGGCATTCCATTTCTTGTAACACTTGTGCTACAACTAATATACTGGCCAAACTTGCACGCTTCTCTTCCCACATGTCGGCAGTCATAACGCCATCAATGATTTGTGGTTTGCTATAACGGGGTGTAAGAAAGTAACAAAGAAGTGACCAAATGTTTAGTTTTCTTCAGAAAATGCCAATAAAATGATGTACAAAGAAGCCTGTCTTATCCTCGACCAGCAATCTCCTTGTTGGAGGGCTTGTTGGAAAGGAGACAGTCTCCCATTTCCGACAAGCCCTCACTCTAGGGAATTGGGCAAGAACTCGCAAAAGCCTGTCTGTAAAATGTACATGCTGACACCTTTCGGCTTAGGCATGTACATTTCATTTCATGATGACGTTGGTGCCCGTAGTGTGCGCCAACGTCATCACAACTGCACCCTGACCCCCAGGCATGGAAGGGGTAGTCTTCCCCTTCACAGCTTGAGGGTGGGGCACAGCAGCGCTGCAGCAGGAGGACAATCTGCCCTCCCAGAGGTAAGCAGTGCGGAGGATGAGGTATCTCATCCCCCGCACTGGAATCTCACTGCAGAGGATGAGATACTTCACCCTGCGCAGTTAAGGAGTTAAAGCATGCCCTCTATCACAGAACATTCTTCTAGAAGGAATGATATTCACAATTTCTTTTATACCGGAAAGCAAGTTAAATATCTGCCTTTGCCACACTTTTGACGCCCGTCTACCCTAGCCCTCCCTTAAGCGTTTTATGATGTACTAGATGGCTTTTTTGATCCATTGATGGGACAACTAATATTACATGGGGTTTAGGAAACAGCATGTTTTGCTTTATGGGTTATTCAGTGGACATATCATAGTAAATCCTGGTGGGGTGACATGAGTTGGAAAAGCAATATAGCCAAGAAATTGACCAATGAGGGAAGCCTCATCATTCCTTGTGATGGTGGTCTGGGTCTCAGCACGGCACTCCCTCTTGTTATGGGAGCACTGCGCTGAGGGCCATTCCTCGTTGACCCCATGCTCTCACTGCTGCATGGTTTTCTGTGCAGCACTCCCTCTCATCACAGGAGTGCCATGCTGACAGACATGTTGCCATGGCTCTTAGCATGGAGCAAACATCGATAAGATGCCTGTGATTATTTTTAATAATACCAAGAGAAAGATCAGATTTAGTTGGCATCTATGCAGCAAATACGTTCAAGTCTGCAAAACAATCTTGCATTTAGGTTATACGATCAGAAATACAACCAACACTTCAGAGATAAAAACAAGGCTTTTATGGAAACTACCATCTCTTGGTGCACAACCAACATAAAATGAAGGCACACATTTATACTGCTTACCACTTTCTATAATAAAAAAATTACTATCAACTCTTTTATATGGGTTATAAACAATGAAATTACCCAAAGAAAACGATCTAGATCGTATCTATGGTCTTATTTGTAAGAGAACTATAAACCTTCCTAATTGTTTCCCAATCATAGTCATACGGCTACAACTAGGCATTAACTCCATGAATTCTCATGTCCTAACAAGGAAACGCAGGATACACAACATGCTAAATCCCCCTGAAGGTTGCTTGGGGTGGAAGGATAGCTCATGGCCAATATGTTTGTCTTGGAAGACAATGCAGCGCAACCGATCCCGCACAAGCGTGTTATAAAATAACAATTATAATTGTACAAAGAGCTAGGAAACATCTTAATAAATAGAAGCTCTGACACCGTAAACCTTTTCCATAAATAATGTATACATATATTATCAGAAATATGATGTAATAGGGAGCAGTTAACATTTAAACCCATTAGAATTTAAAAGAAAGTAATAGAGGTTGACTGTGCTTCGAACTTCCTCAGTTGTGTACACTAGGAAAATGGGGACCAAGAAGGGATATACCCAGAAAAGAACGGGTCTGCTGTCTACATAGGCACCAGGAATCATGGAAAATTGGAAACATGTGTGTTTAATTTGCAAAAGTACTACGGATATCCGCAACCAATGTTGATGTACATTTTTTACTGACATATGGGCACTGGACAGTGATTTGCTATGGGGTAGATTGTTAAATGGGGAATGACGAACTGGTTATATTGCAACTATTCCTTTTTATTAAAGGTTGTCATAAATGGTAGGGTCAAACAGAATGGCACTAGCAGGAAAGCTGATTCTAGCTATTAGCCTATGCATGTAATTGTAAATCTGGGTGATATCATTGACTATGCTTGTGCTGAGTGCTTTCTTCTTCAAGTTAGGGAGCCAATCTTCAAGTTGGTTACCAGGAATTAGAAAATGTAACACTTGAAACTAATGTTAGTGCAACAATATTATGCATGCTGGCACCTTTCATTGGAGGCATTCTTTTTTAATTATAACTTGTATGAATTTTATGTAAAACGGTTTTTGTCAAAAACAAAAATTTAAATAAATACATTTGGGCTAATTTGCACACCTATAATGGCTCTGAACTGGAGATGAACTTTCAGTGATGGCTAGTAGGTAGCGTTGTGGAATGTGTGGCTTGGCTCAAATGGATTATTCTCTATCTAGTTTAAAGAAAATTGGCCACTTAACGAGGTGAGGCATCAAGTTACAAAATGTCCTATTTGTTCCTTATCATCAGAATCAGATTTGTCTCAGCAAATTATGTCACTGAAGCCATTCTACTCACTAGCTGATTTACTTCCAGCAAAGTGCTGCAGGTTTTATTACTAGTCATTAATGTCTCCCATTAAAGTGGAATTGATCCCCTGCCATAACTGAAATAAACTAACCTAGATGCAAATGAGCTGTTAAGCTATAGGCCTCAATCAAAACAACTGACTTTCATAGCTAAAGTTATTAAGTCAGAAGCAACAGCTCATCTTCAAAGTAACGCCGAAAATCATGATTTGTTTTCTGATGTAAGAACTTTATTTTACATGGAACTCCTAGCTTGAGATGGGGTGTTTTTGCAGGATATCACCTACGATGGAATTAACTGGAGAACGCTCCACCGGTCCCGAGAAGGCAATGCATGCCGTTCTGGGTAGCCACCTTTTGGGGAAACGATCTTGAATATCCAATTGCATTCTAACTCTATGTGATATATGAAGGTGGCAATATCCTGCAACATGGGATTGGTACCCCAGCTGATTTGTTTTGAACTGTTTCCATATCCGTTCTTCTGAACCTTCACCATTACTGTTCACTAGGCATTCTAAATCCCTTCCTCAAATTACAGAGTCACATATCTTGCTCTTGATGGTTCTTTTGGGAGAATTTGGACTGGGGAGTCATCTGCTTTAGCTGCTTTTAACAATAAACTAGGGGCATGCTGCTGTAAATTGCAACTGTTTGATAGAGGGAGTTTATAGGTAGCTTCCAATATTGTCCTTTCCACCAGGAAAGCACACACATATTGTGGATGCATGTTTGGGTTAGGGTTTGTGAATTTGAGTTAGCCACATATTTTTTCTTACTTGATATATTACGTCCCGTTTGAATTTTCTCTCCGACTGGAATTAGTAGAACAGTCATGGATCTCTTACATGTGTCGTACATGGTCCTTGGTGTAGGGATTGTCTAGCCAGTGTTTTTTTTTCATACTTAGGGCATGTAACTGGCAGGAGCATTGACAGAAATAAGAGGACATGCCTAAATAAGTATGGTAAGTAGCATTATATGCAAATTCAGCCAAGGACAACCACTTGTCCCATTGATCTTGTCCTTGTGAAAAGCATTGCAGATACTGTTCCAGACACTTGTTGGCATGTTCCATCTGGGTAACTGTCTGTGGATGGTGACTCGTTGAATAAGTGACCTCTATTTTCATAAGAGTGCTGAGGGCTTTCCAAAATGTGCCTGTAAACGGACTCCCTCAGTCTGAGATGATCTTTTTTTCAGGAATGGCATAACAGGTCAAGTCTACTGCAGATGGTAACCTTGTACTGGTACATATTGAGACACTTATGTGAAGTCATCTACCACAATGGTGCTGAAATACTGGCATTATCATTCTACAAGGTCTGGTAAGAAATCAAGGGCTATGAAGGTTGAGGGCCAGGGTTTTTGTGTTTTTGATAGTTTTGCTAAGAATCCATTAGGGGATTCTCTTGTGTTGTTCAAACTGGCATACATCCCACTTCTTTAAAGCTGTTGTTTGCACTCATGTTTAGCTATGGCCCAGCAGAAGTGTCCCTGTACTAATGATTGCCTTTTTCATAATCAAACAAGCCCTGCTGCAGGGACTTCATGACACCAAATCATGAGTTGTGCATGCAGTTTACAGCTAAGGACACATGGGACCTCATGACAAGTTTGCCGGTCCAGAAATAAGGGTGCCGTTAAACTCACAGGCACCCTTGTTTCCGGAGTTGCAAACCACGTGTTTGCTTGCCGGAGCCACTGTGCCTGACAGGTCTGACCATGCCGGGTGCAGTGCTCATGGTAAGCAAACCCACCACAGAAGCACCGGCATGTTAGAAATGGTGCCAGTGATTCCGTGTCCCCACTGCCATACTGGACTCTGAGTGGCACCGGGAAAACAGACGCCAATAAATTTTTATGGGTCCAACGGCAACCTACCAGTATCACCGTCAGCGTTACCGCCGGACCCGCAATGAGGCCCATAGTCTTCATTCCAAGTACACTTCTTTCATCGCCTTCATCTTCTTCAGCCCAAATATCCAGGCTCTGTAAAGGGAGGCTTCCATAACTCTTGAAAGGAATTCTTGCAAACCCAGGAGAGCGAGGATTTGTTGCAGGGAGAACATCAATGGCATGATGTAAATCAGGTTTGTTATACATCCCTGGTAAGGTGACTACCTGAGTTCGTTTAGACCCAGCTATGTAGGTGATCACAGCAGGCAACCCATCCACCCTCCCCATGCCCCACAGGCAGCCCATCTAGCCTTCCCATGCTCCACAGGCAGCCCATCCACCCTTCCCATGCCCCGCAGGCAGGCCACAGGGCACCATGCAATTGGGTGCCCCAACACATGCCCCCCCCACCCCACCTACAGTGACGGGCACCTGCCAGCAGACCCCGACTCATGTCCCTCCTCCCCACCCCATTGACGGGCACTTGCCAGCAGGCCCTGACTCATGTCCCTCCACCCCACCACCAATGACATTCACCTCCCAGCAGGCCCCGACTCATGTCCCTCCACCCCACCCCCATTGAGGGGCACCTGCTAGCAAGCCCCGACTCATGTCCCCCACCCCACCTCCAGTGATGGGCACCTGCCAGCAGGCCCCAACTCATGTCCCCCCCACCCCCAGCAACGGGCACCTGCCAGCAGGCCCTAACTCATGGCCCCCCAAACACCACGTCATAACAATACAGACCCATGGCCCTAATGCCAACCCAAATCCCACCCTCCCACCCCCAGTACAAACACCCAACGATCCACTGCACCCACTCCCTATTAAATTAGCCATGCCATGAGAGTCGGAAAAGAACCAGCATGCCCATCAACAAATGTCCCACAGAGCCACACAGTGGCAACACATGACTGAGCCAATGCTCATGGAGACATGCACGAAATAAATCATAGTAGACCACAACAATAATGAAGAATAATGAAATGTGTTAAAAACAAAACCAAATGACAAAATGAAAAGCACACATGCAAATGAAGAAATCATGATTGCAATATGAAAAAGAAAGTAAAATCCAAGGAAAAATCCAAATCAAAAACAAGAAAAAAGAATAGTGGTCCATCCCCAAAGTGCATGGAAAAAAATCCTAAATTGAAAAGCATAAAAATCATTACTCCATGTGAACATCTAAAAAAGAAAGTATGTACATGTCTGGAAATGTTGGAAATGAAAGTCCAAAACAAAAGGAAACCTACCAAAAACCCGATCTAAAATACAACTATATACAAAAAGTGGAGCAAAGTCTGTGGACTCCAAATCATAATAAAAACAAAATGAAACCTAAAACTAAATAACTATTCCCTAAGGCAGCGGGCTAGTCCGACGGCTCACTTATTGATGTCCAATGCAGGGCATCATTGAACTCCATGTCAATGTTCCGGAGGCAGGCCTTTTCCCTGGCCTCGAGGTCTCGCAGGGATGCAGCCATGTCCTCCTCCAACTCCCTGCGAGTTGCCTCGAGGCACTCTGCCCTCCTCAAAGCTTGGTGCATGGAGTTCTCCGCCCTGACCATTGTGAGCCGTGCCCTCTTCGCCCACCGCCGCAGCATCTTTCTGCTGGCCCAACCGCTGCCACACAGAAGACACTCCCAATCCTGGGTGCTCCTGCCCGCGGGCCGATGCCTGCCCCTGGGATGTTGATGCCTGAGCCAGGATCACTCCCACCCTGCGCCTGCTGCTGCTGCGCACATGCCCTGCTTGTTGATGCCGGCACGTCCTCCTTTTGCTGGGGTCCAGTTGGTGGGATGGCCACCCCTGCTGGACCTCAGACTCCCGACTGTGGCAGGGATGAGTCCGCTACCAGCCTGGCTGCTGGCTCAGTTTCAGCTCCACAGGGGTCCCAGGTGATACTTGGGTGGGAAGATGGCACAGAGGATGACTGGTGCATAGGGGGTTGAGTTGAGGAGGGGGTTGCAAGAAGATCCAGCACATGGATGAACCCAGTGCCAACAACCTGTAGTAGGTCGATGCGGCTAAACAGGTATTCGAAATGACGTGCATTGTCCAGACGAGAACCCTGCACATCATGCACGGTGGCGCAACGCCACACCAGCTAGTACAGGCTCAATCCGGTCATGGATTGCCGTGTCCGCAGGGAGAGGAAGGCCAGTTGTTGTTTGCGCACACCCTCCCTGAAAACGGGTCTGGACGGAGGCATCCCGGCTGGTGCCGGATGATGCAGTCACAGGATCTGGGACTGTATTACACACAGGCACCTCCGCGGCGGCCTGTGCTGCCTCCTGTCGCTGCCCCAGGACTGCACCACTAGCACAAGTGGAATTCCTCCTTCCGGGACCTGTGCGTGGGACTTCCACGGCCTCCTCCTCAACCAAACCACCTACCAACCTGGATGACTCCATGCCATCTTCCTCCGTAGGACCCTGTGGGGGCTCAGCTGCACCTACTGCTGCTGAGGAGTCCACCTCCAACCTCTGCCTCTTGGACATTCCCTCGGCAGCCGTGGCCATGGATGCGGCACCAGACGCCTCACTCCCAGAAGGTATCAGTACCTGGGAGGGGAGCTGGCATTGCGTCTCGGGCTGGTGGTGGGATCCCTGCCGCTGTGCTCCACAGAACCGTCTCTGCCCTCTTCATCAGTTGACGCTGCAGACAGGGAGAGACAGAACACAGGTATCAGGGCACTGTACAATGGTCTGATACACACATGATAGTTGCACATGAGTGGCAGTGTCAAACTTCACAGATGGCATCACACCCCCCAACACACATATCATTTGAACCCACACACATGTATACATTTACAGGAATCGTGCAGCAGGCAGCAGCATCCATACACACACACCAGCATGAACATCCGAAGGTTGGCATGACATCACAAGCAACATGGGGAGTGCCGAACACATGCACACACGCCACCAGACAGACATGCATCTGTACATTTCCACCACCTGTCACAGTGCAATCATCGGCAACTATGTTACATCTGCCAATCGGGTACCTACATGTCTGTCACATGCATCCATGATGTATCACAGTCACACACATGTCAAGCACACACACGCACATGTACACCGTGCACGTACATGAAGGTGGAACCAGCATCCATGTGTCACGCCCCAACCATGGCATAGTACATACAGATAAATGATAACATATGTGCATCTCCAGATGCAGTTGTGCATCATGCTTTGGAAAACATACACCATTGATGTGCATCACACATGACTGGACTCACATGCAGCACAGTCATGTCCCTGCACATACACATCCATACATGGGCCATTTCAGACATATGTCCAAACTGCACACTCCTGGCACACCTCAACATGCACTGCGTCCAATGAGTGCGCATGGACACTTACCGCTCGACTCCAGATGATCTGCCTCTCGAGGACCTGGAGGTGAAGCGCTGGGCGAATGTGTTCCAGGACTCTCATCTGGTCGGTGGTAAGGCAGACCCAGCACCCCACTGCATCCACTGCATCCAAGAGGTGCCGGACCTTCCTGAGGGTCCTGGACCTGAAGTCCTCCCAGTGCTTATGGACATGTTGCAGATCGTTAATGGCAACCACGATGTCCATCCAGATCCTCTTCTGCCCATCCTTGTCGGCGCATGGTCGTCCGAAGAGGGAATCATAATGCACCCGGACTTGCTCCACCAGGATGCCATCTTCTCCTGCAGTGAAGCTGGCAGCCCTCTGCCTCTCTGCCGGGGGGTCGTCACTGGTCCTAGATGGATTTTGGCCCAACATGGCAAACACAGAGGCAGGTGTGTGTGGGCAACTGGATCCTGGTGCTGGGCTGTGGAGTGATGGAACTGCAGTCGGGAGTCTTCAGTTCCAGCAGGGGTGGTCGCAGAATCTGGACCCCTGCAGATGGCTGGCGTGCAGGCACCAAATAGAAGGGCACGTGGCCAGCAGGCAGCAGTAGATGGCTCGTGGGAGGTGGCTCGGGGCTCGGGGCTCTGGGGGGCAAGAAAATGGCCTTCTGGGTTGGAGCGTGGTCTTCCATGTGTTGTCGCGTGGCCAGTTTGTTGCAGAGTGATTTGGCACATGAAAAAACAGCAAGCCAGCTTGTAATTCGAGGAAAGGGCCTTAACACATAAGCGACATGATGTGCGTCGGTGTTTCCCTCGGTACGGGTGCATAGTGAATCTGCACGTGCAAAAACAGCACGTCCGCGTGTGAATGGGTGTAATTCAAGGAAAGGGCCTAAGCGCGTAGGTGATGTGACGCGCATGGGCGTTTGCCTCGGCACAGGTTAAAGGTGAGCGCGGCCCAGCAGTTCACTGTACATGCTTTTCGTGGAGACCGACGCATGTGTTGCTACTTCTTGTTGATTCACGCGCCATCACTTCAGCGGATCGAAGACGTACCTCTTCTTTTGGCGGGGGTCTTGTCTATGCATGTTTTTCTTTTTCTATTTTTCCCACTGTGGTCCCCTTGTGTATCGCTTACCCATTATCAAGGTCATAGTAGCCTGTGTGCCCCATGCGTATGCATTTTTTGTGTCCCTGGGTGCCACTGCGTACTGCGGGCAGTTAATTAATCACACGTGAGCTACCGGGGTTGCATGCACAGTTTGACTGCAGTTTTGGGGTGCCTGAGCATTGCATGACCCGTCATTTCCTCACAGGGGTCACATACAGCCTTGCAGGCGCAAAGGGGTGCTGTTTACATCTAGTACCCCACTGCCTTCACCCCAATTGCCCAGGACAATTGTCATGTACACCTCTCATTGGCACTACTACATCTGTGCCATGGTTGGGAGGCCATGAAAGGTGAGGGGCGCCTCAGTTGGGCATCCTCCACGTGGTGGGGGATCAGGGACGTGGCCGGGTTGACCAGGGAGTAGGGGGATTACAGGGTGCCCAGGGTGGCTGCAGAGGGGGAAGAGGCAGGGGTGCACCACTTTGGCAAGATGTTCTGCCACATGTTGTTGCAGTCATGCCACCACCCCCTGCGGCTCCGAGAGATGCAGCTCTTGCATGTGACACTGGCACCCATGTGACCCGGCAGTCAGTTTCATCGACTGCCACAGGCCCAATGGTAGTACAGATGTGGCGACCACCACCTAGGCTTAGGGTCGCAGATGTGTTAGCACCTGAAGACTCCCAGGTGGATTTCCAGGTGGTCAGTAGGCACAATAATATCAAAAGAGGAAACCAGGTAGACTACTGTACAAACCAGTTGGCAGTGTCTACTCTGTCTATATCTGGGAGGATCAATAACAAATCTAATAGAAGACAGAGCTAGCGATACAGGTACTGATCTCAAAACATCTAAAAGGAAAAGGGGACCAGACACATAGAAAAAATTACAACATCATTTTTAGTAATAAATCAGAGGATTAAAAGACATGATTAAATTCAATGGTCCACAGTACAAAACTTCTCAGAAAACATAGGAATACGTAATTAGCAATAGATGCTAATTAAAACAAATTCAAGAAAAAAACAGAGTACATCTAGGACAACCTGCTGTGTAGCCAACTCCATTTGGATTATTATATCATATTCTCACTTCTCTGTTTTCAATCCAGAGAGCTGTCTCGACATGTTTCTGTTCACAAACACGATTAACAAACATTCATCAGGAGAAAATAATAATTACAACGAAAAAACAAGTTCCTATAGAGTCACAGAATTGATCTGGGTCAGTTTCATAGCGCCTGTAGAGTTAAAACATATAAAAACAAAGGATCAGCTGATGAATACCTAAATTGCTTCGTAAAGTTCTAAATAATTGAACTGGAGAACCAAAAAGAAACAATTTACCTTGTCTGGTGCTCGTGGGGGCTCGCAACTTCAATGAGTAAGTTGGAAGTAGCAGGATGAATCAGTCCTACAAAGTGTGTAATCCAAAAACAAGCTTCAAACATGAGCTTTAAACAAATAGCAATATCAGTGCTCACAACACAGTCACTAAATCAGAAGATAAACCAAATACCAAAAGGCTGACACACCAGTGGTGAGGTTCCACTAGTGGTACAGAGGCTCACCTGCCCAAATATGTGGTTAGCAGGCCAAACGGTGTCTCTAGATCGATACGGGACAACTCTCCACTACATGAGTCAGATGCTAGTCTCCACAAGACAGTTTGTGCCCAGAGGGATTCGAAATAAGGAGTCCTGCAACCAAAGGCCAAAATCAAATGCTTACAACAGATAACGAGGGTATGGGGTTCCATACAAAGTAACCAAATTAGTACTTCAGGGAGGTCCATAGGTGACGTAGAAGGAGGCCGGAGAGACCCTAAGGCCAATAGCGATGTACTGAAATTATCACATTATCGAGTTATAAAATGTAAATAGTTAAAAAATTACTATTTAAAAAAATGTAAGGTCAATATTATAAAGAGCACGATGGTACCCCCGTAATAGATGACAAACAAAGGAGTCCCACAAGAACTGTAAGGTTCACCCATGGATAGAAGCAAATGTACCATCACAGTTGTCATAGGTACCGTAACTAACGTGGGTGGCTGAAACCAACCGCAAAATGCGGTGAACTATGTCAATAGTGCAATACCCATTGTGACAAAGGCAATCCGTAGCCAGAAAACACCACAAGATCCGCCGAAGAGTGTAAGAACATCAGGACATAACATACCTGTCACCTTAAAAATGCCCCGTATGCAGAGAAAATTGCAGCAAGGGGAAATAATCCAAAGCCACTTCCAAAGCGCTTGGGCTAGGAATAGCTTGCTCCCAAACTTAAAGGATGCAGAGTCAAAACATGCATGGAACTGTGAAGAACGAAAAAACACACAGTCAGGCTACAGTGCTGATCTGCAGTTGAGTCAGCGCTCGGGCCGCCTAACCCAGAAAACATACCTGCAAGTCGCGGTCTGGCGTCGGAAAATGCCTCGTCACATTCCGAGTAATGCCATAGGAAAGTAGTGCGCGTGACGTGGACAGATGTATCGGCGTCATCATGGAGACGGCCAGTGTCCGATTACTCTGTCCATGGAAACGAGCACATGAGCAGGAAGGTAGAACGGCAAGAATTACAAGCGGCCATCTTGGAACAGCATAGATTGCTATGCTATGAATGGAAAACGCAACTCAAAAGGCAGAAATATAATAGTAAAAGATCAAATAAATGCCCTGGGCATGGTCAAGAATAACAATGGGACTGAGTGTGAGTTACACTCCAAAACAACTCAACAAGAAGATTACGCAAAAGACGTCAGATGTGGCCAGATAAGTGCCAATCCAAACTGAGTAGCGGATAAAGCCAGGCGGAGGTGGACGGCAAGGGCACTACTCGGCAAGAACCATAACTATAAGGATGAGAAACAGAGCTGGAGACAGGCTCATCTAGAAGGTCGGAGTAGACCAAGTCTGTCCCCTATAGGCGGAATATGAGGGAAACTCCCCATACATAACCCCAACAAGTGAAGGGATGCGCAAAAGCATGATCATCTCTAATACTTACTAAGTAATACGTAAACAAAGAAAAATTCAAGAAGTAAAAAAATCAAAGGACAGGAAAAAGGCGCAGTACATAACAAATAATGCAAAAAAAGGCCATCCAACAGAGTAGAAGAGATAGATGAAGACCAAGATATAAGGAGCCTGATCATCCTAACTAAACCTTGTATCTAATGGGTAGAGTGCTTGGGTTGAACGCCGAATAATCCAGCCCAGAAGGAGTTGTGTCAGGAAAGGAATAAAGACTTTCGCATCATACTATGCAGCATGTACATCATTTTCTGCTCACTTTTAAACAACTTCTTTTCAAGTTCTTGGGAATTGCCCTCTTCAGAAACATCATAATGGTCCATGTAAAGTCCTCATGGTCATGCCTAAGTAGACGGAGGTGCTAAACTAGAGGAGCATTCTCCGTTTTGTTTTTTATGCAGCTTTGGTGCTCCATTATTCGTGTCTTTACTTTTCGAATGGTCTTGCCCACAACAGTAAACCACATTTACATGTAATTAAATAGACAACAAACTCAGTATTACAATTAGTAAGGCTTTTTTGGGTCCAAAGTATAGAAAGAACAATATTAACTTCTTTGCTCCTCAAGGTTAATTTACAGACCCCACAGGACCCACAAGGGTAGTGTCCAGGGTAGTGTCCAGTCACTTCAGGCAGACCCCATAGAACGGTGAGTTTGGGAGCCAGTGTGGTTATGCATTTCAATTTGCTATTGCTCGCTCTGTAACCTAAAGTGGTGTTTTTTTTTTATAAGCAAAAATAGGCAGTGGTAGTGGGTGAGTGGCCGTGTTGAATATTCTCCAATGTTTCTTAATGATATTGGTAATTTTAAAACTTTGGTCAGTGAACGTGTTAACACAGACAATACGTTCATCTTTAGGTTTAGCTGGTTTCGGATCCAATAGTGCCTCATGGTTCTTATTGAAGGCCCTTTTTGCAGATTTTTTAACTAGCTTCTGGTGGTAGCCTCTTTGTCTTACTTTTTTACTGAGGGAGTCAGCTTCTCTCTCGTATGTGTACTTATCTGAGCTGTTCCTTTTAAGGCGCAAGAATTGACCAAAAGGTAGATTATCTCGCAAAAGTTTAATATGATGACTAGAATAGTCTAGTAAAGAGTTCTTGTCTGTGGGTTTGTGGTAGGGCTGGATTTTTAGTATGCCATGTTGAGGATAGATGGTCAGATCAAGAAAGTTAGTGGATTCATTACTGGCTGTCATAGTAAATTGTAGATGGGAGTTCAAAGTATTAAGCCAGATAAAGACGCTATCAGCGGTGGTCTGTGTGCCATCCCATATTACCAGAATGTCGTCAATATAGCAGCTCCACTTTCTGATGTACTTGGCAAAGGGATTATTACTGCTATAAATATGTGTTTTTTCAAATGTTTCAACATAGAGGTTCGCCACACTGGGAGTCATGGTGGCGCCCATGGCGGTCCCTTCAATCTGTTGGAAAAAATTCCAGTTGAACTCAAAATAATTCCTTTTTAGGGCTAGCTCTACACACCAAACAATGAAGGAGGTAGGGACTGGATCCTGGTCTTCACGTGTAAGTAGTATTTCCTCTATAGCGTCCAATGAGGCTTGTTGGGGTGTATTGGTATACAGAGAAATGATGTCGAATCCAAGCAGTAGGGAGGTCAAGGGGTCAAATTCCAGATCTTCATGGCTATTGATAACATCTCTGGAATCCTTGAGATATGATTGCATCTTAGGTACATATATTTGAAGGTAGTAATCGGCGAACGTGGAGAGTGGTTCCAGTACTGAGTTTATTCCAGCCACGATAGTGAGTCCCGGAGGTTTGATTAGAGTCTTATGTACTTTTGGTAAGGTATAGAACGTAGGGACACTAGGTTTCTTATTGTACAGAAAATCAGCTTCTTGTTTCGAGATCCATTCGCGATCCTTAGCCTTTGAAATCTTCTCCGAGATCAATGGTGGGATCCTCTTGTAGTCGGCAATAGTAATGAGTGTTGCTGAGTTGTTTATCACACTCGTTGATGTAGTCAGTGCGGTTGAAGATCACAATCCCTCCGCCTTTATCAGCTTTTTTAATGATGATGGATGGATTAGTTGATAAAGAATTCAATGCTCTTTATTCCACTTTGGATAAGTTCTGCAATGGTCTCTGTAGATTTGCTTCAATGGAGGTGATATCAGCACATACCTTCTTTTAAAAAATCAAGGATTCTGGAGAGAAGCTGTGCGTAGGCGGGTAGAACGTAGAGGGGTTCCGTAAGCCGGTACAGTTAGTAGGTCCATCCCCTGATCTCTCTGTTTCCAGCGCAAAGAATTCCCTTAGGTGGATTTTTCTCATGAGTTTGTTACACTCAATACGGAATTCGAACCAGTCATGTTCTTTGGTAATGACATATCCCAATCCTTTGTTAAGAACTTGTTGTTCCGCGTCTGTCAGGATGTAATCATATAGATTAAATAGAAGCCATTCCCGCTCTGGGTCCGTTTTGTTCCGTCATCCCAGTTGTTTCGGTTTTGGGCCTGGTATAAAAATTGGCCTTGGTTACCTCTCCTGCCTCCATTGCCTTGGCGTCACGTAGGATGTCCTCTACCTCTTTTGTTAGTCAGTCTACGACCAGCTGATGTTCCTTCCCCTGCATCATCGGGTTCACTACTATCTTCTGTTGTTCCTCGTGGGTCCATTGGATTGGAGAGTTCTATTCACTATTCACATAATCATCTTTAACATATGGAAAAGCTTTATCATGGACAAAGCGTGCTAGATCTATTTTCATGCGCTGAATGCGTTCATTAGTATTATGGGTTTTAAATTCTTTAATCTTGTTTTCTATTTCTTCTAGTATTTTTTAAAATTTTTCCAATGGTAATAGTTTTTTATGTTCTCTTCGATTTTAAGTAACTCTATCTCGACTTTCGTTTCTTTGGCTGATTCTATGATCAAGATTAGGCAATCTTGACCACAGCGATTAGCAATGTAACTCCATTGGACTCTAAATTTTTCATTGTCGAGGAACAATCTAGGTTCATTGAGGACTTTGAGGCCCTGTGGTAATGCCTTGTTCTTCAAGTATTCCAACATAATTGCCCCATGTAGATCTGTCCGCGTTAGTCGTTTTTTCAATTATGTGAGTTTGTTCCATTCGTCTGTGTCCGGGGTAGTAACCCCAATATCATCTTTATTAAGGATTGAAATCGCTTTCATTAGGGCCCCGGCATAGTCATCACTATAAGCCAAAGTTCTATCCTCAGCCATGATGGAAGGATTATCTAACGTTCAGTTGTGAGTGAGCACTGATAATAACCCTGCTAATAATGGTTTCCTGTGACTCTTAGCCACCGTGGACATTAATATCAAAAGAGGAAACCCGGTAGACTACTGTACAAACCAGTTGGCAGTGTCTACTCTGTCTATATCTGGGAGGATCAATAACAAATCTAATAGAAGACACAGCCAGCGCTAGCAATACCGGTACTGATCTCAAAACATCTAAAGGAAAAGGGGACTAGACACATCTAAAAAATTACAACATCATTTTTAATAATAAATCAGAGGATTAAAAGACATGATTAAATTCAATGGTCCACAAAACAAAACTTCTCAGAAAACATAGGAATACGTAATTGGCAATAGATGCTAATTAAAACAAATTCAAGAAAAAAGAGTACATCTAGGACAACCTGCTGTGTACCAAACTCCATTTGGATTATTATATCATATTCTCACTTCCCTGTTTTCAATCCAGAGAGCTGCCTCGACATGTTTCTGTTCACAAACACAATTAACGAACATTCATCAGGGGAAAATAATAATTATAACGAAAAACCTAGTTCCTATAGAGTCACAGACTTGATCCGTGCACGTCATGCACGGCGTTCGGGATGTTGCAGTGACTGCCCGTGTGCCCCACTTGCAGTTTCGGTACAGCTCCCTGGAAAAACACGGGCACAGATTTTCACAAATCGCTTGCGTGCGATTCGCACACGTGCGCTGGATTTTTCACGCTTGCGCCACCAAATTTGGCACACGTTCGTTCCATGAATCGGCCCCTTTTTTGTGTTTGGTTGCATCCTTTGTTTGGGAAAGTACTACACCCATGGCTATAACAAATGAATTGCCTTCCAAAAAGAACTGCTTCATTGACCCTGGCTGCTCAAACACCATGAAACACCATGTATTTTGCATGCAACCGATTTATCTCTTTAAAATGCTCCTGGGTTTTGTTTACTAAGCAAATTATGAACTGGTATTGGTGCTTCCTGTGATGGGTGTAACTAAGTGGAAGAAATGAGGGATGAACTTCGTCTAAAAATGTATGAATCTCAGATGGTGTTGTGCCTCATTTTGTATCGTAGGTTTGTGCCACTTCTTGATGTCTTTGATCATTTTTGTGTACATATCTCCCCTGTCTGGTTTGATGATATATCCCAAATAGTCCACTGATATAACATGGAATAATAATTTCCACAGTTTACCATATAGTTGTTTTCCCTGAGCATCTGCATTTCATTCTTCACCTGTTGGCCATGGGTGGGATAGTCTTGAGAATAGATAAGGATATTGTCAAGATAAATTACCATGAATATGTCCTCATCACCTCAAAATGCATTGCCAATAAACCTCTGAAAGATTTCTGGGGCATTACAAATGCCAAATGGCATAGCACAATACTCATATGGACCCACATTTGTCTTAAAGGCGGTCTTCCACTCATCACCAGTTGTTATTCATAAGAGATTGTAAACTGCCCACATAACTAATTTATATTCGGGTTTAGCTTCTCTGTCCTGATTCAGGAGTGTGAGAATAAGAAGCAAGCGTTATTAATGTTTGTAAACTTTTTTAAAATGTAAGACACATTAGTCAAACACAGGCTTTCTCCTCCAATCCTTGTTATTTATGAAGTGGAGCCCCAACCAGGGACGTGGATGGCAATAAACCGTTTACACAGGCTTTTCCCTACAGAGCATATCATTTTCCTGGTGATAAGGTGTCTCCAGGTTGTATGTTGCTAGGCCATTGACTTCCCAGTTTGAGGGCATTTTTCTGATTATTTCAGATCAAACACCTCCTTATATTTTAGGTATTCTAGTGAACAGATTGGGGCTACCAATGTGAATAGTGCAAGCTCTTGCCTGGACTATGCATTCCTTCCCTAATCCCCGACTTGGAAACTATTCTGAAAAAAGTATAGTTCCAATCTTATCTTGAAATGAGTAATGGCAGATGTATCACATCAGATCTTTCTATTTGTTGTCCCCATGTCATTGTGACATGGACTGTGTAAAATGTACTGTGATCTAAGGAATCTTGTGATCCATCTCCAGTCTGTACTTGGCCTGAATCTGCACTCCCACCTTTCCAGCATACTCTCTTTCTATGAAATTACCAACAGCCCAGAGCCCAAGATGGCTACTGTCTCATTTCGGGTATTGTTGGTCTCCAAAGTGAAAGGAGTATAGAGATGTCAATGAATTTGGAAAGGCATGCTTAGTGAGGGGCTTGAGGCCAGACTGGTGCCTACTTTATAGCCTCTGCTCAAGGATGGGACCTTAGGTTTCCCCCAATTTACAAACAATTCTCTCAAATGAAATGCTTGCAGTAAAACAATCAAAGTGAATTGCTTCTTCAGCATGATCTATCTTCCTGGCTTCAGTGTTCTCTATGTCTGAACCATAATTGAATATTAAATATGTATGCATGTATAATATAGACAATTTGGCATTCTATACAGTACAATCTGTACATAAATAACTACAATAATTTAGCTCAAAATCAATGTACGTTACATTATTAAAATACTAACAACAGCAACATCATTTGAACATCATTCTAAGAACCACAACAGCATATTAATAATTCAGCATTGTAAATACAATAAAATAGCATCCACTCAGTTCCATAATTTAGTAATATGATAAGTGGGGCAAACATCATCTCTGTCAAAATAACACTGCCACACAGAGTCAATATCCACCTCTTCAATGTTATACCCGGGTGTCAAGAGAGTATTACTGCATATGGGTTGCAGTGCCTCGCACTCTGGCACTCATTACACGGTAGACGGTAAGGGAATAGCGGTACCAGTACCGCTAAATTCCCTAGCTAATCACGACTCTGAGTGCCCGCTATTAGCGGCACCGCCAAGAACAGTGCCACTAATAGCGGCCAGTCCGTGAGCGCGCAACCCCTCAGTTCAGAAATAGCGGCAAGGCGCTATTAGCACGCTATTACAAGGCATGCAGGCATGCAAATAGCGGCATGGTATTGGCCGAAAAAGCCCATACCGGCATGGAGGAAATACCAGCATCGCGAACCACATGTTAAGAGACCTGAGTAGTGATCCCACCTGCCACAGGTGGCTACAACAGCACAGGTGGAGGCAATGGAGATTGGGGCAGCACAAAAGGAGCACACCACACCCCTTTCCCACACCCCTTCCCACACCAAGATGGTTGCAATACTTGCATCATTACACGGGCTGGAGGACATGATTGCATTGCAGCACCAACAACAACAACAGGCAGCACAGAGGAGTCGCAGGAGGAGAAGGATGGCGAGACAGGCCCAGCAAGCCCCACCAGTGCACCCAGTCATACCACAGAGGCAGCCAGCAATCCCCAGGATTCGAGCCAGTCCATTCAATGCAACCCCTGAGCTGAGACACACCCTGTACCACCTGGATCGGGATACCATCACCAACATTGTGGACATGATTCACAACGACATAGTGAGCAACATAGACATCCGTACTGCCATCCCCCCTTCCACTGAAGGTGGTAACTGTGCTCCACTACCTGGCCACAGGCACCTACCAGCACACGGTAGGGCAGATTCATGGCATTTCACAACCAGTATTCACACGCATGTGGACCCAGGTGCCCGATGCCCGCCTGAAGCACACAAGTGAACACATATCCCTGCCACGGACAGCCCAGGAGATCTCCAATGACAGACTTGGCATCTATTCACTGGCATGCATCCCACGTAGCATTGGGGCAATCGACTGTATCCATGTGGAAATGGTGCCCCCACATCACTATGAGGCTGTCTAACGAAACAGAAGGCATTACCACTCCATCAATGTCCAAATGGTATGGGACTCAAATAAGAGAATAACACATTGCCGTGACTGATACCCCTGATCAACCCGTGAATCAATTGTCCTGCGGAACTCAATGATACCACGCAAGATGGAGCGCCATGCTGGACAAAGTTTGTGCCTACTTGTTGAGTAGCAGGGCAGGCACATGGCAGTGTGATGTGGGTTGTGTTTGGGGGGTAGAGATGCATACTCCAACTGGTTGTGGACTGTCGTCCGTACAATAAAGGGACAAACACATATACGCCAATGTCCACCAACGCAGCACACAATGTAGAGGACACAAAACCACATGCAAGCAGCAAACTGCACAACAAAGTCATCAATCCCTAACCCAATACATGACACATCTATCCACATGCACATTGCACATCATACCATACCCTACATAACCAAAGCTGCTACATTCAGCCAATACGCATAATCTAAATGTGTGTTGAACAACATCACAATAGATATGCACCCTTGAGTGCATGCAAATGGATCACCTGTAACCATTGTACAGAACTTCACCCGTACACCACTACTGATGTGCCGCTTCACAGCATGGGGATATTGGAATCCTAATGGCAGTACACTAGCATTGTCGTACAAAGGTTGTCTGCGCCCATGAACACCTAGGACCCATCCACACCCAGGAGATGGGAAATACTGCCGGAGGCATGCATGGTGCACGTTCACTTGCAGGGACTCGCTTACCTTCACACATTGCAGTTACACTGATCGTCTCCATGCATGCTGGGATTTCTGGATGGCAATCAGAATGCTAACATGTCCCGGTTGCAATTGAGGTGACGAGTTACAAGGCCCCGTTGTCCCAGCCAGACAGGTGATGCTGCCTATCCCCTGAAGATTTGGCTCCCTACCGCTATACGGAACCCACAGATTGTCACGAAGATGAATAGAACCTTGCACATAACCGTAACCACGTCGTGATTGGGAAGGCATTTGGCCTTCTGAAGACACAGCTCTGGTGCCTAATCTGGCCGGGTGAGGCCCTCCTGTACGGCCAGGACAAGTGACGAAGATAACCATGGCATGTGTCATGCAGCACGATGTATATCAGACGGAATGTGCCTATGCCCCCTGACATTGACATGCAACCACCTGATGAAGATGATGTTGATGGGGATGAGGATGGGGGAAATGGGCCTCCAGGACATGCAAGAGGCGATGTCCAGGGGGGACACGATGTGCGTCAGCATCTGATATATCAAATATTTTGAGAGACAAGGGCCAACAATTTTGGATGGAGATGGGCATTGTTGCCCTGCTGTATGTGATGAGGTGCAAATGGACCCTGTCCCCAATAAAGTACACATACACAATGATGAAGACCAAGCCTGTGTTTCAACTTGTCAACAGTGTGTTATGAATAATTCGTGAACAAAAAGTGTATGGCCCCAACTGTGCAAACACCCTTTACCCCCTCCCCCTAAACACTCCCAAAAACACCCTTTCCCTCCTCCCCCAATACAATCCCAAAAACACCCTTTCCCCCCTCCCCCAATACACTCCCAAAAACACCCTTTCCCCCTCCCCCAATACACTCCCAAAAACACCCTTTCCCCTCTCCCCCAATACACTCCCAAAAACACCCTTTTCCCCTTCCCCCCTAAACACTCCCAAAAACACCCTTTCCCCCCTACCCCCACAACCCCCCCATGTGTGGCTATTAGTGCATAGGTGTCCTAGTGCACATGTGCCAGCTAGTTCTTGCTGGCCCTACTTCTCCTGCCCTCCACCGCCATTGGGATGTTGGGATGGCGTGCGCCTCATGGTGCGCAGGGAGCGGCGGCTGGGGCTTGTCTGACGGGAACTCGCAGAGGAGGAGGTGCCCGGTTGATCCTGTGTTGGGGGGGATATTGTCACTCCATGGCGTCCGCAATGCGTGTTAGGACCTGCCTCAGTTGGGCCATTTCCTCACACATCTGGTTTGTGAAGGCCTCCATGCCCTCTCTTGTCTGGCTTGCATACGACCTAAACACCTCCCTCAGACGAGCTGCCTCTTCCACATGCTGGCCAACCAGCGCAGTGATTTCAACCTGCCTCTGGCTGATGGTTGCCAGGTCATGTTGACTACGTCCAGCTCTTGGGGTGGCTGCTGCACCCTGGTCCATGCCTCTGGCATCAGGTGAGGACACCTGAGGGCTCCGGCGCCCTTCCACGGTGTCGTTGCCTGATTGTCCATAGCTACTCGATTGTGATGGTGGCTGTGGGCTTGGCTCAATAGATTGCGGGCGGCTTGGTGTCTGCCTTTGCATTTCAACGTCAATTGCCTCCTCCATGTCCGACAGCGGCGCGGTGGCTGCTGCCTCACCAGTGGAACTGGTGGCAGCAGAGTGCGGGCCCTCCGTGCTGGTTTCTAATGACAGGGGAAACACTGCCGTGGGTGCAGCAGTAGAGGCAGCCGTGGCTTCAGGCCGTGTTGCACTGGCGCTCTTGCTGCCTTTACCCCTCTGCTGCTGCTCACTCCTCCCGGTGCCCCTTGAGGTGGTGGCGGTGTCCCCTGTCTCATGTGTCCTGGCCTTTTTCTTTGCTGGGGGAGCAGGTGTCACAGTGCCTGGTTCATCACTGTCTGTCTGTGATCCTGTAGGGGACAAAAATAGGGAATGTCATTGGTTATTGTTCTACGTGCCTTATGCAGAATGTTTACGTCATGCTGCTCTATGCATTGGGACCCCTTTAGTTGGGAATCCAGTAATGGGGATGTCGGGTGGGTCATGCATGAATGGGTCTGTGTTGCACGTGTATGTGGTGATGCGTGCATGTATGTTTGTGGCTGGTTCCATGGGCTGATTGTGGACTCAGATTTGGGGGGGCCCTTCACAATGCATTGTTTCATGTGTACACTCACCTCCATCTGATGAAGTGGGCGCACCATGCTCCATGTCTCCGACTCCCTCAATCGATTCCACGCCAACTGTGCTGGCGCAGGTCTCATCCCACTCCCGGAGTTTTATTGGGAAATCAGCGCCACCTCCTGTGGCCAAAGCTAGGTTGCGATTAGCAGCCAGAATGCTGCGGACTCGGAACTGTAGGTCATCCCACTGCTTTCTGCAGTCCTTGACAGTGCGGGTGGTGGTGCCCAACGCACTGACTTTGTGGGCAACCTCTGCCCAGATGGCCTTTTTCTTGGCGAGGGTCTCATGCTGCATGTCATTGGCGAATACTACATTGGCATTTGCCGCTAGGGTCTGTGTTAGCATGATCAGCTCCTCGCTGGTGAATTTTTCTTTGCGCTGCCGATCGGCGCCTTTCTTGACAGCTTTTGGCATCTTCTGGGTATCCGGGATGATTTGGTGTTGGAATCTTGTGGAAACAGGTCCTGGATGCAGAGGATGGCAATGGATTGTGTTTCTAAAGATGGCCGCCGTGCTCTTCCCCGTTCCTGTACGATGACGCTATTTCCGTTTCTGCAATTTTACGGTCACCGCTAATAGTGGTGACCGCTATTTGCATGTCCCGGGAGGGCAGAAGTGCTATAAGCACTTTCATCGATGGCGGTAAGGGTCCTTTTGGGGTCTTTAGCGGCATGGCGGTAGGGTCATTACCGGCATGGTTCTGCGCTCGTGTCCACGTACTCGTAATGCCACGCTATTAGCGGCATCAGGCCAAGGCGGACACGTTAATAGCGCCATGCCGGTAATGGCCGGAATTTACCGCCTACCTGGTAATGAGGCCCTATGAATAAATGTTTCAGGTTTTCAGCAGAACTATCCCACAATACCTGACAATAAGTGTGGCTTCCACAAATCCCAATTGTACTGTCAAGATCATATCTTAGATTAAACTTAATTCATAGATTATTAGCTATGATTTAATTGTAGGGATAGGCTATAACATAATTAGCACCACTTTTGTTAAGCAGCCAGTGGGTCACATAATCGGCTGAAATGACCTTCTTTGCAAGATCAATTTGTAGCTGTTCTGTATCAATGTCAATAAGTTCCTTCTTAGTAGCCACATTTATTTTGCCCCTGGCAGAGCGACTTGTCTTACTGGCCATCCAATAGTTCAAATCCTCAAAGGTACAGTAAAAAGGCAGCCTCTTACATTGTGGGAGTTGGCAATGGGTGACCAGTCTGTTATAGTCCAGGGGAGGTCCTTCTGCTGCATTAACAATGTTGCATTATAGATTGACAGTAGTGATCCTGTGTGCACAATTAAATGAGTAAAACTCGTTGTCCTCAGTATACACTCAGTAGGGGTGGAGTTAGGTAACATAAGCAGGGGTTGAATGCTAGAATGATCCAATTGTATGAGCTTAGACATAACAGATGATGCCCAAATGTCATCCCCATACAATTGCTTTAGTCCTGTAATCACAGACTTAACCCTAACTTGTAGCTGCTCCAAAAGTAGTTCCCATGTCAAATGACTATCGATGGTTACACTGAGATATTCATTTGGACTCACATACTGCACTGATTAAATCCCCAGTTTAAGGCGAGAGCAGATGTTTTAGGGCAAAATTTCATATATTTAGTCTTTTCCAGATTAATTATCAGCCCATTCGTTTCACAATAGGCAATTGAAGGTGCTCTGGAATCCCACCAAAGTCAGAACAAGTTGAATCAGGTTGTCCGCGCATCCCAGCCAGGGTATTTTTTTCATCCCCAGTCTGGATGGAGTGACTGACTTACTAGAAAACGCTTCCGGGAGATCGCTCAGTTATACATTGAATAGAAGTGGTGCTTGAATGTACCCCTGCTTCAGCCCAACGTGGGTGTCAACTGGATCACTGATATTGCCATAGCTGTCCAATATCACCCTAACTGAGCTGTTAGACTATAGGTCAACAAGCATTCTTAACAAACCCCACGGAATTCCCCATGCTAAGAGTTTACTTGAAACCCTTTCTCTAGGGACCATGTCAAATGCGGCACTAAAGTCCACGTAAACCACAAGGACCTGATACTTGTGTACTTTCCATGTATATTTTATCATGAGCGACAAGGGCAGCAAATTAGTGAGTGTTCAAGCAGCCCGCCAAATCTGGTAGAAGCAATTAGGCTTCTGTATTCAAACACTTCGGTCCAGGTGAGGATCTAGTCTGGGGGGTGCTTTCAGAAAATAATTCTTGTCTGGAATGTAGGGACAGTTTTATTTTCCATAGCTGAAAAAAACAAGTTAAAACCAAGTTAAGAAAGTAAGACCCTCGCAAATACTTCAGAGGTGACGTCGAACATAGTTAATAGGCTCCGATATGTCTGAATTATTTTTTTTGTCTGAGGCTCCCTGATTGATCATTATTATATCTTTTTAGCCTTCTCATTTCTGATCTAAAAGCTTGTCTGGCTCTCACAGTTTCTTGGTTATATCTGTGCACTGGGATAAACTCTGCCTTACCACCTGGGGCCCGCTCTTCTCTATACACCTGTAAGATCCATTTATAGTCAGTTGCCCCAGGGTGTCACAGATGAATTGTTCATACTGCCTGGTGATTAGGGGCCCTTCCAATGCTCGAATTAGGAGTCCGTTCTTACCCTATGTAATGTCCATCGGGCAGTGATCTCTCATTTTTCTCTCCTGACAGCCTGTCCCCCAACTTAATGCTAGTAGGTTGTGATCACTGGTCAGCACCCCAATCACCTTAAATTGGCCAATGTCAACCAGGACATTCTTAGAGACATAGCAATAATCGATGCACCCCTTTGTTGTCCCCTTGACCAAGTGTTTGAGGCTGGAATTTCTCTGTTAGTCTGGCCATTTAAAAGACACAGTTTGCAAACTTTAATTCGCCAAGCCATAATTTAGCCCTCTATTCTAGCAGTGATTCTTGTTGGGCCATCCCATCATCATCCATATTTAGGTCACCACATTATATAAAATGGGGGTCGACCACTAACGTTAGGGCTTCATCAATAATTTGCATTATGGATTCCATGAGGGACACATCATTCTCAAAATGTACTCCCCATACACATTGATTAGAATTAATCTTATTTTGTTTCCTCTCTTGCATTTGCAAAATAAACCATAGTGATTGGACAAAAGGATTTGGCTGGTTCAGTTTGATTACCTGTACATTTCTTGCTATTTTAGGCAGTACTAGCAGGCCCAAAAATGGTCTACCAGTGTTGCCTTTTTGTGCTTCATTTCGATAGACTGTATAACCCTCATATAGAGGCACGGTTCTCAGACATGTTTCTTGCAGGCAAATGATATCACATTTTTCTAGGCCCAAGTTTACATTTGTAAAGAGCTCCACAAATCCCCTCGCATTCCAGCAGCCTAGGCTTAGGTGGATTTAGATCCTCCTCTTTCTGGCTATAGTACAAGTGGGGTTCTGTCAGGGCTGCTGCCAACCACGACCAATATTGAGGTTTCACAACTCAGATCTCAAAGCATTACTTGTTGTTAGAACTTTATTTTTTTGTACAGTATTGGAGAAAGTGACTGTTAATGATGGCCTGGATGACCGAGTCCCAGGGTGGCCATTCATTTTCCTCTGACCCATTGAGTTTGGTCATAAATTACCTCTTCTTATGGTAAGTGAAGGGCTGGATGCCTCCATGGGCTGTTTCCTTGAGACAATAGGACCCTCCCTGTAATCAATCAGATCATAACCCAGTGGATATAGCAGCTCTCTCAGTTCCAGTATTTCTACTTTTATTAACTGGGAGTGCAGATGTACAATAACCCAGTTCATGCATGACTCATTTACGAACTGGACAATGAGAATATCCTCCATTGATATTGACCTTAACTTAGGTATATGATGGAATAGGGGCATACCATTGTACCGATTGAAAATAAGATTGTTTTCGTTGGGTAGATTTTCCAGATATACTCTAGCATCCTCCTTATCAGAGTGGCAATCCCAGCTGTTTCTGGGCACCATCCTCTCAAGGGCCCTTACTTTGGTGGCTTTGGAAGTTATTGTCACCTCTTGGGCTTCTGTTTCTTTTCTGGCAGCCTCTTTATTCTTTCTATTTTCCTCCAACATTTTAAACAGAGGTTTAGGTATCAATGTTTTCCCTGAAGAACCCCTGCAACAGGTCCCCCATGGATGGCACTGGTGCTGCAACTACATTGGTTAGCCATGTGACGTGTCTATCAATTCCCACCAGCTCAAACTGGCTTAGATTAGCCCATCCATTGTCTTCTTCATCTCTTCTTATGATATCAATTAGTTCGCTCAGACACAAGTCTGATATCGCATCTGATTCCTCCTTCCTCTGCTTAATTTCCTTTTCTGACCTCTGGTCCTGATTAGCCAGTTCAAGGAAGGTTTTCAGATCTGTCATAGGCTTCTTTCTTGGAAACTTAGTTGGCTGGATAGATGAAGTAGGGGGGGGGGACAAAGCGGTCTCAGGAAAGCCCTCGACCCATTTGCTTTCTTTTTTGCCCCATCTTCATGTTTTCTTTTTCTTTTCTGTTGTCCACTAATGAGCTAGTGTCTTTTTATTACCAGTCACTACCATAGGAACTTGTTGTTTTTCAAGGGTAGAGAACATGTTACCAGCTCCCAGGGCCATAATATTTATGACCTTGCCCCTTTCCGCTGATTTGCTGGGGGGACTTCACCCAACCTAGGAGCTGCCAATAATGGATGCAACCACTCTTCACTAGATCTTTGATCTAGAGACCTTGGCACTGTTCCATCCCCAAACTTTCCATCAATAGAGTGTCATTAGAGGATATTCGCAGCACCCCTGCTTCCTGCGTTGTTATGGAGGGAACTAGGGTTGCATTCCTATCAGCGCCACAAGACTGTTCAGATTTAAATTGGGCTCTCATCCATTTGCACTCCTCCAATACTGCTTCCACTAAGGTAGTTGTGTTCAATTCATCCCATCTGGCTAAATCACTGATGTGATTTTACCAATTCAAGGAGGCCTCAGCCTCACTGCTAAGCCGTTCCTGCACCTTTACCAGAAACCTTTCCAGGAAGGTCATCTTGGCGTGGGCCAAGCTATGAGCGTGGCATGATGTTTCAATGAATCGTGTAAGGTCTTGTACAGCGAGATAGCCAGTGATGTCATGACTGTGATTTGTATTTGTGCCATTGCTTCCCTCATGATCCTTTCTCCTACAGAGCCGTTCGGCAAGCCATATTGCGTATCCCTTCTCAAATCTCCTTTGGGGTTGAATATTGATCACTCGCTGAAGAACCAAAGTCCATTTCAGATATAGATGGGGACCTCTGGCTCAAACCATTCTGCTAGTGCCACCTTACCGGGCTCTCAAATTCTTGGTCTTCCTTGATTTATGGCTCTGAGGCAACACTTCTTAGACTTGCCCCATCATTTCCAAACACTTCTTGTGGGGGTTCTTCCTGAGCTGATGCAGGTTGTCATTTCATATCTGTGTCACCTTTGTCACACCATGGTATAGTCTCCAGACCTCTACACTCTTCCATGGAAGATTTGGCAGTAAGTAGGCTCCATCGTCTTTGGGCTGAAATTTAAGTGGTTATGGCCAGGATGTCTTTCGATAGCCGTGCCACTAGGTCCAAATTCTTCAATTCACTATCTTTTGTGGTCTCTTTTCCCTCCATCACAGCCCTTGGGTGTTGGCAGTCCTCTTGGGGGGGCACATCTTCCTCCTCAATATCAGCAGGCTGATTTAATTGTTGGTAATCTCAGGGGTTCCTAATCTAAGGTCTTTGTTGCTCATCTCCCACCCTCCCCCTTCTGGCTTAGTTCCTGGCACATGTGACTGTTCTCCTGGTTGTGGGCACAAAGCTCCTTTCTGATCGTGGAGGGAATTTGCTTTTTCATTCCTGCCCTCCTCTTTGGCTTCAGAGTCCCACAGCTGAGTGGTTGCTGAATTAAGCAGCTGCTGTATCATAAGAGCCATTTGCGTTGAGCCTTGTGTGTTATCTTGGTAGACACCCCCCGTCTTACCCATCCATCGCCTACAAGCCTTTTGATGATACCACCTCAGTTACTCCTTGCAGCTTCCCGCAAAGGGGGCTGTTCCCCAGGGGCTGCTCTCCATTGCTGGACCCCTCCAGCTGCGGCCCCAGAGTCACTGAGTTCATCCCTGCCAGCATTTTCTCTCCCCCAGAGTTTACATTTTTTAGCTTTGAGTTCAAGTTCTTACCATCACTGTCTGGAGTTTCACATAGCCTTGTAGGCCGGCGTGTTCTTGTGCCAGCTAGTGGCATAGTCCTTCACTCAGTCACCTCTAGAAGCTTGGCACCAAGGATTCCTCGCTGAACCGTAGGGTGAGTGAGGTGGTTTCTCCCCTTCGCCCTCACATCAAACACAAAACACTCTGTGCACTACACCATGACTCCGCCAATCTGGGATGGTTGATAGTGCTCCGGCTCCTCAGATAGATGGTGACAACAGACTCAGGTCTGATGCAGGACACAAAGTGGCACACAAACAACTCTGCTCACTCCGACATGGCTCTGTCAAGCTGGGATGATTTATAGCGCTTGGACTCCTTAGATAGGCAGTGACAACAGACTCAGGTCTGAAGCAGGAAACAAAGCGGGCGTACAATAATAACCGTGAAGCCTTGCTGGAACAGACTCCAAAGGATAACAAGAGAGAAAATAACTTGGTGTTTGTCAACACTTTTTCTGACCTGTCATACAAGATCAAAGGTGTGTTCTACAAGAACTGGAAGAAAGTGTATAGTAAGGAGAATGGTGCCCCCCTTGTGGCTTTCAAAAGAAGTCAAAATTTGAGAAACATTCTCATCAGGAATGACATTTCGGCCAAAAAACAACCAATAGTCAAACAAACAACTTTGTGGGGTTTTCCCACGGTAGTTGGTAAATACCCATGTGGTAACTGTGTAATGTGTAACCTTACGTTTTCCACGAAGGAGGTAGACATAGGGCTGGCAAATAGATGGAACATTACTGAATCTTGTAATTGCAACAGCACAAATGTGGTTTACATGATAACTTGTCCATGCATTACATTGGGAAGACAAACCGTAAATGTAAAACTCACATGATAGAGCACAGGAGCTGTATCAGGGCTAAGACTTTACAGCTACCCATGGTCAAACATTTCATTGCTAATGGGCATTCACACGAAGATTTGAGGTGGGTGATCCTTAAACGGGTCAATGGACCCAGCAAAGAAGTTATAGATCAGAGACTAGTCGCCTTAGAACAAAAACTCATCTTTAAAACCCACAGCCATTTATTTGGTTGGATTAAATGAAGATGTGGAGTGGCATAATGTTAGGGCTATGTAATGATGAGGGCCCATGCTTCTGGGTGCCCTAGTCCTCCCTGTGCAGCTTGCCGTGCTCTTCTTATCATGCAAGTTATAATGGACATTATTGGCTGTATCCATTGTACACATCTGTCATGCTCTTTTGTTTCTCATGTCGATGACTGCATATTTATATACAGTTCTTTGCCTTAGACTAACCTGGGTTAAGATGATTAATTATGTTGTTCCCTGTTTCATGCCTGTTTGCGGCTCTAGCCTTACTGTTCTCATTGGTGTAGAGAGGGCAAGGAGTTGTCTTTCTGAATTACTCGGACAAAAAAACATTTTTTGATTACTCCCCCCCCCATTTTTTTAGACTGACAGGGTAATTCATAGAATTTCGCAGAAAAGTGTCGCAAGCGGCTGGCGCAGAGTGTCCGCGTGCGATTGACTGCGCCAGGCACGTGCGCTAAAACCGATTTCCGCGCACAGCGTATTCATGGATTTTAGGCTCCCAAACCAGCCGTGGCGCAGAGTATCGCAGCGACCCTGCAGCAGCGCCAGTAACGCCCCCAAGAACGCCCTCGCGCAAGGAAAAGCCATCAAAATCGCCAAATCATCGCAAAGGGCTGCGCTAACCCTGGACCAGTTTACAGGGCTGCCAAACAAGGAACGCAAAGCGGGTAACGTGCATATCAGGGGTACGCGTGAAGTTATACACGCGATTAGCCAGGGTACGTGTATTACAGGGGTACGCGGGAAGTTTAACACGCGATTGGCCAGGGTACGTGTATTACAGGGGTACGCGGGAAGTTTAACACGCGATTAGCCAGGGTACGTGTATTACAGGGGTACGCGGGAAGTTTAACACGCGATTGGCCAGGGTACGTGTATTACAGGGGTATGCGGGAAGTTTAACACGCGATTAGCCAGGGTACGTGTATTACAGGGGTACGCGGGAAGTTTAACACGCGATTGGCCAGGGTACGTGTATTACAGGGGTATGCGGGAAGTTTAACACGCGATTGGCCAGGGTACGTGTATTACAGGGGTACGCGGGAAGTTTAACACGCGATTAGCCAGGGTACGTGTATTACAGGGGTACGCGGGAAGTTCAACACGCGATTGGCCAGGGTACGTGTATTACAGGGGTATGCGGGAAGTTTAACATGCGATTAGCCAGGGTACGTGTATTACAGGGGTACGCGGGAAGTTTAACACGCGATTAGCCAGGGTACGTGTATTACAGGGGTACGCGGGAAGTTTAACACGCGATTGGCCAGGGTACGTGTATTACAGGGGTATGCGGGAAGTTTAACACGCGATTCGGCTGGGTACGTGTATTACAGGGATGCGATTTGGCCAGGTACGTGTATTACAGGGGTGCGCAGGAATTATCACACGCGATTTGGCTGGGTACGTGTATTACAGGGGTGCGTGGGAATCATCACACGCGATTTGGCTGGGTACGTGTATTACAGGGGTGCGTGGGAAGTCACACGCGATTAGGCTGGGTGGGTCCTCACAGGTGTTCCCTGTACACCCTCCACGGCCCCTGCAGGCAGCCTACAAAACAGGGGACTACCCTGCACACCTGCTCATGTCCCCCTGCACCCCCACCCCCCAGCAGTGCAGGGGCAGCCTCCACCAGGCCCCCACTCATGTCTCCCACCACCCCCACCCTCCCGCCACCAGGGGCAGCCTCCACCAGGCCCCAACCCATGTCTCCCACCACCCCCACCCTCCCGCCACCAGGGGCAGCCTCCACCAGGCCCCCACCCATGCCTCCCACCACCCCCAACCCCCAGCAGTGCAGGGGCAGCCTCCACCAGGCCCCCACCCATGCCTCCCACCACCCCCAACCCCCAGCAGTGCAGGGGCAGCCTCCACCAGGCCCCCACCCATGTCTCCCACCACCCCCACCCTCCCGCCACCAGGGGCAGCCTCCACCAGGCCCCCACCCATGCCTCCCACCACCCCCAACCCCCAGCAGTGCAGGGGCAGCCTCCACCAGGCCCCCACCCATGTCTCCCACCACCCCCACCCCCCCGCCACCAGGGGCAGCCTCCACCAGGCCCCCACCCATGCCTCCCACCACCCCCAACCCCCAGCAGTGCAGGGGCAGCCTCCACCAGGCCCCCACCCATGTCTCCCACCACCCCCACCCCCCCGCCACCAGGGGCAGCCTCCACCAGGCCCCCACCCATGCCTCCCAGCACCCCCAACCCCCAGCAGTGCAGGGGCAGCCTCCACCAGGCCCCCACCCATGCCTCCCACCACCCCCAACCCCCAGCAGTGCAGGGGCAGCCTCCACCAGGCCCCCACCCATGTCTCCCACCACCCCCACCCCCCCGCCACCAGGGGCAGCCTCCACCAGGCCCCCACCCATGCCTCCCACCACCCCCAACCCCCAGCAGTGCAGGGGCAGCCTCCACCAGGCCCCCACCCATGTCTCCCACCACCCCCACCCCCCCGCCACCAGGGGCACTCTCCACCAAGCCCCCACCCATGTCTCCCACCACCCCCACCAGTGCAGGGGCACCCTCCACCAGGCCCCCACCCATGTATCCCAACACCCCCACCCACCAGCACTGTGGGGCACGTGGCCAGCAGGCAGTCAGGCAGCAGCAGATGGCAGGTGGGAGCGTGCTCAGGGCTCTGGGGGGCAGTAATTTGGCCTCCTGGCCAGGAGCGTGGTCTCTCGTGTGTGAACGCGTGGACAGCCTGATAGGGAGTGAAATCCCACACGTCAGCAAAGGCCCTTAGCGCGTAAACCCGTCAACAGCATATGCGCGCCTATAGTAACCTGCACGTGCAGGAAATTGTTGCGTGACACGTCCCAGTGTCAAAGCGTGTGATTGGTGAAAATGGATCTACACGCAGAAGTGACAAAGCGTGTGATTGGTGAAAATGGATCTACACGCAGAAGTGACAAAGCGTGAGATTGGTGAAAATGGATCTACACGCAGGAGTGACAAAGCGTGTGATTGGTGAACGTACACGCCGCGTAAGTGACGCTGTACGTGTGGGCCTGTATATAAGGTACATGTAGAACACCATTTCCACATCGAGAATACTCAGCAGAAGGCAATAGGAAAGATGGCAGCGCTGTACCCACTCCTGAAGAGCAAGTCCATGCCCCTCCGGACAAAGATCAACGTCTACAAGGCGATCATCAGACCAACCCTGACTTATGCCTCACCAGCATGGATGACCTGCCATGAGCGACACCGGAAGAGTCTTCAGATAGTCCAGAACAAGGCCCTGCGGATATCATCTGGAGCTCCAATCTTCACAAGGACAGCAGACCTTCACAGAGACCTGGACATCGAGATGTTGGATGAACATCTAGCAAAGCTGAGTAAGAACTTCTGCCAAGAACTGGATCAGAACCCGAACCCTCTGATCAGAAGACTCGCTGCCACCACTGCAAACCCCTTCGACCGCTACCCGCGGCCCATCACTGCGAAGACCCAGTGAAACCAGCCCTACTGTGACAAGACCACACAGACCAAGAAGAATACAAACCCACGACTACACACTCAACACGAGAAGATGGAGTAATGAGGCTCAAGCCTCGGTATCCAAAAAATCACCGCTGATGGATAAAAATCTATCAGCAAGAAGAAGAACAAGCGCACCATTTCCTTGTACGTGCTTTTCGTGGAGAGCGAGTGGGTGAATTCTGTACTTCTTGTCGTTTCACACGCGATTTACTTCACGGCGTTTCCAGTTCGTATTCCCTGTTACCTCTGACAGCTTTTTCTCTTTTTTCTCTTTTACTGGTTTACCTGGACCTGTTCCCTCAAACAGTGTCCCCTTCTACTGTTGTCCTGTCTTCTCAGACAGCGTACACATCTTCTTTTGGCGGGGGTTTAGCCAGCCAAACGCGCTCATTTTTCACGCTCTTTTACCTGGCAGACGGTGAGTCACGCACGTATCCAACTTCTGTGCTTGCCCCGTGTGTAGCCTACCCCTTCAGAGGTCATTCTAGGCTGCGTGTGACACGCATACGTTCATTCTTGTGTTACTGGGTGCCACAGCGTAGTGCAGGTTTTTCTTTCTGCACACGTGGTCTAGGAGGGGTTGCGTGCACGTCATCTCCCTTTTTTGGGCCTCCTGTGCGTTGCGTGACCCGTCATCTTTCCCCAGGGGTTACAATCAGCCGTGCTAGAGCACTAGGGTACAATTACCATCTGGTACCCAACCCCTTTGACCCCCAATTGCCCAGGACAATTGTCTACAGCCACTCCCATACGCACATTAATATCAGTGCCATGGCTGGGAGGCGAGGATTCCGTAAGGGTGGCAAAGGTGGAAGAGCCACAAGTGGTGGCCGTGGTGGATCCGGTAGGGGACGTGGTCGTAACTTGCAGGGTGAGCCTGTCCCCCCATGTGTGGAGGACCAGTCAAGGGCACCCATCATCCCCCCCCCCCCCCCCTCCCCCCCTCCCGTTGAGGCTGAAGTGGCTGACACCATCCATGCTCAGCCCTTGTTGGACCAGCCCATTGTGGCACCAGACCTGGCTGACTCCATGGCTGACTTCCAGGTCAGCAGGGCTACGACACGTGTGCTGGTGCACGTTGATGCCATCATGCCACGTGGATCTGGGGCAGCAAGGTCATCTGCTGCACCAAGGAGGCAGGGCGGAGAGGCTGCAGGGGCAGCTGCGGCTCCATCCACCCCAGCCCTCACACACCCAGCCAGGACAGTGTCGGTCCTAGTCCATGCTGCTGACATTCCCCCTGACACCATCACACTAGAGCCAATGCCTGCACCAACTCCCATGCTGAGTGTGCAATCCCACACTCCTGATACAGAGTCCACCAGGGCTCCTGCCCCTAGTGTCCAGAGCGGCGCAGGACACTCAGGATCACCACCACCTTCCAAGCGGAAGAGGAAGAGTGCTCGTCCGGCACAGGCTGATGCCCCAGACACGGCTACACAGTCCGGCCCGTCCAGGAAGCCCAGCTTCACGGATGACGAACTGAATGCACTTGTCGAGTATGTGTCCGGACATGACAACGAGATGGTCATTGTTGCAGGATCCAAGACCACACCTGCACAACGCCAGGCACACTGGCAGACCGTTGCGGACATCGTAAGTGCCCTTGGAATCGTGAGGCGCACAGCCAATGATTGCTATAAGCGCTGGAATGACCTAAAGCGCAGGGCAAAGAGTAAGCTGGCCTCAAGTCATGCCGCAACTCTAGTGACTGGAGGTGGGTCTCCAGTAGTAGACATGGAACTCACTCCACATGAGTCAGTCGCTGGGACCTACGTCACGGAGGAACAGATCCAAGGCGTGGGAGATCTGGCAGATTACGAGGCATTGTCCGGTGAGTGCACATGCATGTGTGTGTCATCCATGTGCATGGTGTGTGTGTGAGGGCTTCTGTTTGGGTGCCAGGTGAGAGTGTGTGCGCCTGAGTCGTATGGGTCAGCCATGTGCTTCATGCAATCCTTCCTGCGCAGCTGCATTTGGCCATAGCAGTATCCCTTCTGCCAACAGTAGACATCTAGCACAACTGCACGCCAGTTGCCCTTGAAGTGTCACCTTGACACAACATATTTGCTTCTTTTTCACTGTTCATTCAGTCAGTTTGTTTGCATTCCACCACTTTCACTAGGCATGTCGCTGTCCACTAGTCACATGTCTGACATGGGTATGGTAAAGTGGAGTGACTTTGTTACCTGGATATCATTTGTACACACATGTCCCTGTGCAATTTGACCATTTCAGACTGGCAGCTCCAGGTGAAAAATCTGACCTGTTAGAATTAGAAAAGCTATTACATGCGGGAACTGGACTGAATGAATAGGTGCTGCCCTCCTCTCCATCTTCACTCAATAGCAATGGTACATGCCATCTGTGTGATGGCATGTGTGTTTCACCTGCCAATCACAGGCCAATGTGTGATGCCACTGCCAGGCAGCATGCAGAAAATTTGTTCATCTTCCATCTTGGTGTCATCAGTGTGTGCCATTTGCCTGCACTTCATACGCAGTGAGGGTGCATGCATGGGAGGGTTTTAGTCATGTGGGACATTTGTCAATCAAGTACTGGTTCTCTTGCTTCTCAGCCCTCAATGTGTGCCATGGTGCTAATGCCTGTTTCCATTTCTTTGTTTTCATGTCTTTGCAGGGGAAGACGCACCTGATACTGCTGGGGTTGTGGAGATGGTGCAGACCCAGGAGGTGTCCCAGGGCCGACCAACCACCAGTGAGGGACGTGGTGTGGTGGTGGGGGAGAACCCACAAGTGCTGCAGGTCGTGCTCTCAAGGGGTGTCTCTGGCTGCACCTCCCCCGAGCTGTACTCAGGTGTTGATTCGGATGAGATCTACGTGCCGTCGCAGGTGAGTGTTCCAGGGAGGGATTCTGTTCTGTCTCACCCACCTGCACCAGGGTCAGTACCCTCCATGGGGATGTCAGTGTTGGCAGCTAAGCCTTCGGTGGTTACGGATGCAGGGTCACACTCCGCGACATCTGATCCTGTTCCTGGGCCAGCAGATCAGAGGGGGAATGCAGTCCTGCAGCCTCAGGCAGTGCCGGCACAGCAAGGCGCAGTTCGCCTTGCCCCAGACAGGTGTGGTGCCCGCCGACGTGGTGGCCGTACGCCACCCGGCAATACCGCATGGGAGCAATCCATTTACGGTATGGCTACCCAACAGGCTGCATCATCCGAGATGATGGCTCAGGCCATGGATAGGGTGGCCACTTCCATTGTCCCCCCAGAAAGGCTGATGGAGCGACTAGAGCAGGCAACCGACTCCATCTGCCAGTCACACAGGGAGGACATGTTGGGGTCCAACAGGGACAGGCGGGCGGCACTGGTGACTCTGCAGGAGGCCATCTCCATTGAGTCCCAGGGCCACAGGGAAGCCCTGAGGCAGGAGCTCCTACACCTCAGGACGACTCTTGTTGAGCTTGAGGCTTCAACACACCAAAGGACAGAACAGCAGCTGGAGCGTCTCACCCGTACGCTCTCAGCTGAGATGCAGGCAACGAGGGCGGAGGTCCGGGCATCCCGTGAGTTGTTGCATGGGGACCTCCGCACACTCATCCTCCAGAACCAGACCTACCACACCCGCATGCTTGCAGCCATGGAGGAGCAGACTAGGGCCTTGCGTGGGCTGCCTCCCATAGTGCAACCACCTCCGGATGCAGCTGCACAGGGTGATAATAGCGACAGCAGTGATACTCCCACAATAGGGTAGCCGTGTGGGCCATGAGCCCATGGAGGTGTTTTATCTTCCCAGGATCCACGCAGGTGGGTTCTGGTGTGCATCCTGTCCTCGGACCTCCTGGGTGGCCTCCCCAACCCCCCTGGGCCCATCAATGGCCATTTTTGATTGTTTCTTATTTTTATTTTTATTTTGATTTCTTTTATTCCCAATTTTTTTGGGACGATCTGTTGGCTTCGATCTGTTGGCTTCGATGTGTTGGCTTCGATCTGTTGGCTTCGATGTGTTGGCTTCGATCTGTTGGCTTCGATCTGTTGGCTTCGATGTGTTGGCTTCGATCTGTTGGCTTCGATCTGTTGGCTTCCGTGGTTCCTGTGGGCATACGCTGCATTGTGGCTGGGCACATGCAGGCTTGTAATGTATTTGGTTCAGATGCTTGGGTTTGAGTCACACACACCCCTCCTGCTTCCCGTTTCCATGGGCTTGCAAAGGGTGTGCCCAAGTGACAGTGAATTACACAGTGACGTTGGACTCCCATGAGCTGTGTGGCCAGTCTGTAGTCAATACTGTGTATACATTCATAGTGCATATTGCTGTTGTGTTGTACACTGCATGTTGCATTGATGTGTACCTCTTCTTCTGTGTCTACCTCCCAATTTGCAGGTCCCTTCCTCAAGTCCACACAAGGACCTCTAGTCTGGAGATGGGGACCAGGTTGGCAGCAGTGCACCTACAACTCTACATGGCGCCAACACTGCACAGTTGGTAGTGGTGGGAGTGCAGGCATTTCCAGGTGGTGAGACTACTAATATGTAACATTTGTGATGTCATGTTAATGGTACTACGTGCTCAAGTATGTTGTTGGTCCGGCATTGCTGTGAGCATTTCAGGTGTTGCAGGTTTCTAATAGTGCCACTGTACATAGTGAGATGGATGTCATGTTGTGGGGATTACTTTGTTTACCTGCAATTAGCATGACATGGCACGGTGTGTCGTGTGGCAGTGCTGGGGTTGGGTTGGCTGACATGGCACTGTCCTCTTGTTGCATTTTTCAAGTGGGTATTAATTTTAGCAGCTTCAATGTGTAACTTCACAAAACTGCATTGGTGGTGTCTGTGTGGGTAGGGATGCACACATTGTGACACTTCCAGGTGAACAATCTCAGGCTGACATGGAATTCCCGGTTCATTCTCCAGACATTCAGGATCAGTGTCAGGTTGAGTCATCATTGATTGTCAGATGGAATGTGCCAGGGCAGTGTGCACTCCACAGGGGTGTGATTTCTATGTGAAGTAATTAGCCACTAGCTGTGTACGGGCTGCATCCCCCCGTGCCCTTTCCCCTCCCATGCGCAGCGGCTGTGCATGTGGTTGGGGATGTGGGGCCACCACCATGTCCACGGCCAGGCCCCGGCGTGTTGCAACGTTGTGCAGGACACATGCTGCCACTATGATCCTGCACACTACTGGGGGAGCGTATAACAGCTGCCCGCCAGAACGGTCAAGGGAGCGAAAGCGTGACTTTAGCACTCCGAATGTGCGCTCCACTATGCCCCTGGTTGTAATGTGGGCTGTGTTAAATCTTACCTGGGGTGGCGTGGTGGGGTTCCGAATTGGCGTCATCATGTGGGGGCTGAGAGGGTAGGCACTGTCCCCTGTGGAGGTGGGGATTGGTATCATTGGTGAGGTTGTGACCTTGCTCAGTATCCAACATGCATGCATGTGCAGTGGCATACATACTCACCAAGCAGCCATGTATCGCCATGCCGCCCAGCTTCTAGGTCCCGGCTTAGGGTGGACATTCGGTAAATGAAGCTGTCGTGGGTGGAGCCGGGATAGTTGGCATATACTGAGGTGATGATTCCCTTGGCATTACATGCTACCTGCACGTTGATGGAATGCCAGTGCTTGCGGTTCCTATAGATGTGCTCAGATGCCCTGGGGGGACGTAGAGCCACATGGGTGCAGTCGATGGCACCTAGCACTTTGGGGAATCGTGCCACTGCGTAAAAATCCAGGGCGGCAGCATGCCTTTCTGCAGGTGTTCTGGGCAGGTATATGTGCCTGCGGACTGATGGGCGTGCAGTCATGATGTTCAAGACCTGGTGTAGGCAGCGTGACTGGGTGGCCTGTGACACCCCACCCACTATGGCACTTGTCAGCTGAAATGATCCAGTGGCTAAGAAGTGCAGTACATTGAGGACCTTCTCCAGGGGGCTGAGTGCTTGGGAGCACATGGTGGGTGATGTGAGGTCATCCTCCCACTCACTCACCAGGTCCACTATGATGTGTGGTGGAAACCTGTACCTCCCATACACCTGGTCATCAGGCATCCCGAAAAGGCTGGTTCTGGGTGTGAATATTCTGGCCCTGACTATCCTCCTCCTCCTCCTTTGGTAGCCCACTGCCACTGCTGCTAGGAACGGTATGTTCATCCTGGCGTCTGAGCTTGTTATTGTTAAAGTCCGCAATTTATGCTTTGCGCATGTTCTAGGCGAGCGTGTGACCCGCGCACCCCTGGAATCCAGTTCCCAGTCCAATAGCGTGCGGAAATTCACACGCACCACGGGATACAGCGTGTGACCCGCGCACCCCTGGAATCCAGTTCCCAGTCCAATAGCGTGCGGAAATTCACACGCACCACGGGATACAGCGTGTGACCCGCTCACCCCTGGAATCCAGTTCCCAGTCCAATAGCGTGTGGAAATTCACACGCACCACGGGATACAGCGTGTGACCCGCGCACCCCTGGAATCCAGTTCCCAGTCCAATAGCGTGCGGAAATTCACACGCACCACGGGATACAGCGTGTGACCCGCGCACCCCTGGAATCCAGTTCCCAGTCCAATAGCGTGCGGAAATTCACACGCACCACGGGATACAGGTTCGCTGACGTACTTGCGTGTGTAAGTGGCCGCGCACCCATTAAATACACGTACATAGGCCAATCGCGTGTACGCGCACTTTGTCCAATTACACGCGATGACACTCTGACGTGCAGTATCTCCACGTGTGCCCCGTCATCACGTGCTGAGTGGGGAACACCCGTGCGGGTCATGTCACAGACGCGCTTACGCGCTGAGGGACTCTGGTCCAATGGAATCGCGTATGCGTGCTGACGCGCTTACGCGCTAAGGGCCTTTCCTCGGATTTCACGCTGACATGCAGGATATTCACGTGCCAAATCACTCTGTATCAAGCTGGCCACGCGAAAACACACGGAAGCCCACGCTCCTGCCCAGAAGGCCGAGTTACTGCCCCCCAGTGCCCCGAGCAGCCTCCCACGTGCCATCTGCTGCTGCCTGCCTGCCTGCCTGCCTGCTGCCACCGTGCCCTGCCATTTGGTGCCTGCACATCAGCCATCTGCAGGGGTCCAGTTGCTGTGTCCACCCCTGCTGGAACTGAAGACTCCCGACTGGGATTACATCGCACCACAGCCCAGCCCCAGGACCCAGTTGCCCACCCACACCTGCCTCTGGGGTTGCCATGCCGGGCACTTCCACATCTGGCACCAGTGGCAACCCCAGGCCAGAGGGGCAGAGGGGCACCAGCTTCACTGTCACCGAAGTTAGTGTCCTGGTGGAGCATGTCCTGGGGCAGTATGATGCCCTCTTTGGATCGTCCCGCGCCAGCAAGGAAGGACGGCAGAGGATCTGGGCCGACTGTGTGGTTGCCATCAACGCGGAGGGGGTGGCAACCCGCGACGTCCTGAAGATCAAGAAGCGCTGGGAGGACTTGAGGTCCAGGACCCTTGTGAAGGCCCGGCGCCTCGTGGAGGGGGGCCGGGGCCGCATGAGTTCCATCCAGATGAGGGTCCTGGAACGCGTACGCCCAGCGCTCCACGCCCAGATCCTTGAGAGGGAGGCCCGTCTGGAGTTGAGCGGTAAGTGTCCATGCATTACTGTGTGAGACAGGGCATGTTGCGGTGTGCTGGTTCTATGATACTTGCCTGTATGTGTGCCATAGGCCATGTATGCATGTATGTGTGCAGGGACATCATGGTAATGCATGTGCGACCAGTGATGTGTGATGCACATGGTTGTTGCATGTGTTGAAATGCCGCATGGGGAGCCCTATTCAGATTTTGAACATGAGAGCATGCCAGTCTCTGTACCTGGACATGGGTGGGGGTGAGGGATGGGTGCTGATGCCAGGTACATATATGGTAGCCATGTCTGTGTGCCTGACCTGCGTGTCTGTGACTTGTGCATGCCATGGATGCATGACACATGTGTGTGACAATGCAGAGATTCAGTAAAGCAGCCAAATTACCCTTGTATCCGCTGTGTTTGGTGTGTTTGGGGCCAGATGGATGTGACTGAGGTGAAGTGTGTGCATGTGATGGGCATGAGCCATGATGCATGTGAGTTACATATCATTGAATGTTTCAAGAGTCCATTGGACATGCATGGAAATGTCCATGGCATGCACCATGCCTGTTACTGTGTGTGTTTTGCCTGGACTGACCCATGTGTTGTGGAGGGACATGATGGAAGTGTACTTTGACAGTGGTGCTCATCTGCTATTGCTTCCTGTCTAGGGGACCATTGTACAGTGCCCTGATGCTTGTGTTCTTTGTCTCCCTCTACGCAGCGGCTAGTGAAGAAGAGGGCGGAGACGGCGCTGTGGAGCAAGGCGGCGGGGATGCCCCCACGGCTGCAGCGGAAGGGGTGGGTGAGCCCCCACAGGGGCCTGCTACGGTGGGAGACGGTGAGGAGCCATCCAGGTTGGTGGTTTGCACAGAGGAGGAGGAGGCCGCCACTGGGGCACACATGGGGCCTGGTGGGGGCATCCCTGCTGGTGCAAGTGGTGCAGTCCAGGGCCAGGGGCAGGAGGCAGCACAGGTCACCGTGGAGGGGCCTGTGCATGTCGCTGTCCCTGACCCTGTGAGTGCACCACCATGCACCAGCAGGGATGCCCCGTCCCAGGCCTGTCCGCAGGTAGAGGGGATGTCCATGTCACCTGACTCCCCTCCACCTGCGGACATGGGAACCCCTGACCGTGCGGAGAAGGTCCTGATTGGGGTCGCGATGCGCACGGCTGTGATTCGTGATGCCGTGCGTGCTTCCCGGGAGGAGCACGCACGTCATCACGAAGTGCACCGTGCCGACGTGGCCCAATTGGGATCGGCCATGTTCGGGGGTTTCCTGCATGTGTTGGCCAATGTGGCGGCCCTCTCCTCCTCTGTGCAGGCTATCCACCAGTCGTTCTCCTTGCCGTCTTCCAGCCCAGATGCCACCAGGGCCCCCTGTGGACCTGCCCCGACCAATGCAGCCAGCTCGGTGGGGATCCCATCCCTGCCACAGTCGGGAGTCAGAGATCCAGCAGGGGTGGACACCAGAGCAACTGGACCCCAGCAGATGGAGGATGTGACGGCATCATCGGGCAGGGCACGTGCACGACGGCGTCGGTGGTTTCCATCAGCCTGGATGCCGTCGTGCTGGCACAGGCAGTTGCGTCGGAGGCAGCAGCAGGCTCAACGTGGGAGGCATCATGGCTCGGGGCCATCAACATCAGGGGTGCAGGCATCGGCCGGAGGGCAGGAGAACCCTGGAATGGGAGTGGCTTCCGTGTGGGAGAGGTTGTGCCAGCGGATAGGTGCGGAGCGGCAGCGGGCAGAGGAGGAACGGCTCACGATGGTCAGGGCGGAGGACTCCATGCGGAGGGCGCTGAGGCGGGCTGAGTGCCTCGAGGGTCTTCGCAGGGAGTTTGAGCTTGACACTGCGTTATCCCTGCGGGACCTCGGGGCCAGGGAACATGCCCGCCTCCAAGCCATTGACCAGGAGTTCGATGATGCCCTGGCCCATGACAACAACCAGTGAGCCGTCCGAATAGCCCGCTGCCTTTGTATATAGTTGTATAGTTAGGGTTAGGTTTCCTTTGTTTTTTTGATTTTTTTTTGGTTGCGATTGGACAATGCACCACTTTTTTGTATATAGTTCACTTTTTAGTTAGTAGTCAGTTAGGTTTAATTTGGTAGGGCTCATGGACCCAGGATGATCTTCTTCATTGGCTTATTTTAATTTTTCAGATTATTTTCTTGGACATTCATCTTGTTTTGTATGATTTGCTTTGTGTTTTTTCTTATTTCATTTCCATTCTACTTGCTGTTTAATACATATTATTTTTTTAATCTTCAATGTGTCGTATCATCTCATTGCTTTCAGGCATGTCATGTTGGGTGTTTTGTCATTCACTTGCAGCCATTGTGTGTGACAGAAATGTGTTAAATTGCATTATTTAAATTGAGGGTGTAACATGTAATTGCCTTTGATATGTGGGTGGGTGTGATAGTTGGTTGGGCCTTTTGGCAGGGGAGGATGGGCATTACGGACATGATTGGGGAATGTTGGGACCCAGGTGCAGGGGGGCATGGATTGGACATGGGTGGGGGCCTGCTGGCAGGTGCCCCACAGTGCTGGGGGGGTGGGGGTGGTGGTAGACATGAGTGGGGGCCTGGTGGAGGATGACCCTGCACTGCTGGGGTGTGGGGGTGGTGGGTGACATGAGTGGGGGCCTGGTGGAGGCTGACCCTGGTGGCTGGGGGGTGGGGGTGGTGGGAGACATGAGTTGGACATGGGTGGGGGCCTGCTGGCAGGTGCCCCACAGTGCTGGGGGGTGGGAGTGGTGGGGGACATAAGTTGGACATGGGTGGGGGCCTGCTGGCAGGTGCCCCACAGTGCTGGGGGGTGGGGGTGGTGGGAGACATGAGTGGGGGCCTGGTGGAGGGTGACCCTGCACTGCTGGGGTGTGGGGGTGGTGGGTGACATGAGTGGGGGCCTGGTGGAGGGTGACCCTGCACTGCTGGGGTGTGGGGGTGGTGGGTGACATGAGTGGGGGCCTGGTGGAGGGTGACCCTGCACTGCTGGGGTGTGGGGGTGGTGGGTGACATGAGTTGGACATGGGTGGGGGCCTGCTGGCAGGTGCCCCACAGTGCTGGGGGGTGGTGGTGGTGGGGGACATGAGTTGGACATGGGTGGGGGCCTGCTGGCAGGTGCCCCACAGTGCTGGGGGGTGGGGGTGGTGGGGGACATGAGTTGGACATGGGTGGGGGCCTGCTGGCAGGTGCCCCACAGTGCTGGGGGGTGGGGGTGCAAGGGGACATGAGTTGGTGTTCATTAGTTCAAGGAGACATGTGCCTTTGCTGGGGGGCATGCCCATGGTGGGTGGGCTGCCTGCGGGACATGACCAGGGATGCAGGGTAGTCCCCTGTGGTGTGGGCTGCCTGCAGGGGCCGTGGAGGGTGTACAGGGTACACCTGGGAGGACCCACACTGTCAAATCACATGTGGAACTTCACGCGCACCCCTGATATACACGCGCCCAGGCTATTCGCGTGTGGAACTTCCCGCGCACCCCTGGAATACACGCGCCCAGGCTATTCGCGTGTGGAACTTCCCGCGCACCCCTGAAATACACGCGCCCAGGCTATTCGCGTGTGGAACTTCACGCGCACCCCTGAAATACACGTGCCCCCAGCCTATTCGCGTGTGGAACTTCCCCCGCACCCCTGAAATACACGCGCCTAGGCTATTCGCGTGTGGAACTTCCCGCGCACCCCTGAAATACACGCACCCAGGCTATTCGCGTGTGGAACTTCCCGTGCACCCCTGAAATACACGCGCCCAGGCTATTCGCGTGTGGAACTTCGCCCGCACCCCTGAAATACACGCGCCTAGGCTATTCGCGTGTGGAACTTCCCGCGCACCCCTGAAATACACGCGCCCAGGCTATTCGCGTGTGGAACTTCCCGTGCACCCCTGAAATACACGCGCCCAGGCTATTCGCGTGTGGAACTTCCCGCGCACCCCTGAAATACACGCGCCCAGGCTGTTCGCGTGTGGAACTTCCCGCGCACCCCTGAAATACACGCGCCCAGGCTGTTCGCGTGTGGAACTTCACGCGAACCCCTGATATACACGTAGCCCGCTCCCCCAGACCCGATCGCGTGTGAAACTTCACGCGAACCCCTGTGATGCACGTACCCTGCTGAAATCGCGTGTTAGACTTCCCGCGCACCCCGGTATACACGCACACGTATTTTTTGTCAGCGGGTGTCCGTGTTTGTGGGTACCCCTTTGCACGTCATTTTTCCTGGAGGGCCACAGTATGGGACATTCATCATGGCAGTATATAGGTGCGATTTGTTGGCGCACCTTTTGGCGCACATTTCTTACAGCCGCAGAGACGCTACCGCCTGCTTTCTTGTGGCGGTCGTGTTTGTGCCTGTGCGCTGGTTTGAGCGTGCGCTTTTTTCCCCTATTCTATTCCATGAATACGTGTTGTAGGCGAGCGTGTGGGCGTTCCGTGCACTTGTGCCCTGTACTTCCCCCGTGACGCCCACGTTTTGGCAAGTTGTTCCCCATTCCGAGTGTTACGCCCGTGTTCCGCCTACTTTTGTTGCTTGCGCCGCGCTATGTGCGATTTTCGCTGTGGCCTGTGCGATTTTCGCAGTGACCTGGCGCACGCTGTTAGATGGCCTGTGCGCCAACGTGCGCCGCGCACTTTTTATCGCACATCCGCTGGTTTTCTCGCGCACGGCCTTCCATGAATCGACGTGCGCTGCTTTTCGTGCGATTTTCGCAATTGCACTGCGATTTTCGCTATTCCACTGCGATTCGCACGTTTTTGCCCACTTGCGCCGCGCTAATTATTCCATGAATCGGCCTCTGAGTGTGGTATTTCTCCATGCCCTTTGTTGTGGGTGATTGCCTTGACAGATTATTTTCTATTAGTGGTTGATTTCTTCGTTGTCCAAGTTATTTTCTTTTTTAGTCAGTTTGTAGGCTGGCATGAATTTTCAAAATGTAGAAGTGCTAAGTGCCTTTTTCACAGTTTGTTTTCTACTTCATTAGTCCCTTTATAGTGTTGTTTTACCTTGCCATTTGCATTATGGTTAAAAGCTACTTGTAGACAGCTCTTCCTGGCGATGAGTCCCTTTTTAGTGTTGTTTTACCTTGCCATTTGCATTATCGGTAAAAGCTACTTGTAGACAGTCTTTCCTGGCGCTCTTTGTGTGTTTACAACAATGGCGTTGAGAGAATTGTATGGTGGCACCTGAACCACAGCAATTGGCGGTTGAAAGAGAACTTCGGGCTTTTGTTGGTCCATTACGGGTAAGTTTACCGTTATGAGGTGTTGTAACTTGTGCTTTGTTTTGGGGATGCATGCAGTAGTTCTTAGGTAACGTGGTTACGTGCATGCAGGCTCTTTTTTGAACCTGAGTAGAAACTGGACAGTGGATGCAGCACTGATTTTAAGAATTCTTGCGATGCAGTATGGAGTTGAGTCTTTGAGTTAAACAGTTTTCAGAGGCTCACGAGTGTCAGAATTAGTACTCAGCGCCAGAAGTGCCCTTCCAGTTGTTGCCAAATATAAGCTTCGATATTTCAGCCTGCTTTGGCACCAAAAATGATTGGAAGGCACAACCTTTTGCAAGTAAAATGTCAAAACAGGAGTAATGGTAAATTTTCCATGATCTTTAAGCAAACTGTGTCATCCGTGGCTGAAAGTCCAAATTCCACGGTTGTTCACAAATTGAGTTGTTGAATTGGATACACAAATACCTTATTGATGTAACAATGCTAAGAGGTTGGCTAGCAATCTACAATCTAAATGATTTATCTTTTTAAGTACCTGGGCCTCCAATAGTCAAGATTTTTGTTTTTGTTGTATTTATCTCGAGACCGTTGGCAGAAAGATATTCATACAATTTAGTAAGTAAACACTGCAGACCAATCTGAGAACAGTCCATCAAGACTAGATTGTCGGTGTAGGTTATACACCTAATGGGAACTTTGTTGATATTAGGTGGAAAACAATGAACTTCTTCGAGATGCAGCGGCATGCCCGCCAGGAATAATTAGCAAAACTCAGCGGCAAGGGAACAACCCTGTTTGACCCCTTTGTCCATAATTATTTAATCAGAAAGGTTGCCGGTGTTGTTTAGTCGAACACGAATAGAGTTATTTGAGTGAAGCGCAATAACTGGTTCAAGAATGCTGCCAGGGCACTTCCAGGCAAGTAATTTTGTCCATAGCTTGCTTCTATTAAGACTATCAAAAGCCTTTTTAATATCAATGAAATCTAGAAACAGTTTTCTTTTAGCTTTCATTGCTTCCAATTTTAAGATGGTCAAAATCAACAAGTTTACCTCCACACTTACTCCCTTGGTAAAACCTGTTTGACGTGGATCAAAAACCTGAGCCGACTCTGCCCAGAAGGCCAACTCAAGTCTGAGAAATGAGCCAAAGATCTTACCAATAGTATCAAGAAGGGCAATCGGGCGATAATTCATGGGATCAAGCCGATTGCCCTTCTTGTAGATCGGTATGATTACTGCTCGTAACCAGGAATCAGGGATCCTTTTGGTCTCTACTGTTCGAATGAACAGCTATTTAATGAAGATGGCCCAGGGAGCAGCATGTTTTTTTCAACATTACGTTTGTAATTGCATCAGAACCACCTGCACGTGAGTTGGTTAGGCCTCGAATTGCCCTTTCGATGTCACAAAGGTCCATTTTCACCGCCCATGTCATGGCAGTAGGTGGAACCAAGATTACAGGTTCATTTTCTGGTTCTTGTAGATTGTGCCAAAATGTCTCTCCCAGATTGCACTTTCAAGTTCATTCGAGATTTTAGATTAACCATTAATATGGCAACGTTCAGAATTTGCCAAATAGCTCTTGCATTTTTGGTGATCAATAATGCCATCATTAGTTCGGCTCTGTTTTTGTAGATTAGGTTTGCATTTGATTTTGTCCGGTGCCGATTCTGTCTTCTTCTGCATTTGACTGCCTCTGTCACAGCTTCCTTAGACAGATTCTTTTTCATCATTCTCAAATCTCAAATCTTTCCTTAAGTTTTTTTTGCATTGTGGATAATTTTACTATATAGATGCTTATGTAGCTGGATCGAACTGCGTGTTCCAGATGCAGAGATGGTAAAACCAATTAGTAAAGTTTCATAGTCCGTACCTTGTGTATGGTCAAGGGTTAAGAACAGCTTATTCAACTGATGGATTTGTGGACCTTTTAGGCGGAGATTATTTCCACAAGCATTGGTTGAAACAAGCCCCTGGTATTTATGTGTAAATGGGACCATGTCAAGTAGGCAAGTCATTCGCAGATGATTATGATACTATACGTCGTGGGGACAACTTGTAGTTCAACAACTTTTTCAATAAATTTCTGTGAGACCCAGATATAATCGAGTCTTCAATGGCTTTCAGCACAGTGCCAAGTTGTTTTAGGGGGCAGATCCCCATTCACATGCCCATTCAACATTGAGCAATTTCTGGTTGTCATTGCAGAGAGCCAGGTCTTGGCTCTGAACGTGAGGGAGTCTTCTGTGATACATTTATAAATTCCAGAGGCGATATCACGTTCGAACCAGGACATATTCAAATCTCCACAGCATATAACTGTGAGATTTTTGTAGGTCAAGATTGCATGGTCTATTAATTGTGTTGCCATTGTCATAAAGATCTTTGTGTTAATCATTACAGGGTTCCAGTATCCATTTATGATGAGTAAATATTTACGTAGTACGTTGGCTAAGTCTTTTGTGTAGATGATTGTGCCTTGTAAGAACGGGTTTGGGTTGACTGATTCCATGATAGCCCATGCTTAAGATTGTTTTATCATGGTCATTAAGCCTGAAAAAGGATGTCGAGTAGCATTTTTTTTTTGCTGGATTCAGAAAAGTTGTAAAACCATCCCTCGTGGGTGCATAACGCAACCACGTTTCTTGGAGGTGAATAACAAACACTTTCTCCAATGGAATGTTGAAATCATTGAATACGTGCATGAATCCTGGGGTGTTCCAGGAAAGAAGTTCACAAGATTGTTCTTGCAATTGGATGGAATCCTATTGTGGCGAATATTGTCTGCCGGGGGCAGTAACCTTGTTATAGGACTTATTTGCATGGTGGAGACCATTTTGCAGTTTCAGTAGATCCATCCCAGCACTTTCCTCAAAGTAGACACACTGTCTACATTGAAAGTGTGTGGCACCCAATTAGAATTAGATTTGGTTGCGGATTGAGTTCCAAAATCATGTTCTAAAAGAATGTCGAGTCCGAAAGATAGCAATTTGTAAGTTGCCTTCAGAATGGTATTATGTACTACTGCAGATTGAATATGTAAAAGGACTTGATCAGAAGATTTTTCTGTTGCATAGTCAATGATTTTTATGTCGTCAATATGAATAGTCCACAAGGACGGAACACATTTGAATAACGTCATAACATTTCTTTGATTTAGATTGACTTCAATGTCATCAGTCTGTATGTTTTGAAGCCTTAATTTCCAGATCTGAGGTCATTGGTCAGAGCTCCTCGGAAGATGCACACGCGAAGTGTAGTTGTTTGTCCGCTTTTAACGTTGATTCAGATTGAGCTTGGATTCTGTAGGGTCGCTGAACTGGAACAGCCGCCTCGTGTCCATTACTTTTTTGTTCCTTAATTGCGCTCAGTTTTTTTTAGGGCACATTGACAGAATGTCACGTGGTAGTGTTGGTAAAATGGGTGCAACAGAAGCAGATGAAAGCTCATTGCCTGGAGGTAAGGAGTCATTTTGTGAGTCTTGACGATGAGAGTAAGTTGATAAATTACACAAGTTGATCTCTGAAGACATGGGCGATGAAGGAACTGAGGACTCATCAGAGAATATTCTTCTTTGTTTGTTACAAGGTTTTCCATGTGAATTCACACAATCCCGGACAAGTTTATGTTTTTCAAGTAGAGGAGCATTTGTTGCGTTGTGTTGGGAAGGCCGATTGAAAAGGCTAGGCCGAGGAGGGGTCGACAGGTTCCGGATAAAGGACTTTGCATTCTGGCCGGTAGACGTCTTATTTACTTTGTGCGTTGATTTTTTAATGTTACTCTCTTTGGCAGCATTTTCCTTAGCGGAAACCTTTGAGATTTTTTTCACAACCATTTCAACAGACTTCACGGGTCCTGAAAAGATTCCAAAAGAAGTAAAAGGTTCTGCAGATATGACATTAACATCTCTGATGTTGATGTATGTGTTGTTATTGGTTGGAAAGAACAGCACATCAGAATCGACACACCTGAGTCCAGATGACCCAAGTTCTAGAAGGCCTTGAGTGTCGCTTGAGATAGGCACAGAAATTTGATTAGGCAATGCTGAATGAATAACAGAATGGTTTGATTCATTATTGGAAGCTAGGGACATCTTGGTAGTAGTCCGGAGTTTTCTTTGCGCGGCTTCTGTAGATGTTTTAGAATTTGGCCTTGACGATAATGTCCTCTCACTCCTCTTAGAGGTCTGCATCAGAGGTTTGTCTGAACAATTGCAATGAGGTCTATTGTTTGGGACACTAACATTGTGTCTCATCCACTTTACTGCCTCGAGGAGCCCTTCCGTTAAATTATCGTTTTGACAGCGATGACGAGTAGCGAGATCTGTCAGCCTCTACTGCCAACGAGCCATCAAGTCGGCTTAATTTTTTATTTGATTTTGGAGAATGACATTGAATGATTCAAATTGGTCGATTTTCTTTGTCAAGTTTAGGAGCATTGCTCCTTGATCACGTATGGTCTGATTTAGAGCTTTGTAAAGTTTCACAAAGGGTATCATTGCAAGTGAGGACACCGCCAAAATGTTATTATGGATCTGGGTTGAGGCTGCAGCTGATAAACTGGACAATGAGCCAGACTGATTGGGGCAGTAGGCCGAACAGTAGATGTGTTTGACAACTGACTTTGGTCACGAGCCGATGATGTGAGGTCAAACACTTGTTTAGGCACAGTTCTGTGAGATGCTGCCCTGAAATTGGTTGGACGCGGAGTACTAGCGTTTCCTTTCAATACTTCAAGTCGAGTGAATGGAGAAGTATTTAAGACATTGTCAGCAACTACTGATACATCTGTACGTAGACTTGTTGATGCAGAATCTAAGCACTTGATGTAATTGTTTTTTGCATCTCCAGCATAGATGGGTGCATCGCTAATAGGAAGCCCATGACACCTCTCCAGGTCAGAATTGGCTTCAGCAATTTTCTCCATCGATGTTGGAGTTCAGGATGTTCTTTGTTATTTCCAGCCCATGTTTCTGGTAGTCAGGAGAGATTGGAGACTCTCGTTGCAGGTCAGGTTCATTTGTAACATTCAGGACAGGGTCAGCAAGATGATCGACCATGTCAACTGATCTGGAGACGTTTGATGTTTCAATGAGGAAGAAAGAAAGAAAGAAAGAAAGAAAGAAAGAAAGAAAGAAAGAAAGAAAGAAAGAAAGAAAGAAAGAAAGAAAGAAAGAAAGAAAGAAAGAAAGAAAGAAAGAAAGAAAGAAAGAAAGAAAGAAAAAAAGGAGGGTAAGGGCTCCAGGAGTGCACTTTGCTACCGTTGGCCTATTCCTTCAAAAATCTTGTGGCAATATACATGCTTGAACAGTTCCAGAGCATTTAGAAGCATGGGTAAAGGAAAAAGAAGCCCCAATCCAAACTGAATAGCAAAATAAAATCTGAAATTACCATCACAGTCAACAAACATAGTGTTGGCAAACATTAAAACAACCCTGCTTTAAACACCCCCCTCCCTGACCCTGATCCAACCCTGATGCCAAGGTTAATTGACATCAGCAAACATGTTGTAGCAATGATAATGGGAAAATAGATGTACCTTTTTGGGGGGAATGCACACTGGAATGTAGTGCATTGGGTATGAAAAAGACAGCCAATGCATTTTGCATGCACGTTTTAAACTTACACTGATCAGGAAAAAAACAGAATTTGCCACCTGAATATTTTGCCTGCTCTGTTAAAGGGTCCATTAATTAATTACTGGGGAAATGTTATTTAATGGGAAGTTGTTAGTTGATAAATGTGGGTTAGCTTATTCAGTGCAAACTGTACAGAGACAGATTCACTATAACATATAACATTTTACATTTCCATTTGCTGTCTTCTTCATACCCATTGCACTACATTCAGTGTGCTGTCGCCACGAAAGTGCATTATATTTCCATTATCTTTCCCTACAAAGTCAAGTGGTATCAGCACCCCAACCCCAAACCAAACCCCGCAAACTCCCAGCATCACCATCCATGTGTTACCAGCCTGATGTGGTGTTTGCAGAGCAGGAAGCTGAGTCTGTGGCAAGGAGAGAGCAGTGGAAACCACCACACTCTTCCCCACTCCCACACCCAGCAAAGTCACAGTGAATGCATATCTGCTCCCAGCATTAGGACACTCTGGGTCCGATCCACAGAGGCATCCCATGATGGTGCAATTCCATTGAAAATGCTCTGTGAATCAAGCCCACTGTTTTTATAGGAGGGTGATTTAGAACAGACTAAAAAAAATTAATGCTGGTGACCTGAGTGCAACACACTAATCTGGCTACTGCACAGATACTGAGGGGATAATTACGAGTTGGGTGGTATTCTGGTGGTAAATCTGCCGGAATAGATACGATCATATCCAGTCTGTCTAACACCTCATCACAAAAGCATAGTACTCTAGGACAATACCAAAACATGTGAAGTAACATCCCGTTCTCTTTCCCACATCCTCAACACGCATCACCAGTTGCCTGTGAGGTAGTACAATTGATTGCTGTATTGCAAGTTCATTTTAGATATTTTATATTTTTTTTTTATTTTGTTGTAGGTGCATTGTTCTCATCATCCCAGTGTACTTGCATCAGATGTTGTATAGTTAACGCCTGTGAAAGGCCAATCTATATTTAAAACATAGTGGTACTGCTGGAGATGGGAGCAGTACATGTCTAGTCAGTTAATGGAAAGGCTCATTTGTGAACCTTTGTAGCATTTCTGATGATTTTTCAAATGGAGTGCTGCAGGGGTTTTAAGACTATGGTTGTTGGTGGCAGCACTTTTAATGTATGTTGGTTGATTGTGCACAACCACCGCTCACAGCTCCATTGATGAGGGAAGGCCACATGTAGGTTAAAAAAGGCTGCAGCATAGTATGGGGCAGACAAGCTAGAAACAGTTGAATTTCCATGTCTTATTTTTCTCCATTTCATTTTTGTCAGAAAATATGAAAAACATTTTTTTAAAGTACTTGTGTTTCTACCTGTTTAATAGTTTTCTATCCCATGTTCTCCAAGTTTACTTATCCCACTCTGTTCTCTCTTGTTCTACAAGTTTGCTTAACCTTCCCCATCCTCTGTCCTGCAACCAACTTGGTATAATTTCCTTTGTTTATTCTTACCCAGTTGATATATCCCTGTTTGTTTATTGTAGTGGTTGTTTCTTATACCTTTATATATTTTTGTATGTGTTTTTAAATCCAAGTTGGATTTGTTTTCCCAAGGACAAAATGATTAATATGTGCAAAGAGAACAACACTGGTGTATGCACAAATGTTGTATCTTATAAAGTGCATGTAATGCACTGTATGCAAGATGTGAGGGTCATAAAAACTTGTGTATTAAATTGGGTTTCTTAAAGTGTGTGTGTTCTTTACTGAGTATGTTTTCTTTTTTTCAGATAGAAGGTTATTATTATTATTTTTTAAACATAGATGAATAAATGGGTTTTTCAGTATTGGAGGTGTGGTTAACTGCAGAAAAGACTGGGGAGGGTCATAGCTGTGGGTTGGTTGGACCATACCTACATCTATAGTCGTCAATATGCACAAAGGTACGCTGTTTGCACCCAAAAGAGTCAGTTCTAAGACTTATCTTTTATGTACATATTTATTAAAAATCTATGTGACTTACCCGCAAAAGTTTCGTATTGTAACCGCAGCTATAAAAAAGTCAATGAACTCTAGCCACGGCTATCAGTGATGAGTTATTATGTACATTGCATAACTCTTTCTATGTACTCTTTTTACTGTGCCTTTTGTTAATCAAATTCTATACTCAGTTTCTATAAAAAAAAACACAATCCTGTAGCCGCCGCTAGTATAGATGAAGCACCCTTGGTATATTCATGATCACATCTAGGAGTATCAATGACTGGGGGATATTTGTCCACAGCTATCCCAAACCCACTCCATGTGCTGCGTTGGTAGCCACGGCTACGGACACATTTTGGAAACAAATTACATGTGGGCGGTATTGAGTGTAGTGTTTATGAACAGTTATTGTAACATTTCAAATACTTGTTATTCATTGACAATACATGTAAGGGTACATACTTGAAAAAGGAAAATAAATATGCAAAGTTTGTTGAAAACAGGTTTATTTGGGGGGATGTGGTTCTGGATTTTTACTTTATATGATTTGTCTTAAATGTTCAATGTTCTTTTTCTTTAAGTGTCCTTTAAACAATTGAAGATATAACAGACTTTAAAAATATTTGTGTTGGTTGTATAGACATTTGATAGTAGGTAAACAAAGTATATCTGTTTGGCGACTGATATTTGTTCCTTAAAATATTATTGTTAGTCTCATTTTACATAAATATAAAAATTAACTTACAAACTCCTGAATTTGGTTTATTTTCATCTGGATCCTTTTCGTCTGCGTCTTCTTTTTTAATGTCCTCCTCTGTAGGATAATTGGCCTCTACTGTTTGTCACTTCTGATATTAGAATTAGAAATGGAGCAAGAGTACATTAGGGGAGAAGGTGGAATGTTTGTATTTACTTTCTGATTGGTTGTTTATTGTCTGTGTGGTATGTGGATGCCAATAGGATCTCAAGTACCTCAAATGCTGTTGAATTGTATAACCTATTATTGTATATATTTTTTGAGTGATGTTTCAATATGGCAATAACACTTTATATTATATTGCATCATGGTATTGCGAGTTTTATTACATTGTACATTTCTATTGCTTGAGACTGAGGTGTAGCTTTAAGAGTTTGTGCTATTGTTGGGGTATATGTATTGTTTGGTTGGACATTTTAAACAAGCAGCCAATTTCTGAAAGAGAGGATTTTTTTTGTTCAGAAATACCATGGAGAATTTGAGAATTTTGAGAATGGGGCTCATATTGATGTTGAGGCCTTAGGTGATGTGTTGTCAAAGCCTTGGCTTACAATGTTTTTGTTGGTTCTATAAAAATATAATTTTATATGGAGTGTTTGAAATGAGAGGTTTATGCTGCCCTTCTGGAGACATTTTTGACAGGGAGCGCATATGTTTTTCTCTTTGGGAAAAGAACATTGATTAATCATCTAAAGAAAGAGTACAGAGTTGTTTTTTTTTTAATTGTAAAATAGATGAAGAGTATTTCTTTGAAAATATATTCTTTGGTTATATATTGGTTATATATTGGTAAAAGAACCCAAAGGCTCTTTTATGAGCCACAAATAATTGTTTATATTGGAAAAGGAAAATGCCTTTAATGCCTTTATTTTAAATTAGCTGCGGTTACGACAGCAGCCAATGAAAGGCTGTTCCCTGTCAGAGGGATTATAAAGTGTGGCTACCATTAAGCCAATGGGACGTTCTGTATTTTTGGCGGGTGTAGATGTCTATGACTATCACAATAGCCGCCGGTATGGCAATTCCAATTTCTGTGCATTGATCATGTTGTTTCATTGATTTTACACTAAACAATTGTACATATGATCTAGATTCTGTGCCCTCATTTTTACCTTTGTGTTGCTTAAATTGTTACACCTTGTAAATATGTCTTTTTCAATCTGTAAAGATGTGACGTTTAGCTGCAACTACTGGCGATTAAGTCAATCCATGGCTGTGAACACTCCAATCGTACTTCGTACTTTGTGGTGGGCTTTGGTAGCCGCTGGCATATACCTGTTCATTGTACCCGCGGTTATGGTTGTTTTTATTTTGGTGCAGTGATCATATTATTGCATGGATGTTTTAGCATGGATATTTACAAATGTTTCTGTTTGGATGTTCTCACCTCATGGCAGGTGTGATTTAAATTTTAAACCTTTGCAATGTGTGTTTCCCAGTGCATTTGAAATATGTACGTGTACCCTCATCTACAGGAGGGCAGTTGCTGTAAAACTGGGGTTATAGCCATGGCTATGTAATTTGTCAAATTAAGAAAATACACATTTTTTAATGTTTTATTGTGTGAGTATATGCTCTACAAAGTATTATTCGGAAGGATTGTGTTGGGGGTTATTGACTGTTATAGTTTGAAATAAAAATGGGTTGGGCATTTCACATGTTTGCTTTCCCCAGGCCTTTTTTTTCTGCTATTGATTTCTGAAAGAATGCTGAGCAAGAATGGAACACTTAACATATTTTTCTATGACGGCCATCAACAGCCATCATTTTCTGTCCCCAACTGATGAGCATCTTTAATCCACAACAGCATATGTATATGTGGAGCCCCACGTGCCTGATACTCTTTCCCCCAAAAGAAATGTTCCACAGTGACTAATGGACCTTTTTCTTTATTGCATACATATGAAGTTTTACATGGCTAGAAATCTGTAATGAAAGAACCCAAAACACTTAGAGAGTCAATGGAACACAATTCTCCTTGTGTCATGTGCTCTATATTTTCTTTCTGCGGATTAGTTTCACAAATTTACTCTGCAAGATAATTCCAACCATACTCATCACAACTTGAAGTCAAAAACCAAGTTGGAGGAGGCCACCAGGGGATGCAGGCAAGATGGCCACCTGAGCCGATAGCTCCGCACCCAGCACCGGAATACTTGCAGAGTTGAGAAGGAAGAAGGCACTCATCTCCCACAAGCTTCTCAAAAAAGGCTGTGTGAACCCCTGCCCACCCAGGGGGTCCAAACCAGGAGTTTCTATGACACCCACGGGCTGAGTTCGGCCGCCCGAGGTCTCCGCGGCCCCTCCCCCCGCGGTCCTGAGCAACATGCAGGTGGTGCGCGCCAAGGCACGCCAAGGCCGCAGCAGAGCACAGGAGCGGGGGAAACACTGCGGCCGCCTGCGGGGGGTGTATCCACTTGGAGCGAGGAGAAGTCGGAGGTGGGGGACCCCGGAGGTTCCGTCGTGCCCCGGGGCCTCTGGCACCCTGCGCCCGGGCGTGGCGAGGCGGTGCGGGGCCGGCGTGAGGTCACGCTCGACATTGAACGAAGACGCCTGAGGAGCTGAACGCGTACCACATCGCCCCGACACTCCAACCGCCCACACTACAACTGGCTGGGGGACACTGGAAAAGGCACGTTCCAGGTGAGAGGCCCTCGGGCCAGGACTTCATGAATTGGCCCCCACGAATGCCGCTCGACTGAAGGGGCCCTCCCATTCCCTGCCACGGGGGTCCCCACCGAACACGACCAGCCATCTAGTGGTTTCCCTAACCACGGGGGGATAGACCCGCTTTCGCACTGGCGCTGAAACCCTTGAGTTATTCGGCTGGCACAACCATAGACAGTCACTCCGAGAGCGCCTCCCCCACCGTGGTTAGCCCCGGACTCTCCCGGTCTCTCCCCATACATGAGTCCTACCGCAGCCGTGGGCCTTGCGGCAGTCAGTTGCCACACTCTGCCAAAACCAGCATCCCATGAGTTGGAAGGAGGCCCTTTCCAAGTACCAGCTTGCGGCCGGAGGGGACAAAATGGCCACCAGGTCTCCATCAGTGCCGTCTCCCGACCTGGGAGCCATCCAAAATAACATCCAGATGATCTTGGAGGAGATATGTGGGATTTGAACCGACATGGGTGCTAAGTTGGCCGACCTTACCACTAAAGTCACCACCCTGGACGACCGTGTGGAGGGAGTCGAGAACAACCAGCTCTCCACGGCGATCCTGGAGATGCAAATCGAGGCCAGATTCCAGGAGGTACATCGAAGGGAGGAGGAATTACAGTTCAAGGTGGACGACATGGAGAACAGGGAAAGGAGGAACAACCTGCACATTTTTGGCCTTGTGGAGTCCGAAGGGGAGAGCCCGCAGGCACTGGAAGGCAAGGTTCATGATATCATAAGAGTCGTCATGGGGGCGGAGGCCGACATCGAGGTTAAACTTGACAGGGTGCATCGAGCCGGCGGAGGTGGTAGAGGCCCGCGGTCGGTGCTGGCCTGACTGCATTACTATAAGGACAAAGCCAGGATCCTGGAGAAGGCGAGGAACTTCGGTGATATCCAATACGGAGACTCTAAGGTGGCAATCTACCAGGACCTCTCGACCCACACCCTCGCAATGAGAAAGAAATGCGGAGCCCTTACCAGATGGTTACAGAGTAAGGGGATCAGATATCGCTGGGGCCACCCCTTCTACCTGGCATTCGAGTGGTCAGGGGAAAGACACCACCTGGTGACGGAGGAGGACATTCTGCGTGCCACTGGCGACCTGGTGGGAGACCGTGCCGGTCCGTCCGGTGGACCTGGGGGTGAGGTCAGGAACCCACCACGGAGCCCTGACAGACTGGGACAACCCAGTTGCAAGACCAAGGTCAAAGGGGCGCGCAAGTTCCAAAAAACCAGGCACCCATCATCAGCCTCTGAGGACCACCTGAAGTGACTGTAACACCACTTCACCATCTGAGCATGAGATTTCCCAGTGACCATGGTCACTGGGGGCTATGTCGCTGGCTCTCTAGGCACTGGGTCTGCGGGCCACATGGAGGAGCGTCACGTCGGTGCTGAGCTAGGCTTGTGGGGAGTTATGGGTCTGTCCACTGTTTTTCTTTCCATAATGTTTGTTATTTGGTTCGATGGACCTGCGCGTCGGGTCCGCGCTTGGGGACACGGGGGGACGCGGGGGACCTCAGGAGCAAGGTTACGTCTCACAAGTTTGGTTTAAAGGTTCACACACATTCATTCTGATTTAAAGAGAATGGGTTATTCACACGTTCACACTACCCGGGGCTGCGGTAGAGTCCTTGGTGGTCCGTTGACCGTCCCCGAAGGAGATTGGGTGACATGGACGAACGCCTCAAGATGGGGGGAGGGGAGGGGGAAAGAGGCCGGGGGGGAGGGGTGAGAACGATCATCATCAAGGTCGAAAGGGTAACACTTAGAGGGGTTTACGGGGAGGGTGGGGGGACTAGCCAGTCCGAACAGGAATCTTCCATTTTACACCAAGGTCGCACGCAAGCATTATACTACGGTGAAGTTAGAGATGGACTACCGAGACGACAATGTTTGAAGGCAAGATAGGCACACTCAATGTCAAGGGCCTCAATTCACAAATCAAGAGGTTTCTGACCAGTAATATGTTCCGCAAACAGCAGCTAATGGTGCTGTTCCTCCAAGAAACCCACTATAGACAGGGGAAGGAATCACCCATCAGGGGGAAGGAAATCGGTGCCAACTTCTGGGCCTCCCACAGAAGCTCGAAGAAGGAAGGGGTGGGGATTCTCTTGAGCAAAACACTCCACCTTACTAATACAGAAACCAAGAGAGGCTTTGGGGGGAGGTTCCTGGGGATTAAGGGTACTTACAAAGGGGAACGCATAACCCTGGCCACCCTCTACGCTCCCAACTCAGGCCAGATAGGTTTCCTAACCCAGATCCTAGGGGTAATGGATGAATGGGCTGAAGGGGCCATGATACTGGGGGGCGACTTCAATCTCATAATAGATCCCGGGCTGGACTGGTGGACGGCAAGGGAAACCAAACCGAAAGGGATAACTAAAGATAACCTAATGTTCCAGACCCTGCTGAGGGAACACTACTGGAAGGACGTCTGGCGAGTGGCACACCCGGAGCCCGGGGGATACACATTCTTCTCCCCCCCACACCACACCTACACCAGAATTGATTTCCTTTTGACTTCTAAAGAGGGGAGTGGGGTAGCTACAGCCCCAAGGGTCGTGACAATAATGTGGTCTGACCATGAGCTTCTTGTGGCGGACTGGTCGCTCCCCCTGTCCCCCAGGTCAGCCCGGTGGAGGTGTAATGACACGCTCCTGAGGGACCTGGTCTTCAGGGAATTCCTGAGAGGCGAAATGGAGGCGTATTTCGAGAAAAACGACAATGGGGAGACGGACATGGTGACAGTGTGGGAGGCGTAAGTGGCAAAGAGGGCTTATTGAGGCCAAGATACCAACGGAACTCAAGAGCCTGCGGAGTAGGATTACCCAAGAGTGGGCCGACAGGGAGTCCCTCCTATCGGAAATGTGCAAGAAACGCCAAGCTCTGCACACGGTCCTCATAGGGGAGGTGGTCAAGAAATTGAGATACACGCGACAAAGGTACTACGAAAAGGGGGATAGGGCTGGGACCCTGCTGGCACGTAGAGCCAGGGGTTGTAGACTGGAGAGGAGGGTTGGACCTATTAAAGATAGGGAGGGTAGGACCCTCAATAAAAAGGCACAGATAGTGGGCTCCTTTGCAACCTTTTATAGGGACCTGTACACAAAACAAGAGGGGGAATCGCTGGAGGAGATCTGGGCCTATCTGTAGGAACACCAGCTACCCTGCTTAACGGAGGCCGAACTGCAGGGCTTGGAGGGGGACATAGCGCTGGAGGAGGTGGAGGCAGCTATCAAGAGACTTAAAGCAGGGTAGGCCCCCGGGGGAGATGGGTATACGGCTGATTTCTACAAACTATTCCAGCCCATGCTGTGGAACCCTTGGCTGAATTGTTCAACAAAATCTGCAACAAAGAGACGATCCCCTCCACATTCCTATAGGCCCTCATCTCGGTAATCCCCAAGCCAGGAAGAGACCCCACAGAATGCGGCTCCTATAGACCCATCTCCCTCTTAAACCTCGATGCTAAAATATTTGCCAGGATCCTGGCCACTCGCCTGGAGAAATGCTTTCCCCGCCTGGTTCACCCAGATCAGACGGGCTTCATATTAAATAGACAAGCCTCGGACAACATGCGCCAAACCCTCCATGTGCTGCACTCAAGGGAAACCCGTGACGAGGGGGTCCTCCTGCTGTCCCTGGACGCAGAAAAAGCCTTCGGCCAGGTTAGTTGGGTTTTCATGGGGGAGGTCCTCTCGGCAATAGGGATGGGTCAGAGGTTGTTGGGATGGTTGGCGGCACTATATTCCACACCCACGGCCAGGGTGGCCGTCAATGGGATGGAATCAGAAGCCTTTCCCCTAGAGCGAGGAACGAGACAAGGTTGTCCACTATCCCCCCTGATATACGCCCTTGTCATGGAACCCTGGGCGATCTCGCTGCGTAACAACGAGGCTATCACTGGAGTACAGATGGGCAGCTCCCACTGTAAGATCAGCCTGTTCACCACGACGGTCTCCTCTATGTCACTAAACCATCACGGACGATCCCTCATGTGTTGCGGGCACTGGAACATTATGGGAGCCTCTCGGGGTACAAGGTCAATCTGGGCAAATTTGTGGCTTTTATGGGGGGTTGATTACCGGACACCGAGAGGGAGTATGTGGAGGGTCTTCCCTTCCAATTGCAGAGAGAAGGGTTCCGGCACTTGGGAATTCAAATCACACCTGACCCAACGGACCTCTTCCTGAGCAATTTCACCCCTTTGTGGACTGAGGTCAAGAGAGATGTAGAGAGGTGGGCGGTCTCGGGGTTCTCATGGATGGCACGACTCAACCCGATCAAAATGGTGGTACTTCCCAAATTCCTATTCCTCTTCCAGATGCTCCACACTCAGTTCCCCACCGCGTTCCTACAGTCAATGAAATGCACCCTGCTCAGATTCCTCTGGGTGGGGAAAAAACATAGGATCTCCTACGACGTCCTAACGAGGCCCAAGGAAGACGGAGGGGTGGGATTTCCAGATTTTGACACATACTACAGGGCCTTCCAGCTGAGGATTTCGGTCGACCATTTCAACCCTGGGTCAGAAAAGCAATGGGTAGCACTGGATAATATGCTACTCATCCCGGTCACGCTCTATGGGAACCACCATTCCTAGCCAAGGTGGCGGAGCCAGCCGCGTATCAGAGGTGGTACGAGGCGGGCCTTGTTAGGGCATGCCACTTGTGGGTGGGCGGCTCCTTCATGCCCTTTCTGGACCTGGAGGAAGCCCTGGGGCTGGGCAAGCGTTCACCTTTCCACTACCTTCAACTGAAGGCAGTCCTCTCCGAACCCTCATGGGGGGACACACTCAGGAGGGAACTCACAGACTTCGAGAAAACGATCATCTCCACACGGGGCTCCAGGGGGGTCATATCCCGCTTGTACAAGCTCCTCCTGCTCTCGATACCCACGGATCCCCTGCCAGCACGGACACAATGGGAAAAAGATTTGGGCACGACAATAGATGATAAAAGGTGGACTAAAATGTACATCCGGGCCCACCGCTCAACGACCTCCCCCCAGTACAGACACCAAACTCTAAAGGTTTTACACAGATGGCACTACCCTCCACAGTTGATAGCCAGAATGAGCCCGGATTACGACCCACACTGCTGGAAATGCCGAAAGGAAAAAGGGGATTACATGCACATGTGGTGGTCTTGCCCGAGGGTGCAGTCATATTGGGGTGAGGTCCTATCCTGGATCAGGGGGGTTGATGGTGTTTCTAGGCCCCTCTGTCCCTGGGGGAAAGGGTTATTGTCTGAACGTTTTTTCTGGGAACGGTACCGAATTGAAATGACGTGTTTGTTGTAATAACCTTAAAAAATGTTAATAAAAACTATATTAAAAAAAAAAAAACAAGTTGGAGAACCCCAGTTTCTGATCATGCATCTAACCTCGGAGTGTCTCCTATACCAATATTGCTTGGTTCCTCTCATTGTAGCAATAATATTGGTAAGTTTACCCTCTAAAACTTCTATTTTTTTCTTTCAACTTTTTCAGCATCTCACATGCAGAAAGATTTTGATATCTAGTTCCTGTCTGAAGTTTATGTGCTACAGCTTAACATAATGTTGAAAATTCACTTCATACAATAAGTGAACAACATATTCAACATTGGTGCAGAATCAGGAATCTTTAGAATACATTCTTGTACAGCGATATTTTGATGAAGAGATTGGAACCTTCCGATCATCTATTCTGCCTCCTGTACTAGTTGGAAAAAGCATAGGGAAACAACAGGCTTCTAACGTCTTTTCCCAGACACTGATTGGTGCACCTTTCATTGCTTTGATGTGATACATTTCTAAACTGTTGCCCATGACTTCACATGAGTGTAGAGCATGAATAATGTAATGTTCGTACATACTATTTCCTTCTGCAACAGATAGACATTGGAAATTACCTTCACTGCTTTTGTTTGTTGACTCACCAATAAGCATAGACAAGTCTGGTATAGCCCCACTGCCTTTGAATAAATCTTTGTGCTCCAATAGAAACACCAATGCGTTTTTCACCTTTCCAATATTTATAATCTGTTGCCAAATGTTCTTATCTTTAGCAACAGCACCATTTACTAAAACGAAGAAAGAATCTGCAATGTCACGCTTCACTCCTAGATTGTTGACATTTTGTTCAAACTTTGCCTCTCACAGCTTGCACTAATTATTAGGCAAGTTTGACATCTTTGTTTGCAATTAAACAATAACTTGAAAAATATGAACAATGTTCAATGCAATCACTTCAAACATGTTCAATATTTGAAGCACTACCATGTCATTCAAGACACTTCTTTCAGGAATACTTGTTTGGTTATGAAACCCAACACAGTTTCTAGAAACATGAAGTGCCTCACTAATGTCAAATCGTTCTTCTGCAAACAAATACAAATAAAGTGATTTTCAAACTTCTTCTACATTCTGGTAAATATTTTCCTCAATGTACACTAGTTGCACTTAAGACTTGTAAAACAGGGTGTTTACATGATACACAAACATTGTGAAGTCTTTCAGCAGAAGACAACTCAAACATTGCAATACTTTTTTATACTGTAGAAAAATCTGATCCTTTGAAAGCACAGGTCATCATTTCCACTTCCTGTACGTGTTTAATCTACAAACACATACTCTTTTAAATACAGTATATTTATTGTGTGCAGTGTACAAACTAAACATTCTACAGTTCCAGTCAAAAGTGTTTGATTTAAATGTGCAAGAGACAAACTTGGTGTTTTGCACTCAAATAGTTGAACTACACGGTATCTCGTTTTAGTATGATGTGCATCCAGCATCCGTATATGATGAAATTGACTCTTATAGCTAGTTGTATCAAGACAAGTTAGAGATTGACCCAGAAGCCCTATTTGTTCACACACTTTACATCATATATTCTCTATTGCATCTTGATCTGTCTTTGAACATTATTATTTTTGTGCAAAACTTGCAAAAATCTCTTTAAGATTTACACATTGTTTAACTAATATTGCACAAAAAATTTCACGTCCATACTTCACTTTGCTTTTTAGGTTTTATTCTAGACTGACCTAATCTTTCATTTTATGCATAATCAGACCTGAACAATCCTTTTTTTTTAGAAATCACACTGTTTTGGATTTCATAGCTATGCCCACTCTCTTCAATAGCAAGAGGCACATTCTTTCCTTGAATATAACTCTGCTCATTAGAAAATAGTTCTGTTTCCACTTTCCACCAAACATGTCACAAAAGTTGTCACATGTAAGTACATGAACTGTTTCTATATTTCGATGGAATGGTGTAGTCACCTTCAGTGATTTCTTAAGTGTATTCAATATAAAAATGAACACTTTTCCTTACATATAAAAAGCTTTTTTTAGTTATGGCATACTTTTTTCTTTCGCAAAAAACTATTTGCATCATATCTAGATTTTGGTTTCACACTTCTCCAAAGATTTGTAAAAACTCGAGAGTGATATATTTACTTACTACTAATGGATATGATACATTTTTTCTTGTGTTACTTTCACTAAAAACATGCTGGTTTCCATTAATTTGTTCAGTTTGCAGGTATTGTTGTGTTATCTACAGGATTTTTATCTACAGATTTGAGAACACTACTATTTAAAAATATTATATTGTAATACTTTACTTCCCTGCACACGATTCTTACTTTTGGTATGTTGTTGGTGCTTGCTTGATGGCATCTTAGAAAAAAGCTGTAAAGAAAAAATGTGGGATGGTAAAGGTCAGTAATTGTGTTTTATTATACTTTCAATATATAAGAATTATTGTTTATATAAAATATATTCAGTGTATTTAGGTCTGTAATTTAGTATAATGTATAGGTATTACTTGACAAGTAGGGTTTTCTATATTTTATTTCAGTGTTTTCTGAAGATTGTTCAAGCAGTAGCACATGTCATGCTATGATTATATGTGAGAATAGTATATTTCCCATATCAAATGTCCTTGCTTCATTTTCTGTAGGTGACTTGGCAAAATCAATTGTTGGTGCATATCTTTCACTTCATATGTGCATCCCTTAAATGACTTCTATGGCTGAAAACAAACGTTCACTATGATCTATAGAATTAGGTCATGCAATCCTTCACCCACTTTCTGGAATCATATGTGGCTAATCTATTAGAGGTATGTCAGCCTATTCAGCAAATGGCACTCCTTCACCAGCACATTTAAGGAAGGGCACATGGTGTTCTCCCTCTGCATTTAATCATCACTATAAACTGAACATGCAAAGTAGGCATCTTAGTCCTGAGCACAATAAAAATGGCATACATTACCACAATGTGTTAACTCACATACATAAAGGTGTTGCAAGATAATCTGTTACATATCTTTGGTTTTATGCAGTAACCTGCCATTCGTTAATTTGTGGTGTGTCCTCAATTCTTGAAGAAGGTGATGAGGGAGGAGAACTGGAAGGGAATGCACTGACAGTCAGTTTCTCCACCCAGCTCCAGTTTTCACACCTTACAAGCCTCTACTTAAGGACTGTAGGTCAGGTCCAGGTATACAGCATTGACTCGGTTTCTGCTCACATGACCGCACGCTGACATTCACGTGCTCCTCCCAGCACCTATTTAATCAGTCCTCCTTAGGCATCCTCATCAACGGACATGCAAAGAAAAGGGCTTTGCCTGTTTATGCCTGTTCAGGCCTCATAGGGGTGATGGACTGATCCGCTATCCTGCAGTTCACCTACAAACTAATCGTTATCACTGCTACTCAACAAAAGACATCAGCATGTGTGTTCTCCCTCCACTGCCCATCCCAACTCTCACTAGGATTTGAATGGCCAAGTGCCCTGGGCAGCCCAAGAAACTTACCCTAGTGAACCTCATCAATACTGAACTTGCCCATCCCAGTGAACATTTCCTTAGTAATACTTCTGTAACCATAACTGCAGAGTACAATTACCAAACTACTTCAAATGAACTTTCCTTGTAAAATGGCAGAATCCTTAAATTACCACAAATAGGTGAAATAACATTTGCCAATAACCTAACCAGGTTAGCATTGATCAGCTTCACTCCATCATAAAACGTGCCATATTTAAAGACACATTCAAACACTTCCACAAATCTGACACAAAAGGGGTTACTAATATGGATTCATAGGGAAGAGCTTGATATCCAACTTTGAAGTACAAACACAGCTGCAATATTTTTCAAGGGTTGAGGTATGCTGCTTGTTTGAGGATATAAATTACTATGCATCCCCCATTCATGTTACATCTCCCTATGTCTGCGCATTGTGTAACAACATATGTGATCATATAGCATGGAACCCAAGTCAGTTCCTATCCTACCAAAGTACACCATTTCCAAGCAAATTATGAAAGTGGCAGATATGGTTGCTGTTTCTTTATTTATGAATTAGTACCAGCATGTTGTTTTGGCTACCTCACAGATTAGACTCGTATGCATGCACTGGTGCTCAACATTATAGTACTCATACTGTTCTACATACAATGCACTGATGTAATCGACTTTCAAACCTGTAACCGAAATGTTAGACTCAAGTTCACATATATTGTTGGTGAGGAAACTGAACATTGCTTAGCTACATAATGCAACAATTACATTAGAGTGGAAGTTCTGCAGTACAAAAAATTCCCCATGTAGTGCTCTGCTCCAAGTGCTTGAGTAATGTGGGATGGTACTGAACAGATCATACAGTGTATATAAGCAAAGTAGAGTTTCACTGGGTGGGCAATAGTTTGTCGGGTTGTGATATATCTGTGTTTGTCACAGTACATTTTTGGGATGATAAGATTGATTGAAAATTGACCTAATCTTATATGGCACAGAAAACATTTCTTTCATAACCTAACAATGCATGATCACGCATGCACATATGAAGTGAAATATATACAGAAACAATATGATTTGGAAGGTTATATCTATATAAACAAAGTCAAAGACATTTCATTGATTACTGCAGAACAGCTGAAATGCAAACTATGAGGCCTTAGCCACTATGAATTCACCTTCTTCACGTTGCTTCATAATTTCGCTGTAACCATTTTCTTGGTATATTTTGCCTAAACGCCAAAAGGCTAATATCTAGCATATTGGAGCCATAACTTCAGAGTACAATTCCTAAACCACTTCTCAAGTGAGAAAATGTTCACTGCAAACTTACCAGTTGAAATTAACTTTCCCTGTCAAATGGCAGGATCCTTGAATTACCACAAATAAGAAAAATAACATTTGCCAACATCATAACTAAGCTAGCATTGATCAGCTGCATTCCAAAATAGACTTGTATTATTTAAGGCTACATTCAAACATTTCCACAAATGTGACATGAAGGGAGTTACTAATATATCCTCCTTCTTTTTCTATAGATATGACCTGGCAAATCCCATAGTTGGTGCATGCCTTTTATTTCATATGTTCATCTATTATCATGAATTCTTAGGCTGCAAAAATAAATGGTCATTATGATCTGCACTTTTAGCTCAGGTTTTATTCAGGACTAGCACGTTGAACATGTACTATGAAAAACACAAATGTTTCACACACTGAGAAACTCAGTTGGATTCTATTGAAACTATAATTTACTCATCTTATTTACACTACATGCAATCCTTCACATATGTTCTCCAATCATATGAGGCTAATCTACAAGAGGTATACCAGTCTATTAGACGAAAAGGCATTCCTTCACCAGAAATGTGAAAGAAGAGCACATGGTCTTATCTCCCGACATTCATTGATCACTATAAACTTAAGGTGCAAAGTGGGCATCTTAGTCCTGAGCACAGTAAACTTGGCATAAATTAGCATAATGTGTTAATTCACATTTCTAGAGGTGTTGCAAGATAATCTGTTACACATCTTTGGTTTGATATAGCAACGTAAAATGAATGCATTGCTGCTGTATCCTCAATTCATGAGGACGGTGATGAGGGAGGAGAACTGCAAGGTAATGCACTGACACTCCGTTGCTCCACCCAGCTACTGCTTTCATGCCTTACAAGCCGCTACTTAAGCTAAAGGACTGTAGGCCAGCTCCAGGCAGACATAATTGTGTAGACCACTGGTCACGTGACTGGGCCCTGCCACACACTTGCTCCTCCAACCACCCATTTAATCAGTCCCCCTTAGGTGTCATAATCAAAGGACATGTAAAGACAAGCACCTCAACTGTGTGTACCTGTTCAGGCAACATAGGGCCAATGGCTTGACCCGCTATCCTGCATTTCACCTAAAAACTAATCACTACTACTGCCACTCAACAAAAAATATCACCATGTATGTCCTCCCTCCACTGCTCATCCCCACTCATATTACGGTTTGAATGGCCTAGTTCCCTGGGCAGCCCCAAAAAGCTACCCTAGCGAACCTCATCACTAATGCCCTTGCACCCACCACAGTGAACATTTCTTTAGTAATACCTGCCATACTATAACCATTCCAGTCCAATTCTCAAACCACTTCTAAAGAGAAGATATGTTCACTGGAAACTTACCAGTTGAAATTAACTGTCCCCGAAAAATGGCATGAATTACCAGAAATAAGAAAAAGAACATTTGCCAAAATCATAAAACAAGTTAGCATTGATCAGCTGGACTCCATCATAAGACTTGTCATATTAAGGCCACATTCAAAAACGTCCACAAATCTGACACAAAAGATTTTACAAATATGGGGTCATAAGGAAGAGCTTGATATCCAACTTTGAAGCACAAACACAGCTGCAATATTTTTCAAGGGTGGAGGTATGCTGCTTGTTTAATGATAGAAATGTCTATGCACATTACATTTACATCTCCCTACATCTGTGCATTGTGTAACAACATATGTGATGACATAGCATGAAACACAAATAAGTTGCTGCCCTTCCAAAGCACACCATTTCCCAGCAAACTGTGAAACTGCCAGATATGGTTGCTGATTATTATTTATAAATTACTACCAACATGTTGTCTTGTCTACCACACAGATTAGACTTGTGCATGCATTGGTGCTGAACATTATATTACCCATACAGTTCTACTTAGAATGTAGTGATGAAATCTACTTTCAAATCTGTGACCGAAATGTTAGACTAAATTTCACATACATTGATGGCGAGGAAACTGTACATAGCTGAGAGACATAATGCACAATTAGATGAGAGTGGACACACTGTAGTATAAATAAATGCCCCATGTAGACCTCTGATCTACGTCCTTGAGTAATGTGGGATGGTATTGGGCAGCTCATATGGGGTAAATAAAATGAGCACAGTGCAGTTTCACCAGGTGTGCACTGAGTTTGTCGGGTTGTTATATACCTGTGGTTGGCACAGTATATTCTTTAGATGAGAAACCTAAATGAAAAGTGAGCTATTCGGATACGGCACATTAGCCATATCTTTCATCAGGTGCACTGCCTCATAATAACTCTCAGCTTTAAAGCCACCTTTAAACACTTCCACAGCTCTAACACAGTAGAAAGTCACTAATATAGGGTCATATGAAACACCTTGATATCCAACTACAAAGCACATACACAGCTGCAATATTTGTCAAGAGTAGGGTTATGCTTCTTGTTTAAGCTAGGGTTTATTATACACATCATCTGTTTCAAATCTTCCAATGTCAGTGAGAAACAACCTTTAATTGGACATGTATTCTTTCTCACACATAACCATAGCATACGAAGTGCTAATGCTTGATCACTCTCCTGAAAAACCTGAAATAAAATATGGACAACCTTACTTTCCAAACAAACTTCGCTAAATCAGAAACCTAAACATACTTAACTTAGCTATTTAAATAATTCATAGTATATATGAAATATAGAAAAACACACAATCACTGACCTTCAGCTGCTCCAAATAATGACTAGATCTTCACAATAGCCAAACACAGAAAATGTGCACACTCTCTGAGTTCTGGAATTAAAATATAAAAAGGTCTCTTTCATAGTTTTCAGAAATCACTAGCACACAAAGAATACTGCACAAAGCAAACACGTACAATTCCCAACACATTTTATTATAACCTGTAGCAGTCAATAAACCACAAAACAATCCTTCTAAAGAATACTTTGTATAACACGTAGAAACACAATTAAAACCTTTTTTTTTCTAATTTAACAAATTACATAACCAAAGCTATATTTTCAAATGCACTGAAAAACATATATTGCAAAGGTTTCAAATGTAAATCACTCATGCCTTGAAGGTGAGAACAGCTGAACAGAAAGACATGTGCAAATGTGTGCTAAAACATCCATACAATAATATCATGGTCAATGCACAAGAATTGTTATCGCTATACCCGCGGATAAAGTAGCAGTGGTTGCACCCACCATCATATTGCACAAAGTCCCAATGGCTTACTGGTACCGGCAGCTATAACCTCCCTCTGACAGGACACAATGTTTTGTTGGCTGCAGTGGGAGCCACGGCAACTTGTAACAAAAGGCATCAAACATTTTCCAATATACTTGAAAAGTTCTCTGGGTGGCTCTTAAAATAGCCTTTGGGTTCTTTTACCAATATATAACCAACAAATATATTTTCAATCAGAGAAATACTCTTCACATCTATTACAATTCAAAAAATCTTGGAACATTTCTCTCTGCTCATCATTAAATGATTAATTAATTTTCTTTTCCCAAAGAAAAAAACAACAGTGCTCATCTCATTTCAAACACTCCATCTAAAATAATATTATAGAACCAAAAAACATTGTAAGACAATGCTTTGACAACACGTCACCTATGTACTTAACATCACTATTAACCCCATTCTCAAAATCCTGAAATTCTCCACAGTCTTCTGAACAATGCAATTCCTCTCCTTCTGAAATTGGCTCCATGTTTCAAATATCCAATGAAACAATAAATATACCCCAACATAGCACAATCTCCTAAAACTAAACCTCACTCACAAGCAATAAAAATGTACTTTATAGAACAACCCTTAATATAATGATACAATATAATCTGCCGTTTTATTAGCCGATATAAATGCCATTCAAAAAAAGTAAATTCTCTGGTAGGTTCAACAGTTGAAAAGCATATGAGGTACTTAACATCCTATCGGCAGCTACCCACTACAAAAACTATACATATCCAATCAGATTTAAGTACAAGATATTCCACCTTCTCTCCTAATGTAATATTCCTCCATTTCTAGTTCTAATGTCTGAGGTGACAAGCAAAATATTTTCTGTATCACAGTAAACTGAACCACTACGTGAATGGCTGCAGGACAACTATCCTACAGAAGAAGAAATTAAACAAGAAGATGCTCAAGAAAAGGAACCAGAAGTAAATACATCTCATTCAGGATTGTGTGAGTGCCTTCTTTATATTTATCTAAAATTAGACTAACAACAATATGTTATTGACCAGATATCAATCACCAAACAGATATAGTATATCTAACTCCATTTAAATATCTCTGCAACCAACACATGTGTTTTTAAGTGTATCGTATCTTTAATTGTTTAAAAATATTTATAAGTCATTCAAGTATCACAGAGAATTAAACAAGAAGCACCACAAGAACTACCCACACAACTAATCATGGATTCATTCACAGAATTAAAACAACTATTAATCAATGTTCAAAAAGAAGTACAATGAAAAATGACATTAAAAAGTAAAGACAAATCACGGACAGTAAGAATCCAGATAATTGGGCTAAGGATGAAGATGTATCATGTGTTCAAACTAAAAGAAAATGAAACCCACAGCCACATCCCTCCAAATAAACCTGTTTTTAACAAACTTTGTTTGCATATTTATTTACCTTTTAAAGTAAGTACACTTTTATGTATTATTAATGAATAAAAAGTATACACAGTATTACAAATGTAACAATAACTGGTTACAAATACAACACTTAATACATCTTAAAAACACTTTCCAAGATGACTACCCACAAAGATGCACATATATATATATATTTTAAATCAATGTGTATAGACGCAGCTACACACTGCACGACGTGCCGGTGGCTGCTTCATAGCCGCAACTGCACGGTATACCTGCAGGTAATACCGCAATGGTGTGGGACAGGTTTGGGATAGCCACGGGTAAACACCGCCAGTCATTGATGTTCCTAAGCGTGATCCTCAATACACCAATGTCACCGATTTTGTATGCAGTCGCGGCTATAGGATTGTATTTTTTTATTAAACCAACTATGAAATTATGGATTATGAATGACAAAAGAGAATAGTGATGCAATGGTAGTTAAAAGGAGTTATGTAAGGTACATAATGATAAAAAGAGAATGCCAAATGTGTACTCAGAGTACTCCAAATTGCTTTTAACGACTATTTATCACATATTATTTAATTTATTTTATTTTTTCATTTATAAAGCATAGTAAGGCCTGATGCATTGAGGTGCTGTTCCATACAAGTTATGCATCATATTGGGTGGGAAAAAAGCAGAAAGGGGGGGATGGGGCAAGGGAAAAAAAGAAATAGTGGAGTATGCACAGAATCAGACAGGGATGAGTACCTAAACAAAAAAAAAGTTGAAAATCCATGTTTTCAGTGTTCTCCTGAGCACCCAGTATGACTGTTCCACTCTCAGAGGCGACAGTCGTGCATTCCAATTTCTAGCTGCAATTTCTAGCTGCAAAAGTGGAGAAGCTTGCTGCTACAGCTTTGGATTTTTTAAATTTAGGAATTAGAAGCTTGTTTGTGTGTACGCAAAAACAGAAAGATGATCAGGGTGACTTAACGTAGTGTACACACCTCACACAGTTTTCACTTCTAAAATAAATGACATTATTTCATATTCATATTCATATTGGAAAAGCAAACAATTTCATTTTTACCAAATGCATGAATGCATAAAAATGTGTTTTTGTTAAAAAGTATTAACATGACAACATCAGTGCAGAAATAATATCTCTGAGTGATACATTGATGCTTTTGCAAGCCAATAGGCCCTGATCACAGCACAAAACAACGTGGATACTCCCTTGTGAATTTCAGAGATCATAGTGAAACAAATTAACATGTCGACAAAGTGCATCAGATTACAACTTTTGCATTGTGAGTATTAACACTGGGAGGGGAGTCGACACAACAGTGTTTTCGGCCATTCATTAGCTGGTCTGTTGTTGAGGAGTGATTGGCCTTCATCAGGATGAGAAGAGAAAATGAGTTGTAAGGGTCCTGTTTCTCTCTGTCCGGGAATGAACAGAGATGTGTATTTAGAAGTGTGTACTCATTCAGAAAATAATTGAATAGATTTAATGAGCAATAAATGCATGTCTTATTCAAAAAGGAAAGGTCTCGCTATCACGGGAAAGAGATAATTTGATCTTACTGTGTTTTAGCAATTCTACGGCGTATTTTGACAACATAATAACTTCTGATTAAGTCTAGATACTGGCTGACAATTGTTGATATTTCTTGTGTACCAAGGATCCGATAACTATAGGAACCAGCTCCCCGTAGGTTCTTCAGTCTAAACATGGATGTGTTGGTATTAGTGGCATGTTGCTATGGCCGAAACACAGCTCTTTGTGATTGGTTGTAGTGAAAATGTGTCATCCATTTTAGTAGTTTTATTGGTATATAGTGCTATTTAATAGGTATTCATTTTGGAAAGTATAAAAGCCACCGTTTTCTACAGTTGTATCCTTTTGATTCCAGGACTCTCAGTATGCACATGGCAAGAGTGATGCTGATTTGAAAGTAACTGTTAATAAATATTTACATGCTTAAAGGTTTATTTGCAGTGTTGTGTGTGTTAGCTATATTAAATACTGCTATCAGATGGTGTTTATTATCATTTTTTTTCATCTGCTCTGATTGTGTGGCAAGTATTTTTTTATGTATTTTTTAACTTTCACTAACATGGACCTACACAATTAGATGTGTCAATGACATTTATATGTAGGCTTTTAGTTTTTGTGTTCAGGCCAGTCAGGCGAAGGTTTATTTGATTGTATTTTAGTGCTGTTTCAGCTATGCAGTACTCTTAGCTGTTTTAAGTTTTCTGTGAGATAGTACAATTGATGGTGTTTTGTAAGTTCGTTTTAATCATTTTTTATTTTTGTATTGTGTTTCAGCTGTATCATTTTCATCATCCCAGTGGATTTGCACCATATGTTGGACAGTAAACTTCTATGAAAGGTCAACCTATATATATATTCAAAACTCAATATTACTGCTGAAGATGAGAGCAGCACATTTGCCAGTTTATGAAGTCTTTTTTTTTAAAACCTCTCTAGCATTTCTGATGATTGTTGAAATGGAGTTCTGCAGGTGTTGCAAGTCTCTGGTTGTTGGTGGCAGCACCTTTAATGTGTGGAATTTGATTATGCACACACGCACTGCTCACATCTAGCTTTTTAATGTTTTTTTTAAATCCAAATTGGATTTTATTTTCTCCAATGACCCAATGATTAGTATGTGGAAAGAGAACCAAAATGTTGTATGCACAAATGCTGTATCTTATATAGTGCATATGATGCACTGCATACAAGATATGAGGGTTATATAAACTTGTGTATTAAATTGTGTTTCTGAAAGTGTGTGTGTTTTGTAACTGGTTATGTTTTCTTTTTTACAGATATAAGGATTTCTTTTTTTTTAAACATATGAATAACTGTGGCCACGGTGTAGCCCAATGCACTGTTGAATATTGGAGGCGTTGTTAACTGATGCAACGGCAGGGAAGGGTCATAGCTGCAGGTTTGTTTGGCCATACCCATGGCAATAGGTCTCAATGTTACAAAAGGTACACTGTTTTTACCTGAAAGAGTCCCTCGGAGAATGATCTATTAAGTATATTTCAAAGTCTGATCTATTTTGTATATATTTATTTTAAAAAATCAGTAACCAAAGCAGCCAACTGCATCCAATCAGCCACACCGTTTCTAACCCTGCCATAATATCTGAGGTCTTTCTCTTTTTCAGGAAAATGATTCCTAGTTTGAATTTCTAGTAGTTTGTATGAGCAGTGTATGTATGGTGTGTTTTTTTTCAAGTTTGTAATTGGTTGAGTGCACTGATGAAATAATCTGCCGCTATCCAGCAGCCACATGGTATGCAGCGTTGCGACCCGTCGGTAGATGTGGTGCCCTGTGCAGCCGGGCTATGTTTGGGCAAATGGAATGTTGTGTGTTTGTGCATATGTGGTACTATCTGCCATTTTGGGTGGAGTAGCATTATAGATGCATTTATTGTTTTAGGAGATTGGGAGAGACCAGAGTAGTGGAGGAGGACCATTGGAAGTAGATAGGGCTGGTATGTGTGTTGGGGACACCTGTTTGGAGTTTGTGGAGTGGAAATACATTTTTTTAAGCAAATGCTCATGTATGGGTTTTTCTACAGCCTCGTTTTTGAAAACTACATGTATAGGCCTTTCAATTCTTTTCATTTTTTTAATGGTTGTGTCTGTAGGCACGGTGATATTTATAGCCGCGTATATAAACATACATTTTATGTACGATAATCATATTATTATGTGGATGATATGGCACATAATTGTACCTGTGTATGTTAATTTGTGTGCTTAGATGTTGTTTTATTTCAAGTTTTGAAGGTTGGCTTAGTTTGGTTTTTAATTTGTAGAAAATGCATTTGTAGCCATGACTACAAGTATACTTTGTAGCCACGTTGAATATCTGCGGCTACTACTGATGCTGGGCAGGGTTTTGTGTGTGTTTCAGAGTTTCTAATTGGCTGATTTTAATGTTGGAAATGTGTACTTCTTTGTGATAGGTTGCAGTGAATATATGTCAGCCATTCTATTTGTTTGTTAGTCCTCTTTTTTGGTTTTGATTTTGGAAAGTATGAAACTCCCCATGTGTCTACCTTTCTCACTTTGACGGCAGAACTCACACTGTGCAGTTCATGTTAGCTGTGATAACATATTATTTTCATTAATCAGTTGTTTGTGATTGTTTTATTGAAAGATTATTTTGCTAATATGTTGATAATGGGGCTCTTGTTTTTTTATATTGTTTTATTGTATTTGTTAAGAATGGAGTGGTCTTCCTGTATATGTAGAAACTAGGTGGGAATAATTGTTGGAATTTGTTTATTAGGACAGACAATTAATTTCAGTGAGGTGCATTGTATAGAATCATTAAGTATACTTCACTCAAAATAAAATAATTATCACAGACCAGTAGAAATGTGATTTTATCTTCAATACTTTTATAATCACCTTTAGCGTGATATGGACATATTTGTGTCTTATAAAAAGATTGTGTTTGCTGAAATGTGTTACTGTGTGTTTATCTATAAGAGAAAATGCATTGTCTTCACTTGTTTATTGTTTTGTGATACCTACTGTTCCATTTCATTAATAAATATGTGTCATTGGCTTTATTTTTAAATATATATTCATAAAGAATATAGGAATGATATCAGTTGTACAAACTGCCATTATGTAAAATAGAAATGAACTGGATGTTCTGGTACAAATTGCCCTAATACATGCAGGTGCAGTATGTGCTTAACAATCCAATTGTAGTACACAAATTAGAGGTTTTAACATTTTGGGATGGTTTAGTAGACGTTTGTATGTGCAAACGTTTAAAATAGGAAACACATGCGGAAGCCGGCCCACTGCTGCTAAGGCCCGCGGTGCAAAGGCCCCTGTTTTACGCCTGTTATGCTCCTGAATGCACACTGTCTCCTTCTTCGGCGATAGTTTAAGGTATGATCCAATCTCACATATCACTCCTGTTATATCTACTCGTCCCACAAATATACTCTCTCATGCTCGTACAACGGTGATCGGCCCCCACGATCCGCACACCAGTAAATCTATAGCAATTAACGGGTGGTCACGAACGCCAAACCACCTCCACCTGCCCAAACATCCAGCCCACATCATAAGAATAAACCCAGGGATCCTAAGTGAACTCTTCTCGTAACTGTACACTACGCATGTATGAACAGATAGTCACCGCCTCAACCTATTATGGGCTATATATGCAACTGGCTTACACTGATTTCATACTTATACTGGCCTACCTGTGCAACTGATACTGGCCTACCTGTGAAATTGATATTAGCCTACCTGTGCAATTGATATTAGCCTACCTGTGCAATTGATTTTAGCCTACCCGTGCAACTGATATTAGCCTACCTGTGCAATTGATATTAGCCTACCTGTGCAATTGATATTAGCCTACCCGTGCAACTGATATTAGCCTACCCGTGCAACTGATATTAGCCTACCTGTGCAATTAATATTAGCCTACCTGTGCAATTGATATTAGCCTACCCGTGCAATTGAAATTAGCCTACCCGTGCAACTGATATTAGCCTACCTGTGCAATTGATATTAGTCTACCTGTGCAACTAATACTGCCCTACCTGTGCAATTGTGATATTAGCCTACCTGTGCAATTGATATTAGCCTACCTGTGCAACTGATACTGGCCTACCTGTGCAACTGATATTAGCCTACCTGTGTGCAATTGATATTAGCCTACCTGTGCAATTGATTTTAGCCTACCTGTGAAACTGATACTGGCCTACCTGTGCAATTGATATTAGCCTACCTGTGTGCGATTGATATTAGCCTACCTTTGTGCAATTGATATTAGCCTACCTGTGTGCAATTGATATTAGTCTACCTGTACAACTGATACTGGCCTACCTGTGCAATTGATATTAGCCTACCTGTGCAATTGATATCAGCCTACCTGTGCAATTGATATTAGCCTACCTGTGCAACCTTTCTGCCTACCTAACCCACTAGTGCAATTGTTGTACAATCAACACTAACCTGTGTGATTCTCACCTGACCCAAAATACCATTTGAGACCCCCCCCCAAGGCATAGCCCTGAACATGCTTGACAACCTGAAAACCAAACCTTTAGTACTTACACTTAGCCTCCTAGTCACTATGGCCCTAGCCACCCTCCTAACACGCCCTCCTCTAGATAGAAACAAACATGAGACTTAGATCTAGACTATCCCGGCTCTATTATCCTAAAAACACCAACAACCGTACAGTGTTAACTACTCCTAATAACCGGACTACGTCTAATATAGTAAAAAGAAATTTTGCTAGTCCCAATACACCTGAAATCAAACTTCCCTCCTACCCTACAAATAAAGGCACACTATCCCTGTTGGGATCACTCATCAACGCCAGATCCCTAGTAGCCCATGCCTCTGAAATTGCAGACACATTACACAATGAGAACCTAGACCTACTAGCCGTAACTGAAATGTGGCTCCATGATGCGGCAGGTCCTGCCCTCATGATAGCAATACCCAAGGGCTACCAGATTATCAGAGTGGATAGGCCTAACTCTTGCGGTGGCAGCCTAGCCATCATCGCCAAAACTAGCCTTTCCATCAGACTTGCCACTCCAACTACATGCCCCTCATGCGAAGTCCTTACGACTAAACTTCCCCTATCTAACAATCGTACTTTAACGATCCACCTGATACGCAGAACTCCTGGCCCATTAGGAACCTTTGAGGAGGACCTTACAGATATCATAACTAGCAAAACTAAAAACCACTCAATATCCTTGCTACTGGGGGATTTCAACCTCGACTTCAATGAGGCTGGAAACAAACACACCCAAGCTATAGCTGCACTTCTAAAAGATCATGGACTAATAGAAAAGTCCTATCCCCCACCCACATCAAAGGTAGAACCTTGGATTGGGTGGCTGACTCGAACTGTAACTTTATTATTACAGATAATGTGCCACAATTATGGTCCGACCATCACCTCATTACATTCTCAGCCACACTCGACCTCCTTAGTCCTAAAACCATTGAGATGGCACCCCCACTCCCCACAAGAAGCAAAAAGGACATTGCAGCAGAAAAACTAGTCCCGCACCTCCTCCTTTCTTTGAATAACGTTAACAATTATGCTGACCCTAAATCTCTATTGGAAATCTTCAATACGGCCATGTCCCATGCCCTGGATTCCACCGCCCCACTAGAAATGTGCAAACCTAGACAAAAATCCCACCGTAACGCATGGTTCACACCTCAACTTAAAGAGTTAAGATTAGAGAAAAGAAAATTGCAAACTATCTGGCGCCATTCCCCGACTACTGTCAATAAGGCTAAATTAACAGAACTTTCCAAACACTACAAAAAATAAATAACCAACACAGAAAAAATATATTCAACGATAGAATTGCAAAAGTCATTTCCAATACTAAGGAACTGTTCTCCATCCTCCGCGAAATGGAAGCCCCAACTCCATCGGCAGACACTGTCCCGAAGGACAAGCCATAGTGCACTGCAATTCAAAAAGCCCTCCTAAACAAAATCACTAACCTCCAACAGAAAATAGCTATTAAAAAAGCCTCTCTACCACCTTCTGAGCAACAACCATTCCCTGACACATGTTGTAACACAACTACTCCATTTACCTTTAAAGAAATCTCTATTCTTGACACTGAAAAAATCATTCTCTCCCTAAAACCATCAAATTGCAAGGGCGACAGTTGCCTGGCACAAATTATAAAGGATGCGGCTATAGACCTTGCCCCATTTATCTCCAAGCTCATAAACGCTTCCTTTAAAACCAATACTGTACCTAATAACCTCAGAGAATCCTGGGTCCTTCCCCTGCTCAAAAAACAATCACAAGACCCTACCATCCCCACCAATTATAGACCCATTACCACTGTCCCTTCTCTACTTAAAATTATTTATAGAGTGGCCTATATTCAAATTCAGGAATACCTAGAAGCTAATCATCCACTAGGATCATGACAGTCTGGCTTTCGCCCACTCCACGGCACAGAAACTGCCTTGCTAGACCTTAAGACTCAAATTGACGAGTTGAAGGACAAGGGACAAACAGCTATGCTACTTCTCCTGGACCTCTCTGCAGCGTTCGACCTAGTGGATCATGCAGTTCTATGCAACCATCTTAGGTCGACGGTGCACTTCTCTGGGGAAACCATAGCTTGGGACCAGTCCTTCCTGGCCAACAGGACAATGCAAGTCTTTTCCCCACTAACGGCTGCTGACCCTACTCAAATCTCCTGCGGAGTACCCCAAGGATCCTTGTTCTCACCCACTATGTATAATATATTTACTAAGCCGTTGTTCGACAAATTGGACAGAGTGGGTATCACTCTGTACAAATTATGCAGATGATACTCAGATACTCATTCCCTTATCGGGCAAATTTTTGGAGGACACAGCCTTAGTAAATAGAGTATACCTCCTCATTCGGGCATGGATGGCATGCAATGGCCTCTACCTGAATGACGAAAAAACTGAGATACTAATCCTAGGCTCCAAAACTAACATAAGAAAACGTAGCCCTAACTATACCGCCTTCAATATCGACAACAATCTCATCAAGGTGATGCCAGTGGTCAAAACACTAGGCTTCTATCTTGATGCCACTCTCTCACTGAAGAAACAAGTCAACTCACTCTCATCCTCCACAGCTTACACCTGTAAGCTTATCCGAGCTTGCAGACCATTCCTCTCTACCTCGAGTTGCATCACCCTTGCCAATGCCCTTGTAATATCGAGATTGGACTATTACAACGCACTCTACTCAGGTGCCAACAAAAAGATCATCGACAAAATACAAATAATGCAAAATAATGCCCTAAGAGCACCACTGAATATCCCTAGGAGAGAACACATCTCTGATGCTAGAAGAGAGGTTCATTGGCTACGAATATCTGACAGGATACTTCTAAAAACAGCCTCCCTCACTTCCAAAAGCTTAAACAACTTGGCCCTACCCTACCTTGCTGAAAGGATAAATAGAAGATCGTCCACATGCCCAACGAGAACAGCCAATGCCCACACCGTGGAAATGCCTAGATTTAAACGTGCCACAGCGGGAGGATCTAGCTTCCCAGTTATCGCAGCACAAACTTGGAACGCACCACCGCACACCCTCAGAAAGGAACAACCATATCCTAAATTTAGACTCAATATAATGAAATGGCTATGAATAAATTACAGTTAGCTTACCTTCCAGGCATGTCTCTGCTGCTTGTCTCTTAACTTGCTTTCCCTCTGTATACCAATGTAACTATCCCTGCAGCCTATCTTCAAACAGTTTTTGTATATTATATGCTTCTTTGTAAACATTATGTAACCATTATATGCTTCTTTGTACACATTATGTAACCAAGTTTAAGCTGTCTTGACCTCTACTGCGCCCGGCTACCTATTGGGTTTGGCGCGCATTATCAAATAAATAAACAAACAAACAAACAAACACTCATTTTGTTGAATGTTATGGTTACTCTGCTGCTACTTGATACAGAAATAGTGGCATCTGTGAATGCCAGTTTAGTGGACACACTGGTGAATATTTAGCATGCACATAGTTACAGATCCGACCAGCGTGAGGGCTATGATAAAGAACATGGGGAATTGTCTGATGCAGTAATGCCCCATAGACTCTGTGCTTATTGCTATTAGGACTGCTGCTCATTTTACTGGACTAGAAATAGTGTATTTTGTTTGGTTGGAGAACAGCAGCAGTAGTGATGCTTTTTTTACAGTAGATTGCAGTACGCAGATTATAGGCCATGCTATAAAAGGGAGGCACAGCATGTTCAGTGAACCTTGTGCAAGAAAACAGTAAGACATGGCGATTGTAATGTGTTGTCACAAATATTGTGAACATAAATCATGATAAATCCTGTGGTGTGAGTCTCCTGGGATGATGTTGATGATGTCTATTGGAAATTGTACAAAATAAAATACAATATAACAGCCCACCCAAAATAAAAATGCGTGGGCTGATGTGTTGTGCACATGGAAATTGGCTCCATGCCCAGTTGGTGATTCCAACAGTGCAATGCCACCAACAGGTAATGAACCCTCAACATGTTCCAGTTGTATTGTCTGACAATGTCTATGTTATGAGAGTTATCTGTGATCTTTGCTTCAAATGGGTAGCTGTGGGAGGTGATGTAAGTAAGTATCAGGACAAGTTAATATTTCAATAATGATTTTACTCGGGTTGTTGTGCAGAATCAACCTCCAGCCATTAAATGTGCTGGCAGCAAAAGCCAGAGTCTTCAAACACCAGCAACACGGTTACACTCTATTAGAAGAGTCATTATAAATGCTAGAGAGGTTCAGTCAGGAACCTTCATTTTTTGTAGCATTGTCTTTTTAGAGTTGCCATTTTTCAAGTTTCAAGTTTATTTTATACATATAGCAAAACAAATGCTTTGTATAACATGATTGACAATTCATCTCCACTGTTAAAAACAGGTTAAAATCATACACATGTCTCATAATTCATACATATACAATTCAATGCGTTACATGAAATAAAATCAATCAATACAATGTTAAATCAGTACAATCTGTCTATAAAAAGCAGTCATGAAATATATCAAATTTAGGTCACACAGGAATTGGAGCCACAGTGCCTCAATTTCACTAGGGTCAAAATGATTGTTGTAGGACTTCATGTGTTTGTACCGCACAGCATACAAACTTTCACACACAATCAATAGATGGTGCAGTGTCTCAATTGTTTCATTTCCGCACAGGCGACACATACGGTGCGTGCGTGGTAACCCCATTTGTGCACCTTGTGTTGCGAGTGTCACCGATCTATTACATTTCAGTAGAAGATATAACCGAATAGTTTGTGGGCTTGGGTAAGCATTAATATAACCTGGTGCACAACTTCTAGTAATGCGTTCTTGACAGTAAATTCCACTATGCGATTTAGTGGCAAGATTAACTAGCTGTTGTTCATAGCATGTTTCTTTCATTACTCTTTTTAGTGTCGATTTTATGCTGAGAATACTAGGTTTTCTTGATGTAGACAATACACCAATCCAGTTTGAGTGTACCCTTTTTAGTTTGCCCATAATACCAAACGAAGCAGTCCCGTCATGTCTCATTAGGGCAGCAACATAGTTTAACACACAGTGACTAGTGAATACATATGGTTTTGCTAGCAGATCGAATTCTAGATAGATGTACTCCACACTTACATTGGCTGGTAGGCGGAACAGTTTGCGTAGCAAACAAGCTTCAAACCGTTCCACCGCCTTAATAATGTTATGACCCCAAATAGTTATTGCATACAATAGTGTAGCTCTGATTTTTGCTGTATATATAGACAGTCCTGCAGATACAAAGTAGCCACAAATTCTGCCAATAAATATGCTCAGGGCATTCGTCGAGATAATGCAGTGAGCCTGAAGAGATGACCAATGTGCATTCCATGTCAGACGATCATCCACAATAACACCCAGATATTTGTAAGATGTTACTTGTTCCACTCTTTTACCATTCAATTTCCATACATATTTTTTAGGTTTTCTTTTTTTTGTGAATTCCATCACTTTGCTCTTATCAATGTTAATTTGTAGGCCATTATCAGAACAGTATGTGCCAAGGGCGTCCAGCATATGCTGGAGACCAGCAGGAGTGTAATCTAACAAAATGAGATCATCCGCACATGCTAGCCAACCGACAATTACATCAGAGATCTTCACAGGGTTCGCTGCACTAAGGAAGAATGCCAATTGCATATCTGCTAGATATAAATGAAGAGTACTGAAGTGACCATGCACCCCTGTTTTACTCCACTAGTTGTTGGCATGGTCGCAGATAATTTACCTTCAGCATTTAGACGAATCTGCACTGTTGTATTGGTGTGCAGCATCATAAGCATCCGAAGGAGACCCAATGGAATTCCCCAACTATGCAGCTTCTGCCACAAACGATTTCTCTGCACCATATCGAACGCTGCAGAGAAATCAATATATGCGCAGTATACGTCTAGATTTTGTTTTAGCCAGGCATGTTCGACTGCAGTGGATAATAATAGCAGGCCGTGCACTGTGCCCGAGCCTTTTTGGAATCTGAAACTGGTGAGGACCAATCAGATTGTTAGTAACAATCTGATTATTCCGCGTCGGGTACTAATCGTACTTTAAACTGTCTACTTCGATAACATTAGAAAAATGAACGAATTCAAGACATAGTGGAAACGCAAAACTGTTACATGATCCAATTACCTGTATCAAACAGGTTAGAAGCTGTGTAGCTGCATCAAAGCAGCTTTCAAAGTGATTGAGCCTTTCCTCTTTGTATCTACGGTTACGCGCAGGTACGTCTTCTCGTTGATTTAGGCGACTGGCCAATAATTCAGGCGCAAACATGTAATTGCATTTGGGCATACCCACACATACGGAAAACACATTCTGATACGCTAAATTGTGTAACTGCGGTTGTACCCGTCTCAAGCACCTAATTCTTGTTTTCTATCATTGCTTTTTGGCTCTTGGTGGGTGAACTTCTTTGTAAGCCTCAAGCAACTTTTAAAAGCAGTATCATGATTTATCTATTGTTGTGATACCTTTCTTCTTCCTATACCTTTGTCCTGTGCTATTATTTTCTATTCATCAGCATTACATATAAATGTAAACACTTCAAAAGTTAAGCACATATGCAAACACATTTTGTTATTAAAAGCTTTATTTGGGGGAATGTGGTTTGACAATGTATATTTATTTTACTTTGTAGACATGATACATCGTTTTCATTAGCCCAATTATTTATATTATTGATGTCAATTATGAATTAAATATCTAAACCCTTGAAATTCAAGGAAACAACTTTAGTTACACGGACATTTAAGGGGAGAAACACACTGTAACAAAACCTATGAAATTCAAGGAAGAAACTTTAGTTGCAGGGACGATAAAGTGAGAACTTAACGCAACAAAACCCTGAAATACAGCTAAAGCCACTCAAACGCGTGCACCCTGTTGCGCAGCCTATGACCACAATGATGACATCACAGAATCACATCACTGATTGCATGTTGTAGGTGATTTGATTTGATTGGTTATTTATAGCGTGCTCAATACCCAGAGGTGTCTAAGCGTGGACCCGGAGATCAAACCTGTGTTGCTCTTTTTCGTCTTGCTTCCAAGGCGAGCGTGTTTCCCCTGAGCTATCCTCCCGAGACAATGATGACATTGATGACATTACAAATCACATCAATGAAGGCATCATTGGTGACCACAACTAATAACATTGTATATAACTGATTAAATCAATAATGCAATTAGACATAACATCATTTATAAGTTAGTTCATGAACACTTTGATTATCTTAATAACAATTGAGGCCGTGGACATGGCCATGACAAAGGCTGAGGTCACTGGCCAGCACCAAAGGCCATAGCTAATGGATGGTTAGCGTTAAGAAATACCAATGTACATGGTTAAAAGCCAGTTGGACACGTTGAAAGGTGTAGTCAGTGGCCAGGGCTAAAGGCTATAACTAGCTCCCATTAATATTTTAGAATATACAGTCGGCACAGTCAAAGGCCATGGCCACTGGCTAGTATTGTGTTGAAGACCATGGCTAGTGTCTCGTCAGTGTATATAATATACAGTGGGCATGGCCGAAGGTCATAGCTAGAGGCTGGTTAGTGTTGAGAAATGCACAGTGGGCATGGCTGAAGGCCATTGCTTATTGCATTTTATTATTTTAAAATACACAGTGGACATGGCCAAAAGATGTACAAACTGCTCAAGGTCAAAGGCCATGGCTAGTGGCCCATTTATATTTAAGAAGATATAGTGGGCACATCCAAAGTTTTGGCCACTGGCCAGTATTGTGCTAATGTCCATAGCTAGTGCCTGACCAGTCCATGGCTAGAGCCTGACCGCTGTATGTGCCTGACCAGTGAAAGCTGTATCCACTGCTAAAGGTATACATCTATGGTTGGTAGCCTGTTAGTGTTTTAAAATATAATATTCAATGCACATAGGTGAAGGTTATGACCACTGTCAATTACAGAAGGCCATGAATAGTACAAATGAACATGTTAAAATATATTTGGCAATGCACACTGCCATGGCTGAAGTCAATGCTTAATGTCAATTACTGTTGCAATGTAATTTGTGATGTCATCAGTGATGTGGTCTGTGATGTCATCATTGTGATCATAGGCCTCGTAACATGGGGCACAAAGTTAAGGGGGCTTTAGCTTCATTTCAATGGTTTTGTTGTCTTAAGTTCTCACCTTAATGTCCCCCACAGGCAATATGGCATGTTACTAAGAATTAAAAATAAATAAACTACATTTCTTTCCTTGAATCTGTATATATTCGGGAAATCACTTTGTTTGCAGGGACATTAAGGTGACAATTTAATGCAACAAAACCTTGACTTCGTGATCCCTGTTGCACAGCGTACAACCACAATGTTTACATCAGAGATCACATGACGGGTGACATCACTAATTATATCATAAATGACATCACTGATTACATCACTAATGGAATGTTGGAATGTTTTGTTACAAAGTATTGCTCTCCATAATGTCCTTGCAACTAAAGTTCAACTCAATTTCGGGCATGGCTGGGAGCCTCTGCTTCTGGCCATGTCGACTATACAAGTACCTCCAATGTGATTCTTTTGGACCCACTAGGTGGCCACCTCCTTTGGCCATGGTAAATGTACATGTTTTGCAAGCCCACTAGCCACAGCCTTTAGCCCTGGCCAGTGATCACAGCCTACGGCCATGCCCTCTGTGTATTTTAAAACACTACCCTGCCACTAGCCATGGCCTTTGGCTGGGTCCACTATTTTTATTACCCTGATATGTTTATTTTTTCTCCAATAGGCTATGTTTGTATTTGGATGCTGTTCACCAGAAAAGCATGTCAAGCAGTGTTCAGAAAAAAAAAATTACCTAGCTGCCACATGAGCATACACAGTAGCATTTACTTTGTTCACACTATAAAATGCTGATACGAAAACCAACCCCTAATGCACATTCACATACACAGGGCCTCATTACGACCCAGGCGGTAAGTTACCGCCTGGGCCGTGACTTTACCACCATGGTGTAAACTACGTTTACACCATGGTGGTTGGCGGACTTACCGCCCCATTCCGACCTTGGCGGGGCGGTAAGTCCCCAATCCCCATTTACCCTTCCCCATTCCCATTTTTGCCCCATAGGGCATAATGGGAGTGGGGAAGGCGTTAATTACGCCACCGTAAATTACGGTGGCGTAATTAACTCCATGGTCCCTTAGCGCCATGGATTTTAACACCCGCTAAAATCGGGTGTTAAAACCTCCATGGCGCTAGGGGAACTCGGAATTGGCGGTAAGGGGTCGGCGCAGCTAACGCTGGCGTTAACCCCTTACCGCCAGGGTCGTAATGAGGCCCACAGACTTTTCACATGAAGATTTAACTACTTCCATTTTCAACCCCCGACCCCTCTTCTGTTGCACACAAATGATGTACCATATGGGCTGATATGTATAACCAATGTTACCTACAAATGAAACACAGTACAACCTGTTCTGGATGTTGTAAACTAAAATGCCAATAAGCCCTCATCATTAAGTATACCAGGAGAACTGTTACGAATTGGACACCAAAACATCTCTCAGAAAATATTTCATAACCGTATACACCTACGTTAAACTGCTGTAATGCACTCTTTTTAGAGACACGTGCACCTTAAGCCAAGCATTAAGCATCAGCACAGCAGAGGTTCTGCAAATACAATGACAAGTTAAACACAATAATGCCTAACAAACTTTTCAAAACGCAATGGCAATGAAACAGTGTTAGGCAGAATTGCATGCAGTACCCTCTGGGACCACTACACATAATTAGGACACAGGTGTTAGCCAAACCAATCTTTGGTATAAGTCTGAACCACACCGTTTTTGGTAGCCAGCTGAGCAGCCAGGCTTATCTCAAGAGTGAATGTGAGCAGTACAAGAAATTACACAGAGAACTTTCAATCACAGTGGTTCAAGTACACACTTATTCTCAAGTGTTCTTGGTAAAACACTTATTAATTTATTACACAATCATTTAGAAAACATTTCACTAGAAGGAGGCAACTTAATATTATATACAAATACACTTCAACACAAAACTCTAAGATTTTGAGACAGTTTGTGCTCCCCTGAAATAGGAGCAAAATGGCAGTTCAGTTGCTTAGAGGTTAGCAAAAGGGACACGGTAAGTAGAATAGATCCCATATACTTGTTAGACAGTGCAAATCATTTCAGTTCACCAGAAGAGTTCAGTTCAGATCAAAAGGCCAGGCCAAAGTCAATGGGCTAGTGTTCTGGATAGGAAAGCCCTGTGTAGTTTGAACTAATGATGTTGCCGCCTTGTGAAAATTCGAATCAGCCTATTCTGTGAAAATTTGAATCAGCCTATTCTGTGAAAATTCGAATCAGCCCACTTTGTGAAAATTTGATTCATCCTATTCTGTGAAAATTTGAATCAGCCTACTCTGAGAAAATTTGATTCAGCCTATTCTGTAAAAATTTGAATCAGCCTACTCTGCTCCTATTAGTACCAGTTTCTTACCACTTACCACTGTTGTACGCCCGACACAAGTCTATATTGTTCAACAACTGATAGTGAAAGCCACTTACAAGTATTACCTTACTTCCTTACATCTGGCATTCCAAAGCTTATCTGGAGACCGAACGTAGGCAACCGTCTCCCCTGGAGTATCTACCTGACCGCTTTGATTGACTGACAACTGCTTAGTAATTATTACTGAATAATTATAAACTATGCTACAATATCTCTAACTTATCGTGTCCTTTGGATTACGACCTTACAGATCCAATACCTAAAATGTGCATATTAAGGAGCCCTTTGTTCTCTCTCCTCCACTATATTAATAGCCACAACTTGTATATATGCAATTCTTTCAGACCCCCACCACCATATCATTTTTAACTCTATAATGGCCCAGTCCACTACCCATACAAATAGTCTGACTCATATTCAATGGTCAGTTAAACATAACACCGTACCTCAGCAGCCTCCTATGTATGACTCCCAACCTTGTAACACTATTGCTAGAAATGAAAGACTCCATGCAAGACTAGCCAAATTATATGAACCTCTAGCAAGAACTCTCGCCAGTCCAAATAGTAGGACAACTAACTTACATTCTGAACCCTCCTATATCAGAGGAAAATGCCACCATAGCCCTCTGCCAGTATATGCGTCATTCAATGACACCACTTCTAAGACCCAAAGTATAGAAGTCTCACCCTCTCTAGTATCCTCCAACCCTGAACTCAAGGGCGCTTTAATAAATGCCAGATCTCTGGTCGCACATGAAACTATGATATCTGACATTATCCAGTCAGAAAACCTCAACTTCCTAGCGATCACTGAATCATGACTCCATGCCGCCGCAGGCCCAGCCCTTTCATTGGCTATTCCCAATGGCTACACTATTTTAAGATCTGACAGAAATGAAGCACAAGGAGGTGGTATTGCCCTTATCGCTAAATCTAATCTACCAATTAGACTAGCTCCACCCCTCAACATCAAATCATGTGAAAATGTCACAGCTAAGCTTACTATCAACAACTCCCAGACTCTCACGATCCATCTGATATACAGACCTCCAGGCCACATCGGAACCTTTGAGGAAGATATCTCCAACATCTTGTCTAACAACTTAAAAAACTCCTCTCAAGTCCTCTTATTAGGGGACATGAACCTAGGCTTTAATGGCCTTAAAGATACCCATGCCTCTAGTGGGGCGAATATCTTGATTGAACTAGGCCTTACCAAGAGAGTGCTCCACCCTTCTCACAGCAAAGGAAGAATTCTCAACTGGGTGGCATATAGCAACTGCAATGCCTCAATTTCATCCATATCCCTCAGATCTGGACAGACCACCACCTTGTAACCTTCTCCCTAGCACCTGAAAAACCTATTATCATTCCTATATCGCTAGCTCCACCAATACCTACAAGGAACAAAATGAACATTACCTCTGACAATTTACTCCCTCTCATTCTCCCTACACTCAATGCGCTCCCTGAAAATCTGGGGCCTGATGCATTGGTCAAGGAATATAATAAAGTTATGGCCACTTCTCTTGACTCAATAGTGCCACTGAAATGAGCTAAAGCAAACCTAAAGCGACCTCAACTCATGGTACACACCACAACAGAAATACTATGAATACAAAAAAGACAATGTGGGGCATCACGGAGATTACTGCCATCTGAGGAAAATAAGACTAACCTCAGCACTATAACTGCTCTCTATAAAAGTGAAATACTTTTAGCTAAATGGGAAACCTATAATTCCAGAATATCACAAGCCAAATCAAGTATGAAGAAACTCTGTTATCCTGAAAGAGCTATAAGCCCCTATCCCAGGGCCGAACAACTGCATAAAAGATACACCATGGTGTTCCAACATATAGCAAGCTCTAGCCAATAAAGATATGACCCTACAAATAAAAATTACCTGGAAAAAAGCATCACTAACCTGTACCACTCCCCACATAACCGCCCTGCACCACCTAATAACACTGCTGATCCCCTTCACTTTAAGTTCTCTAAAGTCACCATAATTGAAACTGAAGAAAATAATTTTATCGCTTAAACCCTCTGTCAGGGTGATCAGTGCCCTGCCCAACTCATAAAGAATGCAGCCAGAGACCTGGCCCCTTTCATCACGAAACTCATTAATGCCTCATTCTCTTCAGGCATTATCCCATCCAAACTCAAAGAATCTTGGGTCCTCCATTACTTAAAAAACAGACCCTAGACCCATCTTTACCTAGTAATTACCGACCGAGTATAGCAGTGCCTTTTCTTTTGAAACTTATAGACAAGATTACCTATTCACAAATATAAAAACACCTGGAATAATCACGTCAGTCTGGTTTTGGCCTCAGCATAGGACTAAAACAGCTCTAATACATCTGAAGGCCCAGATTGACGAACTCAGGTATAAAGGGAAATCAGCCCTTCTTCTCCTCCTGCACTTATTGGCTGCATTTGAGCTTGTGGACCACAGGGTCTTATGTAGCCATATGGACTCTGCCACTCACTTTTCAGCAGACGGACTATAAGAGTCTTCTCTCCCATTGCAGCTGCATATCCCATCCCCATCACTTGTGGAGTGCCACAGGAATCGTGCGTCTCACCTACTCTATAAAATATCTTCACAAAGCCCCTTTTCGATGATCTGGATCATCTTGGTATCACCTACACTAACTATGCAGATGATACTCAGATCCACCTACCACTTACTGGGAATTATGACAAGGATTTGGCCTTGGTGAATAGGGTATATTTCATCATCCAGGCATGGATGGCCACCCATGGACTATGCCAGAATGATGATAAGACTGAGATCATTATCCTGGGCATGACCTCAACCCTAAAGAAATTGCACCCCAAATACTCTGCCTTCAATATCGACAACAGCATTATCATCAACCTTGGGTTTCTACCTGGACTCTACCTTATCTTTCAACAAGCAGGTCAAGCCATGGCCTAGGCTATGGCATATACTTGTAAACTGATTAGAGAAGGTAAACCCTTCTTGTCTAACAACAGTTGTATTACCCTGGCCAGAGGGCTCATCTTGTCAAAGTTAGACTACTGTGACGCGCTGTACATAGGGGCTAATAAACAAACAATTAAGAAAATCCAATTTCTCCAGAATAATGCCCTTAGAGTAGCACTTGGAATTGACAGGAAAGAACATATCTCCGAGATTAGAAGATCAAATAACTGGCTCTCAAACAATGCAAAATCAAGCTAAAAGTTGCTTCACTTACATGTAAATGCCTGAACAGTGTGGCACCTTGCTATTTGACAGAAAGACTCACCAGGAAATCTTCTACGAGAACTACCAGATTATCCAACACTAACTGCCTCTTAGTCCCAAGATTTAAGCTGTCTAGAGTCGGGGGTAGTAGCTTCCCGGTCAAGGCAGCACACTTTTGGAGCTCCTTACCCTCTCCACTGAGAGCAGATCAATCTTACCAGAACTTTCCCCAGAACCTTATAAGATGGTTAAAAGACACCGACAAGTAAGGCCTGCTCCTTGACACCTATATCTGACCATCTGTGCTTCTATGTAAATAATTTAGAGTATCTACCTGCCCATGATCTTATACATCATTAGTTATATTCTTGACTTTCCATTGTATATGTCCTTATCTCAAACTATGTCATGCCTATGCTTCCACTTGATCTCTCTGCTTGTACATTGTTTCTGTTCTGTATAATTCATATGTATTGTATTACTCTGATGTGTAACTAAGCTGTAAGTTATCTTAAGCCATGCGTCCTGATACCCACAGGTCTGGTGCGCAATACCAATAATAAAACAAACAAACAAACAAATGAAAGAGCAGTTCTGGTATCAAACGGTGAAGTCTTTGCAAAAGTTCTCAGAAGTAGTTTAGGCGAAAAAGAATCATATGTCGGGTCACAAGCTGATTAGGTCTGCAAGTTGGGAAAGTTTCATGAACTTTCACTGCGAGAGTGGCGTTCTCTCAATTGGGTTGGCACAGTACCTTTGTATGAAGAACAAAATGCAGCTCAAGATGTTGGTTCATGGCAGTTCCTGCAGATCTCACTGTTCCTGAGCCTCAGTCATGGGACAAGAGGGAGGACATCAGGGGACTCCTGCACTGCATGGGATCATCGAAAAAGCAAACAAGATGGAGTCACTTCAGTTCTAGTAACTGTAGCTTCAAGCTAACAAGCGGGTATCCCTCTCCCTGGTTAATCCTAACCAGCCTTGAGAATAGTATCCAGGTGGCTTACGAGTTGATTGGTCCCACCAACTCAAAGGAAGAAGTCGTCCTTGAAGGGGCTCCTCTGTCGAGATGAACTTGTCAATTCGGTCCTGCAGCAGGGCTTCAGCGGGCAAACCAATGATGCAGGAGTGGTAGCAGCTGTCCTCTTCCAGCTCTTATTTGGTTCTTTTGTTCCAGTGGTCGACTCTGCTTTCCAGTCCAAGAGACTCGCCTTTTAAACAGTTCTCTCCCTTTCATTCCATCCTAGCTGTCACTCACCCAGCAGGGTAGCTGTCCTTTCCGGACAGTCAGCCAGCCAATCAATCACGCCAGAGTGCATTTGGGTCTCCTAGGAGACTAAGCACAGGGAGTTTCGGGCACCTCCCTCACTTCCTGCCCACCCATACTTAGTAATGAACCTAACACTTTATCTACTGTTAAATTAGCCACAGTAATGCATTCCAAAAACCATAGTGTTCTTCCCAATCTTGAAACAGCTGAAATATCACAATCTACTGTGATTTTAAACTGAAAGAAACCACCAACTAAATTAATCAATAAATTACAAAAAAGTATTTTAAAACATGTGCAATGTCAATATAGATACCTTTTCAAATTTCTGTGAAGGTGAATGCATTCACACAAGCATCACAGAACCATATTTCAATGGAGTGGCTTATAAACAAGAACAAAACAACTCAATTTCCATAGACAGTAATGGCAGAGGGTATGAAATGGCAGGAGACACCATTGTGGTAAAAGAAACCATATAGAAATAAGTCCCCAACAACCTTTCAACCAAATATTACTTTTGCCAAAACAAACCGTCCATTGTATAATTGGACATACAGCTTAATGTCTAATAAACGCCTGCAATCCTTTAAATCTTTATGACAATTCCTCAATCACTATGTGAAGCTAAAAGACAAAACTAAAATCAAAACTTTACACACCATGGACTCTTGTCCAGTCCTCAGATGCCCTGGACGTCAAGGACATTCATTAGCCTGCAATTCAGGAATTGCTTGCAGAATAACCTTCCACCACATCAAAATATTAGCACCAAACCATTCCGCAATAAGGAATATTGTGCATAGACTATAATATGCAAAATGTCTGGATCCAGAACTGCAACATTTAAATAATATTCTCCTACAAGAAATAGCTCTTTCAAGAAATAAAGCACATCCAAAGTAAATTCTTTGCAATTGAAGTTGACTAAGAAAATTCAGGTACTTCAGAAACATTAGCGAAAACTACACAAACACATACAAAAAAGAAATTGCTATATTTCAAAACACCAAGACCAAGTATGTGTCAGTTGTCAGAGACATTTTGATAAAAAGAACACAAAAATAGTAGATATGGCTCACACAATACAAGACAATGAGGAATCCGAATGGATCCAATTAGCTTTATTTCTAACAGCAGAAAATAAATACAAAATAACTGATCCCTCAATAGTGTGCACGTACTGCAATACAAAGCTTGACAATAACAAAGTGCCACCACGTGATATCACCAATAACTTCCCACTTCCAAAGGCTATCCAACAACTTAACTTGTATGACAGCATTATAAGCCAAACAATACGCCCATGTCAAGCTATAATAGGCCTTCAACCAAAAACAGCCAAATTGCCTTCATCTGAGTTAATAAAAAAACATCTGTGGCAAAGTAGTAGATTTGCCATTAGATCTTAAAGAAAATGTAGAAAGAGAGTACAACAGGCAATAGATCAATCTTTAATACCATTCTGAACGGTGCCGGTGAATCCGACCTCCCCATCCCATTGAGCCCAATCGGTCTCAATGTGAATGGGGAGTAATGGATTCCGGCCCCTGGCAACAAGGACATATAGGGTCCACCAAGCTTGTAATGGCCCTGTATGTCCCCATTGCCAGAAGCCAGAAAAAATGCAAGTTCGGCAGCAGCCTGCCGGTTTTAGCGGCAAGGCTACAGCCGGACTTTTAATGAAGCCTATTGACTGACTAAACCTTGGCCCAGCCTCATCTTGAAAAACAGTACTAAAATCCTACCAAGAGATAGAAACAATAGCCACAAATGATCCCAACAGCCAAGACATTTAAAAAAACAATTTAATTGACACATACTAACCAAACAGAAGTACTGCTTTGGAAAAGATGTGCCTATATGACATAGCCCAAAACTACTCCGACAAAAGCAATGTCACACCAGATGAGTCATCTGACACATATCCAGTCTAAACTTGTGAAGGAAGTCTAGTAAAATGCATCAAACCCATCCTAATTAATCCTATAAAGATATCATTTAAATCTCTGCAACATTGCGCACTTTATTACATGGCCCTACTGCAACCTTTTCTAAATTAGAGAAAAGAAGAAACATGATCAGGCAACTATGACTCATTTGAAGCTGCATGCAAAGGAAATGAAAGCAGTATAAAAAATGTAAATTTCAAACACTACAAAGAAATGTTGAACAATGTTGAACGATGAACGTAAACAAGAGGAAGAAATTGAGGCTCAACTCGATAAAGACACTACTGAGGGCAGTCAACCTTCCAAGAAGTCAAGAACCACTTGGAGAACCACTTGTTCTAAATGAAGCAGAAATAGCCATGACTGAGGTCGAAAATACCATGTATCAAGAAGATGTGTGACTGCTGAAATCACAGCCAAATGATGAACAACTCATCATTTATATGAATGCCACTGAAGAAATTGAACATGTTTTTAAACATGAAACTAAAACTTGTAGCTGTAAAAAGTATAGACCTCTTCTCCTGTATGTAAGTGGTTAAGGTGGTTCTGGTAAAATGTTCTTAATTAATACAATCAGCAAATGTCTACAAAACTTAACACACAACATCCTTTCGGCTGTTGTAACATACCCCACAAGTTTAGTGAACTACAACGTAGGAGGTGTAACTTTACACTGACTACTGCTCCTCCCAGTAGAACCCCAAAACAAATTAGAATACTACATATTATCAGCAGAAGCTGCTGCTGTAGCATGCAGAACTCTGAAAAAAAATGAAAGTGCTCCTGATAGAAGAAGTAAGCATGGCTTCCACCCTCATGTTGGCTTTAAATCAACTCAGATTGCAAGAAGTCCTAAAAACCAACTACGAAGAAATGTTTGGAAGAAAAAATGTTATTTTGTTCGGAGACCTCCTACAGTTAACACCAGTAAAAGATCAACTTATTTTTAAACCATTAGTACACAAACAACACCGAAATAAACTCAGCAGCATTGTAAATGTAAATGTATATCTCTGGCAACATTTTCACTACAGAAAACTAACTCAAATACGTGTCAGTCTGCATACCTCACCTATGCTAACATTTTAAAAAGCATTATATGGGTGAAACACATCTGCTCCTGATATCACGGAACAATTAACTCAACAAAATATAAAATTCTTGTCTTTACTGCTAGCCCTTGCAAGCTGTTGTCATATCAATGGGACAATGTTAAAAAAAGAAAGGCAACCCATACTGCATATCAGCTCCACAGACATGACACTCCCTATGTGTCAACATGTGACAACACTGCTAAATAGCTTAGAAAAAGTGTGAACTCTGTGTCTAAACTGCAGAGTAATTCTAAAATGTATCCTTGACATAGAACAAGGTTTAGTCAATGTAACAATTGGTAGAGTTGTTGGCTTCTAAACATACATGTATGCCAACAACATTCAGTTTGTCAATATCCACTCTGACAACTTGCAGAAGTTAATACAACTGCCGACATAATAGCATGTTTCTTTCTTTTAAAAGACATGTATGTAGGCAGAGAAAAATTCTCTCTAGCTCTTGCATATGATGTCACTATTCATAAATCACACGGTCTAAGCCTACATCATGCAATGATTGACATTGGCAGCACAGTCTTTAAAGAAGGTATGAGTCACGTACATAGTACGTTCACATTTGTGCACATTCAGTGGTCTATTCCTAGTTAACTTTGATGCAAACAAAATCAATGCTGACATGCCTTGCATCCTAGAAAACAACAGGCTACATGCATTTTACACCCCATCTAGATATGTACCCTGTACCTCAAAAAAGAAAACCTTTAAAAAGAAAAGCAATACAAACAAAACGTATAACAGATCTCCTAACACTACCACTAAAGAAACAATGACCAACTCCTTCTCCATCAAATAATACAACCACAAAACAGTGTAGTCCAAACTAAACTACACATCCATCAGAAGACAGCAAGACACATTTCACTTCTCAAAAAAGAACTGCAGGCGCATCAAATGATGTAGGGACACAACTTTCTGGTATATTTAAATTCAACAACACAACTTGAGTAAATTGATATGTAAATGTAACAATCAATCTCGTCCAATTGTACACAACATTTACATAAACGGCTTGGGCCAGTTGTGTTTACAAATGCTCATCCTTCATAGAAATGCCACAAATTATCCTGACATCACTTACAGTGTCTCAGGTATAAGACAAGAATTGGACTACTGTGCAGGAATGGTAAAATGTACCATAAACGCACTGGAAGATCCACAATAATTCCTAATGTACTAACTACGAGTACTGGAAGCCAAAAACATCCCTATGAATTACATCTTCCAGATTTCATACACGTGGAAACATACATGCACTTTCTGCAACCATTTTTTCTCAAAAGCACATCCCTAAGGAATGATTTGTATATGTATCCATACCACATTGTGAATCAATTCCATTTCACCAGCTTCTGCAGAATGCAAATCATGCCATATTATTCTCTTTTTGTATTTCAGACAATCATTCAATCATACAAATAAACTCACATAGCCATACGTCATACTAATTGATTTTAGGTACAATACAGATGGTAACAAAACAAACTGTATGCTCACTAGCTTTACACACGGCCAAGTATCCCTTGGCAAGTAACCTTTCACAACAGTAGGCATAATATACAACACTGGTGCCACAACCACTTCAGACCACTATACTGCATATGTTAAAAAAAATAAGTAGTTTGTTTGAATGTAATAGCATCTCTGTTACTCCAAAACATAGGTTACCAGCAAACCTAATAAATGCCTACTTAATATTCCTTCAACCCAAACATACTCACAAAACTGTATAACAAGAAACAGTTAGTATATACCAACGGGTATCTAACTATATCCATACTTCTTCAATTGTACTTTTAAAAGTCTGGATAGTAAGAATAGGCCAGCAGGTATCTAATTACTTCAAAAATACCCTTCACTGCAATGCACTTCAAATACACCACAACAGTTCTTGTTACTGCCAAACTTCTTGAAAAGTCTAATATAGTTAGAATACCCCAAACATGTATCTAACTACTTTAAAAATTCCCTTAATTACAACACATTTCAAACAAACTTACTTTCACACTTACACTAACATAATTGCAATAGGTTTTCTAATCCTTTATGGATTGTTTTTCAATGACCCAATGATCATTTCATGTCAATACAACAACAATGTAGCGCACACTTACGCAGTACCAAACATAGTACATAGAATGTACTGTTTATGAGGGTCAATAAAAGTAAATGTATCAAAAAATTGTTAGCAATTAAAGCTTTTAAACTATTCCAGATTTATTACTGTATGCAACTAAGTAACCATACCAAGTATAAACAAATACATATTATATAAGCACTATCCTCAATTGTAACACAATCATAAATGCCATATACTATTCAATTATATCATTCCACAATATTACAAATACTGTATGCTCCCACGACATTTTGCATTGTTACTATACACGTATTACCATAGTGTGTGTGGCCACTGACCAGATTTTTGGGGGCATGGCATTTGGCCATGACCTCAAGAATGTGGCCACTGGCCACAACCACCACAATGGAATTAAAGCATATAACAATTATGTACAATACACCTTCAAATACCAGATCTCACCCTGAAACTCCTGTATTTGAATTGATGTCCGCAGATGCCAAAACTGACCACAGACTCGGGAGCACCTGCATGTCCTTTTTTCACCTATGAAACAGCTCCATAACATCTTTCTTCCACTCCTCCACCCTTTCCATACCCTCTTTCGGCCACCAAATAACCCGAAATGTGTTTCCAGACGTTTTTTACACCGGCAGCTATCTGCAGATCCAACATGGTTAGCATTCCCAAAAATATAATGCACCTTTCGCTTTTGAACATCCAATCAGTGGGTGTGTATGATGTGCGTTGATGTCATGACGCCCCCTGATTGGTCCAGATGTGACCATGGGCCCTAAATAGGTACGTGAGTCTGCGATCCGGACCAAGATATCACACATTTATTTTTACCTACTTTTTGGGCATTTTTTTTTAAAACTACTGGACGGATTTACACCAAATTCACAAAAGCACACTTTTGGGACCAAGCCGCTGCCCCTGTTGCAAATTTGGTGAAAATCTGTCCAGCAGTTTGGGCTGTAGGTGCTAGTAAATTTATTTTTCCATTACATCTATGAGGATTTCCATACATTTTGAGAACCCACTATGACTTTGCCCCCCCAGGATGAAACCGCAACAATCTTCACAGAATCGTTACGAGGCGGCCATTTACTTTTTTTTTTGCAAAGTTTTGTGAGGATGCATCTGGGGGCAACGTTAAAAGCCACCCAAATAATGCTCTTTCTATGAGTTGTGCAACTTAACTATAACTACAGGGCCACTAGCACAGGCCCTTTTATATATGTAACACATAACAACGGGGTGGGAGTGAATACAAATGATACACAAATGAGAGATGACTCCAATACCACATTATTTGTAACATACCCCAGAAATGGGTGGTGGATACTTAATCACTTTGTAAAATGTTTGGATAGTAATCTGGGTGCACGTTTCATGGAGATGGAGATGGATGATTATGTAGTATATTTTTCTGTTTTAGAGAACTTTAATGGTCCAACTGCTACTTTGAAAACACAAGAATTACATAGGCCCTACATGATAAACTCATGAGGTTTCTTTACTGGAAACCAGAACACTTTGGATGTTTTATAACAATGAACAATATTTCTAGTGAACATTTTGTTAAATTAATCCTTGTATGTTGAAGGGATGTACCCTGTTTCAGCAAAACGGTGTGGTTTCCCTAGCAAGCATCCAACAGGGTATTCTACATTACTCTATTTGATGAAAGGTCCGATTGCCTGTCACTGAGCATATTGCAAAGGGATGGGGTAGGCTTGCAGCAGCAATGGGGATACTATATAATGTCTTCAACAAAAACGATCATTAGAGAAAGCTCTACAGTAGGAATAGGCTGATGGATCCAAAGATGTTTTTAAGCCCCGTCGTTTCTTTTTTATTATTACATTGGCTATGCAGTGTGGCTTGTTACCATGCATCACCTAACTATGCAGAGAAAGAGGAACATAGTCTGCGAGGCTGAATAATAATATTGCCAAATGCTGCACATGTCAAAATGCATACAACTTAAATCCTTGCTCAGAAGACTGCAAATTGAACACATACTTATAATATTGAGCTGCTTCATAATCTATACATGCACCTCCATCACTGAGAGCAGTAAGGAAATCAATGAACCAGCATTAGGAACTTGCTTTTTTATCCATGCCATATTAGTTTGCTGCCTGGTAGTCATTTCAAAGTGTTTGCATTATAATGCAGCATGCATTACTTGTGTACAGTTCAAAGACCATGTGACATTCTATGTTTACGATTTAATTATAGGTAAAGGAATGCTCATCTATACATTTTTTTATATTGAAATGCTTTTGAAATTGTCTTTTAGTAACAAGGGTAACGCTGGCATATTGGGACAACTTCACATTTGATTAATTGTCCTGAAAACTTTCACTTCCTGGAGATAATTGATTAACTTCTCCTTTCTCTGTATAATTATCACCAACAGCATCAGCGTATTGACATTTTAATCCAATAATAATGTTAAAATGGTGATTAGACAGCAAACCAATTGTGTTGTACAGGGCTGATTTAGTGCACACCCTCTCCAGAATTATCACAATGTTGGCAATTGTTCGTGCAGGCTTTTCAGCAGAGCAGACTTAATTTAAGCAAATGCAGTATGCTGCTGCGTTATTATGTTCTGATGGGCACATCTACTTGTAGATGTTAGCTCAGTCCACTTAACCTTGATAAAAGTGTGTGGCACTACCACCCATTATTTTTGATATGCTGTGTATCTAAATAGAGAAATGCAGCATCACATTAAAAGTGTAGTACCTTTGCTGTGTTCGATGTCTGCTAGCCTTGAAAAATATTTTTTACATACAATAGAATTAATTTGTTAAAGATTGGTTTCTATTTAATGTCTTTTGTTTCTCTTTGTTTATACACAATTCATAACAGGAGAATATGTTTTCGTGCAAGCAGTTGTCATCAACAATGCATAATGCCTTACAGTACTGTTTACAAATGTACAGTGTTGTCAAAGAATATCAAACATTTCTTCCTTCTGTCATTCCTCAGCATTTATGTTTGTTTCAACTTGAACCCTCTAATGTAAAAGAACACGTTACATGATTAAGTACTAACCATATTAAACTCCATCACTCCCTTGTCATTCTCGCTCAATCATATACAATAGCATATAATCGGTAGTCACCCAAATGTATTAAGGGTGTGTCAAATAGTGGCAACACTCACCTGCGTCTTCATGTATGGGTACGTCACTTACCCAGCATAACTCATCTACACAATATTTTGTTGGCCAGAACTGTATTCCCAAAAAATTGGTTTGTGTCAATGAGTTTTTTGAATTTACACCAATGAAAATCAAGTTCATTCTCAAATCAATGAAGGGCCAAGCATTCCTGCCCAACTTCCAGCTCATCAATATGTTTTTCACAGAAATGAACTTTTTCTCTTCCCTGAATCAGGAATAATATACATCAGCCTCTCAAAACAGTATGCCGTTGTTTTATCGAAGTCAATGGGCCTCATTACGAGGCGGGTGGTAATCCCTTACCGCCCTACTACGAGTTCCCTTTGAAGGTCCTCCCTTAACGCCTGAATTTTCCAGGCGTTAAGAACGGGACCCGCAAAGGGACTATGGAGCTAATAATGGTACCGTTATTAGCGCCTTCCCCATTCCCATTGAGTCCTATGGGGGCTCAAATGGGAATGGTGAACCACCCTGGTGAATGGGGAATTACCGGTCCCGCCAACCTTGGAATGGGCCAGTAATAGCTCCATTAACCAGGGCGGAGTCGGTAAAGTTTTGGAGGCAGCCATGGCGCTAATAGCGCCATGGTTACCTCCAACATCGTAATGAGGCCCAATTACTACCTGGTACTTTACTTTGCGGGGAAGTAATTATGTAGATGTATTTAAGTGTTAGGGGGAATAAGGAGGATGTGGATTTGTGGGTAGGGCCACCCAAAAAAAAAGCAACAACTAAATTCAAAGTAACTACAACGAAGTCAATTGCCACGAAGTGATATAATTTGTTATAAATACATAGAACCCTCAAAACACTGCATCTTGCTCTGGGTTACCTCTACCTCAGTAACCAACAACGTGTCATACATGTACACTGAAGCAAACTGATGCTGCAACATTAAACAGGCATAGGCTACTGTGCGACAATAAATGTGGATTTAGACCCAGGTACATCACTGAAAAAACAACCTTGCAGGTGGCAAACAGGTGGCCAATTTCATCGACAAATGGGATGTTAATTTCCTGATCCTACCATAGCTCTCTGATGCCTTTGACGCTATTGAGAATTAACTAAGACTTGCACTTCAGGCTACACAAATGGGGTTCACAGAATAAAGTACCAGGTTGGTTTGCCTCCTACTAATTGGACAGACAACATGTGCAGAAGAGGAGACGCAGATTGTTGCACTGGTGACCGGGTGATGAGTCCTGCAGGGGCCCAGCCTGTCACCATTCAGATTCAACCTACACGTGGAGCATTTCTGAGTGCTCCTCACTGACCGCAACAGCGTGGTGCCCCAATAAGATGTTGCTGCACAGCTGTACATCAAGAGCAGCCGCACTGAAGATAACACAGGTCTAAAAGGCCTGTCGGGGCGCTCATCCAATCATGGATGACAACCAAAGGCTGAACCTTAAACCCGCCAAAACTGAGTGTGTTTTCCTTGGCAACTAAGATAAACAACCATTTATTTAATCATGTCTATGAACGAAGGAGCTGAAATGGTTATTGCCGAATCTAACGTTGGGTGAAAAACACCTTGGCTTTACCAATGAGTGTAAACTGTCATTGAAACAGGACATCACCAAGAAAACCAAACATCCTGGTATCAACTCCAGAAGCTGCAAGATGACTGCACTGGAAAACAATACATGGAGGGAAAAAAGAGCAGGGATACAGCCACTTCTGACTTGCTCCTGCAATGTGGAACACCATCTCACTAGATGTCTGCGTGGCCCCAAACTCCTGCAGTTCAGGATCTAACTAACAACCCACTCACCTGAGCATATGGTTCCTTGTCTGGCTCACTGATAAGGATTGCCAGCAAGCATGCACCCAAAACAGCCTGACTCCCATACATTCGTTCAAACTCATCTTTTTCATCATATACAAAGCTCCTCCTTCTGCAACTCCTTTCTATAAAATGCTGCATTTACATTTTCATATTTTCTTAGAGGTCAGGATCAATATTACTAAAGCAAATTGTGGTTAAATCAGCACCTTGATAGGCATTGCACAGGGAAAAAAGGTGAGGGGGTGTGACAAGCCAACTAGCCATGTTAGTCCAATGCTTGATTTGTGGTAACATGATTTAAAAGGAACTCTACGGGCCCGATTTTAAAAAATGTTTTTAATGATGACTTGCCCATGTTAAAACATGTTTGCAAATTAGGCCCAAAGATTGAAAACTTGCAGGACCGCTCTTTGAAATTAGGCTTAGGTCCCATTCCAAGTTAGTGTGTTTGCTTTTTTCATGAAAGAGTATGTCCATATGCTATTCTGTGCCTAATTCACAGAGCGTTTTCCAGTGGGGTTTTGCCATTATAAAACACTTCTTTTGAATTAGGCCCTCTGAGATTTACGTGCTTGTTGTTAAAAGAAAAAATATGTCCATTTCATGAACAATCTTGCTCGAATAGTTAGCTGGAAAGGCGTCATGATGAATTATTTCTGCATTCTATATTGGTTATAATGAAACTGGACTTTAGGGATAAATGTGCTTGTTCACTTTGTGGGGTGTGCAGTCGTGTACTTGACAAAGGCACCTATGATGTTATGTGCTATTTGCAAAGCAAAGTTTATCATCACAAATTACCATATTCTGAAGCGCACCCATTAAGCATGTCATTTGCTCTATCCCGAACTGGATCACAGCCAGAACAACAGGAGAAAAACAAAAACCGAAGCCAATGCGAGCTTTAGTACATCTCATTATACATAAGAGCAGATGGCTGGACAACCGCGAGTGGAAAACCTCAGAGGTCAAGCAGCTGTAACTAGCTGACATGCATACAGGATGAACAGGTGTACTACAATATGCATCTGCATGAATGCACATTTTAAAATGTCAACATAACAGTATATGTTTCAATGCCTACACGCAGTCATGAAGCGATCTGAAAGCACTTGCCAGATATTCATAAAATATTGTTTGGAAGCTTAGGCAAATTTACATTTGTTCTGTTCTGAGTGTTTTATCAAATGCTAAAGTGCCTTTCAAAAGACAACCAAAATAATTGCATGCCATTTTCCAAGTTTCCAAGAAAAAGAAAAAAAAAATGAAAAGCACAATGGCAACAATGTATATTTCGTCTAATGAAGGTTGCGTGGTACAAGCAATTTATGTTTTAAAATGTGCTATATTTTTGTATTCACAATTGTAGGACAGACTATTCTAAGAGCGTGTGGTCGTTTTCCCAAACGGTATGTTTGTCCCGCTCATGTACTGTAAAATAGAATGTATCATAGGACAGAATGCATGCAGAATGCCCGTTGTTAAATGTGTGCGAGAGGGGTTCAAGAGAATACAAGTAAATAAACATTGCACACGAAAGAAATGTAACCCACAATGTTGCGGGACTGACCAGCAAAGCCTCTCAGCAGAACCAGAGCCAAGATGATGTGCCCGGCCCACAGAAAGATGTGAAGACAGGCTACAAGGAACCAAGTGATCTCTCATATAGCCTCTTCTTATTACTGCATCCAAATCCTTGATCAGTGGTGGAAGTGTACGAACAGAAGTAGTAGAACTAGGTTCCCTGCTGGCCTGCCCCGCTCTCCACAAATCCCATCGCTATGCCACCTCACACACACAATCCAACCCCCCAAACAAGCACACCTGCTATTTAAGGGTATGTTCAGTGCAGTGCACTGACATGTAAGCTTCAACTTCTTGCTACACTTTTATTTTAAAACTAAACCATTCCAGAACGGTTTCTTTTAAAAATAAAAGTATAGGAACATTGAAACATAAACATAAAAAGCATAGGAGCACCGCTCCCGACTCTTCCTGCCCACTTCGACCTCTGTCCTTGATTCGCATCTGTAATGTTTGTGTAGTGCTTAGCTATAGCAGTGGGCATAAGGCCCGCCCTCCCATGTATAGCTAAGTACCCTTTCAGCAACGTGATAGGTGTTGAGCATCTAAACCCACCAGGTTTGCGTCGATGGCAAATACACTATTCACATATGACCTTTAAAAGGAAATCAACATAAATGCTATATGGGAATGTGAAAAATAAAATCGCATGAAAAGCATGAACATTTCTTTGTGCAGCTGAGAAATGCTGACAGTCGCCTTTTTTTACGCGGGTCTTTGATTTCCTGGGAGTCTTGCTTCCAAATGGAAAGGAGCAAAAGAAACAGCCGGAGGGTTTGCTGACCATGCACACCAATCACTTGATAACTCGATTATGGTCACTTATGTGCCACCCACCTATTTCCTCAACAGGAGCCATGCCAGTAAAGTCTTCTTGCTTGGGGGCATCTGAATGTGCCACGTCATTTCCATGGCTAGAGCCACCTTAAATAAGTACCATACCCCCGGAATGCAGAGAACGTGTTCACTAGCATTCAGGACCAATAGCAGAGTTTGAGAGTTGGGCCAAGGTATAGGGGCAGGGCTGATTCAACAAGCCTATCATGGATCAGTGACACACAAAGAAACTATGCAGAATAACCGTGTATAAGTCACATTTTATTGTTCCCTTTATTATAATAATGTTGATTTACTGCTTAGAATAATAGATACACAGGAAAAAAAAGATAATATTAGCAGCTACTGTTTTATCTTTATGAAGGTAAACAAAAAAAAACATCATTGTAGGAACGTCTCTGGTGAAATGTATGTTCATGTTTGAGCTCTTATAACGCCTGGATAGCATAACAACATACTTCTACAGATAATCGCTCAAGTGCATGTTTTTATTTGATTATATTGGTTTTGGGCCAAGAACAGACTTCTAAAGGCGTACAATAACACCATTATCCTTCACTATTATACAATTGTATTGTAAATATTTTGTACTGGTGAATTTCCAGTGATGGTTACTAGGAGGCGTTGTGGCATGTGTAACGCGGTTCAAATGGTAAGTTCTACTCTCACATTTTAGGCAGTTTTATTTTTCCCTCCAAGATTTGTTATAACTACCATAACTTTACTGGTGTTTGTTAATGAGTCCCCAATGCTCCAAACACAACACTGTCCTATACTACACTGATGTTCCCTAGTAAGGGTGAAACCAGGTATGTAGATGTCTTAAGTCATGACACATGTCTGTCTTGGGTTGATTAAGCTATGTATAACGTAGCATTGCACTGGACAAAGACAATTCTCTGGAGCAACATATCTACAATGCCTTGCTGATGTAGCTCTGAAATGGTTGGGAACTGCCAGTGATGGTTACTAGTTGGCATTGTGGCATGTGTCACTTGGCTCAAATGGAAAAATATTCTAATACATAATGGTAATGTAAGGTAATCCGCTCCTACACCCATACAAATATAGCAAAACATGAACTACGTGAACGATCATCAAATTATTCAAAGTATTTATTTCCCACAGTTAGAGTACGAAATGTACATTATTCTCTATTTTCTCAAAGTTGACTTTCTTTTAATGCTCCACTTCTGTCTTTCCCTTTCAGTCACTTTCAGGAGTAGGGGCATGCTGGGGTGTATATGGGCCTCCTGCTCTTGAAAGCCTCCTTTAAGCCCCCATTGTTGAATAGTTTCTCTGCAATCCAGGGACACACTCCTTCTCTTTGGATCTTCTGTCTTAGATGGTTTAATTTGGTGGGATTTCATGATGTGAAACAACTTTTCCCAGTTCACAAAATTGACTCACCACACACATATGCGTTTCAATATTTTGTTATTGGGTTTTATATAAATAATAAATAATAATAATGATATTGTGCACTGCTGCCTCTTGAACTGTCTCTTGAATGGTTGTGTTGTGTTAGTAGGGACTGAGGAGGGGAATTCAGGTTGGCTTTGCTGTTGTTATGATCTGTGCACCCCAGAAGCAACATTGCCCTAGCAATGGCATCCTTATATTAGACTTGTTGTAAGTTCATTTGGGGTGTGTCTATGCAGAAGTGATGTGCTTAAGCCCATCAGTGATATTTTCATGTCTCACTCATGCAGCATTGGATTGGCAAGTGCATAACACATAGCCCTCTTAAATAAAACACAGTCATGAGATCAGGGTTTGAATCCTCCTTCAGCCAAGGACCTTAATCAATTGTCATTTTAATTAATATTGTATATATTGCCAAGCTACATAATTAAAATAAGCACTCTGGTGTCATAGCCACTGGTGCATTCAGATAATGTAAATTCCTGTTCCATATTAATCATCATGTTTCATACTCCATTGCCATCAATAGCTGATTTTATTGGACTTTTTCATTTTACCTACCTTTGTAAAGTCAACGATTAAACGAAAACAGTAGATACAGGCACCAGACTTCTTAATATTTTAACTGTATCATAGGCAATACAGTGCACTGGTGGTGTGTGTAACGTGTGCACACTTCGGTACTCTGTCATGTCAAATGCTGTTTTTTTTCTAAGTTCAAACATACTCCTCATGAACTTTGAAACTCTTAGGGCTGTCATTTAAACACATGATTGAATGCTCATGCTGTCCTCTCCTTTCTCCCCTCCCCTCCTACCACAGTGCACATCTTTCAGAACCTCAGTCTCATTTGTTAAGGTTCAAGATGTGAATAGAGGTGTTATTAGGAAGTCTGCAGGACGTTAACACCCCCACCAGAACAGCCAATAAAACCCCATATTTATGCTAATGAAAGAAAGGAAAGAAATGAAAAAAAGGCAGCTATCACAGATGGCACAGGAATCACTCCAAGGCTCAGAGGTGATGCAGGGTTTTTATATTGAAATTCCTGTGGACCCTATGACTGTCCCTCTCTCTCTTGTCTTTATTGAACATGCCCCCTAACCAAGATGTCCATAATCACAGTTTAGTAGATAGGGAAGGTTAACCCCTACTGTCTAGAGATGTTCTTGACTAGAGATAAAGACCTAAATGCAAAACGCTTTTCTCACTTAACTCTTCTGGGTTTTCCTACCCTTTCATACTCAATTGAGTTGCTAATGCTCTGCTGGGATCTGGAGAATTGTGCCTTAAACATGGTATGTGACTCATGGCATCTGACTTACATTTTATTTTGTGTGGTAGGCGATAAAAAACATCACTTGGTCTCCCACTTGGAACGTACGTAGCCTGCCTTCTCAATTGTATGATATTTCCTGTCAGCTCTGGACTTCCTGTAGATGAGTTCTCACCAGTTTCTGAACCATCACTATGCATTCTCTGGTGTTTCTGATTATGAAATTGCCACTGGTTCTCCGACTGTTGGGACTTGTAGGAAGAAGTAGCTTATCTCATCCACTTTGACAATCTTACACTTTTATTCTGTACATTCAGCTAAGCATTGGTAGACTTAGTACTGCAATATAATAATATACATGTATTCATTTCACGAGGCAAATAAAGACTCCCAACCACTGTCGTAATTATGCACGTCATATATGCGATCTCATCAAGCTGAAGCAGTCAATTTTGTTACATGAATTGTTTTGCATAGACTCCAATGCACATGAAACAGCTATTTTAAACTGTACGTGCAAATCAACATTTACTTTGGCATGGCTCTCATAACGAAGGAGATTTCTTAGCTTTCTGCATTCATTGCTTCATGAGCTGTTTTCTGAATTTTCCCCAGCCGCAGCCATCAGCAGGCTCCAACCACTTCTAGCCCCCTTATTTTTTCATTTTAGTTGGTTATTTCTTCCTCCTTTGTCCTGTATTTCAACTCCCTCCTTTCATATCAGCCCCTCTGTACATTTTCCTGTACCTTTCTCCCACCGTCTCCATGTGATTTCCACTCGCGCCATGTCACATGCTAACTTATGTAATTTTCCAATTTCTACCTCACTCCGTGGTGACCGTTGGACAGTATTCCGTTTGGCACAATTTCAGGCTGCCTGTGGATTTTTAGCTACCTTTATATCCCTTTTACTTCCCTTCTGTTCAAACTTGAATAAACAATCGATCTTTCTCTTTGTACGGATCTGACTGGTTTCTTTCAAGGCTACTCTCACTTCTGTCACCTCCTCGACACAGGACAAATCTTTTTCTTTTTGAAACCCTGCTGTATCTATGCACCTGTTGTTATGCTAGTACGTGTGCGGCCAAAGTAAATCTAACCTTACTCTACCCCTCTCCCAATTCTAAATGTTAACAAACCTATTGAAAAGACTCTTTATCTCATAAATTCTCCAACAGACCCTCTTATTCTTTTCACACAATGTCCATGACATCCCTCGGTTTTTATGTGTTCACCAGTTTGAATTGGAAGAACCCAGTGGATGTTTGTGGGGTCGTCCTTTCTGTGAAGGGTGTCTTCGCAACAAGATCATCCCAATTATGACCATCTTCTGAAACCAGATTCATAGTGATGTGCTTTATGGTTTTGTTGAAGCATTCCGTGAAGCTTTCATTCTGGGGATTTTAAATGGATTTCAAATGGAAGTTTCAGAGTCTGGATCTTCATCTGGGCTTTTATTTCATGCATCAGTTTCAACATGGAACTATGCTCCTGGTCTGTAAGAATTACTGCATGAAACCACACTCATGTGAGGAATGGATCAGTACTTTGAGTATTGCCTGGGGTTGGGTTAATTCACATCAGGATGGCTTCCGGATATCAGGTTGCATAGACAACGATGACCAGGATAAATGATTTGGAGGGGTCCAGCCGGCTGACAATGCCCTTGCCAATCGAGTGGAAGGGCAACTCAATGTATGCTCATGGCTGCAGGGATGCCCTAAGTATACCATCCAAAGTTCTCTTCTGAAAGACAAGGCAACATTCACAGAACCATGTGGTCTCTGATTATACTCCTGGCCAGTAAAATCAGATAAATATGTTGTTCTGTGTTTTCATGAGCCCCAAATGTCGTGCTATTACATTGGAATGGGCTAACTCCAATATGGCGTTCCTGAACGTTTTTGGGATCAACAATTTGTGATAGATACAGCCATCGCCACTGGGGTTTAAATTTACTCAATACAGTAGTCTTTCTATGGAATCTGGGGTCTTCAGGGTTTGACTCTCAGCCTCCGAAACCAGGTTCATCTGACCTTGTTCCAGGATTGGATCCTTTCCTTGTGCCTCTGCTTTGTCATTTATGCTGTTACCAGTGTGGGTAGCAGCTGCACAATGCAGTCTCATAGTTAAGGTGGCATAGCTTGCACTGTCTGTCAAAGTTAAGGCATTTTCCAGCTTTGAATCATCACCTTAACATCACTTCAACTAACGTTTTTTTCACTCAGATTCAAGGGTTTTGTTGCAATGAAATTATCCACCATAATTGCCCTTAACTGAGGGTTTTCTCTGAGTTTTGTTATGCTGTAAATCCCACCACATGTAATTCTACTTTTTTTCCTTCTGATAAGATAACTAATGTCAAATCCAATTTGCTTATTGCTTCATGTACTTTGCACCATGCAGTAAACTGCACTGAGAATGGGTGTATGTGGTTGGCTGACATACCCCTGAGCAGACATTGGGGAGAGGCGAGAGTTGGTGTGGTGCTGCATACTGGGTACTTCTGTGCTCTCTCCCTACCTGTTGCCTCACCCTGGTTCTGGTGCAGTACGTTGTGGTGCATTGTGGTGCAAATATCTTAGAAACCATGCATCCTAAGGCCTTATAACACAGGACCTCGAGTTTTGTTCCTCGTGTCAGGATCGTCCTTCTACGACCACATCCATGCTTCGCCAATTTCAGGCAACTGCCTCATGTGTGAAGGTGGTGAAATTGAGGGAACAGGCTGGGTTGTCCAAATAGCTAGCAATATCCAGAGGGTCATAGCAGGTTACTATGCAACATTTGGTGTCTATTGGTGAAACAGTGTGGAATTGTATAAGGAACAATTCTTTGCCACGCCACAAACCTGCAAACACACTAGGGGGTAATTCATGGAATATTTCCGCCTAAAAAAACGGGATTTGTGCACCATTCTGCCCACAAATCCCCATTTGTTAAACAGGGATTTGCAGGCAGAATGGCGCACAAATCCCGTTTTTTTTGGCGCAAATTATCCATGAATTACCCCCATTAGAGTTTGGCTGGAATCCGGACAAAGGGGTAGGGTGTCCGAATTGCATGTAGCCAGTAATGTCTGCAGGGTCCTAATAGGTAATTAGGCAACATTTGGTGCAGATTGGTGAAACAGTGTGGAACTGTACAAGGAACAACGCTTTCCCAAGTCATGAACAGGTTCCATGTGCGTATAACAACAAAAATAACGAAAACTTATTCAGTGACACCTAAATAACATTTTTTCTCTTTTTTAATTTGGGGGTCCCCTGCAAGCCCTCTGTTTCCTTAGCTTTTTTTACCCCCCCCAAACTACCTCCACCCTTTTTAATCCCTTACTCCAACCTTCATATATACTTTTACCGGTTACCAGTCAAATGGTCGAAAACATTTGGTCGACAGACAATTTGGTCGACACCATTTGGTCGAATGCCAAATGGTCGAATTTTTTTATTTTTTTTTTTTACCCATTTTTGGGGGTTTTTTTGGGGGGTCCCCCCCAGCCCCCTTTTTTTTCTTTTTTATTTTTTTTCCCCACACGAAAACCCACAAAACACATATATATATATTAAAAAAAAAAAACGACCATTTGGCATTCGACCAAATGGTGTCGACCAAATTGCAGTCGACCAGTTTGTTGTCGACCAGTTGACTGGACACCACTTTTACCCAAAAGATTCAACATTTATTTTGTTATTGATGTGTTACTGAAAAAGTTTGTTGTTATTTTTATTTTGTTATTAACACTGTATACCTCACAAGCCCACAAACTAATTTTGACATATGCTGAAATCCAGGAAAGAGGTGGGGTGTCCACATGTCATGTAACCTGTATTGTCCGGAGGGCCCTAACAGCTAACTATGCAACATTTGGTGCAGATTGGTGACAAAGTGTGGAATTGTATAAGGAACAACACTTTGCCTCAAACTCACACACAATCTTTGACTTTTATATATATAGATTTAATCTTATTTGTCCACTAGAAAATAATAGAGATAATGAGATGAGGAAGATGTAGGCGGTGGTAATGGAGTTCTGGGATAACTAAAAGAAAAGTGAGTGTAACGGAGTTCCAGTAAGAGGAAGTGGGATGAGAGGGTAATGTAATAGATTACTAAATGGGTGCTAATATAAGGAAGAGAAAGTTGGGGTTAATGGAGTGCTGGGATGAGGAAGAGGGAGATGGTGATAATGCAACAGATTACTAATGGGTTCAGGGCTGAGGATGAGAGGAGTGGGGTTAATTACATGGATTGGATTACTAATGTGCCACTGGGGTGAGGAACATGTAATTGGAGATAATGGAGAACAGGATTGAGGAAGAGAGAGGCAGTGGTAATGGAGTACTACAAAGAAGAAGAAGGTGTTGGGGTAATGTTACATTTAGGATGAGGATTTAATGGAGTACTGGGATGATGAAGAGGCAGGAAACAGTAATGTCACTTGGCCTCATTATAACATTGCCGGTCCGGTAACAATGATGCCGGTAAGCTTACCGGCACCCTTGTTACTGGACCGGCAAAGTACAAGTTTGCAGCCGGCATGCCCTTCTGCCCACCAGGTCTGGCCTGGCAGCTGGAACAGCACCCGCCCTCAGACTTCGATGGATGCACCGGCACAGTTGCACACAGTGCCGGTGCATCCGTCCTCCCCGTTCCCATTGAGTGCTATGGGACACAAATTGGAATGCAGAGTTACTTCTTGTGACGCCTGGCTTCAGGGGCCGCCGGGGCTGTAATGCCCCGGTGATTCGCCATTGCCAGGCACTGGAAAAAAAGCATAACTCCATCGGCAGCCTGCCGTTTTTACCAGCACTGCTACCGCCGGAGGTATAATGAGGCCCACTGATTACTAATGGGTTATTGGGATGAGATGGATAGAGGTGAGGTAAGGCAACAGGGTTGGGAGACAAGACTTGGATCCTGCCAGTGTACATCTCAAGAGACCCAAAGGTAGTCCTGTGGTGCAGCCGATGTAAAATAATATTTTGAAATGAACCAGGCACGAGAAGTCTCTCCTAATGAGATTTGGGATGCCTTAATGCAGTCATACGGGGGACGCTGATTTCGGCGGGAATAGATTTTAGGGAGAATTCTCCAGAATGGCAAATTTACCTTACCTACTGAGTCCCTAAGCAGCTTTGCTGGATTTCTAGGATTAATTTTGTTCACCTGGTAAGAGTGTGAGCCTTTTTCCCACTCTTACATGTGTTTTGCTGTGTCTGTTTAACATTTTTTGTTTTCATAGACTGTGGAGCCTCACCTACTCCATAGGCAGCATTTTTTTACTGTTTGTTACACAGCAGCTTCAGTGCAGTGACACAGGGTTGTCTTTTAGACTTCCAAACACAGACTCCATTTTCTGGGACTGACTACTGTCTCCTAGAACATGTAAAGTTGCCATTGACGTTATTAGTCTGTTTAAAATCCACAAACCCAGTGCCAACTATCTTACATAGAGTACTGCAAAGGGTAAATACTTATCTGTTTTTGTCCGTTTCTCTTGGAGCATTGTTTCACTCCCTTTTCATCAAGACTTGGCTGCTGGCAGTGCTAACTACCCTATTTTTCCTACCGAGGTTATCTTAAATAAACTTGGTATTGTTTTAGGTTATCTTGGTAGCCTCGAACTTAAAGCCGCTGGACCATATATGTTTTTATACGGTTCCGGCTGGGTTTATTCGCCATTTCTTTTTGAAAATATCATTCTTGTGTTTTACTCTGCGGGCCAAACCAGGTTTGATTCCTTTGTTCACCGTCTTTTCGCAGGCTTCTCTGCAGAAGCCCTCCTTAGGTGCCTGAAAGTCTGGGTAGGCAGGATGTGAGGGAGGGGTTTTAGGACCCCTGCAATGGGTTCCCTTGGTAACCCAAGTCACACTCCTGCTTGATTGGCTAGGTGACTGTCCCACCAGGACAGCCACCCTGCTGCGTGATTGACAGCCAAGCTGTGTGAATGGGGAAAAACTACATAAAAAGCACTTCTCTGGGACTGGAAAGGCAGAGTCGCCACTGGAACGAAAGAACCGACGAGGAGCTGACAGAAGAGGACCCCTACAATGACTGAACCACCCGATGAAGCCCTGCTGCAGGTCCGAATCTTCAGACTCCAAAAACAGAGAAGATCTACGAGGAATCTTCTTCTCCTGAGCTGGTGGGACCAACCAGTTCACCCAAATTGCATGTCAGGACTCCCTCCTCTGGTCGAATTTGCTGTACAGAGTTACAGTGAACCGGATAGCCAGGAAGGTCAGACCATGCTTGGGTTTTAAGGAGCACACCTTTTATTTGTTGCTTTGCTCTGCTGCTGGTTTCTTCTCTGGGCAGTGCAGGACCCTCCAGTCTTCCTACTTCATGTCAGTCCAACAGTCACCTCAGGAACCGTGAGCCTGCAGGACCTGCCAGGAACGTCAGTCTCAGCTACAGCTTCTTCTCCATTTAAAGTTACTTTGCAAATCCAGTTGTTCGTTTCGTCCAGCCGCGGTGAAGGTGTGTGAAATCTTTCGCCAATCCGAGGGCTTGTCCTTCTCTACTCTTTAAAGTAACTTTTCTGCCGACCAACTTCGTCCACAACTCTTGGCAAAGACTTAACCGCAAACTACCCTGAACTGTGTGAGCTTGAGAATAATACATTTGTCCTATTGACTTTGGCCCTAAGCCTTTTTGATTTGATTCCATCACTGTAGTTCCTCTTTCTAGATTGCCCTGTTTACTTACCTGGTGGTGCTGCTCAATTTGTATCTAACTTTGTCTTTCCCTCCCTTTTTAAATTATTGGAGTGCCATTTTGCGCACACTTCATTTTTTAGCTTAACCTGTCAAGAATCTATTGGGAGTGGTGTGGTGTATTAAGAGTGTGATTTTTTAACTGCTTTACTTTAGTGAGATGTTATACAACTGTTGTGCAAATAAATGTATATTCTTTTACTCAGAACCTTGAGTCAGTGTTTGTTTGTATCATAGTAATTGCTGCCCTCTGTGTAACTATTGATACTGCTCACTGAGATAGGTCTGGCTGCTCAGCCATCGCTACCAGTTTACTGTGTAGTACAGGCTTGTACCAAAGGTGAATTTATACTGTCACTTGTAGTCTTAATTGTGTGTGGTGTTCCCAAAGGGTACTGTATATAAATCTGCCTAACAATAGCAATGGTCAGGATGCACAAAGATGAGCAGACTATACTAGAGGGGAGCTTAAAACTGGGAGAAGCAACATCACAGGACAGGCTCTAGTAGAGCCTGGGGACAAATGACTCGCCTGAGAGTGCATCTCAATGCAATCTATATCAACAAGAAAGAGACATGCCTGCTAAATAAGAAGCAGAAATACTATGAAAAGTGTAACAAAACTAACTGGATGCATGCCCATTACTTGAGCCGGTGGGAAAGTGCAGGATACATAACATCGATAAGGGATGAGTTTGGGTAACCTCAGGAGTCACGAAGAGGGGAAACAAGGCAATTTCACTCATTTTATAGCATCATGTACTCAGCCGAGGATCATAACAGAGATGAGCAACAGGCATAAATGGAGGCATCAGGCCTTGAGAGTACATTTGCAAACAGTCCACGGCATTGCTCATATATAATAGTTAAAATAGTTGGATGTGACATACCGCAGCATGTTTAAGATATTTCTAATGAAAAGAACATGTACATATACCTTTATCTGTGAATAGTACTTTATATTTGAAACTAGTTTTGAATATTTACCTTTGCAATTCTTTTAAAACAATATCGTTGTTATGATGCACATGTTTGTGTAAGCATCCTCCAAATATATATGCGGTACATTATTTTACATTATGTCATGAAGTTTTTTCAAAAATGTGTTTTGAAAACAAACAATGGTATGTACTTTCACTTCTGTTTTTTAAATAATCTTTCTGTATCGAGTAAACTTGCATGATTAATCATAAGTAATCACTAACATAATTTTCGATTTATTAATAGAACAAACAGTTACATTTAGTAAAGATAATGTGATGCACCAAACACATGTTGCACCACAATGTCTGTGAGATGTGGAAGTGAATTATTTCGAAAAGGCCATCGGTGTACCTCAGAATGTGATACCATCCTAAGGATATTATGCGGTAGAGTGCACACTGGGCCAGGCCACATTTCAGGTCAAGTGGATGTTGTTGGTGGGTTGGTGGAGCCTGGGGTTTGAACGAGCCTTGTGTCTAAGGCAGATCTGCCATAACTTGCATCCCCAACATGAGAGGCTTAAGGTGACACACATCAATATACACCTCTCTAAAAATATTTTAAGAAAACATTATAGTTCTTTTCTAAATGTTAAAAGAAGAATTTTGAAGAACTAACATACAGTACTGAAACGGCATGACACATCTACAGTTATATAACATGTTAAAATTAATGGAGGGGCCCACCAGTCCGATTATGGGGTTATAATGGACACTGGACCAGGTCATAGGTCATATCTGGTGGCTATTGCGGCTGGCCTGGTGGCATCTGGGGCATGGCTGAACCTCATGCACCAGGAGATTCAGCCATAACTTGCATGTCAGCATGCCCTGCATAAAGTGACACACATAGATGTGTGCTGCAAGAGATATGTTTGTGAATGCAACACGATAATTCTTTCCTATATGTTAGATAGGGAATGTGTATTAACTTGCATACAGTGATGCAGTATTATAAAACACGCCTTCGAAATGTAGTGAGCAAACTTTGTTAAAGGGACATTATGGTTAGGTTGCCCCAATAAAAACATGTGAAATTCAGTGGAAACACTTTTGTAAGGCAACATTATGGCTGTAGCAATCAATTAAAAAAAACACATACATTCAGCAGTTATATTAAGATGTGCAACCACAACATGAGTAGGGTAAAACAACTAATAGCTCTTTACAGTGCTTTCTAAAGATAGTAGCCAAATAGAAGTCAAATTTAACGTGCTTGACTACTCTAAATCGCCAATGCTACCCGTCACCTGTTGAATCCTGCAGTGTTCCATTTTCTTCCCAGTGAGCTTCAATCTATACACAGAGCTGCTGGGAGCCCTCTGAGGCAAACACAACATCCAGATCCACAAATGTGCTGATGACACACAGCTATACCTCAGGATGGACTCCATCAAGGACGTCTACAGGCATAAAACCTGCCTCTCACTGATCCAGCTTTGGATGTCCAGTGCATACTTGAAGCTCAACCTTTCCAAGACCGAATTCCTACTCCTCACCAACAACACTGAACACTCAGACATACACACCTGACTATCAGTCATGAACCCAGAGGGCTTTCACACAAGCTCACCTCCTGCGCCAAGTTCCTTGGGTTCCACATCGACAAACATCTCTCCTTCAAGACATACATAGCTAAGAAAACTCAGACAGCTTGGTATCAGCTCTCCCTCCTGTGGAAAATCAAGCCTTTCCTCCCTCAGGACAACTTGACATTCACCGTTCAAGCCCTGGTCCTATCCCACCTGGATGAGAGCAATGCCCTACTCAAAGGCCTCCTGTTGTCCTCCCTTGTGCCCCTGAGAAGTGTCATACGCATGGCCCCACACCACCTCAAGGGTCTGCGCAGATACAACCAAATCACCCGGGCCCTCATCGGTCTTCACTGGCTCCCATTGCACGCACAAATCACCATCAAGTCTTGCTGAATCATATACAAGTCAGTCGCCCTCAAGTCATCGCGCCCCCATGCAGAGAAACTCAGCATATCTGGCAGACAGCGGACCACCAGAAGCCAGGAAACTTGCAGACTTGAAACACGGTGCTGCAAAAAGAAAAAATAACAGCATATTCAGCCCACGCCCGAAGAATATGGAACCTCCTGCCCATCAGTATTCGCATCGCCACCATACTCCTACAATTCAGAAAATAACTCTAGACCCACCTCTTCAAGGAGTCCCTCCTCCTCAAGACCTAGGCCATCATGTCATCCTGCGCCACCTGATTTGCTAGACGTCATCCACCCCACTGCTCCCCACGACCCTGTACACCTGTACCCCTCATCTGTGTCCCTCTGTATCCTAGCACCCGCTATATATCTGCTCTGATGTTACCTCTGAACAGTGATCCATTAAGCATCTATAATGTTGTATACATCTGTAAGCAAAACATAAAGGTGATGGCTGGAAGGTTTTAATTAATCATAACCACAGGCATAGCTCTGGGCAAACCTCCTGAGCATTGTTTTTCAGCCTGCCAAGCCATTATAGAAGGGGAAAAACCATATGCAAATCAGGCTTGGTCCTACCCCAAAAGGGGCAGTCCAGCACGAGCAGCTAGGTCACATCCCTTCTGCACGAGACCACAAGTATTCCCAGGCATGTTTCAGCCTTGTTGGGCATCATCAGTGAGGAGTACCTTGGGTCTCTAGACCAGGTAGATTCGGGACCCACATCTGGGCATACCCTTCCCACTCGGGGTGACTTTAGCAGAACAAAAAAGTGATGGCTGGAAGGTTTTGAATTAATCATAACCACGGGCATAGCTCTGGGGAACCCTCCAGACCATCGCTTTTCATTCTGCCAAGCCATTACAGAAGGGGAAAAACCATATGCAAATCAGGCTTGGTCCTACCCCCAAAAGGGGCTGTCTAGCCCAAACCCCCAAAAGGGGCTGTCTAGCCCAAACTGCTAGGTCACACCCCTTATGCATGAGACCACAGGCATCACCAGACATGTTTCAGCCTTGTTGGGCATCATCAGTGAGGAGTAGCTTAGGTCTGTAGTGGTTACAGTTTGTCTCACTATGTGGGAGAGGGTATGCCCAGACGTGGGTCCCTTGCTAGCACCTCACTGAGGAGGCCCAACAAGGCCGAAACATGACTGCAGTTGCTTGTGTTTCCGTGCAGACGGGACCTGGCCTAGCAGTATCGACTGGGCTGCTACCATTGGTGGCAGTACCTGACTGATTTGAATATGGCTGGATCCCTTTTGCAATGGTGCAGACGGGCTAAAAAACGGTGGTGCAGAAAGTCGCCCAGAGCAATGCCAGTGGTTCAGATTCATTCAAAACCTTCCACCCATCACTTTTGTGAATACAGTTTGTCTCACTATGTGAGAGAGGGTATGCCGAGACGTGGGTCCCTTGCTTGCTGTGCCATAGGGAACCAAGCTACACCTCACTGAGGAGGCCCAACAAGGCCGAAACATGTCTATGGTTTCTTGTGTTTCTGTGCAGAGGGTACCTGGCCTAGCAATTCGGGCTGGGCTGCTACCATTGGTGGCAGTACCTGACTGATTTGCATATGGCTGGATCCCTTTTGCAATGGTGCAGACGGGCTAAAAAACAGTGGTGAGGAAAGTCGGCCAGAGCAATGCCAGTGGTTCAGATTCATTCAAAACCTTCCAGCCATCAATTTTGTGGTTACAGTTTGTCTCACTATTGACAGAGGGTCCCTTGCTCGCTGTGCCATAGGGAACCAAGCTGTACCTCACTGAGGAAGCCCAACAAAGCCAAAACATGTCTGGGGTTGCTTGTGTTTCCATGTAGAGGGTACCTGGCCTAGCAGTTCGGCCTGTGCTGCTACCATTGGTGGCAGTATCTGACTGATTTGCATATGGATGTACCCCTTTTGCAATGGCACAGACAGGCTAAAAAACAGTGGTGTGGAAGGTTGCCCAGAACAATGCCAGTGGTTCAGAGTCATTCAAAACCTCCCACCCAACACTTTTGTGTTTACAGTATACCTCTGTAAAACACTCTTCTGTCTATCTGTATTGTTGCATACCTCTGGAAAGTAATCTCAAAGCAAGGTCCTCTCTAAAAAAATACCATAATTATAATTATAATCAACGTTGAAAAGACACACAATGCAGAAATTGCCAACTTGGAAATGGATATTAATGTAGCTGATCTGATGGAAGAAGAAAAGAAGCCTAAAGAAAAATTGTCTATTTGATTATGAAACATATCAGTCTAGGAAATTAGCACACATTGCTCTGCGAAAATGAGGCATATGAGATTGTATGAGTGTAAACATTTCCAAAGTGTTTTAACAATCTAAGACAGCTATCCAAATCCCAAGACAAGCTGACAGAAACAACAGAAGAGAAATCGGACACACTGACCATCTCTACAGCTGCTGCTAAAGAGCGCAAACATGAAGCAACTCCAAAATGCATTAATTTAATAGAAGAGATACAACTGTTTTATTATGACGAGAATCATTCCAACAAAGAAAGAGCCAGAGTGAAATTAAGAGAAATTGTAAAAATGTCTAGAGGTCTATGATAGAATAGTAACAAAACCACAGAGTCGTGAATTGAAACGTGAACTTGGAAAACAAGAAAGCACCGGCCAAGAATAAATGATTGAGGAATTAAAAATACCCACCTATCTAGAAGAATCTTGACAGAGGATCGTATCCTTGTTGTGAATAAAGGTCTCGTATTCTACCTAGAGATGGAACTAGATTCCACACAGACACAAGTACATCTGTTCCGATATTTAAGGAAAGTGAAGCCAAATCGTTTTCCCCCAATAATCCCAAGAAAACAGTTGGTACAATTGAATTGCAAGGGGGAAAACATTCATCAAGCTCCTGAAGCTTGATGAACAATTATAAGAGTAATCAAGTCAATAGCAGTGAAATAATTGCAACTTCTTCTTTAGGATCGAGAGCCCAAAAGCCTTTCTCCTTTGTCTACTGAATGAAAGATACATGTTTTCCCCCTTACATCCTTGAATATTTTAAATGGTTTCACAATACTCATATACTAAATCAAAATGTAATGATTTTGCAAATGTATCTCTATATTTCTTCCCACTTGCTGATATCTGACTTCTGATGTATTACGGAAAACAGCTTCAGGTTGACTTGCTTTCTTTTTTTAATAGTGCACAGGAGTAATGTACACTCCTGCTCTGCTTGGTCCACGTAGCTAGAAGAACTACTATTTGAGTATGTCTAGAGTATAGTTTGCAGAAAGTAGACTTTTTCAATTATGACAAAGAAGAACTCTTACCATGTGATATGTATGCTTTTTAGATGTGGCAGAATGAGGTTTTACCTCCATCTTGATCATAATACATTTGCCAAAGTTCTGCTTGGGTCATATTTATTATTAATGTTGGCGTTTAGGTAGGGCTTTGCCTGAACTATAAAACAGAACTATTGACATAGAAGTGCAAATGGGAGGGAGATGGAATGTGAAAAACGAGACAGAGCATGTGCATATTGTTTGGTATTTTAATCACTGAGACAAAGACCCCAGTCTGACCCATACAGTGGGTGATTTGGTACCCAAGGGGACAGGTGAATCAATGAGTTAAGTAATGCTGGGCCTACAAACAGAACAAGGAAGATCACCTGGCTACTTCCTGTTAGGGATAATTCTCTACATGTGCTAATCTCCCTTACCTTTTGAGACCCCCAGCAAATTTGCTGGATTTCTAGGATTTGTTTTTTTTACATGGGAAGAGTATGAGCCTTTTTTCCCAGTCTTCCTTGTATTTTGGATGTGTTTTACTTTTGTGTTCTTTGGTTGTGGAGTTTTAAAACAACTCCAATGGCATCATCTTTTTCCGTGTGTCACACAGCACCTTCAGTGCAGTGGTACAGGGATGTCTTTTAGACTCCCCAAGGTTTAAATACTTCTCTGGGACTGACTACTGTCTCCGAGAGCATGTAAAGTTAAATTGACTTTACTAGTCTCTTTAAATGTACTGACCCAGCACACACTATCTTCCTATAGCGTGCTGTAGTGGTTGCCTAGCTTCCCCTGAGTCAAACAACTCATGTAAAAGTCAAATATTACCCTTTCCTACTTCAAATGGCTGGTGGCAGTGGTTTAGATCAACTACCATGATTTTTCCCGACCGCTAACAACGGTAGCTAAAAATCGGGTCAGCCATGTTTTTCAATATGGCGCCCAAGACCTATCTGTAAAAACAGATTCTGGTCAACTTTTTTTGCCATTTATTTTAGGAAAGGTCCTTCTTGTGTTTGTCTCTGCATGCCAAACCAGGTTTGGTCCCTTTGTTCTTTGGCCTTTGGCGGGCTTCAGTGCTGAAGCCCTACTCTGGTGCCCGAGTGTCTGGGGTGGACAGGAAGTGAGGGAGGTGCCAGAAACTCCCTTTGTTTAGTCTCATGGGAGACCTGAATGCACTCTGATGTGATTAGCCGGTTGGCTGTCCGGCAAGGATAGCTACCCTGCTGTGTGAGTGCCAGCCAGGCTGGAATGAATGGGGGAAAACTGTTTAAAATCAGGTCTCTGGGACTTGGAAAGCAGAGTCGACCACTGAAACGAAAGAACTGAAGATGTGCTGAAGGAAGAGGACTGCTGCAACTCCTGGACGACTGGTGAAGCCCTGCTGCTGGTCCGAATTGCCATTGGCAGAGAAGCCCTTCAAGGTTAACCTCTTCCCTTGAGTTTGGTGGGAACAACCAACTTGCAAGCCACCTGGACATCATCCCCATCTGGTCGAATTTTCATCAGAGTGCTGTTGAAAACGGGTTAACCAGAGGGAAGGATACCAGCTCGTGGACTTTAAACCGACTTCTTGCTACAGCTTTTGGCCTCATCCCTGGGCAGTGCAGGAACCTCCCAATGTCTTCCTTCTTCTCCCCACGACTGAAGATCAGGAACAGCGAGATCTGCTTGAACTGCCAGGAACAACTGCCTCAGCTACAGCTTTCTTCATTGACAAGCTACTGTGCAAATGCGGTGCGGAAATCTTTTCGGTCATCGAGAAAGTGTGTGAAACTTTCCTTAACTACGAAGGCTTGTCCTTCCCTTAACATTCGTCAAATTTTTTGCCTAGCCAAATTCTTCTAATCTCCGCGGAAAAGACTTAACCGTTAAAATACTCTGAACCATTGACTTTGGCCCAGGCCTATTGAGAAGAATTTCTGGTTGTATCTAACTGAAACCCTTTGCCCTGCCTATGCATGTATTTGGGCTGTCGATTCTTATAACCTTGTCTTTGTAATCCTTTAATAAGCATCTGAAATGCCATTTGCTCCCACTTCATTTGGAGTTAAACTTGTTCATTTACTTACCGGTCGTATTTTTGTGGTTTATTAGTATGTGATATTGGGCTGCTATGCTAGTGTAATGTTTTCTAACTGACTGAGTAAATAAATGTATATTCTTTTACCAAGAAACCTTGACTAGTGGATATTTTAATCACTGTGATTATTGGTCCTTTGTGTAACTTGTTCTACTGCTCATTTAAATTCTTGTGATAAGTCTGGCTGCTCAGCCATCACTACCACATTACTGTGTAGTACAGGCTTGTACCAAAGGTGAAATTGTGCTTACACTTGTAGTCCTAATTACCTGTAGTGTTCCCAAAGGGTACTGCATGTGATTCTGCCTAACACTTCCACCATACCAATATCCTGGGGGCAAGTGATTGTCATATTACACCACATTATTATCTGGCTGCATAAGAAAGATGTGTACGACTATAACCCAAGTCCCTTATGGATGCAACATATCTGCATGCCCTTTAAGCCAGGCCCTCTTTGATGAAATAGTGTTTGGGTGGAAATATTAATATAGACAGAATCAGACAGTAGAGAGGTACACCACGGTGGTGCAAGTCCAGGAGAGGCACAAAGAAGCTGATGAGTGAGTGGGATCCGCCTGCTTCTTGTTTCACGGTGCTGGCATTCCCATGTTCCTGTGTGAGAATTCTCTAAAAGTCAATATGGTGGACTGACTGGAAGAAAAGAGGAGAATCAGGAATGGGTGGAGGAGAAGGTCTTGGCTGTAAAGTTGAGGAAGGTTTGCCTTTAGAAAGAGAGTATGAAGGTCTCTGGGTCAAAAGAGGAGGTTTGCGACTGCAGTGAGTGATATGCAAATTTAAGAGAGATGTGGAGAGAATGGGTGGCTAGTGATAGGGAATGTTACAGTGGTAAAAATAAATGGTGTCTCAAGGCTACTAAAGGGAAGAAACCCATAAGGAGATAGAGTTTAAGGAGGAAGAGGTATTTAAAAGTAGGGTAAAGGAGAAAAGTAGACAGAGGAGGAAGGTTGTACAAGAGTGTGTGTGAAACCCAGAGAAAGTAGATGGTAAAGAGGCAACTGCCACATACAAATGATGAGTGGGAGGAATGAGCACATGCTAGAGCATCACAAGGGAACGGGAAAAGACATAGACAAGATAGAAAACATGAATAAGATGAGAGAGAATATGATTGATTGATTGATTAATTGATTGATTGTTTAATTATTTATTTGTATAGTGCCTATACAAAATGTGTTTCAAAGCGCTTCAAGGAGGAAGGGAGCATTGGAAAATACAGTTACATTCTTACAGGTCCTTGAAACAAATCAGAACGAGACAAAAAAACTATCATATCATAACAGATAGTAGAAGTCCGTGAAACAATAAGGGAGAGGTGAGGAAGGGAAAAAGGAGACAATAATAGCAGTAACATTACTATGCCTGACGGCAATTGTTGCAGTGGGAGAATGACAAGAGGAGAGGGAGGAAGGGAGGTGAGGGGGAGGGGAGAGAGCGGAAGAGGAGAGGAACAAAAAAGTTCCTTTTAGAGGAACTAAAAGGTCAGCGACTGAATCAAGGTAGTGCAGGGGAGAGAGAGGGAGGAGAGGACAAGAAGGAAAGGAGGGGGAGACAAGCTGTTATCAGAGGTCAAGGGAACAGTGATAAGAGTAAGTGCGTTAGTGATAGAAGGTGAAAGGGGGAAGGGGAGGGGAAGATGGCTGCAGAAGGCAAGCAACTGCAATTACTATGCCTGACTGCTATTGAGGTGGTGCCAAACTTACACAGGACAGGGGTGGGTGAGGAGAAGGGGAGGGAAGTTGCTGCAAAAAAATTCAAAATTCGGCCACACGCATCATCTTTCAGATGAAACGCTTGGAACCAACTACTGCAGCACGGAATGGACTACATTGGTTACCAGTGGCAGCTCGCATTCAATTTAAACTACTGACGACATTTACGGGAATGCTCCTGTGTATCTGAATTTTATTTTAAAATGTCTTTATTGGCATTTACGGTTATATTTCGAACCATTACAATCATGGTTTATGTCAATGCATGAATTACGAATCACTTATGCCTTATAAAGGTATGGATAACATTGAACAACAAACAAAATAAACAAAGAGAGAAAAGGAAGAAACCAAAAGGGGGGGGGGAGAAAAACAAGTAACAGTGGTAACAGTGACTGTCCTTTGAACTCTGAGTTGTCGTAATCCTTGTTTCTGTGGGCGAACCCCAGTCTCTAGTCCATTGGGTTCTGACTGGTCTTCGCGGTACCCGGGGGGGAGTGTGTGTAGAATGGATGCTACAGTGCATGGGTTAGGCCATTGCGCCGGTTGCGGGGGGTTGATTCAGGGGGGTTTATGGCTCATCGAGAAGATCATGTCTCTCAGGAGGGTCTTCCAGGCCTCCAGTGTGGTGCTCGAGTCTTCCCCACCCCGGTTATTCCCTTCCTCCCATGCTCTAGTTTCTGCTGCCGTCCATCTTTCCATCTCCCTTATCCAAGGTTCATACCTGGGGCCTGCTGAGGATTTCCAGGCCATTGCTATCGTTCTTTTTATAAGCACACATGCTATGTCCATTAGCTTCACAAAGTGCTTGATTTTGCTCAGCCTCGGGTAGGTGCCTAGGAGGCACTCTTTCGGTGTCCATTCGTATACCTCTAGGCCAGCTTTCCTACAGGTCTGTTCAGCGGCGAACCATAGCTTCTGAGACTTAGGGCAGGTCCAAAACATGTGGATCATGTCAGCATGGTCAGAGGGGCACCATGGGCATGTCGGGCTGACTTTGTCATTGAAGGTAGATACTCTATGTGGGGACATGTAGGTCCTATAGAGGACGTTGAGTTGTATTAGCCTGAATCTGGCATTCCTAGATATCTCCTTCGGGTATGATAGGGCTCTCGACCATTCTTCCTCCGTAATTTCGGTCCCCAGATCGGATTCCCATTTCTCTTTCAAACATGTACTTCTTGGGTTAGGCCTGTCATTTATTTGGGTGTATAGCCTTGATGTTGGTTTCCAGCCATCGCTAACTCCGTGCATCTCCTGGATCAGGGCGTGTGTTTCAGGCTCCTCGGGCCATACATTCCATATCACCTTGGCGCTAAATTTCACCTTTAGGTACCATAAGTAGTGGCTCGGGGTGAGCCCGTCATTGCCTTGTAGTGATTCGAAGTCTCTGAATTGCCCTTCCTCAAACATATCTCCCCACGTATAGATGCCAAAGTTCTCCCATCTCCTCATTGTTGGTAGGTCACCGGGGGCTTTACATACGTAGGCTAGAATGGGAATCTCGGGTGAGTACGGGTGCTGCAGTCCCAGCATAGAGCTGACCTTTTTCCATACCTGTCGACCCACCTGCACCATTATGGGCGGGTCAGGAGGCCCCATTTTGTTGTTCCATATTAGTTCTTTAGGATGCCGGGGTGATGTTAGTTGGCAGAGAAGGTTCGTCTCGGCCGAGGGCTCGTCGCTCAGCCATTTGGCTACATGTGTTAGTTGTGCCGCTAGATAATATCTTTGGAAGTCGGGCAGTTGGATGCCTCCTGCGGAGTAGGGAAGTGTGAGGATGTTCAGTGTAATCCTGTGTCTGGTTCGTCCCCAAAGAAAATCTCTGGTCAGGGATTCCAGCTTCCTGAAGAAGGATGGGGGGATGTAGAAAGTTATATTGGTGAAGTAATAGAGGACTCTAGGTAATATTATCATTTTAGTTATTGCAGCTCTGCCCATCACAGAAAGCGGTAGTTTCGACCAAAATTTGAAAGATCTCCGCACCCCCGATAAGGCTGCTTCAGTGTTGCATTCGTGAGTGGAGATTGGTGTGTGCTTGATGGCGATGCCCAGGTAGCGGAAGGACTCAACTTGCCACTGAATCCCAATCTTGGGGAGTTCTTCTGTGCTCCTTCCCCTGAGGCCAGCCAGAGGGAAGGCGGATGATTTCTGTCGACTGAACTTTATACCTGAGTATTTCGAGAAGTTATCTAAGATGTCTAGAGCTATCGGGGCATTCACCTGGGGGTCACGAAGATATAAAAGAACATCATCTGCATACCGGGAGATGATGTTGTCTGTACCACCAATACTTATGCCCGCATCGAACAGCTGTTTCCTGAAATAAATTGCTACTGGTTCCAGACCTAGAATGTACAGCATTGGCAGAATGTACAGCATTGGCGAGAGCGGGCATCCCTGTCTGGTCCCCCTCTGAATAGCCCAGGCCCTTGACACCCAGCCCCCCGTCTTAACTCTTGCCACTGGGTTGTTATAGAGTACCTTGACCCATCGGATAAAGCATTCTCCCATTCCAAACTCTCTCAAGGTTTCGATTAGCCACTCCCAGAAAATCGAGTCAAAAGCCTTAATGGCATCTAGCGAGAGTACCGCTAGGTCCTCTTTGCATTCCTCTGTTTGTGCCATTATGTGCTGGAGCCTTCTCAGGTTGGCTGTAGTGTTGCGTCCGGGGACAAAGCCGCATTGGTCTACATGTACCAGGGAACCTATCACCTCTGTATCCTAGCACCCGCTATATATCTGCTCTGATGTTACCTCTGAACAGTGATCCATTAAGCATCTATAATGTTGTATACATCTGTAAGCAAAACATAAAGGTGATGGCTGGAAGGTTTTAATTAATCATAACCACAGGCATAGCTCTGGGCAAACCTCCTGAGCATTGTTTTTCAGCCTGCCAAGCCATTATAGAAGGGGAAAAACCATATGCAAATCAGGCTTGGTCCTACCCCAAAAGGGGCAGTCCAGCACGAGCAGCTAGGTCACATCCCTTCTGCACGAGACCACAAGTATTCCCAGGCATGTTTCAGCCTTGTTGGGCATCATCAGTGAGGAGTACCTTGGGTCTCTAGACCAGGTAGATTCGGGACCCACATCTGGGCATACCCTTCCCACTCGGGGTGACTTTAGCAGAACAAAAAAGTGATGGCTGGAAGGTTTTGAATTAATCATAACCACGGGCATAGCTCTGGGGAACCCTCCAGACCATCGCTTTTCATTCTGCCAAGCCATTACAGAAGGGGAAAAACCATATGCAAATCAGGCTTGGTCCTACCCCCAAAAGGGGCTGTCTAGCCCAAACCCCCAAAAGGGGCTGTCTAGCCCAAACTGCTAGGTCACACCCCTTCTGCATGAGACCACAGGCATCACCAGACATGTTTCAGCCTTGTTGGGCATCATCAGTGAGGAGTAGCTTGGGTCTGTAGTGGTTACAGTTTGTCTCACTATGTGGGAGAGGGTATGCCCAGACGTGGGTCCCTTGCTAGCACCTCACTGAGGAGGCCCAACAAGGCCGAAACATGTCTGCAGTTGCTTGTGTTTCCGTGCAGACGGGACCTGGCCTAGCAGTATCGACTGGGCTGCTACCATTGGTGGCAGTACCTGACTGATTTGAATATGGCTGGATCCCTTTTGCAATGGTGCAGACGGGCTAAAAAACAGTGGTGAGGAAAGTCGGCCAGAGCAATGCCAGTGGTTCAGATTCATTCAAAACCTTCCAGCCATCAATTTTGTGGTTACAGTTTGTCTCACTATTGACAGAGGGTCCCTTGCTCGCTGTGCCATAGGGAACCAAGCTGTACCTCACTGAGGAAGCCCAACAAAGCCAAAACATGTCTGGGGTTGCTTGTGTTTCCATGTAGAGGGTACCTGGCCTAGCAGTTCGGCCTGTGCTGCTACCATTGGTGGCAGTATCTGACTGATTTGCATATGGATGTACCCCTTTTGCAATGGCACAGACAGGCTAAAAAACAGTGGTGTGGAAGGTTGCCCAGAACAATGCCAGTGGTTCAGATTCATTCAAAACCTCCCACCCAACACTTTTGTGTTTACAGTATACCTCTGTAAAACACTCTTCTGTCTATCTGTATTGTTGCATACCTCTGGAAAGTAATCTCAAAGCAAGGTCCTCTCTAAAAAAATACCATAATTATAATTATAATCAACGTTGAAAAGACACACAATGCAGAAATTGCCAACTTGGAAATGGATATTAATGTAGCTGATCTGATGGAAGAAGAAAAGAAGCCTAAAGAAAAATTGTCTATTTGATTATGAAACATATCAGTCTAGGAAATTAGCACACATTGCTCTGCGAAAATGAGGCATATGAGATTGTATGAGTGTAAACATTTCCAAAGTGTTTTAACAATCTAAGACAGCTATCCAAATCCCAAGACAAGCTGACAGAAACAACAGAAGAGAAATCGGACACACTGACCATCTCTACAGCTGCTGCTAAAGAGCGCAAACATGAAGCAACTCCAAAATGCATTAATTTAATAGAAGAGATACAACTGTTTTATTATGACGAGAATCATTCCAACAAAGAAAGAGCCAGAGTGAAATTAAGAGAAATTGTAAAAATGTCTAGAGGTCTATGATAGAATAGAAACAAAACCACAGAGTCGTGAATTGAAACGTGAACTTGGAAAACAAGAAAGCACCGGCCAAGAATAAATGATTGAGGAATTAAAAATACCCACCTATCTAGAAGAATCTTGACAGAGGATCGTATCCTTGTTGTGAATAAAGGTCTCGTATTCTACCTAGAGATGGAACTAGATTCCACACAGACACAAGTACATCTGTTCCGATATTTAAGGAAAGTGAAGCCAAATCGTTTTCCCCCAATAATCCCAAGAAAACAGTTGGTACAATTGAATTGCAAGGGGGAAAACATTCATCAAGCTCCTGAAGCTTGATGAACAATTAATAGAGTAATCAAGTCAATAGCAGTGAAATAATTGCAACTTCTTCTTTAGGATCGAGAGCCCAAAAGCCTTTCTCCTTTGTCTACTGAATGAAAGATACATGTTTTCCCCCTTACATCCTTGAATATTTTAAATGGTTTCACAATACTCATATACTAAATCAAAATGTAATGATTTTGCAAATGTATCTCTATATTTCTTCCCACTTGCTGATATCTGACTTCTGATGTATTATGGAAAACAGCTTCAGGTTGACTTGCTTTCTTTTTTTAATAGTGCACAGGAGTAATGTACACTCCTGCTCTGCTTGGTCCACGTAGCTAGAAGAACTACTATTTGAGTATGTCTAGAGTATAGTTTGCAGCAAGTAGACTTTTTCAATTATGACAAAGAAGAACTCTTACCATGTGATATGTATGCTTTTTAGATGTGGCAGAATGAGGTTTTACCTCCATCTTGATCATAATACATTTGCCAAAGTTCTGCTTGGGTCATATTTATTATTAATGTTGGCGTTTAGGTAGGGCTTTGCCTGAACTATAAAACAGAACTATTGACATAGAAGTGCAAATGGGAGGGAGATGGAATGTGAAAAACGAGACAGAGCATGTGCATATTGTTTGGTATTTTAATCACTGAGACAAAGACCCCAGTCTGACCCATACAGTGGGTGATTTGGTACCCAAGGGGACAGGTGAATCAATGAGTTAAGTAATGCTGGGCCTACAAACAGAACAAGGAAGATCACCTGGCTACTTCCTGTTAGGGATAATTCTCTACATGTGCTAATCTCCCTTACCTTTTGAGACCCCCAGCAAATTTGCTGGATTTCTAGGATTTGTTTTTTTTACATGGGAAGAGTATGAGCCTTTTTTCCCAGTCTTCCTTGTATTTTGGATGTGTTTTACTTTTGTGTTCTTTGGTTGTGGAGTTTTAAAACAACTCCAATGGCATCATCTTTTTCCGTGTGTCACACAGCACCTTCAGTGCAGTGGTACAGGGATGTCTTTTAGACTCCCCAAGGTTTAAATACTTCTCTGGGACTGACTACTGTCTCCGAGAGCATGTAAAGTTAAATTGACTTTACTAGTCTCTTTAAATGTACTGACCCAGCACACACTATCTTCCTATAGCGTGCTGTAGTGGTTGCCTAGCTTCCCCTGAGTCAAAAAACTCATGTAAAAGTCAAATATTACCCTTTCCTACTTCAAATGGCTGATGGCAGTGGTTTAGATCAACTACCATGATTTTTCCCGACCGCTAACAACGGTAGCTAAAAATCGGGTCAGCCATGTTTTTCAATATGGCGCCCAAGACCTATCTGTAAAAACAGATTCTGGTCAACTTTTTTTGCCATTTATTTTAGGAAAGGTCCTTCTTGTGTTTGTCTCTGCATGCCAAACCAGGTTTGGTCCCTTTGTTCTTTGGCCTTTGGCGGGCTTCAGTGCTGAAGCCCTACTCTGGTGCCCGAGTGTCTGGGGTGGACAGGAAGTGAGGGAGGTGCCAGAAACTCCCTTTGTTTAGTCTCATGGGAGACCTGAATGCACTCTGATGTGATTAGCCGGTTGGCTGTCCGGCAAGGATAGCTACCCTGCTGTGTGAGTGCCAGCCAGGCTGGAATGAATGGGGGAAAACTGTTTAAAATCAGGTCTCTGGGACTTGGAAAGCAGAGTCGACCACTGAAACGAAAGAACTGAAGATGTGCTGAAGGAAGAGGACTGCTGCAACTCCTGGACGACTGGTGAAGCCCTGCTGCTGGTCCGAATTGCCATTGGCAGAGAAGCCCTTCAAGGTTAACCTCTTCCCTTGAGTTTGGTGGGAACAACCAACTTGCAAGCCACCTGGACATCATCCCCATCTGGTCGAATTTTCATCAGAGTGCTGTTGAAAACGGGTTAACCAGAGGGAAGGATACCAGCTCGTGGACTTTAAACCGACTTCTTGCTACAGCTTTTGGCCTCATCCCTGGGCAGTGCAGGAACCTCCCAATGTCTTCCTTCTTCTCCCCACGACTGAAGATCAGGAACAGCGAGATCTGCTTGAACTGCCAGGAACAACTGCCTCAGCTACAGCTTTCTTCATTGACAAGCTACTGTGCAAATGCGGTGCGGAAATCTTTTCGGTCATCGAGAAAGTGTGTGAAACTTTCCTTAACTACGAAGGCTTGTCCTTCCCTTAACATTCGTCAAATTTTTTGCCTAGCCAAATTCTTCTAATCTCCGCGGAAAAGACTTAACCGTTAAAATACTCTGAACCATTGACTTTGGCCCAGGCCTATTGAGAAGAATTTCTGGTTGTATCTAACTGAAACCCTTTGCCCTGCCTATGCATGTATTTGGGCTGTCGATTCTTATAACCTTGTCTTTGTAATCCTTTAATAAGCATCTGAAATGCCATTTGCTCCCACTTCATTTGGAGTTAAACTTGTTCATTTACTTACCGGTCGTATTTTTGTGGTTTATTAGTATGTGATATTGGGCTGCTATGCTAGTGTAATGTTTTCTAACTGACTGAGTAAATAAATGTATATTCTTTTACCAAGAAACCTTGACTAGTGGATATTTTAATCACTGTGATTATTGGTCCTTTGTGTAACTTGTTCTACTGCTCATTTAAATTCTTGTGATAAGTCTGGCTGCTCAGCCATCACTACCACATTACTGTGTAGTACAGGCTTGTACCAAAGGTGAAATTGTGCTTACACTTGTAGTCCTAATTACCTGTAGTGTTCCCAAAGGGTACTGCATGTGATTCTGCCTAACACTTCCACCATACCAATATCCTGGGGGCAAGTGATTGTCATATTACACCACATTATTATCTGGCTGCATAAGAAAGATGTGTACGACTATAACCCAAGTCCCTTATGGATGCAACATATCTGCATGCCCTTTAAGCCAGGCCCTCTTTGATGAAATAGTGTTTGGGTGGAAATATTAATATAGACAGAATCAGACAGTAGAGAGGTACACCACGGTGGTGCAAGTCCAGGAGAGGCACAAAGAAGCTGATGAGTGAGTGGGATCCGCCTGCTTCTTGTTTCACGGTGCTGGCATTCCCATGTTCCTGTGTGAGAATTCTCTAAAAGTCAATATGGTGGACTGACTGGAAGAAAAGAGGAGAATCAGGAATGGGTGGAGGAGAAGGTCTTGGCTGTAAAGTTGAGGAAGGTTTGCCTTTAGAAAGAGAGTATGAAGGTCTCTGGGTCAAAAGAGGAGGTTTGCGACTGCAGTGAGTGATATGCAAATTTAAGAGAGATGTGGAGAGAATGGGTGGCTAGTGATAGGGAATGTTACAGTGGTAAAAATAAATGGTGTCTCAAGGCTACTAAAGGGAAGAAACCCATAAGGAGATAGAGTTTAAGGAGGAAGAGGTATTTAAAAGTAGGGTAAAGGAGAAAAGTAGACAGAGGAGGAAGGTTGTACAAGAGTGTGTGTGAAACCCAGAGAAAGTAGATGGTAAAGAGGCAACTGCCACATACAAATGATGAGTGGGAGGAATGAGCACATGCTAGAGCATCACAAGGGAACGGGAAAAGACATAGACAAGATAGAAAACATGAATAAGATGAGAGAGAATATGATTGATTGATTGATTAATTGATTGATTGTTTAATTATTTATTTGTATAGTGCCTATACAAAATGTGTTTCAAAGCGCTTCAAGGAGGAAGGGAGCATTGGAAAATACAGTTACATTCTTACAGGTCCTTGAAACAAATCAGAACGAGACAAAAAAACTATCATATCATAACAGATAGTAGAAGTCCGTGAAACAATAAGGGAGAGGTGAGGAAGGGAAAAAGGAGACAATAATAGCAGTAACATTACTATGCCTGACGGCAATTGTTGCAGTGGGAGAATGACAAGAGGAGAGGGAGGAAGGGAGGTGAGGGGGAGGGGAGAGAGCGGAAGAGGAGAGGAACAAAAAAGTTCCTTTTAGAGGAACTAAAAGGTCAGCGACTGAATCAAGGTAGTGCAGGGGAGAGAGAGGGAGGAGAGGACAAGAAGGAAAGGAGGGGGAGACAAGCTGTTATCAGAGGTCAAGGGAACAGTGATAAGAGTAAGTGCGTTAGTGATAGAAGGTGAAAGGGGGAAGGGGAGGGGAAGATGGCTGCAGAAGGCAAGCAACTGCAATTACTATGCCTGACTGCTATTGAGGTGGTGCCAAACTTACACAGGACAGGGGTGGGTGAGGAGAAGGGGAGGGAAGTTGCTGCAAAAAAATTCAAAATTCGGCCACACGCATCATCTTTCAGATGAAACGCTTGGAACCAACTACTGCAGCACGGAATGGACTACATTGGTTACCAGTGGCAGCTCGCATTCAATTTAAACTACTGACGACATTTACGGGAATGCTCCTGTGTATCTGAATTTTATTTTAAAATGTCTTTATTGGCATTTACGGTTATATTTCGAACCATTACAATCATGGTTTATGTCAATGCATGAATTACGAATCACTTATGCCTTATAAAGGTATGGATAACATTGAACAACAAACAAAATAAACAAAGAGAGAAAAGGAAGAAACCAAAAGGGGGGGGGAGAAAAACAAGTAACAGTGGTAACAGTGACTGTCCTTTGAACTCTGAGTTGTCGTAATCCTTGTTTCTGTGGGCGAACCCCAGTCTCTAGTCCATTGGGTTCTGACTGGTCTTCGCGGTACCCGGGGGGGAGTGTGTGTAGAATGGATGCTACAGTGCATGGGTTAGGCCATTGCGCCGGTTGCGGGGGGTTGATTCAGGGGGGTTTATGGCTCATCGAGAAGATCATGTCTCTCAGGAGGGTCTTCCAGGCCTCCAGTGTGGTGCTCGAGTCTTCCCCACCCCGGTTATTCCCTTCCTCCCATGCTCTAGTTTCTGCTGCCGTCCATCTTTCCATCTCCCTTATCCAAGGTTCATACCTGGGGCCTGCTGAGGATTTCCAGGCCATTGCTATCGTTCTTTTTATAAGCACACATGCTATGTCCATTAGCTTCACAAAGTGCTTGATTTTGCTCAGCCTCGGGTAGGTGCCTAGGAGGCACTCTTTCGGTGTCCATTCGTATACCTCTAGGCCAGCTTTCCTACAGGTCTGTTCAGCGGCGAACCATAGCTTCTGAGACTTAGGGCAGGTCCAAAACATGTGGATCATGTCAGCATGGTCAGAGGGGCACCATGGGCATGTCGGGCTGACTTTGTCATTGAAGGTAGATACTCTATGTGGGGACATGTAGGTCCTATAGAGGACGTTGAGTTGTATTAGCCTGAATCTGGCATTCCTAGATATCTCCTTCGGGTATGATAGGGCTCTCGACCATTCTTCCTCCGTAATTTCGGTCCCCAGATCGGATTCCCATTTCTCTTTCAAACATGTACTTCTTGGGTTAGGCCTGTCATTTATTTGGGTGTATAGCCTTGATGTTGGTTTCCAGCCATCGCTAACTCCGTGCATCTCCTGGATCAGGGCGTGTGTTTCAGGCTCCTCGGGCCATACATTCCATATCACCTTGGCGCTAAATTTCACCTTTAGGTACCATAAGTAGTGGCTCGGGGTGAGCCCGTCATTGCCTTGTAGTGATTCGAAGTCTCTGAATTGCCCTTCCTCAAACATATCTCCCCACGTATAGATGCCAAAGTTCTCCCATCTCCTCATTGTTGGTAGGTCACCGGGGGCTTTACAAACGTAGGCTAGAATGGGAATCTCGGGTGAGTACGGGTGCTGCAGTCCCAGCATAGAGCTGACCTTTTTCCATACCTGTCGACCCACCTGCACCATTATGGGCGGGTCAGGAGGCCCCATTTTGTTGTTCCATATTAGTTCTTTAGGATGCCGGGGTGATGTTAGTTGGCAGAGAAGGTTCGTCTCGGCCGAGGGCTCGTCGCTCAGCCATTTGGCTACATGTGTTAGTTGTGCCGCTAGATAATATCTTTGGAAGTCGGGCAGTTGGATGCCTCCTGCGGAGTAGGGAAGTGTGAGGATGTTCAGTGTAATCCTGTGTCTGGTTCGTCCCCAAAGAAAATCTCTGGTCAGGGATTCCAGCTTCCTGAAGAAGGATGGGGGGATGTAGAAAGTTATATTGGTGAAGTAATAGAGGACTCTAGGTAATATTATCATTTTAGTTATTGCAGCTCTGCCCATCACAGAAAGCGGTAGTTTCGACCAAAATTTGAAAGATCTCCGCACCCCCGATAAGGCTGCTTCAGTGTTGCATTCGTGAGTGGAGATTGGTGTGTGCTTGATGGTGATGCCCAGGTAGCGGAAGGACTCAACTTGCCACTGAATCCCAATCTTGGGGAGTTCTTCTGTGCTCCTTCCCCTGAGTATTTCGAGAAGTTATCTAAGATGTCTAGAGCTATCGGGGCATTCACCTGGGGGTCACGAAGATATAAAAGAACATCATCTGCATACCGGGAGATGATGTTGTCTGTACCACCAATACTTATGCCCGCATCGAACAGCTGTTTCCTGAAATAAATTGCTACTGGTTCCAGACCTAGAATGTACAGCATTGGCAGAATGTACAGCATTGGCGAGAGCGGGCATCCCTGTCTGGTCCCCCTCTGAATAGCCCAGGCCCTTGACACCCAGCCCCCCGTCTTAACTCTTGCCACTGGGTTGTTATAGAGTACCTTGACCCATCGGATAAAGCATTCTCCCATTCCAAACTCTCTCAAGGTTTCGATTAGCCACTCCCAGAAAATCGAGTCAAAAGCCTTAATGGCATCTAGCGAGAGTACCGCTAGGTCCTCTTTGCATTCCTCTGTTTGTGCCATTATGTGCTGGAGCCTTCTCAGGTTGGCTGTAGTGTTGCGTCCGGGGGCAAAGCCGCATTGGTCTACATGTACCAGGGAACCTATCACCTCTGTATCCTAGCACCCGCTATATATCTGCTCTGATGTTACCTCTGAACAGTGATCCATTAAGCATCTATAATGTTGTATACATCTGTAAGCAAAACATAAAGGTGATGGCTGGAAGGTTTTAATTAATCATAACCACAGGCATAGCTCTGGGCAAACCTCCTGAGCATTGTTTTTCAGCCTGCCAAGCCATTATAGAAGGGGAAAAACCATATGCAAATCAGGCTTGGTCCTACCCCAAAAGGGGCAGTCCAGCACGAGCAGCTAGGTCACATCCCTTCTGCACGAGACCACAAGTATTCCCAGGCATGTTTCAGCCTTGTTGGGCATCATCAGTGAGGAGTACCTTGGGTCTCTAGACCAGGTAGATTCGGGACCCACATCTGGGCATACCCTTCCCACTCGGGGTGACTTTAGCAGAACAAAAAAGTGATGGCTGGAAGGTTTTGAATTAATCATAACCACGGGCATAGCTCTGGGGAACCCTCCAGACCATCGCTTTTCATTCTGCCAAGCCATTACAGAAGGGGAAAAACCATATGCAAATCAGGCTTGGTCCTACCCCCAAAAGGGGCTGTCTAGCCCAAACCCCCAAAAGGGGCTGTCTAGCCCAAACTGCTAGGTCACACCCCTTCTGCATGAGACCACAGGCATCACCAGACATGTTTCAGCCTTGTTGGGCATCATCAGTGAGGAGTAGCTTGGGTCTGTAGTGGTTACAGTTTGTCTCACTATGTGGGAGAGGGTATGCCCAGACGTGGGTCCCTTGCTAGCACCTCACTGAGGAGGCCCAACAAGGCCGAAACATGTCTGCAGTTGCTTGTGTTTCCGTGCAGACGGGACCTGGCCTAGCAGTATCGACTGGGCTGCTACCATTGGTGGCAGTACCTGACTGATTTGAATATGGCTGGATCCCTTTTGCAATGGTGCAGACGGGCTAAAAAACAGTGGTGAGGAAAGTCGGCCAGAGCAATGCCAGTGGTTCAGATTCATTCAAAACCTTCCAGCCATCAATTTTGTGGTTACAGTTTGTCTCACTATTGACAGAGGGTCCCTTGCTCGCTGTGCCATAGGGAACCAAGCTGTACCTCACTGAGGAAGCCCAACAAAGCCAAAACATGTCTGGGGTTGCTTGTGTTTCCATGTAGAGGGTACCTGGCCTAGCAGTTCGGCCTGTGCTGCTACCATTGGTGGCAGTATCTGACTGATTTGCATATGGATGTACCCCTTTTGCAATGGCACAGACAGGCTAAAAAACAGTGGTGTGGAAGGTTGCCCAGAACAATGCCAGTGGTTCAGATTCATTCAAAACCTCCCACCCAACACTTTTGTGTTTACAGTATACCTCTGTAAAACACTCTTCTGTCTATCTGTATTGTTGCATACCTCTGGAAAGTAATCTCAAAGCAAGGTCCTCTCTAAAAAAATACCATAATTATAATTATAATCAACGTTGAAAAGACACACAATGCAGAAATTGCCAACTTGGAAATGGATATTAATGTAGCTGATCTGATGGAAGAAGAAAAGAAGCCTAAAGAAAAATTGTCTATTTGATTATGAAACATATCAGTCTAGGAAATTAGCACACATTGCTCTGCGAAAATGAGGCATATGAGATTGTATGAGTGTAAACATTTCCAAAGTGTTTTAACAATCTAAGACAGCTATCCAAATCCCAAGACAAGCTGACAGAAACAACAGAAGAGAAATCGGACACACTGACCATCTCTACAGCTGCTGCTAAAGAGCGCAAACATGAAGCAACTCCAAAATGCATTAATTTAATAGAAGAGATACAACTGTTTTATTATGACGAGAATCATTCCAACAAAGAAAGAGCCAGAGTGAAATTAAGAGAAATTGTAAAAATGTCTAGAGGTCTATGATAGAATAGAAACAAAACCACAGAGTCGTGAATTGAAACGTGAACTTGGAAAACAAGAAAGCACCGGCCAAGAATAAATGATTGAGGAATTAAAAATACCCACCTATCTAGAAGAATCTTGACAGAGGATCGTATCCTTGTTGTGAATAAAGGTCTCGTATTCTACCTAGAGATGGAACTAGATTCCACACAGACACAAGTACATCTGTTCCGATATTTAAGGAAAGTGAAGCCAAATCGTTTTCCCCCAATAATCCCAAGAAAACAGTTGGTACAATTGAATTGCAAGGGGGAAAACATTCATCAAGCTCCTGAAGCTTGATGAACAATTAATAGAGTAATCAAGTCAATAGCAGTGAAATAATTGCAACTTCTTCTTTAGGATCGAGAGCCCAAAAGCCTTTCTCCTTTGTCTACTGAATGAAAGATACATGTTTTCCCCCTTACATCCTTGAATATTTTAAATGGTTTCACAATACTCATATACTAAATCAAAATGTAATGATTTTGCAAATGTATCTCTATATTTCTTCCCACTTGCTGATATCTGACTTCTGATGTATTATGGAAAACAGCTTCAGGTTGACTTGCTTTCTTTTTTTAATAGTGCACAGGAGTAATGTACACTCCTGCTCTGCTTGGTCCACGTAGCTAGAAGAACTACTATTTGAGTATGTCTAGAGTATAGTTTGCAGCAAGTAGACTTTTTCAATTATGACAAAGAAGAACTCTTACCATGTGATATGTATGCTTTTTAGATGTGGCAGAATGAGGTTTTACCTCCATCTTGATCATAATACATTTGCCAAAGTTCTGCTTGGGTCATATTTATTATTAATGTTGGCGTTTAGGTAGGGCTTTGCCTGAACTATAAAACAGAACTATTGACATAGAAGTGCAAATGGGAGGGAGATGGAATGTGAAAAACGAGACAGAGCATGTGCATATTGTTTGGTATTTTAATCACTGAGACAAAGACCCCAGTCTGACCCATACAGTGGGTGATTTGGTACCCAAGGGGACAGGTGAATCAATGAGTTAAGTAATGCTGGGCCTACAAACAGAACAAGGAAGATCACCTGGCTACTTCCTGTTAGGGATAATTCTCTACATGTGCTAATCTCCCTTACCTTTTGAGACCCCCAGCAAATTTGCTGGATTTCTAGGATTTGTTTTTTTTACATGGGAAGAGTATGAGCCTTTTTTCCCAGTCTTCCTTGTATTTTGGATGTGTTTTACTTTTGTGTTCTTTGGTTGTGGAGTTTTAAAACAACTCCAATGGCATCATCTTTTTCCGTGTGTCACACAGCACCTTCAGTGCAGTGGTACAGGGATGTCTTTTAGACTCCCCAAGGTTTAAATACTTCTCTGGGACTGACTACTGTCTCCGAGAGCATGTAAAGTTAAATTGACTTTACTAGTCTCTTTAAATGTACTGACCCAGCACACACTATCTTCCTATAGCGTGCTGTAGTGGTTGCCTAGCTTCCCCTGAGTCAAAAAACTCATGTAAAAGTCAAATATTACCCTTTCCTACTTCAAATGGCTGGTGGCAGTGGTTTAGATCAACTACCATGATTTTTCCCGACCGCTAACAACGGTAGCTAAAAATCGGGTCAGCCATGTTTTTCAATATGGCGCCCAAGACCTATCTGTAAAAACAGATTCTGGTCAACTTTTTTTGCCATTTATTTTAGGAAAGGTCCTTCTTGTGTTTGTCTCTGCATGCCAAACCAGGTTTGGTCCCTTTGTTCTTTGGCCTTTGGCGGGCTTCAGTGCTGAAGCCCTACTCTGGTGCCCGAGTGTCTGGGGTGGACAGGAAGTGAGGGAGGTGCCAGAAACTCCCTTTGTTTAGTCTCATGGGAGACCTGAATGCACTCTGATGTGATTAGCCGGTTGGCTGTCCGGCAAGGATAGCTACCCTGCTGTGTGAGTGCCAGCCAGGCTGGAATGAATGGGGGAAACCTGTTTAAAATCAGGTCTCTGGGACTTGGAAAGCAGAGTCGACCACTGAAACGAAAGAACTGAAGATGTGCTGAAGGAAGAGGACTGCTGCAACTCCTGGACGACTGGTGAAGCCCTGCTGCTGGTCCGAATTGCCATTGGCAGAGAAGCCCTTCAAGGTTAACCTCTTCCCTTGAGTTTGGTGGGAACAACCAACTTGCAAGCCACCTGGACATCATCCCCATCTGGTCGAATTTTCATCAGAGTGCTGTTGAAAACCGGTTAACCAGAGGGAAGGATACCAGCTCGTGGACTTTAAACCGACTTCTTGCTACAGCTTTTGGCCTCATCCCTGGGCAGTGCAGGAACCTCCCAATGTCTTCCTTCTTCTCCCCACGACTGAAGATCAGGAACAGCGAGATCTGCTTGAACTGCCAGGAACAACTGCCTCAGCTACAGCTTTCTTCATTGACAAGCTACTGTGCAAATGCGGTGCGGAAATCTTTTCGGTCATCGAGAAAGTGTGTGAAACTTTCCTTAACTACGAAGGCTTGTCCTTCCCTTAACATTCGTCAAATTTTTTGCCTAGCCAAATTCCTCTAATCTCCGCGGAAAAGACTTAACCGTTAAAATACTCTGAACCATTGACTTTGGCCCAGGCCTATTGAGAAGAATTTCTGGTTGTATCTAACTGAAACCCTTTGCCCTGCCTATGCATGTATTTGGGCTGTCGATTCTTTTAACCTTGTCTTTGTAATCCTTTAATAAGCATCTGAAATGCCATTTGCTCCCACTTCATTTGGAGTTAAACTTGTTCATTTACTTACCGGTCGTATTTTTGTGGTTTATTAGTATGTGATATTGGGCTGCTATGCTAGTGTAATGTTTTCTAACTGACTGAGTAAATAAATGTATATTCTTTTACCAAGAAACCTTGACTAGTGGATATTTTAATCACTGTGATTATTGGTCCTTTGTGTAACTTGTTCTACTGCTCATTTAAATTCTTGTGATAAGTCTGGCTGCTCAGCCATCACTACCACATTACTGTGTAGTACAGGCTTGTACCAAAGGTGAAATTGTGCTTACACTTGTAGTCCTAATTACCTGTAGTGTTCCCAAAGGGTACTGCATGTGATTCTGCCTAACACTTCCACCATACCAATATCCTGGGGGCAAGTGATTGTCATATTACACCACATTATTATCTGGCTGCATAAGAAAGATGTGTACGACTATAACCCAAGTCCCTTATGGATGCAACATATCTGCATGCCCTTTAAGCCAGGCCCTCTTTGATGAAATAGTGTTTGGGTGGAAATATTAATATAGACAGAATCAGACAGTAGAGAGGTACACCACGGTGGTGCAAGTCCAGGAGAGGCACAAAGAAGCTGATGAGTGAGTGGGATCCGCCTGCTTCTTGTTTCACGGTGCTGGCATTCCCATGTTCCTGTGTGAGAATTCTCTAAAAGTCAATATGGTGGACTGACTGGAGGAAAAGAGAAGAATCAGGAATGGGTGGAGGAGAAGGTCTTGGCTGTAAAGTTGAGGAGGGTTTGCCTTTAGAAAGAGAGTATGAAGGTCTCTGGGTCAAAAGAGGAGGTTTGCGACTGCAGTGAGTGATATGCAAATTTAAGAGAGATGTGGAGAGAATGGGTGGCTAGTGATAGGGAATGTTACAGTGGTAAAAATAAATGGTGTCTCAAGGCTACTAAAGGGAAGAAACCCATAAGGAGATAGAGTTTAAGGAGGAAGAGGTATTTAAAAGTAGGGTAAAGGAGAAAAGTAGACAGAGGAGGAAGGTTGTACAAGAGTGTGTGTGAAACCCAGAGAAAGTAGATGGTAAAGAGGCAACTGCCACATACAAATGATGAGTGGGAGGAATGAGCACATGCTAGAGCATCACAAGGGAACGGGAAAAGACATAGACAAGATAGAAAACATGAATAAGATGAGAGAGAATATGATTGATTGATTGATTAATTGATTGATTGTTTAATTATTTATTTGTATAGTGCCTATACAAAATGTGTTTCAAAGCGCTTCAAGGAGGAAGGGAGCATTGGAAAATACAGTTACATTCTTACAGGTCCTTGAAACAAATCAGAACGAGACAAAAAAACTATCATATCATAACAGATAGTAGAAGTCCGTGAAACAATAAGGGAGAGGTGAGGAAGGGAAAAAGGAGACAATAATAGCAGTAACATTACTATGCCTGACGGCAATTGTTGCAGTGGGAGAATGACAAGAGGAGAGGGAGGAAGGGAGGTGAGGGGGAGGGGAGAGAGCGGAAGAGGAGAGGAACAAAAAAGTTCCTTTTAGAGGAACTAAAAGGTCAGCAACTGAATCAAGGTAGTGCAGGGGAGAGAGAGGGAGGAGAGGACAAGAAGGAAAGGAGGGGGAGACAAGCTGTTATCAGAGGTCAAGGGAACAGTGATAAGAGTAAGTGCGTTAGTGATAGAAGGTGAAAGGGGGAAGGGGAGGGGAAGATGGCTGCAGAAGGCAAGCAACTGCAATTACTATGCCTGACTGCTATTGAGGTGGTGCCAAACTTACACAGGACAGGGGTGGGTGAGGAGAAGGGGAGGGAAGTTGCTGCAAAAAAATTCAAAATTCGGCCACACGCATCATCTTTCAGATGAAACGCTTGGAACCAACTACTGCAGCACGGAATGGACTACATTGGTTACCAGTGGCAGCTCGCATTCAATTTAAACTACTGACGACATTTACGGGAATGCTCCTGTGTATCTGAATTTTATTTTAAAATGTCTTTATTGGCATTTACGGTTATATTTCGAACCATTACAATCATGGTTTATGTCAATGCATGAATTACGAATCACTTATGCCTTATAAAGGTATGGATAACATTGAACAACAAACAAAATAAACAAAGAGAGAAAAGGAAGAAACCAAAAGGGGGGGGAGCAAAACAAGTAACAGTGGTAACAGTGACTGTCCTTTGAACTCTGAGTTGTCGTAATCCTTGTTTCTGTGGGCGAACCCCAGTCTCTAGTCCATTGGGTTCTGACTGGTCTTCGCGGTACCCGGGGGGGAGTGTGTGTAGAATGGATGCTACAGTGCATGGGTTAGGCCATTGTGCCGGTTGCGGGGGGTTGATTCAGGGGGGTTTATGGCTCGTCGAGAAGATCATGTCTCTCAGGAGGGTCTTCCAGGCCTCCAGTGTGGTGCTCGAGTCTTCCCCACCCCGGTTATTCCCTTCCTCCCATGCTCTAGTTTCTGCTGCCGTCCATCTTTCCATCTCCCTTATCCAAGGTTCATACCTGGGGCCTGCTGAGGATTTCCAGGCCATTGCTATCGTTCTTTTTATAAGCACACATGCTATGTCCATTAGCTTCACCAAGTGCTTGATTTTGCTCAGCCTCGAGTAGGTGCCTAGGAGGCACTCTTTCGGTGTCCATTCGTATACCTCTAGGCCAGCTTTCCTACAGGTCTGTTCAGCGGCGAACCATAGCTTCTGAGACTTAGGGCAGGTCCAAAACATGTGGATCATGTCAGCATGGTCAGAGGGGCACCATGGGCATGTCGGGCTGACTTTGTCATTGAAGGTAGATACTCTATGTGGGGACATGTAGGTCCTATAGAGGACGATGAGTTGTATTAGCCTGAATCTGGCATTCCTAGATATCTCCTTCGGGTATGATAGGGCTCTCGACCATTCTTCCTCCGTAATTTCGGTCCCCAGATCGGATTCCCATTTCTCTTTCAAACATGTACTTCTTGGGTTAGGCCTGTCATTTATTTGGGTGTATAGCCTTGATGTTGGTTTCCAGCCATCGCTAACTCCGTGCATCTCCTGGATCAGGGTGTGTGTTTCAGGCTCCTCGGGCCATACATTCCATATCACCTTGGCGCTAAATTTCACCTTTAGGTACCATAAGTAGTGGCTCGGGGTGAGCCCGTCATTGCCTTGTAGTGATTCGAAGTCTCTGAATTGCCCTTCCTCAAACATATCTCCCCACGTATAGATGCCAAAGTTCTCCCATCTCCTCATTGTTGGTAGGTCACCGGGGGCTTTACATACGTAGGCTAGAATGGGAATCTCGGGTGAGTACGGGTGCTGCAGTCCCAGCATAGAGCTGACCTTTTTCCATACCTGTCGACCCACCTGCACCATTATGGGCGGGTCAGGAGGCCCCATTTTGTTGTTCCATATTAGTTCTTTAGGATGCAGGGGTGATGTTAGTTGGCAGAGAAGGTTCGTCTCGGCCGAGGGCTCGTCGCTCAGCCATTTGGCTACATGTTTTAGTTGTGCCGCTAGATAATATCTTTGGAAGTCGGGCAGTTGGATGCCTCCTGCGGAGTAGGGAAGTGTGAGGATGTTCAGTGTAATCCTGTGTCTGGTTCGTCCCCAAAGAAAATCTCTGGTCAGGGATTCCAGCTTCCTGAAGAAGGATGGGGGGATGTAGAAAGTTATATTGGTGAAGTAATAGAGGACTCTAGGTAATATTATCATTTTAGTTATTGCAGCTCTGCCCATCACAGAAAGCTGTAGTTTCGACCAAAATTTGAAAGATCTCCGCACCCCCGATAAGGCTGCTTCAGTGTTGCATTCGTGAGTGGAGATTGGTGTGTGCTTGATGGTGATGCCCAGGTAGCGGAAGGACTCAACTTGCCACTGAATCCCAATCTTGGGGAGTTCTTCTGTGCTCCTTCCCCTGAGGCCAGCCAGAGGGAAGGCGGATGATTTCTGTCGACTGAACTTTATACCTGAGTATTTCGAGAAGTTATCTAAGATGTCTAGAGCTATCGGGGCATTCACCTGGGGGTCACGAAGATATAAAAGAACATCATCTGCATACAGGGAGATGATGTTGTCTGTACCACCAATACTTATGCCCGCATCGAACAGCTGTTTCCTGAAATAAATTGCTACTGGTTCCAGACCTAGAATGTACAGCATTGGCAGAATGTACAGCATTGGCGAGAGCGGGCATCCCTGTCTGGTCCCCCTCTGAATAGCCCAGGCCCTTGACACCCAGCCCCCCGTCTTAACTCTTGCCACTGGGTTGTTATAGAGTACCTTGACCCATCGGATAAAGCATTCTCCCATTCCAAACTCTCTCAAGGTTTCGATTAGCCACTCCCAGAAAATCGAGTCAAAAGCCTTAATGGCATCTAGCGAGAGTACCGCTAGGTCCTCTTTGCATTCCTCTGTTTGTGCCATTATGTGCTGGAGCCTTCTCAGGTTGGCTGTAGTGTTGCGTCCGGGGACAAAGCCGCATTGGTCTACATGTACCAGGGAACCTATCACCTCTGTATCCTAGCACCCGCTATATATCTGCTCTGATGTTACCTCTGAACAGTGATCCATTAAGCATCTATAATGTTGTATACATCTGTAAGCAAAACATAAAGGTGATGGCTGGAAGGTTTTAATTAATCATAACCCCAGGCATAGCTCTGGGCAAACCTCCTGAGCATTGTTTTTCAGCCTGCCAAGCCATTATAGAAGGGGAAAAACCATATGCAAATCAGGCTTGGTCCTACCCCAAAAGGGGCAGTCCAGCACGAGCAGCTAGGTCACATCCCTTCTGCACGAGACCACAAGTATTCCCAGGCATGTTTCAGCCTTGTTGGGCATCATCAGTGAGGAGTACCTTGGGTCTCTAGACCAGGTAGATTCGGGACCCACATCTGGGCATACCCTTCCCACTCGGGGTGACTTTAGCAGAACAAAAAAGTGATGGCTGGAAGGTTTTGAATTAATCATAACCACGGGCATAGCTCTGGGGAACCCTCCAGACCATCGCTTTTCATTCTGCCAAGCCATTACAGAAGGGGAAAAACCATATGCAAATCAGGCTTGGTCCTACCCCCAAAAGGGGCTGTCTAGCCCAAACCCCCAAAAGGGGCTGTCTAGCCCAAACTGCTAGGTCACACCCCTTCTGCATGAGACCACAGGCATCACCAGACATGTTTCAGCCTTGTTGGGCATCATCAGTGAGGAGTAGCTTGGGTCTGTAGTGGTTACAGTTTGTCTCACTATGTGGGAGAGGGTATGCCCAGACGTGGGTCCCTTGCTAGCACCTCACTGAGGAGGCCCAACAAGGCCGAAACATGTCTGCAGTTGCTTGTGTTTCCGTGCAGACGGGACCTGGCCTAGCAGTATCGACTGGGCTGCTACCATTGGTGGCAGTACCTGACTGATTTGAATATGGCTGGATCCCTTTTGCAATGGTGCAGACGGGCTAAAAAAACGGTGGTGCAGAAAGTCGCCCAGAGCAATGCCAGTGGTTCAGATTCATTCAAAACCTTCCACCCATCACTTTTGTGAATACAGTTTGTCTCACTATGTGAGAGAGGGTATGCCGAGACGTGGGTCCCTTGCTTGCTGTGCCATAGGGAACCAAGCTACACCTCACTGAGGAGGCCCAACAAGGCCGAAACATGTCTATGGTTTCTTGTGTTTCTGTGCAGAGGGTACCTGGCCTAGCAATTCGGGCTGGGCTGCTACCATTGGTGGCAGTACCTGACTGATTTGCATATGGCTGGATCCCTTTTGCAATGGTGCAGACGGGCTAAAAAACAGTGGTGAGGAAAGTCGGCCAGAGCAATGCCAGTGGTTCAGATTCATTCAAAACCTTCCAGCCATCAATTTTGTGGTTACAGTTTGTCTCACTATTGACAGAGGGTCCCTTGCTCGCTGTGCCATAGGGAACCAAGCTGTACCTCACTGAGGAAGCCCAACAAAGCCAAAACATGTCTGGGGTTGCTTGTGTTTCCATGTAGAGGGTACCTGGCCTAGCAGTTCGGCCTGTGCTGCTACCATTGGTGGCAGTATCTGACTGATTTGCATATGGATGTACCCCTTTTGCAATGGCACAGACAGGCTAAAAAACAGTGGTGTGGAAGGTTGCCCAGAACAATGCCAGTGGTTCAGATTCATTCAAAACCTCCCACCCAACACTTTTGTGTTTACAGTATACCTCTGTAAAACACTCTTCTGTCTATCTGTATTGTTGCATACCTCTGGAAAGTAATCTCAAAGCAAGGTCCTCTCTAAAAAAATACCATAATTATAATTATAATCAACGTTGAAAAGACACACAATGCAGAAATTGCCAACTTGGAAATGGATATTAATGTAGCTGATCTGATGGAAGAAGAAAAGAAGCCTAAAGAAAAATTGTCTATTTGATTATGAAACATATCAGTCTAGGAAATTAGCACACATTGCTCTGCGAAAATGAGGCATATGAGATTGTATGAGTGTAAACATTTCCAAAGTGTTTTAACAATCTAAGACAGCTATCCAAATCCCAAGACAAGCTGACAGAAACAACAGAAGAGAAATCGGACACACTGACCATCTCTACAGCTGCTGCTAAAGAGCGCAAACATGAAGCAACTCCAAAATGCATTAATTTAATAGAAGAGATACAACTGTTTTATTATGACGAGAATCATTCCAACAAAGAAAGAGCCAGAGTGAAATTAAGAGAAATTGTAAAAATGTCTAGAGGTCTATGATAGAATAGAAACAAAACCACAGAGTCGTGAATTGAAACGTGAACTTGGAAAACAAGAAAGCACCGGCCAAGAATAAATGATTGAGGAATTAAAAATACCCACCTATCTAGAAGAATCTTGACAGAGGATCGTATCCTTGTTGTGAATAAAGGTCTCGTATTCTACCTAGAGATGGAACTAGATTCCACACAGACACAAGTACATCTGTTCCGATATTTAAGGAAAGTGAAGCCAAATCGTTTTCCCCCAATAATCCCAAGAAAACAGTTGGTACAATTGAATTGCAAGGGGGAAAACATTCATCAAGCTCCTGAAGCTTGATGAACAATTAATAGAGTAATCAAGTCAATAGCAGTGAAATAATTGCAACTTCTTCTTTAGGATCGAGAGCCCAAAAGCCTTTCTCCTTTGTCTACTGAATGAAAGATACATGTTTTCCCCCTTACTTCCTTGAATATTTTAAATGGTTTCACAATACTCATATACTAAATCAAAATGTAATGATTTTGCAAATGTATCTCTATATTTCTTCCCACTTGCTGATATCTGACTTCTGATGTATTATGGAAAACAGCTTCAGGTTGACTTGCTTTCTTTTTTTAATAGTGCACAGGAGTAATGTACACTCCTGCTCTGCTTGGTCCACGTAGCTAGAAGAACTACTATTTGAGTATGTCTAGAGTATAGTTTGCAGAAAGTAGACTTTTTCAATTATGACAAAGAAGAACTCTTACCATGTGATATGTATGCTTTTTAGATGTGGCAGAATGAGGTTTTACCTCCATCTTGATCATAATACATTTGCCAAAGTTCTGCTTGGGTCATATTTATTATTAATGTTGGCGTTTAGGTAGGGCTTTGCCTGAACTATAAAACAGAACTATTGACATAGAAGTGCAAATGGGAGGGAGATGGAATGTGAAAAACGAGACAGAGCATGTGCATATTGTTTGGTATTTCAATCACTGTGACAAAAACCCCAGTCTGACCCATACAGTGGGTGATTTGGTACCCAAGGGGACAGGTGAATCAATGAGTTAAGTAATGCTGGGCCTACAAACAGAACAAGGAAGATCACCTGGCTACTTCCTGTTAGGGATAATTCTCTACATGTGCTAATCTCCCTTACCTTTTGAGACCCCCAGCAAATTTGCTGGATTTCTAGGATTTGTTTTTTTTACATGGGAAGAGTATGAGCCTTTTTTCCCAGTCTTCCTTGTATTTTGGATGTGTTTTACTTTTGTGTTCTTTGGTTGTGGAGTTTTAAAACAACTCCAATGGCATCATCTTTTTCCGTGTGTCACACAGCACCTTCAGTGCAGTGGTACAGGGATGTCTTTTAGACTCCCCAAGGTTTAAATACTTCTCTGGGACTGACTACTGTCTCCGAGAGCATGTAAAGTTAAATTGACTTTACTAGTCTCTTTAAATGTACTGACCCAGCACACACTATCTTCCTATAGCGTGCTGTAGTGGTTGCCTAGCTTCCCCTGAGTCAAAAAACTCATGTAAAAGTCAAATATTACCCTTTCCTACTTCAAATGGCTGGTGGCAGTGGTTTAGATCAACTACCATGATTTTTCCCGACCGCTAACAACGGTAGCTAAAAATCGGGTCAGCCATGTTTTTCAATATGGCGCCCAAGACCTATCTGTAAAAACAGATTCTGGTCAACTTTTTTTGCCATTTATTTTAGGAAAGGTCCTTCTTGTGTTTGTCTCTGCATGCCAAACCAGGTTTGGTCCCTTTGTTCTTTGGCCTTTGGCGGGCTTCAGTGCTGAAGCCCTACTCTGGTGCCCGAGTGTCTGGGGTGGACAGGAAGTGAGGGAGGTGCCAGAAACTCCCTTTGTTTAGACTCATGGGAGACCTGAATGCACTCTGATGTGATTAGCCGGTTGGCTGTCCGGCAAGGATAGCTACCCTGCTGTGTGAGTGCCAGCCAGGCTGGAATGAATGGGGGAAACCTGTTTAAAATCAGGTCTCTGGGACTTGGAAAGCAGAGTCGACCACTGAAACGAAAGAACTGAAGATGTGCTGAAGGAAGAGGACTGCTGCAACTCCTGGACGACTGGTGAAGCCCTGCTGCTGGTCCGAATTGCCATTGGCAGAGAAGCCCTTCAAGGTTAACCTCTTCCCTTGAGTTTGGTGGGAACAACCAACTTGCAAGCCACCTGGACATCATCCCCATCTGGTCGAATTTTCATCAGAGTGCTGTTGAAAACCGGTTAACCAGAGGGAAGGATACCAGCTCGTGGACTTTAAACCGACTTCTTGCTACAGCTTTTGGCCTCATCCCTGGGCAGTGCAGGAACCTCCCAATGTCTTCCTTCTTCTCCCCACGACTGAAGATCAGGAACAGCGAGATCTGCTTGAACTGCCAGGAACAACTGCCTCAGCTACAGCTTTCTTCATTGACAAGCTACTGTGCAAATGCGGTGCGGAAATCTTTTCGGTCATCGAGAAAGTGTGTGAAACTTTCCTTAACTACGAAGGCTTGTCCTTCCCTTAACATTCGTCAAATTTTTTGCCTAGCCAAATTCCTCTAATCTCCGCGGAAAAGACTTAACCGTTAAAATACTCTGAACCATTGACTTTGGCCCAGGCCTATTGAGAAGAATTTCTGGTTGTATCTAACTGAAACCCTTTGCCCTGCCTATGCATGTATTTGGGCTGTCGATTCTTTTAACCTTGTCTTTGTAATCCTTTAATAAGCATCTGAAATGCCATTTGCTCCCACTTCATTTGGAGTTAAACTTGTTCATTTACTTACCGGTCGTATTTTTGTGGTTTATTAGTATGTGATATTGGGCTGCTATGCTAGTGTAATGTTTTCTAACTGACTGAGTAAATAAATGTATATTCTTTTACCAAGAAACCTTGACTAGTGGATATTTTAATCACTGTGATTATTGGTCCTTTGTGTAACTTGTTCTACTGCTCATTTAAATTCTTGTGATAAGTCTGGCTGCTCAGCCATCACTACCACATTACTGTGTAGTACAGGCTTGTACCAAAGGTGAAATTGTGCTTACACTTGTAGTCCTAATTACCTGTAGTGTTCCCAAAGGGTACTGCATGTGATTCTGCCTAACACTTCCACCATACCAATATCCTGGGGGCAAGTGATTGTCATATTACACCACATTATTATCTGGCTGCATAAGAAAGATGTGTACGACTATAACCCAAGTCCCTTATGGATGCAACATATCTGCATGCCCTTTAAGCCAGGCCCTCTTTGATGAAATAGTGTTTGGGTGGAAATATTAATATAGACAGAATCAGACAGTAGAGAGGTACACCACGGTGGTGCAAGTCCAGGAGAGGCACAAAGAAGCTGATGAGTGAGTGGGATCCGCCTGCTTCTTGTTTCACGGTGCTGGCATTCCCATGTTCCTGTGTGAGAATTCTCTAAAAGTCAATATGGTGGACTGACTGGAGGAAAAGAGAAGAATCAGGAATGGGTGGAGGAGAAGGTCTTGGCTGTAAAGTTGAGGAGGGTTTGCCTTTAGAAAGAGAGTATGAAGGTCTCTGGGTCAAAAGAGGAGGTTTGCGACTGCAGTGAGTGATATGCAAATTTAAGAGAGATGTGGAGAGAATGGGTGGCTAGTGATAGGGAATGTTACAGTGGTAAAAATAAATGGTGTCTCAAGGCTACTAAAGGGAAGAAACCCATAAGGAGATAGAGTTTAAGGAGGAAGAGGTATTTAAAAGTAGGGTAAAGGAGAAAAGTAGACAGAGGAGGAAGGTTGTACAAGAGTGTGTGTGAAACCCAGAGAAAGTAGATGGTAAAGAGGCAACTGCCACATACAAATGATGAGTGGGAGGAATGAGCACATGCTAGAGCATCACAAGGGAACGGGAAAAGACATAGACAAGATAGAAAACATGAATAAGATGAGAGAGAATATGATTGATTGATTGATTGATTAATTGATTGATTGTTTAATTATTTATTTGTATAGTGCCTATACAAAATGTGTTTCAAAGCGCTTCAAGGAGGAAGGGAGCATTGGAAAATACAGTTACATTCTTACAGGTCCTTGAAACAAATCAGAACGAGACAAAAAAACTATCATATCATAACAGATAGTAGAAGTCCGTGAAACAATAAGGGAGAGGTGAGGAAGGGAAAAAGGAGACAATAATAGCAGTAACATTACTATGCCTGACGGCAATTGTTGCAGTGGGAGAATGACAAGAGGAGAGGGAGGAAGGGAGGTGAGGGGGAGGGGAGAGAGCGGAAGAGGAGAGGAACAAAAAAGTTCCTTTTAGAGGAACTAAAAGGTCAGCAACTGAATCAAGGTAGTGCAGGGGAGAGAGAGGGAGGAGAGGACAAGAAGGAAAGGAGGGGGAGACAAGCTGTTATCAGAGGTCAAGGGAACAGTGATAAGAGTAAGTGCGTTAGTGATAGAAGGTGAAAGGGGGAAGGGGAGGGGAAGATGGCTGCAGAAGGCAAGCAACTGCAATTACTATGCCTGACTGCTATTGAGGTGGTGCCAAACTTACACAGGACAGGGGTGGGTGAGGAGAAGGGGAGGGAAGTTGCTGCAAAAAAATTCAAAATTCGGCCACACGCATCATCTTTCAGATGAAACGCTTGGAACCAACTACTGCAGCACGGAATGGACTACATTGGTTACCAGTGGCAGCTCGCATTCAATTTAAACTACTGACGACATTTACGGGAATGCTCCTGTGTATCTGAATTTTATTTTAAAATGTCTTTATTGGCATTTACGGTTATATTTCGAACCATTACAATCATGGTTTATGTCAATGCATGAATTACGAATCACTTATGCCTTATAAAGGTATGGATAACATTGAACAACAAACAAAATAAACAAAGAGAGAAAAGGAAGAAACCAAAAGGGGGGGGAGCAAAACAAGTAACAGTGGTAACAGTGACTGTCCTTTGAACTCTGAGTTGTCGTAATCCTTGTTTCTGTGGGCGAACCCCAGTCTCTAGTCCATTGGGTTCTGACTGGTCTTCGCGGTACCCGGGGGGGAGTGTGTGTAGAATGGATGCTACAGTGCATGGGTTAGGCCATTGTGCCGGTTGCGGGGGGTTGATTCAGGGGGGTTTATGGCTCGTCGAGAAGATCATGTCTCTCAGGAGGGTCTTCCAGGCCTCCAGTGTGGTGCTCGAGTCTTCCCCACCCCGGTTATTCCCTTCCTCCCATGCTCTAGTTTCTGCTGCCGTCCATCTTTCCATCTCCCTTATCCAAGGTTCATACCTGGGGCCTGCTGAGGATTTCCAGGCCATTGCTATCGTTCTTTTTATAAGCACACATGCTATGTCCATTAGCTTCACCAAGTGCTTGATTTTGCTCAGCCTCGGGTAGGTGCCTAGGAGGCACTCTTTCGGTGTCCATTCGTATACCTCTAGGCCAGCTTTCCTACAGGTCTGTTCAGCGGCGAACCATAGCTTCTGAGACTTAGGGCAGGTCCAAAACATGTGGATCATGTCAGCATGGTCAGAGGGGCACCATGGGCATGTCGGGCTGACTTTGTCATTGAAGGTAGATACTCTATGTGGGGACATGTAGGTCCTATAGAGGACGTTGAGTTGTATTAGCCTGAATCTGGCGTTCCTAGATATCTCCTTCGGGTATGGTAGGGCTCTCGACCATTCTTCCTCCGTAATTTCGGTCCCCAGATCGGATTCCCATTTCTCTTTCAAACGTGTACTTCTTGGGTTAGGCCTGTCATTTATTTGGGTGTATAGCCTTGATGTTGGTTTCCAGCCATCGCTAACTCCGTGCATCTCCTGGATCAGGGCGTGTGTTTCAGGCTCCTCGGGCCATACATTCCATATCACCTTGGCGCTAAATTTCACCTTTAGGTACCATAAGTAGTGGCTCGGGGTGAGCCCGTCATTGCCTTGTAGTGATTCGAAGTCTCTGAATTGCCCTTCCTCAAACATATCTCCCCACGTATAGATGCCAAAGTTCTCCCATCTCCTCATTGTTGGTAGGTCACCGGGGGCTTTACATACGTAGGCTAGAATGGGAATCTCGGGTGAGTACGGGTGCTGCAGTCCCAGCATAGAGCTGACCTTTTTCCATACCTGTCGACCCACCTGCACCATTATGGGCGGGTCAGGAGGCCCCATTTTGTTGTTCCATATTAGTTCTTTAGGATGCAGGGGTGATGTTAGTTGGCAGAGAAGGTTCGTCTCGGCCGAGGGCTCGTCGCTCAGCCATTTGGCTACATGTGTTAGTTGTGCCGCTAGATAATATCTTTGGAAGTCGGGCAGTTGGATGCCTCCTGCGGAGTAGGGAAGTGTGAGGATGTTCAGTGTAATCCTGTGTCTGGTTCGTCCCCAAAGAAAATCTCTGGTCAGGGATTCCAGCTTCCTGAAGAAGGATGGGGGGATGTAGAAAGTTATATTGGTGAAGTAATAGAGGACTCTAGGTAATATTATCATTTTAGTTATTGCAGCTCTGCCCATCACAGAAAGCGGTAGTTTAGACCAAAATTTGAAAGATCTCCGCACCCCCGATAAGGCTGCTTCAGTGTTGCATTCGTGAGTGGAGATTGGTGTGTGCTTGATGGTGATGCCCAGGTAGCGGAAGGACTCAACTTGCCACTGAATCCCAATCTTGGGGAGTTCTTCTGTGCTCCTTCCCCTGAGGCCAGCCAGAGGGAAGGTGGATGATTTCTGTCGACTGAACTTTATACCTGAGTATTTCGAGAAGTTATCTAAGATGTCTAGAGCTATCGGGGCATTCACCTGGGGGTCACGAAGATATAAAAGAACATCATCTGCATACAGGGAGATGATGTTGTCTGTACCACCAATACTTATGCCCGCATCGAACAGCTGTTTCCTGAAATAAATTGCTACTGGTTCCAGACCTAGAATGTACAGCATTGGCGAGAGCGGGCATCCCTGTCTGGTCCCCCTCTGAATAGCCCAGGCCCTTGACACCCAGCCCCCCGTCTTAACTCTTGCCACTGGGTTGTTATAGAGTACCTTGACCCATCGGATAAAGTATTCTCCCATTCCAAACTCTCTCAAGGTTTCGATTAGCCACTCCCAGAAAATCGAGTCAAAAGCCTTAATGGCATCTAGCGAGAGTACCGCTAGGTCCTCTTTGCATTCCTCTGTTTGTGCCATTATGTGCTGGAGCCTTCTCAGGTTGGCTGTAGTGTTGCGTCCGGGGACAAAGCCGCATTGGTCTACATGTACCAGGGAACCTATCACCTTTAAGAGCCTCTTAGCCAGTATGGTCGTAAGTATTTTGCTATCATAGTTTAGAAGCGCAAGTGGGCGATATGAGTCACATTTGTCAGGTGGTTTGCCAGGCTTGAGCATTGGGATTATGAGGGTTTCTCTCATAGTGCCTGGTAGCGTGCCTGTCTCGAATGCCTCCGCATAGACTTCATGTAGTATGGGAGACAGGATCTCTTCATATGCCTTGTAAAACTCGGGGGTAAGACCGTCGGTTCCAGGGGCCTTACTCGTGGAGAGGGATCTAATCGCCTCGGTGATGTCTTCGATCGTGATGTCTTCTCCCAGCATATTTCGTTGCTCCTGATTCAGTTTGGGTAGGCCGACTTCTTCCAGGGTGTTGCTTATGTCTGCTTTGGGAATGTGTTCACTATGAGCATACAGTTCTGCATAGAAGTCAGTGAAGACCTCATTTATTGCTTGTTGCGTTTTGTGGACTGTGCCATTATCGTCTCTGATCGCTGTAAGAGCCCGCTTCGGATGTTCCTTCCGGCATAGCCAGGCTAGCATCCTGCCTGGTTTATCCGCTTCTTTGTGAGTTTTCATGGTGCGAGTGGTGAAGTCAAATTTCGAGAGCCTTTCCCACGCAGTTCTGCATTCTTCCCTGATCTCCCTCAGCTTGGTCTCCGTCTCAATTGTGGGAGGTGAATTGTTTTCGAGGTGCCTGATCTTTTCCTCCTCTGCCTCTAGTGCCCTTCTCAATTGCTTCCTGATTCCACCCGACTAAGCAATCACCTCTCCCCTTGTCACCACCTTCCTTGCTTCCCAGAGAGTGCTCCATTTTTCCACTGATCCCTTATTGACCTCTATATACTCTCCTAGTTTCTCGGCCAGGTACTCTCTGAATGCGGGGTCAGTTAATGTCTCCACTGGCATACGCCATGTTGGGATAGGAGGTAGGGGGGGTCGTAGGCAGAGTTGTACTATCAGTGGGGAGTGATCTGAGATTGATCTGCCCAGATACTCTGCGGACTCGACCTGAGGGGTCAGCTCGTCGTTTATAAAGAGGTAATCTATCCTAGTATGCAGGTTGTGAGGGGCCGAGTAGAATGAATATGATCTATCAGTGGGGTGGAGGTCTCGCCAGGTGTCAACCAAGTGCAAGTCCTCAATTGCTCTGTGGAGTGCCAGAGCGGGGAGGTTGTTGATTGATCGTGGCATGGTGGATCTATCCATTTCCATATTAATGACGCAATTGAAATCGCCTCCCCACAGGAGGGTGTGGTCCCTGTGGAGCATGACTTTGGCGCACATCTTCTTGAGGTAGGAAGGTATGCCATGTTGGGGGAAGTATGAGTTCATTATGCATATTCGAGTGCCCTCCAGCATGCCCCACACCAGCAAGTACCTGCCTTCATTATCCTGCTCTACCCCCAGCTGTTAAAATGGTGTGTCTGGGCTCACCCATGTGTATACTCCTCTTGCGTACTTCGAGTAGGATGATCCGTTGCCTTGGCCCCCCCAGTAATCTGATAACTTATCTGCAGAGTCGGCAGAGAGGTGCGTTTCTTGTAGGAGGGCAACTGATACCTTCTTCCTCTTTAGGTAAGAGTGTATTCGATTTCTCCGGAGGTAGGACCCCATCCCCCTGACGTTCCATGTGATTACCTTAAGTTTTGGCGCCATTGTTTGGTTGCATTAATTGTCAAGGAGAGGTCTACGTCCTCTCTGGGGCTTGTTCGCTTGTTATTGTGAGTCATGGTTGGTTCTAGTTGTGTGGAGTGGTTAGCTCCAGGGGTTAGTTTTGGGTTCGATTCCGTTCGGTCAAAGGTCCTCAGAGTCAAGGTAGTCAGAACAGTGATAACTTGTGTGGAACAGTTAGAACTGGTGCACCCAGCAACTGACACAGCGGTGTAGTGCTCAGGTGCTCCTGCGCTGTCTGTCCCATTCTGGGTGTCTGGCGTGAGTAGGCGTGTGCTGGCAACTGGCCTGCACTGATCTTTTGTGGGGTCGTGGTCTGTGTTCATGCGTGGGAGATCGGGTGAGCCCCGCAGTCATTTAGCTTCTCTCATTGTAGTTTTGCTTCTGAGATTGGAGTTTCCTGACCTCTCAGGTATTTGTGGAAGGGTGCAAGCACCTGTGTCGGAGCGTGTTGCCCTCATCCTTGGGTACCTTCGTTAAGTTTCCCATGTGGGGATTCGACAGGAACCTCAGCCAGGTTATTGTGTTCCATCCACATGTTAGCCGCGGCTGGTGTCTCGAGGAATATTGCTTTTCCTTTGTAAATTACCTTCAGCCTGGAGGGATATAGCAGCATATATTTTAGGTTTAGTTTCCTTAGCCTGGCCTTAACTGGGACAAAAGAGTTCCTCGCTCTCTGTACCGCCTGAGTATAATCAGGGTATATCGTGATTCTCGAGTTGCCTCGCTCTATCTCTCCACCCTCCCTTGAGAACTTCAGGATCACCTCCCGGTCTCGGAAGTTGAGGACCTTCGCTATGATGGGGCGACCTGTGAGCTCTCTCTATGGCGAAGCCCTGTGAGAGGTTTGCCACCCCGATCTCTTGTTGGATTAAGGATTCCACGAAGGCTGTCGGGTCAGCAGTCTCCGTCCCCTCCGGTACGCCCAGTATCCTAATGTTACTGCGTCTAGCGCGGCCCTCCGCCTCTTCGGACCTCGCCTCCAGCAGGGCTATCTTATGTTTAAGGTCTGCGAGTTCTGATTTCATGACTGCCGATTCAGTTACCATGACCTCCTGAGAGCACTCCACAATGGTGACACATTCGGTTAGGTTGCGGGCGTCTTGCCTTATCAGCTGGATGTCTGCTTTTACTTCACCGATCTTTGTGTCTATGAATGATTTTAGGGCCTCAATCGCCCCCAGCAGCTGATTGTGTCTGGCGTCCGTGCCATCCCGTGTTGCTGGGTCGTCCGGCGTGGTCTGGGTGGCGGGGTGAGATTTCGCTGTGACAAAAGGATCTATGGTGGCATTTTTGGTTTTGTTTCTTGCTGCGGCCATGGTGGATTGTTTCGGTCCTGGTTGGGCGCACAGAGGATTCCTGTCGGGGCAGGCTTGCTTTTGGCAGTGCGTAGAGGTGCGGGGATTTTAGGCTTTATGTAGTCCGGAATCCGGGTGTACAACGGTCCCCTTGCTTTAGCGGGACAGGAGGCAGTGAGGCCCGGGTCGTTCAGGGTGACATCGTTGGCTGGTGTAGTATGGCTGGGTGGTGGGCATGCAGGAGCAGGAAGTTCAATGGGAGCGCCGTGGCGTGGGCACCCGGCGCTGCTTGGGGTGAGGGGGCGAGTTCCCACAACCCTGATAGTGAGCCGACGGGCCCAGCCCACTAGGTATGGCCCAACCCGGGATGGTCTCACCTGTGGTCCAGGTAGTTCAGGTAGATCTGGAGCCAGCCGCCGGTCCAGGTCGAGGTGTGCGGGTCTGCACGGGCAGGGAGCTCTGCTCCCCGGGAAGTTGGAAATCCGCCCTGGGCGCCCCGGGTCGAGGCCGCAGTAGTTGGCCCAGTGGTCTTCCCCCAGTCGCACTCCAGCTACGTTGGCGCGGGCACCAGCACCAGGCGCTCAGCCACGGCCCCCAGCCGGCATATCGATGGGGCCCAGCAGCGCCCCGCACCTCTGGGCAGCGGGGGGCAATGGGAGAGGCGCCTGGGCGGCCGGGGTCAGGCCCCTTCAGGGTGTACACTCCTCTTTGAGGTCGCTGAGAAATCGTCAGATCGACGCGGCCGCCATTTTGGGTGTCTCTCATGGAGGACAGGGCCCCAGACCTCTGATTTTTGTCGGCTCAAAACGTCGGGTGCAGCCAATCGCCTGATGTACTGCACCGAAGGCTGGGCGCTGCAGGGGAGCCCACACCGTCTGAATCGGGACGCGACTGCGCGGCTCGGCCGGTTCCCGTGCGCTTCTCTCAGGGGGCAGGGGGGGCCGGGCCGAAGCATCGGAAATGTTCCCTGGTCGTCGATTTTCGTAGTCGTAGGGTGCAGCTAATCGCCTGATGTACAGCTGCACCGAAGGATGGGTTGTTTTGTTGGATTTTCGGCACCCAGAACAGGATCGGACTGCGCGGCTCGGCCGGAGCTCAAGGGAACAGCGTCCTCACACCCTGAACATCAGGCCACGCCCCCCTCCTGTGTATCTGAAAGCACAAGTAAGCATATATCATCCTCAGAGAAATCTGAGATCTGCTGAGAGCTGTTCTTTGAAACAATACCCGGTCAACGGGCTTTCCACGTCCAAGGGGCAATAGCTTTGAATGCATTGCCATTAAGAGTACGTAAAATTGAAAATCATCTTGAATTTAGAAAGCAGTTAAAAACAGTACTCTTTAACCAATATGACTGATTATGTAGTAACCGCCTCACATCTCTGTCTCTCTGCGCCTGGATGCCCACGGGCTTTGGCGCAATATAAACAAAATAACATAACAACATAACATAACACAAGACAGGAGGCTAAAATGTAAATGCCTGGCAGCAATTGGGGTAGTGCCGGAGTTTGACAGAAGGAGGGAAAGGAGGAGATAGAGGGGAGGGTGAGGTGAGGGAGGGGGAGGTACGAGGGGGAGTTGAAAGAGGGGGAGGGGCTCTGGATTAAAAGGCAAGTAGGGTGAATAGCCCCAGGCACAAGAGCATTATGGCAGGGTAATGCAGACAAACAGAACCTAAAAGAAAGACAGAAGCAGGATATTCTACAAGGAGTGGTGGGTGAGAAACGTTCATTCTAAGACAGAAGGGGTGACTTGGGGAGAGAACCAGAGACCACCTTCATCTGCCAGCATTATTTGTGAGGTAATCCTGAACACTCTGCCAGGCAAAATCCCCAGAGGGTTATATACAGACTGAAGCATGACCACTGACAATATTATTGCTTGTAACTAGAAATTAGCAGCGAAAGGGATGCTGGGAAGCTCTGTTTCTTTAGTTTTGTTTCAATTAGGATCTTAAGCAGGAACTGTCCTAACATTGTATTTTTTCTTGTTTTGCAATCCCTGTTATTATTTTGACCATTAATGTATGAGTACCCTACAAAATAAATGTCATAATTTCATCTCTGAATCCAGTTTTTGTTATTTTTCTATATCCACATCGCAACACAAACCATGTGCAGAAAAATGCTAGGCTAATTCCTATGGCGTTTTTGCATCCACTGCCGGCTTGGCAGAACAGTGTATGCTTTGGCTACTCATTTAAGTTTAATATGCACATCTCACCAATTCACCAACATAACTTGCATATCCAAACCTCTCACTCTCAGTCATACACATAATCACATGCTATGTCACACTGCCAAGTAACAATCTGCACTCCCCAATCCCTGCCACAACCTAAAACATACTCCAAACTCTTACATTATGCTCCCCAATTCCTCTCACAGTATACGGTCCTTCAATATCTTGTGCCACTTCTGCATTTCTACTGTTCTATCACACTCTTCCCTCATCTTGGCTCCAAATCTACAGCTCACTGCCTCTTTTCGTCCAAAAGCTCCCTCTCTGCTTTCTGGCCCACTGCTCTCCATGAGCCCACAATATCTCTACTCTCTGATTTCTGTCCCACCGCTCCTGCTCTGATTTCTGGCCCATGCCCCACTACTTCCTCTCTGCTCTCTTACCCACTGCTTCCCCCTTTGACCCACCACTCTCCCTCTGCTTTCTTGCCTATCACTCCATATCTCACCCATCACCTCCCCTCTCTCTCATTTCCCTCTCATAGTGTGACAATTTATACATTTTTTTTCAATGTAGCTTTTGGCTCAGATCCTCAAGGAATGAGGCATCTAAAATTAGAGCAGAGGATATGTTATTTTTAGATAACCCATTTCTAGGGATGAGCTGGTAACTTTATTCTCAAAGGTGACCTGCACATTTCCATGGGGCTGAGCTGTAGTGCAAATGGTGCACTGGCCTTGAATATGTTTGTTCCAGAAGCGCTCTCCTGACAATGTTCTGCAGGCTCTCACCACATTTCTCTGTGATGGGCCTTTAAGGGTCCTGCGAGACCACGGAGAATGCATTTCTATACCATTTGAGGAACAGAAATGCAAGTAAACAAAATTGTAGTTTTTCCAAAAACAGACGTTTTTGCAGGTGATTTGCAAAAACAGACATTTTGTCTCTTTTTTGTTAAAAGGCCAGTTGTCACAGCATGTTGTGGGATCGCAGAATCACTATAAAATGGAGGGTCTGCTTATATATTCTATGGATATACATTACTTGAAAACTAACAAAAATATCTGCAGGTTAGTGTTTGTAGATCCACACAATTAGTAGTACACACAGTAAATATTAATTGTTGTGAACAGAAGTCTTTTTACCATGTCTATTATAAATGTTTATGGTATACAAACAATGAACTTGAAGATGTTTATTTTACTGAGTATGTAGGGTACACTTCAGAAGTAGTGGTGACTTTATAGTGCATTTTTAGATGGTTATATGATCATCAGAAGACATGCAGTAACACCACAATGGCTTCAATATATCCCACAATTCAACTAATTACTTCAAACAAACAAAACATTCTCCAAATTCAAAATCTAGCTGATGAAAATGCATAAGAGACTGATGATAATGGGAGATCCTGAACCTACCAAAGCAGGTACAGTGTGATTCTCCCTGTGTGAGCATTTTCAAAACATTATGTTAAAAAGTGCATTTTACAGAATGATATTTGTGAAAAATTGGGTCAAAAACCACAAAGATTACGTTTAGTTTTGTAAGGTAGCACACAAAGAAAATCCTATAGATGCAACTCACCAACAGAGCAAAGAGCATTTTAAAACTCATTTTCATGATTACTTTGCCCACAATGTATACCAGTATAAAAAAAAAGTCATGCTTTCTGTGCCCAGACATGGCAATGCAGATTGAACCGATACATGCACGAATTACCGTATAAGAATATGTTCCTGCTGGCTTTGCAGGCAAAATGCTATATCACAGTAAAAAATAAAAATCCAGACTAGCTGCACCAATTTAGACTAGGGGCTTCATTACAGGGACGGCGGTGGACCAAGGTGCTATTTGCACCTTGGTCCATGCCGATAAAATACCGGCACTACCTTGGTGGAAAGGGGAATTACCACCCTATTCCACGGTTGGTGGGGCGGTAATTCCCCCTTCCCCCATTGCCCTTCCCCATTCATATTTTTGCCACATAGGGCATAATGGGAATGGGGAAGGTGCTAATTACGGCACCGCAAATTGCGGTACCGTAATTAGCTCCCTGGTCCCTTTGCGGGTTGGTTTTTAACGCCTGCAAAAAGCAGGCGTTAAAGTCTCCAACCCGCAAAGGGACCTCGTAGTAAGGCGGTAAGGGTTAACGGTCACCGGTACCATTAACGGTGACCATTGACTCTTACCACCGTCCATGTAATGAGGCCCTAGGCTAGCCCTGTAATAACTCTCACAATGTTTAGTTTAACCTTGATGCAAATAAAAAATGCTGTGCCACATGAAGAAAACGTAACCAGATTTGCTGCAGCAGCGTAGGCACATAACAGTTATTTTGTTTGTTTTCTTGTTGATGCCCACTAAATAAATGTCATGCCAGTGTTAACAACATTATGTGGCTAGACTGGCTTACATGTCTGCAGCCAGCAAGGTTACATTTTTCTGACTCTGGCATGGCAATTTGTACTGTAAATCAAGTCTAAATCATATTTGGTAACTTCAACGTTGATGCCCAGAAAGAAAATATCAGCCTCTATAAATGGTCTTGCTGAATATTTATACCATCAGTAACCAGCAGAAAACCCTGAATGTCCAGTAATTAATGTCCAGCAATTATTGTAGGGTTACCCATGCAGGAGTCACATCTCCAGAGCAAGGCCAAGAAGTGTATCCCTGAAGTCAATTGTAAATGCACTGAGATAATTGTTGAATATGGCAAAACATGGCTTCTGATATGTTTGTTCCACTCAAAAGGTATTGTACTTAGTTGAATTAGGTTAATATACAAGACTACTTCTGCAATATCCATTTTACCATGAGAGCCAGAGAAAATGCCATCTTCCAGAAGATTCACACTTTCCAACACTGTTGGCCGGATTTACCAACACATTTTTCAATGGGACACCCCATTGAAAAACGGGGTGTAAATCAGGCCTGGTCATTTAATTAATTATATCCTCTTTATTAGTGTAATTTGAAAACAAAAGCACCCTGTCAGCATGCTGCTCTTTCAGTAAGAAGAGAGGGCCTTGAAGAACGAAGTTAACAGTGCAGCCTTTTCCAGAACTCAAAATGGAACTTCTATCTGCCATTTCAGCCCCTCTACAGACATGAGCTAACAGTTCCTAGCCTTCTTTTTTGATGTTTTTTCTCTCTATATTTATAAAGCGCTACTATCACCAAAAAAAGCATCTTGGTTTTGCAGAGATAGACCTGTAACAAAACAAAACAAAAATAGATACAGATACAAAAATACCTTGAGGTCCATAAACTCCTAGGGGTTAGACAATCAGGCTTCCGACCGCTACACGGGAGGGAAACGGCATTGATAGATCTAAAAACCCAAATCGATGAGCTGAGAGACAGAGGGAAGACTGCTGTTCTCCTATTACTAGACCTCTCAGCGGCACTCGACCTGGTGGACCACAAGGTCCTCTGTAGGTACCTGGACTCAGCAGCCCACTTCTCCGCTGAAGCTGTTAGATGGATAGAATCATTCCTGAATGACAGAACAATAAGAGTGTTCTCCCCATCAGCAGAGGCCGACCTGACCCCGATTATCTGTGGGGTGCCTCAGGGCTCCACCGTGTCGCCTACTCTCTACAATATATTCACCAAGCCTTTGTTTGATGATTTGGACCTTTTGGGTATCAGCTACACTAACTATGCAGATGATACACAGATTCTCCTCCCACTTTCTGGGGATCATGACAGGGACGCGGCGCTGGTGAATAGAATCTATCTCATCATTCAGGCATGGATGGCCACCCACGGCCTCAGCCTGAATGATGATAAGACAGAGTTGATCATTCTAGGTCCCCCTGCCAACATCATCAAACTAGGTCCTGCATACACTTCATTCATCATTGGTGGTCTCAAAGGAAGTAAAACCCCTGGGATTCTATCTGGATGCAACTATGTCCTTCAATAGACAAGTGAATTCCTTGGCCTCAACAACAGCATACACATGCAAATTGATCAGAGCGGGCAAACTCTTCCTGTCTAATGATAATTGCATTATTCTGGCCAGAGCGTTAATCCTATCAAGACTAGATTACTGCAATGCCCTCTACTGCGGCACCAACTAAACTAACATCCATAAACTCCAAATAGTACAAAACAACGCTCTTAGAGCCGCACTAGGCATTAACAAAAGAGTACATATGACATCCATTAGACGCCAACATAAATGGCTTTCCACACATGATAAGATACAGCTAAAAATTGCTTCCTTAACTCACAAAGCATTACATAATGCTGCCCCTAGCTACCTAATTGACAAACTGTCGAGAAGATCTTCCATTAGGCCCACCAGAACTATCAATGCTAACTGCCTTGTGGTGCCAAGATTCAAATCCACTAAGATTGGAGGTAATAGCTTCCCTGTGAAGGCTGCTAAATTCTGGAAGTCCCTACCCCATGATTTGAGAGCTGACCAACACTACCCAGATTTTAGAAAGAGCTACATCACCCTTCTCAACCAAACTGTAGTATAGCCTAAAATGTGACTTCCGCATAATTACTCACTTTACCTGCCTGCCTTTGTAAATATGCTATTTTTTCTCCCACATCTTTTCTTGTAAACCACTGTAATTATTTTGCAACTGTACTCACCTATATGTCCTTACCACACCTGGCCTGTATTTACCTTTATGTCACTGTGATTCTCATTAAGTAACTTGTAAGCTTTGCACCTTCTTTTTGCTGCACCCTGTTACCTTTGGTTCTGGTGCACATTAGAAATTCAATAAACAAACAAACAAACAAACAAACAAAACAGAAACAGTCATCATGGCAAACAGATGCAACCTTCATCTAAAACAGGTGCGTTTTCAGAAAATGTCAGAAAGATATGTGGTTTTCAATAGCCTGAAGTGGGCACAGTAGCTCCAAAGAGCCGCTGCAGCCACAGGAAAGGCAGGTCCTCCGATCCAGGATTTTTTAAAACATTGGACCAGGATGTGAAAGACACTTGTGAGTGAAGAGCTTGTGAAGGGACACAAGGGCAGAACTTTGATTGAAGATATTCAGCGCCCCTGCCATGGAAGGTGCGAGGAACAATACACAAGAATTTAAAATGAATATGACGTAGTACAGGAAACCAGTGATGTGAACATAACGTCGGAGAAACATGGGCTTGGTATGAGGATCATGTAGCAACTCTAGCATCTGAATTCTGCAGAATTTGCAAATGCTGAATTAAGTATCTGCGGTGTGCTAAAAAGAGAGTTACAATAGCCCAAAGTGCCAAAAATCAAAACGGCTACCACAGTCTCACACATATGAACTGACACATAATGCAGAATTGTGTGCTACATTTTTTTATTAGAAAAGGCCAGATCGGCAATCAGCTGAGATTTGACAGCCCAAATCTTTGACCACTGGCACCGGAGTAGGAAAAGAACCAAGAGAAGGAGGCCAAAAAGCTGAAGTCCAAAAAGAAGTGACCAATGGGGCGTCCAACCACCACTACTTCAGTTGAGGACCCTTTCCGCTTCAGCCATTTTACACTCGTCCAGCATCCCAGGCTTCCAAACACAGCCTTAAATGAGAGGCTGTACCAAATTCAGAAAGATCTAGACGTATGACAATCTGTGTGTAATCAGCAAATGAATAACAACGGAAGCCGTGAAATAGGATACGTTTGGCAAGAGGCTGAATATAGACATTGAACAGGGGAAAGATCTGAACCCTGAGTCACCCCACAGAACAAGCAAGACAGAATGATCAATGGTGTCAAAGGCAGCTGACAGATTGAGTTAAATCAGTGCCCCAACATCACCATGGTCGTAAAAAGGCCTGATTCATATAAAAAGCACTAAGTCCACTCAAACTACTTTGGCAAGAGAAAACCTTCTGCCTTTACAAACAACCTGTGGGCTGGTCAACTGCAGCCCATCTCCGGGAACTCTAGGCAGCACCCCGGCAAAACTGCAAACTGTCACCCCTAATTAAAAGCGCCACTCAAACTGCACACTGTCAGCCCTAAGTCCAAGAAGCATCCAAACTGCAGACTGTCACCCCTAAGTCCAAGCGAGACTCAAACTGCAGATTGTCACCCTGTAAGTCAAAGTGGCACCCAATCTGTGGACCATCAACCCTAACTTCAATCGGCACCCAAACTGCAGGCTGTCAGCCCTAAGTCATAGCAGCCCCCTCAGGTCCTGACACCTCCTAAAACCCCCACTGTCCCCCAGACCCAACCCCAGGTAGCCCACTCAAGTCCCAAAATCTCCCATCACCCCCACTGACCCCCCAAACACAGGCAGCCCCCTCAAGTCCAGACACCTCCGACCACCCCCACTCACTGCTGCCACCAACCCCAGGTGGTTCCCTCAAAGTCCGAATACCTCCCACCACCCTCGCTCACCTCTGCCACCAACCCCATACAGCCACCTCAAGTCCTGACACATCCCACCATGCTCACTGACCCCGAGGCCCCAAACTCAGGCAGCCATCTCAAATCCTGACACCTCCCGCCACCCCCACTGACCCCCAGTCCCAACCACAGGCGGGCCCCTCAAGTTCAGACACCTCCCCCCACACCCACTCACATCCACCACTAACCCCAGATGGAGAGACCAAACCAGGTGAAGCCGAGTCAGACGAGAGTGATAGCACAAGACTAAATAGTTCGCTAGGTTGGTTTAGAGCAGATGTAACACAATAAGAGTAATAGGCATGCTTAGGCCCCGATTCATATAAAAAGCACTAAGTCCATGCAAACTACTTTGCATTAGAAAAATCATTACGTGATAATTGCGCATAAGAAAAGTTCTGTGCTGTTCACTAATTCATGGATTAGAAAGCGTAAAGTAACTCGCCAGTGCAAAGAAAAATTTGCTGCACCTGGAAAGCCCACAGGACGCCCCAAGCAAGCAGCATTGAGCATTTTCAAACAACCTGTGTGCCGGCCAACTCCAGCCCATCCCCCGTTACTCTAAGCAGCACCCCAGAGAAGCGTTGTCCCATCTCCCCAGCACCCCTGCAAAACTGCAGACCGTCAACCCTAATTACAATTGGCACCCAAATTGCAGACTGTCACCTCAAAGTACAAGCTACAATGAAACTGTGGACTGTCACCCCTAAATCCAAGCAGCACCCAAACTGCAGACGATCACCCCTAAGTATAAGTGGCACCCAAACTGCAGACTGTCACACCTAAATCCAAGAGGCAAACAAACTGTGGATCTTCACCCCTAAGTTGAAGCAGCACCCAAACTGTGGACGTTCACCCCTAACTTCAAGCAGAAACCAAACTTGTCTGTCACCCCTAAGCCATAGCAGCCCCTCAAGTCCTTACACCTCCCACAACCCCCACTCACCTCTGTCACCAAACCCAGCCAGTCCCAGCTAGTCAGCCATCCTTCCAAAACACACCCATTGACCCTCAACTCCAACCCCAAGCACCCTACTCAGGTCCTGACACTTCTTACAACCCCCACTGACTCCGGGACCCAACCCCAGGCAGCCCCCTTAAGTCCTGACACATCCCACCACCCCATTCACCTCTGCCACTAACCAAAGGCATCCCCCTCAAGTTCTGAAACATTCCACCAAAACCACTGACCCCTGGACCTCAACCCCAGGCAGCCCCGTCAAATCCTGACACCTCCCACCACCCCTACTGACCCCCGGTCTAAACCCCATGCATGCCCCTCAAGTGCCAACACCTCCCCCAAAATCCCCCTTCCCCAAACCCAGGTAGCCCCTTTAATTACTGACACCTCCCGCCACCCACACTGAACCCTTGCCACAACCTCATGCGACCCCCTCAATTCCTGACACCTCCCACCACTCCCACTCACCTCTGCCACCAACCCCAGGTATTCCCCTCAAGTACTGTCACCTCCCACCACCCACACTGAACCCTTGCCACAAACCCATGCAGCCCCCTCAATTCCTGGCACTTCCCACCACCCGCACTCACCTCTGCCACCAACCCCAGGTATCCCCCTCAAGTACTGACACCTCCCACCACCCACACTGAACCCTTGCCACAACCCCATGCAGCCCCCTCAAGTCCCAACTCCCTCCCACCAACCCCACTCACCACCACCACAAACCCCAGCCAGGCTCTGTTAGTCTGCCCTCAACCCACTCCCCCTCATCCCCAACCGCAGTCAGTACCCTCAAGGCCCGGCCCTCCCACCACCCACACTGAACACTTTCCAAAACCCCATGCAGTCCCCTCAATTCCTGACACCTCCCACCCTCGACACTCACCTCTGCCATCAACCCCAGCCAGGCTCTGCTAGTCTGCCATCCTCCGACCACAACCACTAACCTTCGGCACCAACCCCAGGGAGCCTCCTCAAGTCCCAACACCTCCCACCAACCCCACTCACCACCACCACAAACCCCAGCCAGGCTCTGCTAGTCTGCCCTCCACCAACCACCCCCACTCACCCTCATCTCCAACTGCAGGTAGTACCCCCAGGTCCCGACCCTCCCACCACTGCCACTGAACCCCACCACAAACCCAAGCCAGGCTCTGCTAGTCTGCCCTCCACCAACCACCCCACTCACTTCGTCTCCAATCCCAGGCAACATCCTCAAGTCTCGACACCTCCCAACACCTCCACTCACCTCTGCCATCAACCCCAGGTATACCCCTCATGTCCTGACACATCCCGCTACACCCACTGACCCCTGGGCCCCAAATCCAGGCAGCCCCCTCAAGTCCTGACACCAACCTCCACCCCGACTGACCCCTGTTCCCAACCCCAGGCAGGCCCCTCAAGTTCAGGCACCTCCCACCACTGCCAATCACCTCCACCACCAACCCCAGAGGGAGAGACCAAACTTGGGGAAGCCAAGTTAGACGAGAGTGATAAAAAACGACTAAATAGTTCCCTAGGTTGGTTTAGAGCAGATGCAACACGGTAAGAGTAATAGGCACACTTAGTACCCGATTCATATAAAAAGCACTAAGTCCATGCAAACTACTTTTCAGAAGAAAAATCATTGCACAATAATTGTGCATAAGAAAAGTTCAGTGATGTTCACAGATTCATGGCTTACAAAGCACAAAGTAACCTGAAGCGCAAAGAAAAATGTGTTGTGTTAGGGAGAGTTCTCCAGAATGGCTAATTTCCCTTACCTACTGAGTCCCTCAGCAGCTTTGCTGGATTTCTAGGATTTATTTTTTCACCTGGTAAGAGTGTGAGCCTTTTTTTTCCCACTCTTACATGTGTTTTTGCTGTGTGTTCTACATTTTGTGCTCATGCACTATGGAGTCTCTCCTACTCCATAGGCATCATCTTTTTACTGTTTGTCACACAGCACATTTAGTGCAGTGACACAGGGTTGTCTTTTTAGACTTCCCACTATTAAACTCCATTTTCTGGGACTGACTACTGTCTCCCAGAATATGTAAAATTGCCATTGACTTTACTAGTCTTTTTAAATTTACAGACCCAGTACAAACTATCTTCCATAGAGTACTGGAAGGGTTAATAGTTATCCCTTTGTGTCTGTTTCTCATGGAACATTATTTCATTCCACTTTCTCTAAGATTTGGCTGGTGGCAGTGGTATCTACCATTTTTATTTTTCCACAAGCTATGAAAATAGCCTTGGTACTGTTAGTGGCTATGGTGGTAGCCTCGAACTTTAGTCCTCTGTTCCCCTTTTCATTTTATTTGTTTCCAGTGGGATTTAGTCGCCATTTCTTTTTGTAAAGGTCTTTCTTGTGTTTTACTCTGCACGCCAAACGAGGTTTGGTTCCTTTGTTTGCCGTCCTTTGGCGGGCTTCTGCACAGAATCCCTCCTTAGGTGCCTGAGTGTCTGGGTGGACAGGATGTGAGTGAGGGGTGTGATCCCCCCTGCACAGGGTCTCTTTGGAGACCAAAGTCACACTCTAGTCTGATTGGCTAGGTGGCTGTCCTGGCAGGACAGCCACCCTGCTGTGTGATTGACAGCCAGGCTGTGTGAATGGGGGAAAACTGCTTAAAAACAAGTCTCTGGGACTTGGAAGGCAGAGTAGCCACTGGATCGAGAGAGCCAATGAGATGCTGAAGGAAGAAGACTGCTGCAACTACTGGACATCCCGAATTGCCTGAAACTTTGACCACAGAGGAGATCCACAAGGAGTCTTCTCCCCTTGAGCCTGGTGGGACCAACCAGCTCACAAAGCCCTTGGACCTTCTCTTCAACCTGGTTGAATTTTCTGTGCTACAGGAAACCGGATAGCCAGTGAGAGAGAGTCCCTTTGTGCTTTTAAGAAGCGCACCTTTTATTCAACGCTTTGCTCTGCTGCTGGCTTCTTCCCTGGGCAGTGCAGGACCTTCCAGTCTTCCTCCTTCTTTACAGTCCGACAGTCGCTTCAGGAACTGTGAGCCTGCAGCATTCTTCTTCATCTAAGGTACTGTTCAAATCCGGTCGTTCGTTCCGTTTGACCGGCGTGAAAGTGTTTTAAATCTTTCGCCTCTCTGAAGGCTTGTCCTTCGCTACTCTTTTGAATAACTTTTCCTCTGACCAACTTCGTTTTGAACTCTTGGCTAAGACTTAACCGCAAACTACTTTGAACTGTGTGATCCTCTACAAAGACTCTGAACCATTAACATTGGCCCAGGCCTATCGATTTGAATCCTAGTTGTAGTAAGCTTTTTCTAGATTGTTCTGCCTATCATTTGTTGGTGTTGTTGATTTTTGATAACCTTGTTCTTTACCTCCCTTTTTAAATTGCTGGAGTGACATTTTGCTCACACTTCATTTTGAGCTTAACTTGTCCAGAATTGATTGGGTGTTGTGTAGTGTACTAAGATTGTGAGTTTCTGCTGATTTATATTAGTGAACTGTTTTATAACTGATGGTGTAAATAAATGTGTATTCTTTTACTCAGAAACCTTGAATTAGTGTTTGTTTGAACCATTGTAATTGCTGTCCTTTGTGTAACTTCTGATACTGCTCACTTTACTCTTGAGATAAGTGTGGCTGCTCAGCCATTGCTACCACTTTACTGTGTAGTACAGGCTTGTACCAAAGGTGAATTTGTACTTGCACTTGTAGTCTTAATTGTGTATGGTGTTCCCAAAGGGTACTGCATATGATTCTGCCTAACAAGTTGCACCTGGAACGCCCACAACACGCCCCTAAGCAAGCAACATGAAGTGTTTTCAAACAACCTGTGTGCCGGCAAACTGCAGCCCGCACCCCATAATTCTAAGCAGCACCCTTTAAACTGTGGCCTGTCTCCCCAGAACCCCTGCAAAACTGCAGTCCATCACCCCTAATTACAAGTAGCACCCAAACTGCGGACTCTCACCCCAAGTCCAAGCGGCACCCAAATTGCAGAATATCACTGCTAAGTTCAAATGGAACTCAAACTGTGAACCATCACCCCTAACTTCAAGAAGCACCCAAACTGTGGGCTTTCACCCCTAGGTCATAGCAGCCCCTCATGTCCGCCACCTCCCACTGACCCCACTCACCTCTACCACCAACCTGAGCCAGGCACATCTAGTCTGCCATCCTCCCACTACACCCACTGACCCTCCGCTCTGACCACAGCTGCCTACTCAGGTACTGACACCTCCTACAACCCCCACTGGCCCCTGGCACCAACCCCAGGCAGCCCCTTCAAAGCTAGACACCTCCCACCACCCCTGGTGACCACGGCCCCAACCACAGGTAGACACCCTAACTCCTGACACCTCCCACCACTCCCACTAAACTCTTCTACCAACCTCAGGCAGCCCCTTCAAGTCCTGACACATCCCACCATGCCCACTGACCTCCAGGCCCAACCCCAGGCCACCCCTCAAGTCCTGACAACTACCACCACCCCCTCTGACCATTGGTCCCAACCCAAGGCAGCCCCCCCAAGTCCTGACACCTCCCACCACCCCCTCTCAACTCCACCACCAACCCCAGGCAATCCCCTCAACCCCAACACCTCCCACAACCCCCACATCCCCCAGCTCCAGGCAGCCCCCCAGCTACAGACACCTCCCACCACCCACACTCACCTCTGCCACCAACTCCAGGCAGCCTCCGCAAGTCTCAACACCTCCCACCACCCCCACTGATGCACCACCCTGACCCCAGGAAGCCCCCTCAAGTCCCAACACCTCCCACCACCCCCACAAACCCCATCCCCAACCCCAGGCATCCCCTCAAGTACTGACACCTCCTACCACCCATACTGAACCCTTGCCATAACCCCAGGCACCCCTCTTAATTTCTGACTCCCCCCACCACTGCAAAACACCTCTGCCACCAACCCCAGCCAGGCTCTGTTAGTCTGCCCTCCTCCCACCATACCCACTGAGCACCGGACCCAACCCCAGGGAGCCTCCTCCAGTCCCAACACCTCCCACCAAGCCCACTCACCCCACCACAAACCCCAGCTAGGCTCTGCTAGTCTGCCCTCCACCCACCACCCACACTCACCCTCGTCCCCAATCCCAGGCATTACCCTCAAGTCCCAACCCCTCCCACTACACCCACTGACCCCCAGCCCAAACCCCAGGTGGCCCCCTCAAGTCCCAACACATCCCACCACCCCAATCACCTCTGCCACCAACCACAGGCAGGCCTTGCTATTCTGCCCTCCTCCAACCACCCCCGCTGATCCCCTGCCCCACCCCAGGCATTCCCTCAATTCACAACACCTCCACGCCCCCACTGACCTCTGGACCCAACCACAGGCAGCATCCTCAAGTCCTGATACTTCCCACCACTCGCACTTACCACTGGACCCAGCCAACGGCATCCCCCTCAAGTTCTGACACCTTTCTCAACCCTGACTCACCTCTGGCACCAACCCCATGCAGCACCCTCAAGACTGACACCTCCCACCACCCCACTGACCCCTGGTCCCAACACCAGAGAGCCACCTCAAATCCTGCCAATTCCCACCACTCCCAATCACCTCTGCCACAACCACAGGCAGCCCCCCCAGGCCTTGACAACTCTCACCACCACCACTGACCTCTGTCACCAACACCAGGCAGCCCCCACAAGTACTGCCACCTCCCACCACCCCCACTCAACTCCACCACCACCCCCAGCCAGGCCTTGCAAGTCTGACCTCCTCCCACCACCACCACTGACCCATGGCCCCAACTCCAGGCAGCCCCCTCAAGTCCTGACTCCTCCCCCCACAACCACTCACCACTGCCACCAACCCCAATCTGCCCCTTCAAGTTCTGATACCTCCCAACACCCCCATTGATCCCCAGCCCCAACATCAGGCATCCCCCCAAGTCCTGGCAGCTCCCACCATCCCCACTGAACTCCCCCAACCCAAGGCATCCTCCTGAAGTCCTGACACCTCCCACTAACACCATTCCCATCTGCCACCAACCCCAGCCAGCCCCCTCAAGTCCCAACACGTCCCACCACCTGCACTCATCTCCACCACCAACCCCATCCAGGCCCTGCTAGTCTTCCTTCCTCCCACCACCCCCAGTGACCCTCAACCCCAGGCAGCCCCTCACTGTCCACTCCGCTACCAGTCCAATATAGAGAAAAATCCTAGCTATACACCTCTGGCCTGTCTCCACTATGAATATCACCTGCCACATATCATCCTACAACATGAACAACTGGGAGCACTTCGGTTGAATCCAAGTCTGTATATTCTTCCAAGATTCCCTGGTAGACCATACTCAGCTGCACATCAACAGGACAGCATACTGTTGCACTAGCTACATTTCGACCACTCCATGTACATGTGACATACTAAAGCAATGGAATGCAAGGTGGCCTTTTGTTTGAAACTATGTGCCATTGCAATGGCCTTAAAGCACTGTATCTGATTACCCTTGGGGGACCGAAGTGTGAGGAATCGCAGACTGGTCTGAGTCATTCAGAATGCTTGTGTGCATTGTAGTCTGCACAAAGGTAGGAAGGTAGGTATTGGTGGCAAAGTATGGGCTAGTGACCCAAGCAGCACATGCTTGTGGTTGGGTGATGTAAAGGTTGTCAGGTAATGTGCAAGCCAAGAAGACTGATTATGTGTTCAGGCACACGGTACAATCATTCATGTGACTCAGTTCCATTCCAGCGGCAGAGGTGATGCATCTTTTGGGAGCACGTAGTGGGTGATTGCAGATGTGTGTGGGTGGGTGACCATACCTTGGCAACGTTACAGCAATGTAACATTGAGTCCACAAGTGATGAGTGAAGCTCACTCATCCACAGTGAGGCCACATCCCATCTCAACAGCCACAATATTATATACCCATGCCAGTGAATGGAGTGTCTGCATGTCCACATTGGCAAGCAAGTGCCAAAGGAACACCAAAACAACAATGGACCAGAAAGGAACTCAGCATACAATAAACTCAACATCCAATAGCCAATGTGCAGAGTTGAGTGAGTTGTTACCAGATACAACACATAACTTAACCACGTGGAACATGTAGCAATACACACAAACAAGTGAGTATCCATCCACAAACATCCCTATATGCACACCATCAAACACACATCAAAATACTTCACTCCAATAACACTTACGCACTGATACCAAACACACAGTCAGCCAGCACAAGAAATAGAATTAGATAATCAGCAATTTCCAACTTCAGCCGTCTGACAGCCCCACATCAACATTTGAAACACATGTGCACATGTCCAAGTCAATCAGAAGAAGGCCATGTCAAGCACTAACAGCACACCATTTACAAACACACATCAACACATTTACCAATGGAGTACAAACTAAACCAACATACAACTATCACACACACATCCACACTATGTGCACAATTCAACGACATGCCTGCATTGCAAAGCATGCCAGTAATCAAGCAACACATGTGCATAACAAAGCTCTAAAATAAGCCAATCCCAAAGCACCTCATCTCCCATATCTACAAGAGACCAACCATGTTCTTCGAGCACGGATGCAACATCCATCACACACGGAGCATGCGCACATGTCCCCCAGAAAACATCACAGTGAAAACATGACAAATACAGTGAGACCCTAACCACATGACAGCCACAGAACAAATGCACCTGTAGAACCTGTACAAGTAAATTACCATATGGGAAAAGAGACTGCAAGAAGTGGGCTATGAAGTGTGAAAGCGAGCCCCTGAACGCTCACACCAGAGATAATACAACCCGCTAAGGAAAAAAGGCCCATGTTGATCTTGTAAGGATAACAAGTTTAATCTCATGCCCCGATGAGGGCAATAGCAAATAACTCTGCTGATAAGAACGTTCTCACAAAGAGAGGTACAAACAGAAACATATAAAGTGGAACATCGACATAAGTGACGTAATACATACAGTAAACACCCACACGGCTGATTGGATGGATCCTATACAGGTGCTGCCTTTATCCATATGGGATGACAGTGTATTGGTCCCAGCCCAGTCTGTCCATCTTCCATCATGTGTGTGCTGCAGGGCTCATCTTCTTCTCACGTCGAAGGTCCAAGAGCAAATTAATTATACTCCAACTATAAAGCTTATTTATCGCTCATAATGTGCACTTGGCAGACCTTAAGACGGGCACACGGGAGGATCCAGGGCACTCTAACTTTCACACACACATTTGACTCACTCCGTCCATGCCATCCGGCTCCAAGGTCTCTGCCCTCATTTTGAACTATAATTTATCCCTCACAGCACTTCGGAATACAAATGACACGATTGTTGCTTCAATGATACACCCTGTCCATCCTCTTTGAACATTTCAGGACTTGTTACTTTTGGGCTGGTGGTCAAAGGGCCCCTGGTGTTATGGAATTCAGGGATCTTAGTGTTTAGTCAGTTATATGAGCTATAACCTGTGGTCACTTGGGAATGGGCCGGTCATACTTTGGTCAAAGTGAGATAACACGCACACCAGGTGCTGGTCACGGCCTTGTAGGGCATATTCCTCTTGGCTGAAAGACACATCTTTGCAATACTTTCAAGACCAATGAACAAACTCTGTGGCTGGTGGGGGTGTGAACTGTCTTAATGGGAGCTTGGTCATGACTGGAGATTTCTCTGGGTTGGTGGATTTGGGCCTAGTGCATGCAATGCTGCCTTTACTGTGCAAGCCTTCTCTCCTACCTATGATTGTAAATATATACGCAAAATAGTGATGCCGTCCGTGACTTGGGCCACACCATATGGTTACACTATAAGTGGTTTTATTAGCATGGGGGTCCTGCTGGAAGGGAAGGCATCCCTTTCACTGTCCCTAATCCCCGCTGGCTCATCACAGTACCTGAAATGCATCTCACCTTACTTTAAAGTGCTTAGGGGTGGGGATGGGGCTTCCCCTGTCGCAACATTCCCACCTTTCGTTACTTCTCCAGAAACACATTCTGGAATAGTTCTGCATGTCCACTCCCCAGTTTCTATAGCCACATATGGCTTATTCATTTTAACTGGCACCCATGCCCTGCACACTGACTGCAAACTATCCCCGTATCTGCATACTATTCAGGTGAACGGGTCATGTAAATGCATCCCCTCTCCCCTGCTAGGTCCAACCAAACCTCTGTGTAATTTTCTGGATCGGGGGTGGGGAAAAAATAGTGTGGTATAGAGAATCAACTTCATCTCCATACGGGATGGGGAACATTTCAAACTAGTGGGAGATCGGTTTGTACTTCAATGTTTTTTGTTTTGCAAGGTTCTTTTGAACCCCCAATTGATACCATCATTCTTGCGCTATCAGTTGCCACAGTGACACAGCATCCAAAAACCAGCTGACATGTGCAGAAAATGACCAGGATGAACACAATGATTGGCATTAATATCTTAAAGATTGCTCCTAGCCATGATGGTGCCCAGTCAAATGGCATAACTCAGCCAATCACTTTCCTTAATTCCTTCCTCCTTCTTCATACAAACACCCAAGCCATGGACAGCTGCAATGATGTGGGATAATGAGGCATTCTCCGCATCTTTTGGAGGCCTGAATGTGCAACAGGTATCACAAATAGTTTTGAAAACCCCACCCTCCATTGCTGTGAACACATCGAGCATGTATCTATTTTGCATTGTCATAAATCTCAGTGCTCGCAACTCAACAGTGATCATGATGAACCCATTCTCTGTGTCGTTTGTGAGCTGGACCAGTTCCCACCTCACGATCTGCAGCCATTTGGCATTGGCTGCCATCTGCACTCCCGGCAACTGTAAAGAGGCAAAAAAATGATTCAGCTGAGCTATAACGTCTGTATTTTTCTGGTATTTCGGGAAACAAAGTGGACAAGTCTTTAGAAATGTGATTCAAACTTTTCACCCTCTGTGGTTGTTGAAACTGTCCTTTTCCTAGCCAGATGTAGGGCTCTTGCGTGGGCACCAAACTCTTATCTTCAGTTTGCACTGTGGCTGCAATCCTCCCTTCCAGTGTTCTTCTGGCATCTTCTGGTGTTCTTCTGGCATTACCAATAGCGCTGAATGCTATGTGGCCAGTGAACAATAGCCCCTCCATGAAGCTGGAGGTGCACATATGCCTGCTGACCACATGTTGAGTAGTAGTAGTCCATCAGCGCCGCCATTCCTTTCTTCGTGTCTGCAATCAAGAGAGTTTTATTACAATGTTTGTTTGAGCCGACAAAGACGGTACCCTTGTTGCAGAAACAGAGTTCATATTCTTCCTTGTGCACTTCCACCGGCTTTTCCATAATTACAATCCATGTCGGTTTTGTGTAATGTTCCATCCTGATTTGCGCACAGAAGTTGACCACTCATGCTATCCTCGCCTTGCTTCAGGTTACCAGTCCTTCTGCCAAGCAAGGTAGTGTGCTGTCCTGCCAATTGTTATTGATATGCTTCCACCCATTCAACATCAGGTAAGATATCTCTACACACTTGATATTCCTGGGGTCATCAGAGCATTTCACAAAATCTGGGCCCACCGTTTTCAGTTCCACACTATGTGCCTGGAACATTACTTTTATTCTGCATATCGCAAGATGAACCAGGCATTGTGCCTCTATAATTGGGACTGCTTGTGGCACTAAAACCTTGGGAGCCCCTGACACATGCGGAATGAGTGAACACACATAACAGCTCCCATTCACAATATTTCTCACACCACGCTCATATCAGAGTACCATGAATTAGTCAATTTGGGGTGATGAATATGCTCAATCAAATCAAAACCCAACCCTTGATACGTATCATACTTTTGTCGTACTCCTCTATTCATTCTTCTATACACATTCTTAAGGATGGACATTTTAACAGTACTGTCAGAAATATCATTACAACATTTCATAGTTCTCGACAATCCCCTGCTTGTTGTAAACAAGCTATTCTCTGTCTCCTTCACAGACATAACCTGCATATTAAAATCACTAAATCCACTTCTGTTACTATCAATGTTCACATTACGACTGATATATGTAAATCCGCTCATATCATCAACACATATATGTATCGTTCCATTTGGATAATATACAATCCTGTTTCCCCATTCCTCCTATGTAGGATCATCCCCTATAATACCCTCCCCCAATACACTCCCAGTAGTGCTAGCAATATCACACACTATCCTCTAGCAAGTACTGACCCACAATAATAGATATATGCCCACAATCTATCATTCGTGTCTCTACGCCTTTGATCCCTACTTAACAAATTATGTACATTAGCATCCTCATGCACATACACACACAAAAGGGAAAAACGTACAAGACATGCTCTGTACAAAAAGGAAAAAGAAATGAGAGGGGGCGAGAGAGAGAGAGAGCAAGCATAAGAGAGATAGAGAGAGAGAGAGATAGAGAAATAGAGAAAGTTATAGAGCAAGCAGCTGATCTTTGGCCTGCCACATGGACGTGCCACCATACCTGTGTCTCCTCTGCACAGTCTAGTAAGGTACTCAGGGTACAGGAACTGTTACCCTTGGTCCCAAGACAATTGATGCCCCACTGTGCTTCCTGCAGGTGCCCTACAAACATCATAGAGGTGGACCCAATAGCACAACTCCTTACCTTGGTCCACGAGGGGGGTACAAAACACCGCCTTGTACGGTCCTCGGAATCAAGGATTGTTCCAAGGGCAAACAAAATTGCAAATGTAGATGTAACACCCCAGCAGCAGTGGTCTAGATGTGATATTCTCAGGATCTGTCCCCATTGTCTGTGCAGCATCGGGCGTCTCTGTAGTCACGGTCCTGGAGACACATTTAATGGCCCGAGTTAGTGTCATCAAATATTTCCTGAATTCCTCTCCTAATACTGCTGCAGTCCCTATGCACATCAGAAAACCTTCTCCCAGGAGATACGGGGGTATGCATGCCCTGACCAGTAACCGGTCTTTTCTTGGCTACGTGCATAAACTAAAAAGGACCAGGGGCAGACAGTACACCAAGTTTTTCTTTAATGTGGTACACAATTTGGATAGCTTGCTCTTAAGGAGGCCATTTATTCTCTTCACAACGCCATTGGCCTGTGGGTTATAAATCAAACACATTTGATGCTTGATACCAAGTAGTGCTGTATCATGTTGGAATAAAGCATTGAAGAAATGTGTGCCAACATCTGACCCCAAAACCTCACACACACCCCATTGCAAGAAAAATGTCCACACTAGAAACCTCACAGCAAACTTGGCATATGGGTGCACATAGGCCCTGCTTCCACCCACCAAGAGATGGGACAGACCACCACAATGAGGTACCTAGATCCATTTCAACATTCCCCCATATCGGACTAGTCTATAAGTAACTCACAGAATGGCCTAGTAGGGCGGGGAAAGTTCCCAGCAATGTTTGTAGTGTCATCCCTGTGCTAAAATGTTGACATGTGGTGCAACGGACAAACATATCTGTGATGCTTGCCTGGATATTTGGTGTGAACCAGTCCTCTGGTATGTCTGCGGCTATGTGTTGTTTCAAACTACAGTATGGGTAGTGCAATTGTTCAAATGCTACTGTTAGCAATTCCCAGGGCATCTCTTTGAATAGAATGAAGTACTCACAATTCTCCTCCAGTTGAAGACAAGTCCTTGAAGAAGTTAGAGCACCTCCCCCCAGATGTCCAGAGACCAGCAACTGGGCTCTGTGCACCCCAGTGGCAGTACACTCGGCAAAATCTCTTGGGGCAGAAAACCCAGTAGGCAGAGAAGTGGCTGGAGAATCCCGGCTGATAGTTCTTGATGAATGGAGAACTGCACAGCAAAGTTCTGAAGGAACTCCAAAAGGATGAAGACAGCGGCAATGCAAGGACGAACAAGGCTCTGGATGAAGATAACCGCTGTCGCCAACAGTATGTCTGGTGGTTTCTCCACAGAGGTAATGGAGATGAATAAGGCGAGCCTTGTGAAGTAGGTGCGGCTGTCGTGGGCAGTAAGATGCAGCAAGCCACAGAAAGAAAAAGGTGCAGCGAGCCACGGAAGGAGGTGCGGCAGCCGCAGACTGGGAAGGAGTAGTGAGCCACAGACAGTAAAGGCGCTGGAGCCATGGAGTGGGGCTGTGAGCCACGGAAGGAGGCGAGGCTGTCACGGCTAGTATGGAAAGGAAATTAAAGGTGACGGCTGCTGAAAAAAGCAAAATAAAGGCAGTGGGAAGAAACAGAGACTGCAGAAGAATCCTTCCGCAGGAAACCAGGAGAAAAGAGAGAAAAGAACGAAGGGAAAACAGGAAGTAGGATACCAGGAAGAGAATAACACAGAGGCAGGAACTGGGTAAAGACGTGGAACAAAGGACAGGATAAGTAGAGAACAAGGTTACTGCACACAGCGGTATGGAAGGCAGGATACGCAATACCCGGGCCAAGTAACAGGGTGGAGTAGCAACGCACCTACCTGTTCCTCTCCGATGTAGTTATTGGAGTGAGAGGAACAGTGGACGCGGACTCTGCCATTTTGAAAGAAAGACAACCTATTTCTACGGTTCTTCATTATGGAGCTAAGAAGACGCTATCTTGGTTTCCCTTTGGTGTATTGGGGATGAGGTAACTTCCAATGCAACCAGAAGGACCGGGAGGTTCTTCGAAAAGCATCACTGTCTTCCCAGAGCTCTCCTGTCTCCATAACAGATCTGTTGTGTACTGCTTACATCCTCTCAGTAACCACAACTCCTTTTCCCACTCAGGTGCCGTTCCTATTAGCTCAATAAGGTGGGGCATGGGCAATAAATAAATAATCAATCAATAAATACATTTTTTAATGTGTTTTAGTTTACATTATAAACTTTACACATGACACCATATATAAATATAAAAGATAAAAATATAGAAATATAGGATATGAAATGTACAATAAGTGATAAGAGCAAAGAGGAAACAAAAAAAAAGCAAACAAAACAAGACAGAACTATGGTAATATAACAATAATAATACTACCATTGTTTAAATACAGGATAAAACGTAATCACTTTGTTTTCTATCCACAATTTAAATGACATCTTTACATATTTTCCAACATGCCACTTTACAATATCAGAATCCAAGCACCCTGCGAGATTATTATGAATAATACAGGTGTAACTTCAGAAGTCTCTTAATGACCAAAACTTAAATTGGAGATATCCCAAGTCTTTATAGTGATATACCCAGTTGTGTTTCTAACTTCAGCCAGATGTTATAGAGGGCAGTTAACAAATGCATGTTCTCAGTGTTAGTACATTGCATCCAAAAGGAACTCTCCCCAATCGTAACCCAATTATGCACATATTTGCCGACGTGATATTTAATTACATCCGCCATAATGCGCCATTCAGTCAGCACATGTTAAGCCGTCTCAGGGATTGTCTGGGTACTAAAAAGGCAGCAATACTGTTGTTCCAATGGGACTTTGGCTATCTCCCCCGTGTTTGTATTAGTCGGGAGCTGTTCCAACCTTAAAAGCAGAATAAATCTTCTTAGTCTCTTAAAGGGACATAGGTTCAGGAATTTCTGCGGGCTCTTAAATGTATAAAGCCTGAATTGTGCAAATTGATACTTTTTTAGCCTATGGAGGTGATCGAAATTCTCCAGCCAGTCCCATAAATCTACCCTTCTGCCTAAGGCATTCTGCATTATCTCTGAAAAGTACCCTGCTTGTCAGTTCCAACCTATGTCTTTCAAATTGTTTTCCATGTGACTATTCAATAGGCAGGTGGTACTTTCTTTACTCAGTTCTTGGTGGACTGCAGTAAGTAATGCATTATCTAATCCACAGGTCATTTTTAGATATAGCCCAGCCCTCTTTTTCAGAACAAGTGACTTTAGGGAAATCAATCCTAGTTCAAGCCTTATGAGGGCCATAGGAATTCCTAACATCCTCCGCCAATCCAGGTCAATTTGACTTAGTGCGTCCAGGCCATATATCATCATGGGGGAAAATACTTGAATATAAAGTTGTCGGGTTCCCCACATGTTCCCTGCTTTATGGTAAATCTTTTAATGCAGTAAACTGAGCTGCTTTGATGGCACAATTTAGCTTACATATGGTAAAGTTACCGCTAGGTTCGAAATCAATTCCAAGATATATATAACGCGGTACATACAGGATTTCAACATTACCAACAAATAGCTTAACACGCGCCATTTTTTTACTGGCGTATCTTATGGTTTGAGTTGTCTCTTAATTAATAGTAAGACCGTTTTTTTCGAAGTACTCCCACAGTGCAAAGGCAGATCTACGTAACCAACGGATGGTATGATCAAATATGACTAGATTGTCTGCATAAGCTAGAACCAAACAGGGAGCTTTGCCGATACTTGGATGACAATTGTTACCTAAAAATATTGCAGCAGGTATTTATTTATTTATTTAGTTATTTATTTATTTGCATTTGTGTAGCGCAATTGCAGCCCAGAGGCATCGAGGCGCTGTTACAAGAATATGTTGGACTTATGATTAAGAGAGTATACAGGTGACCAGAGGTCTCGTGGTTACACAGATATAGGCAAAGATACACGCAATGAATTATACAGATTCATAATGATGTAAGGCGCATTTCATACAAAGAGCTCATCATTCTCAATCATTCTAACGTGAGGTGGCAATGCGTTCTAGTGCGTGGCTGCCTGTGGGGGAAACTGTAGCCACCAGCGCGCACCTTTCGCGTTTTGGGCATGACAATCCTGTTGGAGTAGCACTTTCTTAGGGGTCTTGTGGCAGTGTGCTTGGTGATTCTTTGGGTCAAGTAGGGTGGACAAGTTCATGTAGGCATTTGTGGGTGAGGGCAAGTGTTTTGAAGACAATTCTCTCTTTGACACGGAGCCAGTGGGCCTGACTTCTGATTTCAGAGATATGGTCTCTTCTTGCGTTACCTGTGTCTGCCCTCAGCACGTTGTTTTGGACTAGCTGCAGTTTGGCAAGGTTTGTATTGGAGGTCCTAACAAGAATGGCATTGCAGTAGTCCAGCCTTGAACCTTTTAATGCCCTGGTAATGGTGAGGCAGTTTTGGCGCGACAGGAAGGGCCTGGCGCCATTGAGGACTTTAGAGTAGTAAGCTGAGGAGGCGGCGATAGCATTGACCTGCCTATCCATGGACAAATCAGAGTCCAGGTAGACTCCGAGCATCTTCACGTGGTTGGAGACCTTGATGGGAGTGTTGTCAATAATGAAGGAAGCGTACTGATCCCCGAGGTTGCCCAAGGTGCAGGGTGACCCTATGAGGAGGAATTTGGTTTTTTTTTGCAGAGCCAGTTCTTTGCCATCCATGATTGGATAGTGGAGTAGATGGTGGTGAGGTTTTGTTATCTACTAGGTAATCACCCGTAAGTGGGATGAGGACCTGTGTGTCATCTGCATAGTTTGTGTATGAGATGCCCAGGTAATCAAGGATGCTGAACAGAGGCCTCGTGAAGAGGTTGTATAGCGTGGGCGCGATACATGATCCCTGTGGAACACCGCAAGTGATGTGGCTGGGAGTGGCACAGGCTGAGCCAGAGAAGACTTTCATGGCCCTTTCTTGGAGAAAGGAAGTGATCCATTGGCATGCTTTGGGGGAGAAGCTGGCTCGGGTGGCTAGATGGTGACATAAGGTGTTGTGGTCCACCAGGTCAAAGGCAGCGGATAGATTCAGGAGAAATAGGAGAGCAGGTTTGCCTGTGTCTCTAAGATGGTCCATTTGGTTTTTTAAGTCTAAGAGAGCCGTTTCCGTGCCGTGTCATGGGCGGAAGCCAGATTGCTGCAGGCCGAGGAGACGGTTTTCTTCAAGGAATGTTTGGACTTGCAGGTAAGCTGCTTTTTCCAAAATTTTGAGCAAGAATGGTACAGTGGTGATGGGCCTATAATTCCCCGGGACCATTGGGTCCAGCGAGGGTTTTTTGAGGAGTGGGCGGGCGTACCCATGCCTCATTGAGTCCAGATGGAACATGGCCCGACTGGAAAAAAGAGTTAATAAATGCTGTTAGGAAAGGAGCTAGGATTGGTGCAGAGTCTTTGATGAGGTTTGCAGGACAGGCATCACCCTTACAATTATAGGGTTTGATGGAGTTGAGCAGAGCGATGACCTATAGCTCAGTGATATCTTTGAAGTCAAATAGTGGGGAGGAAATGATCTTGGTGGGCGTGGTGGGTTCACAGTGCAGGTTGGCTATAAGGCTGGAGAGGGCTCTCTGGTGTCCACAAATTTTAGTTTGGAGAGTGTTAAGCTTCTGTAGCATGGCAGATTGAATGCTATTACACCAATTGTCATCTTTGATGACGGATGGGGGGTGGTGGTTTTTCCAGTTCCCTAAAGATGGTGAATATCTCCTTAAACCCAGATTTAGCGTCATATATTCTGGCATTAAAGGATGCCGCTTTAGCTAGGGTGATGTTGGTTTTGTATGATTTGGAGATGGCTTTAAACACCTCTTTGGTGGCTTCAGATGGGTTGGCTTTCCATGCGGACAGGGCAATCCTCTGGTCAAGAAGTTCTTTGGAGAACCATGAGTTAGCATGTTTGACTTTCTTGGCTTTCTTAAGGGTCAGTTGAGCGATGGCGTCCACCGCTGATGTGATGACATCTTTGAAGGTGTTAGCTAAGGTTTCAGGGTTGTTGGAAGATGGGGCCTGTAAGGCTGGGTTGAGAAGGTAGGGTGCTAAATTCTCAACTGTGAGTAAACGTGAGCTCCTAGCGAACGTGGCCGGGCACGGCGGGAGAGGTGAAAGGGCCCCTCTTTTGGTGCTAAGGTTAAATTGGATGTAGTGGTGGTCAGACCAGGGGATGGGGGTGTTGGCGGAGATAAGTAAGAAGCAGTTGTGATGACTGATCCAGTCGAGAGTGCACCCTTTAATGTGGGTAGGGTCAGAGATAGATTGCGCAAAGCCCAGAGTGGATAAGGCATTCTTGAGGGATTTTGCATGGGAGTCCTTGGGGTCGTTGAGCCCTAAATTGAGGTCACCCAAAAGTAAGACCTGGGAGGTCTTTTTGATGTTGCTGGACAATGTGAAGATAAGGGTGTCGAGGAAGTCAGTGCTTGGTCCCATAGGTCTGTAAACAATGTGCATAGTTATAGTGCAGTTGGAGGAGACATTCATTTTTATTGGGAGGTAGTCACTATTGTTGTCAAGTTGTCCTTCCACTTCTCTGATGGCAAGGGATTCCCTGGCGCTGAGGGCCACCCCTCCACCTCTCTGAGAGGTGCGGTCTTTCCTGAAGATGGAGTATCCATATGGGATAGCCAGAGATAATGCAGGGCCCGAGCTTTCGTTGAGCCAGGTTTCTGTAAGAATTAGGAGGTTGAGGTTTTCCTTAATGATCAGGTCATTGATGTCCAGGGCGTGGGTGGGTACGGAGCGAGCGTTGAGCAGGGCAGAGCTGAGTGTGTAGGCAGTGTAAGGAGTGGTGGTGGGTGGCCTAATAGGTGTGCTTGGTCGCTCAGGTATAGGGGGTAGAATGGATTCAGTAATGGTCAAAGGGGCATCTGCATGAACATTCATCAAAGAAACAACACTGGGCATGGCAGGCAATGCAGTAACAACTTTGGTCATAGGGGATGCAGCATGATCATTCATCATAGAAACAACACTGCGCATGGCAGGCAATGCAGTAACAACTTTGGTCATGGTGGCAGCAGCATGAGCATTCAGCATAGAAACAACACTGGGCATGGCAGGCAGTGCAGTAACAACTTTGGTCATGGGGGCAGCAGCATGAGCATTCAGCATAGAAACAACACTGGGCATGGCAGGCACTGCATTAACAACTTTGGTCATGGGGGCAGCAGCATGAGCATTCAGCATAGAAACAACACTGGGCATGGCATGGCAGGGCAATGCAGTAACAACTTTGGTCATGGGGGCAGCAGCATGAGCATTCAGCATAGAAACAACACTGGGCATGGCAGGCAATGCAGTAACAACTATGGTCATGGGGGCAGCAGCATGAGCATTCAGCATAGATGCAGCACTAGGCATGGGCATGGCTGGTAGAGCAGAGTCAATGTTATTATATGGCTTTGTGTTTGCAGCAGCCGTGGAACCTGGGTTGGTGGTGAAGGTATTGAGGAGCTGACGTGGAGTGGCTACATTGTACAAGGCAGCCATAGGGTTGTACATATAAATTGTACACAAGTGGGGCAGTTAAGCACCCCTGTTTGATCCCTCTAGTCTGCAGGACCTCTTCAGTCATATGGCCTTCCTGATCTAACTTCAGTCTCACGGTGGTATTGTGATGTAACAATCTAAGATAGAAAAGAAGGTCATCAGAGAAACCCATCATCTTTAGCTTCAGCCACAGTTTAGATCTTGGGATGGAATCAAATTCAGGCTTAAAATCAATGTACAGTGCGTACAGGGGAGGATGCCCACTTTTCTGTGCTCTAGTTCGCATGATATCCATAACCAAAAGGTTATGTACGGTGAAATAACCCTTTCTAAATCCACTTTTGAACTTGCACAGGATGTTAGACTGGTCCACCCATACCTGCAGTTTTTGAGAATTAGAGAGGGAAATAGCATTCCTGTCGTGTTCAGCATAGAAAGAAGCCTATAATTATTTGGGTCAAGGTGATTTCCCTTTTTAAACACCAGGATTAAAATCACAGTTTGCCAAGTATATGGGACTTTGCCTTCAGCTAACATCTTCTTGAAAAGAATGGTAAGCAATAAAGCCCAAAATTATGGATGGAGTCCATAGGTGCAAAAAAATGGCAACATCTTTATGGCTGAATGCAGAACTCCAGTTGTCTTGAGACGTCGAGATGAAACATCTGAGATATTGTTTCAGGGATTGGATAAGTCTCTCGGTCTGGTCGTTTGATTGTGGATGGTATCAGAGATAAGATTGCATTGAATACCCAAAGATTGGCATAGATTCTTCCAAAATGCAGAAATATATTGAGGACCTCTGTCGGAAAGGATGCTTTTAGGTAGCCCATCTAGTCAGATTGTGTGCAAAAAGCAAGAAGCCATCTGAGCCGGTGACATAATTTTTACCATAGGGATATAATGAGCCACTTTAGTCAGAGAGTCAATGGTCACCATTATGGTGGTGTTTTGAGATGATGGAGGGAGTTCTACGATAAAATTGGTAGAGATCCTTTCCCAAGGGCGCGAAGGCAAGGCAGGCTGTATGAGGTTTCCCACTGGAAGTTTCCTCGGAGTCTTAGACTGAAGGCAAATTGTGCAAGTTGAAACATAGTCTTTAATGTCGGTCTTCATCAGTGGCCACCAAAAATGACGATTGATCCGTTCCTGTCTGGTATCGACGCCTCGATGTCCTGCGACTTTGTGATTGTGGCAAATATGAAGGACTTGTTGTCTGAGTGAGCTCGTAGGTATGTACAGTTGTTCTTTGTAGTAACACAATCCATTGGGCCTCATTACGACCCTGGCAGAATGGGTTAATGGGTGCCGGTAATGGTGGCAGACCCGTTAAACCCATTCCGCCTCATTACGAGGTTCCCTGTGAGGGGACCAGGGAGCTATCAACGGGCCGGTTGTAATCGGCCCGTTGTTAGCTCCTTGCACCCATTCCCATTTAGCCCTATGGGGGCTCAGATGGGAATGGGGAAGGTCCGGGCCCGGGTTCCCTGAAGGTGGATTTACCGGGCCCTCCAAACTCGGAATGGCCCGGTAAATCCCCATTCAGGGAACCCGGACCTGGTTTTGGTGGCAGCCATGCCCTTATTAAGGGCATGGCTACCAACAAAGTCATAATGAGGCCCATTGTCTTTGATTAGTTGGTGTTTTTGTACTTTGGAGGGGTTGATGTTCTGACTTTGTTTTTGGACTTCTCGTAGGAATGAAGAAACAAAGAAAACAAGAGTAGCATGGGGAAACATTTTCTCTGGTTTACTAATTTCTTCTTCTTTGTTGAAGCACCGTGACAAGGCATCCACTAATTGATTATTGGTTCATGGAATATGAGGGAGAATAATAATGTCAGAGAAAAAAAAAATATGCCCATCTGGCTCGCCATCTATTCTGGCATTCAAAGTTTTGCAGTACCTTCAAGTTTCAAAGGTCCGTCCTGATTAGGATGGATGTCTCGCCCCCAGGGGTAGGTGCCTCCATTCCTGGCATGCCATCTTGATGGCTTCAATTCTTTTTCCAGAACTGTGTGGTTCTGTTCGGAGGGGGAAAGCATTTTGGGCATTTATTGGATGTTCAACACCTTTGGAGGAAGTTTGTTTGAGCACTCCTCCTATTGCTGACTGAGAGGCATCCGTTTCCAGAATAAAAGATTTAGTTTGGTCTGGTAACCTCAAAATAGGAGCAGAAAAAAACACCACCTTCAACCTCTCAAAGGCTTGTTGTGCTTCTTTAGTCCAGGAGAATGTCTTTCGTTTTTGCAGTAAGGTGGTCAATAGTTTGATGACGTGAAAAATTAGGGATGAATGTTCGGCAAAAATTAGAAAACCCCAAAAACCTTTGTATCTCTTTTACACTTCGGAGTGGATTCCACTGTAGAATGGTTTTGACTTTTCTGTGATCCAAAGCTGCTCCTTCTGCAGAAATAATGATTCCCAAGTAGGGGATGCTGGATTGATGGAAGGAACATTTTTCTAGCTTGGCATATAGATGGTGAACTTGAAGCTGATGTAGTACCTCTGTCACATGTTTGAATTGTTCTTGTAAGTTTTTCAAATAAATGAGGATATTGTCCAAATAGAAGATTAAGGAATCTAGTAGTAAATCTGCGAAGATGTGATCAACAAAACACTGGAAAACAGAAGGAGCATTGGCTAAGCCAAAGGGCATCACATGATATTCATAGTGCCCAAAGGGTGTGCGGAAAGCAGATTTCCATTAGTCTCCGTTCTTTATTCGGATAAGGTGGTACGCTCCTCTTGGGTCTAATTTTGTGAAGATAGAAGCCCCTCTTACTTCTTTTAGGATGTCTTGTATCAGCGGTAAGGGATAACAATCTTTGAGGGTTACCTTGTTTAACCCCATGTAATCGATACAAGGCCTTTTTTCCTTACAATATTTATTTTGGAATCAAAAATAAAGAAGCCCTTCTGGGATTCCGTGATGAGACCATGATGTAAATTGGTTTGAAGAAACTCTCATAAGGCTTCTTTTTCAGCACCTGATAATGTATACATCCGACCAAACAGAACTTGAAGGTCTATAGAACAATCATCACTTCTGTGAGGAGGCAATTCCTTAAATTCTTCATTAGAAAAAACCTAATGATATTCCTGATAGCACTCAGGTAGAAGAGTAAGGTTGGAAATGGTTTGCAACATAGGGAGGTCTCCTCCTGCTGTGATGTGGTAAATAACCCTACAGCCTTGTCGGGAAGACAAGAAGATATACAGCGTTCAGAACCCAAAAATTTGGTTCCGGCAGACCAATTTATGTAGGGGTTGTGTTTCACTAGCCATGGGATCCCAAGGATTACAGGATAATGAGCTGCATTTATTAAGTCAAATGTGATCTTTTCTTCGTGTGAAGAGATCCCGATGTTAAGCACAGTGGTATTTTCCTTGATTGGTCCTGAGGTTAATGGAGTTCCGTATACCTCTTCAAATGGTACTAGAACTGTCTTGGGAAGACATGGAATCTTATTCTTGATGGCCCAGTCTGAATCCATGGATAGGCCTGCTGCACCACAATCCACGAGAGCTAGTACCTTATTTATTGTGGTTTCCTGAAACTGCTGCATGACCGGTAAGACCACCATGTTTTGTGAACCAGGAATCCAGGTAACTCTTTACAAAAGACCCATTCATGGTTCCCTTTATGGACGGGTGGTAGCATTTCTCGAACGCCTTGGGCGTGCTAGTGTGCAATCCTTCAAAATATGCTTATCAAATCCACAATACATACACAACCCTAATGTACGTCTCCTGAGTCTTTCTTCAGGGGTTAGTGGTCCTCGAGCAATACCCAGTTGCATAGGTTCTTCTTCTGGGGTTCTCAGTGTCTTGCGGCATTCAGCTCTTGGGAATGAAAGGTTTAATTGCGTTCTTCCCTTTCTTTTTTCCATATTCCTTTCTTGGATCCTGTAGTCCATTTGTAGGACAAGGGTGATAATTTCTGCCGAATTGTGAGGACGTGGAACCCTAGATATCTCGTCTTTAAGGTATTCACATAGATTTCTCCTAAATATTGTAAGAAGGGCAATGTCTGGCCAGGCAGTCTCAGAGGCTAGTTGTTTAAATTCCACGATGAATGTCAGTAGCTCCATATTTCCTTGTTTAAGATCAAGTATGTTCTCTTGAGCGATAATCACTAGTTCCCTTCTTCCGAAAATGGCCTGCAAACTGTTGATGAAACCTACGGAGGAGTCCAGGAGTTCATTATCAGCGCTCACTAGAGGAATTGCCCAAGCCAAGGCGCTTTCAGACAAGTTAGAAATCATGAGGCTAACTTTGGAACGCTGTGTCGGATAAAATGCAGGTTTTAACGTGAATTGAACAGTGCATGAGTCCAAGAATTCTTTTAGTCTTTTGGGGTTTCAATCGTACTTCCCCATAGGTAACGGTCCAGGAGGCAATTCAGCACAGGGGGTGATCATTTGTCAGAGCTTAGTGTTTTCGTTTTGCAGGGTTTGCACCTCAGTGTTGAGATTCTGGACGGCAGCAACCAGTTGTTGTATTTGCTGATCCATTTCTATTGTTATTTCGGATGTTGCTATCTCTTTGCAATCTCTTCACAACTTCTTTGAATATAATGAAGTGCTCACAGTTCTCCTCCACTCGAAGACAAGTCCTTGAAGAAGTTAGAGCACCTCCACCTAGATGTCCAGAGATCAGCAACTGGGCTCTGTGCACCCTGGGGGCAGTACCCTTGGAAACCCTTTTGGGGCAGAAAACCCAGTAGGCAGAGAAGTGGCTGGAGAATCACGGCTGATAGTTCTTGATGAATGTAGAACTGCACAGCAAAATGCTGAAGCAATTACAAAAGGATGATGACAGCGACAATGCAAGGATGAACTGGGCTCAGCATGAAGATAACAGCTGTCGACAACAGTATGTCCGGGGGTTTCTCCACAAAGGTAATGGAGATGAATAAAGCAACGCTTGTGGAGTAGGTGCGGCTGTCACGGGCAGTAAGATGCAGCAAGCCGCAGAAAGAAAAAGGTCAGTTGAGCCGTGGAGAGGATGTGCGGCGGCCGCAGGCTGGGAAGGAGTAGTGAGCCGCAGACAGTAAAGGTGCGGAGAGCTGTGGAGTGGGGTTGCGAGCCGCGGATGAGGCATAGCTGTCGCGGTTAGTATGGAAAGGAAATTAAAGGTGGCGGCTGCTGAAAAACACAAAATAAAGGCAGCGGGAAGAAACAGAGACTGCAGAGGAATCCTTCCGCAGGAAACCAGGAGAAAGGAGAGAACAGAACAAAGGGAAAACAGGGAATAGGATACCACGAAGAGAATAAAACGGAGGCAGGAACTGAGTAAAGACGTGGAACAAAGGAACAAAGGACAGGATAAGTAGAGAACAAGGTTACCGCACACAGCGGTATGGAAGGCAGGATATGCAATACTCGGGCCAAGTAACAGGGTGGAGTAGCAACACATCTACCTGTTCCTCTCCGATGTAGTTATAGGAGTGAGAGGAACAGTGGACGTGGACATTTTGAAAGAAAGACTAGACCTGTTTCTACGGTTCTTCATTATTGTTCATTAAGAAGACACCATCTTGATTTCCCTTTGGTGTATTGGGGATGGGGTAACTTCCATTGCAACCAGAAGGACCGGGAGGTTCTTCAAACAGCATCACTGTCTTCCCAGAGCTCCCCTGACTCCATATGTGTACTGCTTACATCCTCTCAGTAACCACAACTCTTTTTCCCGCTCAGGTGCCTTTCCTTGTAGCTCAATAATGTGGGACATGGGCAATACTCCATAAGGCACTGGACACTTGTCTGTCGGTGAGGCAGTCCCATTGTACTCAGTGGATGTTTCATTTGACTGGTATGCCACCATTTTGGCTACATTCCCCCTTGAAATTCCATCTGTGCTACGAGTATGGCTGGCACACTTGATTACCACCACATCAGATGGCTGCGATAACGCTTCTGCCAGCATCTCTAACAGAACTGCATGCTGTACAGGTGATCCATCTGCCCTCCGGAACCCCCATCTCTTTCAACCAGAGATACAGGCATGTACCGTTGTTTTACCGTCTACCGAGTCAGAATATATTGTAAATTGGCGCTCTCATTGCTTCCATGAGCGCCACAAGTTCTGCCACTTTTCAAGACCACTGTCTTGTACTCCCCTCCCTCAATTAATACCACTGCTGCCCCTGTCCATTACTGTCCATCCTCCTAACCAATTGTGGACGACCCATCAACGAAAACTACCTCACACTATGTCAATGCACAATCCCTTGCTTTGGGAGTTTCATCCTCCTCCCCCTCATATGTGGCATAGTTGGTAGCCATCATGTCCTCTGTCGTGGGCTTATCTGATAAAAAAGGTGACAGGATTCACTGTCTTACACCTAACCAATGAATATGGGGTTTAGAGGTGATAAAATCTCATGCCGCAGACCTTTGCAACCTCTCTAAAATAGCAAACAAAGAATGTTCCACCTACAACTTTACTGAACACCCCATTCCGACTGTGGAACTTTTCTCTATAGCAAAGGCAGCGGCTGCTAATGCTTGTTCACCTGTGAACAACAGTTGCATCATTGCATCCAAAGTACCACTATACTAGGGCAATGATTTATGGCCCATAGTGCTCTTCTGCGTCAATACTGCTGTCATAATCTGACCATCAGAATGTGAAAACAAATACAATTCCTGTGTGCAGTCTGAGGTAGCCAGTACAGGTGCCGAACTAATGACTTCTTTTAAATCGTCAACCTGTCTGATCATTTCTGCCGTCCACAGTAACTTGTGGTCCTTTGTTTTCTGTGCATCTCTCAGGGCTTGCAAAAGTGGCCTTGTGTATGCAGTGCATTCTAGAATCCAGTCCATGCATTAGTTACACAGGCCCAAAAACATCTGCATCTGCTTAATTGAGGCGGGTCTGGGGGTGGCGCATACTGATGCTGCCCTATCAGGTATATGCGTGGATATAAACTGGCCAAAATATATTATTTCCTGCTTGCAATATGATATGATATGATATGATATGATATGATATTTGTATTTGCGCTCATACACACATGTTTCAAAGCACCACGAGGCCAGCACGGGGAAAACAAGGGGGGAACAAACAACAATCTTACTAGACCCAGTGATTGTAATTTAGCCTTGTCAACCTTGTACCCCTTACAAGCCAGTAATTGTAGGAGTGCAATAGAGTCTCTTCGACACTGATGTTCACTGGATAATCATGCTAGGAACCTGAATGTTTCCAAGATCAGCATGCAGTATTCTATTAAATATACTCAGGCTCTTGCAGTACCCCTGGGGTAACCTAGTAAGTTCGAACCACAGTTGGCCTCTTTGAATGCAGTGAGCTACCTTGTCTCAGGACAGAGTGGAATCGAAAATAATGCATTTTTCAGATCCACTACAGTGAAATATGTCTCGCCTTTGGGGATGCTACATAAAACTGTCACAGGATTTGGATTTACTGGAAACTCTTTCTGTACCACATCATTTAGGGGGTGTAAGTCTTGGATCATTATCCAATTGCCCCCATTGACATTTTAACTAGATATATTTCTGTATTACACAGGGACGTAGAGGGCACAATAATCCCCTAGTCCAGTAGGGCCTGTATTGTTTTTCTAATGCCTTCCTCTGCCTCTCTTGACAGTGGATTTTATACCTCATTACGGTGGTAACCCCGCCAGTGCTACCGGTGTGTTGCTGCTGGATCAGTAATAATTTACCGGCACCTGACCTGCCAGTGCCACCAGCTCATTATGAGTTTAGCGGCCGGGAAGTCAGGTGCTGGTATATTTGTTAATCCCCATTCCCATAGAGTCACAGCGGCTCAGGCAGGCAAACACGTAGTTTTCCGGTCCAGAAACATGGGTGCTGGTGAGCTTACCGGCACCTTTGTTTCCAGACCAGCAACATTGTAATGAGGCCCATTGAATTACCCTGGGCAGTACTGTACATTGCTTCAGGGTTATACGCGCAGGTGTTACATCTTTCAACAAACCTACATCATGTAGATTTGTGGTCCATAACTGCGTGGGCATGTGCTGAACGTCTTCATTGAAAAAATGGGGTTGGAGTTACTACTGCTGTTAAAGGACACTGCACTGTTCGATAATGTATCATTATGTGACAAGGGATGCAAATCTCTAGTATTATTTCCTCCTCTTTGTCGTTATTCTAAAACAGTTTGTCACCTGTCACTTCCTTTAGCTGCACTGTTGGGTCTACACAAAGCACTGTGCGCTACTCACACCTGTCCTTATCCATTCCTAATATGACAATTCTTATATCCAAGATTAACAACCCTGCAGGTCCAGCGATAGTATTGTTCCTGTCACCGCCTCAGGCAACACAGCTGGGTGAAAAACAAAATCAGTGGGCACTCGCCAGCATTGCTTGACAATCTGGGACACCATCTTTACAAGGACTGTAATACCATAGACAGAAATGTCTGGGTCTACAGGAACCCCACAGACTACCACCTCCCTTCTCATTGTGTGGATAATCAACATCACCCTTACAGCACACATCCCAGGCATGGAAAACATTACTCCATGATCTGTGAAGGATATGGTCATGTTTAACTTACTGAGCATGTCTCTACCCAGTAGATTGACAGGGGAACTCTCGGAATATAGCAGAGGTGCCCATACTATCTTTCCTCTCACCTTTACATCCAGATCCTCAGTGTATGGAATCTTGGAAATAGCCCCACAGAATCCCTGTGTGTCAAGATATTTTCCTGATAGTGGAAAGTTTTCTTCCATGATACATCACCGCGCCCACCAACGGTTCCAGTTCAGAGTGGATAGTCATCGACAGGACCGGACAAGCAAGTGCTCTCTGTGGACTGTGCTAATGGGGATACATGCTCGTTCCAGGGAACAAGAAGGGGCTACCTCTTACTACTGCTGCTTCTCCAAAGAGAGTGGCCGCCCCACATGACGCCCTGACTACCGGGGCAATACTGTCCTGCATTGTCCTGCTGTTGCTGCGGCGGGTGCCACGCTTGTGTGTCCGGCGCTTGTGGTTGCTGATTATAAGTTAGGAATTGCCCTGTGGATACTTCTGGTTCTGGTACCCTTGACCCTGTTGCTGGTACCCTGATTGTTGAGGTCCTTGGGGCCCTTGGCCCTGCTGCCGTGGCCCATAATTATACCCCACTGCAGGCCTGCTCCAGCACTCCCTTGTGAAATGCCCCAACCATAAACAATTCCAACATTGACACTGTCTGAACACCCCTCACCTAGGTCCGAACCCTCCTCCTCTCTCTCCTCAAAATCCCCCTCTTCCTCGCTGTGGCCTTCCTTGCTGCCACTGAGGGCCAGGGTACTGTTGCCCCCATCCCACTGTCCTTGTCGTCCTTCCACCCAGAGTGCTGCAATAGTGGCACTCACAATTTGCTGCATGCTCTATGTTCCTTCCACCTGTACTGGTGTCGGCACGGGCACCGGAACTACCACCTTTGCCAATTTTTTCTCTATCAACTTTGCTTTGTCCCACTAACACCTTTGCACTCCTTAATATTTTTTACAATGGTACAATATTATGCTGTGTATTTCTGGCCATCCCTTTGCCTCAATACCCACAATCTTATCCAGTGCCTTCTGCACTTCCTTCAGCAAACCTCTCTTTATGATACAATAGAAGAATGGTATTGATTGGTCCCACGGCCCTCCAGTCTCTTCTCTCCATTTCTCTTGCATTTTGTGTCCTCATCATCCCCCATGGTAAACTGCAGCAAATACTGCAAATCGGGAGTATCCAGAAGGCTCTCCGTAGTTTGCCACATACCATTGTACTAAATCCACTAAACGATTCTCCATCATGAGCGTTATCCCCTAGGGTTACTCCCTGGTATTCAGCCTTAACCCACACCTCCCCAGATTGATCCCCAATTATGGAAACCAATAAGCTCTTAAGATCCCCTATTGCTAGGAGCACCACTGTTGTTTGTTTTTCAAACTCATACATCCACTTACTCACCCCTGTAGTAAGTTGTGGGAGGGCCTTTATTAAATTATTCTTATCCATTTGGGGCCAGGGCACGTCCTGTGTCCTCCCCCCTTATGTATTAAAGACATCAGCATGTTTGCTCTGTTTCCCACACCCTTCCTCACAAATCCTCTTCTCTTTACTAATGCCATCCAGCAGGCCCTGTTCCTCAACATGTCCCCTGCCCGTATCATTTCTACTTGGGGGGTATTTTCAGCCAACTCTTCAACCCTCACTTCTTCCTCATTCAAGTCTTCTGTGAACATACCAGCATATCCTTCCTCCACATTTGCTCCCACCTCCGTTTTCTCTTCTCCCAAAATAATCCATCCACCCAGGCTCCTTTCTTTCTTGACACCTACACATCTTATACCTTCATTATCCATTTTAAGCAATATTTACTCTGATTTCCACTCTCCGATCCCTCTCTTAGTGCACTTATTTCCCTTCCTGTTCCTCGGGATGTCTGTAACCTTTCCAGTTCCGCTAGTAAACATGTCAACCTATCCTCAAACTCCCTAGACGTGTACTCTGTCGATGCCAGTACTTCAGGTGGGTGGATATACGGGGGTGGGGAAGCAGTACCCTGTAGTACTACTGACACTGTGGGGGAACCTACCAAAGGAGAAGGGCTCCCTATCGCAGTGGGTACGTAACTTGGATTGGTGTATCCTTCTGCAGGATATGGTGTTAAGAGTTATAATCATCTACCCCTCACTGGCGCTCCACCTTCTCCTTCCCCCTTTCTGCACTTCCTCTCCCTCTCCCTCTGCCTCTGCACCTCCATCCCATTCCCTTGATCTTCTGCGTCTTCAAACATATGCCAGAGATCGAGAATCTCTTTTCTCTTCTGTAGCTTTTTCCCCTTATATTGTTCTATTAAAATGTGGACTTGTGTTCCAAAATACTCTTGCTGTGTGTTTGGCAGAGTTTGTATGCAGTACCTTCTGGGACAACTACACACATCTATGACTACAAGTGTAAGCAAATCAACCTTTGGTAAAAGTCTCTACTACACCGTTTTTGGTAGCGGGGCTGAGCAGCCAGGCTTAATCTCAAGAGGTGAATGTGAGCAGTAATGATGTTACACAGAGGTCTACAATCGCAGGTGTTGAAATAGACTCTTACACTCAAGGTTTCTTGGTTAAACACTTAATAATTTATTCAACAGTCAGTTATAAAACATTCACTAGAAGGAAGCAGTTAGATATTATACACAAATACATTTCAGTACTACACTCTAAGTTTCTTAGGCATTCAACAACTTCGAAGGATCAGCAAAATTACATTCAGAGAACTTTAAAGGAGGAGCAAAAAGGCATAGGTTATCAGAACATAGAAAGATTACAATTAATCTTAGATGGTTCAGATACGTTGAGTTCTCCAGAAGAGTCAATTAAATTCAATAGGTTAGGCCAAATTCAATTGGCTAAAGTCTTGGATAGGATAAAACAGTTCTGGTAAGTACACAGTAAAGTCTCTGTAAAGTTTCTCAGAAGTAGTTTGTAAAAAGAAGAATCATATGTTGCGTCACAAGCTGATTAGGCCTGCGAGTTGCAAAAGTTTCAAACAATTTCACAGTGAGAGGTAAATTCTCTCAGTCGGGTTTTCACAGTACCTTACAATGAAGAAAAAGATGCAGCTGAAGACTTCTGTTCCTGGTAGTTCCTGTAGATGTCACTGTTCCTGAGCCTCAGTCATGGGGACAAGAGGGAGGACATTGGGGGACTCCTGCACTGCACTGGGACTGGTCAAAAAGATGGCAATGGGCAAATCTTCAGTTCCAGTAGCTGTAGTCAAGCACACAAACTGGTGTCCCTCTCCCTGGTTATTCAGTTTCCTGCAGCACTCTGAGGTAAACACAACCAGCTCTGAAATTGGTATCAAGGTGGCTTAGTGTCAAGTTGATTGGTCCCACCAACTCAAAGGTCGTCCTTGGAGGGCTTCTCTGTCGAGATGAACTTGGTGATTCGAACCTGCAGCAGTGCTTCACCTTGCAAACCAACGATCCAGGAGTTGCAGCAGCCGTCCTCTTCCAGCTCGTCTTCGGTTCTTTCAGTCCAGTGGTCGACTCTGCCTTCCAAGCCAACTGACTCGCCTTTTATTCAGTTCTCTCCCATGCATTCCAGCCTAGCTGTCACTCACCCAGCAGGATGGCTGTCCTTGCCGGAAAGTCAGCCAGCCAATCATATCAGAGTGCATTTGGGTCTCCTAGGAGACTAAGCAAAGGGAGTTTCGGGCACCTCCCTCACTTCCTGCCCACCCAGCCACTCGGGTGCCAGAGGTGGTCTTCAGTCCTGAAGCCTGCCAAAGGCGAAGGGCCAAAGGGACCAAACCTGGTTTGACATGCAGAGACAAACTCTAGAAGGACCTTTCCAAAAAGGAAATGGTGATAAAAGAAGACCGGGAACTGTTTAAACAAAGGGGGCTCAGACGCCATCTTGAAAAACATGGCTCCCGCTATTTAACGCTACCGTTGCTCGCGGTCTGGAAAAATCATGGTAGTTCGTTGTAAAACTACTGCCACTAACCATTTCGAGAGGAAAGGGTAGCATTTGACTGCTACATGAGTATTTAGACACATGGGATACTAAGTAACCCCTCCAGCATTCTATTGTAAGATAGGGTGTGCTGGGTCTAGGAATGTAAAGAGACTAGTAAAGTCAATGTAATTTTACTTACTCTGGGAAACAGTGGTTTATCCCAGAGAAGATATTTAAATCTGGGTAAGCCTGAAAAGGTTTCCCTGTGTCACTGCACTGAGGGTGCTGTGTGACACAAATGAAAATATGATGCCTATGGAGTTGGTTAGACTCCATAACCAAAGGAACCACAAGAGTAAAACACATTGATTTAAAAAGTTGAAAGTCCCAAAGTTTAGCAAAAGAGCTGGAGGGCTCTAAGGTGGGAGGAATTGGCACATTTTTGAGAATTCTCCCTAACAATGTGGGAGCCCTGCCCTGGCCATGTGCAGGGCATCCCCCCTCATCATGTCTCTGTGACCCACTGCTTATGACACATTTCCCCACTGTCATGATACAGTCGTAGGGCCTTATCCACGTGCTCTATGGGTCTTCCTCCCTCCATGCTAGTGATATCTATTTCTTACTAGCCCCGCTAAACCCCTCTAACGTGCCTTGCATTCTGCTGCTTGCTTATAACAATAAAGCCAAGAAAATCAACCCCCACCCTTCCCTGCGCACACACACCACTCCACAACTCATCCAACACCACACTGCGATGCACACAATTTACTGTTTCTTCTAAGGCCTGTTTCTTACCCACAAAACATGAACACAATAAATTAAAACAAATACTCTGAACTAGTAACCACTATTTGGTGCAGGCCTGCTACTTATATGAGTCCACCATTTTTCTCTTTTAAATAATATAATATGTTGTGGTACCACCTTCACCCCCCTTCCTAGGAGGGGCTCCCTGCCTTACCTTTGCCTTACCTTATAACGCCTTACCTTATAATGCCTTACCAAAACACTCTACTCATAATAAAAATTTGAACAACAAAGAACTCTGCCCTCATCCACATCACTTTGATGACCTTGATCGCCACTGTCTCACATCTTTCACACTTCCCCATGCATCCGTCCACTACTTGTTATCTCTTACAAGGGTCTACTCACAAGTACGTGCTCACCCAAACTCCTCCATCACGGGAATCCAACACCGTCCTGCACTCTCCTCTGAGCCATGCCCAGCTTAAAAGAACAGAGAGGACTTTTATCAAAATGGCTTGTACTAAACCACTCAGGACACGTGTTTTTTTTCAGGGCCGGTCGCTGTCGGTGGACGTGGCTCTTTCTGGAGAAGCAGCGTGGAAGCCTCCGGAGGTACGGGGTGCTGGGATCACATCGGGGTCACCAATTGAAAGCAAGCCTCTGAATACTCACAACAGAAATAATACAACCAGCTAGAGAAAAAAGTCGATCTTGTGAGGGTAACAAGTTTAATCTCATGCGCAGATGAGAGTAACAGCTAAGAACGCTCTGCCAAAAAGAGGTACAAGCAGAAACGTATAAAGTTGAACATTGTCATAAGTGATACAATGTCAGGTTCAGTCTCTTAGGTTGGGATTAGGGGGGTTGGCTGAGATGTTATTCTATGGTATCTTTTATTATTTGCATAATTTAGACAATACTCAGACTGTACTTTCCTTAACACCTATTGTTCTGCAGGAGGGTTCCCCGAGCCACCATGGTGGTCAGGGGGTAGGAACTTTATTGGATGGGAACATTATGTAAGGTGATTGGAGGATGAGAGGGCTTGGGGACAATATGAGAATTCTTAACTGCCTTTCATTGTCCTCCTTTAAACAGGAAGGTCCTGTTTTTATGAACTCCCAGATTAAGGCCCAAATTAGTTCCCTAGAAACTATTCAGTATGGTGAGAAAGCAGATTTGTATGCTGCACTTCGTGGGACAAGACTTGCAGAGTAAGTGGTGTGAACGCTGCGCTCTGGTTCATTTGAAAAGACTTAATCAGTGACTGACTTAAACATTTGAAGTGCTGAGCAAATATAGCAAATTCAAGTTTATTTTGGATAAGAATATTATAGTTATCTTAGGTATTTAGGTAGTCGGAATGATTTAGAAAATTCGTTTTCAAGTCTTTGTTAAGATGTTTTAATGTGAATAGAAATCTGAGACCAACATCTTTCTGTGAGCCGCTTAGTACTGAGGTGCGCTTTCCGTACATTTATTTGTTACCCGAGGGGAACGTCGGTCGGAGCGCACAGCAAGCGAAATTCATTTCTTGCCTTTCGACTTTGAGAAGCTACTTTGGCACGCTTATGCTACGGCAGATTAATCTTGTGTCCGTCTGCCGTGCGCGCGCAAGGACCAGAGTGTAGTGTAACTTCCAAGGATAAACGGCGAGTAAACTGCAGTGTCTCTTCGGTCGATGCGCAACGATCAATAGTTTAATTTTGTTTTCGGTCGCAGTGCGCATGTTTGGAGGGAAGTGTCTCCGGTAGCACAGTCTCTGAAGAACTTGTTTCTTTGTCCCATACAGGATGGTGTTCATAATGAGGAATGAAGAGGCGTGGTTAAGACTTACCGTGCTAAAAAATAAATGAACAACACAAACAGTAGTTAAAGTACTAGTTCCCAGAGGTTTCTTTTTAATAAAGACTAGGCCCTCATTACGACCCTGGCGGAAAGCAACTGACCTGACCGCCATAGCGTAAATAGTGTTTCCGCCATTGCACGACGGAGTAAAGTGCGGCTAATTCCGACCCATCGGGCACGAGCACTACGCCATGGCGGAAGTGCAAAGTCCGCGATGGCGGAAATGCCCCCAAAACGCCCCTCACCGCCGTCGTACGGCGCCCTAGGTGCAATTCCGCCACCCATCATAGCGGTCACCGTAATGAGCGGCAATCGGAAAATACGGTGACCGTAAATATACGGAAACGGAAGTAAAAACATGGTCCCGGAACGGGAAACAGCACGCCGTACACCTATAAAATCAGAATTCCCACACAACCATTAAAAATACTACCCTGAGACACATCCCAACCCGTCATCCACCCTAGTGAAAACAAGAAAAATGGGAAAAGTAGCGAAAAAAGCATGCGACCGCAAGCGGCAGGTCCACTTCTCCCGTGAGGAACTCACCGTGCTCACAGAGACCCTCCAGGAGAATGCTGCCGTCGTCTTCTCGACGCAAATGACCAGGACGGCACTTGCGAACAAGAAGGCCATATGGGCCCTGGTGGCACAGCGGGTAAGTGCGGTGGGGACCGCACCCCGCAACCCACAGCAATGCAGAAAGCGATGGGACGACTTGCGGATACGCGTACGGAGCATACTATCCGCCAACCGTAACATCGCCACAGCTACCGGGGGAGGATCGGAATCACCCATGAAGTTGACCCCCTGGGAAGAAATATGTGCCTCCACCATTGGAATGGAGAGTATAGAGGGAGTCGGAGGGATGGAGAAAGGAGTGCAGACATCCGAAGAATCAGGTAGGTGGGCCAAATAAAACAATGCTAAATCCACAATGTCAAATCATATGAAGTACCATGTGTCCACATAGTGCAACAGAAACACATGTCCAGGAGAACGTCCACATACATTGGCCTGATAGCGCACCTTAAAACTCACATTAAATACATAAATAATTAAAAATCCTAAAAACACCCTCTACACGTGCAGCGGGCACACCCTAACTGCAGGCTGCAAAACAACTGCATCCTCAATCCACACAAAAATGAAACCACCTCCAAGGCCCTGACCCAAATCACCCTCAGGTACCACCCCAATGCATGTGATACATTGCCATTCCAATTCCCACAGACCCACTAATAACGCTCGCCCTCCTTTACTCCACCACAGGGTCCGATTCAAACGACGAGCTCCAGGACACCCCTACCAGCACACCTGCAAAGAGGGCCAAGACCAAAGGCCAAAGACCCTCCACCTCAGCTGCACGGATCAAGACACGGCAGCAGCACAAATCAAGTGGCAGCACACAGGAGGGGACTCCAACAGGCACCCCAGCAGCCAGCATGCCCACAACAGCAGCACCACAGGTCCCCCCAATGGATGCCACAGAAGGCACTGCTTCTGGTGGCAGCAGCACCATAGGTGACACTGCATTAATGGCAGCATGCTCCGACACAGAAAACGGTGATGTCGATGTAGGATCCATCCATGACCTGTCTCAATCCCCCTGTTTGTTTCATCCCGTACACCATGAGGATACCACGCAGGGGCACCCACAAGACGACGACTGGCCATCCCCCACAAGCCCTGTGGCAAGGCAACATGAGGTGACACCACCGCAAATGGGCATGGCACAGCAGAGGCAACAGTCCCTCGACCAGGTGATCGTGCAACAGCAGCAACTGGCCACGCTCCTGAAGGACCATGCTGATGAATGTGGGGGTACTAAGGCAGCCATAGAAAAATCTACTGAGACACTTAGGGCAGAAATGGAGAGAAGTACAGAGACACTAAGGGCACAAATGGAGAGAAGCACCGAGAGCTTGAGGGTACAAATGGAGAGAAGCACCGAGAGCCTGAGGGGGGAACTGCATGCGACGTCCAAAGACGTATGTGGTGAACTTGCCGCTGTGCGCCGTCTGCTCACTGAGCTCTCACAAACCCTTAGGGACATGCATGGACGTGAGCAGGCAGAGACATCATCCGTTGCAAGTTCCGTCCAGGGCAGCCCCCAACGTAGATCTGGGAGGAACCTGCGCTCCACAGGCAGGGGTGCCCCTGATACCCGGAGAGGGGGCTTGCAATAGCGTCTGCCCACTGACAATGAGCATCTTTGGACACTGGTGTTCGGGGGGGAGGTAGGAGGGTGGAGGGGGGGTGTTGGGCTTACTTGGGTGGTGGGTCGATGCGGTGTGTAACATAATTTCACATATGCTATAAACATTGCACAATCATCCATTGAGATGTGTGGACATTGATCTTTGTGTACGAGGCCTTTATAGGCGGACAGTCCATATTGTGCATGTTCCAGACACACAAAGTGCCACAAGTCCCGTGTCCATGTATCAGCCACCAGGCGTGAGTGCTAGAAGCATGAATCTATGATAATCTGACGAATTTCACGGCCCTCCTGTGCCTCGCGGACTCCTTGAGGTGCTGCCACATCCCCACCCTCATCATGACCATCATCAGGTGCTTGCAGTCCTGCGTCAGGGGGCATGGGCACATTTCTACGTACGCACATGTTGTGTAGCATGACACATGCCATGACCATCTTTGCAACCTTCTCATGGCGGTACAGGAGTGCCCCGCCAGACCTGCTGAGGCAGCGGAAACGGGTCTTCAGTAGGCCGAATGCCTGTTCTATGACTACACGGGTACGTGAGTGGGCATGGTTGTAGTCCTCCTCATGCTGGTTCTGTGGGTTCCGGAGTGGTGTAAGGAGCCATCTCTTCAGTGGATACCCGGCATCACCTGTATGTGGACAATAAAGGATGTTTGTGGAATGACATTGCTACGTACGCACCCCCCCCTTCCTGCCAGGTCATTGCCGCATCACATACCCCACATTATCATGCATGAAATGAGACTCACCGAGTAGCCAGGATCTGTTCCCCGCGTGTCGCTCCATGTAGCGTGGTATTGTAGAGTTCCTCAAGACCATAGAATCCTGGGTTGATCCAGGAAATCGGGCATAACAATGTGTAATGATCCTGTTGGAGTCACACACCATTTGTACATTAAGAGAATGATATTGTTTTCGGTTGCGGTACTGGGCCTCCATGGCATGTGGGACAACCAATTCCACATGGGTGCAGTCGATGGCACCAATGCAACCCGGTATGCCGGCAAGTGCATGGAATCCCACTTTTGTGTTCGTAATTTCCTGCTCCGAGCGTGGTAGAGAGATGTAGTCGTCTGCGTGCTTCAGGAGGGCATCGAGCACTTGCAATAGTGTCCGTGAGAACAGTGGCTGTGAAATGCCATGCAACTGTCCGACTGTGTGCTGGTAGGTGCCTGTGGCCAGGAAGTGGAGTACAGACACCACCTTCAGTAGGGGTGGGATGGCGGTTGGGCTATCTATCATGCTGACAAGGTCAGCGTGTGTCATGTTCACAATGGCGGTTATGGTGTCCCGGTCCAAACGGTATAGGGTGTGTATCTGCTCATCAGTGAGGTTGAACGGATGTGCTCGGAGGCGTGGGATTGCGGGCTGCCTGCGTGGTGGTAGTGGCTGTGCTGGTGGGCCTTGCTGGCCCTGCCTTGCCCTCCTCCTCCTCCTGCGTCTCCTCTGTGCGGCCGGTTGTTGTAGTAGTTGGTGTTCGTCTTCTTCTTGAAGTTGGAGTACTTGCAGTGCTATCAGGTCCCCCAGGGCCAACATCGCTAGTCCTGCCGGTAGCATTTTGGAGTGGGTGTGGTTGTGGGAGGGGGTTGGGTGTGCAATTTATGTGTTTTCAGCCTGTATAGCCTCCACCTGTGGTGATTCATTCCACCTGTGCAAGCTGCAATCCCCTTTGGGCGTGCACGTCCCGCACACAACGCTGCAATTCGACGCATGGCATCTTGCTATTACAATCATGTATTTAATCCCGATGGCAGTGAAATATTGGTTCATATGTTCATTCTGCTATGGTCCCATTGTTTCACATACTATCTTTGCAGTCACGAACAAACTTGTGAAGGGTCAGTGGAATGTAGTACTCGATTGACGGTGGACCCTCATGCAGCACTGTACCGAGGTTCACCGACGGGCGGGGCGTCCCATTTGTGAGTGAAGCCAGTTGCCGTTCTCACACACTGCCGCACTACATGGATGGATTTGTGATTTCAAGCGGTCACAGATGCCTTTCCGACGTGATGTTGCAAATGAGGAATTCGAAAAACAGCGCTTTCGGTTTTCGGCTAGCGGCGAGGAGACGCCCACAGGTCTGACTGCAAATATAACGTTCTATTGTTTAATGTCCTTGGGACAGGGGCCATGGGGAGAATGCAATGATTAATATGAATAGTATGGGATGCGCAATAGCGTAGTGGACGATAAGGCAGGACGTTCCCAAATACATGTTACTTCACAACACTGGAATTCCGGCCTGGTGCACAGTGGATTTTGCAGACTGCATTACGCACAGACTCAATGGAAATTTCACATGTTATGTGAGTAAATAATCAGGCGTTTTCATACCGGGATGAGGGAATGATGTATGGATGCATGGACAGATGATTTAATAGAGAGTTTGCCATGTACAGGGCTTTTTGGAATCTATCCCCTTCCCCTGCGCTATGTGATGCAGGGCTGCCATAGTTGGACCATCGTCTATCTGCCCTTGTTGAACCCTCCCTGTCTCGACGCGCCTTCAAACACTTGTGTCTATGCACGTTACTAATCCCATCTAATGGATTCTGTTTTGACAGACGCATGCACGCAGAGACTCGTTTGTAATAGTGTTTTCACCTCGATTCATATAGTTATGATTCGCAAGTGATTTCTGGGTGGGAATAATCCTTTTGAGTGGGCTAGCATGCATATGGCTGTGGATTTAGTGTGATCATTGAAGTGAGTAATTCAAATGAAGTTCTGATGCCCATACTATTCTTTTTCATTTCATTTGGGTGACAGGTATCTCCTCCCCTTTTGCCGCTGCCATCTGTATGCCACTCCTGCAGATGGCTTTTACTCCCGACACCTGCTGCTTCGTGCTAATCAGTGGAGCACCATTACGATCTTATTGGACGATCGCCAATGGGCCACATGCCCTTACGCAGTACTAGTGGCTAGGAGCAACATATTGACCTTTCAGCTGGACTAGTGCCTACCTAATGGGACGGCCCTGCGGTTCTAGGCGCTTCCATGTTGCCTTTTTGAACGTGAATGTAGCCCCTGTGTACCATGAAGGAACAGGGCGTCACACAAGAAGAAGCTGGTCATTTATTGCGGATGCAGCCCACAATAATGAAATATATTTTGGAGTTCATGACCTAATTGCTGTATGCGCTTGGTGATTTTGTTGTGCATTAAATTTTGATAATGATATTGACCGTGTAGCGTTATTCTTTGCAAGTAATGTAGCATATTCCTATTTGTGGAGCGATGTATTGTGAGGAGATCTGCATTGGGTTCCGGCTTCTGAGTATAGTTGCGTGGTACTGTACTGGCCGCGTTTGCCTACGAAGCCCAGTGAGGTCAGGGATAGGGGCTGCCATTATGACTGTTTTAATGATGTCATGCTCAGGGGCGGGGGATTAGCTTTTGTGTAACAGATGCCGGTCAGCCAGGTGGATTGGTGGAATGATGTGATTATCAGAATATGGCTGGTCACAGGTGCCTGTGTTTGCGTGCGTTTCTTGGAGGGAGACTGAGGTCATGTCCATTGGAATAGCTTCTGTATTCGTGCCATCTGTGCCCTGCAGCTCCCATTGGCCCCTCTTGAGATGAGCCTGGCTGCTCGGTCACTCTGCCAACTTGTGTGGTACATGCTTATGCTGATGGTTGGTTTGTTTACTGGCAGGAGTACAGGGCTGGTGCAGTCTCACTCAGGATACTGCTTTGTATGTTGCCTTGCACTGGTGTCAGGCGATGGGGGGCCTGTTTTTGTTTGTCTCATATTTCAGTTCATGTTGCTGGACTTGAACCTTCACATGCCTGTGCTGCATCAGTACGGCAATGGTGACATGGCAAATATGGATGGCCACTCACAAGGCACTTGGAGCCCCTAGATTCATTTGTTCGTTGGCATGCATGGGTGACTTGTACATTTCACTGGTTGCATTGTGTGACTTCATTGCACCTACGAGGAGTTGTGCAATGTGGGCAGGGAGTGGTGTACAGGCACTCAGTAGGGCCTTTTACGGTTGGTTCGCGATGCCGTACTTCTCGCCATGGCGGAATGGTACTTTCCGCCATGCTTGATGGCGTTAGGTATATGTCCGCTGGGGTCAGAATTCGCGTACCATTGCGCCATGGTGGTAATTACGGTTTCGCATGGCGCGCGTGCGCGTACTCGGTGCAGTTAGCGTTGGCGTTCACTACGGTGTCGCTAATGGCATCGTACTTTACGGTGACGGGTCATAATCGCACCGAGCGCTATTCGATGGCGGTATTGCATTTCCGCCATCGTTTTTCGATTTCCGCCAGGGTCATAATGAGGGCCTAAGCGTTTTAAGGATTGACCCCCTAGTACTTTCGTGCTCAATAGAGAAGGGGATCCTTAATATGGAAACAGAGAAAGCATCCTTAAGGGCAGGAAACAGATAGTGGTTTCTGTACAATTTAAGCCTTGTGTTCACAGTTGAAGACAGAGACTCAGAAAAGACATTGTGAACATCATTTCTACGTGAAAGGCAGTAACCTTTTTCCCTATGAACTATGGTTGTTGGTAGTTTGAAATTTGGTGAGCAAATCTTTAAGAAATCAGACTCTTAATGATCAGTCTTAAAGGAGAAGCTAAAGTTCAAATGTTATTCAGCTAGAAGATTGAAAAGAACTTCTTGTTTCATTTCTTCTTCCAGATTCCAAGAAAGAATTCACAGGTATTGAAATTCACAGGGAAACAGTAGTTGGGGAAGTATGTTTGCCAAAAAGAATATTTAATTTCCACTTTCTCATCCTCTGCAGGTGGAGCTCGGCTGGTTGGAAAAGAAGGGTAGCCTGTGTTCTGTTTTTTATTTTATCCACTTTCCCCTTTCCCTTTGGTATGTGGAGAATTCTGCTGTTTCATCCAGTAGTTGACTACACATTGAAGGGGGACTGTGGGGCTCAGCAGCTCCTGCGGATCAAGATACCGGACGGGACAAATAATACATACAGTAAAAACCTGCACAACTGATTGGCGGGACCCTATACAGGTGCTGCCTTTAACCATATGGGATTACGGTTTATTGGTCCCAGCCCAGTCCATCCATCTTCCATCATATGGGTGCTGCAGGGCTCATCTTCTTCTCATGTCGAAGGTCAGAGAACAAATTAAATATACTCCTACTATACAGCTAATTTATCACTCTTACTCTGCACTTGGCAGACCTTAAGACAGGTAAAGAGAAGCTTCTAGCGCACTCTAACCTTCACACACTAATTTCACTAACTCCATCCATGCCATCCGGCTCCATGGTCTCCACCCTCGTTTTGAACTATAATTTATACCTCCCAATGATACATCCAGTCCAACCTCTTTAAACATTTCAGGACTTGTTGCTTTGGGGTTGGTGGTCAAATGGCACCTGGTGTCATGGAATTTTTGGGATCTTAGGGTTTAGTCGGCTATATGGGCTATAACTCGTGGTCACTCGGGAATGGGCCAGGTCATACTTTGGCCAAAGTGAGATAACACACGCACCAGGTGCCATCCTCTGTTTGCAGCCTTGTAGGGCACATTCCTCTTGGGTGAACGACACATCTTTGCAATACTTTCAAGAACAATGAACAAACAGTGTGGCGGGTGGGGGTGTGAACTGTCCTCATTGGGGCTTGTGCATGACTGGAGATTTGTGTGGCCTCATAGATTTGGGCCAAGTTCATGCAATGCCACCCTTACTGTGCAAGCCTTATCTTCTACCTATGACAGTTAATATCTACGCAAAATAGTGATGCTGCCCGTGCCTTGGGCCACACCATATGGTTACAGTATATTTGCTTATATTAGCATAGGGTCCTGCTGGACAGGAAGGCATTCCTTTCACTGTCCCCACTCCCCCTGGCTCATCCCAGTTCCTCAAAATCATCTTGCCTTACTTTAAAGCACCTGGGGGGACGGGGGGAGGCTGCCCCCTTCCCAACAAGATCATCACAACCTGTATTATAAATATTCACACAAATAAGGGGAAGGGTAAAAATATCCATGGTTGAAAAAATAAAAAAGTACAAAATGAAGCCTAACACTATTAAACTCTACACTGGCAGCAGGCTATTCTGATGGGACGCTGGCTAGGGCTCTGACCAGGCTCTGCTGTCCAACCAACTCCTCAGCCTGTGCCTCCATTCTTGCCTGTAGGGCTTGCAGGGTATCCAAGAGATCCAACTCTGCCTCCACTGCTGCCCTGCAAGACTCGCCCAGGATGGCAGCCCACCCCCTTGTCACTCACTCTTGTGCCTAGGCCCTGGCCCTCCTGACATCTGCACCCCTTGAGCACCAACTCTTCACCTTCTGCTGCCTTCCATATCTTGAAGTCCCGACAACCTTCCACCACCTCCACTCACCTCTGTCACCATCCCCAGGCAGGCTTTGCCAGACTGCCCTCCTCCAACTGCCTGTAACGCTCACCTGGTTCCCACGGGGGCGCTGGTCTAGTCTGGATTGCTGTGGCCTCTTCTAGCGTGATGCACAGGACCCGGAACACCGATTGGACAGGACCTCCAAATCGTGCTTGCCTGGCCCGTAGGAATATCCTTCTGCAGATGAGAAAGGGGATTAACAGTCTGCAGAATAGTGTGCTAGCTCCCCCCTTTCCCCGTTCCCCCTTCGTTCCTCTCTAACTTCCTCCAAACCCTGGTTTAAGCTTACCTTATGGTTTGGAAGGATGAACTCTCCATCCTGCTTCTGGTGCAGGGGCGCGTGTTCGTCCAGTTACTTCACTGGTTTTCAGAATGGCGCTGTCAAAATCCACTTGACTTTCCTGAGCGATGCGCCGTAAGTATGAAAGTTCAAAGTTCAAGTGAGGCCCCCTTTATGTTGTCTTTCTAACCTGTGATCTGTCCTTTATTTCAGGTGCAGAATGAAGGCGATGCGTCGAGGGGTTAAACTGCCGAGGTGAGTAGTGATGAGGGCGATACCTCTAAATGTCCTTATCATTCCCCAGAAATGTCTTTTGTCCTTTCCCCATAGGGGCCGGGGTACGGTACCTGCCAACGGGGCGGCGCCGACCCGAAATGTGGAAGAAAAGCCGGTAAGTATTATGGCTGTTAATCAGGCTTTCCTTCTGTGTTCCTTCTGCTCACCTTTTGTTTCTTCCTCTCTCCCCTAGGTGCAGAGATGTGGCGTCCAATGCTGACAGCCGCGATGGAGCCGGGAGATGTCTCGAGGACAGGTGAGTGAAGCGTGGCGCTGCAGCGAGCAACACAATGCTTTTAAATGGAAGTCTTTCTTCAGGGATGCTGGCGAGAAGATTCCGGATGCAGGTAAGAAGTTTGAAATAGTCCTTGGTTTTCACCTTTCTCTTCTCTTCCTTCCTTGCAGGTCTTCCAGGTTCGAGGCGGGCGTGGCTGGAGTCCAGGAGCAGGAGCAGGAGCAGACACAGTGAGCGTTAAGCTGCAGGAAGCAGAACAACGCGAAGCATGAGCTGCTGTCTGGGCGTGGCTTAAATAGCCTCCAAAGAAGTCCCAGGTATGTATCCTTCCCCAACTAGGTATGTATGCTTCCCTGGCCACGCCTGAGTGAAAAAATAGTCCCTATGAAAAAATAGTCCCTTTCAGGTCTCAGGGAGGCCTGAAGCGTGCAGCATGGTCTGCATCAGGTAAGTGCACAAAACACCTCCCTTTATGAGCCTGGCGCCTATGGCGCCAGGACTGATGTCCAACATGAGCCTGGCGCCAAAGGCGCCAGGACTGAGTCCAAAGAGCTCATATAGGGGGCCGCAGGGCTTTTACCCGAGGGCATGATGCCTGCTTCCGGGGGTGCTGGGCCTGGCCTGGTGCTCCGGGGGTAGGCATCATGACACTGCCCCACTGGCCCCTGGCCTCAATTCCAGGCAGCCCCCTGAAGTCCAGAGCCCTCACACCACCCCCACTGACCCTGAGCCTTAACACCAGGCAGCCCCCTCAAATCCTTACACCTCCTACCACCCCCACTCACCTCTGCCACCGACCCCAGCCAGGCCTTGCTAGTCTGCCTTCCTCCCACCACTCCCACTGACCCCAGGAAGTCCCTGAATGTTCACTTCCCTTCCAGTCCAATGTGGAGCAACTACCTACCTTAACACCTCCGGCCTTCCTCCACCATGAAGTACACCCCCCATATGTCCTCCTCCAAAATGAACAACTGGGATCACTGCTGTTGAAGCAAGGTCTATAGCTCCTTCCATGACACTCAGCTGCACATCAGCAGGACAGCATACTGTTGCACCAGCTAAACTGTGTCCACTCCATGTACATGTGTCTAATGCAATGGAATACAATGTGGCATTTTGATTAAACCTTTGTGTCATTGCAATGTCCTCAAAGTGCTGTAGGTAATTGCCCTTGGAGGACCGAAGTTTGCAGAATCACAAATTGGTCTGAGCCCTTCATAATGCATTTGTGCATTGTAGCCTGAATGGAGTTAGGACGGTAGGTAGATAGGGGCGGCAAAGTCCCTGCTAGTGACCCAAGCAGCGCAGGCTTGTGGTTCGGTGATGTGAAGGCTGTCAGAGAGTGTGAGATTCATTCTAAACCTTCCAGCCATCACCTCTTTCATATTGCTTTGTCACCCAGAGTGGGATGGGTATGCCCAGACGTGGGTCCCAGGCTTGCTGGGCTAGAGACCCAAGCTACTCTTCACTGATGAGGCCCAACAAGGCCGAAACATGTTTGGAGATGCTTGTGGTCTCCTGCAGAAGGAATGTGACCTAGCAGTTCGGGCTGGACTGCCCCTTTTGGGGTGGGACCAAGCCTGATTTGCATATGGTCTTTCCCCTTCTGTAATGGCTTGGCAGGCGAAGAACGATGGTCTGGAGGGTTGCCCAGAGCAATGCCAGAGGTTAAGATTCATTCTGAACCTTGCAGCCATCACCTCTTTAAGTTTGCTTAGAGAATGTGAGACTCAAGGAGACTGATAATGTGTCCAACTACACTGTACAATCAATCATGGTACTCAGCTCCATTCCAGTGGCAGAGGTGATGCATGTTTTGAGAGCAGGTAGTGGGTGATTGCAGATGTGTGTGGGTGAGTGGCCATACCATCGGAGGGATACAGCAATGTACCAACGAGTCCACAAGTTATGAGTGTAGCCCACTCATCCACAGTGATGCCACATCCCATCTCAACACCCACAATGCTAAATACCCGGTTCTATGTTATTTTGCCAAATTATTTTACATCGTGGGACTTTTCATCGCCACCCTTTCATCGCCAAAAACTATTTTTTTAAAATGTATTTATGGGGGGCTTTGCCCCCCCAACCCCCTCTCTCACTTAAATAATCATACCCCAAACCGCACCAAACACCCCCCATATAAAAGTAACCAAAAAAAAAGTTTTTGGTGATGAAAGGGTTGGCGATGAAAAGTCCCATGATGTAAAATCATTAGACGAAATGCGTGTATACCAAATACCCATACCATTGAATGAAGTGCCGGCACATCCACAATGGCAAGCAAGTGCCAAAGGATCACCTAAACATCAGTGGACCAGAAACGAACTCATCATACAATAAACTCAACCTCCAGTAGCCAATGTGCAGAGGTGAGTGAGTTGTCACCAGATACAACACATAACTAAACCACGTGGAAAATGTAGCAATACACAGCAACAAGTGAGTATCAATCTGCAAACTTCCCTGTATGCACACCATCACACAAACATCAAAAAACTTCACTCCAACAACACTTACAAACTGATAACAACACACAGTCCCCCAGCACAATGAATGGAATTAGATAATCAGCAATTGCAAACTTCAGCCATCTGATGACCCCATTCCAACATGTGAAATACATGTGAACATGTCCAAGTCAATCAGGCGAATGCCACCATATCAAGCACTACCAATACACAACATCTACACTGTCAACTGAATTATATGTCCATATTCCTGGCACTTACTCTGCCGAGGGCAGCCATGTATCATTCAGAATTTCAAGGGCTCTGAATGACTGTTGTTCTTTTCCCCTTATTCCCTCCCTCATTAAGCACTTTGAAACACTTGCTTTGTGTATAGGTGCTTTACAAATAAATAATACCTACCTACATACCTACCTACCTACCTACCTAACATTAACAAACACACATCAACACATTTACAATGGAGTACAAACTCAATGACAGCATACAACTATCACACACAATTCCACACCATGAGCACTATTCAACAACATGCCTGCATTGCAAAGCACACAAGTAGGCAAGCAGCACATGTGCATGACAAAGCTATCAAGTAAGGCAATCCCAAAGCACCTCACCTCCCTATATCTAAAAGAGACCAGCCTTGTTCATCAAGCACGGATGCAACATCCATCACACACGGAGCATGAGCACATGTCCCCCAGAAACCTTCACAGTGAAAACATGATGGTGGTCAGTGATAATGTCCAATGCAATAATGTCGGCAGTCAAAATGTCGAAAAGAAAATGTCAAAAAAAATAATGTAGAAAAGCAAGAATTTTTTCTACATTTTTTCGAATTTTTTAAAAAAAAAAATAAATATATATCATAAAAATGTGTTGAATATGAGGGGTGAGAGGGTGGTGGGGGGAGGTGGCAGGGGGGTGTTTGGTGAGGGGGTTGGGGGGATCCCCCCTAGTAAATGATATTTTCCTTGTTTATTTATTTATTGAATAAATAAATAAATAAATATATAATTAAAATGTGTTGAGTATGAGGGGTGAGAGGGTGGTGGGGGTGGAGGGGGGGTAGCAGGGGGGTGTTGGGTGAGGGGGGTTGGGGGGACTCTTATTGTTTATGTATTTATTGATAGTGCTAAATGACATTTTTTTTTCGAAATTTTTTTTTCTAAAAAATGGACTCTTTCCATTATATGTATAGGTTTTCGACATTATTGTTTTCGACATTTTTTTTCCGACATTTTTGTAAGTCGACATTTTTTTTTTTAGACATTCTCACTGAAAACCAAACATGACACACACAGTGAGGCCCCAACCCACATTACAGCCATTGAACAAATGCACCTAGAGAACATATTAAAAGTAAATTACTACATGGACGCAGAGACTGCACGAAGTGTGCTAGAAAAGTATCAAAACATGTATTGCAAATATTCACACAAAAATAAGGGGGAGGGTAAAAATGTCCATGGCTAAAAACATAAAAAAATACAAAATGAAACCTATCACTATTAAACTACACTGGCAGCGGGCTAGTCCGATTGGATGCTGGCTAGGGCTGTGACCAGGTCCGACTGTCCAACAAACTCTTCAGCCTTAAGGTGGGCCTCCGTTCTTGTCTGGAGGGCTTGCAGGGTGTACAAGAAATCCAACTCTGCCTCCTCTACCACTCTGCAAGTCTCCCCCAGGATAATAGCCCACCCCCTTGGCACTCTATATTGTGCCTAGGCCATTGGCTCGCCTGACATCTGCATCCGTTGCCTGCCACCTCACCTCCTCCTGCTGACACCAGAAGCTCCAAATACAGACCCTCCCCCTGACTCAATTGAGCCACAATTTGGCAACTTTGCCTCTTCCGTGTGGCAATGCCCTGTAGGAGGTGCCTCCTCACCTCAACCTTATGCTACAGCCTGTCAGTGGGTTCCCTGTGGACATACCCCTTCTGGCTGGATGACACTCGTCATTGGGGTAGTACAGAACCTGCACTGCCCTTAAGTGCCTGCTGTACCTCCATTGCATGTTCCTGTGTGGGCTCCTGGGCAGGCTCAGTGCCCACCTCTGCTACCATGGCTGGGACATCTACCCCGACCAGGAGAATGGGCACAGCCAGACAGGGCAGTTGTGCGACTGGTGCACATGCAGCCATGGTGGGAGATGGCACAGAAGCTATACTAGAGGATGACTGGGCCACAGAGGAGGAAGTGGAGGAGGGAGAACATTGCAGTGGATAGTCCACAGAGGCCACAGGAGAGCGGTGTATGTGCCAACTGGACCAGGTAGATGGTTATCTGCTTGTGATGCCCTATAAGATCCATGTGACAGTCCTGTACAGCATCACAAATAGCTGCCGTCCACCTCACGACACCTGCCAGCTGGGGCTACACCACAACATGGATGTTATCATGGGCTGCAAGTGGGGGATCATTCTGGGTGGAGGCATTGCAGAATGTGGTACACGCTGCAGCAGTTGGCCCAGGAGACAGGAGGATGTGCTGAACCCTCCACGGTGGCCTGCACATCCGCATGTCTCTGAGCTAGGAGTGCAAACTGAACACCCTCTATGATGCCTCACGTTACCCTGTGGGCTGGGCTGCAATTGCCCCCCCCGCCTGCACATTCATCCCCATTATCCAGGTGCCTCCAGAAGCCCTGCATCCTAGTCGGCCCTTGTGTGACAGCACGCTGTCCTCCATGACAATCACCTCCTGGGACTTACCCTCAGCAGCCTATCCCGATGGTACTGGTGCTACCCCAGCCTCATCGCTCTCTGAAGAGGAGGTGGCAACTGTGCATGGCTGGAGTCTGCGCCTGGGTCTAGAAGCCCTGCCCCTGCTTTTCCGCTCACAGCACTGCTTCCACCCTCATCACCAGCTGCAACAACTTTGGAAAAGGGGACAAAGACCATAGACATCTGTGAACTTTGCCAATGTATGTGTGGCATGCACAGCATTAAAATGTAGGGTAAGGCCCAAAAATAAATATTATAAAAATAATCCACGGAGCCAGTAAAAGTACACAGAAGCAAGACAAGACAGAGGTTTATTACAAGCAACCACAGCTTGGAATAATTCACAAATCATTCAACATTGCATATTAAATGGCAGTTTATATAAGGAGAAGTGGAGTGAAGTCTCAAACAATGTTTAAAGATGAATGCAAACTCTTGATTATTGATTGGACGGTCTTGGTTGCGCCATAGGTGATTCTATACAATAGCTAGCCGTATGGCCTATCCATACCTCATGCCCATTCTAATGACTACCTCTTGACAATTATCTCATAATGGGATCATCTAGTCTCACACAGTTTTGATTGGACAATTGACAGGTTAAAATGTTTCACATACGACTTGATTGCTGATTGGCTATGACCCTTCAGATGTCTTGGGGTGGGTCACTTTCATCATAGTTAGCCAATAGAATGTTGAGGTGTGCACAGTGTGGCAACAAAAACGAATACTTCACATCCTTTCACATGGGACCCAAAAGGTTGGCACCAACTTACTGTTCTCACACTTGTGACTGTTCAATTGACAGCTAATATTGCGACTTCTCGTTGGAAACATGTTACTCTTCTCCTTTCTTTCTCACGATGTGTCTTGCATGACTTCATGCAGCATGCTTCTTGGCCTCTTGTTCTAGGACAACTTGCATGTCTAAATAGTGTATTTATATATGCCTAAAAGTGACTGACCCTATTACTTATGACTACCTATAATTCAGGAGTTAGCAGGAATCAATACACAATCTTTAATATCTTATGCACAAGGTCCTCTTGGCTTCTCTTGGTCCTAAATATCTATCTCTTCCTGGACTGAGGTGCTCACCTTATTCTGTATTTGTTATTCCACTCCTAGACATATGTCTTCCTACAGGGGGCATTGTGAGTCTTTTGCCTGAGTGACTTTGTCTCGAACACATTTCTGCACATTGCTTCGTTATCACCAAGTGTGGCCTTGTGTTCGTTCGGTCATGGGGAGGAACGTCATTGGTTATATGTTTGATTTGCTAAATATCTAGGACCTTGCTGCCTCTCTCTGTTCATAAGCAATCCATGCACAACTTTTACAGCTTCCCCTAAAGGTGTCTGCTCATAGTTGCAATATTTGATTAAGTCATGTTTTCCCACTCTGTGCCTGGGAATGAGCTTCAACTCATAATTCTAACTAATCACAGCGCAACGTTGAACCCTATCCGAGGCTGCTTTTCCTGTCTGTGTGTCTCTTTGGCATGAGCTAAACTGAATGCATTTTACCATGTAAAATAGTACATGTATTTCTGTGGCCTACTAAACCTAAACGCCCTACAAAACGATCTTTATTCTGAGGCCTAATCTTTATGTTACACACCTAATGGATGTAAGATATACTTATGCTTTGTTTTATATTTGTTTCTTTTTAGTGTTTCTAATGAATGCTTATATGGCTACTTGAAGCACTCCTCATGTCTTACTTTTATCTGTATGTCTGGTTAAGACTAATGTTTGCCTGCACGTTATTTATTTTTGCCATCATCCTACATATGCTACAATCTAAGCTCTAAGCATACGTGTGTGAGAGTGTACATTTGCTGGTTACTTTCTATCTCACGTCCTGGAGGGGTCTCAGAGATGGCTCTGTTCTCATTCGACTTCATCTAAGGCCTGTGTGTTGTGATTATTAGCTGGGCCTCTGACTTTCCGTGTGGTTTCAGTCTTATGTTTTAGGAGCTTTCTTAGTTTGTATTGTTTCTCGTGTTTGGGAAGTTGGATTCATCCCAATGAACTGTACCATAAATCCAGCACAAAGCAACCAGCAACTGTCACGTAAACACGCCCATGAAACCAGCATGAATACTGACACACAAGTGTAGGCCCAATGATGACTCACAATCATGCAATCATGGAACCTTGCTGCCGACGAATGTAGAAGACAGCCAGGTTAGCCACAACTCAGGGCATCTGGTCCAAGCGCATGGACCAGATGGCCAGGTGATCATAAAGTTGTGCCCACCTTTAGGCCACTGTCCAGTGTCTGTGGCTCAAACTGCCACCTTTGTACCCTGTGGCCGGGACTCAAGCTGCCATCTGTGAACAAAGGCCGAGCCTCTCTTCTCTGCCTCCTATGGGCTGGGTCGAGCCACTCTGCCTCTGCTAGCTGGGCCAAGGCCATTTGGTCTGCTAGGCTGATTGGAAAGATAGAAAAGTGCTCCCCACCCAGTGTTCACCAAGTGGCAAGAACATGGCCACTCAGAGAGTGTCCCCAGCAGGCAAGGCTCTGCTGGCACATTGAATGGGGCATGACCCTTGTCCACCTTGGGGATGTGTGGAGCCTGGGTGTGGCAGCGAGAACCAAGTAGAGCGCAGACCAGGCCCTTCCATACTGTCAACAATAAGCCAGAAGAAGGCAACTATATATATTTGTAATCCGTGCACCCTGTGTGACAGAGGAGGACGCCAGGCCAAAAGTGCCATACCACCTCAAAGCCAGAGCAGGGGTACGTTCCAGAATGGAGCCCATCTGAAATTCCGGAGCTGGCTAGCCCTCTGGACCTACCATGCATTCCTAAAGGTAACTATCAGTTGACAGGGCATGGAGAGCAGGCAACTGGCATTTAAAAGGATCACAATGGGCACAGGTGGACCATGCCCCTGGTCACCTGGCAAAGACCACGCCCTCCACATTGTGGCCCCAGGAGGCAGAACACAGGGGTCGTGGGCTGGGCAGTGGTTTGCTTGGTAGGGTGGGTAACCGCTAAGTGCATGAGAGTATAGCTGGTCCGGGGGACCTCTTTGTACAAGCAGAGTGCCCTGGTGGCTATGCCATATCTCGCATGCTACCCTGTTCCATGCAGGACACCTCGGGTCAGTTATGATGTGATTCTGCACAGCATGGCCATGAAAACTGGTAGAAATGTCTCACAAAGCTTGCTTGGGCACTTGTACATTCCATAACATGTAGCAACATGCACCCATGACAGTATTACCCAAAAACATGCAACACCTACAGGCACCCATTGCTGAGGTACAATCAGCAATGCTGTTGCTCCCAGCCCTACCAAATGCCATGATGACACGTCATGTCTGGCACCTCATGCAGTGGGTTGACAGACCACACCACTATCCCTGTAAGTTCAATGCAACATGTCATCAACAGTCATCCATACACATATGCCAATCACAGCTGCTGACTGTGGACGATGCAAACTTAATTTACAAATGAGCAACCCATAGAGGTGTTGTGCATGTATGTCCCTCACATTACCCAACATCTCTATCTGGCATCTGTACCTGTCTGAGTACTTGCTGTCTTCAACTCATATTGCAAGTGCACAAGTACACCTACTCACCAGGTACTGACAATGCACATACCTACGCTTGTCCTCTTCACAGATGTCTGTGATGACAAATGCCCAGCATTGTAATGCGGTGGCAATCCGCTGTGCAATAGTGCAACACACATGCTGTGTGCAAAAGGGATCACCTAATATCATGCATACCCATGCAGTATACACTAACAGTGTTGAGCAGTGAACCCCATGGGAACTCACTAGTAGCTTGGATTTATGACTGCCACTCAAGGATCTGGGTGTGGAGCACTGGGTAGAACCTCTACAGGAAACAGAGCTGAAGTGGTGTCATTCGATATCGGCCCACATGGTGCACCTCCACAGTGGAACCTGTCAGGATGGCCTCCTCAAACTTGTCCTTGCTCTTGTGCTTCGGGTCTTCCCTTTTTCACATTCTCAATGGAATGCACAGCCACCCCCTCCATGTTGATGGCAGCCATGAAGATGTCCCAGATCCTCAGACATCCAGCTGGACCAAACCGTGTCCATGGGTCGAAGAGGGCATCATAGTTTGCTAGGACCCGTTCACCCAGGATTCCTACTTCAGTGGTGTCGAAGTTGGCAGCCCTCTGCCTCGCCTTGGGGATGCCAGTCGATAGAGAGGACGATGGAGCAGACATGGCACCCCTTGAGGCAGGTTTGGTGGAGCTGGGACCTGACAGTGTGTTGTGGAGCTGTGGTGGTGGAACAGGGAGGTGAAAGTCCCAAGATGGCAGAAGAGGTGGGGGAACAACACACACTCCAATGCAGTGCTGATGGGAAGCAGGCACTCTCACACTACCAGGCAGGAGCACATCATGAGGTTTGGAGGTAATGCAGGGAAGGAGAAGGCACAAAATGGCAAGAAGTAGGTGGTAATGGTGTGGCTCATGAAATTACAAAGGTTGCAGTGTAAAAATAAGAGTAAGGGGCATTAGTGTGTAAATCACATGCTACATGCCTCACACATATCCGTGACAGGCACATTTAAGAGGTGCAATGTAAATCTCCAGTTGTGTGAGAGAAGGTACTGAGACAAAGGGTTCTTACACGCAAGATTTGTTACCCATGCCAGGGAGCTTCATTATTGAATACCCTATTTTTTTTTATTTTTTTGTGGGAAGGGCACAAGACTATGTTAGGCATTTCCTATTTCATTTTACATTGAGCATCTCCTATCTTTTTTTTTTGCAAGCTAGCCTACATTATCTTTCCTTTTTTTGTGGGGGTTTATTGACATTGTTTGTGCCATGAGTGGGAAGGCTATGATGGGAGGGGGAGGATGTAGACCAGGACAGGGGCAGGAGAGTGGTGACCCTATAGTTGCCCCTGGACCACCAGGGTACACTAGGGGCAGGAGGGATATCATAAAATAAGCATAAAATAAGCGGTGTTGCATAGCAATTTGCTATGCAATTCTGCCAGTTTGCTAATCCAATGGACACTTGTGTAGCAAAGATAGCTATTTAAGTTGCCCTCTTCAATGAAAGCACAGCACACCCTGCATTCCTCTCTTGCCCTCTGTGCTCGCTTCCCGCTCTTTTCTCTGCTCTCTTCAAGTCCTAATGGAGAGGAAGTGCAGCAGTAATCATCTCCTCCAGTCTTAAATGCCAGAGGCATGTGTGGGAGTGCTAGGCAAGAATGTATTTATCAAATAATTGGGGATGCTACTTTTATTAAGCTTTCTGTATGCTATCTGGCAAAGACCAGTATGTGGCTACTTTATATATTTTTTAAAGGACAAAAACTCACCACCCCATGAAAAGGCACAGGTGAGGGAAAAGGGGCTGGTGAGGAGCTAAAAATCCTTGAAGTGGGAGAATGGGAGAAAAAGCTCCCCCCAATCTCCCCGCGACCATGGCCTAGAGGATCGCGGCCCAGACACCCACCACAAGATGAATTTGTCTATCTACCAGACGACCAAATACCCTGGTTCAAGAACATAAGGATATGCCCACCAGCCTGCCCTACTCAAGCCGAAACCTGCAGCATGGATGAACTTGACTAAGACCTCAACAACAAGCTCCCACATCGTTAGAGATGCCATGACGACCTAGCCAACTGCCAAGAACACACGTGCCACCATGCACACTGGACACTCATGCACCAATCCACACAAAGAATATATTCAGTGCTATGACGTAGGTGACGGATACACCCACTGACGCGCATCTTTGTTATTTTTCACATAGGTTTTTCCGTAATGCAGAAATGCAAGACGCATAAAGCACCCGCGTATACGCTTGCTGACACTTCTCCCACCCCTCGCATCGTGATGAGAATATAACAAAGACGTAATACTGCCTATGAAGCCATGTCAAACCGCAACACAGGTGCCGTGCATTATACATCCCCACCCATGAACCAGGCCCAAGTAGGCCGCAAGCAAGAACCGCCATGAACACTGAATGAGCAAGAGTACAAGTGCTGATCCCGCAGAACGAGCCCAGCGAGAGCTCACAGCCAAGGGGGCAATGTTGCAACTCGTATGCTACCAGCCGGCACCAAGGTCACACCTGTAAGCAAAGCCAAGCACATAGAAGCAAAATACAACTTTAAATGTGCAGAATTCTGCCCCAGCCACGGTCTCTCCACACGTGACCAAGCCAACCTGACAAGGTGCCAGACCCACGAGGGAGAAGTCACCTGGGTCCCTCGTCAGGGACACAGGTTGCAACAATGAAATGACCCGATGGACACCTACAGCGATGGGAATGGTCTGCTCTCAAGCCTATGAGCAAATCTGCACATTGTCTGCACGAACACATAGTTACACATTGTTGCTAGTGACAGGTACACCGCGATCTGGGAACAACGATGGTCCCAGACTGGGGGGCTCGCGGGTGGACCAATCAGAACATGAGGGCACTCATCACTGACGCCACTAACATTAGCCAATCAGCAGGGGTCTTTGTGTAACAATTTTCAACTATCTAATACAAGGGACAACCCAAGTATACCACCTGACTCATCCTCAACCACTAATATTGCTCTCTATATATATGCTATACTAACCCTACCACTCGAGGAACCAACCCGGGGTGGCAATAGGTTTTTCGCTAACTTTCCCAGGTGACGCAAGTAGCGTGTGATACTGAGGCAAAAAGGGCCTGCGAGCCCCACGAATTTTGAGAGTCTGGACGGACACGTACGATCCTAGACCCATCCCTGCCGTTGTTTTAATAAACAGCAGAACCGCCTTGCTTCTTGTGTGTGTTTCATACTCATTTTTGGGGAACACGGGAGGAGTTGGGGCCTCCCAGCCCGGAGGTCCACGGACGGCTCAGCCAACCACGGGATAATCACCCCGACAAGTTGGAGGCACTGCTGAGATCTGTTTACGATCTACCTTTTTATTTTTCCAAGGCCTCTCATTGCGAGGAGGCCCGGCGGCACGGGCCCCCTCTGCCGCTGCCCCCCTTTTGAGGACTGGACCATCGCGGAACTGCGAGAAGACCAGACAGCGCACTCCGGATATTGGCCCTCGGGAGCCGGTTGAGAAGTATCCTGCCCGCGGTTAGCGAGTGTCCAGACGTGGTCCAGACGAGGGGAGGTGGCGAGCCGCTTGGAGGGGTGCACGCAGTCGAGCGGCCCCGCATCAAGAGAACTTGGTGAGTATGTCACACCCAAAAAGCAATGTGAGATTGTGAGGGAGGGGGGAGGAGTGCAATAAGGGCGGTGGGAGGTGTTACTAAGGTGTGCAGCGAAGATTTGATCAATCAGTGTTAACGGTGAAGTGAATGGTAGCAGGACAGGCGCGAGAGCCGTCCGCTACCACATCACAGAAAAGGGTGGGTGGAGCAAGAAAACATCACGTGCGGTTGCTCGTAGACACTGATTGGCCTAGGTCGTGGCCACCTGTAAGGGGGGTGTGTGTGTGGCTTCCTACGAATTGGCGGTTATTGATCAATGAGTAGATGAGGATACCTATTGATCGAGCCGTGAAACTCGATAGATAGGTGACGTTTTCCTGTAGGTGGTAGCTAACTGGTTGCCTAGTACGGAAGATAATTGGCTGGTGAAGCCCTCCGATTGAGGGGCGTATCACACGCGAGGCGACGCGGAGTGCGCAGTCCGATTATATTGTTGGTTACCTTGTTCCAGGCGTAACAAGAGGACAGCTGTGGGGTTAAATGGGACAAACAGCAAAAACTTATTGCGAGCTTTCTGAAGTGTAAAAGATCTTACCGGTAGTTTTTGGAAGAGGTCGGTGACGTCACCAGTAGGGCTTTCATAGGATACCTTGACCACACAGCATTGTTGAAGGGTGGTGGGGAAGAGAATAGAGGACAGGGGGTGTGCACAGAGGTTGTCGGCCACCCCAAATACGGGACAGGTGGAGAGGGGGAACTGACCGTGCACGGAGAACGCCGGCCACGCCGAGTGAGGTATGAGGAGGAGGGGAGGAGAAAAAGTGGGACGGCTGTATAAGCACGTCACACAGGGCACGTAGCCGCAGGGGGCTTCGTGCGCCATGGCCGCAGGGGGCCGTAACGGTATTAAGGAAGAAAAACAAATACAGGAAAAGACAGCATATTCGCAATTGTTACATTTGACTGTTTTCCTTTTAGCGGACGGTCGCAAGTCCCCAAACTACGGGGTCAGGTAACATATCTGCAATTGTCATATTTGACTGGTTTTCTTTTAGCGGACGGTCGCAAGTCCCAAAACTACGGGGCCAGGTAACGACAACTATACTGAAGGGAGCTAACAACATAGTGTAACCATGTCATACGGGTTAGGATCGGGAGTGTGGGGGAATAACCTCACTACCCCACTGCAGCATATAAGTAAAACACTATCACCCGATAGGGAAAAACTGATCAAATACAGCATAGAATGGACACAAGGAACAGACAACAAAATGACGACACCCTGGTCGCCTAAAGACAGTTTCGACCCGTACGTCCAACACTCACTACTGACACATATACATAACACATACAAGAGGAAGAAGTTGGCGCATCACGTGGAGGTGTTTAACTTATGGAGGATGTTCCAGGGGTCCCGACCAGGACCAACCGGGATGTTCACTGTGGAGGAAACAAAGGAGCGGAAGAGGATTAAGGAGGAAGAGGGAAATGGGGAAAAGGAGGTTGACAGCGCGCAGTGCGCGGGAAGAGACCGAGAGGGGGAGGAAAAGCTTAGCATTGCAAATGAAATAGAAATAAAAAAGGAAAGGACCGACAACATGCCCTTAGCGAAAGTAGTGAAGAAGGAAGAAGGGGGCTATATCCTGTGACGGAACTACGAGAAGCGGTAAGGCAACAACTAACGGCGGCTGATGAGTATTCGAACCCCGCGTACAGCCCACCACCATATACAGCTGCAGGTAGCTACACAGGGGGGGGAGGTGAGAAGTGCGGTAGGCCCAACTTATACGAAGATGCACGCAAAGGAAGGGAAGAATAGTGAAGAACCAATCCCAACCATAGGACATGACAAGTGAGTAGCCGTGCAGGTGCTGTTAAAATTGCGAGGGACACTAACGGGAGAAGAAAAGGAGGTAGTACGGAGATTGAACTAGGACAATGAGGGTAGCAGTGAAATAAGAGGGGAGGAAGATAAAAGGAAAGAAGGGGAGCTGTTACGAGCAGAGGAGGAGATGTTGGTGGAACGAATTGGCAGAATTAAGGAATGAGCAAAACGCCCTGATCAAACAACTTGAGAAAAAGGAACGAGAGAGGAGGGAAAGGAAGGAAAGTAAGGATGAGTTAGAAAAAATGAGGGAATGAACTGAAGAATGGAAGCGGGAAGCTGAAAGGATGAAGGCGATAGCAGAAAGGGTATCTCGAGCAGCACAGCGTGACAGGAAAAGAGAGGAAGAAGAGAAAGAAAAGGAAATGGAAAAATGGAAGAAGAAAATACTATCAGAAACCACCAAGAAATACGAGGAAGGTAAAGTAATAGAAAGCATATTAGAAAGGGAGAGAGAGAGATGGGAAAGGAGGAAAGAGGAAGAAAGGATATTAGAGAAGGTGAGTAGTGAGGTGATGGAGGAATTGAAAAAGAAAAGAGAGGAAATAGGTGGTGAAATAGTGGAAAAGAGAGAAGGGGAAAGAAGAGAGAGGGAAGGGGAGAGTCGGGTAAGGACATATGTACGTCGGGATGCAGAAGAAGCCACAATATCAGCGCAAAGGGGAGCAACTGGCAAAGAAGAAGCAGAAAGAACAGATTAAATAGACTTAAAAACAGTGACGATTAGGGGGAAAAAGACAGATTGAGGGTTGTCGCTCCTGGATGAATTTTGCAGAGAAGAAAAAGAAGGAATGGGGGGAGAAGGAAGAAGCGGCGATAGGGAAAGCTTAGACAAATTGTACATCACCAGCACCAACCGGGAATCACCATGGGCATGCAGAAGGAAGGAAGAACTGAGGGGAAGTGAGGAGAAAGAACGAGAAGTGGCGGGAAGGCAAACACGTGCAGCTACACCCGCATCATCCCGTCCAACATGTCCGCCCACACCTGCTCCTGAACACACCCCCTATGCCGGCAGGCTTAGAGATCTCCCCGGACGTAGGCGGGAAGAATGGACACACACACCCACATTAAATAAAGAAAATAATAAGAGAAGGGGAAGAGATGAAGGGGAAGCTAGACGACACAGAAGAAGAGGAGGGGTATGCAGACTCCACACCACGACAACTGGGGGGGACAGATGGGACACAATCTAATGCCGCTATTGGAGAGGGGGGGTTAGACCACAATACGTCCCTTGGAAGCATGCCGATAAGGAAAATATAAAGTGTAGAGTCCAATCACTAAGTGGAGGAGCAGGAAAATGGATATACAAGATGGAAAAGGACACTGCAGGACAGAAACTAGCAGTAGGAGACGTGAAGGGCCTATTAATATCAATATTAGGGGCTGCGGCAGATGACATTTGAAAGAGAACGGGTTTCCCCGGGGTCACAATAATGAACACATCACATGACGGGGCGCCATTTGCGAATTGCAGGCATGCATTATGGCAAGCTCTGAGGGTACAATACCCAGACACCTCAGATATAGGAGCAATTACGTCACGCAAGATGCGTGAGGACGAAGATCCTGTTGATTATATCCAGGAGATTCAGGAGAAGTGGCGTATGGAAACTAGAGGGCAATGGGACAAGACACCGGCAATATTTTACCACATACTAATACAAGGGCTCCCGGAGGCAGTACAAAAACAATTGAAGAAAATAGTGGGGATTGAAGCCAAGGCTTTGCCGGAAATACAATTGACAATAGTACACCATTGTAGGGTGTGGCAAGAAAATATGAAACAAAAGGAAGAAGATAGAAAAGCGGAAGAGGCTAAATTAGTGCAGAAAAAACTGACTAAATACACCATGGAAGGAGCACTAATAACTACACCAACAACAATGACACCAAACCCCACGCAAGTAGTGGCCGCACAGGATACCTCACAACTACAAATACCACCACTACCACCATCACCACGACTTATAACACAACAGCTGCCACCACCCCCACCATACACGGCTAACGTGGGAGGAGGGTACATGGTCCAGGAAATGGATATTATAATAACATCAGGGGAAGGGGAGGAATGATGAGGGTGAGGGGATATGGCCAACCTGCACAACAGCAAGGGGGAGGATTCCGGAGCTTCTACCCCACTGGGCAACCAGTGTACCAAGATAATTCAGGAAGTTTCCCATGGCAGACCAGGGAACCTCCTGTATGTTGGGTTTGGGGGATGTTAGGGCACATGTCACGTACGTGTAGAATGAGACCCTCCCCACCAGCTTGGCGGAACAAGGACAACAAGGGCCCATGAGGGAGCAGCAGGGTTACCAACAACCACAGGGGCTACCACAGAGCAGCACACAGCAACAATTAGCAACTCAACAACAGCTGCAGACATTTCACTACCGCAACAACAGGTAGCAATAACACAAGAACACCAAGTGCAGCCAGTGCAGCAGCCCAATCAAATACATAGATACACAGATACAACAAACACAATTGGGAAGGGTGACTATCCTGGGACAAAACCCTTACACAGGAAGTGGTCAGTCATTATACCCACAATAGGACAGCCCACAGACGTCCTTGGTGTGTCCCATCCTGTCGATAACACCTAATAGTGCGGAGGAACCACGCATTGAGGTAACGATAGGTGACAAAAAAATGATCATTCCTTGTTGACACTGGGGCAACCCGGTCTTGCATAAGGAAGGGTAGATTTAAAATGTCAGGTGAGGCCATGAGCACCCAAGGATTCTCTGAGGCTAGGGGGTTGGTTCCCTTTACTGACGACATCTCCTTATCTATTGGAGATTATGACATGTCTGTCCCGCTCCTGTATTCAAGGGAGTCGCCAGTGAACATACTTGGGAGGGACATAATGAGCAGGCTAAATATGACAATCTCTTTCATGGAGGTTGGCATAATTTGCTCCACTCGAGGAATAAACATGCTTACTGCACGACAAATACTGCAAGCGTACTGTGGCCAGACAGTAGCTCGGGCTGAGCCAGTGGATGGCGAACTGTTCCAGTACGGAACAGACATGGCATTCGCCTGGATGCCAGGAATAGAAGGAAAGATCTGGAGGAGGCCAGCAGCATATTTGTTCAGGCCTGAAACACCAGCCAATGAACCAGAAGGGAAGGTGATTTCGGTAAGCATCGAGAGTATTATAGCAACTGCTGATTATATCGCAGTACATGCCCAAGACCGGGAAGGGAGAGCATGGAGGACAGTGATAGCCCTAGCTGAGGGGTGCAGGCTCACCCAGGTGTCCAATAAAGAGCTCTTTTCAGAAGACAGGGAAGAAGGTCAGATGGTATTTATGATGAATGTAGATATATGGCTAAGAGTGACATATAAGCAAGTGGCACAGAAAATGGCCATGGCACTTGAAGCACCCGCATCTACCCAAGTTCCATTCTACGAGGAAGATATGACAAAAGTTCCAGCATCACTGTGGACCACCAGTCCCTATGACGTGGGCTGCATAAAGAGTATCGGGGGAGTAAGAATAAAGCTGAAGAAGGGTGCAATACTACCTAGAGTGAAACAATACCCACTATCAAAAGAGGCAGATGAGGGCATATACGAAACCATAACGGCCCTAATAAATAATGGCATATTGGTACCATCAGAATCACCATGTAACACGGCCGTGTACCCAGTGCGCAAAGCTAAAGGAGGGTCTTGGCGTTTTATGCAGGACCTCAGACCCTTGAATAACATTGTAGAAGCAGAATACCCCATAGCAGCAAACCCAGCCACAATATTATGCGGAATTCCGGCAGAGGCCTCGCGGTTTACCATGATTGACCTCAAAAATGCCTTTTTCACATTACCCCTGCACCCAGATTCACAAGACTTGACAAGCTTCACATACAGGAACACAAAATGGAAACACACCAGGTTACCACAAGGGCACTGCGAGTCACCCTCAATTTTCAACAGAGTAATACAGGTGGACTTGGGAAACATTGAATTGGAAAGTACGGTGCTGCAATATGTTGACGATATAATAATTTGCAGCACAAGCGAGAAAAGGTGCAGGGAGGACTCATTGAAAATGCTGACAGTGTTGGCTGAAAAGGGTTACAAGGTAGACAAAGAAAAGTTACAGTACTGTCAGGAACAGGTACTATACATTGGTCAACTAATATCCCAACACGGAAGAAAGATGCACCACAAAGAGCACAAGCTATATCCAACACGCCACTACCACAAACTGTGAGGGAGCTGCAGCAGTTCCTGGGATTATGCAACTACTGTAGAGCATGGGTTTTTGACTACAGCTCATACATAGGACCCCAACTTGAGGCATTGAGAGAAGCACACAAAGGGGACAAAATATTGGGATGGACAAGGGAAATGAAGGAGGCATTTGACGAGTTGAAGCACGCCATATCCACTGCTCCGGTACTAGCCACCCCAGATTATGAGCAACAGTTCTTTATCTTTTCGCATTGCGGCTCAGCAGTAATGAAAGCAGTATTGACTCAGAAAACCAGCATGGGACACAAGCCAATAGCGTTCTACAGCGGTCACTTGGACCCTGTCATGCTAGGACGTTTCCCTTGCGAACAGAGTCTCTCCGCGGCTGCATTTGCGGTAGAGAAATCATTATCGATTACAATGGGGTGCCCAACCACACTATTTGTGGAGCATGCGCTATTTGCAATATTGAATAAGCCTAAATCCACACTAACCACACAGAGGGTGTCAGGTTATGAGATCATCTTGTCTAGACCCGAACTGTCAATTGTCAGATGCAGTACAGTTAACCCAGCCAGATTTATAGCGGAAGTTATTGAGGAAGGTGATTATGCTCACGATTGTACACAGACTATCGAAACGTACTCATGCACTAGAAAAGTTGAAGAGGATGCACTTAAGGGTGGGGAGATTTTGTACATTGATGGGTCATCAACAATAGACCAAAGTGATGGGATAAGGAGAACCGGGTCAGCAGTTGTAAAAATGACAGAAGATTTGATGTATGTCCTGGTGAAATGCGTGCAGTTACCACAGCATTATTCGGCTCAAGCAGCGGAATTGGTTGCACTGATCTTGGCGTTGAAGGAAAGCATTGACAAAAGAGTTACTATATATTCTGATAGCACATATGTCACGTCAACTGTCCACTCGGGGCTGATAAAATTGCAGAGAAGAGGGTTTAGGAGAGCTGATGGCACCCCAGTCCAACATGCTCTCTTGTTAGCAGAATTAATTGAAGTAATTAATGATCCCCAAGAGATAGCTTTGGTAAAATGCCCGGCACACACTAATGGAGACGACCATATCTCGAAAGGGAATGAAACAGCAGACGCACATGCCAAGCATGCAGCATACTTTGGTGAAATATGGAACCCCCCAGAGTCAGAGAGAGGGAGAGGGAGGGGGATGGCAAAACAAATGTGGATGAAAGAAGGGTACACCCATCTCCCCGCCACACAGATAATGGAATTACAGGCAGCCGCACCAATGGCAGAAAAGGAACTATGGGTAAAAAGAGGATGTACGATGTCCCCAACTGACGCACTGTGGCGTCAAAATAACACTGGAAAGGTGGTCATGCCATTGACACTGTTGAACAACGCCCTGGCCCAGCTCCATCACCCAGCACATACAGGAAAGGAAGTAATTGCAGCACGAATTAGGGAAGATTGGTTCTGCCCCGAGTTAAATTCTCATGTAACAAATTTCATCAGCAATTGCCTCACATGCCAAAGTGATAAAAGGTACTATACCCCGGCCAGAGGGACCCTTCCTGCACATTCATATTGACTACATTGATATGATCAATGTATGTCAAGGAAATAGGTATATGATTGTAGTGGTGTGCCCATTCTCCAGGTGGATCGAGGCCGGACCCTGCTCACACGTGGATGCGTTCAGAGCAGCTAAATTTTTAGTGAGAGAGGTTTTCCCCAGGTGGGGTGTGTGCGAAGTGCTGCGGTCAGATAACGGCCCACACTTTGCTAATGAAATGTTTCAGCACATCACGTCCTTGCTGGTTATTAAGCATAAATTTGCATGTGCATATCACCCGCAGGTCAACGGGCTATGTGAACACCTGAATGGCCTATTGAAAGAAGAAATAGCAAAAATCCAGCAAACCACCAAGAAGAGCTGGTTGTACTGTCTTCGGCTAGCTCTATTTGAGCTAAGGAATAGGCCAGGGTCTGAACACCACCGCACTCCTCACAAGGTGGTGACAGGACGTCAAATGCGCCTTCCTCTAACGCCTACATCAAGAGCATTCACAGACCATGAAAACACTGCAACTGTTCTTGGTGACGAAATGTATCAATATGTGTCTTCTTTGATTACTAGTGTAGCGTTTGTATCTCAACAGCTCGAGCGCACGCGGGGCGGGTCGAAGAGTTCTCAACAAGAAGACACCAACAAGGAACTGGGAAAGGAAGGACTATGCAATATTGCTAAATGTGACCATGTGCTACTCCGCAACTTTAATAGAAAGTGGAATGGCTCACGCTTTACTGGTCCTCATTTGGTAGAGGAGGTAGCTACCAGAGCGGTGAAATTGCAGGATAAGCGTGCCTGGAATCACCTACATGACGTGAATATCTACAAACTCCTGACTCTCCCTAGCGTTAACGACAGGGCCATTGGAAGAGCAACGACAGCAACTGCATCGGCTGCAGAGAAGGAGACGTCGACCAAAGTTGATGACAGTAGTGTCACTACACCTGATCACCCCCCAGATTCCCCAGAGGCAACTACTGAAATAGACATTGGATGCTTGCCCACAGCCCATCCCATGGTCACGAGATCACAAAGTAAACAAACTTCCGCCAATTGAGCCCCAGCCCCCTCCCCTCTAAGGTCACCCCCGATTGAAGGACGCTGTATAACAAACTTGGGTATTGCACACACACACATATAAAACACTTGTATGTTTTCTATTTTTCTTCTCTCGCACATGCAGGTACCGTGTATAATTGTATTGTTAAGAAAATAAGTAACTAACAGTGTACTCGGCCCAGGAGTAGATGCTGCCCACGGATGATAACACCCTTGAAGCCCTATCACACCAATTTGTATATCATATAAGAAGGCCAAAGTACCTAAAAAGAAGGAGGGTAAGCGTATATTACACCGCAATTGTTTTGGCCATAGAACAATTATTTCCCCATCTTCATGAGCACTTACCGGCTCTAAGTGATAGATCACTAAGATTAGTGTGGGAACAGCTCTTTGCCTGGGCACTCAACGATTACTTGATAGGGAGAGCTTAATAACAACGACTAACAATAATAACAAGCGTATTGAGGATTTTGAGGCGGGCACCTTTAACGTCGCAAGAATAAGCTGCCGGACTGCAGCACGGTAAGAGCAAAATGCTGGTGAGACTAGCTCTTGTAATAAAAATGATAGGAGTATTGGTCATCACTGGTCAGTTGGCTGCCTCTGTATGGCAGAAAAGTTATGCTATCAATATTATGGCTGCACCCAAAACTAACATGCCCCCTCCCACGGCTGCAACAGGTATGACGTCAGGTGGTACTAGCAACCCTACGCATAAGGGAAGTAGAGCTAAACGCAGAACATATACAGATAACAAGGGTATTGATAATTACATAACAGATTCAGCACACGTCTCAAACAACATGTGGTACCAGCACATGACCCAAATTGGTAAGCAGACAACAGAAGATAGCTGTTATGTGTGCTCAATGATCCCATACGCCATGAGCGCTTCAAGAACATTCGTTGCCACAGAAATACAAGAAAAGACAGCGCGATGTATAGTATATCTGGCACTATTTCAAACGAGAGGACGATTTCAAGGAACGGTGGTGAGAATGCAGTGGGAAACAAGAGACACATACCCATACGAAAACAATTTCCTCAAGTCATATTTGAGTTACCATAAGAGCAGTTTACACGCTGAAGCATTTAGATACATGACGAGTGGCCCTGAAAAGGGAGAAACAAAGAAAGTAACACTACAATACCTACCATGTGATTGGTACGCCACTGAAGTTCCTGGTATACAAGGATGTTGGGAAAGGCCACTGATAACAATAACAGGGAAGATATACATGAACAATGAATGGGAAATAGGAGTGGTCGGTAGCAACATGATAACAAGAGAAAATATTACCACCATACAGGAACACAACGGCAGATGTTGGATGACATGGGGCAAATACGTACCCATGCTGACATGGATGGAGAAGGATGAAGACCCAATAAGCATACTACCGCTGACCGCGCCCAAGTTATGCTACCAACACAGAGGAGATGTGGAGGTGGAATACAACACCAACTGTGGAAGTGTGTTAGAATGACCAGAGGGGGGTGCTGGAACGGCAGTGATAATGGATCACTATTGGGCCTGCGGAAATAAGGCATATCACACCCTGCCCCCGTTGTGGAATGGTATATGCACAATTGTACACATCAACGTACCATCACTAGTGGTGCCCCAAAAACATGTCAACATGGCCAACTTCCCCAAAATGGATGAAGGGAACAAGAGGAAGAAGAGATCCGTACAATCACAGGGGGAGAGAACAACAACAACAATAATGTCCTAACAAGAACAAGGAGACAAGGAGAACCCCTGACAGTAAACTACCTGTGGGGAAGGTCGGAAACAGCACTCACTTCTATTCCACCAGAACATAGATTATTCAGCAGGGCTGCAATGTTCTTCTCGTCAATAATACACCCTGGACTGCAAGCTTATGCAAGCGCTAAATTGCTCCACATCACCCGATGGGAACTAATGATGACGATTAATTCAACAGTAAACGAATTCAATGCCAATAAAAGAGGAACTGCGAGCGGTAAGAATGGTAGCACTACAGAACAGATATGTACTGGATCTTCTCACAGCGATGGACGGAGGAGTTTGTGCAAAAATAGGACAATCATGCTGCACATTCATTCCTGCTAACGATGCAGATAATGGTACACTTACCGAAGCAGTATCACAACTGGTCCAGATGCACTCCAAGATGATGGAAGAAAGTAAAGGAGTAAAGAAGGATGATAGCTGTTTTTCATTGTTATGGTCATGGATGCCATCATGGCTGTCGGACGGGCTGAAGATAATAGTTGGATGCATAATACTGGCTGCAGCTGTATTGATTGTAATAAGGTTTTGGAAAGCCAGGAAGGCACGCACTACAGACGAAATGATCGAAATGGTTGGCATGCACCGCTTGAGGCCAACTGACGATGACCAGCACACCGACATGATAATAAAGGAAATAGAGAAACTGCACAAACAGATCATCACCAATCACTTAGACCCACCATCCGTAAAGCTTGAGAACCGGAGAAACCCGAGGAGCTATATCGGAAGATGGGTATACTGCAAACCGGGAGGGAGCTGTGTATATATGTACTGGTCATTTGAAGACCATGTCAACCACTATGGACACTTGGGAGGAGTGACCAAAATATGGAGGGTAAGAGGAGATAAAGAAAAAGATATGTTTGTGGTCGACAAGTCGGCCAGAGGGGGGACTGAAGTGGGAGAATGGGAGAAAAAGCTCCCCCCAATCTCCTCGTGACCATGGCCTAGAGGATCGCAGCCCAGACACCCACCACGAGATGAATTTGTCTATCTACCAGATGACCAAATACCCTGGTCAAGAACATAAGGATATGCCCACCAGCCTGCCCTACTCAAGCCGACACCTGCGGCATGGATGAACTCGACTAAGACCACAACAACAAGCTCCCACATCGTTAGAGATGCCATGACGACCTAGCCAACTGCCAAGAACACACGTGCCACCATGCACACTGGACACTCACGCACCAACCCACACAAGGACTATATTCAGTGCTATGATGTAGGTGACGGATGCACCCACTGACGCGCATCTTTTGTTATTTTTCACATAGGTTTTTCCGTAATGCAGAAATGCAAGACGCATAAAGCACCCGTGTATACGCTTGCTGACGCTTCTCCCACCCCTCACATCGTGATGAGAATATAACTAAGACGTAATACTGCCTATGAAGCCATGTCAAACCGCAACACAGGTGCCGTGCATTATACATCCCCACCCATGAACCAGGCCCAAGTAGGCCGCAAGCAAGAACCGCCATGAACACTGAATGAGCGAGAGTACAAGTGCTGATCCCGCAGAACGAGCCCAGCGAGAGCTCACAGCCAAGGGGGCAATGTTGCAACTCGCATGCTACCAGCCGGCGCCAAGGTCACACCTGTAAGCAAAGCCAAGCACACAGAAGCAAAATACAACTTTAAATGTGCAGAATTCTGCCCCAGCCACGGTCTCTCCACACGTGACCATGCCAACCTGATAAGGTGCCAGAGCCACGAGGGAGAAGTCGCCTGGGTCCCACGTCTGGGACACAGGTTGGAACAATGAAATGACCCGATGGACACCTACAGTGATGGGAATGGTCTGCTCTCAAGCCTATGAGCAAATCCGCACATTGTCTGCACGAACACATAGTTACACATTGTTGCTAGTGACAGGTACACCGCGAGCTGGGAACAACGATGGTCCCAGACTGGTGGGCTCGCGGGTGGACCAATCAGAACATGGGGGCACTCATCACTGACGCCACTAACATTAGCCAATCATCAGGGGTCTTCGTGTAACAATTTTCAACTATCTAATAGAAGGGACAACCCAAGTATACCACCTGACTCATCCTCAACCACTAATATTGCTCTCTATATGTATGCTATACTAACCCTACCACTCGAGGAACCAAGCCGGAGTGGCAATAGGTTTTTCGCTAAGTTTCCCAGGTGACGCAAGTAGCACGTCATACTGAGGCAAAAAGGGCCTGCGAGCCCCACGAATTTTGAGAGTCTGGACGGACACGTACAATCCTAGACCCACCACTGCCGTTGTTTTAATAAACAGCAGAACCGCCTTGCTTCTTGTGTGTGTCTCATACTCATTTTTGGGGAACACGGGAGGAGTTGGGGCCTCCCAGCCCGGAGGTCCGCAGACGGCTCAGCCGACCCCGGGATAATCACCCCGACATCCTCATGGATTATGCAGACGAGTACTATGTGGAGCTCTACCCTTCAACTTGCTGTACCCCTACTCCAGCTCAGAGGCAGAGGAAGTGGCAGGAGGTCACAGACCACATCAATGCCTGTGGAATGCAGAGTCACTGCATCAGGTGAGTGTCATGTGTGCTTTCCATAAGAAATTACATTTTTGCATGATATTCTCACATATGTTAGGGTAGAGTTGGCTGAAGTTGGCAGCCATACATGGGCACTGCAGAAATGTTGCCATGTATGCTTCCATCACATGATCTGCATTCAGGGAGGTGGTTATGTGGTGCCTGTGTGCGGTTCACATTGATCTCAAATTACACCTCACTGTATAGAGGATTACACTGCTGTGCCAATACACTGTGTGTGGCAATGGCATGTGGGACACATCTAATTAGACACATTCACAGTAAAATGCATGAGCACCGTTGATTGTGAATGCAAATCGTGGCTCATAAGGTTTAACAGCAACCAGTGGATGAAATCACAACTATCCATTCTCTGGCCCTGCCTACTGGTGTACATGGATGAGCAACAATGTAGGTGCAAAGTTGCATGTGGCAGTCTTCCAGACAGAAGTAGATGTGGATGGCCAATAGATGTTTTAGTGCAGTGCATTTCACATTTTGAGTGGCAATGTAGCAGTGTCCATGCAAGTGTGCACTGGTCATTTCCATGTCACACTGTCCTCGCATGTGGTTGAGGTGCATGTGATTTTGACTAACGACGTATCTGTCCGAGGGAAATGTGGTGATGGGGGTTAGGGAGAAGATGGCAACACATAAGCCTGCATACAATGTTGGGTCAGCAGATGTACAGGTCATACCTCAACATGTTGCAATAAGACAAGGTCAGAGTAGAATAGGGGTTCACTCATGATGCACAGACCTCCATCCATCCTCTGACGGGAATCCCTACAATCATGTCTGTGTGTATGTATGTTGTCCTTATCTTACATACCATGCCATGTCATACGACTTAATATGCCCTGACATGATTGCACAGGTCATCAAATGCCATTTATTTATTTATTTATTTATTTATTTATTTATTTATTGCATGTATTGACAGCACACAAACCCCTAAGTATCACAGCACTGGTACAACTTAGTGAAAGGTCTGTGTACAAGCAAATATCAGTTAATCACTATAAGGCAGATAAATGTAGTCATTTATGATCAGCTCATCGTATTTGTCAAAAAGCAAAGTTGTGAGTCTTTTTCTGAAGATAAGATAGGTTGGTTCTTCTTGGATGTCGGGGGGTTCCATAGGGAGGGGGCTATGACGGTGAAGCTGGCTCCCACTGCTCTTTTCCTGGAGAATCTTGGGATGGGTAATGGCTTGGTGGTAGAGGAGCGCAGACATCTGCCATTGTATTTCATGGTGATGTGTTAACTGAGGAAGGCCAGGGCAATGTTATGGATGCATGTGTGTGTTATGGAGAGGATCTTAAACTCAATGCAGGCTTTGATTGGCAGCCAGTGGGCTTCCTGTCTGGCATGGGATACCTGATTCGAGCATTTTAGACCCCAGACAGTGCGGAAGGTCTTGTTTTGAATCAGATGAAGTTTGGTGATATTTTTTGAGGAGGTGCCTGAGAGTAATACATTACAACAAGCCAATTTGCTTCCATTTATGACCCTGGCAAGGTTGAGACAGTTGTCAGTAGAGAGAAATGTTCTGCTGAAGTTGATGAGTTTGGTGGTATATGTTGCTGTGTAGGCAAGGGACTTTGCATGTTTGTGAATAGTTAGTTCTGTGTCTTGGCAGAGCATCAACGTTTTCACGTGGCCATAGACAACAGTGTGATTAGCGTTGATGAGGAATGAGACAAAGTCATCTGTTTTTACAGGTCACAGTGTGCTCAGTTACAATGTGTGATGTGTGTGGTTTGAGACTGACATGGTGTCAAGAGAGACACAGACTCAAAAGGGTTTGTTTGAAAACTTTATTTACCAAGGTTCCTGGGTTGGTGTAATGCGTGACTTGCCCTATCCTCTAAAAGGGTAATTCCCTTAACTGAGTTTTCTAAAGGCCATCTAATGTGATTTGAAATCTTTTCAAAATAAATAAAAAATAGTGGTTCAACAAAAATGGAAATCAGAGTTGGTTTCAGGTGGTCTTCTTACCAGGTGCTGCTTGGTCAGTATCACACAAATAAGTTAAATCCACAGGGTTACTTGTAAGACCTTCTCCACAGATCCATTGTAGTTATCCGAACTACATTCAGTGTCGATGATTTCCTGGGGGTTCCCTTCCCCAAGCTTCAGCTTAATCAAGTTCCAAAAACAGCATGACAAATTGTAACAAGCTTGCCTGGGTTCCCTTCCCCTCGCTTCAATACTTTATTTATTTAATGTATTTATTTATTACATTTGTTACACACCCAGACCCTGAGGTATCACGGCGTAGTTACAGAATCTTTAGCATAAACAATAGTTACTTACAAATTATCGGTTGGATATTTATTTATTTATTACATTTGTTACACGCCCAGACCCCAAGGTATCACGGGTATCACTTTCAACAGTACAACAAAAACTATCAAGTATCTTAACTTGGCTAAGTCTCTTAGGGTTCTCTTCCCAAAGCCCAGGCCCCTTTCAGTCTTTTAACACAATATCTCTGTTATGAGTATGCTTTCTTTGTTAGGCCTCTCAGGGCTCCTTTTTGTCCCCCAACATATAATTCAGTTTGTTCAAGAGTTCACAGGGTGCCCTTCCCCAGGTTTAGGCCCCTCAAGTCACAACACAAATTGGTCTGGAAATTAGTCTGGATGTCCCTTTTTTATCTTTTCCACATACCATCATTTCCAGGGTAGAATCAGAGGCTTTAGAAAACACCATGCTCTTTGCTTTTCCTAGGCCCGACCACCCTGACCCTTTTGCCCCTCTCTTTGTTTTTATGATCACACTTTTCTAACACTCCTTTATTAAATTTGGATGCCTATTGTATCCCTTTTCTTCTGCTTTTATTCCATGCACACTTGCACTGTCTGCTTCCCTTTCCATACACATTTGTGCCCTCTTTAGCGTGCCCCTAGCATCTTTCTTTGCCTTTTCATCTGTGCCCCTCTCTTTTTACAGGCCACTCGCTGTTTCTTTTCACTTCTCTCGATTTATACAGCTTGTGGCCACATTTTTCACCTAAACTCCCACCCCTGCAGAGTGCACACAGGTCTGGTGACAATCGATGATGACAGTCAACTGTCACAACCCTAACACTCTGAGAATGTTGCCACAGAGTGCAACATTGTGTGCATCCCTAGCTACTTAAACATAACCAATCCTGTGTGACCAAAAGAAACACATGGACGGTGTATATCACACCACCCCCCCAACAAAACATTGTGAACATATGTGAACATTGGCCATGTGTACACCCCAGTATGACAAAACCACAACAATCCCTTGACACCTGAAAAGTAAACACAACACAAGAACAGCCATTGACCAGCAGAACACATCATGTACATATTACCCCACAATGACAATGTCAGAGAGTGCCCAAACACTGTAGCCCAAGGGTACTGTCCGACAACAAAAGGCCCTCCCTCATTTACTCATCACCATGACCTTCAGAAGAACTGTGCCTGGGGTCTGTTGGCTTCTTCCTTCTAGTCTACCTCGCTTCAAGATCCCCCTAGCCCTTGGTTTCCTTGTTCCACCTTTCGTGAAAATAGGGTCCAGCCCCCTCAGAGGCCACCTTGACTGGTAAAAATACCAAATCACAGAGAACTCCAAGGAGCCAAACCCCCAAACCTGGGAAAAAAGCTTGTAGCCACAAAAAAACCATGGAAGAGTCTCCAGTAGATGACTTGAAGTCGCTGAATATTGCCAAGCACATGTCCAAGCAGAACGATAGAATAACTACCAAGGTAGCACAGTTGAACAATGGTTCAACAGGATGGGGGGCTATTTCAGTACACAACAATCAATGAGGATGCAACAACTGATGGGTAGTGTCACAGCTCTGGTTTCCAGTTGCAGGAGTGGCATGAACCAACCAACCCCTCCGCAGTTTGGGTGCTTGCAAGGTAAAACTCACATAGGCCTCCGAGACCCCAGCAGGGAAAGAGGTTTAGGGATCTGTTGGTTGGATAGGCATAGGTATTTAGGATAACCGGAAAGAGGGTCAGGAGAGGAGAGGTGGATGGGCAAGGGAAATTAGTGAAAATACAAAATACAACTATTGACAATTACACATACTCAGAGAAACCATGTACTTCATGCACATTGTACAAAATGGCTCAAAGGCGAGCCAAAGAGAGACTTATGCCTGCGCACTCTCAAGTCCGGTAACAGGAGCAGTTCAATGCTGCAAAGGGAGCGTGAGTTACTATTCTGTGTGTGTTTCCCCACACACACACAACACCATTCATGCCTCGAACTTTGTGACTCCTCCCCAAACAAGCAGTCTTGTCTGCTGCTTTGTTCATATACTTTTGCTTGTCCCCGTAATTGTTCATACACTGTTAATGCGGTAAGGCAGCCACATGTGGCTCCATGGTAAATGGAAGACCATGTGTTAAGAAACACACATGACAGAATGGGCCTTGGGTGAGCTGCTAGACGCGTGTGGCGAGGTGCGACTTCAGTACAAGTTCTGCCAGCCGTGGATTCCTATAGGTAGCGCATGTGGCAATTTGCCTATGCTAATGATATGCACTGCACTCGGGTTTGTGCGTCATTGGGTTCCCACCCTTGCGCTATTTTTTTTCAAATTTCTTTATTGGCATTTATATAAGAGACAGTTGCATCGTACCATTGTGCGATCACATTGGTATAATTCAGGATTAAACAAAATAGGCCAAATAGAGATTAACAATTAAACAGAAACATCAAAACGTAAACAACATTAACAAGTCTCCGTATGGTCAGTGGAGTAAGCAACGTGGGGCGATCCGGCAACAAATAAGTTCAGGTTAGGGACAGCACAAATATTCCGTGTCAGATAGCATGTATCAATAGGGGCAAGTTACTCAAGGGGGTTTATCGTCATTGGGGGGGTTAAGTAAGGCCCAGGTGAGAGTTTTCCAGGCAGAAAGTGCCAAGCTCGTGTCTTCGGGGGATGTGGTAACACCATCCTCCCAAGCAGAGGTTTCTGCCCCTATCCAGCGCTCCAGTTCGTTACGCCATACCTAGTATCGTGGGCCTCCAGGTCGCTTCCAGGCCATAGCAATGGTCCTTTTGACCAGAATGCATACTAGGTCCATGAGCTTAACTGAGTGTTTGAACTTGGCCAGTCTGGGATACGTTCCAAGAAGGCACTCCTTTGGGGTCCACTCATATCTGGTCATGCCTGCCTCGCTACAGAGGAGTTCCACTCTCGCCCAGAGTTGCCGGACCTGGACGCATCCCCAGAACATGTGTAAGAGATTTGCTTCATCTCTGCCGCACCAAGGGCAGTTATGTTGGGGTAGCTCATATATTTTGGCTATTCTAAGTGGTGTCAGGTACGAGCGATATAACATATTAAGCTGAATCAATTTAAATCTAGAGTTTCTAGATACCGCGTTGGGAAACGCTAGTGCTCTGCCCCATTCTGCTTCAGACAATTCATGTCCCAAGTCTCCTTCCCATTTGAGTTTGAGATCCCGACTGCGGGGATTGGGCCTATCGATTAGGTGGCTGTATATACGGGACACAGGCCTCCATCCATCTCCCAAACTATATAGGAGTGTTATGAAGGGGTCAGTTTCAGGTTCTTCTGGCCACGCGTCCCATTTGGTCCGAGCAAATTTACGGATCTTTAAGTACCAAAGGAATTGGCCAGCCGGGACGCCATCGACTGACTGCAAGGAGGAGAAATCCCGGAAGGAGCCCTCGTTATATAGATCCCCCCAAGTGTACACTCCCAGCCTTTCCCAGTATCTAATGGAAGCAAGGTCTACAGAGTTCTGACACAGGTCGGCAAGGAGCGGTGTGTCCGGAGTATATCTATGTTTCAAGTGGAGAAGCATTTTAACCCTTTGCCATATCTGACGACCCAGGGTAGCTAAATGTGGAATCCCATTCACAAGACATTGAGGGGCCCAGATGAGTTCGTTTAGCCGGATCGGAGCAATTGAGCGTTGTAAAAGCATTGTTTCGGGGGTGTCATCATCGGCTAGCCATTTAGCCACGAAGCTTAGTTGGGCAGCCAGGTAGTATCGTTCCAGATCAGGGAGCCGAATGCCTCCCTGCTCATAGGGTAGGGTCAGCGTGGATAATGCAAATTTGTGCCTACTAATTCCCCACAGGAAGTCTTTAAGTATCTTCCCCAAAAGGCGAAAGAAGGGTGTCCTAATATAATAAAAAATGTTTTGGAAACCATAAAGAAATCTGGGGAGAACAATCATCTTGATGATGGAAGCCCTACCCATCATGGATAGGGGGAGGCGAGACCAAAACCTAATCGACTTGCGCAAGGGAGGCAGCGCCGCTGCCGTGTTATTGACGTGCATAAGTTCGGGCGTATGATAGATATTAATGCCCAGATAGCGGAACGTGATGGGGCGCCAACTTATACCCAGCAAGGGGAGGTCATCGACGTGTGTGTTTTGGAGGGCACCCAACGGAAACAGACAAGACTTATGTCTGCTGAAGTGTATGCCTGATACCTTGGCAAAGTTGCCGAGGACCTCCAGCATGGTTGGGACATTCAACTGCGGGTCCCTCACATAAAGGAGGACATCATCTGCATACAGGGAAATTATGTGGTCCACCCCGTCTAGCCTTATACCAGCATCGAAGAACTGTTTCCTAAAAAAAATGGCGATGGGTTCGAGCCCAAGTATATATAGCATAGGGGAGAGCGGGCAGCCCTGCCTTGTGCCCCTTTGTATGTCCCATGCCGTGGAGATGAGCCGGCCAGATTTTACTCGTGCTCGTGGTTTAGTGTAGAGAACTGTGATCCATCTAACGAATCGTTCTCCAAAGCCAAACTCCCGAAGCACCGCAATTAGCCATTCCCAGAAAATAGAATCGAACGCTTTGATGGCGTCCAAAGAGAGCAAAGCATAAGATTCCCCTACATGAGTAGAATGTGATAATACATGTTGTAGCCTACGAAGATTGGCAGTGGTGTTGCGGCCCGGCACAAAGCCGCTCTGGTCGGGGTGCACCACTCCTCCGATCACCCTGGACAGCCGCTTAGCCAGAATGGTTGTAAGAATTTTAACATCATAATTGAGCATCGCAAGAGGGCGATAGGAGTCACAGTCATCTGCAGGTTTACCTGGCTTGAGGAGCGGAACCACCAAAGTCTCGCGCATGCTCCCAGGCAGGATACCCGACTCATAGGCTTCTAGGAACACCTCGTGCAGCAGCGGAGTCAATTCCGGCTCGTAGGTTTTGTAAAATTCGGCAGGTAGCCCATCACTGCCCGGGGCCTTGCAAGTGGCCAGAGACTTGATGGCATCGGTTATATCATCTATGGTGATATCAGCATCCAAAGCCTCCTTATGTGACAGCGGGAGTAGGGCAGGGACGTCATTTGGGGGTCGCCAGGGGTCGCAACTGCGACCTCTGTGGTGTCCCTTGCGACCTCTGTGGTGTCCCTTGCGACCTCTACTAAAAAAAAAAATACTTTTTTTTTTTTTTTTAAGTTATGCAAGCTCCTGGGCTGTGGCTCTTTACTTCTGGGGTGGCTGGCTTTCTTGTTCAGGCCCCTTAAAAAAAAAGACTTGAGGCACTTGTTCTTATTTTTCTTCTAACACTTTCAGCACTGACCCTAAATAAGAAAGGATAGGAATACCAAATAATGTGTCTTTCTGGAATTCTATACAGTAATTGCTGGCCTCATTAAATGTTTATTTCAGGCACACTTCAGGGGGTGAGTCACTGATTTAGTCTGTTCTTAAACGCCTCACTAAGCCTAAGCCGTTCATCCTTCTGAGGTCGATAAATGAGTACCAACACAGGTTGGGTGATATTGGGTGTATATTTTTTCTATATAAAGCGCTTAATGATGTGTTATTATATAGCACTTACGCTTATCATTTGGTCATGGACGTCTGCTTGCATACACAGTCATTTGGTAATACGGGCCAATAAACACTGAACTTAATGATACATATGGCGATCCATTCTGGTATGAATGTACATCATATAGTGATATCATAACTATATTTTTCATAGTGTACAATGCTATGTGATGCCACTTCCTGTTTTGTTAACGGGTGAAATGTCGTGTTCCATCGCTACCCGCTATATCACTTTGGGGCGGGGTCTAATGACATCACTTCCTGTGATGTCATCAGAGGGTCAAGGGTCGGGTGATGTCACTTCCGCTACCCCTGGCATTTTGGTGAAATGACGTCCCTGGAGTAGGGGCAGGCCAATTTCATCCAAGGTGTTTGAAATTTCCTCAGCGGGCACCACGTCATTATGGGAGTATAGTTGGGCATAAAACTGCCCGAAAGTGTCGTTAATCCCATGTTGGGTCCGATGTAGCGTGCCATCAGCATCTCTTAAGGCTGTAGTCGAATGTTTAGGGTGTTCTTTCCTACACAGCCAGGCGAGCAGTCTACCAGGTTTATCAGCGTGGGCGTGCGCTTTATTGGTTCTGGTGATGTAATCAAATTTGGCCAGTCTGTCCCAAGCTTCCTTGCAGGTGGCCCTAGTACTGGCAAGCCTGTCTTCCTGCGGTTGGGGGTCCAGGGTGTTGGATTCTAGCTGTTCTATTTCAGTTTCTAGTAATTCAAGTTCAGTTCTTAGGCGTTTCCTCATTCCTCCAGCCTTTGCTATGACCTCTCCCCTTACAACCACTTTGAGAGCATCCCAGACTGTGCTTAGGTGGTCAACACTGTCTTTATTCTCACGAATGTAGTTCTCTAGGGATTCCCTGAGATCTTCCCTGAACTCCGAATCTTTAAGTGCCTCGGTGGGCATCCTCCATGTAGGTATAGGAGGTCTGGGGCCAGTGATGTTCCATTCAATTACCAGGGGAGAGTGATCAGAGATGGTGCGGCCCAAATAATTGGAAGAAACAATCTGGGGAAAGCTTTCTCTGCCGGTAAAGAGGTAGTCAATTCTGGTGTGAAGATTATGTGGCGAGCAGTAGAAGGAATAGCCTCGATCCCCTGGGTGTTGTTCCCGCCAGATGTCTACCAGGTCTAGGCGGTTCAGCATGACATTCATAGCGGTGGTAGCGGTCGACGGGCCCCCCAAGGGAGGAGCAGATCTGTCAAGCACTGAGTCACTGACGCAATTAAAATCGCCTCCCCAGATAAAGAATGTGTCTCTATACAGTGTAATCTTTGTGTACGACATAGCGAGGTGCGCAGGGATATTGTTGTTGGGGAGGTATGAATTGACGATGCATATCTCTGTTTGTTCGATGTGGCCCCAGAGTATCACGTACCTTCCTTCCGGGTCCTGTTCAGCTTTTTTAAGCTGGAAGGGGATGTGAGGGCTGATCCAAGTGAACACCCCTCTTGCGAATTTAGAATAGGCGGACCCGAACCCCTGTCCACCCCAGTATGATTGGAGCGTCGCAGTGGATTCTTTGGTTGAGTGGGTTTCTTGTAATAGGGCCAGCCCTATCTTCTTCCTGTGTAGATAGGATTTAACTCTGTTGCGGCGTAAGTAGGTACCCAAACCCCTCACATTCCAAGTGGCGATCTTAAGGCGTGTAGACATGATGGTGGCAGAGGAGTTGGAGCGCTGAACTCATGGCAGTCTCGACCGTCTTCAAGCCGGCTTCGTGTGCTGAGCAAATGCCCCCTGGGTCGGCCGTCAGCAATGCGCATTGTGATCTTCCTGTTGACCATGATTGTTGTGATGATATATTAAACGGAGACATATGAACAAATTTAACTTCCACTCGAACAGGTGGATCGAATATGAAAGATAACTGTGTGTTGCCCCCAGCAGCCGTTCTGGGAGGACAACGCTCGGGGGCTTCCGCTACCCATTGGCCGATCCGGGTCGTGAGGTGCGGATGTGGTGTTGGCCATAGGTCAGCCATGCTTGGGGTGGGGTGGGTTGTGACAATGTCCGTGGGTAGACCATACAGCTCCCGTCCTTGAAAGAACTAATTGATCATTACAGCAAAGAGATCTGTTTGTGATCAGCCGTTGGGCGTCAGGGCGTGATCTTCTCCCTCAGCCAAATTATTGTGCTCCATCCACATAGTGGCTGCTGCCGGAGTCTCCATGAAGACAGCTTTGCCTTTGTATAGTATCTTAAGGCGCGAGGGGTACAGTAGCATGTATTTAAGATCAAGCTTCCGCAGTTGGGCTTTGATAGGTATAAATGAGTTCCTGGCGCGCTGCACTTGCGGGGTATAATCTGGGTAGATAACGATCTTGGAGCCATTGCGTCTGATCTCGCCTCCGTCCCTCGAGAATTTGAGGATCGTCTCTCTATCGCGAAAGTTTAAGATCTTGGCTATCATCGGGCGTGGGTGTGATCCCGGTGGGGGTCGTTTCTGTAGGGAGCGGTGGGCTCTCTCGACGGAGAATCCCTGTGTAAGCTTGCCAGCTCCAACCTCTTGCATTAATAGGGACTCAATAAATTCCGTGGGGTCAGTACCTTCCATCCCTTCCGGAACGCCAAGGACTCGGATGTTACTGCGGCGGGCCCTTCCCTCTGCTTCCTCAGACCTCGCCTCGAGATGAGCCACTTGTTTCTCAAGTGCGATAACTTTGTGCTTTAAGTCCTTGGCAGTGTCTGTGGTGTCCTGCAGTTTTATTTCCACCGTGTTTATTCTTTCCGCTAGGTTGCGGGCATCTTGGCGGATGAGCTGCATGTCCACCTTAAGTTCATCTATCCTGGTCTCCATGCACGTTTGGAGTGTAGCAATGGCCTGCAGCACTTGGGCTTTGCTGGGGTCATCAACTGTTGCAGGGGGTTCCGTCTGTGTGGGGATCTCATATTGGCTGGGCTGTTTAGGTTTAGCCCCTGAGAACGAGTCCATGATTGTTGCACCCCTGTTTTTGTTTCGTGAAGTAGACATTAGTCCCTCCTAGTGTTGTGGAGGCAGATATGAGCCCCTAGACAGTGAGTAACAAGGCGAGCGTTATGCAGTGATGCACAGTGATAGTCAGTGATGGCACCGGAGAACACAGGGGGGTGCAATTAAGTATACGCTCCTGCGCAGGGTATTCTCCCGGTTGGGCAATGGAGTGCTCTGCGATCTCTCAGCACGCTGGGCCACTGTCCTGTAACCCTGCTGGGCCCTGCTGTCTGCGGCACGGGCGAGTTCCTGCTCCCCGGTGTTGGGTTAGGGTCTACAAGTCTTCCGGTTCGTCAGAGCGTGGACTGTTCCCCTTTCAACCGCGCGGTTGCCTGTTCAGGGAGGGAGGAGGGCCCCGTGCAGTACGCTGTAACAACAGCGGCAAGGGTCCGCTAACTCTGCTGCCTCTCCGGCTCACGGAGCACCACCGCACTCGCGGCTGGTAGTTCACCGACGGGTCTCCCTCGAAATGGCAGCGGTCCGCTCACCCCCTGTGTCTCCTCTGCAGCGGTCCCAGGGCCTCGGGTGTAGTTCCGTTCGCTCCCCTGGGTAATGCGGAGGCTCTCCTGTGCGCTCGGGGGATTCTGGGGGGGAGGGAGATCCAAGGGCGGCCGGCCCCGCGCTTGGTTTCCACTGGGGTCTTTCCGCTCTACACGCGACGAAGGAGGCAGCGCCCGTTGGACCTTCTCCTCGCTGCCGGCTTAAACTGCTCTTCCGTCAGGCCTCGGCGCCGTCCGCCATCTTGTTTCTCCCGGGGGTATCAGTTCGGATGCTTCATTTTCAGGGACGCCGGCTCCGTTTCTCTTCGTTCCTGCGCTGAGCAGGGCCAGAATCGCTTCCCCCACCGGAGTATGGGTTTGGATCTTGTTCAGGTCAAAAATATCGATCGAATTAAGGATCTAGGCCAGGATCGAGACGGGAGCTCCTCACAGACACGTCTTTACACCATCGGCGCTGGCCACGCCCCCCCTCCCACCCTTGCGCTATATCAGTTTGTGGCTAGGAATGCTACTGTGCTAATAACTTAGCTTCTATGGAGCAGGGTGGACTCCAGGATATGGGCGACACCCCCTGCGTGTGCCCCTGACAACTTGGAAAGCTTCTTGGCATTTGCTCCTCAGCGCATCTTAGCTGTACTGTGCGCATCTTCCCCAACGCCTGGCTAAGGTCCCCAGCACTGACGCTACTTAGCTTGCATGTGTGAGGGGCCTGGAGGAATGTCGGCTGGGGCGAGGCCGCTCATGATGCTCACCTTGCTCGGTGCTCCTTGAAACACATCTGCTTCTGTCGGACGTCTGAGCATAAGCCCCGTGCTACAGCTCGCGCAGGCATGCGCACGTGCGCCCCACCCAACGTGGCAAGGGTTTTGTAGTTCTTGGCCAGGTATCTGCTGGGAAATGTAGTATGGAGGTTCCTTTTCCTGCAGAAAGGGCATACATGCCTTTAATAAGGCAGGGCAGTTTTCTGTGTGTGTGTCTTCATGCTGCTTCTTACTGAGCCATGTCTGAGACCTACATCTGACCTCCTCCCACTCAACTCCAGGTTCTGTACCCTGACAGGTAGAGCTGGAACTTGAGAAGAAAATAACCAAGGAGGCTGGCACAACTGGATGGTTGAGCTGAAACACAATCAATCCTTGATAGCGTGAAGAAATAAAGGCAGAGACAGCACGAGTCTGGAAGGGCACAGAGAATGCGAGATAGTCGGAAACTGCTGACAGCAAGTTAAGAGCCACAACTGTTGAATAGCATTGGTAAAAGCCAACAGTCAACATAAAAGCATGGTTGTAATACATGAAAGACAGGAGGAGCGACAGAGAGATGCAGTTGAACAGAAGTGTACTGAGGCAAATCGAGGCAGTGTAAAAGTACGTGGAAATAACTGCCCGAGAGACGGCGGACAGATCTGCAACAAGGACAGTAGCATGAAGAAGAACAGGGACTAAAGGCACCAGAGTGTGGAAACCAAGTAAAAGTGCTGTAGTCCAGTAGGAAAACTGTACCATCAGGCAGCATCTGAGTCGTAGAGGAACACAGACACAACGTGCCATCCAAACAGAGCAGAGTGTATTAGTAGTATAGGCGGACATCTCAGGTGAGGACTGGACCATGAGTTGTGCCTCTTGGGTCACATTCCTAATGCATCCTCCTTTGCCACAATCCCCAGGGGCTGTACTCAACACGTACCAACTTCACATTGTCATCACCCCGCCCCCTCCCACCATCAGTGTGACTTTGACAGCCACCGTCTACAGCATGAAGTGAATCAAGCATGTACACAGGCAAGAAATGAATATACATCCCAATCAACATGGACAGTTCAATAATGTACTCACCAAAATTGATTGCAGACATGCGTGGAGAAAAAATACATAATCCCCACTAGGGGTGTTAACACAAGTAGTACAGCAGCAGAGAGGCCACTGATATGACGAAAGTCCAATGCCCTTGTGTAAATGGTTGTCACACTGAACCATCCTTGTGAGCCCATGGATAGAGGAAGCAGGAGTGGCATATGTGAGTCTGGACCCCAAGCTGCAAACACATAAATGAGGCAAGCTTGAATGGGCCCAGCTGGAACAGACAGTGGATGCTTTCAAAAGCCACAAAGCACCACACCATCACATGAATGCATAGACAAACAATTTTAAACTATATTAACTAATTAAACTAACTATAAAAATAAAAAATGGCCACATACAACCTGGGGAGTGCACCCAGGAGGGGGAGGTACAGGGTGCACCTCAACACCCACATGCGATGATGTTGAGATAAAAAAAAAACTCCATGGGCTAAACGCCTGGATGGCTCGACCTGTGTGGGAGACAAGTTGTCGTCGGAGTCACCCTCTGGATGGAAAGCAGAAGGTGGACGTGGCAAAGTACCCTGACCACTCCTATGCACAGCTTGCTCCTCATCGGCAGCAAGTCTGCAGGACTGGTAAGACTGGTCCTGTGCGGTGATGACACGTAGGTCAGCATGCAGCACCTCACGTGATACGTGTGCTTCCTCTTGCAAGGTAGCATGTGTAACACTGAGTTCTTCCTACATGGCCTGGCATGACATTTGCAGCACCTCCCAGCAAGCACACAGCTCAGCCGAGATGGTATTCTCAAGCTGCTCCAACCTCTACTCTGTCCGCTGTCTCTGGGACATGTTGAGCACACCCATAGTAGATCTGAGGGATTCATTGTCATCCCTCAGGGCCTCCCTGTGTGCCTCTGTGTGAGCAGCAAGTGCTTGACACAGAGACACCATTTCAGCCCGGCGTGCCCTCTCTGAGGATGCCATGCCCAGCCTGAGCGAGCGCGCCATGGACTGTGCTGCCCGCTGCTGGAGATCCACCTGCCGAGCAGGGGGGGAGCATGGATTGGGCCACACGTTCCATGCTCTGAGCGAACTTATCAATTGCTGACCGCTGTTGTTTGGAATTGGCAACCAAGGTTTGCTCCTACTCAGTATACCCCGGTGGCGCACGGCCACCACGTTGCTGGTCTTGACACCCACAGGGCCCAAGGAGCCGCAGTCCTCGTTGGGTTGGCACCACCCTCGGCTGCAGGACTACATCCCTCCGTTGATGTGATGCCACAGGCACATCAGCAACTGGTGTGGAGTGTGACCGTGTGTCCCGATCCACCACAGGTGGAGGTTCCAACACCATCAGGCCCCTCAGTGCAGGTGTCACGGAAAAAGGATCGTCCACACCAGAATCACTCACCATCGACGAATGAACATGAGGCGCATCCAACTCAACATTGTTGTCCGAGTGATCATCCGAGCTAGACCCATTGCAAGCCCTGGATACTATGGTCTACGGCACAAGTGGGTTCTCGTGGCCTACCACCGCACGACTCCCACTTCTACTGGGTTGCCGATGTAATAGCTACCCCGTGTCAGGATTGACATCACCATCCTCTGGCTCCATTGCGTCACCATCTGTAATGTTGAAAAAACAAACATGTGTACACATGTCAGATGCACATAACACACACACACACAGACATCACATCAACAGCCAACACATGAAGCAGACATGTCACACACAAATGAATTTCTGGCATGTATCCAGTGGCATCGATATGCAAACACATCCCAAAAGCAGAAATGGATGTGTGTAAATAGCGAAGCCTACACATGTACTGAATGTAGTATATCACCTCCATCACACACCACCTCTGTCAGGCACATGTCACAGGCAGAAATGACAGATGGCAACAAAGAGATGGCACATACCATAAGCATGTCTGAACTGCCAAATGGCCACAGCTGCAAGTGAATCTAAACACACCATGACTCACGTAATATCCATGTACACATGCATCACTAAATTATCATCACCAATATTGCTTCATCCATCTACAGCTCGGCCCGTATCGGGTGTCATGGGCCATGTAGACATAGTGCATGTCCCGAGCAAAGCGAGGGCCTGCAAACAGGCATGAGGGACCATAACGCCCAGTATGGTCCGAGCTGCCATCCATGAAGCCTCCAGAATAACCCTCAGGGCCTGATTGAGCGCATTGTGCTATAAATGTATAAATGTGCCCTGTTCGCTAAGTGGGTCCGGGCATACACATACTGCACAACAGTGCACCTTCAGGATTGTGCCCGTTGAACATAAATCTCACCAGAATTAACGTCAATCAACTACATATCAGTCAGTCAACAAAAAAGCTGCAGAAGACACATGTGTAAATTAACACTTTCACACACACATAAGTGAGTAGCCGCAATGTTGCACTACACAACGTTAAAGCTGCTTGCATATGTACATGTGGAAGTGTTCCAAAACACCAGTTTCCATATACACCTCTATTGTGAACATGAACAGCAACCAATACAGCAAAGCAAGCAGCTACAATGCTGCTTGCTTTGATGTATGTGAAAGTGTACACATACACATGTGCAGACAGCTCCACAGTCATTACAACCCGATTGTCAGGCTACAGTCAATCTGCGGCCTATACCGGTTAGTATAGGCCGCAGATTGACATATCAACTTTGCTAAACACCCACTTCCAATACTGAGTAAATGTGTCACAGGATGCACCTGTGTCTGTGCCTTTCATGACAGTGAAGGGATGACAATCTGACCAAACATGCCAGGTCACTTTGACATTGCATCAGTGAGTAGGCATGTAGAATGGTGTAACATAGCTCAGAAGTGGGTTGGTGCAGTGCAGAGCATGTGCATGTTACCGACTATCTACATCAACAAGTATATTATGATGTCTAACAATAAACAAGAAGGCAGTGTAAGTGCAAGATTAGGCATCACGTGCAATGTGCATGCAAGGGGTTGCATGGATAAAGCCCCCCTCCTTAGTGAAAATGCAGGGAGGCATTGCATGGAAGTGAAAGGCTGACCAGATAACTGTGTATTGGCAGACAGTGTTGAGTAGTGTCAATTGCATCATCTGAGTCAACTGACAACACAGCCGATGAGAATGGGACAGTGAGCAAGACACATGATGTACCCTCTGTAGTACAGGGGGAAACAGAAACGTGATGGCTGGAAGGTTTTGAGAGAATCATAACCACGGGCAAAGCTCTGGGCAACCCTCCAGACCATCGTTTTTCAGCCTGCCAAGCCATTACAGAAGGGGAAAATCTGTGGGGTGGGGCCAAGCCTGATTTGCATATGGTCTTTCCCGTTCTGTAATGGCTTGGCAGGCGAAGAACGATGGTCTGGAGGGTTGCCCCGAGCAATGCCAGTGGTTAAGATTCAGTCTAAACCTTCCAGCCATCAACTCTTTGTTTTTGCTTTGTCACCCCAAGTGGGACGGGTATGCCCAGACGTGGGTCCCGTGCCTGCTGGGCCTAGAGACCCAAGCTACTCCTCACTGATGAGCCCCAACAAGGGTGAAACATGTTTGGGGATGCTTGTGGTCTCGTGCAGAAGGGATGTGACCTAGCAGTTCGGGCTGGACTTCCCCTTTTGGGGTGGGGCCAAGCCTGATTTGCATATGGTCTTTCCCCTTCTGTAATGGCTTGGCAGGCGAAGAACGATGGTCTGGAGGGTTGCCCCGAGCAATGCCAGTGGTTAAGATTCAGTCTAAACCTTCCAGCCATCACCTCTTTGTTTTTGCTTTGTCACCCAGAGTGGGACGGGTATGCCCAGATGTGGGTCCCGTGCCTGCTGGGTCTAGAGACCCAAGCTACTCCTCACTGATGAGCCCCAACAAGGGTGAAACATGTTTGGGGATGCTTGTGGTCTCGTGCAGAAGGGATGTGACCTAGCAGTTCGGGCTGGACTTCCCCTTTTGGGGTGGGGCCAAGCCTGATTTGCATATGGCCTTTCCCCTTCTGTAATGGCTTGGCAGGCGAAGAACGATGGTCTGGAGGGTTGCCCCGAGCAATGCCAGTGGTTAAGATTCAGTCTAAACCTTCCAGCCATCACCTCTTTGTTTTTGCTTTGTCACCCTGAGTGGGACGGGTATGCCCAGACGTGGGTCCCGTGCCTGCTGGGCCTAGAGACCCAAGCTACTCCTCACTGATGAGCCCCAACAAGGGTGAAACATGTTTGGGGATGCTTGTGGTCTCGTGCAGAAGGGATGTGACCTAGCAGTTCAGGCTGGACTTCCCCTTTTGGGGAAAAACCGTGCACGCAACCCCCGGGAGCCCACGTGGGTGGAATTAACCTCCCGCAGTACACAATGGCACCCAGGGACATGAAAAACATGTACACGTGGGACACACAGGCTACTATGACCTCAAAAATGGGTATGCAATACACAGGGGGACCCACAGTGGGAAAAATAGCATGTGTGACTTGCCGTCTGACTAGCGTGGTAATGAAAATCATGCATAGCAAATACCCCTGCCAAAAGAAGAGATCCGCTGTGAAGTAGTGATGGTGCGTGAATGTAACGCTCACCTGATTCCCACGGAGGCGCCGGTCTTGGCAGGATGGTGTCTGTGACTCGAAAAGTGAAGTGCAGGACTCGATTGGCTTCCGGGGCTGAGCCTCTTCGCACTGTGTGTCTAACTCGAAGAGTGAGATATCTGCAGGTGAAAGAATATGGGGTTAATGATCTGGGGTTGTCGGGTATCTCTCTCCCTTTCCCTTCCTCGCTTTTCCGTGGAGCCCCAAGGTCAACGTGCTCACCTTAGAAAGGTGAATGCTGGACTCTCCATCTGCGTCTGGTGCAGGGTGCCGTTGCCAGTTCCTTCACTGGGTGAAACGTAGGCCTCTTGACATCAGAGGATTGCTACCGTCGTTAACTGCACGAACGGTGAGTTTCCGGACACCTTTTAAGTCCTTACAGTCTTTAGGTGCGTGGGCACGTTAATGTGGAACAGGGCTCTGTATAATGCTTTTTCTATTTATCTTGCAGGGCTCTTGAGGTAGAAGATGGTGTGAAGAAAGCCGAAGTTCGAGCCAGAGTCTTGGAATGAAGCGCTTGGAAATGCGTAAGTAAATGCCGGTTGCCTGCTTTTCAAAAGCTCTCTAACTGTCTCTTTTCCCTTGCAGTTGTGAGTTCGGGTGTTGAAGAGACGCTGGAAACGCCGGAGTACTTGCAGGCGCCCTATTGTGGCGGGCGCGATGGCGCGTAAGTAAAATACCTGTCTAATGTCTCTTCTTTTGTCTTTCAGGTGCAGGATTTCAGTGTTGAAGAAAACTGGAATTCGCGGAGTGCTGGTAAGTAATTCCACACAGGAATAACTATGCTTTTGTCTTCACAGGCGGAGGAGCAGCGTGAAGAGATGGTAGCTGCCGACGGATCAGGTGAGGAAAGCGCTGCGCGTGAAGGTTGCCGTGCTAACCTGTTGTTTCTTGTCTTTGCAGGTGCTACTGAATGCTGGATACAGGAATGGTAAGGGTTTGTTCTTGCAGGTTCATGATCGGATAGAAGAAAACTGGAACAGACACGGTGAGCGTTCTGCTGCAGATGCAGAATAACGCGAAGCACGTTTCATCAATCGGGTGTGGTTTAAATAGCCTTGGAGTGATGAGGCGTCTTCCTCCACGGCCTCGCCTAGGTAAGAAAAGAGTTCCTGTTCCAGAAGAGTTCCAGTGTTGTATCCAGGGAGTGGAGCTTGCCCCACCCAGGTAAGAAAGTAGTCCCGGCTGACAGTGGATTCCTATGTGGCTGGTAAGTAAGCAGCATGGTCTGCTGCAGGTAAGTCCACCCAAGCATCTTCATACAAATTATGAGCCCGGCGCTTCCAGTGCCGGGACCAGTGACTTTGATGAGCCTGGTGCCACCGGCGCCAGGACAAGGTCCAAAAGGTCCCAGTGGGGACCGGCTGGTGCCTAGAATGAAGGTTAGGGGCCTGCTTCCAAGGACGTTGGGCTGGTCCTAGCTCCTTGGAAGCAGTGATCATGACAGTGAAACAGCCATAAGTAGCAACACACGCGTCGGTCTTCACGAAAAGCACGTAAAGTGAACTGCTGGCCCTGCTCACCTTTAATCCGTGCTGAGGGAAACGCCTGCGCACGTCACGTCACTTACGTGCTTAGGCCGTTTCCTGGAATTACACGCATTAACACGCGGACGTGCAGTTTTTCATGTGCTGAATCACTATGCACATGTGGGAGGAAAACGCCCACGCGCGTTACGTCACATACGCGCTTACATAGTGTGGGCCTTTCTCGAATTACACGCTGATGTGCTGTTTTTTCAAATGCCAAATCACTCCATATCAAGCTGGCCACGTGACAACACACGTAAGACCATGCTCCTGCCCAGAATGCCATTTTCTGGCCCCCCAGAGCCCCGAACCAACTCCCATGAGCCATCAGCTGCTGCCTGCATGCCTGCTGGCCATGTGCCATGCTATTTGGTGCCTGCATGTCAGCCATCTGCATGGGTCCAGTTGCTGTGAACACCCCTGATGGAACTGAAGACTCCCGACTGCAGTTCCATCGCTCCACAGCCCAGCACCAGGACCTAGTTGCCCACCCACACCTGCCTCAGGGGTTGTCATGTCGAGGGAAACACCATCAGAGACCACTGGCAAACCCCAGCCAGAGAGGCAGAGGGCTGCCAGCTTCACAGCAGGAGAGGTTGGCACCCTGGTGGAGCAAGTCCTGGTGCATTATCATCCCCTGTTCGGAAGAAAATGCGCCGACAAGGATGGACGGAGAAGGATCTGGATGGACATTGTGGTTGCCATCAACGTGGAGGGGGTGGCAACCTGCAACCTACCACACGTCGTAAGTGCTGGGAGGACTTCAGGTCCAGGACCCTCAGGAAGGCCCTGCACCTGTTGGACGCAGTGGATGCAGAGGGGTGCCAGGTCCACCTTACACGACCAGATGAGGGTGCTGGAACGCATATGCCCAGCGCTTCACCTCCAGGTCCTTGAGAGGCAGACCCGTCCGGAGTCAAGCGGTAAGTGTACATGTGTACTGATTGGACGCAGTGCATGATGAGGTGTGCCAGGAGTGTGCAGCATGGACATATGTCTGGAAAGGGCCATGTATGGATGTCTATGTGCAGGGACATGAGCCTGTGGCATGTGAGTCCAGTCATGTGTGATGCACATCAATGGTGTATGCGTTCCAAAGCATGATGCACAAATGCATGTGGAGACGCACACGTGTTAGCATTTCTGTGTATGTACTATGCCATGGTTGAGGTGTGACACATGGATGCTGGTTCCACCTTCATGCACGTGCACGGTGTACATGTGCCTGTGTGTGTGTTTGACATGTGTGTGACTGTGATACACCATGGATGCATGTGACACAGACATGTAGTGAGCCGATTGGCAGATGTGACATAGTTGCCGGTGATTGCACTGTGACAGGTGGTGGAGGTGTACAGATGCATATCTGTCTGGTGGCGTATGTGCATGTGTTTGGCACTCCCCGTGTTGCTTGTGATATCAAACTGACCTTTTTGATGTTCATGCTGTTGTGTGTGTATGGATGCTGCTGCCTGATGCACCATTCCTGTCAATTTGTGCATGTGTGTGGGTCCAAATGATATGTGTGTTGGGGAGTGTTATTCTGTCTATGAAGTTTGACACTGCCACTCATGTGGAACTGTCATGTGCATATACGAGCATTGTACAGTGCCCTGATGCCTGTGTTTCTTCTCTCCCTGTCTGCAGCATCAACTGATGAAGAGGACGGAGACAGTGTTGTGGAGCACAGCGGCAGGGAACCCACCGCCAGCCGGAGACGCAGGGCCCAGCTCCCCTCCTGGGTAGTCATCTCTTTGGGGAGTGAGGAGTCTGGTACCACGTCCAAGGCCGCAGCTGCCAAGGATACGTCCAAGAGGCTGCGTTTGGAGGTGGACTCCTCGGCAGCAGTAGGGGCAGCTGAGCCCACACAGGGGCCTATGGAGGAAGATGGAACGGAGTCATCCAGGTTGGTAGGGGATTTGGTTGAGGAGGAGGCTGCAGAAGGCCCATGCACGGGGCCTGGAGGGGGGATTCCAATGGTGCTAGTGTGGCAGTCCAGTGGCAGGAACAGGAGGCAGCACAGGTCACCGCGGAGGTGCCTGTGTGTAATCCTGTCCCTGACCCTGTGACTGCATCATCTGTCTCCGTCCAGACCCGTTTTCAATGAGGGGGTGCGCATACAACAACTGGCCTTCCTCTCCCTGCAGACGTTGCAATCTGTGACCGTATTGAGCCTGTCCTAGTTGGGGTGGCGTTGCACCAACGTGGGATTCGGGATGACATGCAGGGTTCTCGTCAGGACAATGCATGTCATTTTGGATCCCTCATTGGCCCCGTCGACCTACTAGGACAGGTCATCAGCACTGCGTTCATCCATGTGCTGGAACTCCTTGCGACCCCCTCCTCAACTGAACACCCTATGCGCCAGTCGTCCTCTGTGCCATCTTCCCGCCCAAGTATCACATGCATCCCCTGTGGAGCTGCCCCTGAGCCAGCAGCCAGGCTGGTGGAGGACACATCCCTGCCACAGTCGGGAGTCGGAGGTCCAGCAGGTGTGGCCACCCCACCAACTGGACCCCAGCAGATGGAGGACGTACAGACATCATCAAGCAGGACACGTGCACGGCGGCCCCAGAGGATTCCATCAGCCTGGGGGCCGTTGTGGTGCCAGAGGCATTTGCATTGGAGGCAGCAGCAGGCTCAGCGTGGGAGCGATCAATGCTCGGGGCCTTCAACATCCCAGGGGCAAGCATCGGCCAGAGGGCAGGAGGACCCAGGATTGGGAGTGTCTTCCGTGTGGCAGTGGTTGGGCCAGCAGATAGATGCAGAGCGGCATTTGGCAGAGGAGGCATGGCTCACAATGTTCAGGGTGGAGAACTCAATGTGCCGGGCGTTGAGGCGGGCTGAGTGCCTCGAGGCAACTCACAGGGAGTTGGAAGAGGCCATGGCTGCATCCCTGCGAGACCTCGAGGCTAGGGAAGAGGCCAGCCTCAGGAACATCGATGTGGATTTCGATGATGCCCTGGCCCAGAACATCAGAGAGTGAGCCGTTGGACTAGCCTGCCGCCTTTGTACATAGTTCTTTAGACTTAGGTTTCCTTTGTTTTATATTTATTTTGGAGTTCATGGATTTTTCTCCACTTTATGTATGTAGTCGATTATTGATAGGATTTTTGGTAGGTTTGCTTTTGTTTTGGGATCATGGACCCTTTGGACTTGCATTGTAAATAGTTTAAGATTTGTACATGCTTTCGTTATTTCAACTTCCCATGGATCAATGGTTTTTTATTTTATTTTTTTTATTTCCTTTATATCGACATTGGCGATGGACCACTTTTCAGTTTTCATGTCATGGATTTTTAATTGGATTTTCCTTTTTTTTGGTATTGCTTTCATTATTTCTTAATTTGCAAGTTTGATTTTCATTATGTTATTTCATTATGTTTTTTAATACATTTCATATATCTTCATTATTGGTGTTGTGTACTCTCTGGTTTTGTGCATGTCTCTATGAGCATTGCCTCAGTCATGTGTTGCCTCTGTGTGGCTCTGTTGTACATTTATGCATGGCTATGCTGGTTCTTTTGAGACTCTCATGGCATGGGTAATTTGGGAGTGGGTGCAGTGGATGGTTGCATGCTTGTACTGGGGGACATGGGGGATTTGGGTTGGCATTAGGGCCATGGGTCTGTTTTGTTATGACATGGTGTTTGGTGGGCCAAGAGTCGGAGCCTGCTGGAAGGTGCCTGTAAATGTGGGGTGGGTGGGTGGGTGTGGGGACATGAGTCGGGGCCTGCAGGCAGGTGCTCGTAAATGGGGATGGGTGGGTGGGGGATATGAGTTGGGGCCTACTGGCAGGTTCATGTCAATGTGGGATGGGTGGGGGGCGCATGACTCAGGGCCTGCTGGCAGGTGCCCGTCAATGGGGGGTGGTTGGGGTGTTGGGGGGACATGAGTTGTGGCCTGCTGGCAGGTGTCCGTCAATGGGGGTTCGGTGGGTGGGTGGGGGTCCATGAGTCAGGCCCTGCTGGCAGGTGCCCGTCAATGGGGGGTGGGTGGTTGGGTGGGGGGACATGAGTCGGGGCCTGCTGGCAGGTGCCCGTCAATGGGGAGTGGGTTTTGGGTGTGGGGACATGAGTCGGGGCCTGCTGGCAGGTGCCCGTCAACGGGGGTTGGTGGGGGGATGGGGGTATATGAGTCAGGGCCTGCTGGTAGGTGCCCGTCAATGGTGGGTGGGCGAATGGGGTGGGAGACATGAGTCAGGGCCTGCTGGCAGGTGCCTGTAAATGGGGGCTGGGTGGGTGGATGGGGGGACATGAGTCGGGACCTGCTGACAGGTGCCCGTCAATGGGGGGTGGATGGATGGGTGGGGGAACATGAGTCGGGGCTCCCAAGTGCATGGTGACATGTGGCCTGCCTGCAGGGCATGCCCAGGGGTGATGGGCTGCCTGCGGGGCATGGCCAGGGGTGATGGGCTGCCTGTGGGACATGCCCAGAGGTGAAGGGCTGCCTCTGGAGCATGGTCAGGGTGGATGGGCTGCCTGTGGGGAATGCCCAGGGTTGATGGGGCCCCTAGGGCATTATGGCCTGCCCTATTGATAATATGGAGGGTCCCTGTCTATTAGTTAATGATGAACTGACAAGTATTAAGGAGGTAATTATTGGGAGATGGTCCACACCGCATAAGAATATTAAATGCCTTTGATTCTACAATATGCATTTGAAATCACGATAGGATCTGCAAGGCAGCTTTCCTAACTGCTTTAAAAAATGGTGTTATGGTTTGGAGATGCAATCTTTATGGCAGAATATTCAATAATCAACTTCCTGCTCTGTTCCAATTGGTTCAAGCTCCTATGACAGTCTTTTACGAGACTTAAACATGTGTCAATGTTATTAGTTTAGATGTATGTTTATCAATATCTCATAACAGAAATATGCAATTGTTGTGCTACTGCCCCCTCTTAGATGAGCCTTAATTTAGCTTATCAACTCTGATCTGGAGCAAATATGGTATCGGTGTATGCAAGGTGCTAATAGGCTGGAAAGGGGACTGTATGGCCCAGTTACCAAGGGCACTGATGTGTGATAAATGAAGACCTCGTCTTTATAAATGTACGTCTCTTGATAGTCCTACAAGCTGTGTCAGTAAACTCTGGTGGATATAGTTACCCTGTCTGTGATATCAGCACAGTGACGTTATGACATAGTAGAAACATATTGGCATGTTTTAAAATCATTACAAAACAACTGCTGGCAGAACATATCGGCAGAGGTTGGGCATGTATGTCAATTCAAAGAAAGTCCTTAATCCTTTTGTGGGCAGAACGTGGGGTGCAGTGCTTAACTGGCAGGGCAGAGTTAACATGCAACAGAGTTGTGCTCTTATGGGTGAGAGAGAACTTAAGTCCACTACCAGCAACACGGCACGGGTAGCGGATGGAGAGGAGTGGTGTGTGTTGAGGTAAATGTTTAAACACATGAAACATGTTGCATTTCTTTTGGTATGCACTCGATGCGTGTGCGATTTGTAAATGTGCACTTTCACAAATACAACGCGAGGACACAGAATGAAAACAAATATATAGCATCAAATCAGGGCTACACAAAACAATATATGTCCGTTCATAAATGCACTGTACGCCATGAGACACTATAATTAATATTCAAAATGAATGTTCTGAAATCATGTGCGGTATTGTCAAATACTGTTCGTATTTATGTGCTGAAGCTGAGCATTTTACCGCTCATTGTCCTGGCCTTGGCAATAACTCAATGTTGCAAGTTATTGGGAAATCCGTTCCAGAGTTGCCGTTTTTCGTCTTCTGTAGATCAACAGGGTTATCTTCCTAGCGTGTTTAAACTTCAATTAAAACGGTGAAAAGAGCCGAGGATGCAGGGGTGCAGGGGTCAAGTAGTCAACGAGCAGGGCTGGGATGCTGAATGGCGATCTTTGCTGCTCTTTTCCTCTAATAGAAGAGACTACTAAAGTCATGAATTTGAAGGTGAAGGGACTGCGATTACCATGCTCTTCCCTAATGACATGAGAAAGGTGATCTTGAAGGATTCTATTAAATACGTGTTTAGATGGTGGTTTACAAGGCTAATACTTTTTGAAAGGAGGAAGCGACTCCCTAATGTGACTAAGTGATAAAGTAATGGCAATCAATGGAGTGAGCAATTTTAAAATGAAATGCTGACATTTTACCAGAACACACAATGTCGTATGGCTGACAGTAATTTGAGGGAGAAAAATCACATGGTGCCAGAAAAATACAGGTGCCAGAGGAAATACATTGTTTAGGTATCACAAGGGAGATGTATTTCAATAAATTCTCATAAAGAAGGAAAAGCACATTTTTTGGGTATGATTTTTACATTGGAAGTAGTAAAAATTGCTCGCTGTAATGTATGCATTAAGAGGTAAACACACCATTACCAGCCCATCAATATGCACTGTTTTAAAGTTGCCTAGGATTTAAAGCCTGTCAGAAAAGGTTCAGCAAAATAAGTGGATTTTGCATGAGATGTATGCTTTCATGCAATACATTCGTTTTCGAATTTTCATAGGCTTCTTCATCAGATGGTAGCCACCGGAAGACATCACTAAGTCCACCTGCTGCTTCACAATCATGCCTTTTACATCTTACATTTCAAGATTGATGTACATGACCAGGAATATTTGTCCGGATAGTTGTACTTACGTGTGTATACATGTAGCAGTGCTGTGTGAGTAATGTGCAGCTGCTAAACGTGTTCCTAATACCGCTGGACTTGAGAACAGTTGTCTGATCGAGAACCATTATATGCCTTTCCTAGTCTCACATTTCATTGCTCAGAAGATAAGGTGAATGCCACAGAACTGCATTCCATGCAAATGCTTCATGCCATCAAGGGAGTTTGAATTGAACATTCTCGTTATTTTGCATGAAATAAATGTCAGAATATTTTTTGTTCATTTCTTTCTGTCGCTACCACATAATGACACTTTCTGTGGGACAGCTGACATTATTTTCAGTTAGTTCAATAAACAGTTTCCATATTTTGAATGTTTGTGATTTGAAAACAGGGCTAATATATCTTAAACTTGATATGCCCATCTCCAGATAAAGATATGCAATTCACAACGGACCTGATTTACAAACAGGTTTTCAATGGAACTTTTGCATCTTAAATGTGTTTTATAAAACAGGCCAATGCCTTTTTTAGCATTCCCACATAAATAAATCACCATTATTGCTATATTCCAAGCTGTATTCAATTATGCAGACAGCTTATATCTAGGAGCACTGGTGTTCAGATGCAGGTACCACCCCGCACATGAGCGCATGTACCGTCTGTGGAAGACTGTGGAAGATCGTCGAACAGGGCATCAGGACCTCGGCAGTCACTCAATGACCACTTGCCACAAGGACAGCCGCATGGCTCATAAGTTTAGGCTAAAGGGCAAGATGAGATAGCATAGCACACAGTAGTACGTGTTTTTCCCATAACACAGGCATTGGTTGCATTATAAATGTGCTTTTGGCAGCATTGTGGCATTTACCATTGGATTGCTTGCATGCACTTCCCATCATAGAGAGGGTGCAGCACATCATTTTTCATGTAGCACATTTTACCGCGCCTGAGCACAATCCACAACACATCGCATGACACTATATTTGTCACCCCTTGCTTGCACAACATGATTGCAGAGAATACATGGTGCATGGAGCCACATTCTCGCACGCATCATACTCCATTGAAAACACAACACCCTGTTTGACACACCTGCCCACAGCCTAGCTCATGACACCACAACTTCGAGTTACTTCACAGCTGGACAGAAGCTGCACTGCACACAAGAACACTCTCATTATCTGGCGCAGCACACGCTAACACACATACAAAGCTCACCACAATATTTTTTTTTTACATAATGGCCGTAAAAGACACTTTGTGCGGTGATATTGTTGATTAGGTGTTTGTCACAATGAGGGACCAATCTAACATATTGGAATGTGGTGCTCCACTTAACTCAAGAATCTTAGAAGCACAGCCACAAGAAGTACCATCAAATGAAAGGCAAAATTCTCTGGTGGTAGCGGATAAACTAATTAAAGACCTGATAAGAATTAACGACACTATAGCTGATTCCGCTCCAAAACCAGAATCTTTCAGGAATAAGACAAACACTCAGATTATCCCAAATGAGGATGTAAATGGCAAATCTACTCACAAGGATAAAGAAACAGAAAGAAATGCTCTTGTGGTACCCCAGCAGTCATGTCGGCCACTCAAACGAAGAAGACTAGATTCAAATTTAATTCATCTGATGTATCGAACAGCAACAATGATTCCTCTTCTGATTCTGACTCATCAATAGTGGAAAGAGTATTTCCTAAAGTTAGACGATTAAATCAAGGGGCGAATGGAAGGAATGCCCGAAGTTTCACGAACAAACTACCAGATTGCACTGAAATGATAGAGCATGTAGTGAACGAATTAAGACCAAATATAATATCCGCTCTAACCATCACTATTGCACCGTTGATGAAACTATATGAACACTTAAGCAAGAGCAGTAAAGATCAAAATACACTCATCCTAATGTTGAATTCGAAAATGTCAAATATGGAAATACTCCTGCCAGAGATGAGACTCCAGGTGGCTAACGACTGTAGGAAAAATGAAAACTCTGCAAATCAAGCGACTCTTAGCGGAAGTCGCTAAAGAAGCCTTATTGATCCTAAAAAGAGAACAATCTACTTATGATGGAAGCCTCATCATAACAAATGAACAGGCACAAAGTAATATATACAGAAACGGGTGCCGCCCTAAGCCTGCTGAAACGCACCATGAGACACCTGAAAGGGAAAAAGAAAAGGCAGGTGTACCTGAGATATCTGATACTTTACCTTTGGCCAATAAGGATCAAACCATAATTGTCATTGGAGAGAGTTCTGGCAAAGAGCTAACAAATGAGCCTCAAAACATGATTTCAATTATTCAAGCAGGACAGGCCGAATTTAAGATCGTTGAAAAGGATAGGAATCTTGCCCTCCCCTCTACTTCTGCCAATGAGGATGGTTTATCTAAAATCTCACTATGCAAGTAAATTAAATTGTTGTGATAGTCACCGAAAAAGACAACACATACACCATCTTTGACAAAACAAAACGAGGAGCCATGCCAAAGTCAGTAGAGGAGAGTAACCTACCCTCTAAATGATTGAAGAAAATGAAAAATATTCCAAACAGAAAAAAAGTGAAATTCAAGAATTCCTGCACATTTTTACGGAACATAAACATCTCTAAGTGAAATGATACAAACAGATATGGCTAAAAACTATGGAAGATCTGACACAGTAGTAAAACATGGATGCTCAAGAAGAGCCATTAAAAACGATTATGGAACCAGTCTGTAAGAAAGTGTCTCTAGAAAATGCAAAAAATGAGGAAGATCAAATTGTTGAAGAGCTGACTAATCTCTCGACGTATAATATAGAGAGTGATGATCTAGAAGACGAAGCAGAAGATGAAAATGAAATAATTCCGCACCTAGAAATAATAGGGACCGACATAAAAATCATAACCACAGAATCGATTTTGGAAGAACGTATACGATCAAAATAACTCCAAAGAAAGATAATAAAGGGGGTCATAAGGAACTTGAAAAAATTTTGAATCTGAACAAATTCTTGACACTGGATGAGATAATAGAGAGTACCAGTAAAGCTGCCAAATTCAACCAACGTTCTGAGAATTGCGACTTACAATAGCCTGAGTACAAACAGAACTTGTGTTATGACTGACATTGTCAGACGTAAGGATGGCAATGGAAGCAGTGAAGGCAAATTTACCTCAAGTACACCAGCTAGTGAGGATTGCCACAAAGACAGGAGATTGCCTGCCAAAAATTCTAGCAAATTGGCAAACAAGAGGAAAACAATAACTTCAAATGACTGTCTTCTGTTAGAACGAATCTATCAATCTGACGATGACCTAATGTTAAATAGGTATATTGAGCTTCAGTTATTCAATCATATTCAACAATTGAGATCAGTATAAACAAATGATATCAAGAAAGTAGAATTTGTTAATGATAGAATGACAGATCGAGTACTCTGACATATTTATTCAAGAGCCATAAGAGACATCATAATATCGAATGACAGAGCATTGAAATCGTGAGGCTTTGACATAAAAGAACTGTATGCAGAGGATCCTTCATCAATAATCTTGACCCATAGAAACTGTCAGTATGATGCTCCCCAGAGCTCGCTAAATGATAACACGTCGTCTAAACCACTGACGACTAACAGAGCAAAAATCCAGCTACGAAATGAGCATAATCTGCATGAGAGCTCCGACGATGCCAGTCAACCAGAAGAGTCAATGATAGACATAAAAGAAACAATTAAGATCACATAGAGAATCCAGGAAACTCCTGATATGGAGGGCAACAACAGGAATGCTCAACAGCGCCAAAAATACTGGAGTTGGATTGCAGGCAGCCTAAATACAGTGACAGTTAATGCCAACAAACTAATGAAGAAAACCTTTTACAGGTGGGATCTTGGAGTACACAAGGTTTCGTCCATCTATTTAACAACAATTTAGAAGCTGTAGGGATGCATGACATCATATGCCTACAGGAAACTTGGCTTGTGGTGCCGCCAACTGCGGAAGGCTTTGAGATTGACATCAATCCAGCTATTAAGCAGGTGTTGGGTCGACCAATGGCTGGACTGTTAACAATGGTCAAATTACAACAAGGTTTACGTATAGTAAATACAGTCAACCATTTGCCATACAACCAACATGTGAACATTGAAATGCAAGGAAAACACTTGAATGATAAGCTGAAAATTAACATAATCAACCTGTATTGGCAGCATAAATCAACTAACGAGTGGGAATTCCTGGACCAAATAAGAGAAGTGATTGACGTAATTCTGTCCAAAGAAGATCATTAAAAAATCATTTTATGTGGGGATTTAAATATAGAATGCATCATCATCAAGAAAAAATTAAATGCAAAGTCAGCTAAATATGAGAATTAAATTAAAGTAGCTTGGGAAGAAGAAATGGATTATCGTAGAATGGTACTAGTTAATGGAAATGTCAGAAGTGATATACCCCCAATACCTACTTGGGAAATCTTGGAATACTTTTACGTTTCTGAGAACTTAATGAGAAAAATTCAAAAACTAAATGTTATACCGATGCCATATAGTGATCATAAGTTGGTCAAAATACATCTACATTGTATAAACTCGACTTGTGACGACAAATGGAATCAACTTATTGACGTAATGCCAGGGAGAAACAGATTGAGAATGGATGGAGACCAAATACAGCACTAGCTAAGTCGTTATCTAGAACCACACAAAAGATAACAACTGATCGAATTGAATACCCAGCCCTACTCCAGTTATATTATCAAGAAAAAACTGGAAATAGGTTAACATGTCTATGACTCAGTTATTGTGACCAAAAAACATGAACTAAGAAAAACGCTCAGAAGGTTGAAGAATGACCCTGCGTGTGACATCCGAAGTGAACAGATGCAAGCTAAAAGGACATATAAAAATTGGTTAGGTTCTCATAAAAGCACCATGCTACAGAGAGATTCTGAAGAAATGCTTAAGAACCTGAAATTGAAGAACCCCAGGACATTCTGGAATATGATCAACAGTACAGAATCTACTCAACAAGCTATTCAAACCAATATGGTATCCGAAGCCCAATGGATAGAACATTATACAATGCTGTTCAAAAAGAGAATGGAGTCTGTATATACAAACTCTCAACCACCGAGCCCATGGAAATTGTGTTTCGATAAGGCTGAAATCTTAGGAAACATCTTGAAACTCAGCTCTTCTAGAGCTTCTGGCCCCGATGGGTTGACAAATGTAATTCTCAAACTTCACCCAGAAGAGTGGGCTTAGTTCTGTACCAATCTGTTCAACAATATTGCGGATGAAAAAAGGATCCCGACCTCGTGGAAAAGTACTATAATTGTGCCTGTATTTAAAAAAGTTGTCCAATCAGATCCGCAGAATTACAGGCCAATAGCACTTTTGGATGTTGTAGGAACGGTTAAAAATGCTGACAAAGTGGATATGAGAAAGCAATGCCTTTGACATGCATCAAACATGATTCTTTAAAGTCATTGGCTGTGGGCTAAATCTGTTTCTAATCAACTGGTTAAAAATGGAGGCTATTAGTAAAAGAACTAAAATATATTTAAAACGCGGGGGTCTGGGAAACTCTCTACCAGCACGAAAACAGCCCATTGACTTGTTCTTGGGTGGGTGGCCCCTGGGAGAGTCTCAACCAAGTCTTTAGCTCACTGTTATTTTCACAGAGAAGAAACGTTCCCGCATATCATTCTTTGTCCTGCCCAGCGGCAGTCCAGCACCGAAATGCTAGGCAATTCTCCTCTGAACAAGAGTACCACAGCAACCCCATACATGTGTTTCAGCCTAATTGGGCATCATCAGTGAGGTGAAGCTGTGCCTCTCTAGGAGCAGTGAGTAAGGGGTCCACGTCTGGGTTCCCATGGTAACTTAGGGTGAGACCCAAAGTTACTTTGTATGCAAAACAGAAGGGGGTCTGGGAAACTCTCTATCAGCACAAAAACAGCCATTGACTTGACTTGTTCTCACTCACCTTCAGCACTACTCATCTCAGCAGCACATCGCCATCCCCGGATGCCGGCCATCATCTAAGGAATGGAAGGAACGAAGTTAGAGAACTGTTCAAAAGACTCATTATACATACCTGTCAGACTCTTGCCAGTGAAGTAACTAGGCAGCAATGAGCCTGCATCAATCAACACGCCCCTGCACTGAAAGCAGGATGGAGAGCACACTTTCCAAGAAAACAAGGTGAGCTGTGGATCAAAGGGAAGGGTTGGACCCTGGGGAAGAAGGGGTTCAAGCACACCAAGACAATAGGGATTTAAACTCTACCAATCCTGTGTTTCAGGCCCAGTCTCCAGTCGAGTAGACTCCAGGGAAGGGTTTGAGGTCGTAAGAGGTCAGAACAGGCTGAGTGACGTCCCTGTGGATACCAGGTGAGCGTTACAAAGGCTCAGCATGATATTTGATTGTCCTTTATCGCTTTTTATTCTTCAGTAGTGAAATTAGTTCAGAACCCGTAGTTGGGGAAAGACTGCGTTATGTAGTTGTGCAAGTGGATTGGAAAGTGGATCTCTGAAGAGGTGGAGAAAGATGGTGCAGCACAGTGGTGTATAAGAATTTGGTGATGACATCATAAGTAGTGTAATATTGCCCCTTATCAACTTCTTTTCTTCTCCTTCTGTTCCCTCTCGTCCCTCTCTTCCTCCTCTGCCTCCTCTGCCTCTTCGGTTCTTGACCACCTCTATAGCTGCCTCTGCTGCTTCTCCGGCCACCCTGTTCCCTCTTCCCTTCACCACCAATTTAGCACCCAACTCTTCTTCCTTGGCTACCTTAGCCTCTCCTCCCTCCTCCTCTGCCCATCCTCTGGCATCTCCAATACTCCAGGGCATACCGTGGAACTGTACCCCTACACGGAAGTCTTTCAAAGGGGGCAACCTGCTCCACATTGCTACTCTCAACTCTCGCTCAGCTGTCAAACACTCCTCTGACATCTGCCGTCTCCTCGAAGTACTCGACCTAGATGTACTCTGTATGACCGAGAAATGGTTCACGGCCAGCTCTGTCACAAGCTTTGATACTCTCTTTCCTGATGGCTACAAAATCCTCTCCGAGCCCAGAACCAACCGTCCCAGTGTGGGTGTAGCCATGATCTTCCCAGAGTGGATCCCTACTTCAATCATTCCAACGCAGGCCTACACCTCATTTGAATGGCTGGTCTGCAGGTTCTCTATGTCTCCTGGCCTTTATCTCATTGTGGCCACCATCTACCAACTGGCCAGCCATGTACCCTCCTTCCTTTCAGAGTGGGCAGACCTCTCCTCATCCCTCCTCGCTTCTACCTCTCAACTTCTCTCTCTCTTTTGCAATCTCTGCAACTCGCTCTCCCTCTCTATTCTTCCCTCTGTCCCCATTCTCTGTAGGGCACACCCTGGATGTTCTGATCTTTGCAAACCTCCCCCTCTCCAACCCACTCAGCACTCCTCTTTCTTGGAGTGATCACTTTCTCTTTTCTTCACATCTTTCTCTCTCTACCCCTCAGGCCAAGCCGACCCCCACACTGCCACCTATCTTCTCGGTCATCCGCCCATGAAGCATGTGTCATTTGAGGCTTTTGCTGCCACTTTCTTCACTGTTGACTGACTCACATCCTGACACAGCCCTTTCTAACATCCATCTTTCTATCTCTGACACTCTTGATGTACTTGCCACTGTCATGAGGATCTGCTTGAAGCCCAAATCCAAGTTCAACTCTTGGTACAATTCCAACCTCAGCACTTTCAATTGCAAGTGAACGGTGGCTGAGAGAAAGTGAAGGGCTGCAGGTACACCCTCTGACGAACTGGCCTGCTGCTTGCTCCAAAGGCAGTACGGACTCTCTGTCCTCACCAAGAAGAGACCGCACATCCAAGCCTGCATCTCTGCAGCATCTAACAACTCAGCCAACCTCTATAAAATCTGAACAGAATAATGGCATGGGTCTTAGACACAATCGAGTGTGCTAAGGCCACTATTACTGTGTATGTTTGGCCGACTGCGTCGTCCGATCAAGGTACAGGTGCACCCATAAGTACCTGTAGATAATATGAGCAAGAAGTTTCTAGATTGGTGTATCGCGTCCTGCCCAATGTTTGTCAGATTCGCCACATTATAGACAGTGTAACAAAAGTCCAATGATTATAAAACATTTTTTTTAACAGAAATCTCTTTAATTTTCTTCAACAAATTCAGCTGACACGTGTTTCGACCAAAGTCGTTTTTCAAGGCAGTCATCCAGTATTCCGTGGCAAATGGTCAATATGGTTATCCTCCATTAGATGGATACATCCTAATAAAGCTGTTCATCAATATCATGTGTGTACGCTGAAGTACATATCACTAATGCTGTTGTTGCTCCCCAATCCGTAATGTAATTGGATTAATATTTCATGTCCTGTCATCATTTATAAGCATGTTGCTAGATACAGGTATCAGCCATCATGTACCAGTGGTGGCAAGGATCAAGTTGAAGACCCTTTTCATCATTCACAGGGCTTTCTGGGGCCTGTGGCCACTATACCTCCAACGGTCTCTTCCTAAACACCTCACTTCTCAAGCTCTCCGCTCATCCACCTCCATCTCTCTGAGGGTCAGTTGCTGCTCCAAGCAGATAGGTGGGGGAAGATCTCTTTCTTCAGCTGAGGCCTCCCTCTGAAACAGCCTCCCTGTCTCTCTCAAACTTGAGCAGAACCACCTCCCATTCCGGAAGCAAATCAAAACCTTTCTTCTCACTTCTGCTTTCTCGCTGCCTCTCCCATGCTAATAAACCGTCTGGTCTGTGCACTGGTTGCCTAGCTACCCTCTGAACCCAGGCCCAGGTCCTCACTTATCCAGCCGCCCCTACCTTGCACTGTTGCCTGGCTCCTACAGTTCTTGGGTCTGTATCTGTAACTCTATAGTCTCCTCTCTCTGCACTTAAGAGCCACCCTTTGGCTGCATTTTCCTGTACCTGCTGTAACGCTCACCTGATTCCCGTAGAGGCGCCGATCTTGACTGGGCGTATACCGTATCTTCAAAGGTGATGTGTAACACACGGCTGGCTCTTTGGGCTGGACCTCTGTGCACTGTATGTCTGACTCGAAGGGTAAGATGTCTGCAGATAGAAAATATGGGATTAATGAACTGGGTTATTGAATGTCTCTCTCTTCTTCCCTTTCTCTTCTCCTGTAGAACCCCAAAGGTTAACGCTCTCACCTTGGTAAGTGAACGCCGTGCTCTCCATCTGCCTCGGGGCAGGGTGCTGTAGCCAGTTTGTTCACTGGATAAGGGGAGCAGGCCTCTTGACTTCAGAGGACTGCTGTCCGTCGTTTACTGCACGAACGGTAAGTTTCGAGTAATTCTAATGTCTTTAAAAGTCTTTAGTAATGATGTCTCTTGTTTTGCAGGGTTCCGGCGATGGCGGATGACGGGCTGAAGTGAGTTGAAGATGGAGCCCGTGTGATGAATAGAAGCGCCTGGAAGCACGTAAGTAAGCGCTTGTTGCCTGCTTCACGATGCACTCTAACTGTCTTTTTATTTTGCAGGTACAAGTTCGGAGCGGCTGCAGGGTGCCGGAATACCCACTGGGTTAGATGTGGAAAGGAGTAATGGCACGTGAGTATTAAAGTTCCCCAATGTCTTTAAACGCACCTTGTTTTGTCTTTCAGATGCGGGATGCAGCGCCGAAGGCCTCCGGAGCGTGCGAAGAGTTGGTAAGCTTTTGTCTTTCAGATGCCGGAATGCAGTGCGAAGACCTCCGGAGCGCACGAAGAGTAGGTAAGCCTTTGTCTTTCAGATGCCGGAATGCAGCGCGAGGCGTTGGTGACAGCCGATGGACCAGGTAAGTGAAGCGCTGTCACTGAAGACCGTAATGCTAACCTGTTCTTTCTTGTCTTTATAGGTGTTGCTGAAGACTGGATTCAGGATGGTAAGCCTTTTTCCTTAGGCCCAGGATCAGATGCAGAAGACACGATGAGCGTTCTGCTGCAGAGGATGCAGAATAACGCAAAGCAAGATTCATCCATCGGGTGTGGTTTAAATAGCCTCCTGTAGTGCTTAGGTGTCTCCTTCCACAGCCACGCCTAGGTAAGAAAAGAGTCCCTGCTTTCCAGAAGAGTTCCAGTGTTCTGAACCTAGGGAGTGGCTCCTGCCCCACCCAACAGGAAAAGTAGTTCCAAACAGAAGAGGATCAGAGGCTCAACTGGCAGGCAAGTAAGCAGCATGGTCTGCTGCAGGTAAGTCCACCCAAGCATTATGAGCCCGGCGCTTCCAGCGCTGGGACTGGGCATATTTATGAGCCTGGTGCCACTGGCGCCAGGACTGGGTCCAAAAGGTCCCAATTGGGACTGGTTGGCACTCGGAACCTGGGTTATGGACTGCTTCCAAGGGAGTTGGGAAAACCCTGACCTTTTGGAAGCAGAGATCATGACAGTACCCCCGCTCAAGGCCCCTCCCAAACCGGGCTTCTCCGGGGGTTTTGGCTTGTCAGGAAATGTTCGGTGAAATCTTTTGATTAGGCGAGGAGCGTGGACATATTCAGCAGGTTCCCAGGATCTCTCTTGGGGGCCGTAGCCTTTCCAGTCAATTAGGTAAAATAGTTTAGATTTGGAGATCTTGGAGTCCAGAATGCTTTTGACTTCAAACTCGAGTTCTCCATCAACTAGGATGGGTTTTGGAGATTTAGTTAGTCGGGTTTGAGGTTGCACGGGTTTTAATAGAGAGACGTGGAAGACTGGATGTATCTTCATGTGCGGGGGCAAGTCCAACTTGACCACTACTGGGTTTACTATGGTAGTGATGGAATAGGGACCAAGGTATCTTGGGTTGAATGTGCGTGGCCCTTTTAGAGGTAGATATTTGGTGGATAACCAGACTTGATCCCCTACTTGATATTGAGGGGCTTCCTTCCGATGTTGATCTGCTCCTTTCTTGTATTGTTCTTTAGCTCTTTGAAGGTGAGAAACAGCTTCCTTAAAGGCTTGGGTGATTGTAGAATGCAGGTAGTCTACTGCTGGTGTTTCAAGATCTTGGAGGGGATCCAACTCCGAGGTTCGAGGGTGACTGCCGTATAAAAGAAAAAACGGGGTTTTCCCAGTTCCCGAATGGACAGAGTTATTGTAGGCATATTCGGCTATCCAAAGGATGTCTTTCCAAGTTTTTCAGTTTGTTGCAGCATGCAGCGTAAATACTGTTCCAGAGTTTGATTGGTCCTCTCGGTTTGTCCGTCGGTCTGAGGGTGGTGACTGGTCGATAGTCTCACATCAATTTGAGCCGACCGACAGCAACTTCGCCAAAAATGAGAAATAAATTGACTACCTCGATCCGAAATTAGAACCGAACGAAAACCGTGCAGTCGGACGATGTTTTCGAGAAATTCTCGGACCAGAGTTGCTGCTGTTGGCAAGCCTTTGAGCGGAATGAAATGCGCCATCTTGGAGAATAAGTCCACGATTACTAGAATCATATTGTATCCGGAGCATGGAGGTAGATTGGTGATGAAGTCCATAGAAAGCGTATGCCAAGGGCGAGGTGGGATGTCAATAGGGCGTAAGAGGCCTGCTGGTCTTTCCTTTTGACTCTTGTTTTGGGCGCATACTCCACAGGACATTATAAAGTCTCTGATATCTTTTTTCCAAGACGGCCACCAGAAGTAGCGCTTGATCTTTTCTGAGGTCTTGGCCATACCGGGATGTCCTTCCATTAAAGAATCGTGATAACAAGAGATTACTTTTTTCTGTAAATCTGTGCTGGGCAGGTATAATCGTTCTTGGAAATACAATAAGTTGTCCTTTACTGCAAAGTCCTTTCCCTGCAGATGCCAATTCTGTATGTCTGCTGGAGCTACAAGTTGCCTGGCTTTATCCTTAACTTCCTCTATGGCTTGTGTGGCGATTACACCCAGAATTCTTTGTTCGGGAATGATTGGTACAGGTTTAGGGTTGATCAAGTGTTCTTCCACTCCCATCCGAGAAAGGGCATCAGCTTTACCGTTTTTTGTACCAGGTCGATAGGTAATTATGAAGTCAAACTCGGCAAAGAATAATGCCCAACGGAGTTGTTTAGAGGATTGGGCTTTTGCGGTTTTCAAATATTGCAGGTTTCGGTGATCCGTAATCACAGTAACGGTGTGTCGGGCCCCCAGCAGATAATGCCGCCAAGCCTTAAAGGCAGACTTGATAGCCAGAAGTTCCTTGTCAGTAATCGTGCAATTGATTTCAGGAGGTGAGAATTTGCGGGACCAAAATGCCACGGGATGCAACTGATTGGTTACCGGGTCCTTTTGTGATAGAACTGCCCCCATGGCAAGGCTTGAAGCATCAGTTTCCACGATGTAGGGGAGTTCGGGGCGAGGGTGTTTTAAGATTGGTGCAGAGATAAATTTAGTCTTCAAATCCTGGAAAGCTTGTTCCGCCTCGGTAGACCATTCAAAACTTTTGTTTTTCTTTAACAAGGCAGTGATGGGCTGGACTATTCGAGAAAATTCGGGGATAAACCTGCGGTAAAAGTTAGCGAAGCCTAACATGCTTTGCACACCTTTCACGGAGGATGGTGATGGCCATTTGAGACTGCATCGACCTTCTTTGAATCCATACGCACTCCGCTAGGTGATAATATGAATCCCAAGAATTCAACTTCAGTCACGTTGAAAACACATTTTTCCAATTTAGCGAAAAGTTTGTGTTGACGCAATCTTTCGAGGACCATTTTCACGTGTTTCCGATGTTCAGATTCCGATGAAGAATAAACGAGGATGTCGTCAATGTAAACAACAACACACACATCTATGAGCTCTTTGAGGACATCGTTCATAAAATATTGAAAGGCGGCCGGGGCATTGCAAAGTCCGAAGGGCATGACCTGATATTCAAATAGCCCATATTTGGTGCGGAAGGCCGTCTTCCATTCATCGCCCCCTTTTACTCGTACCAAGTGGTAGGCTCCTCTAAGATCCAGCTTTGTATATATGCATGCTTTTCTGACTTGGTCCAGGAGTTCAGGGATCAAAGGTAACGGATATCTATTCTTGACGGTGATCTGGTTCAGGGAGCGATAATCTATACAAGTTCTAAGGTCTCCTTCCTTTTTTGGAACGAAGAACAAAGCTGAAGAAGCAGGGGACTTGGAAGGACGAATAAACCCATTTGCCAGGTATTGATCCAGGTATTGTCGAAGGTGAAGGTTCTCAGGCTCGGTGAGGGCATAAATTCTACTACAAGGAGGAATAGATCCAGGTATCAGGTCTATCTGGCAGTCATAAGACCTATGAGGAGGTAGAGAGTTAGCCTGATCCTTCCGGAAAACATCTTGGTATTCTAGGTATTCGGGAGGTAACTGGGGAGTCTCTGAAGAAATTGCTGCCAGTGCAACACCAGGTGGAGGGTGACAAGTAGAGACACATTCTGGAAACTGGACCGTTCTTGCTCGCCAATCGATCAGAGGATTGTGTTTCTCTAACCAAGGTATTCCTAGAATAATCTGAAACTGAGGAGCCTTGATCACATCGAACACGATCTTCTCATGGTGTCCATCTTGACTTACTAGCGTCACTTCTTGAGTGGTATGCGTTTATGGTCCGGAGGCTATCTCCGTTCCATCCACCGTAGTAATGACGTCCTTTACAGCCTTGGGACAAAGAGTTAGATTCATCCTCAAAACCATTTCATGATCCACATAATTGCCGATGGCACCGCTGTCGACGTAAGCTTCAATTGCATGTAATCGATCCGGATTATTAGGGCTAATGAGGACCATAGGTATCACGAAATGCGAGGTCACGGAACTGGTTTTCACGCTCGGCAAGAGGACCTCTATTCTTGTCGGGCGAGGTCGTTTCCCTGCTCAGAGTTTGTAACTTTGGTAACTGCAGCTCCTACTGCCTTCTTGGCAGGTTTCACCGGACAGTCTCGAAGAAAGTGCCCTGAGTTTCCGCAATAGAGGCATAATTGCAACTGTTTTCTCCTTTCCCGCTCCTTTTGTGTTAGAGGACCTTTCAGGCCCCCTATTTGCATGGGTTCCCCGGAGTCTACTCCTTTGGAAGGAGTTGGCGGTTTGGAAAATACTCGAGCATCAAACTTGGAACGATCGGCCTTCCTGTTCTGCAGTCTGTGATCTATTTGAACGACTAAGTCTATATAGTCCGAACAATCTTGTGGGGGATTCACTACTTGGGCTAACACATCTTTGAGCTCTCCACGTAGACCTCTATAAAACAGCGTAATCCTTTTGTCCTCAGGCCATTGAGTTTCCACTATCAGTCTGTTGAAAGACGCAATATAAGCCAAAAGGTCTTGATTACCTTGTCGCAACGAAAGAAGCTCATTGTCCAAGGCCTGCCCCTGTGAATGTCTTGCGAACAGTTTTTCCATACTGAGCTGAAAAGCTTGAAAATCATGGAGGACCGGATCATCTTGATTTACTAGAGGGATCGACCAGTCTGCCGCATTGCCACTAAGGTACGAAAGCACGAAAGCTACTTTAGCTTGATCAGTTGGAAAGGCTGCTGGCCGGCATAAGAAATGCAACCGGCACTGATTGATAAATACTGCAAACCTCTTTGGGTCACCAGAAAATCGTTCGGGCGGAGCCAGAGGTACATTCCCAGGTAGGTTGATCTGCACTGGATTCATAGAGGATGTAGAAGGAAGATTTCCCCCAGATGCGGGTAACGGGGTCTGTCCGGCTTGTGACTGTAGCAATTGTCTAGCGAGATCATCTGTTCGCTCCTTGGAAATAATCAGTTCCCTTCTTAGAGCGTTCGTTTCCTGACGGGCTGCATGCACTTCTGCCCTTAGTTCCCCAAGTAACTGGGCTAGCTGGTCGGTATCCGAGGTTTCCATAGCGCCTGGACGGGAGTTTTGCGGTAGGCTTTGCGTTCTGTAACGCTCACCTGATTCCCGTAGAGGCGCCGGTCTTGACTGGGCGTATACCGTATCTTCAAAGGTGATGTGTAACACACGGCTGGCTCTTTGGGCTGGACCTCTGTGCACTGTATGTCTGACTCGAAGGGTAAGATGTCTGCAGATAGAAAATATGGGATTAATGAACTGGGTTATTGAATGTCTCTCTCTTCTTCCCTTTCTCTTCTCCTGTAGAACCCCAAAGGTTAACGCTCTCACCTTAGGTAAGTGAACGCCGTGCTCTCCATCTGCCTCGGGGCAGGGTGCTGTAACCAGTTTCTTCACTGGATAAGGGGAGCAGGCCTCTTGACTTCAGAGGACTGCTGTCCGTCGTTTACTGCACGAACGGTAAGTTTCGAGTAATTCTAATGTCTTTAAAAGTCTTTAGTAATGATGTCTCTTGTTTTGCAGGGTTCCGGCGATGGCGGATGACGGGCTGAAGTGAGTTGAAGATGGAGCGCGTGTGATGAATAGAAGCGCCTGGAAGCACGTAAGTAAGCGCTTGTTGCCTGCTTCACGATGCGCTCTAACTGTCTTTTTATTTTGCAGGTACAAGTTCGGAGCGGCTGCAGGGTGCCGGAATACCCACTGGGTTAGATGTGGAAAGGAGTAATGGCACGTGAGTATTAAAGTTCCCCAATGTCTTTAAGCGTACCTTGTTTTGTCTTTCAGATGCGGGATGCAGCGCCGAAGGCCTCCGGAGCGTGCAAAGAGTTGGTAAGCTTTCGTCTTTCAGATGCCGGAATGCAGTGCGAAGACCTCCGGAGCGCACGAAGAGTAGGTAAGCCTTTGTCTTTCAGATGCCGGAATGCAGCGCGAGGCGTTGGTGACAGCCGATGGACCAGGTAAGTGAAGCGCTGTCAATGAAGACCGTAATGCTAACCTGTTCTTTCTTGTCTTTATAGGTGTTGCTGAAGACTGGATTCGGGATGGTAAGCCTTTTTCCTTAGGCCCAGGATCAGATGCAGAAGACACGATGAGCGTTCTGCTGCAGAGGATGCAGAATAACGCAAAGCAAGATTCATCCATCGGGTGTGGTTTAAATAGCCTCCTGTAGTGCTTAGGTGTCTCCTTCCACAGCCACGCCTAGGTAAGAAAAGAGTTCCTGCTTTCCAGAAGAGTTCCAGTGTTCTGAACCTAGGGAGTGGCTCCTGCCCCACCCAACAGGAAAAGTAGTTCCAAACAGAAGAGGATCAGAGGCTCAACTGGCAGGCAAGTAAGCAGCATGGTCTGCTGCAGGTAAGTCCACCCAAGCATTATGAGCCCGGCGCTTCAAGCGCTGGGACTGGGCATATTTATGAGCCTGGTGCCACTGGCGCCAGGACTGGGTCCAAAAGGTCCCAATTGGGACTGGTTGGCACTCGGAACCTGGGTTATGGATCTGCTTCCAAGGGAGTTGGGAAAACCCTGACCTTTTGGAAGCAGAGATCATGACACCTGCACTGAACAACCAGCTGGCTGCACCTTTTGATTACCTGCACTTGACCATCCCCCTGCCCCCTTTTGGCACTTCTCCCCATTCCATCCCTGCACTTGCACAATCTGAATAACACAGGGCCTAGTAAGATAGTTGTTTTGTTCACCCTCTGTTCCCCCCCTTGTCTTGTCGCACTTAGAAACACTTGTGTACAGGCGCGTTATCAATGCCATATTATATCATATTGTTTTTAGAGCATGCAGAATAAGGAAGGGGATGTCCCCCATTGAAAGGAAAGATGATGTTGAGAGTAGAGTAGTCATGACATTTTGATGTTGAGTCATTTTTGTTGTAAATAGCTACCATGCTGCACAGAAGTGATTTTTGGGTTTGTGAAGGTTAATAAGAAGTATTTGTGGCATCTAGAAGTGTATAATCTGGAGGTGTATTGTGAGGATAGGGGTGTGTTTTAAATTTGTAAAGCGAGAGGAGAGAAATGTTTTGTTATGTCAAAGGTTGTATTGGGCAAGGTATTTGGTTGGACTGGTTGTGGTTTTTGGTGTTTTTTGGTTGCTGAAGTGTGTGTTATTGGAGTTTGGTGGAATCTGTGTACACGAGGAGTGTGAAGATGTATGCATCATGGGAATTTGATGAAGTGAAGAATGACATGTGAGTCTGTCAAAGACGTCTAGAAAACAACTGGTTGACAATTCGCGATGTGAAATTGTGGATTTAAATTGGCTTGGGGTTGTAAATGTATGTCTGAATTGTTTTGGATTTAACATTGACAAAGGGAGTTAACACAGAGGGAAGGGGCACCAGACACTGCTGGAACAGGGGATGTCATGGTTAGATAGACATCAGCACTATGGTGAGCTCATTGGAGCACATGCGTAAGATATTTCCACAGCACTGGTACAAAATATTGAAATATAGTTTTGAGTGGGTAAGGGACACAGCGGGGCAACTCTTCACACCATGTCCTAGAGAGGGTTCCCATGATCAAGAAATCATAGGGCATATGTATGCCTATCTCACAACAAAATAAAAGAGGCAAAAGTTGAAGAAAAGACAGGGCGTTTTGGAATTGTTTAGGAGAGTGAGCGCCCATTGACAAGGTGGGAAGGGTGAAAGAAAGCCTGACCCAGGCTTCCCCGTCACAGCAGCAAATGCAGTGGTTGCCATGGCACAGTTAGCCCTGCCCATAGCTGGCTCCTTTCCTCTAAAGGCCTTCATGGGTTCTACCAAAAACAATATGCTGCAGACAGACAAAAAGATACAGTAAAAAGTGCTACCACACATGGCAGAAGTATGCAGAGATGGATATATGAGGTGCTGAAAGGGGCAGAGGAGGAGCTTGTCTGTGCAGCAAGGGAGTAGGAGGAAGGGCAGTGATGTGTGACAACACCCCTCTATCAGTGGAGATCAGGGCAGATAATGTTTACATCAAACAGCAAGCCAATTGTTGATTAGAATTTTCCATCACATGAGCAATTCGAAACCAGTTCAAATTGTGAGGCCAGGAAGGAAGAGGAGATGGGGGAAATATGGGCACACAAAGAAGGGGGAGTACTGGATGACACATTGTCGGCAGAGAGACTTAGAAGGTTGACCTGCATCGCTGTAGCCACAACCAAAGGGGGCACAGAGAACTGAGTGCTGAAATTGCAGCTCCCCTTATTGCAGAAAGGCTGAATGGGTACTCAGTATGTACCTTGGCTGAATATGAGCAAACCGCATTTGATGGGTAGTTTGCCATCCCTCACTGAAGTTGCAGGGAAATGCATTTATGCCGTGGAAAAAGAGACAGCACAGATAATTCTGGCAGTGGGCATCATGACGAGTTTGTGAACCACCCTATTGGGGGAACAAGTTAATGACTTATGTTGCAATGTGGGGTCTGAGGGGTTGACAATTAATAGTGATGCTCACAACAGGGCACCATTCAATAACTGCAAGACACATGTATGGCAGGCATTAAGGGAGTTGTACCCAGATTCGACCGACAGGCAGTCTGTTAGGTCACACGATGGGTCCAGCTGAAGAGCCTGCACACTACATTCAAGAGATTAAATAAAAGTGGCCTTTAGAAATATAACACACAAGGGACACTAACATACCCGTTTTTTACCACATCCTATTTCAAAGGCCTCCCAGCAGAAGTACAGGCTGAATTAGGGAAGGTAGAAACAAGGGGTGGTTTGTCCCACAAGGAGAACACGTGGAGGGTTACAAAGAGGAAGGGTATTGGATATGGAGGAGCAAGACAGCAATACAGAGGGCTGTGTTGGGCTTATGGAGGAGTAGGTGACTTCGCGAGGAAATGTTGGTGCAGAAATCAAGCACAGTATGGCCCTGATGGTAACCCGTACTACCACAACATGCCTTGCTAATCACAGACACAGCTGCAAACTCAGCTCATAAAATACACGTTTCCTGAGAACATTCCGAGTATACGGCTGCAGCAAGCACTAAGCACACATTTTCTCAGACCATCCAGAATATGCCACCACAGCAACCCCCAGTTGCCCTGAGTTCCCAGAATACACCAGTGATTCCCCAGCAACAGCCCCCACCAGTGCCAACCACACAAGCAGTTCCACAGTCGCAGTCACCATTCGTCCTGCCCACTGGCAGTGCCCCACAACAATATCAGACACCAAATCCTCTTCAGGCACAAGCACAGGCACAAAGCGAGGTACAAACACCAGCACAGCAACCAATCAGCAATGGGGCACCAACTTGTTACTCCAGGGCACAGGGCCACACTTTGCAGGAGCAGTGGTATTGTGGCAGTTCTTTCCTACCTTTTGGAACAAACGTAAATTCACAATTGGATAGCCCACAGAAGGCTCTGGCATGCCCAGTCCTAGCAGTAACTGCAGACCGGGAGAGGAACTACAGGTGGCAGAGAGCATAGGCGGCAAAACGTTCTCATTTTTTAATCACATGCAGGGAATCTTTGGGGCTGTTGTAACGGTTCCTTTTACACAAGATCTACCCCTTACAATTGGCGATCAGGAAATAGTTGCATCCCTATTGTACTACAAAGATACACGTATTTATATATTGGGCAGAGATATTATGAGCAAATTGAACATGCTAATGTCATTCACTGACAAAGGTATAGTATGTTACACGCCTGGGTTGTACTACAACAGAGCACACGCAGTACTACAAACACTCTGCGCCATCAGTGCACAGCAAGGGATTCTAATATACCCCCGGTTATTCCTCCATGGGCAGCAGGTGCTGTTAGGATGGATACCTAGGATAAGAAGCCACACCTTCTAATTGCCCACATAATTTTTGTTTAGACGATCAGTGCACAATGAAGTGGCGCCAGGGACTGTCATCACCATACACCTGGATGTGGTGATATCACAGAAAGCTAATCTTACAGGGGGTAGATGAAGACAGTATTGAATGGCACACTGTCCTGTCTATTGACCCCACCCAGCGCTTGACTGACTTGACCTATGAACAACTTTTTCATGGCGACCAGGACATAGGAGAGAGGGTGTCTGAGATTAGCATACCATGTCACTTGCACGTACAGCATAGGGAGGTTCCACAACTGGCTTGTGAGGGAAATGCCAATCCATCTGTAGGAAGATTAACAGAAGGTACCTGCAGATATTTAGACCAGCAGGCCCCGTGATGTAGGGCATTTGGAGAGGATAGGGCAGTACGCATCAAACTGAAGCAATGGCCCATGTCTCCCCAGGTCAAGCAGTACCCCTTGTTCGGGGAGGTGTATGAGTGGATATATGATACCACTGTAGCATTGTGGCAACAGCACATAACACACTATTCAGATGTTCTGTTTTTCATGGCTGTCTACTGTGAGAAACCTGAGGGTGTCTCACTGTCCGAACCCTGGGGATCTCTTTCTCACTGGCCAGGGCATGGTCATCGTCTTTGGATCCAGACCATGGGTATGGACAAATACCAGAGGATCACATGGGTGAGGGGTCCTCAGGGAGTGGGGGTGAGACATCTGATGGAAAGACACAGTACTCCCCCCTTTCTGACACTTCTTCCACCTTTATAGGTTATTCTGAATCCTGTCCCATTGCCCCCTTCCCAATTCCAGCAAGTACCAATTCAGAAAGGAGGTGTGGGAGAACCGCAAGAAAGAAATGACATATGTTACCCTGTGTACTATAAAAACAGGATTATCCCCTTTTTTCCAAAAACAATTTTCTGGACTTAGCTAACATCATTAGTGAACACTACAATTCCCATCATTCTTCCACTCTGTTCTTTTAAAAAATCACTGGAATGAAGAAAAGGAGGGTCGGAGCTATTAAGATTGTCCATACGAACCAAAATACCATGGAATCCTATGGGCAGTCCTTTTTTCCCCACTAATGAGGACAAGCAGAATCAGGCATTCCTTTTCAACCACTCACACCTGATTTCTATTCAACTTCCCCACATGGATAAAAGGCAGAGCAGGAAAACTCACTTTGAGCGAGCTGGGGATGCTGGAAGGGGTCAGGAAGCCAGAGAGAGCACTACAGAGCTGAGAGGAACCTGAAAGGCCTGGAGGAGGATGGACCACCTAGATAAGGGGCCTGACTGTGCAGGGGAGGCTGCAGTCTGGAGTGCAAGCTGTGCCTCCCGGAAGCCTAAACCAGGAGCAGCTGGGTTTGCCTGGTGGCACCCACAACAGAACTCCTCCCCTGGGCAAAACAGTAGAGCCAAGGCCTCTGGGGGGCAGGTGGCAAGACCCTGATCCCAGGTAAACTTCCCAAGTGCTCCTGCTGCTCCTGAAACCATGAGAATGCCATTTTGGGGAGCTACCGAAATGGGAACAAAATAGAAAAAGAGAATTATGGTACTGGAAGTCCAACAAAACTTTTCCAGTTTTTGTATAAACTGAAAAAGGGTCCGAGCCCAGCAGAGGAGACCCTTTGTGAACTTTGAGAGGGGTCCAAGAGAAACTAATGCTGTGTGTTCGAGATACCCAGAGCCCTCCTGCATGACTGGATGAGTCACAAATGGAAAGCAGCTGGTGTGATATCATCCTTGACTCCTGGACCAAGATAAAGCCAAATCTCTAACACATCCAGTGAGTCGGAGGCAACATTCACAAAACTGGTCTGTGAATGAAATGACTGAAGGTCGAGCAGCAATAACGGATGGATAGAAAAACAAGTGTAAAAGCATTGAGCTTGGCAGAGGGAGACTAATTAAACATTGTGTTAAAGAGGATCTGAGCCCAGCTGAGGGGGATCCGGGGTGAACCATGAATCACTCGAGAAATTGGCTGCATGAATTTCCTACTAGCATTGTGTTAAGTGGATATGAGCCCGATCGAGGGGGATCCGAGGTGAATAGTGAATTGCCTGAGAAATTGAGTACTTGGGAAATCCTAATAGGAAAATAACTTATTGTTTGTTTGTCACATCAGACCCTGTGAAAGATGAAACTTTGAAAGGCAAAGAGACTTGGGCACGGAAGGCCCTGATGCTAATGATTGAACTGTATCCTCATGCTAGAGAAACTAGAGACTGTGGAAAGCTCAAGTGACCGCCTTGTTCCATGTTGAGAAAGTGGGGAAGGGAGGACAATGGTCTGAACATCCTGACATATCATCTATCTGTATTTAGATGTAAGGATTGGAAATAGGTTTAATAGTGTAGGCCCTTATATTTTGACAAGACACCTCTAGGACTGCATTATTATTATTTGATGATCACAGCTTGCTCCCATCTGTAGATTTAGGATTAGAAAGGTGTTTTTCAAATCCTTTTTGAAGTTCAATAAACACCTTTGAACTGTGGTCACTTGTGTTTGTCTTAATGTTGATACCATGCCTTCCTTATAGTACCCTGTGAAAAACGCAGAAGTTGGAAAGCAATATTGCCAGAAAGAGGTAGATTACTAAGGGCAAATATTGTCATCAGAGAGGAGGATATTGACACCTTAAAGGGCAGCAGCAGTGCGGAATACACCCCAGCCAAACAGAGTAAAAAAAATGCACCCGTTCCTGGGCTTTTGCAATTACATCCGGTCCTAGTTATTCAACATCTCTAGTTACACTAAACCATTACTGTAGGGGCTCAAGGCAGCACAGAAGGTGAAGGTCCCCATCACCTGGACAGCAGAAATGCTAAATTCCTTTAAGGTTCTAAAAGATGTACTAACACATGCACCAGTGCTAGAAATCCCAGATTATAACAAAGATTTTTTTTTTGTTCTCCCATTCTAATGGAAAGTGATGATGGGTACCCTCACTCAGAAAAAGCTTCAAGGGCACATGCCCTAGGGTTATTAAAATTATATTTTAAAAGAAGTGATGCAGAGGCATTTTCCATGCAAGAAGGTGTTCACAGCAGGAGCTTTTCCAATTGAAAAATCATCTTCCATAACACTAGGTTGTCAAGTGACACTCTATGCAGAACATGCAGTATTTGAAATTCTGGAAAAATCCAAGTCTGCCCTCACTATGAACGAGTGTCAGGGTGCGAGGTTAAACTTTTGAATCCAGCAATTCACCTTGTGAGATACCACATAGTCAACCCTGCGACTTTCATCACTGAACCAGTACAGGAGGGTGATGATGTTTATGATTGCATAATGTACGAAGAGGGACCAGCGGGTCAGCATACAGTGAGGCAAGAAGCATTAGAGAAGGGGTAGATTTTCTTCATTGATGGTTCATCAACGATTGAATAGCACATACGTTGTCACCACACTGGGTGCAGTGGTGCGCTTTTATTGGGTGGATTTTGTGCTGCAAGCACAAATGAGATTACCATCACATTATTCAGCACAAGCAGCTGAATGAGTAGCATTGATATCAGCAGTAGAGATGTGCTAGGGCTCTGTGACACTGCCAACTCTGATTCATTTCTATTACCTCCATAGTGCATTCTGAATTGTCTAGATGGAAGAGGAGGGGTTGCCAGAAAAGTGACGTGGCCCCAGTGCAGCATGCACTCTTTCTATCACGATTGATAAAAGTGTTGCGGTTAACATCAATTCTAGCAGCAGCCAAGCATTCTGCGCACAGGGGAGGTACAGACATTTTGTCACGTGGCAATGAGACAGCACCCCTGGTGCCATATGTTACAGATCAGCCATCCATATTCACATGCATGACACAGCAGCACGTACAGTTAGCAGACTGCTATAATGATCTACCAATCATGCAGATAACAGAGTTGCAGGGCAGAGCCTAAACACAGGGACAGGAATTATGGAAAAAGAGTGGGTGTTCCTTCTCCTCCACCGATTTCATTTGGTGTCAGAATATTTCATGGAAGCTAGTGATACATGTAGTTTTACTAAAGGTGGCTCTTGAACAGCTGCACCACCCAGCACACACATCGAAAGAAAGCATTGCAGCTGATCTCCAGGCAAAATGTAGCAGAAATTATTTCCAAATGTGTAACATGTCAGCTGTTTACAGCAGGGCATTCACTGCACACTATTAAAGCAAGCTTACCTCGTCCTTCAGGGCATTTCCACCATTTACTTGTTTGTTTGTTTGTTTATTCATTTGTTATGCGCACCAATCCCATAGGTAAGAGGGCGCAGCAAGTATGAAGATGCAAAGCTTACATAGTTACAAAATATACACCAGGTACAGATCTTACATGAATACAGAGAATACAGAATGTACACATATATACAAAAATAAAATAGCCTAGGTAGTTGTAAAGGTAGGCGTGCGCCGTGAGCAGCGATACACAGTGCAGAGTCAAAGCTTCCAAAAAAACTGGGGCTTGCAGATAGACAGGGTTAGTGGGCATGTCATGCAGGGTTGGAAGCTAGGGGTCTGTGGTGATAATGTGTTTTATAACATTTTTTCTGAAGAGTAGGAAAGGTTGGTCAGCTCTTCGGTCTTGAGGCAGAAAGTTCCAACGTTTAGCAGCCTGTACAGGGAAGCTATTACCACCAATAGTGGTAAGCTTGTATTTAGGAATGGTCAGGCAGTTGGAATTACCAGCTCTGGTTAGTCTATACAAGGTTCTTCTCTGCAGTTTGTCTGTGAGGTAGCTGGGTGCAGCATTATTAAGAACTTTATGAGTCAAATATAGCGTCTTTAGCTGGATTTTGTTGGCCGTGCTAGCCATTTGTGGTGGCGTCTAATGGGGGAGATATGGGTTCTTTTATTTATGCCTAAGGCTGCTCTTAAAGCGTTATTTTGGCCAGGATCAAGCAGCTGTCATCAGAAAGGAATGGCTTACCAGCTCTGAGTAGCTTACACGTGTATGCCGTAGATGAGTTCAGACATTTAATCTGTTTTTCAAAGGACAATGTGGAGTCCAAGTAGAAGCCAAGGGTTTTTACCTCCTTGGAGACTTTAATGGAATTCCCATCAATGTTGAATGAAGAAAATTCCTGGCCTAATTTTTTAATGTTGGCCTGTGAGCCCAAAATTAACAACTCGGTCTTATCATCGTTCAAACATAAGCCATGAGTGGCCATCCATGCTTGGATGATAAGATAAACTTTGTTCACCAACTCCGTGTCCTTACTGTGATCCCCAGAAAGCGGGAGGAGAATCTGGATATCATCTGCGTAGTTGGTGTAGGTAATACCCAGATGGTCCAGATCATCAAACAGGGGTTTGGTGAAAATGTTGTAGAGAGTTGGTGAGGCACAGGATCCTTGAGGAACACCGCACCGGATAGGGTATGAGTCTGCTGCTGCTGAGGGAGGGAAGGCTCTCATGGTTCTCTTGCTCAGAAAAGATTCTATCCATTTGATGGCATCTGGGGAGAAGTGGGCCGCAGAGTCAAGGTGTCAGCAGAGGACCTTGTGGTTGACCAGGTTAAATGCAGCTGAGAGATCAAGTAGGAGCAGAAGTACTGTTTTCCCTTTGTCTCTCAGTTCATCTATTTGGGACTTTAGATGTATTAAGTCTGTTTCCGTTCCATGTAGAGGGCGGAAGCCGGATTGTCTGTTACCTAGGAGTTTATGCAATTCGAGGTGTTTTGAATTTGGTTGTATGCGGTTTATTCTAATATTTTGAGTAAGAATGGGACTGTGGTAATAGGTCGGTAATTGGTAGGGATGAGGGGGTCTAGGGCCTGTTTCTTAAGGAGGGGGAGCACCCAAGACTGTTTCAGGTTGGCAGGGATGGAGCCTGTGGCAAAGGAAGCATTAATCAATTTAGTGATGAATGGGGCTAATTCTCTGGCAGCATCTTTTATTAGTTGAGCAGGGCAGATGTCACCTTTTTAGTTGGAGGGCTTCAGTGACAGGATGATTTTTTCTACCTCCAGAGTGGACATTTTGGAGAAATTGAAAGTATTATTGTGTGCCAGTGGTGGAACACTAGGCGTTGGGATATTAAGTGGGTGCTGTAGATTCAAGGCTTCTTTTTTTTTGCTGAATTTTGTTTTGGAGCATGTCAATTTTATTGGCTAATGTGTGTTGGATATCTGTACACCAAGGTTTATCTTTGGTGCAGATATCACGTGTAGCTATTGGGGACTCAAGTTCTTTAAGAATGGGAAAGAGTTCTTTCATACTAGAATTAGATCTGGCAATACGCTCATCGTAAGAGTTGTGTTTGGCCTGGCAAACTTCCTTCTTATAGTGTGAGGAAAGTGAGGTTAGTTTGGCTTTGTTCTCACTAGATTGGCAGAGTCTCCACTTAGTTTCACTTTCCCTTTTTAATGTACGAAGGTCTTTAAGTTGTGGTATAAACAATTTGTTTAAATGGGCCATTGGTTTGCTAGGTCTAAGTTTGAGAGGGGCAATACTGTCCATAGTGGTGAGCATAATGTTGTTGAATTTGTGAACTAGGCTGCTAGGATCAAGATTTGCTAGCAATGCATTAAGAGTGGGAAGGATGGCCGGGATACTTTTCTCTGCTGTGATGCTTTTATTATTTCTCGTTAGACAAGGAGGAGCTATTGGGAGAGCCAAGGGGGTTGGTTTTATGGTAGATAGGTGGAAGGACACCAGTGAGTGGTCAGTCCAGGAGAGCGGCAGGATAGATGAGCTAGTCGCTGTACAGTTGTAATCTGCTATCCAATCCAATATTCTTCCTTTTAGGTGAGTATGTTTATTAACTTTTTGAGAAATACCTAGTGTGTTAACTGTGTTCACTAAATCTGTGGCATTTTTATCCATTTGGTCATTAAAGCCTAGGTTGAAATCACCTAATAAGAGTAGTTGCGATGAGGGTTTGAGGTTGTTAGTAAGTATGTTATGCAGATCCTCCTTGAATGTGCCAAGTGGATCAGCCGGTCTATAAATTAGGTGAATAGTGAGTGTTTGTGAGTTATTTATTTGGAGTTTGGCCGAGAGAGCTTCACATGATTGTGACAGATGGAAGGGTGCTAGTCTTAGGCCGAGACACGTTTTAGAGATAATGGCAATGCCGCCTCCCCTGGTGCTATCGCAGTCTTGTCTAATTATAGTATAGCCGTCAGGGATAGCTAGCATGAGTGAAGGTCTTGCTGCGTTATGGAGACATGTTTCCGTAATTGCAAGGAAGTCCAGATTGCCTTCTGTGATTAGGTCTGCAATGTCAGTGGCATAGGCGATGAGCAATCTTGCATAGAGAAGTGCTCCTTTGAAGGGGGGCTTCAGTGGCTATATTGACTAGGGTAGATTTGTCTAAGTTATTATTGCATGAGTTGCGCTTTTGATTAATGGTCTGGTGGCCATTTGCGTTCGAGGTGGACAGTGGTGGTGACAAGTTAGAACGACAAGGTGTCAGAGTAAACTTATTGTTAGTTCTAATGTTGCTGGTCGGAAGGGATCTTCTTATGGGTTTGTGTAGTTTGGATAATCTGGCGCAGAGTCTGGTGTTTCTGTTGGTTATGGCACAAGGTAGTGAAGCATATGTTACTATCACAGGGACCCTATTATGTATAGGTTGGCTCATGGTAACAGTGTTCATTGCTGTGTTTGTTGCGGAGGGCAGGCTAGGGTCTAAGATATGTGCTAGCGGGTACTGTGCATTGTTTGCTTGACATCTAGGGTCAGCGTACATGGTAGCAGTAGCAATAGCAGTCATTGTACAAAATAGTAATGCTAGGGTTATCATCTTTCCGGTTGCAATGTCAAGGAATATGGCCTAACACATGAGGCAGTTTTAAATAGACATTTGCAGATTGGGTGGATTCAACTTTGGGCTGGGTATTTGCAAATAGACAGATTCACTTAACTAAGAATCCACAGAGGTGGGCAGATTCAGCTTTGGCTAGAAGTACGCAAGATGCAATGGTGTTCTTAAAGGTAAGCAGATTAAACACTCTATAATGCAGTGGACTAATTTCAATCAACAGAAGAGAAGATATAGTGCAGCATGGTAGTACAGTGCAACGTGAGGGAAGACTAATGAATCAGGTAGTAAATTGTGTTCTAGTATAAAAGAGTGGTCGCAACAATTACATACATTGTGAGGATACTCACTGACATGGCATAATTCGCATACAAGAGACAAAACCGGACTTCATAGGGGACAAAAACTTGCTGATGCTAGTCCATCAATGTCTCAGACGCTGGCCACAAGAGGGGTAGTTTCAGGTCTTTGCTGGAAAGGCATTGTGATTGTGATTAATGAAGCTTGGTTCGGATTCCCAACCGCGTGGGTGCTTTAGACGCTATTCCGGTGGCTTGGAAGATACAGAGCTAAGGGAGTGGGCCACGCCACGCTCCCATTCGCGAACAGGCGCAGAACAGCCCTTGTCGCTGCGGGCCTTTGCGGCGTAGGGCCGGCTTCCGCCTGCCGGTGGGGGGTGTGGGCAAAGAGTACTGGCATTGCTTAGCAACGAGAAGCCAGCCTCCTTTTCACGCCGTGGGTGGCGGCCATCTTGGAAGCAGGCATGTCGAGGACACAGTTCCTCTGCAGATACAGGTGCCGGGATTCCTCGTGTTGGGGATATGGGTGAGCAGGGTACAGGCTCACCTTAGTGCGTGCCGGATGAAATAGATGATGGAGGATCAGTCTGAACACATTAGAAGTAGTGCTGAGGTTGAATCAGCTTGATGCGTGTCAGCTGTGATCGATCAGCTGTGCATGATTTGGGGCTGGTCGCTGACTCTCTCTCCATCGTCGCGCATCTGTGCTGCTGACTAGGTGATATGCTCTGTCAAGGAGGGGGATCCTGCCCACTCCGGGTTCCGATGCAGAGTGAGGCTGAAGGGCGCAGAACAGGCCTTGTCGCTGCGGGCCTTTGTGGTATAGTGCCAGCTTCCGCCAGCCGGTGGGGGGTTGTGGGCAAAGAGTACTGGCATTGCTTAGCAACAAGAAGCCAGCCTCCTTTTCACGCTGTGGGTGGTGGCCATCTTGGAAGCAGGCATATCAAGGACACCGTTCCTCTGCTGATACGAGTGCCGGGATTCCTCGTGTTGGGGATATGGGTGAGCAGGGTGCAGGTTCACCTTAGTGCATGCTGGATGAAATAGATGTTGGAGGATTAGGCTGAGCACATTAGAAGTAGTGCTGAGGTTGAATCAGCTTGATTTGCATATTGCTTACAATGATATGTAAAGTGGGTGTGCCAACTATCGCTATGCAATATTTTTGGCTGGTTCATTCTCCCATTGGCTTGAGGCAGGAAGGTGTGTCCACTGTGATGCTCAATCTGCAAATAATTCCTCATGTGCTAGGTTTTCCTACAGTGGGGAGTGTGCGAAGTATTAAGGTCTGACAATGTCCCATACTTCTCCAATGAGCTCTTTAAGGAACAAACTACACTATTAGGCATAAAGACAAGCTTTGTTCCATTTATTAACCTCAAGCCAACAGTCGAGTGAAATACCTCAATGGCCTGCTTAAGGAGTGCCTTGCAAAGTAATGTGAAACACTTTGTAAGAGCTAGCTCCACTGCTTGCTACTTGCTCTCTTTGGTCTGCACAGTCAGCCGGGGCCTGATCATCATCTCTCAAGATGCTAACACCTCATGCCCTTGCTTGAAATGCTTGCCCTATCTCTGATGACCACAGTTCCACTGACATATCGAGAGACGAGTTTAGGGGCTACCTTAGGGAGATTACTCAATCTCGATCTCTCAGATTTGTCATCCCTACAGACCGGGCCCCGACAACACCAGCTGGCACCATCATCGCCTGAGGCATCAACAGAGCAAGCGTAGCAGGACTTCCTGCCCCTACTGCAACTTAACTTGGGGAACAAAGGGTTGATCAGGAACTTTAACACAAAAAGCTGGATCAAAGCTTGTTTTGTCTGGCCCGTACACCGTCACATTGGTGACCACCACCTCAGTAAAAGTAGAGGGAAACAACAATAGGTCTACCTCTCCGATGTCTGCCTGTGCAAAAGCAGTGCCCCTCCCTGTAGGAGAAAAAGTTGAGGGTGACAAAAGAGAAGTTCTGACCGATTAGTGATTTTTGTCTTTTCAGGGGATAGAACTGTCTTTCTAGTGGGGGCAACATAAGGGAGAGGAATGTTGACAACAGTGATGTATAGCATTGGATTTCTTTTTCTTTTGTCTCTCCTCATTTCAAGTGACTGGCCTGGTGTTTTTGTGTATAACAAGGGGAGAGTTATTATACCCTCCTGCAATTGATAATAAGGGGCCAAATGTTAATGCACCGGCAACAACTTTCCACACCATGGCATGAGCTAAGAGAGATGTATCACACTCTGATTTGTTTTTGGGCCAAGCACCGGCCAACCTCACACCGACTCTGGCAATATGTGGTACGGCCATATGGCAATACTGTGGAGAGGTGCAGGAACAAAAGGCACAATGTCTACTTCATATGGTGCAGTATGAAGTTACAGATGTTTTTAAGGACCAAACGGTCACTGTGCAGTGGGTGGAGGAAGAGGAGGTAGTGCATGATGACAACAACATAAAGATGATGATAGAGGACCCCGACACAAGGGACATTGTGTTGCATTTCAAGAGGGAGGGACCAGAATTAGGGGATGTCAAATTCAAACACATGACACGCACACGTGCCTCAACAAGGCAGGGCCTTCCATACCTTGGTATAGGACACATCCATTGATGCACATTGAAGGGACAGTTTTCTTCATAGATGAGTGGGTGGATGGGATAATGAGGTACAGGGCAAGGGTTTGGTGGGATTTCGGCCTGAGGTGGAAATTGCCATGAACACATCCTCTTTGAAAACAAGGGAGGAAAATGCATATGCCCTCACTTGGATAACAAATAAAAAGCATATGTAACAATAGAACCACTCACACTTCCTTCTTTGTGTTTCAGAGCATGACACTCCATTTACATAGCAGAGAATGAGGATTACACCAAGAGGATGGATTGAGCTACCCAGTATGCGAGATGGGAACTCTACCACTATGGACATTTGGTGGGCTTGTGAGCCCAGCTCCTATCTACAGTTATCTAAAGTTGCCACCACGTTGGGCTGGCTCATGCTCCCTCATTGCACTAGACACTCCAGACTTAGTAGTGCCTCATTCAGATGTTGCCCCTCTAACTATCCACATTGTTGCCAAACCTTCTACCAACACACATGCCTTTAACGAAAATGTGTTTGCGAAAATGTGTGTACTAATGGTTTGCCTATTCATAATTATTTTGGACACACGGGACCTACGCATACCATCGAAAGACTGTGAAATGCGATGTAAACACACTCACATGCTAGGCAACTTTTCTCCAACATTGGGAATGATAGCTCTGCTGGTGCTAGCATTGTACAGGAAGATGGAATATCTTACAATGGAAGTAGAAGAAGGAGTAGGAGGGAGAATAATTATACAGCTCTAAAATCATCAAAATTGTTGCATGAAATACCAAGAAAGTTTAGATTATTTTTGTTGAACCGCTACCTTTTTTGCATTTCTTTTAGCACCACATTTTCAGGTAGATGTGAATGCCAAATGGCTCCAGATCACCATGTGGGAGCTTTCAAAGCTAATGCAACAGAGAAGGGTTTGAACACAATACAAGAGGAGCTTAGAGCAGTGAGATTGATGACCCTGCAAAACAGGTACATCTTGGACCTGTTAACAGCTATGTAAGGGGGGGGGTTTGCACAAAGATTGGTGCAAGCTGCTGCACCCAAGCACCAGCTAATGATTAACAAAATGTGCATTTAAAATCAGCTTTAAATGCTTTGCATAAGTTGCACACAAAGGTGGAAGAAGAATCTAGCAGAGTCATCAAGGAAGATTGGTATGATGCCATTTGTTCATGGCTACCCATGTGGTTGGCTCAGATCCTGATGGTATTGGTCCCTGTCCTTGTGGTGGTGCTCATCATTTTTTGTGCGAGGCAAGTAGCACTGGGTTGTGGTTCAAAGGCGGGAAGAAGCTGGGGAAGAGAGTAGTGGGTACATTTGAGAGAGGAAGGGGAAGGATGTTTAATTTGGGAGTGAGAAAGGAAGATGAGAATGGGGAAAAGGATTGCTAGGCTAGTGGGGTTAGAAAAATGGCTGAAAGTGCTGATGTACTATTTATAGAACCACCGGACACAGAAAATTGTGAAACACAATGGGTGAGTTGCATTGGTGGGATGACTACGTTATTTTCCCAGTGTCCCTAGAGGAATGTGTGGATGTGGGTGAAAAAGAAGGATGAAAAAGGAGGGCCGGGGGAGGAGTTGTTTTTTACTGACATAACAAAAGGGGGGAGTGTTCAGAAGCAGGTGCACTGCCCCCCACAAGAGCATAGCTACAGTCTGAGGACAATCATCTAATAGGGCATCGGGACCTCGGCAGTGTCGTAATGACCCAGGGCTTATAAGTTTAGGCTAACAGTCAAGAGAAGCTAATATAGCACACAGTACATTTTTGCTCTTCCCATAACACAGACAGTGTTTGTATTATACATTTGCTTTTGCCATCATTGTGGCACATAACATTGCATTGCTTGCATGCACTGCGCTTTAGAGGGGGAAACATGTCATTTTTCATGTAGCACATTGCCCCACATCTGAGCATAACCCAGAGCACACTGCATCCACTTTTTTTTCACCCCTTGGCTGCAAAACCTGATTGCAGAAAATACATGGTGCATGGTGACACATTCCCACATGCATCATACTTCATAGAAAACACACAACATCACATTGTGTGACACACTTGTCCACAGCCCAGGTCATGACACCACATTTTCGAGTTAAATGACAGCTGGAGAGAAGCTGCACAGCACACACACACACACACATACACAGAGCACCACGTTATATTTTCTCACATAACGGGCATGTGCACCTTTTGCTGTTGGTAGTTTTAGAACACATAGTGTGAAACACAAGACACAACACTATTGTGTCTTGTGCCTCCTGGAATGCTAGGTGCTATGCGCAAGACCTCCAGCATTTAGAATAGGTCTCATTTTGAGGTGCTAAGCTGCTTTAATAGTGTATTAAGCCATAGTTGTTAGCTGAGAGCACTTGATAGAATTTTGTTTTGTCCTGCGAACAGGCTGGAAACTGAAGGGCAGGTTGCAAGTAGTGTGAGTAGTCTTTATTGCATGGGAAGCACTTCTCAAAGGTCAAATGCCTGGACCCAGACAACAAGTACTGCCTCATCAGATTGGGAAAAAATGAATTATATTTGTGAATGTGGCAGCAAGGGTTCTCTGACAGCCACAATATGAAATGGGCTGAACAATATGGAGGAATTCACCAAAATCATGGCCCAGGGGCAATGTTCAGCAGTGGACTGGTCCCATTTTTTCTTGAAGGCCATTCATTGCAGGAAGGGTTCTAGGATGCAGTGTACCAGGACTGGCAACTTGTAACAAGATAATGTGATGAATCTGATGGTGTCATCACTTCTTTCCTGGCGGTGACCTTTGCCCATGTGGCCAGGGAACTGCAGCCGCTGTCTGATCCTGACCCTTTGGGTAGCTATATGAGTGCGGACACATTGGAGGAAGGTTGCCCCTGGCAGAGGGTCATGATAACATTGGATGAAACATGGTATCCCCTTTTTCTTTTGAGAATGCTCCCATCATTGCTCATGCATTGATGGCATATTGTCATACCTCCATCACCCACCTAGCAAGGATTCTGAAAACACCTTACCAAACTCTACATTTAAGTCATCAAGAACTAACTTGCCTTTTAAAATTACTGAGAACACTTTTTCAGACTTTGCATATTCATCAAGAACGGTCTTGCCATTTAATATCATTGAGCACACTTTTCCAGACTTTGAATATATAAGTTATGAGAAACAGACTACTATTACCATAAGTACCTGTTTGTAAGTGTATACAGTACACCTATAAGATTAGACCTGGCAGAAAAGCACATGAAGCAGATTCAAGGCATAACATAGCAGAATACATCTAAGAAATGTTCACTTTTGTAAATGTGCAGTGTACAAATTAGAAAAGCCCTGGCAGAAGATTATACCAGGCAGCTCCAAGACAGAACAGAATAAACCTAAGAAACAATCAGGTCTGCGAGTTTCCACAGAACACACATGAGAAAAGCCCTGATAGGAGCCTATACCAGGTAGATTGAGAGGTGCTAGATTACATATAAATTAATCTCTGGCAGGAGAATACACTAGGTGAATGTAAATTATGAATGTGTGCAAATAAGAAAAGCACTGGCAGGAAAGTATACCAGACAAATGCAAGTTTGAAGAATACATTTATAAGAATTGAGATTATACCAGGCATATGCAAGAGTGTTCATATAAGAAAAGCCCTGGCAGGAGAGTGTAACAGGCAGCCATCACCATGCGTATAAATGCCGGCCCGCACCCAAACCTCTCAAGGGTAAGTTGCAGGTATCCCCAGTGCCTGCTGTCAAAAGCCTTGGAGGCATCTAATGCTAACACAGAGAACCTCTGCCTAGTCCTCTGCCCCCATTCTATTGTATCTATGGCCCTGCGTATGTTGTCATATGTATGCCGCCCTTTTACAAACCTGCCTGGTCCGGGTGTATTATTTTTGGGAAGATTCTTGCTAGTCTACGGGCCAATACAGTGGAGTAGATTTTTGCATCCCCGTTCAATAGTGAGATGAGGCGATAACTGGCACAATCTAAGGGGTCCCTATCCGGCTTTAGCAGGAGGACCGTGGTTGCTGGGCCCATATCCCCTGAAATTCACCTGAGTCCCTGATAAAATTGAATACGTTTGTTAGAGGGCCTACCAAGATCGGTCTGAACGTACTATAGTATGCGTTAATTAACCCGTCCAGGCCTGGAGATTTATGACCCTTTAATGCCCCTATAGCCTCCCCACTTCTTCCTCGGATATGGGTTCTTCCAGCATTTATCTGTCCGTCTCGCTGAGTTGTGGCAGGGTTATCCGGTCCAAGAAGGCCACCTGTGCTTCCTTTTCTCGATTCTCCCCCTTTAGGATGTCAGTATAGTAGGAAAGCATAACCCCTTCTAGTTCCTTCTCTCCCCTCACCAGGATTGGACTCATAGGGTCTATTCATCGTTCCAGCTAAAGAAAAACTTGATTCCGGATGTTTTAACCCGAGTGCATATGGATTCACATGTTACGAATATTCCCCGTCATCAGGCTGGGAATCCTCTGTAAAAATAAAGCAGTGTAGCTTTAAGCTAAAGCTGCATTGTCGCTTGAATAGCTCATTGCTGTCAATTTGGGTCATACTGCCCCATCCAATGATATTTATCATACTTAGTTTCACCCCTACTGGCCATCTTTGATTTTTACCACAAGTTTTTGTGTTGGGATTCCACGAGTTTGCTCCTCAACTTTCTCTAATATTTTGCAGATTTTTTATAGTTTTGTCTTCCAATTTGTCTTCAATCCTTCACCGTTGTGCCTTGTCAGCAGCTGGGAACTGTTGCCAGTCTCAATTCCACAGTTGGTTTGATTGCTACATCATGTGAGGCCGCAAACCGAGTTTTGGGCTTAGTAAACATGCCATGTCAGAGGCCGAGAAGAAGAGCCTCTTCAAGGCCTGTTCCAGATGTGGTCAGAAGAATAACTTCATCAAGGACCGCCATCAAAAGTGCATTTGCTGCCTGCACCCAGACCTCGATGTGGAGGGATGCCCTATTTGCCAGTCTTTCTCCTCTAAGATGAGGAAGGAACACCATTGGAGACTAGTCACATGGCTGGATGAAGGCAAGGCCTCTGATTCAGCTGCTGTGCGCAATCATGCCTCTGCCAGGGTGCGTAGGCCCAAAGATCGCACTTCCTTTGGCAATAAGTTGAGATCCTGTGAATATGCTATCAAGGGGAAGGCACCTAAAAAGACAAAGCCATCTCATGCTACAACTTCTTTGTTGAAGAGAACCGCAGATGCAGTGTCTCAGTCAGCTGGATCAGTGATGGGCACAAAGGGATCCCAGTCTTCGGAGGGCCAGACTTTGTTCAATTAGTAACTGTCAACCCTGTCGGTGAAACATTGATCATCGCTATTGGCAGCATCATCGTCGATGACCCCGACTCCTTCCTTGTGGATGACACTAAGACCATTGTCAAAATTGTCATCATTGTTGACAAATACTCTGTCGACAACATCGTCGACGACAATGTCCATCAAGCCGGCAGCACCGGTTTTTGTCACATCTACAGGCTTGTGCAGCCACCATCTCGACGGTCATAATGACTATCTCAAGGGTAGCATTGCCTGGAAAGCCTCTGTCAGTCCTGGTCAGGTCTGTTTCATCCGTACTACCTTCTCTGGGTGCGCCTGTGCTAGGCACCTTCCTGAGACGATCCAGCATAGAGAGGGAGACTCCTCCAGATCTCTCTTTTCTAAAAATAAAAAAGCCCACAAGGTCCCCTCCTCTGCCACCACATTCCCTGTGAAGCCTCCCAGCATCTTGTCTCCAGCCTCTGCATCTGCTCCTGCCATCCTGTCAGAGGAGGAAGAAATCTTTGAAGACATTGGCTCACACCCTATGGAGTGTGGTGTTGGACTGCTTCCACAGCCTGCCCTGCATGCTGCAGAGCTGCTGCAGCCTGCTCACTCTACGATCCCCTGGCATCATGTGCCAATCTTGATGCCTCAGGCTCCAAGAGATCAAATGGCAAGATATCTTTTTAGACATGTTGTCAACTCTACACACTGTTATCTCAGATATTCAGCAGCAACTACCACCTGTGACCCCTCTGGTTCCAGGCCCAGTTCCTGTGGCCAGTCCACCAAGACTCTCTCAGCCCCCCTGGTGTCACCTCTTCCAGTTCCTTTGATCCCACTGCCACCTCCTTTTCCACAGGCCTATATTTTGGAGGAGTTGGTCCTGACAGGAACAGACACTAATATGGACACCAACACAGATACAGATGGTAGCCAGGGGACAGATGTGTTTGAGGACTACGTCCCTGCAGACAGTGAACCACCAGATGTAGACCTGCCATCTAGGGACTCTCCCCTGGATGAAATGTGATCTTTCCAGGTGATGATTTCCTGAGCAGCCAGAGGAAAATAAGGAGGGATTACTTTTTCTAGTGATGTAAATCTTCCAAAAAGACTGTGGTCCCAGTCCTGTTTCTAAATGACGTCAGGAAGGACGTGTTGCTGGTGATGCAAAAGACCTTTTCTACACCAACAAAAAAGGAAAGGCTGGAGATACAATATAGGGTCCTGGATATGGCTCTTAAATGCCTCAGAGGCCATCCAACACTGGACAAAGTAGTCTCAGCTGCTGCAAGGAAGAGGTTGTCTAATTCTTCATCTTCTTTCTCAGTCCTGCCTGACCTGGAGGGAAGGAAAGTGGATGGGGCTGGAAAGCACATAACCACCTCTGCAGCCTCTAAAGTCAAGGCTTCCAACCCCCTAGCCTTACTTGCACGCTATGACAGAGAACTCTGGTACATGTTCGAACCCATCCTTGATTTCCTGCCAGAGGACAAGCGAGCGAAGCCCATGGCCATCTTTCAAGAAGGGGAAGTGGCATCTGACCATGCAATCATGGTCACCCTTGACATTGCTGGCAGATGGGCAACAAAGTCACTGTCAAGTTTGGCAAAGGGCCACAAATTTCAGGCAGGACGTCCAACCAGAAGTGGTCAACATGCCTTTCGATGTGGATAACCTTTGAAGCAAAGCAGTGGACGATTCTCTTCTTACCATCAAGACAGACTTGGAGATAGGAAGCTTTTGTATGTCTATCCCTACCTGGACAATTGGTTGGTCCAGTCTCATCCTCACTCCGAGGCAGTGCAACATACATCAGAGACGGTCCAGACTCTAACCTCTCTGGCATCCTCTAGATACTATCCAAAATACTGCATGGTACCGTCCCAAGACGCTCTGTTGCTGGGGGCCCAACTCAACACAGTTTTTTTCACGCCTCTCCCCTACACTCTAGAATGCCTATACTAAACTCCTCTTTTCAACACTTGATGATATGGGTGTCATTTATACTAATTTGGCGGATGGATGACACCCAGATCCTCATACCCCTCACAGGTAACTATGACCAGGACACTGTTACCATCAACAACATATATGTTATCATACAGAATTGGATGGCACTAAATAGTCTCTGTCTTAACGACGAAAAGACTGAAGTTCTCGTTGTAGGATACCCAGCCAAAATTGCGGCCCTCCACCCGGACTATTCTTCTATCAAAATCGATGGTACCTTTATTCCAGTGTTGAAGCAAGTGAAAACGTTAGGCATCTAGCTTGATGCCAGTATCACTATGACCAAGTATATTAACACACTCGCCTCTTCCACAGTTTACACCTCTAAACTTATTGCTCTCAGCCGTCGATTCCTGACCCCTTCCAACTGCCTCACTTTGGCCAGGGCCCTAGTCTTTTCAAAACTGCACTATTGCAATGTGCTGCTGTTAGGCACGCCCAATACTAACATCACAAAATTGCAACTCTTGCAAAACAAAGTCTTAAGGGCAGCACTAGGAATAAAAAAATCGGGCCTCATTACCAAGACAAAGAAGGATGTTCACTGGCTTCCCATCAAAGCCAGAATTATCTTCAAAACACTTTGCATCACGTACAAATTTCTCTCCAAAAATAGCCCAAAATACCTGAATAACACCCTCCAGTTAAAAGAATCCAACAGATCACTAATATCCAACAATAACTTCCTGCTGCCACCCCCACGGTACAAAACGAACAGAGCACGGGGCAGCAGCTTCTTAGTCTTAGCTCCTAAGCATTGGAATACCCTCCCCATCAATATTAAAAAAGAACACTCCTTCCCAGGTCACAAGAAACTGCTAAAAACGTGGTTATTTAACCAATATTAGCATAAGGATCCCTGCTCATGTAACCACTCCAGTGGAATCTGTAAAATGTGTATATTGTTGTTCCTACGATCATCTTCCATGTACTATGTAATCATCTGTTAATAATTTCTGTATTCTGTAACGATGTATGAATAACTTTTGTATTGTGCAATAATGTATGAATAATGATTAAGCCTTCATGTAACCACGCTGTGATACCCGAGGGTCTGGGCGTGTAACACATAACTAAAAAAAAAAAAAGTAAACGTGATAATTAAGAAATGCTTCTTCCTCCTTCACTCAACAAAAAAAATCCTACCTTTCCTGTCCTTCACCCCACAAAACACTAACAATAGTCACCCTCATCATGTCAAGAATCGACTACGCAAATAGCCTCTACATCGGCATGCCAGAAAACCTCCTGAAGAAATTATAACGCACCAGAACGCAACAGCTAGACTCCTCCTTCAAACTATCTACAAGAGATCACATCACACCACTCTAAAAAGGCTACATTGGCTTCCAATCGAACAACATTCAATACAAAGTGCATAACACACAGGGCAATCAGCGGACAGGGAGCGGAATTCCTACAAAAGAAAATTACAATCTACATGCCAATGAGACTCCTCAGATCAAGCAATGAAATCCATCTGGAACCAAAGCCATACCCCAAGAAAAAAACTAGGGGGTGCCTCTTTCTCCCACCTGGCAGAAAAAAACCTAAACAACCTCCCGAAAGGAATAAGAAATACACAAGACCATCTACAATTATGAAAACTACTAAAAACCTGGCTCTTCAACACCTTGGAACCAGACGGAAACAACTGAAACAATAAAACAGGAAATACAAAAGAACAGGCTAACAGAACCTTGGATGGCACAGACCACACACAGAACCAACAAAAGGGGAAACCCCCACAAGAACAAGAGAGACAATGCTAGCTGGAACCGACCACAAGTGACAACCCTATCAGGACAGAACAATAGCAAACAAGGCTGACACATACAGGCACTACCACTAACCGTACCCACTCAGACAGAAAGATGGGTACGGGCATAGATCATAAGTAGATAAATCCGCGGGAACCAGTCTGCATCAACCACAGACTGGGATGTAAGGACTGGAATGAGTATGAACAAAGATAGAAATGTATAGGCTAAGGCAAATTATGATAGCGAGATCAGACAGCTGTATTGTGTTGAAACTAGAGCACTGTAAGGAAGACAACTCTGTCTAAATCTCAAAGGACACACAATAGGAGTAGTTGTTTCTCTGGGCAACAGTGCAAATAACCAACCCTACAAAAACTAACAAAACCTCACCCATCTTCACACACCTCTCAAACAACCCTAACTAAACACAACCAATACCTCTTAAACCACAGCAACCTGCACACACTACACCACAACAACAAACAAACCACACAGACCCTCACCCAACAGCACACAATGGACTCTGATTGGGTACAACACCAAAAGCTTAGTGAACAGTGTTACCCGAACTGAATCTGCCAACAGCACATCACAGCTCCCTTGTTCCTTTCCAAAATTTGTCCTACTAATACGCCCTATCCTACCCCCTTTTCTTTCAGATCTGCCAGAGTGCCAGGGGACCATTCCGGTGGTGATAGTGTGCCATACAAATATCCTTTAACATTAACATTAACAACATGACCACCATTTATTACATCAAGAAGCAGGGTGGGGCGAGGTTACCTGGCGTCTCTCTAGGCACAGAACCTGTGGCGCTGGGCCATTACCTACTGGATGTTTCTCTTCCAGTTCCACCTGGCACCTGTTCAAAACACCATCACAGACTCCCTCAGCAGGGAGCTGCAGTCTTGCCATGAGTTGGAGCTCCAGCAAGCTCAAGCATCTCAGATTGTCAGCATGTGGTGTCAGCCTCAGATCAACCTGTTTGCAACAGCAGCCAATACCAAGTGCCAACTGTTTGCCAGCAGGTACCCTCAGGCAAGGAATAGGGGTAATGTTTTCTTGTTCCCGTGAGATTGCCTATTCCTTTACCCGATCCCACCAATTCTTCTGCCCCTACGTGTGATCAACACACTCAACCATCCTGCTGCAAGATGATCCTCCTTGCACCAATGTAACCTAGACAGATTTGTACCCTTGACCTAAAAGTGATTCTGGCCATCAAGCTGCCTCCTCTACCGGACCTGCTATCTAGAAAAGGAGTCCCAGCATCCCTGAACCTGTCTGCCTGGCTCCTGCAGCCAAATAATTGGACATTTTGTGATGCCGTTGGAATGCAAGAATATTCTAGCCAAGACCAGGGTTCTGACTACACTTGCATGCTACAAACACAAGTGGAAGTGCTTTACAATGTGGTACCAGTCACAGAAGATCTCTCCACAGAGCGTCACAGCACCACGACTTCTGCTATACATGCTCTCGCTGGCTAAGGCTGGCCTTGCCCATGTGTCCATCAAAGTACACTTAGCCGCTATATCTGTGTATTCCCAGGCTCCTGGCAAACTCTCCTTATGGCCTCACAGGCTCATGAAGTAGTTCCTCAAGAGCCTTTTCAGAACATTCCCTCTGGTGAAGGCAGTTTAATGTGGTCCTGTCCAAACTGATGTGTGCTCCATTAAAACCAATACATCAGACTTCTTAGAAGTTCCTCTCGTGGAAGACCGCCTTCCTAGTGGCGATCACCATTTCTAGACATGTTGAAGAAATCCAGGTTCTATCCTGTAAGCCTTTATATATGTCTTTACACTAATGCAGGGTGGTTCTACAGAATCATCTTTCTTTTATGCCAAAGGCTTCATCTGACTTACATTTAAACAAACCTTTGGTCTAACCAGTTTTCTTTTCTTCTACACCTGCTGAAAGGTCCTTGCACTCAATGGACCTGCTGTCTGCCTTGAAAATCTATGTGTCATGCATTAACATGTTTTTCTTTATTAATAATAATAATAATAATAATAATAATAATAATAATACATTTTTATTAATGTATTTTAGTTCATTCAAACTTTTCAAATTACAAATAAAACAAAGTAATTCACGGTGACATCAATAACATATAAAAAACATACCTTATGCTACGTAAATCATAAACATGACAAAGCTAATAAAAAATAGTAAATCAAATTTGTATTTCTTTTTAAAACATACAGTGTTATGATAACAACACCAAACCATGACCGTCAGATTCGGCCTATTAACAAAACAGTTTAGATGTCATCTAAAATTCAGATTAAGTTAACCTTTTCCGTAATTCCCCAGAGATAATCCTTCATTAATCAATTTCTGAGAGTCTTCTAATCAAATTCTATAAAGTGCCATGTGCAAAGATTTTGATGAGGTATTTAAGCAGCATATCCAGAAATTGGGTTCCTTAATGGTGTCAAATGTATGCACTTGGGAGCCCAGAATGTAATGTATAGTTGCCCCAACTTTGAACATTCGGTCAGAACATGCTATGCTGACTCAATTTGCTCACTGTTCCTGCTAATTCTACAAACTCTTTCGGACACAGGGAGCTTCAACACCGGGCTGAGGATGACCAGAACTGGTAAACGATTCAACCCCAGGAGGAGTATAAATGATTGAAGTTCCTTAGATGGGCACAAGGATCGGTAGGCTTGTGGCTTCTCATACCTATAATTCATTGTAGTTATAAACCCATATGATTTCAGGCTGGAAAGGTGGTTAAAATTACAACCTCAATCCCACATTTTGAGCTTTTCATGGTGTGATAGTTCTCAATTCAATCTGGTTGGCAGCATATGTTGTTAAATACTTTTTTAATTTGCATCACATACGCCATCCTATCCCTTACTTCCATCTCTGTCCCAATAGAATGCAGAAGATGCCCATTATGCAAGGTCTTAGCCTTCATAAAAAAGTAGCACTCATTTTTGAGTCACCATAGATCTTAATGATATTATCCCATGTTCTAAGAGGATGATTTCCATGGGTACACATGGCGGGAGGCCGAGTAACTTTCTCCAATACGAACTTTCAATTTTTTACAACCATGCCCAGTTATTATAGTAAGACCCTCCAGTCCATAAACCACTGCAGGAGTAAAACATTGGCAGTACATAATTCTGGCATCCACCAGTGAGAAACCTCAAGTTCATCCTACATGATGGAAAATCAGAGTGAGTACTTATTTAGCCCTTCTTGTACAGTCTCTGATAAATTCAGGGTAGCCACTCTGAGGCTCATTCACAATCCCCAAATATTTGTATTGGTTATTATATACAATTTGTTCTCCATTAATACTTAGAGTCAGTCACGCAATGCCTTTTCTACCAAAAAAAATTACCTGGGTTTTTATTGTTATTAATGGTAAATTAATTATTCTGTGCACATTTTCATAATTTTTCTGCAACTCTTTTGGAACTCATAAAAGTGTGTTCAAGGACCACCATATCATCAGCATAGGCCAGAGCAAGACACAAATTGCCATCTACTTTCTAAGAGCAGCCCTTTACCTTGCCCAGTACAATAGGCAAGATATAGAATGAAAAGTAAGGGGACCCCAACACAGCCCTGATTCACTCCTCTCCATACACCAAAAGTGCTGGTCAAGTTCTGCTTACCATCCAGTCTCACCTGTACCACGTTGTTTCTGTGGAACAACTTTACAAAATGAAGGATATAGTCTGGACAACTCAGAGATTCAAATGTATGCCACAGTCTTACTCTTGCACACATGATCTCTCAGTTAACATGTCCATACCTGTTTGTGCCACCCAGCCTTGCATTCATTGCAACAAAAAATATTGTATCGTTGACTGCCATGAGTGAGGAATCTGACTTCTTTTCAATACTTTATCATACAATGTGTGTTAGCCGATGTTTCTGGCTCTTGCTTTAGGGCAACATTAGCCAGACCCTTAGGTCCAGGCGTCCTAGATGATTTCAGTCAATTTATTTTATACATAATGTCCTCTTTATTAATTGTCAACTCATGATTATAAATGTGCCTGCTATTCTTGAGTTAAGTTCCTCCTCGTTTACCTTTGGCTTATTTAGATATTTTACCCATTGTGATTCACTAATGAGGTTAATTATCAATCTATTCTGAGGCCCTTTAGCTTCACCCAGAATATTACATACTTCCCCACCATTCCTAGTAGTCAGAACCATATTCAAACTGACCATTTAATGGAATTTCCAGCATGATTCACTTCAATACTTCCTCCTCTAAAATGCCTTAAACATTGATTTACCATAGAATAGTCCAGTGTGACCATTGCATTGTCACTAAAACTATTTTCTTTTATAGACATGCCCACAACATCTGGCAGTAACACTGAATTCATCAAAAAAGTAATGGAGCATAGCTCACTTATCATCTAGATTCCACAAATATATGCCAGATTGATCTCCCTCAATTCAAACATTCATCGTATTAAGGTTGCATTCTCTCAAAAATGTCATCCATCTCTTCCTCTCCCTTCAGGGTCGAGTCTGTAACATGATACAATCGAATTTCTACTTCTACTTGGATGCAAAGAGTATTTCGTCTATACAAGTACATCAACAATTAAAATCCCCTCCCAGAATGATAAGGTCACTAGGATCTCCATCAGACCAGCCAACCAGCATTTCAAACAAAGCGTCTTGAATTAGATTTCTCGATGCTCCCTCAGAAGGATTGTAGATGTTGACAATGATTGTTCTGCCCCTTGGCCTGTGATTAATACCATCTACCTTAATTATCAATACGAGCTCTGGACATTAGACATTGGCAATTATATGAGCATTTACAAGTATGCCTTACACCAGTGGCCAACCCACCAAATGGTCTACGATTATCCCCCTTTTTGCCCAGTGATTGGTAAATAACATAGCCTTCCACAAGTAAGTTGACTCTTATCCAAGTTTCCTGTAAAATAAAAATATGCTTATTAGTCAATAATGCAGCAGTGTCTTCTGAACCCAGCAGATAGGAGAAACCTGGAGTGTTACAGGTCATGATCGATATAGTTCAGCGTGCTTCAGTTGTAATTGGTTATTTATAATGCGCTTAATACTCAGATGATTTTAAGTGCGAACCAGGGATCGAACCTGTGTTGCTATGGGTCGTCTTGCTTCCATGGTGAGCGGGTTGCCATTGAGCTATCCTCCAGAGACTTGGTAATGATGCTAACGATTCAACCAGCTACTGTAGCATTTGCTAAACCCTTAGCAGGGTTACCTCCCTAACACCACCCTGCCCGGGTAACTGCACTCCACTCATGGTGCTTTCACCAACTTCATGAAGTATAGGGTCTTCTTGATCTGGGTCTACATCAAGCTCAATACTGTTACTTTTTTATGAGCATAGAAGTTATGCAGTAGCGATATTCCGACAATGGACTCTGCAGACTTTAGAATGATTGCAAGTTAGAGGTTCGACAAACTCAAAACTGTAAGTGACCAAGAGCCCCAGCTGAGGAATTCGGTTCAGTGCTTTCAAAACAAGTGAGCGAATGGCCCACATTTTCCTCTGCTTCTGATGGAGATGCGTGATTGTTATGTTAGATGTATTATTGTTGTGTGCTACTTTGTTCTGTGCGTCTGTCACCGCTTCACTATTTGAGCATGCAATCGCTTTGGGTCTACTCCTTTCTGGTGTGGAGGATAGATTATTAATGTTCTTCACCTGAGATAGAGTTTCACTTTTACCCGAAAGTTATACCCTCACTAAATTTGAGGGAGCAGGGTTCATTACTGCACTTTCTTCGTTAATTAACCAACTGGTCACCGACCCTGACTACTTGGACAAGTGTTTCATTGTGCGAGCCCTCCTTTTTCTGATGCACTTAGAAGTCTTAGGTTTCCCTTTAGTGTTCTGAAGTTCTATTACTTTATGATGAGTAAACACCTCCAGCCGGTCCGCGTTTCTCTTCTTTCCTTGAGAGCAGCAATTTGTTTTCCTCTGGAGCAATCGAATGACAGACATCCATCACTATGTATTCCTCATCACATCCTGCTGGTTCCGTGACAACTTAAAGTTTCTAATTGCTTGTCAGGGTTCACCCTGGGTATTTTCCTGTGTCCTGATTGCCTGAGGCAGAATAGGAACCTTCCCCGTGGACACTTTCCTATGCAATGACACAGCAGGCATACATTTTGTGTCATGTATTCTTCCACTTATTTTAAGTAAAATGTTCAGTGTGTATTGTGTAGACACCAGGAAGGAATGCAAGTCTGCATTAGATACCATGCTTCTGTTGTCGGCATTACCTGATTGAGCAGACTCTGAATGGATAGCCAGATTCGGTGAAACAGACAAAGGCTAATTAGTAACAGGAGACAAAGCCCTGCCTTCAGTAGAGACAAAAGCAAAGTTGTGGATTGCCCATTGTTTACTACTACTACCTCTCCTGTCTTTGCCATGCTCTGCTGTATAGAACATATGTCCAATAGAGAATTATTATCGGCCCCATCTAGTTTGGAAATCTCCTCATGGTTTAGCCTGTTTGTGGTGTTCACCATATCGTTGTATTCCGCTACACATCCCTATATTGGCATCACGTTTTTCACTTCCGATAGGCAGCTCACGCATGAAAAAACTCTGGGATTTGACTGCCCTTTTGCTTAGAGGGAGCAGACTTGTAACTGTGGTTAGTTACGCTCAAGTCATCAGCTAGTTCAGGTATGGGATAGACCAAAAGTGTCTGTTTTCCTTTTTTAAAGTTATATCTGAAATCATTATTTTTGCTTTTACCTTTTAGGGCATCCAGAAAAATCAGGAAACTTAGTGAATTGTTTTAAGAACACTTTATAATGTACAGTGAATGATTTGCTCAATCAGAAAAATGATTAACTCTTGCCTGTAGCCTGAAGTCTGCAACCTGCCAGACAGCCCGACAGCACTCAAATGCGCACTTGACACTGTGCGCCTGTATTGTACGTGTACAGGACCAATTTGTAGCTCTTCCAAGAATCAGTAGGGGAGGCTTTGACTGCAACTTCAGGGATTAGAAAGTCAGGAGTGGCAGCAATAGTCAACCTTCCCCACAGCCCAACAGCACTCAACTGAGCACTTCACACAAAGACTTTTGAACTTTTCATCAACTTTGGACCTGTGGTGCATTGGAAGGCCTTGTCGAAGGCTTCTATCTCCAGGTGGCTCTCTGGCTGTATAATGCATTGCTTTCAATTGGTCGACAGACCATTGCCAGGCTGGCTGAGAAACCCATTCCACCAGAATCATTGCTTTGACTACAGCGTTCCTCCCTGGTGTTCCCCTGCTGGATATCTGCAGGGCTGCTACGAGGAGGTCGAGACACATCTTCATGAGAGTTTTTTCTTGAGGTGAGTGTGTTACAGGGGTAAGTGTTATTGCGTCTGTTGAGTCTTGCCACATCCCGTGATTGTATATATGTACTGCTGTGTAATCATATTCTTATCATTTGAATCCATTTAAGATCCCATTCTGGAGAAGGAATTACTTGTAACTCTTCTCCGGCATGGGCCTTACATAGATTCACATGCAAACCCACCCTCCTTTCCCTCTGCGGCTATTCCTGGTTCCTACTGTCACTTTACGTGCATGACCAAATCTGAAGATGGCCACCAGGGATGGAGCTCAGGAGGATGAAGGTCATAGGTTTGGGAAGTATGACCCAAAGTGACAGCAATACGCTATTAAAGTGACAATGCAGTTTTAGCTAAAAGCTACACTGTTTTACTTTTGCTGATGATTTGCAGTCTGATGATAGGGAATATTCATAGCATGTGAACCCATATGATATGATATGATAGTTTATTTATATAGCACCTATACACAATGTGTTTGAAAGCACTTCAAGGCAAGAGAGGGAACAAGGGGGGACAAGTTAAGGGAGGGGGAGGAGACAGATGAGGTTGCTATCATACTAGGCCCAGGGACAATTCTCATAGAGTAAGTGCATAGAAGAATGTAAAGGGAGGCGGGGAGGAGATAGGGAACAGAAGAAAGGGAGAGGAGGACAGAACAGAGTAAGCAGTCATAAAGAGTGGAGAATGCAAGAGTGGAGAGCGAATACAATTGAAGAATTCATAACACATAATGTTGCAAGCCTGGATACAAGATGAAGATGGCAACAGCATGATTCAAGGACACTATGAGAAAGGGTGACGCACCGTGAATCGATCGAAGTCCATACAAGTCAGATCCAGCATTGGCCACAAGACGGTGATGGTTAAACCACAATGTATCAGGACAGACTCCTGCAGAAGTAGGCTAGAGGGGGCAGGGGGAGCAGGGTAGAAGAATCAAGCAAAACAGGCAATACCTGAGAAGGGGGGCACAAGGGAACAAAACAAGGGGACCAGAGGGGTGGGGATTGCCTGTGGGGACAGAGGGAGTAAACACATGTTGGTGCATGCTTACCTGCTGTCTGAGCAGGGCTTTGGGCCCTTGATCCTCCTGGTTCGAACAGGTCCAAACAGGAATAGCCCTTTTCTTTGTTTGCCCTTTGCTTCGGATGCCCAGGCGAGAGACGCCCTTGATCTAAGAGTTAAGAGCAGAAAGGATGAGGCAAGACGAAGAAGGTGGGTGGTGCTTAGGCCAGGTGAACTAAATCCACTTGCACCTGCTCACTATCTGCAAAGAAAAAGAAGCTGGATGGCTCCTTAAGTAGGGAAAAAGAGCGGCAACAAGGAAGGCACCAGGTGGTCGGGGCTTGCTAAGTGGGGAAAGCGAGCGGCAACCCGGAAGGCACCATGTGGGCATATAAGAACCATGCTGGTGAACAAGAGTTTCAGCTAAGTAACTTGTCCCATATTTAATGTTTGATTCTTCTACTTGGAATTTTGTACACAGTAGGTGATTGTGTGAATTTATACGAGATTCTGAAATGGTATCGCACAAAATAGTTATACAATTACAACAGCTCACAATTTCTTGCACATTTCCTAAGCACATTTTGAAGTTTTAATTTAGTGTTTCTACAGACCTGTTCTCCTTCTTTGGTTTCTACTCCTGCTATGTATGCAGCTGGAATGTCCCCATATGCAGCAGGTTTATGATTGCTTTTTCACTGTTAACCATCTGCCTCCTCAAAACAGGCTTGTTTGCACAAATGTGGTATATCACATGGTTCTTCATCTTGACTAATAAATCCATTTATTCCTATACTTTCAGGGGGTGTTGGCATATGCTATAACTTAAATAAGTTGAGCTATTTTCTGTATCACAAATACATCTAGACATCAGCACGTATCCTGATTTTCAAGAGAAGGAACCCATGTTTTTCGAGAGAGAATATTCCTCCTTCTTTTCTGCCAAAAGACTTATTGATATTCTTAAATATGTTAAACTGCCGTTACAAATTTCATCAAGGACCTTTGATAATACTAACTCTAGGAGAGCCCTTCATTTTACTTGACGTGCACAAAATAGGTTTGGTCCTCTGACACTATATTGTACATATGATGGCCTTTCATTTGGAAAACAGGCATCCTAGAATGAAACTGACATAACCTGTAGCTATTCAAATGTTTTGGACTATGATTCCCATGGATTCTCACTCTTTGTTATGCTGTCTGGGTCTGATGGGTGTTTTCTAAAACATCTGAAGAGTCAAAGGTTGCAGATCCCAGCTCTTATTGATAACCTGCATCAAAGTTTGTGTCCCTAGGTATAAGCAGCAAGGTCACCTTCCTGGCTGTTACACTCTTTACACTTCATTAGTGACACATGAAGTCACAGTTGAATGCCTAGTTTGGTGAAGCTTTACTGAATCTGCTGTCTGCGTAGACATTCTGTGAGGTTTTCAGGTTGCTGCTGTATTTTTTCCTTACTCTCTGTCAGCCATCTAAGATTATTATTATTAAGTTTTATGAAGCACAACGCGTTCACAGGCCTCAGTGCGTGGGGGGGAGCAATAGTCAGGTATTGGGCACACTGACGAGACACAAGGTAATCATAGAGAAAGTACTGATAAGAACCAAGCAAAGGTCCCAAGAGTATATGAGGTCAGCCCAAGAGCATGACAGGCCAGGACTCGGGCATGCCCAGATTAATCATATTCATTGGGCCTCATTACGAGGTTGGTGGAATGGGTTTACTGGCACCGGTAATGGTGCCGGTGCCGGTAAACCCATTCCGCCCTATTACGAGGTTCCCTTGCGGGGCCCACACAGAACATCTGGTCAGACCAGACATCCTTTGCGGGTCCTGCAAGGGGACCAAGGAGTTAATAAACGGCCCGTTATTAACGGGCCCGTTATTAGCTCAATCCCAAATCCCAATGAGCCCTATGGGGGCTCGAATGGGAATGGGGAATGGTTTTTTGAATGGAGACTTACCGGGTCCTCCAAGTTTGGAATGACCCAGTAAGTCCCCATTAAGGGAACCCGGACCGGGACATGATTTTGGAGGCAGCCATGGCACTAATAGCACCATGGCTACCTCCAAACTCGTAATGAGGCCCATTGATTGTAATCTTATCATTGGGTGGTGAGGAATAGGCATAGGTGAAATTACAAGCAATTCACAATAGAACAATCGTATTCTTAGACCATAGTCCACCTCCCTCTGCATGACCAATTATGCTCCCCAATATGTTTGAGCCTTGAGCCTTTATATTCTGAGAGAAAAGGACCTAGCAGACATTCTGGTGCAGCTAAGCTGCATATGTACAACTAGCTGTACATTTCTTAGCACCCTATGCTCCCCTTAGTTGCCATAGCAGAAACAAAATACACTTGTACAAAGAATTAGGAGTAAATTAATCACTAAGGTGGGTATTTTACACTTAACAGTTTCTGGATGAAAGGGACTAGTGTGGTTTTGATAGGTAGATTCAAAGACCCCCCTCAAATCTCAACACTTTCAAGTGTTATTGTTCCATGGTGTGTGAACTTCTATGTCCTGACCCCTTTGCTCCATACTTGGGGTATGTTATTTCTAGTAGGTGGACTAGAGAGTGGTGTGAAGCAGTATTTAGTTCATGAAAATGTATGTGTGCAGGCATACATTTGTGGCCAAGCACCTGTGTACTTCCCTCGCACATGTCCCCAGTCCCAACCACCAGTCCTTTTGTTGTGGCACTGCATGCTTTACAGGTTTAAATATGTCCTTTCATAATCCCTTGTTTCTCTGCCCTGTTCAGTGTCCATATGCTGTACTGGTTGTTCCTGTTCTATGTTGGAGCACTGAATTGTTTTGATCGTGGATAAAAACCTTGAATTATTTTACCAATGTTGTTTACTGCAAAATGAGGGCTAGATCACCCACCCTCAGCTACCTCTAATCCCCCCTTTCTATATACCTAACTCCAATCCCCCAACTACCATTTTGCAGTAAGAACAATCAGTAAACAGATGGATGGTTTTACTCAGGACTAAAGCGGTGGGGCCCATTGTTCCAGGGCTCATGCCGTCAGCTGCTGACTTTCACTCTGGTTGACTTGTTAAATTCGAGAAACATGGTCTTTTTGAACACTTTGTGATGATGTGGCAGTCTGTTCTCTTTCCCTTCAAACCCCACATGATTAAGTAGAGTTAAACATGACTCCTCCTGAGATCAGTGGCACCGCCAAGAGGGGGTCAAGGAGAGCCACTGCCACCCTTATAAAACTTCTGGCCCCCACACTGGGCCACCTGTGCCTCCTAGAGTCAATGAATGTGCCACCCCAAGTGAACTCATCAGGCACCCCTATGAAAAATGTCTGGGGGAGCCACTGCCTGTGATGTAGACATTCAATTTTGACAAGATGGTAATTAAGAGAACTTTATTTTCTATAGTTCTCCAGCGAAGGACTATTTTTCCAAGATTTACCAAACTCAGAGGGATCCTTCAAACTCTAAGCTTGCCTTCGCTTGCACTGTCTGCCATGGCCTAATTCTGCAAGATATCCCAAGGAATGCCTTCAGCAGTCTTTTACTAATGTTCATGCTGCGGTATGTGACAGACCAAAGGAAGTGGCTGTTCTCTTACCCAGACCTTGCCTGGGGGGTGTTCAAACACCTAAACCACTGCCTTCTTTACTGGTCATGGGACATGCTTATCCACCCATTCCCCCAGAAACTGGCAGGTTTGTAGTTGCTTTCCTCGCTGGAAGAAAACCTCATAACCGTGATCTCTATGTCCTACCTATTAGACAATGCAAACGTCCAGCACAGTCCATTCAGCCGCTCTGCAAGGCTTCTGACAGTAGTAACACATATGCATCAAGCTTGTTCAACTGTTGTTAGAAAATAAAGATGTCCTACAATGTTTGGTGGATTTTAGGGTAGGATGACTATTGGTATGTTAAACATGTTGGGGTATGTACGGAAGCAATCTAGAATAACCATTGTATTCAAATATTTGCCACATCAAATTTTGTAATCTCTTTCTCACATTTTTACGCTAATTTAGTAATCAGATGAGTCTGATTTAATGTTCTTAGCAATGTTTGTTTAATAAACAAGAATTGCATATCATAATTGCATATCACAAACACCTCTAGGTAAAATGATCCATGTAAAGCCTAAATAATGAACTGGAACATAATCATTATTTTTTTACTAATTGATTTTAACAAAATAGTAGTAGAGAAACATATTAGGATTCCAACAAACTTAAGTATTGTACATGCTTTCTACTGTGGATTTTGAACCCACCACAAAGTAGTGGGAAGGCAGCTCCAAGTGCACCAACAATCTCTGTGAAAGATTATTTGTAAGATTTGCATTATTTTAAACTCAGTGGTGCAGCGGTGAAGGTAATTGACACAGTGGCTCCTAATACCAGGGTTTAAAACTGAAGGGAGTTGGGAGCCATGGATCTCGTGCTTGTAGACTAGAAGAGCCGGGGTAGCTTGACACCAACAGCTACCAGCAGCTACTAAGGTCATCCGGTGCTGAACAAACAGACCTGTTTATTTATTGGTCATTTTTATAGTGCCTATACACTTAAACAAGCGTTGCAAAGCGCTCCAATGCAGGGGGGAGTAGGTTAGCAAAACAGAAATTGACATTCTTAATAGGCATTGGAGCATTCAGAATGGACAAGTGCTATGTATTTGGAGGTACGACAAAGAACACAGAGGAATTCAAACTGGTTACAACATATGACATAAATTATTGTACGTACCTAGCAAGCGTATACATAAAAAACTAGAAAGGGGGTGGGGGAGGGTATGGTAAGGCGAACAAGGAAATGAGTGAATCATACATGCCTGACAGCGTTTCAGATAGAGATAAGTGCATCAGATGTGTAGTAGGAGCGGAGGGTGCCAGGGAGAGGAACTCTAGGGAATAACGAAGTGGCTGCAGATGTAAAGAGGAAGTAGACAAAAAAAGGGTTGGGGTGGTGGGGGGCTGCACTGCCAGTCATGGCCAATCACTCGGAAACATAGTAGATAAGGAGGGGACAACTGCATAGCAATAGGTGGGGGAGGGGCAGGAACGTATGCAAAAAGCAGGCAAGAGTGCAGTGCATAAAAAGGGTGCAAGATGTAAGAAGCACACCCTCAAAAATTATTTTAACAGACCACAATGCAATGCAAAATGGATGCAGTGATGTAAAAGGCACAAACCACCTACATTCGAATTTAAACAGACACAATGCAATGCAAAATATGGGTGCAGTGATGTAAATGACACCAACCACCTAGATTCAAATTTAAACAGACACAATGCAATTTCCTGTTTCAGGTGTTAGGCAGCCAATCACTGCCGCAGGAGGAGCCGATGCCGAGGCACTCCTGTGCCTTTGTGAAAGAAAGCGTGGCAGCAGCCATCTTGGAGATTTTTTAAGGCCAATATATGCAGGCAGCTGAAATGGTGATAAAATGGCCTGCAAGCAGAGGCGTTGCTGGGCGGGGGCGGAGGGGGTGAAGGGGTTATATATTTTGGTTGTAGCCCCGGATAGAATCTCAGGGGGCTACAACCAAAAGGCTAGATAGCCCCGCATCCCGACAGTCCTGAAATTAGCAAAGCCCCGGATCGTTTACAGACCTAGCAACACCCCTGCCTCAAAAAAGCACATATGTATGTGAAATGCCCAAAAAGGCAAATTCCGCTCACCAGTGCGAGTGATCGTAGGTTCAGGGGTACAGCACTTAAATCATGCCCAAGACAGCAAGGCTTACTGGCAATGCAATGGTTGTCCCGCCTGATGGACCCAGAGGAAGAAGAGAGAAGAGCGCCTGCCAGTGTGGGCAGCCATAGATGAAATGCAGGGAGAGAACCTTTTTGAAGGCCAGACACAGGTGAGCCTTTTTGGGATGGCCAGCTAATGCTCACCCATTGGCTGTTTCAGGTCTTAGGCAGCCAGTCACTGCTGCGGGTGAGCCGATGTTGAGGCACTCTTGTGCCTTGGGGAATGAAAGTGTGGCAGTTGCCATCTTGGCAATGTTTTAAGGTCAACACATGCGAGCACTTGAAATGGTGATAACATTGCCTGCTAGTAAGGGCAACTCTTCCTTGGGTCAAAAAAGCACGAATGACATGTGAAATGCCCAAAAGGGCAAATTTTGCTCGCCAGTGCTAGCAATCGTAGGTGCAGGGGAAGAGCAATTAAATCATGCCCAAGAAAGCAGGGCTTACTGGTGATGCAATGGTGGACCCACCTCATGGACCCGAAGGCGGAAGAGAGAAGAGCGCCTTCCAGCAAGGGCGTCCGTAGATTAAATGCAGGGAGAGAACCTTGTTGCTGGCAGACAAGGGGCCTTAGGAGTGGGCCTTCATTATGTGAATTGAATACTGTGCATTTGGGACAATCTATAAATAAACATTGGACACATCTGTTTGACTTTTAAACCATAAGTGCAATACAAAATGGTCCCAAGTATGCTTGCATTTTATGTGACAGTTAGATTTGCGGAACGCTGTGTACTAGCTCCTCATTCTCCAGTGGTAGATCCTGGTCACTTGTTAATGCTGGATGCCCAGGTGCTGCTTTTATATCTATGTTATCCAATCTTAATTTTGTTCCCTCTTTAATACTGTGTGTTGCCTCGAAAATGTTAAGTTATATCTGCCATTCCATTAATAAAATAAAATAAAATATTTCAATAATCAGAAGTGGCAACAGAATCCCTAGCACATTAGTATGAGGATTTTCCATGAAATTACATTGCACATTTCTAATGCAATGTTCTGTGAGAATTTTGGCACACTTTTATTGTAAAGTGTTTGCACTGTCCTGCAAAGTAAAACACAACTGATCACATGTCTGTCCTAATAGGATGGCAACATTATGTATTTCTAAAATACATTTCACCTACCCTATCAAACTGCCCATCAACATCAAACAATAAAACCACTTAAGACTCTAATTTCACTCCTGTTCTAGCGCCCTTCTAAACAGTTGAGAATGTGTACTATTTACCCGTCACATTGGAAAACTGAAAAAGAGTAAGTACACTATTTATCAGGATTAGGGCTACTGGTAAGGAGCTCTTCTGGTGTCCAGGTAAATAACAGAGAATATGCTCTTTTTACCATCCGTCCTTCTAAATTGTAGCAAACAACGTTATTTTAATAGGACAATAGGCACTGCTTACAAGCTCCCACAACACCATCTCTGACTTTAATGGTGCAATTGCAAATAGTAAAACATTTGCAAAATGTTGCCATCATCCTGGTAAATACTTGACGAGATGAAAAGGCCTGCACTCCTCTTTGCAGCTCTTCGCTGCTCATCTGCTATCTGCCACAACTCTATGCTGCTTTCTACAGGTAAGGGGACTGGCTTTTACCCTCTTCTTCCTAACCCACACCTTGCCGCTAGGACACTTATATTACATGCCTGCACTCATAAGGCTACCATCATATCCCAACCCCTTCCAAAGAGCACCCGCAATGCACGGCTATGCTTCCGTATCCAGACCCCTTTTCACTGCGACATTAAGACCAAAACTCTCCGCCCCATTACAAAACCCAAAACACTGAATGCTACCACCCTTATGTCCGCCGACGGAGCACAATCTTCTACCCCTAAATGCAATGCTATTGTGCCAAATGTGATTTCCACTATGTCTGCCACCAATGAAAATGTGCCCCAATGCAAATGCTGCAATGCTACAATCTTCTACCCCAAATGCAATGCTATTGTGCCAAATGTGATTGCACCTGTCTGCCGTCACTGAAAATGTGCCCCAATGCAATTTCTGCAATGCTACAATCTTCTACCCCCAAATGCAATGCTATTGTGCTAAATGTGATTTCACCTGTGTCTGCCACCACTGAAAATGTGCCCTCAATGCAAATTCTGCAGTGCTGCAATCTTCTACCCTAAATGCAATGCTATTGTACCAAATGTGATGTCACCTGTGTCTGCCACCACTGAAAATGTGCCCCTAAATGCAAATTATGTAATGCTACATTCTTCTACCCCCAAATGCAATGCTATTGTGCCAAATGTGATTTCACCTGTGTCTGCCACCACTGAAAATGTGCCCCTCAATGCAAATTCTGCAATGCTACAATCTTCTACCCCCAAATACAATAATATTGTGCCAAATGTGATCACACCTCTGTCTGCCACCACTGTGAATGTGCCCTCAATACAAATTCTGCAATGCAACTACCTTCTACCCCCATTTGTATTGCACATGTGCAAAACTCTACTTTGCTCAATACCACGCCTACTCCCCCCATGATCCCTCCTCCAGCCACCACAGACCCTCACCTCAAATGTGCCATGATCAACGCCAGGTCCATTAACGCCCATGCCCTAGACATCCACAACCTCATAACCACCCACGACCTTGATCTGCACATGATCACCGAAACCTGGCTACATCAAGCTTCAGGTCCTGCAATCTCTCTTGCACTGCCCCCTGGCTACTCCATCACCAGACAAGATCGCCCATCTCAAGGCTGAGGTGTAGCACTTATCGCCAAAGACTGTCTCTCCATTAGAAAATTGAGAAATCCATGAACAACAACAGTGACTATCTCCAAGTCAAAATCAACCTCTCTCTCCATTGCACTATTGCTATCCACCTTGTCTATCGCCCGCAATGCCCCACAGGAGACTTCCAAGCCTCTCTCACCCACCTCCTATCAGACAACCTCAAAAAACACTCAAAGTCCAACCTACTAGGGGACGCCAACCTAGACCTCTTTGACACCAAGTACCCAGCAGCCAAATCTCTTAACTCAGTCCTCAAGACATTAGGGTACAAGAACAACATCTTTGGTTCTACCCACACCCTGGGCAGAACACTCGACTGGATTGCCCAACATAGCTGCCCACTTAGCATCACTGGCAACACTCCTACCCCATGGTCTGACCATCAAATCATCACATTCAACATCCCCACCCCCAGCTCCTCCAAACCCCCACCCCAACCCCAGCCACCAGTCCTTGCAAGAAGCTCCTGTAAACTCACCAAGGAAAGACTACTGCCCTTCCTCCAGGGCCCAGCTTTCAGGCGACCTTTCTCCTCTGACCATAAAATCCTTGCACTAGCCTATGATGTTGCCATCAAAGCAGCAGTCAACTCCACAGCCCCTCTAAAATCCGGCAAACCTAAACTGACTACCCACTCCAACACATGGTTCAACCGTGACCTTTTCACACTTCGCACAGAAAAAACGGGCTGCATGCTCACAGTGGCAATCCTCCCATTCTGACAAAGACAAATTGAACTTTAAAGCTTGCTCAAATACAAAAAGGCCATTACCCAAGCAAAGGTATATATTTTCCATCCAGGATCTCAGAAGCCAAATCAAATACAAAAGACAATTTCTCCATCTTCAGGGAGCTTGAGACCCCTGCACCCACACCCCAAAACTTCACCAAAGATAAAGTCTGGTGTAATGAAATCCAAATGGCTATGCAAACCAAATTGAGCTCCCTCAAAGCCAAAATGCTAGCCACGAAACAAGCTCTGCCCAATACCCACACCCCTAGCCCCCCAACCCCTCGACCACCCTGAACCCTTCTCATTCAAAGCCATACAGGAACAAGACATTATCAACCTAATGAGGAACATCAAACCCTCCAACTGCAAAGGTGATGCCTGCCCAGCCACCATCATTAAGGACTGTACAGAAACCCTAGAACCATTTCTGACTGCTTTTGTCAATACCTCCTTTGCCACAGGGAAAGTCCCATCCTCTGTCAAGGAAGCATGGGTCCGCCCTCCCTTAAAAAATCCCACCTTCGATCCTACCTCCCCTTATAACTACAGACCCATCACCACTGTCCCATTCCTTCTGAAAATACTGGACAAAGCAGTTTACCTACAGGTTCAGAACTTCATTGAAGAAAATAAACTTCTAGGACTCCGCCAATTTGGCTTCCACCCTAGGCACAGGACTGAGACTGCCCTACTTGTTCTAAAAAAACAGATGGATGATGCCAGAGACTTGGGTAAACCTGCACTTCTTCTACTCCTTGACCTCTCCGCTGCATTTGATCTCTTGATCACGATGTCCTTTGCGACCACCTCTCTTCTACTGCCAAGTTCTCCCCTGACGCCACAGCCTGGATCACCTCATTCTTACAAAACAGGACTATGCAAGTATTCTCTGAATTAGCTTCGGCCTCACCCACCATCATGCTATGTGGTGTGCCCCTGTCGCTCTCCTGCGCTCTACAACATTTTTACACGACCCCTCTTCCTCATCCTTGATGCTATGGGTATCTCCTACACCAACTACGCTGATGATACTCAGATCCTCCTCACCCTTACCCGCAACAAAGACACAGACTCGACAACCCTCAACATCTACAATACCATCCAAGCTTGGAGGGCAGACAATGGGCTATGCCTCAACTCTGACAAGACTGAACTCCTCCTGGTAGGTTCCCCTGACACATTAAAAAACCTTGAATCCCAATTCAGTCACTTCACCATTGAATCCATCAAAATACCATTCTCAGACTCAGTCAAAACCCTTGGAGTCTATTTAGACTCTAACCTATCCATGGATAGGCAAATCAGTGCAATTGCCTCCTACGCTGCCTATCATGCTAAATTAATCAACACAGCCGGGCCTTTTCTCTCCAAAGAGAACTGCACTAACATAGCCAGAGCCATTACTGGTTAAAGCTAGACTACTGCAACATTCTCTTTCTAGGGACTTCCGCTAAAAACCTGGAGAGGCTCCAAGTCATACAGAACAATGCTCTCCGTGCAGCCCAAAGGCATCTCCAAGAGAGATCACATCTCAGAAGCCAGTAAATCAGCTCGCTGGCTCCCAATTAAGGAAAGAATTATTTTCAAAGCTCTTACACTGACCCATAAGTGCATCCATCTCACCGCACCAGACTACCTTTCACAAAGGATTCACCCTGCCACCTCTTCAAGACCAACCAGATCACCTTATACTAATATGCTCTTTGTGCCTCTAGTAAAAAGAACCAGAGCAGGTGGCTCCAGCTTCCCATATCTCGCACCCACACATTGGAATGCCCTACCTCACATGCTCCGAGGTGAGGCCTCACTCATCTCTTTCCGCAAAGCTATGAAAACTCTTCTCTTTACATAACATTCAACCCATCAGCTATGAATGACTAACCCGCGACCTACTGCAAAATGTACCAAATGTATCTATGTAGTACCCGCAAATGCGTCCCACAAATGTTCAAACCATCTCTCTAACTCTGCAACTAAGGTTTTTGCAAGTAACAGCGACTCGCTACCCGTGGGCTGCATGTGCGCTATACAAATGTAATAAATAAAATAAATTAAATAAATAGTTGCTACACTTAATCACTGCAGATACGAAGATCAAATCAAACCAGACAAGTTAACAAAAGCTGAAAAGGGTATCTTTGCAGAAATGAAACAATCTGAAATAGGGTTTAGCCCAGGAGGATCATCTGAGAGAAACCTCTCGGCAAAATCACATTTAAGAAGGCAAGTCAAGAAAGAGAAATAGGTTAAATGAATTGTCAGCAGCAGATGCCCTTAAAAGAAATTGTATTACATATTGCATCAACTATCCTATTGGTCATTCAGTCTCCTCAAATTCAACAGGTATCAATTGGGATTTCTGTAAATAACAGGAAAAACATTGTTAATAGGCAGGAAGCAGGAGGTATGGAAATACATTTACAAACTATGAGAGTTGACCCTGTCGTCTATCTAGAGTCTTCCTAGACATGCACCATGGTGGATGATTAGGAAGATAGAGGGATCTGGAAAATATAGGGCATTTTAGAAGAAGGTAAGATGAATCAATTTCATCTATAAAGGAGCTTTTTGATTTAGAGGAACAACAAAGATGGAGATAGTGACTTCTGAGTCAATACTTAAAAAATACAACAGCAAATTGAAGATGCCAACATTTAAATAGCCGCCTTTTATCGGCATCAGCCAAATGGGGAATCATCAAGATATTGGTGTTACTGACGCAAATCAAGGTAATCGATTAACACAACATAACATCATCAGAGGAAGTTGAGACAATACAATATCACCCCAAGAGAACGCATCCTCAAACTAGCCCAAATCAACATTACATGCCAGGCACAGGACCGTGAAAAAGTCACTCAAAACAGGCCTATCGAATGAGGCTAAGATCTAGACATGGGAAAAAGGACACTTCCAAATATAATATGTCCTAATGGATTCAGCAAAGCTGTTGGAGTATTGGCTAAGAAGTTAGCAAACCAGGTAATGCAAGAAACCATGCTGATGGCATTCTCACTGAAATAAATGGTCAGGAAAACGTCACCAACAGAGGGCGATTACGCTGAACGGTAATCCACTGCTCCACAGGAAGGTCACATTTGCACACACGGCTCTGTGTCACCATAAATGAGTTCTCATCCTTCACCAGAGCATGCTGCAACACTTCTCTGCTTTTAAGAGTCGTCGATTTTACTGCCCTTTAATATGATTGTTCAGCATCCATGTCTTTTCTTCTGCTCTGCTACTCACGTTCTCTACTGCCTCCCTCGCAGTGCACTACTACTCACTGCCCCTGCGCCTGACTTCAGTGTACTTGTTTCTTGTTGTATTCCTTGTCATGTCCCTTGCTTCATTGATGTTTTCAATCATATCTAAGCCGAGGCACAATTCTCGGCAAAAGAAGCATGCCATTGCAAAAAAAAAGGCCCATCGTTAGGTTCCTCATGTCTCTATTCTTTACATAACAAAGAGGCATAGTGGCTTAATGTATGAGTTGCTCTTTACTACATGCCACTTCAAGGAAAGATGAGAACCATGTGTGAACACAACCAGTAAAAGGTAATGATAAACCATTAGCACCCGGCACGCGCGGCGAACGGGAATACTGCGTGGTGATTGGCTCATTTGCGAGCCATACCACACGGTATTCCCTTTTATGCCGTGCGTGCCGGCTACTCTGTTCCCGACGAGGGGCGTGGCATCCCCTCAGCCAATGAGGAGGCTCGAAACGGGGCAATCCCCGCTCTGAGCCTCCCCATGGCTGGAGGCTTCCTTCGTCCCCCGCCGGAGACTCAGGTAAGAATTTTTTTTTTCCTCCCTCCTCCGACCTCTCACCTGACTTACCTTCTATCCTGCGATCTCCGGCAGGGGACGATGGAAACCTCCAGCCGTGTGGAGACTCGGAGCGGGGCCATCCCCGCTCCAAGCCTCCACACGGCTGGAGGCTTCCATCGTCCCCCGCCGGAGACCGCTGTACTTCTTTTTTTTTTTTTCTTTCCTTCCCCGTCCCCCTCCCTTCCGCCCTCCCAACCCCACTTACCTTCTTTTTTCTTCTGGTCTTGGGAGCGAACGCGCTTGGAACACTTGTGTTGCCAGCGCATCCGCTCCCGATGGCCGCTATGGAAAGGGAAAACGGACTACGTTTTCCCTTTCCCGGTGGGCATTTTTTTTTTGTTTCGAAACAAGCGAAACAGAAAAAAAAATGCCATTAGCAACCCGGTCTAACAGGCCGGGGTGCTAATGGCAATAAAACCCTCGGCGGCGGGCCAATACCACCCACGGTAATGCCCCCGGGCTTCGTTAAGGACCTTGCTACGCTTGGGCCTGTAACTACGGCCCCTGGGCATTACCTGGGGCGGTATTGGCCCGCTGCCTCGGGTCTTATTGCCACAGTAATGCTCACGTATGTATGCATTCTTACATTGCTCGTCAACAACACTTTTCATCTTGTACAATATGCCATCTGCTTTTTGTTGCGATTTGATACCTACTTTGCTGAGATACCTTCCACACATTGTTTTATTCCCCAACGTGAAAACATCTAAAAGAAAAGTACTTGCCACTTTTCACCCTCTCCTTAATGTGATGGTAGGTTCAGCCATTCCCCGAAGCTTCCATTTTCTACTGTCCTGCAGTGTAAGTACTAGATGTCAACCCAGACGGATGTTGTCATACTCCTCTGTCTTTGAGCTGACATACACTTCCATGAGTTTTATTAGTAGAGAATTGGCAGTATAGAGGAATGGTAAACGACTTTAGAAAAATAAGCATCCTTTTGGACTAAGCCTGAGCTTCGTGAGACGTCTTCTGCCTTGTTTAAACATTATTTTAATGAACATGGTCTAAAATCTTTCACAGGTCAGAAGAACATGTGCTGATTTAATGTGTATATCTAGTCACATGGTTGCACAGTAAAGTTTGGCATTTTACTATTCTGCGAAAGAATATAAGTAAAGTCGATTCTACGCTTTTAAATGGCAAGCATATGTTTTCGTTATGTTGGCCTTTGTTTTATCATTACAACAATTCCGTCGGGAACGGTGCGCGGTACAAATACCTTTAACATTAATATTACACGTACACGCAGAGTATGGCAGAAACACGGCGTCACTGTTTTCAAGGTGTACCGAATTTTTACAGTGACTACAGATATATTTCACCTACAATAGCAATTTGAGCAATACCACAACTACACAATAGTTACCTATAACCATGTAGTTTTGTACGTGTGCTGTCTTTTAACTATACAGTTAGCCTGGACGTCGGATGGTGTTAGCATTTTAGATGTTAACTACGATATTTCTCCATTAAGTCACATTGATGGACATTAATAGATATTTCAGTTAAATTCGCTAATTCTCCAATGTCCTATCACATGGATTGCAAATGAGATGGGGAAACTCCTCTTGACATGGTGTACTGTCTAGGAGAGTTCACTGTATATCAGGGTATCTTTCTCCATGTGGTGTCTGTCCTCTGTAGTCTACAAGTATCCTGCCATGTTTTTTTTAATGGATATATGAATCACTTTTCTACTTTGCAGTCGGACCAAACATTATGTAGGCAACATTTGTTTTTTTTTTGTTTTTTTGTACAGGGAAACATTCATTGGGATTTGGATTTCTAAAGCTGTCATGAACAATATGCAAAGCAAAAGGATTCGATGTATTCTGCTACTGTAAACAACGCTATATGCTGTGTAAACCATTTTGCTCTGCTGTAGTGTAGTCTCAGGGGAAACTGGTTTTGACCCCTGCCCTGAAAAGAAGCTGATGCCTTCTGCAAAGAAGTGACCCTTGTTGGTTGAAGATGGATAGCCAGGACCGAGGTAGAGTACAAGGTTAGGATCAGATGATCAAGTACTTGTGATTGTACACTAATACCCCTACGAGTGGCGGGAATCCGAGCAGCAGTTACCCATCTTTCCGCATACAGTTTTGTTTGATAGATGGTTTGTGAACAAAGGGTGACTCGTCTCTTTCTTTCTGAGCCACTGGAAAACTAAGAAAACACAGCAACATAAAGAATTCTCAAGTTATAAAGCGGAGTCGAAGTGACACGTGAACACCTTTCTGCATTTCCAATGTTAGTGCATGTACGTTTATAGGACAACAAAGAGATTCAAAATGCATGTATTCAACTTAACCCCTCTAGAAAGAAGGGGCATTTCAGAGATCGGCCCTTAAAACAACAGCAACGTCTTCATGCAAAAAAATAAATGTAGAATGTCATTCCACAACCCATCATGGTTGCTGCATTCCTGGGTAAAGAAAGTGACCTTGAAAATCACGCCAAGCTAAAGCAGGAAATGGTGCGCTGACTATTAGTTTCGTTCACAGACATACAAGACCTCTGGAGGCAGATGTTCCCCGAAGAAAAAAGGGTACCACTTCGCTAAGCCCTTGATACTTTTAAGTGGCTGTCATAAATTCATACATTTTTAAATGTGTACTGGTTTGAAGCAGTTGAAACCACTTCTTGTTTTTTTTGTTGTTGTACCAAACCACATTGCTGTATAATCGCGTCAAAGTGCAAACGGAGCCCATTTGACACGATGGCCCTCATTACAAGTCAGGCGGTGGATCATGGTGCTATTAGCACCATGGTCCATGCCTGATTCTGCCATGTTGGATGGCGGAATTACCGCCCTATTCCAAGGTGAGTGGGGCGGTAATTCCCCATTCACCATTTGCCCTTCCCCATTCCCATTTTTGCTCCATAGGGCATAATGGGGATGGGGAAGGCGCTAATTACGGCACCGTAAATTACGGTGCCGTAATTAGCACCAAGGTCGCTTAGCGCCTTGGACTTTAACGCCTGCAAAAAGCAGGCGTTAAAGTGTGAATCAAGCGTTAAGGGTTAACGTCGCCAACTGCTTGATTAAGAAATGAAGGAAAGGAGTTTTCATTGGTGGTCTAAAAATGGTTGAAAGAAACAACACAAGGGGATTGCTAAATATAAAGGCTCCGATTCATGCAATAATTTGCCCATAAAATCGGGACCTTGCATGTTAAACTGTGTGCGAAACACAGCTTGTTGATTCATGGGACATGGGACTTCTCCGGAACTTGAGTGGAGTTTGGTACAGCTCTGGGAGCAGCCAGGTGACTTGCACGAGACTCCACTCAGCGGGAGGGCGTGGCCTGCGAAGGAGCCGGAATAAGGGGCAGAACATGCCAAATGGCAAAGAACAAGCCAGAAAGTGGACCTAATGAGGGACTAACTGCAGGCAGTCCATAGTTCATAGCACGCCAACAAATGTGGAAGAGAAAATGTATTCATGAATGTGTGCACAACCACTCGCCTGCAAAATGACTATGCAGTGCCCTCAAAATCTCTGCCACCCAGAAACAGGCTTATGGACTTGCGCGGAGGAATCACAAACTGTGAAGGTGAGTTTGCATGTCGGAATTAGGGGTGCATGCAAGCAGATGGGGTTCTGATCATACTTAAGGGTTCTCGTATGCAGGACAGCACGGTGCAGGGACTGTTTACAGGGGTTTGCATGCAGTTTGACGAAGAATATAAATGCTTTCGATGAAACATGTACAGTAGAAGAAGATCCTGGTATACAGACACCGTGTGCCGGTCCAAGTGTGATTAGCATAAAAAGCACACATTGCACAAGTAAAAAAACTAATTTTTCCAAGGCATTGTTGCAACAGGCCAAATGACTAGGACTAGAGCAAACACAATGCTGGTGCAAAAATGCATAGACATTATATATTTGTGCACTAGGGCAAAAGTTATCTTAGCACTAATTGTGCTTACACTAGAGAGAACATTTGCTAAAATCGCGCAAAATGTTATGTGTCATGAGGACACAAAGTTATGTGTCTTTCAGCTTAAGAGTTTTGAGGAATATGAGTTTGAAAAAATAAATCCTGAATAAAATAAAGCACTTCAACTAAGTAGAAAGTGATACAAGTTCAAATCATTCACACATACATACATATAACTGTCATATGCAGCTCTTGCTAGGTTTCGTCTAAATAATGTTTTGAGGAGAAGAATTCACTTACCATGTAATCAAACTTTGGGATCAATTGTGTCTTGATAATCTCATCATGGATTAGTGCAGAAAAAGTTATTTCAACAAAACTGTTTTCCAAGTGGCCTTTTCCAGTTAATTATAGTAAAACAATAATGAGCTGGGTAACTTGGAGCTATTGCCTGGTTTCACCCACGTAACAATTACTGGGAACCATTTTTTTTTAAATGCATGTGATATAAGAAATAATTAGAGTGACATGTCAGAGAACCCTTTGCAATTCAATATTGCTTTTAGGTGGCAGTCGACTGTGCATGTTGCTGTGCATGTGTATAAATTATTGTTCGCAATCAGTTGTTAAATCCCCATAAAATTGAGAGCCAACATTTTCATCCCCAAAAAATAACTATGGAGGAAGGGGAAATTGTGGGTTAGCAAATTATCTTTGGGAGAGTTGTGCGGGAAGTTTTGGAGGCTATTACATGGCTTTGAGCTGGAGAAGGGCAATAGCGGGATCCCCCTAATTAGGGTGAGACAGGGCAGCTAAAAAGAATATGCTTGATGAAATTAATGTCTGGGTGGCTTTCAATATCTGGACGATGAAACTAGGTTGAAAGGTTTTGTTACCAGAGGGAGCAGCTCCTTCTTTAAGTGGGTTTGTTTTAAGTGAACATGAATAAAAAAGATCCACCTTTTGGGGAGCTGCTGTTATACAGGGGGACTTATACAATTTTGCCAGTAGCTTTCACTTTCCAATCATGAAAAGAAATGGCTCCTAACAGCATATTCCCTTCTGAAAGTCATTGGTGACGGCAGACCTGTTTACTAAGGTAATGCAGAGGTGATTTCGCTCTTTCCTCCTCCCTTTTTGCTGCTTGTTATTGTAAGTGATTTCAATCCGGCATACACCTAAGTCAACGCCTAGCGTGTAATGCACAACTGAAATCCTTATTTATTTGTGTGTAAAAATTATTTTTTTCTGAACGATGTACCACTCATATCACGCCCCTCTCCTGGAACACCCCCCTCCCCCCCGGTCACAGTGAACCAGGAATCAAGCTGGTTTGCAAAGTTAAAATATTTATTTATGTAGTTACAATTTAATCATACTCTGTTTTAATGGGTACACAATGATCACCAATGGGCTGATGTAACACTAAATAATCTCTTTAATACACAAGGAGTAATAGTGAGCAAAACAATTCAGCACAGAAATAATACTTTTGTGTGTGTGTTCAGAACAAATAGCAGTGTGGTTGCTATTTCCCCCTGTACACCCCTCGACCCCCCAACAGGCAATGTAAAGAGATGAGAAGAGAGAGCAGGTATTCAGGAATTCAGGAATGGCAGAATTCAAACAAAATATCAATCACAATTTCCCCCTAGCAACACAAGAGAAAAACAGAATTGATTGGCAAGCGGTCAAAATGGTTTTAAAGTTATCTTGAGATGGATTCGGTAAAAACACTAAATATGGTTTAATTTATGAAATTGTTTACATTTTTATGGGACCCGCTTTGGATAGTTGCACACACACACTAGCAATGATTTCATACTAAGAAACTATGTGAAATCTTAAAATTAAGGTCAGAAGCAATCAAAAGCTGTTTTACATGTGGCAGAATTTCCCTAAAATGAAATTTGTGGCAAACTTTTCAGTGCGCGGTAATCGTGATTACGGGAGAACCGTATGGATTTGGGATGCGGTTTTAGATCCAAATTAAAGCTGTCAATGTTAGCTACAATCAGACGTTGAAATTGCTCTTTAACAAATACAATTGGGATTTCTTACAATAGATTATGACTATGGAAAAAAAGAATGCGACACATGAATCCCCACAGTTCCTCGCCAGGAAACCCTTCACGTGGTGGATACTCAATTTCTTTCTGGGATTCACTTTAGCTACTCACAACACCAATGACTTATGATTTTATAATACAAATACGAGAAACTCAGGGCAAGAAATGTTCTGACAATTCAAAAATACTCCTACCAATACTTGGTTCTGAAGACAAGATAAAGTGGGTTTAAGATAGGGATTAACTATGGACAGTACATATGCTAGTGACACAGTTCTATCTATAGATACTCACTAGATATGTTTTTAAACGGAACTGTCAGTATTCTGATCCGTCAAGATTTCTGGTCAGGGAAGGGAATCTGGTTCTGGGACAGACACCTGGGCACATTGGATTGGACTGGGTCTGTTCACAGCACGGCACAGGACTGGATCGGATCTGCAATGGCTCTGGTCACAGCACCGCACAGGACTGGATTGGATATTTTGGTTTTGATGATAATTTAATTCGGCAGGAAAGAAGTACAGCACAGCCAGGCTGTATGTTTGATGTTCCCCTTAGGTTTATGGGGTTGGTTCTAGTTCTGGAAATTTAAGGCCTAGCTGAAAATTGTTCAGCTATGCAAAGGGCCTTTCTGCTTGGCCAAGTTTCTGGAGTCTGGAGCAAGTAAAATGGATAGTTCTGCAGCAGGGTGCTCCACCAGCATTCGGATAGTGGGTGAATCTGTCTGTCTTTTTGAGTGCTGAACTGTCTCTATTTATGCTTATGATAAAGGGGGTGTGTGCTGGTTTGTCCTAAGCTCACCCCTTTGACAGGGATTGGTCAGGGCCTCCTCTCTTCCTTGATAGGAGGAGAAAAACAGGGTGTCACCTTTATGGTGTGGGTTTATGAGGCCTAGAGTCCACCCCTAGCCTCTCGAAGACAAAATCTACTTTTGGTACAATACATATTTCCACATGTGCAACCTCTATAACAACCATATATGCAGATTACATATTTTGTGTAGCAGATACTCCTCCAAACCCCATCGCTGTAGGATCTTGTGTCTGCCTTTCACAGAATTTTGCCTTTTTCATCCGGAACACAATGTCCAATTTAGGAGCAAATTTCTACAAATGTGCGCGTTGAACATGGGCATACGTGTATAAAGTTTCATACTTCTATCCGAAATACATTTTGTGTAATATCACATTTTCCGCCGTTTCTTCCCAGAACATGCCACAGAGTTCTGGCGCCTTTTCATCCGTGCATCCAGAAATGACATTAGCAATGCTGTTATTTCTTTATTTTCCACAATTTGACATATTAAGTTATCAGTCTTTTTAAAATGTGTCTTTTGTCCTTGTTAAGCAACAAATAGTTGTTTAGCTCCACCCCTTTGGTCTCTCCCTGGAACCCAGGAGCATCTCCCCCCTGTTTCTCCTGGGCAGAGGCCATTTACGACCCTTCACACTTTGCATTTCCTTTAGCTGGAGGATGTACATTGTCTCCTTCCCCCTGCAGACCAAATTCTTCCCCTACCCTATAATCATCACTTACGTGTGATTTCCAGCTGGAGAGGACTGGAGGGAGAGGCCTTGCCTCTGTGAGGGAAGCTGTTATTCCAGTTCGGTGGCTTTTAGCCAGGCTTAAATTTAAATGTTAATTCTGTTGCCTTTTACCTTGGCTTAAACCAAACTTGTGATTTCAAACTAGCAGCTAGAACATGTATTCCAGATTTTAAACCAAGGACTCAAACAATTACAACATAGGTTACTCTCAGGAACAGGCCACTTAGATTTCAAACATTTTATTTCATTTTATAAAGGTTTCAAAGTTTGTCCTGCAGGCTTCTGACAGCTGTCATTCAGGCGGCCGAGGGTACTGCGCCCAGATTTTGACAGATTCCACATGGCGGCAACTTTTGCTGTGGATGTTTCTTTGGTACTTTCGGCTTTTCAGGACATTAGGCCTCATTCCGAGTATGGAGGTAGTCATGGCGCTATGATTTTACAGACTACTGGTGGGGTGTGACATATAGCAAAACCCCACCAGAGTGGTCTAGGCAGCATAAACACGACTTGAGCACCCCAAATTTGTGCTCCACTATGCCCCTAGTGGCTTCCAGTGCTGTATTATATCTTACTTCTGCTGGTGTGGCAGGATTCCTGTATGGCATCATCATGAATGATGACAGCAGGCAGGCACTGTCCCCTGCAAATGTGTGCATGGTTGTTATCAGCACTTATTGCCATGGTCTGCTGTTCAGTGTGTCAAGTGCATGAATGTGTTTGACAGTTCATACTCACCAATGAGCCAAGTGTTGCCATATTTGCCTGCAAACAGTACGGACAGGTATAGTGTTCTTAGGACACCTCCATTTTTGTTTGATTACGGACATCCCGGACATCGCGTGTGTTCTTAGAACAGCTTCAACTTGCCTGCGAACAGTACAGACAGCTATAGTGTCCTTAGGACACCCCCATTTTGGTTAATTGCGGACCTCCCGGACACCGAGTGTGTTCTAAGAACGGTTCCATTTTGCTTGCAGACAGTATGGGCAGGTATAGTGTCCTTAGCACATCCGCATTTTGGTTAATTATGGACATCCCGGACACCCTAACTGCTTTTTTAAAAAAAAGAAAGACACAGAGGACTGAAGTAAACCACACATAATATTTCTTTTATTATATATAAATATAAAATTTATGAAAGAGAGGGAGAAGCAGAAACTGACACAAACACAGGGGAATTGGGGGTTTCAAGAGGATGCATAGGAGGAGATGAAGGGATGGAAGTCTCATCAAAACCTTTTTCTTAGTGGAGAGGGTTTGGGTATAATTGACTGGGATATGGAGAGGGAGGACAGGTACATGCAGAGCAATGGAATTTATTTTTTTTATTTTATGTGGTCCTCCACAAAGTTGTTCAAATGGTTGAAATTTGCCATGAGCATGTCTATTTCTTCCTCCATGCGCTGGAGTGTCTTTTCCAACGTATCTTTTGGTGTACTATTTTCAATGTTTGTATGGTCTGTTAAAAAAAAAATGTATATATGTTAAGTGTGCATAAAGTAATACTTATTATGGTTATATACAGAAGTGTCTACCATGAGTATCACTATCTTCAGACATTTCCTCACGTGGGAAATTCTCCTCAAGCCACTCCAAAGTACTGGACATTTCTGTGAAAAACAAATTCATTACTTTTATTGTATCTAATACAGACATTTTACAAATATATAAGAAAAATGAAGTACCGTGCACTGCTAAGACTAACACCCAGGACATCAAAGATGACATCACAAATGTCATTGATGACATCACATTTCTGGCTCACTCCTTTTTCCTTTACTGATATATCTAGGCCAGTAACAGTCAGGAACTAAAAATTCACTATACTATAGTACAAAGTACTATATTTGTAGACTTATACTTCAACTATGTTCTTACAGTAATTCACTTAGTGTCCACTCAAAGCATATGAAACATATACAAAGGGGAAACATAGACTTGGAAGACAGCAATGCTTTCTATGTATGAAGATGATTAGTAAAGTTATCAACACTGTCTTATAGTTCTGTTGTTTTTTATTACTGTACTTTCCCTGCATATGCTCATATTTGTACACATTGCACTTACGCTACTTTCCTTCGGGCCTAGTCACAATGTGTGATAGTTATGCGTAGGGAGGTAGTAGCTTTGAAGCAGAGCAATCATTTCTGTGCATGAAGATAACCAGTTAGGTTACTTTACTTTCCATGTATATGCTCATATTTGTATGTGTTGTTGTCTGTTTGTGTTTTGTGTGCAGTAATGCAATAATGTAGAATCATTTTTAACACTTCTATACACTTTTTGCAACTATTTGAACTAGTTTTGCATTCGTGGACATCTATGAACATCTGACTTCATTGCAGACCTTCTGGGCAGTGCCAGATGACCATAAACGGACACGCGGCATGATGACTGTTAGGGAGAATTCTCATTTATGGCTAATTTCCCTCACCTAGTGAGTCCCCCAGCCGCTTTGCTGGACTTCTGGAGTTTTTTTCCACTTGGTAAGAGTGACAGCTTTTCCCCCACTCTTACCTGTGTTTTGCTATGTGTTTCTACTTGTTTTTTTGATTGTGGACTCTGAAGTACACCACTTCAGTAGCCTCCTTCTTTTTGTGTGTCACACAGCACCTTCAGTGCCGTGGCAAAGGGTTGTCTTTGAGACTTCCCTCGACTCCATTTCTGAGGCGACTACTGTCCCCCAGAAAAGGGTAAAGTTACCATTAACTTGTAACGCTTACCTGACTCCCATGGAGGCGCTGGTCTAGTCTGGGTTGCTGTGGCCTCTTCGAGCGTGATGCGCAGAACTCGGAACACCGACTGAACAGGACCCTTAAATCTTGCTTGTCTGGCCCGTAGGAATATCCTTCTGCAGATGAGAAAGGGGATTAACAGTCTGCAGAATAGTGTGCTTGCTCCCCCCTTCCCCCTTCGTTCTTCTCTAACTTCCTCCGGAATCCCCGGTTGAAGCTCACCTTGTGGTTTGAAAGGATGAACTCTCCATCCTGCTTCTGGTGCAGGGGCGCGTGTTTGTCCAGTTACTTCACTGGTTTTCAGAATGGCGCTGGCAAAATCCACTTGACTTTTCCGAGCGGAATGTCGTAAGTATGAAGTTTACAAAAGTTCAAGTGTTGAGCCTCCTTTTCTGTTGCCTTCCTAACCTGTGATCTGTCCTTTATTTCAGGTGCAGAATGAAGGCGATGCGTTGAGGGATTGACTTGCCGATGGTAAACTCAGGTGAGTTAGCGATGGGAGCGATCCCTCTTAATGTCTTTATATTTCTCCAGTAATGGCTTTTGTCCTTTCCCCATAGGGGCCGGGGTGCGGTACCTGCCAACGTAGCGGCGCCGACCCGAAATGAGGAATGATCCACCAACAGTAGACCGGTAAGTGTTATGGCGGAAAATTAGGCTTTCCTCATATGTTCCTCCTGCTCACCTTTTGTCTCTTCTTCTCTCCCCTAGGCGCAGAGATGTGGCGACCGGTTCAGACAGTCGCGGTGGAGCCAGAAGAACTCCCGAGGACAGGTGAGTGAAGCGCGGCGCTGCAGCGAGCAACGCGGTGCTTTTAAATGAATATCTTTTCTCAGGAACGCTGGCGTGAAGGTTCCGGATGCAGGTAAGAAGTTTGATAAAATTCTTGGTTTTCACCTTTCTCTTCTCTTCTTTCCTTACAGGTTTTCCAGGATCGAGGCGGGCGTGGCTGGAGACCAGATGCAGGAGCAGACACGGTGAGCGTTCAGCTGCTTGGATGCAGAACAACGCGAAGTGTGAGCTACTGTCTGGGTGTGGCTTAAATGGCCCCCAAAGTAGTTCCAGGTAAGTATCCTTCCCTGGCCACGCCCGTGTGGCAAAATAGTCCCAATGAAAAAATAGTCCCTCTCAGGTCTCAGGGAGGCCTGAATCTTGCAGCATGGTCTGCATCAGGTAAGTGCACAAAACACCTTCCTTTATGAGCCTGGCGCCTATGGCGCCAGGACTGATGTCCAACATGAGCCCGGCGCCAACAGCGCCAGGACAGAGTCCAAAGAGCCCCTATAAGGGGCCGCTGGGCTTTTACCCGGGGGCATGATGCCTGCTCCCGGGGGTGCTGGGCCTTGCCTGGTGCTCCGGGGGTAGGCATCATGACATAACTTTACTTAGTCAATCTACCGCAGATCCAGTAGACCTCATCTACCATGGAGTACTGGAATGGGTTAACTCGTATTCCATTGTATCTGTACCTCCTAGAGCATTGTTTCGCTCTTTTAACATTTAGACTTGGCTGGTGGCTAAGGGTATCTACCTTAACTTTTCTACCGCGATTATATTAGATACATGTGGTACTGTTCTTGGCTATTATGTTAGCCTTGAACATAAACCCGCTTGACCAAATCGTCTTTCTCTTGGCTCCGGTTGGGTTTATTCACCATTTCTTTTTGTTAAAGTCCTTCTTGTGGTTTACTTTGCGTGGCAATCTAGGTTTGCCTTCTTTGTTCACTGTCTTTTGGCGGGCTTCTGCCCAGTAGCCCTCCTCAAGGCGCCTGGGTGTCTAGGTGGGCTGAATGTGAGGGAGGGGTGTAGTCACCCCCTGCACAGCGTATCCTAGGAAACCCAAGTTGCACTTTTTCATGATTGGCCAGGGTAGTTGTCTGGGCTGGACAACCCCCCTGCTGCGTGATTGACAGCCAGGCTGTGTAAATGGGGTTTTTTTGCATTAAAAGGCAGGTCTCTTGGGCTAGAAGTCAGAGAGACGCCACTGGAACTACAAGGAACCGAAGAGAAGCGGAGAGAATGATGGCTGCTGCAACTACCCCGTCCCGGTTAAGCCCTGCTGCAGTCCTGGGCTATCTGCCCGACTCAGAGAAGATCCAGTCCCGAGTCTTCTTCCCTTGAGCTTGGTGGGGATAACCAGCTCATCTTCTACAGCCAGAGGATCCTCTTCCGTGGTCAAAATCGCTACACACTGCTGTAGTGGTGCGGATAGCCACCTGAAGAGCCTCTCCTGTTTTTAAGGAGCGCACCTTTTATTCCTTGTCGCTGCTGCCGGCTTCATCCTTGTGTGGTGCAGACCCCCTTCAGGCGTCCTCCTTCACAATGAAGCTCCAGGAATCGTGAGTCTGCGGAAAACCAACAGGAACAACTGCCAGGGCACTAGCTGCACCACTGGAACAAGGTACTGTGTTCTGTTGAGGAAACTGGGTGAATCCCTTTTTCTTCATTTCCAAGGCTTGTCCTTGTTTTCCCTCCTTCTTATAACTTTTGCTTCCGAACATTGACAATACGTTTGGCTACGTTGAATCGTGAACCGTCTGGCCGTGTGATCTTCCGCAACTGGCTCCGGTGTCTCTCAACCCTGGCTCCGGCCCTTTGACTTTTGACCTCCTGTCTCTGAGTGTTTCTTGATTCTGCCTGCCTAACCAAAATATTGCCTGTGATTTTTGCCTCCAACTCCCTCTGGGTATCTCAGGTGCTAAGTGTGTTTTTGCCCCGGTAGCATTTCATGTCACAGATACGCGTTTGTTTAGTAGACCGAACTGTCAAAAAGTGATCGCAATCGTGTTTTGTTCATAACACTGGTTCATTCAAACACAGGGTACTTACCTTGAGACTTACTGTACAAAGTGAATTGGTTAGTTGTAGTATATTTAATGTGTGGTTTTTATTGAAGTTTAATAAAATGAATGGGTTAAAAATAAATGTACTTATATTTTTCTATCTGAAACCTTGAGTCAGTGTTTGCTTGAGTCACAGTGATTGTGGTCCCTTTGTGTAATCTCTGCTACTGGTCATAAACTCTTGAGATAAGCCTGGCTGCTCTGCCAATGCTATGACTCTGACATAGTAGTACAGGCTTGTACCAAAGGTAAAACTTGTATTGCCACCAGTAGTCTTAATTGTGTGTAGTGGTCCCTAAGGGCACTGCACAGGATTCTGCCTAACAATGACGTGTACGAGGGACTGGAACGGTGGATACCGGCCCGGCCGGCAGCCCAGTTTTTCAGCCCAAGCGAGGAATGGGTGGATAACGAGATCTCTGGACCATTATACCTCCATTCCAACCCCTCTAATGGGGCATTAAGGCCATTAGCACCCTAGGTTCCCAAACTGGGAACCCGGGGTATTGAAAAAAAAGATTTTTCTTCCTACACCGGGACGCCTGCCAAGATGGCCACCAAGGAAAGGGAAAGCAAGGGTTCCATACAAAGCCCCTGTTCGCTTTCTATGGCAGCCTTCAGAAGGGAAACAGAAGACCCTATGGCCATATTACCACGAACACATTTTTCTTTCTTTTCAAATGTATGCTAATTTTTAATAACGTTACCATCAAAGTCATTCCCAGGTGCACATGGCCACTTTAATCCTATGTGTTGTCCCTTGTGGTCATGGGCAGTAGCCACATTGTCCGGATCATGACCTTATACCATGAGGCCGACATTATGGCCACTACCCATTGCTACAGCCTACTCCTCAGTCACCAAAGCTATATTGCTATTTTTTAACTACATTATGACACTTATCAAATAAGAAAATACTTCCACATTTGCAAAACCATGCTTTTCGGTCCTTGCCAATGAGCCTAAGGCAAATTTGCTGGAAAGCCACCCAAGTTTTATTTTTTCAAAACTGTGAAATGAATGCACATACAACCATCATATATAATGTGCACAAAATATCACCAAACTTGTAAAATCATTTGAAAGCAAGGCACAAATATTCCACCCATCATCATCACCCCTCACCTCCCCAAACATTGTTTCATAAGTTTCACAAGTCCAATGTTAAGAAAATATAAATTTGCTGCAAGGGTTGGACCATGTATTTTTATACATAGGTTGATCTATCTGAAACATTTCCAAATCACCTTACCTCACGTTGCCTCTTTTGGAAACATACGAAATCTGGCAGCAGGGCACGTCCATCCTGTGCTTTTCTCATCCATTGCTGCATCTGCCTAAGTTAAACTGCTGTGACGTTACTAAATCATATGCTCTACTCCTGACCCTCACATAACCAACCCTAGTGATATACAACACCTTTCTGAGTGACGTTCCTGTTCAGTGTAGGCAAATGCGCCCATAATCACCTACGTGACGTGATGCTGAACTCGAAAAAAATCAGCACACTTCGAGTCACAACATACCTTGTCAGAATTGGAATTATTAAACCAGTCTTTAAAAGAAATCAATAAGACTGTACACTTTGTAAATTACTTTTAGTTCACAATGAAATCTCATATGCAATCAAATTGTAAAATTTGTCTTCGATCGTGGTCGAAAATGGTCATCGTTATGCAAACGTTGTTCATTTTGCATGCACAAAGTGTTTGTTTTCGCACAGTGAATTCCAGGGCATCTGCATCAACTTGGGCCTAGAGTACCATAAAAGTTGTTATGTCACTCCTAATCGCTAGTGCAGCTATGGGCACATGGGTCCTGCGCAATCGTCCCACAAAACAGTCACAGTGAGCCAGCCGTTGACGACGAGGTGCACCTGGTGAATGAAAAATCCATCAGTTGCCATCTGGAATCCATGGCAATCGCAGTAAGGCAGGATGTAGCTATTTTGAAAACACAACAGAAAATAAGTATCAATACCTGGCCGTTATCACATTATATGTATTGATTTCTTAATTCGGCACGTAGTTTAAAGTAACGATTAGCATACACATCAAACACTCTCAAAAAAGACAAAAAGAACATGGTAACTGATACACAATTGGATATGGTCATACATGACATTTTAAAGAAATATTGGCGTTCAACCTGGGTAAATGTAGTGATAGTCTACATACACCTACATTCTGCACTCTCCATAGCTACATAAAAAAAGAACCACACATAAAGATAGTACGTTAGTTACATTCCCAAAGGAAATGTTCAGCTAATAATAAGTTAATGCTCGTTCCGGTGTACAGTCATGAAAAACATAATGACATGAAATTCACTGTCTCCATTCTTTTCGCGTAACTCAGACCATGGAGCTAAATGTGCTCGGACCAAAGATTCTTTCTGAACTGATTTTAGATGTTCCTTACACATTTTTGGAATGCATAACCTTATCAAATGTTCATTAATACTAACCTACTCTCATTGCATTTCTCACAAAATATTACCTTTCGCTCAAGGTCAAAAAATAATTGACCCTTATAGTTTCTGGCCCATGCGTGGGCCTCCTTAGCTCGCAACCAAAAAATCAAAGCAGGTGACCTTCACTCAGAATCTAAATACATTCTCACTTTGCAACAACATGGCTCAACGCATTCATGAGAACTTTTTAGTCGCATACAAGTGCAGTGCCGCTGTTTCCATCAAACACTGCAAGTGGCTGCCTCAGATGCCAGACTCTAGGGGGCACCAGTACGATTTGATTATTATTTTAAATACATTGTAAAACAGACACATTAGTCCTTTGCCTGTAATTTACGCACATTGTAATAAGGAAATCCTGCAAATGTACAGTATGACTTCGATGACAAAAAAACACAATTTATTTGCTTCTTGCTGCCACATCCCATCACATCCTCATCAACCCTCACCTTTCGAAACATTATTTGATAAGGTTAACAAGTGCAATGTGGTGTATTGTTCCATGTTTTTTTGGAGATGTCTGCGACACCAAAACATGGTTGAAAGTTGGAAGGCGCATCAGAACAATCTGATGCACTTCACGCTCTTCACGATCCAATGAGGGAACACGTCCGCGGACTTGACGCAAGCTGAGTACCCAATCAATGTCCTGTCCGTATATATATATATATATATATTGGCAATTCTACCTTCAGATAGCGGGTTCGAGCTGCACTCTCCACAGTCCCATACTCGCCCAATTTTCCAAAGAAAGTTTGGAGTCCACACCAACGTTTTCTTGTTTTACTTTTCTTCCTTTATTCGTTAAACAGGGAAAAATTGCATCGCATTTAAAAAACAACAGAAATTCGTTCCAAAAAAAGAAAATGACCCCAGTGTGGGTCCTCCCAAGTGCAGAACTCCTCAGTTTTCGAGGCGTTTACGCGTTTCGCGGCTGACTCGCCACTTGCTCACAACAATTTGACCTCATTGCCGTGTACCATTTAAAACATGAGGGAAACAGGAAGAGAGGGGGGGAGGGGGAGCAGTGTGAACAGTAATCGACAAAGGACCACTTCTGTTTTCAGCATGACACTCTTATCCTGTGTCGGCCATCTTGGCCTAGTGTGGTTTCCACTCACCACTGCATGCATTCAAGGACATTTTGTTGTATATGATTTCCACTTTGGGTGCCCAATATATGATTTGTATACATAATTTATGACAATTAGTGAACAGTTTGTATCTATTATCTCCTCGTCCCCAGGGATTTCCATTTTTATAACCCTTGTGCTCAAAAAGTTTGCCGTATATTTTGGGTAAGTTTGTTAAAATAGCACCATCTTAGACCAATTTGACCCGGTTATTTTTTCTACCCTTCCTCGTACTCATATTTTATTACTAGGTTGAATTCTTAAAGTGCTTAGTGCATTAGCAGCATTTGTTTTTTTTATAAATATAAAGTGGCAAGTGCAAATAAGAGCATATCATATAACCCAGTTAAAATACAACATGTATCTCTAAAACTACAAGTTTTTGTCTCCGTGACTTTTACCCCGGTACATGAGCGTAAAATGGCTAATATCTATCCCACAAGCTTACTCCATGGGGCTGGAGAGTGTTAAGGAACCCCAATATTTCAGATTTAACCAATGTCCCTGCAGTGTATAACCATTGTATGCATTCTATGATATCTGATTTGACTTGTGTCCATGGCATGCTCTTATGAAATGCTAAGTGCATCACAATATTCAATCTCTACCCATACTCTTGTTCGTATGCTAACTTTCTAAAGTGCTTAGTGTATGGATAGTCACTACTTTCTCATCCTTAGTGACATAATAATCATATCAATTTTTCTTATCGCAGCTTTTCACTGGACACCCCCCCAATGTTTATGGGTTGTTATGCGGTCACTAATCTTAATTAGTCCAACTATGCCATATTCCCGCCAGTGTTAAGCCATCCCCCTCTCCCCTCTCTATTCTCCCAACCTCATGAAGAGAAATAATTTGTTAAGAATTACAATTCATTCACAACAAATGTGCCAAAAGCAAACACAAATCTACCAACACCATAAAAAGTTAAAATTTACAAATACATTGAAAACAACTGCTTAATATCATATTCCCCCAAATTGAATCAGTCAGAGGTTTCTCATTTCCCCCTTGTTTGGATCAGCCCTTCAATCTCAAGAAAGCTGTGATAGATGGGTTGAGAATGATACCATTGGCAACATTGTATGCAACTAATTGTATAATCTTATCATGGATTATGGGTCTAGGCATATGAGCAATTCTTTAGCAACCCAAAAAGGTGTATAGTTCCTCATCAATGTTATGCCCATTGGGCTGTTTGCTTTCAAAGTCTAATATACACCTTGTTTCTTTGTGTCTCAGCTGTTTCTCATTATCGCCTCCCCTAGAGCCCAATTCTATTTTGTAAACACCAAAGAATCTGAAACTGTCTATTTCTTTGTTATGGCATTCATAAAAGTGTTTGGCCATTGGATAGTTCACATCCAAATCACATTTTTAGGATGTCCACTATGTGCATGGAAGGGAGTGTTGGAGCCAATCTTTTTCCTGTGCAGTTCACAGGTTATTTTCTCGTTGACGATTCTGATATTAACATCTAAGAAAGTAATAAAAGTTCGGCTGTGAGTTTCGGTAAATCTTAGATTTTTTGTATTTTTGTTCAGTTCCTTAACACACTCTAACCAGCCCTTTGCGGTCCCTTTCCAGATGATAAACAAATCGTCGATGTATCTTAGCCATAAAACTACATTTTGCGTGTGTATCTGATTACAGTCTGACCATGCCTCAAGTTCTTCCCACGCCCAATCATTAGGTTTGCATAGGCAGGCGCAAAAGTTGTTCCCATTGCCGTCCCCTGTACCTGCTTAAAATATTCATCATTAAAGAGGAAGACATTGTTCGTAAGGCATAGGTCGATCATTTGCATCACCATCTCATTATGTTTCATATATATATATATATATATATATATATATATATATATATATATATATATATATTGACTTGACACAAATTAGTTTGTGGGCTGCAACACCAAAGACAAGGCTTCAATCTCAATTGCAGATAAAATGGTGGGGGTACATTCAGTGCCAATTGATCCTTTCTAATATATTGCCTAATGCCCATAAAGAGCATTTCCCTTAAACCTTCTCATGGAGAGATTAAATACAAAGATTTTTCTCCTGCATAAAAATGCAATTCCTTGGAATCTCATCACTACAATATTTCAAAAACATGGTTACTGTACTATATACATCAACATATTTTTTCAAGTTGCTCATATGAGTGGCCCTTAGTTAAACTGGCCGATTCATGGAATTAATGTGCGCCGAAAATTCCGGCGCAGAGGTGCCAAAATGTGCGAATCGCAGTGCAAGTGCGAAATCGCAGGGAAACCAGCGCACATCGATTCATGGAAGTACGTGCGCGAGAAAAATATTGGATGTGCGCTGAAAAAGTGCGTGGTGCACGCCGGCCCACAGGTCTTCCAATGGCGTGCGCCACGGCCACAGCGAAATCGCACATAGCGCGGCGCACATAACAAAAGTAGGCAGAACACGGGGCGTAACACTCGGAATGGGGAACAACGCGTGAAAATATGGGCGTCACAGGGGAAGTACAGGAGGCAAGTGCACAGAATGCCCACACGCTCGCCTACAACAAGTATTCATGGAATCGAATAGGGCAAACCAGCGCACGGGCAAAGACGTGCACAGGGCCAAACAAGTCTGCCACAAGAATGCAGGCGGTAGCGTCCATGCGCCTGAAATAAATGTGCGCCAAAATGTGCGCTAACAAAAAGCACCTATATACAGCTATGATGAATGATCCATACTGTGGCCCTCTAGGACAAATGAGGTGCAAAGGGGTATGCGACAAACACGGACACCCGCTGCGTGAAAAATAGCGTGTGCGTGTATTTCGGGGTGTGTGGGAAGTTCCACATGCTATTGGCCTGGGTACGTGTATTTCGGGGTGCGCGTGAAGTTCCACATGCGATTTCAGCAGGGTACGTGTACTCCGGGTGTGCAGGAAGTTCCACACGCGAATCCAGCAGCCCACGTGTATTTCAGGGGTGCCGGGGAGTACTACACGTGAAGTGGCCATGTGGGTCCTCCCAGGTGTTCCCTCTACACCCTCCATGGCCACTGCAGGCAGCCCACACCACAGGGGACTACCGTGCACCCCTGCACATGTCCCACAGGCAGCCCATCCACCATGGCCATGCCCCCCAGCCAACCCACATGTCACCTTGCACTACTGATCAACAACGCATGTCTCCCAGCACCCCCACCCCCCAGCACTGTGGGGCACCTGCCAGCAGGCCCCCACTCATGTCTTACTCATGTCTCCCAGCACCCCTACCCCCCAGAAGTCAGGGGCACCCTCCACCAGGCCCCCACTCATGTCTCCCAGCACCCCCAACCCCAGCATCCAGGGGCACCCTCCACCAGGCCCCCACTCATGTCCCCCTGCACCCACACCCCCAAGCACTGCAGGGCACCTGCCAGCAGGCCCCCACTCATGTCTCCCAGCACCCCCACCCTCCAGCAGTCAGGGGCACCCTCCACCAGGCCCCCACTCATGTCCCCCTGTACACCCACCCCCAGCAGTGCAGGGCACCTGCCAGGAGGCCCCCACTCATGTCCAACTCATGTCCCCCTGCACCCCCACCCCCCAGCAGTTCGATTGGCCTGGGTACATGTATTTCAGCGGTGCGCGGGTAGTTTTACATGCGATTTCAGCAGGGTATGTGTATTACGGGTCCGTGTGAACTTCCTCATGCGATATCAGCAGGGTACGTGTATTATGGGGTTCGCCTGATCTTCCACGCCCGACTGGGCCTGGGAGAGTGGGGTACGTGTATTCCTGGGGTGGCCGGGAAGATTTACACGCGAATGGGCCTGGGACAGCGTGTTACGAGTATTCCTGGGGTTGGCAGGAAGATTTACACGGTCGCCTACAACGCTCCAAAAAAGACGGTCCAATCCGGAAACACGTACACCAGCATGAAGCAGGCACACATCGACTCGCAGGAAGCAGGCGTACATCAACCTGCGCAGCACAAAAGTGTGCGCAAACAACAAACAAGCCCAGACGCCAGGATGAATATACCGTTCCTAGCAGCAGTGGTCGTGGGATACCACAGGAGGAGGAGGATAGTCAGGGCCAGAATCTTTACACCCAGAAACAGCCTTTTTGGTATGCCTGATGACCAGGTGTATGGGAGGTACAGGATTCCACCTCACATAATACTCGACCTGGTCAGTGAGTGGGAGGATGACCTCACATCACCCACCCTGTGCTCCCAAGCACTCAGCCCCCTGGAGAAGGTCCTCAATGTACTGCACTTCTTGGCTACTGGATCATTTCAGTGGACAAGTGCCATAGTGGGGGGGGTGTCACAGGCCACACAGTCACGGTGCCTACACCAGGTGTTGGCCATCATCACTGCACGCCCATCAGTCCGCAGGCACATATACCTGCCCAGAACACCTGCAGAAAGGCAGGCTGTCAGCCAGGATTTCTACGGGGTGGCACAATTCCCCAAAGTGCTAGGTGCCATTGATTGCACCCATGTGGCTCTACGTCCCCCCAGGGCATCTGAGCACATCGATAGAAATCGCAAGCACTGGCATTCCATCAACGTCCATGTAGTATGTGTGCCAAGGGAATCATCACCATATGCCAGCTATCCAGGGTCCACCCACGACAGCTTCATATACAGGATGTCAACCCTAACCGGGACATGGAAGCTGGGCGGCATGGTGATGCATGGCTGCTTGGTGAGTATAAATGCCACTGCACACGCATGCATGTCAGATACAGAGTAACATCACTACCCTACTAATGATACCCATCACCACCTCCCCAGGGGACAGTGCCTACCCTCTGAGCACCCACATGATGACGCCAATTCGGAACCCCATCACGCCTCCTGAGGTAAGATACAACACAGCCCATATTGCAACCCGGGGCATAGTGGAGCGCACATTCGGAGTGCTCAAGTCACGCTTTTGCTCCCTTGACCGTTCTGGCAGGCAGCTGTTATACGCTCCCCCAGTAGAGGGCAGGATCATAGTGACAGCATGTGTCCTGCACAATGTTGCAACATGCCGGGGCCTGGCTGTGGACATGGTGGTGCCCCCAAATCCCCAACCACATGCCTGCCCGCTGCGCATGGGAGGGGAAAGGGCACAGGGTGAGGCAGCACGTACGCAGCTGGTGGCTAATTACTTCACATAGAAATCACACCCCTGTGGAGTGCACACAGCCCTGGCACATACCATCTGACAATCAATGATGACTCAATCTGACAATTATGATGAATGGACAGTCAACTGTCAGAACCATAGCAGCCTGAGATTGTTCACCTGGAAGTGTCACAATGTGTGCATCCCTACCTACACAAACACCACCAATGCAGTGTCATCAAAAGACACACTTCTATGCAGCAGAAATGAATAACACTTGCAAAATACAACATGAGAACAGTGCCATGTCACCAAACCCCTCCCCGACACCGCCACACAACACCCCATGGCATGTCATGCTATGTGAGAGCAAACAAAGTAATTGACCTGCAAATTAGGAGGATGAGATGGATGCAGAGGCACAAATCAATACACCATGCAGTTTACAATACAACAACAATATGCACTAGGAATGTATACACAGTATTGACTACAGACTGCCCACACAGCAAATGGGAGTCCAACGTCACTGTGTAAGTCAATGTCACTTGGGCACACCCTTTGCAAGCCCATGGAAACGGGAAGCAGGAGGGGTGTGTGTCACAAAAACCCAAGCATCTAACCCAAATTCAGGACAAGCCTGCATGTGCCCAGCCACAATACAGCGTATGCCCACGGGAGCCACACAAGGCAACACACTGTTAAGAAAAATCAAAAATCAAAAATCAAAAATCAATCAAAAATCAAAAATCAAAAATCAAAAATGGCCATGTATGGGCCAGAGGGGGTGGGGGAGGCCACCCAGGAGGACTGAGGACAGGGTGCACACCAAAACCCACCTTTGTGGATTTTGGGGAAAAAAACACCTCCATGGGCTCATGGCCTGCACGGCTACCCTATTGTGAGAGAACCGCTGCTGTCGCTCTCCTCACCCTCTGCAGCTGCATCAGGAGGTGGTGATACTATGCGAGGCAGCCCACGCAAAGCCCTAGTCTGGTCCTCCATGGCAGCAAGCATGCGGGTGTGGAAGGACTGGTTCTGGAGGATAATCGTGCGGAGGTCCCCATGCAACAACTCACCGGAAGCCCGGACCTCCTCCCTAATTGCCTGCATCTCAGCTGAGAACGCATGTGTGAGCCGCTCCAGCTGCTGTTCTGCCCTCGTGTCAGTTGCAGCCTCAAGCTCAACAAAAGTCACCCTGAGCTGACGGAGTTCCACCCTCAGGGCTTCCCGTTGGCCCTGGGACTCAATACAAATGGCTTCCCGCAGAGTCTCCAGTGCCGCCCGTCTGTCCCTGTTGGACGCCAACATGTCCTCCCTGTGTGACTGGCAAATGGAGTCTGTTGCCTGCTGTAGTTGTTATATCAGCCTTTCTTGGGGGACAATGGAAGTGGCCACCCTATCCATGGCCTGAGCCATCATCTCAGATGATGCTGCCTGTTGGTTTGCCATACCGTATATGGATTGCTCCCATGCGGTATTGTCAGGTGGTGTACGGCCACCGCGTCGGTGGGCACCACACCTGTCTGGGGCAAGCAAACTGTGCCTTGCTGTGCCGGCACTGCCTGAGGCTGCAGGACTGCATTGCCCCTCTGATCTGCTGGCCCAGGAACAGGATCCGATGTTGCCGAGTGTGACCCTGCATCCGTAACCACCAAAGGCGGACCTACCAACACTGACATCCCCATTGAGGGTTCTACCCCTGGTGCAGGTGGGTTGGACAGTACAGAATCCCTCCCAGAAACACTTACCTGCAACGCCACATAGGTCTCATCATCCGAATCGACACCTGAATAGAGCTCGGGGGAGGTGCACCCAGAGACACCCCTCGAGAGAATGGCCTGCAGCAAGTGTGGGTTCTCACCCACCACCACACCACATCCCTCACTGGTGCCCGGTCGGGCCTGAGACCCCTCCTGGGTCTGCACCATCTCCACAACCGCAGCAGTATCAAGTGCGTCATCCCCTGCAAAGACATGAAAGAAAATAAATGGGAACAGGCATTATTAGCACCATGGCACACAATTAGGGCTGAGAAGCAACAGAACCAGTACTTCATTGACACATGTCCCACATGACTATACCCCTCCCATGCATGCACCGTCAATGCGTATGAAGGGGAGGCAAATGGCACACATTGATGACACCAAGATGGAAGACCAACACATTTTCTGCATGCTGGCTAGAAGTGCCATCACACATTGGCCTGTGATTGGCATGTCCAATACACATACATGACACATGCCATCACATAGATGGCATGTACCATAGCCATGTCACACATGTGACAATAGAACTGAGAAATGCCTAGTGGAAGTGGTGGAAAGCAAACAATCAGCCTGAATGAACACAGAATAATATGCAACAATGTTGTGGCAAGATGACACTTCAATGGCAACTGGCGTGAGGTTGGGCTAAATGTCTACTGTTGCCAGAAGGGATACTGCAATACCCAAATCCTGGTGCACAGAATGTATTGGATGAAGCACATGGGTGACCCAAACCACTCAGGCACACACACCCTCACCTGGCACTCAATCAGAAGCCCTCACACGCACACCATGCACATGGATGACACACACATGCATGTGCACTCACCGGACAATGCCTCATAATCTGGCAGGTTGCCCACGCCTTGGATCTGTCCCTCCGTGACGTAGGTCCCAGCAACATTCTCATGTGGAGTGAGTTCAATGTCCTCAGCTGGAGACCCACCTCCAGTCACTAGAGTAGCGGCATGACTTGAGGCCAGCTTTTTCTTTGCCCTGCGCTTCAGGTCATTCCAGCGCTTCTAGCAATCATTAGCTGTGCGCCTCACGAATCCAAGGGCACTTATGATGTCCGCGATGGTCTGCCAGTGTGCCAGACGTTGTGCAGGTGTGGTCTTGCATCCTGCAGTAATCACCATTTTGCTGTCATGTGCGGGCACATACTCCACAAGTGCATCAAGTTCGGCCTGATTGAAGTTGGGCTTCCTTGGCGGACCGAACTGTGTAGCCGTGTCTGGGGCATCAGCCTGTACTGGATGAGCACTCTTCCTCTTCCGCTTGGAAGGTGGTGGGGATCTTGAGTGTCCTACGCCACTCTGGACACTAGGGGCAGGAGCCCCGGTGGACTGTGGACTAGGAGTGTGGGAATGAACACTCACCATGGGACTTGGTGCAGGCATTAGCTGAAGTGTGATGTAGTCAGGGGGAACGTCAGCAGGATGGACTGGGACCGAAACTGTCCTGGCTGGGAGACTCAGAGCTGGGGTGGATGGAGCCGCAGCTGCCCCTGCAGCCTCCCCACCCTGCCTACTCGGGGCAGCAGATGACATAGCTGCCCCCGATCCACGTGGCCTGGTGACACCAACGTGCACCGCCACACATGGCCTAGATCTGCTGACCTGGAAGTCAGCCATGGAGTCACCCTGTGCCAGGTTTGGTGCCACAATGGGCTGGTCCAACAAGGTCTGAGCAGGGATGGTGTCAGCCACGTTACCCTCAACCGGGGGGGGGGCATGGGTGTCCCTGACTGGTCATTCACACATGGGGGACTAGGGGCACTGTTAGGGGGAAACCTGTGCAGTTCCCTCTGGGACCACTGCAAAAGATTTAGGACTACAGGTGTTTGGCAGTAAACCCACTTGGTAGCAGTCTGTACCACACAAATTCACTTGGTAGCTGTGACTGAGCAGTCAGACTTCCCTCAAGAAGAGTTAGGCAGTATGTGGCGTATACAAGATAGGGCAATTTACACAGTAGAACAAGCAAACACGGAACAGAGCTTTGGTGTAAAGATATATAGTTATTTATTTATAAAAACACATCTATGAAAAACACACTGGCACGAATACGGCAAACAACTTCAATTACAATAACTATAAGTAAATCAATCCCCCTAACAATAGTTCGACAAGTCTAGGTTCAACGGCACCACTTATTTGCAGACAGAGGTGAATGCTTTAACCTAGATGGCACCCTAGTATTCGTTAGGATGGGAGAGAAAAGGCAGGGTATGAAATCAACTCGGTACCAACACTTTTACGAACAAATGCAAGGCAAGTAAGGCAGGGTCTACTGTAGATCACAGAGTTCAGAGGCCAGGCCCACTCGGAGAGAGGCAAGGCGATATGTCCCAAAAAGTATCACAGTGGAAATGCACTTCAAGTCTTTGGTGCAAATTGTCACAGAAAGATTGGACCAGTTCAGAACAGAAAGTTAAGAAGGCTTGGAGGCGGCCCAATGGAGAGGCGAGGATTAAGACACCTCACGCTAACCACCACCAGGAAAGCCAGGCGGACACGGTACCTTGTATGTGGAGAGACAGCTCCGGTGGGGGCAGTTGTTCCTGGTGGTGGATGCAAGTCGGGCTTTGCCAAGAGAACAGATGCTCTCGTCGTCGAAGGAAAGTTGAAGATAGTTGAACCACCAGGGAAGAGACCAGCCGCGGAGTGCTCTGTCACAAGGCACCACCTTTTGGTCGCGGTACGGGTTAGTGGCTATCCGGTTGCCGGGGTGCTCAGCACGGGCAATTCGACCACTACGCCCTGGAAGCGAAGAAAAAGCAAAGGGGACTGGTTGTTCCCACCAGTCAGGGGAAGAAGACTCTCCAGCCGGGAGATCTCCTCTGTCGTTGGGAAGTGGTGAGTCGGTTCAGCAGGGCTCCACCGGAGGTGTCGTCATTGCAGGTCGGCTCAGCTTTACCCTCGTCGGATTCTTAGGTCCTGTGGTGACTTCTGAAGATCCAGTCCCAAAAGCCCTGATTTTATGCAGAAAACCCCCATTCATTCAGCCTAGCTGTCAATCAAAACACACTAAGTGGTGAGCGCGGTGGCTCACCACTTGGGCCAATCACACCAGAGTGTGACTTGAGTTGGCAAGGCAACTCAGTCCAGGGTGCTTAAACCCCCTCCCACATCCCCTGTGGTACCCAGACAGAATGGCACCACTTTGGAGGGCCTCTGTGCAGAAGCCCGCCAAAAGTGGAACAAAGGGCTCAATCTTTGGTTTAGGAGTCACAGAGACGAACACAGACGCCATTTTAAAAACTGAGTTCTGGCAGAAAATACCAACCGATAGATTTATTTAAGATAAATAAACCGGTGGTATGTTAGAGATTAACGAGAAAAAGTATTAACCTCCAACAATGGGAAGAATCCCATAGGGTTATATTCGGAGTCGAATATAACAAGTAGTTTCCACTGCCACCAGCCAAAACTCGACGAGGGGGGACGGGACAGTGCCCCCTCGAATAACAGACCCAGGGGTAATCGAATTACCCCTACTAGTACGTCCACAATAGGATGGTTTGTACTAGTTCTGTTAGTAACTTTAGGTCTAGTAAAGCCAATGGTGACTTTACATGCCCTGGGAGACAGTAGTCAGTCCTAGGGTATGGAGTCTATGGTGGGGATCCTCTAGGACACCCCAGTGTTACGGCACAGAGGGTGCGGTGTAACACACATAGAGAAACATATGAGACCCTATGGAGTAAAAGACCCCATAGCCCATAGAACACATTGACATTCAAAGGAATTAACCACATGCATGTCCAAGAGTGGGAGAAAAGAGTCACACTCCTGGCAGGATGGAAAAAAAAACAAACTCCAGAAATCCAGCAAAGCTGCTGGGGGACTCACTAGGTTAGGAAATTCAGCCTAAACAGAGAATTCTCCCTAACAGGCAGCCTGCAAGTCCCGGCCACGTCCCCTACCGTATCCACCACGCCCACCTCTTGAGGCTCGGCCACCTTTGCCACCCTTATCGCGTGCTCGCCTCCCACCCATGGCACTGATGTTGTTGTGCGTATGGGAGTTGCAGTAAACTATTGTCCTGGGAAATTGGGGGTCAAAGGGGTAGGGTACTAGATGGAATTCGTACCCTAGTGCTCTAGCAAGGCAAGGCTGTATGTGACCCCTGGGGGAAGATGACGGGTCAAGCAATGCACAGGCACCCCAAAAAAGGGAGATAATGTGCACGCAACATCTCCTAGACCACGTGCGTGGAAAAATAAACCTGCACTACGCTGTGGCACCCAGAAACACAAAAATGAACGTATGCGTGTCACACGCAGCCTAGAATGACCTCTGAAGGGGTACGCGACAAACGGGGCAAGCACAGATGTTAAATACATGCGCGACTCACCGTCTGCCTGGAAAAATAGCGTGAAAAACACCCCCGCCAAAAGAAGAATTGTACGCTGTCTGAGGAGACAGGACAACAGAAGAAGTGAGCGCTGTTTGAGGAAACAGGCCCAGGAAAAAGACAAAAAGAGAAAAAGCTGCCAGAGGTAACAGGGAGTATGAACTTGGAACTCCGTGAAGTAAATCGCGTGTGAACCGACAAGAAGTACAGATTTCACCCACTCACTCTCCATGAAAAGCACATACAAGGAAATGGCATTCTACACGTACCTTTTAAACATGCCCACACGTCCAGCGTCACTTCCGCGTGTATGCGCTAAGGCCCTATCCTCCAATTACACGAGCTGACACTCAGACGTGCAGTCATTGGACGTGTAACATGCACCCGTGTACAGGGAAACGCCCGCGCACGCACGTCACAGACGCGCATACGCGCTGAGGCCCTTTCCACCAATTACACGCTATGACACTCTGACGTGCTTATTTTTTCTAGGTGCCATGGAAAACGCACGTGCGCGTAACATCATAGACGCGCCTACACGCTGGGGGCCTTTGGGCCAATGAATTCGCGTACTTGTGCTGACGCGCTTACGCGCTAAGGCCCTTTCCTCGAATTACATGCAGACGTGCTGGATTTTCACGTGCCAAATCACTCCGTATCAAGCTGGCCACGCGTAAGCACACGGAAGACCACGCTCCTGCCCAGAAGGCGGAATTACTGCCCCCCAGAGCCCCGAGCACGCTCCCACCTGCCATCTGCTGCTGACTGACTGCCTGCTGCCCACGTGCCCTGCCATTTGCTGCCTGCACATCAGCCAGGGGTGCTGTTGCTGTGACCACCCTTGCTGGAACCGAAGACTCCCGACTGGGATTCCATCGCTCCACAGACCAGCCCCAGGACCCAGTTGCCCACCCACTCCTGCCTCTGGGGTTGTCATGTCGGGCACTGCAACATCCGGCACACTGGCAACTCCCGGCCAGAGAGGCAGAGGGGCACCAGCTTCACTGCCACCAAAGTTGCTGTCCTGGTGGAGCAAGTCCTGGGGCAGTATGATGCCCTCTTCGGAAGTTTGCGCACCGACAAGGAAGGACGGACTCGGATCTGGACGGACATTGTGACTGCCATCAACGCGGAGGGGGTGGCAGTCTGACTATTCCATCATGTGAAGAAGCGCTGGGAGGACTTCAGGTCCAGGACCCTCAACAAGGCCCGGCGCCTCGTGAAGGCAGCGGATGCTAAGGGGCGCTTGGGCCACTTGTCGGGAGATCAGATGAGGGTCCTGGAATGCATATCCCCAGCTCTCCACGTCCAGGTCCTTGAGAGCCAGACCCGTCGGGAGTCGAGCGGTAAGTGTACATGCATCCTGATTGTAAGCTGTGCGTGTGGTGGTGTGCCAGTAGTGTGCAGGTTGCACATGTGTTTTTATGGGGTCAAGTATGGGAGGGGTGTACAGGGCCGTGAGGCTAACACATGCGAGGGCTCTCATGTGTGAGACATGGATGGTGCTTGTGTGTGTAGGCTTGCATGCCAAATGCAGATGTGTGGGCACACATGTTTTAATGAATGTGTATGTAAGTAGGCATGTTCGTGATGTCACACATGGATGTTGGTTTCAGCTGCATGTATCTGCACTGTGTACATGTGCATGTGTGTGTATTTGACAAGGGTGCAACAGTGATGCAACATGGATGCATGTGACACCGGGATGTGGAAGCCTGATTGGCAGATGTGACATGGATGCCGATCTCAACACTGCGACAGTTGGCAGAGGTGTACACATGCATCCAAGTGTGGTGGTGTGTGTGCATGTGTAGTGCACTCCCTGTGTTGCATGTGATGTCTGGCTCACGTTTGCCTGCTCATGCTGTTTTATGTGTATGGATGGTGCTGGCTGTTGCGATATGGCTGTGGTATGGCTCATGTGTGCGAGTTGAAATGACATGTGTGTTGGCGATTGTGGTGCCATGTCTGAGGTTTGCCAATGCCACTCATGTACAACTGTCATGTGTGTATGTGTCCATTGTACAGTGCCCTGATACCTGTGTTTTATTTCTCCCTGTCTGCAGCGTCAACTGATGAAGAGGGCGGAGAAGGTGCTGTGGAGCACAGCGGCAAGGATCGCACCGCCAGCCGGAGACGCAAGGCCCGGCTCCCCTCCCAGGTTGTCATCTTGTCAGGGAGTGAGGAGTCTGGTGCCGCGTCCCAGGCCACAGCTGCCGGGGGGAGGTCCAAGAGGTGGAGGTCGGAGTTGGACTCCTCGGCAGCAGAAGGGGCAGCTGGGACCCCACAGGGCCCAACGGGGGAAGATGGCACAGAGTCATCCAGGTTGGTGGGGGGTTTGGTGGAGGAGGAGGCCGGGCAAGCAACAGAGATGGGGTCTGGAGGTGGGGATTCCACTGGTGCTAGTGGTGCAGTGCAGGACCAGGGAGAGGAGGCAGCACAGGCCGCCGCGGAGGTGCCTGTGTGCAATCCGGTTCCTGATCCTGTCACTGCATCATCTTGCACCAGCAGGGATGCCTACGTCCAGACCCGTTTTCAGGCAGGGGATGAGCTTACAACAACTGGCCTTCCTCTGCCTGCGGACATGGCTATCCAGGTACGGGTTGAGCCTGTCCTGACTGGTGTGGCGTTGCGTCAACGGGCCATGCGAGGTGACCTGCAGTCTTTTCATGAGGAGACTGCACGTCATCTCGAATGGCTCATTGACTGCGTCGGCCTACTGGGACAGGTCACCCAGGCCGGATTCCTCCGTTTGCTGGAGCTTGTTCCGACCCCCTCCTCAACTGAACACCCTCTGCGCCAGTCGTCCTCCGTTGCCATCTTTCCACCCATTTGTCACCTGGGTGCCCTGTGGAGCTGCCTCTGACGGTGCATCCAGGCTGGTGGAGGACACATCCCTGCCACAGTCGGGAGTCGGACGTCCAGCAGGGGTGGCCACATCAACGACTGCACCCCGGCCGGTGGAGGATGTGCAGGCAGCAGGAGCCAGGGCACAGGCACAGCAGCAATGAGGTGGGAGCCATGATGGCTCGGGGCCTTCGACATCGGAGGGGCAGGCATCGGCCAGAGGGCAGGGGGGCCCAGGACCAGAAGTGTCTTCTGTGTGGCAGCGGTTGGGCCACACCATAGATGCGGAGCGGCAGCGGGCGGAAGAGGCATGGCTCACGATGGTCAGTGCGGAGAACTCCATGCGGAGGGCCCTGATGCAGGCCGAGTGCCTCGAGGCAATCCGCAGGGAGTTGGAGGAGAAGATGTCGTCATCCCTGCGGACCCTCGGGCCATGGAAGAGGACCGCCTCCGGGACATTGAGCAGGAGTTCGATTATGCCCTGGCCCGGAACATCCAGAAGTGAGCCATCGGACTAGCCTGCTGCCCTTGTAAATAGTTCTTTAGTGTCCCAACTTCTTGTATATAGTTCTTCATTAGGTAGGATTTTATTTTATAGGTTTCATTTAAAGGTTTGGGCACATGGACCCTGGATGTTCACTTTGTACATAGTTTGACAATGGATTTGGATTGTTGATTTTTTTTTTCCATGGATCAATGTTTTTTTATTATTTTTGCACCTTGGATTTATTTTCTCAGACTGACACTTTGGAGACTTGCTTTTGGATTGCTTTTCATTTGGATTTCATGCATCTTTTTCATTTATTGGACATGCTGGATTTCATTTTTTATTTCCATTTTCTTCTGTTCCATTTCATTGCCTTGCTTTTCCGTTTAATACATCATCATTTGGTACTTCAATGTGTGGTATTCTCTCTTTGGTTTCATGCATGTCACAATGTGTGTTTTATCATTCACATGCTGTCATTGTGTAGGTTTGACGGATATATGTTGATGTGCAGACTAGCCATTTGGGATGCATCATGTGCTGCTGATTTCTTTGTGGGGTGGATGTCATACCTGGTGGTGTGTTCGGACTGAGGTGGCGTAGGCAGTGTATTGAGGGGGCATGGGGGCCATGATTATGGATCATCATGAGGTGTTGGGGGACATGCATGGGGGCATGCTGGCAGGTGCCCTGCACTGCTGGGGGGTGGGGATGCAGTGGGACATGAGTGGAGGCCTGGTGGAGGGTGCCCCTGACTGCTGAGGTGTGGGGGTGCTGGGAGACATGTGTGGGGGCCTGGTGGAGGGTGCCCCTGGATGCTGGGGGGTGGGGGTGCTGGGAGACATGAGTGGGGGCCCGCTGGCAGGTGCCCTGCACTGCTGGGGGTGCAGGGGGACATGAGTGGGGTCCTGGTGGAGGGTGCCCCTGACTGCTGGGGGTTGGGGTGCTGGGAGACATGTGTGGGGGCCTGGTGGAGGGTGCCCCTGACTGCTGGGGGGTGGGGATGCAGGCAGACATGTGTGGGGGCCTGGTGGAATGTGCCCCTGACTGCTGGGGGGTGGGGGTGCAGGGAGACATGAGTGGGGGCCTGCTGGCAGGTGCCCCTGGATGCTGGGGGGTGGGGGTGCTGGGAGACATGTGTAGGGGACTGGTGGAGGGTGCCTCTCACTGCTGGGGGGTGGGGGTGCAGGGAGACATGAGTGGGGGCCTGCTGGCAGGTGCCCCTGGATGCTGGGGGGTGGGGGTGCTGGGAGACAGGTGTGGGGTCCTGGTGGAGGGTGCCCCTGACTGCTGGGGGGTGGGGATGCAGGGGGACATGAGTTGGACATGAGTGGGGGACTAGTGGAGGGTGCCCCTGGATGCTGGGGGTTGGGGGTGCTGGGAGACATGTGTGGGGGCCTGGTGGAGGGTACCCCTGACTGCTGGGGGGTGGGGATGCAGGGGGACATGAGTTGGACATGAGTGGGGGCCTGCTGACAGGTGCCCCACAGTGCTGGGGGGTGGGGGTGCAGGGGGACATGAGTTGGAAATGTGTGGGGGCCTGGTGGAGGGTGCCCCTGACTGCTGGGGGGTGGGGGTGCTGGGAGACATGAGTGGGGGCCTGCTGGCAGGTACCCTGCACTGCTGGGGCGTGGGGGTGCAGGGGGACATGAGTGGGGGCCTGGCGGAGGGTGCCCCTGACTGCTGGGGTGTGGGGGTGCTGGGAGACATGTGTGGGAGCCTGGTGGAGGGTGTCCCTGGATGCTGGGGGGTGGGGGTGCATGGGGACATGAGTTGGTCATGAGTGGGGGCCTGCTGGCAGGTGCCCCACAGTGCTGGGGGGTCGGGGTGCTGGGAGACATGCATTGTTGATCAGTAGTGCAAGGTGACATGTGGCTTGGCTGGGGGCATGCCCATGGTGGATGGGCTGCCTGCGGGACATGAGCAGGGGTGCAGGGTAGTCGCCTGTGGTGTGGGCTACCTGCAAGGGCCGTGGAGGGTGTAGAGGGAACACCTGGGAGGACCCACACGGCCAATTAATGTGTAGTACTCCCCGGAACTCCTGAAATACACGTACCCTGCTGAAATCGCGTATGAGACTTCCCGCGCACCCCAAAATACACGTACCCAAGGCAACCGCGTGTGGAACTTCCCGCGCACCCCTGAAATACACGTGCCCTGATGGAATCGTGTGTGAAACTTCTCGCGCACCCCTGAAATACACGTACCATGCTGAATTCGCGTGTGAAACTTCCCGCGCACCCCGAAATACACGTACCCTGCAGGATTCGCGCGTGAAACTTCACGCGCACCCTGAAATACACGTACCCAGGACAATCGCCTGTGGAACTTCCCACGCACCCCTGAAATACAGGTACCCTGCTGAATTTGCATGTGAAACTTCCCGCGCACCCCGAAATACACGTACCCGGCAGGATTCGCATGTGAAACTTCATGCGCACCCCGAAATACACATACCCAGGACAATCGCGTGTGGAACTTCCCGCGCACCCCTGAAATGCACATACCCTGCTGAATTTGCGTGTGAAACTTCCCGCGCACCCTAAAATACACGTACCCGGCAGGATTCGCGTGTGAAACTTCACACGCACCCCAAAATACACGTACCCAAGACAATCGCGTGTGTAACTTCCTGCGCAACCCTGAAATACACGTACCCTGCTGAATTTGCATGTGAAACTTCACGCGCACCCCTGAAATACACGGACCCTGTTGGGATCGCATGTGAAACTTCCTGCGAAACCCTGAAATACTCATTCCCCACTTGGCGTTTGCTGTTTGACCGCCCTGTAAACTGGTCCAGGGTTAGCGCAGACATTTGCGATGAATTGGGGATTTTGATGGATTTTCCTTGCGCGAGGGTGTTCTTGGGGGCGTAACTGGCGCTGCTGCAGGGTCGCTGCACCACTCTGCACCACGGCTGGTTTTGGAGGCTAAAATCCATGAATACGGGGACACTGTGCGCCAGCCGCGTGCGCCAGTTTTGTGCGTAATTCTATGAATTACCCTGAAAATCTGGCATAACAGATAGATTTACACTGTCAAAGAGCATTTTATGTTATGACATTAAGAAAAACATTGCTAGATCATGTGAAAGCCTGCCTACGATATCTGGCAGGAGCGCTTCTTGGCCAAAAACCCCACTTATTGTGGAATTACAGTGCCATACGTCTTTATTTTCCTTATGTTTTTCTACTGTGTGAGGGGCTTTAGCTGAAGAATACAACCCAAAGCTGGTTTTGTGCAGTAGCTTTAAAGTATATGACTTCAATTGAAAAATGCAGCTCAGCTGTGTGTTAACAAAACCTTATGAAACAACACTAAAGAAACAGATATTGATTCAGAATTTCCAATGGATACGGGCCTAGAGAGTCCTGCTACCAAACTACACATGTTTCCTTTCCTTTTATAATGATGTTGACATGCATTTTCAAACACATTGTTTTGGTTATTTCATTGTAAAACATTGGGCCTCATTACAAGTTTGCCAGTCCGAAAACAATGATACCGGTAAGTTTTGCGAGCGGGTGCCTTTCAGCCTGCCAGGTCTGACCTGGCGGGCGGAACGGCACCTGCTCGCAAACCTTGATGGATGCACCGGCACCATTCATGAATGCTGCCGGTGCATCCATCCTCCCCATTCCCGGATAGGGTGCAGAGCTCTTGTGTGGGCAATGTTTTTTTTCTTCATTTTCAAATACAGGGAGACTAGTTGGCTCCTCGACAGGCAGTGTTCCCCCCTTTAGGTGTTCTTCTGTGATTATTAGTAGCTCTGACTGCAGCATGGCCAGCGAACATCAGCCCCTTCATGATAGTGGGAGGAACAATTAAGTTTTTGGCCACACACCCAGTAATAATCCTTCATAGCTGCCATTCCCTTCTTCATATCTGCATTCAGGAGAGCCATATTGCAACGTTTGTTTGAGCCAACAAAGACTGTACCCTTGCTGCGAAAACAGAGTTTATATTCTTCTTCCCTGTGCACTCACAGCAGCTTTATCATTGTTGCAATGTCCTGTCCATATTTCTGCACAGAAATTGTACAGCTGTGCTATCATTTATTTGCTATATGTTACCATTCATTCTGCCAAGCAATGTAGTTTAGTGTCCTGCCATTTGTTATTAACATGTTTACACCCTTTCACCATCAGATAGGGTAGCTCCAAACACATACTTTTTTTTGGATCTTCGCTGCACTGTACAAGACGCTTGTGGTACTAACACCTTGGGAGCCCCTGATGCGTATGGAATGAGTGAACACTCATAACAGCTCCCATTCACCACTCATGTTAGTATACCAGGAGATGGTAAACTCGGGATGGCATATATCCTCAATCATATCCAAACCCAGCCCTTGATACGTATCATACTTTTTTCGTATTTCCCTTTTCATTATTCTAGACCCGCTCTTTGGGTGCCAGCTTTAACAATGCTATTGAACATTTCACCATACTGTTTCAAAGTATTAAACAATCCTTGACTTGCTGGAACCAAACTCTTTACTATTACCCTCATTGTCAATTATGCATGCACACTTGCTGTTGTGTTGTTCCTGCTATGTTTATCACTAATACTCTTATGAACATTCTTGCTACTCTTATATTCATTTCCAATATTATTATCATTCATGTTACTACTAATATATGTAAAACCACTAATATTATTGGCATTTACATGTACTGTCCCGTCTAAATATAATGTCCCATCCCCCTCCTTTATAGGACCTCCTCCTATGAAATACTCTCCCCAATAAAGCCCCAATAGTGCCATCAACATTATACATAGGGGGTCATTATGACCCTGAAGGTAGCCATGCTGCTATTTGCGGCATGGCTGCCCCCAATCCGGGTACCAGGTCCGGGTTCCTGGAATGGAGAAATACCAGGCCATTCTGTCCTTGGAGGGCCTGGTATTTCCCCATTCCAGGAACCCATCCCCATTCCCATTCGAGCCCCCATAGGAATCAATGGGAATGGGGAACACGCTAACAACGGGCCTGTTAATGACAGGCCCATTGTTAGCATGCTGGTCTGCTCGCGGGACATGCTAAGGATACCTGATAAAACCAGGCGTCCTTAGCTGGTCCCGCGGGGAGACCTCCGAATGAGGCGGTAGGGGGTTAATGCGGCCGGAGCTCTACCAGCCCCATTAACTCCCTACCGCCAGGGTCGTAATGACCCCCATACACTTGAAATATTGATCATTCTGCAATAGTTGGCATAGGCCCATATATAGTCATTTGTGCATCTACACTTCGGATCCCTACTTAACAACCAGTTATTTACATATGTGATATTCATCATCTTTTCTCCAGAGATGGAAGCAAAAACATACAAAACAAAGAAAAGGAGAGACGTGCAAGACACACTTTTACACAGAAAGAAAGTGAAAAATAGAAAGAGGAAAAGAGAGAGCAAGAAAGAAAAGAGAGAGAGAAAGAGCTCCAGAAAAAAAGAAGAATATTCAGTTAGCCTCTGAGCTCCGGCCTGTCAATGAAGTGTGACACTAAACACGTATTGTGCCTGGACAGGCCGGTGAGCTAGATAGGGTGCAAATACTACTGCCCCTCCTTTTAAGATAACTGAAGTGTCAACGTGCTGTCCGGAGGTGCCCTGATGATTTCCGAGAGGTGGATCCAATATCTTAAGCCCTTTACCTTCACAGCAAATGGAGTGCAAAACAGCACCTCGTAGGGCCCGTGGAACCGAGGGTTGGTCCACCTATGCACAAAATTTTGAATGTACACAAAGTCACCAGGCAGCAGCAGTTGTGTGGGCATGCACTCAGGATCTGTCACCATCGTGGTTGCTACATCCGGTGTGTCTGTTGTCTCAATTCTTCGAGGTTCAATCTGTCGGGAGACACATTTAATTGCCTGTTGTAGTGTGGTGAAATAACCTTTGAACTCATCACCTAACACCATTGCTGCCCTATGTGCATCTGAAGCTCTTATTACAGGGGATATGAGTGTGTGCATACACCGACCAGTGACTACCTTGTGAGGTGAAAAATGGTGGTGTTTGCTGCGCTGCATACGTACACTGAAGAGGGCCAGGGGTAAACAGTGCCTCCAGTTCTACTTGGACATGGTACACAGCTTGGACAATTTGCTTTTGAGGAGCCCGTTGATCCTCTCCACAATGCCAATGACCTGTGGGTGGTAATTTAAACATACCCAGTGCTTAATGCCAAGGAGTGTTGTAATATGCTGAAACGGTGCATTAAAAAATGGGTGACGTTGTTTGACCTTACAACCTATCAAGGGAAAATCTCCTATACCAAGAATCTGGCAGCACATTTGGCATCCAGATGTGTGCAAGGCCCTGCTTCCACTGACCTTGGTAAAGGGCAAACCACCACTATAAGGTACCTGGAGCCGTTGAAATGTTCACTGACATCAAAATAATCTATGTATATTCACGAATGGCCCAGTAGAGCTGGGCAATGTGCACCGTAACATCCGTAGTGTCATCCCTGTACTGGAACTTTGACATGTGGTGCAGTGTACGACAAATTCTTTCATGCTTTCCTGAATATTTGGTTTAAACCAGTCCTTCTGTATATCTGCTGCAATGTGCTGCTTCAAACTGTTGGATGGATAGTGTAACTGTTCAAATGCTACTTCCAGCAGCTCCTGGGGAATCATTGTCTTCCTGGTGCTCTCTTGTCTCCATAATAGATCATTTGGGGATTGCCTGCATCCCCTTCCTAGCCACAATTCATTCTTCCTTTCTGGCACCCTACCCTGCAACTCTATTATCTGATAGATAGGCAATGCTGTATAATGTGTTGGATGTTCACTTATTGGTTGGGTGGCTACAATGTACCCAGCAGGCATTTTGTTTGGCAGATATGCCACCATGTTGGCTGCCACATCAGCGGCTATGTTCCCCATTGATATTTCATCTGTCATGTTAGTGTGGGCGGCGAATTTCATGACCGCCACAACAGATGGCTGGGATAATGCTTCTATCAGTATTTCTAGCATTGCTGCATGCTGCACTGAGGATCCATTTGCCCTCTGAAGCCCCCTCCTCTACCAGCAGGATAGGCCGGCATGCAACGCTTGTGTGACATATGCTAAGTGTGAATATATTGTTTCATGGTACCATTCGGACACACTCAATGCTTCAATGAGCGCAATGAGTTCTGCTACCTGTGCAGAATAATGCGTGGGCAGTCTTTTCATGACCACATCTCATACTCCCCTTCCTCAAGTCGTACCATTGCTGCCCCTATGTGTTTGTCCATCCCCTGGTCAATTGTGGATGACCCACATCGATTTGGGGATGTCATCCTCTTCCCCCTCACATGTGGCGCAGTTGTGCACTGTCAGATCTACATCAGTAGGCGGAACTGTTATGAAGGTGGCAGGGTTCACTGTTCACTGTTTTGCATCTAACCACATGAATGTGTAGCTTTGAAATAATAATCTTGTATGCCAACGATCTCTGTGTAGTCAGGGTGGACCTTTCTAAGAGGACATACGTGATTTGACCGTGGCAGAATTCTTTACGGCGGAATTGACCATGGTCAATTTTGCCACAAATACAATTTTGCTGTGACCAAATCCTGCAAAACCTTGGGCCTCATTCCGAGTATGGCGGTAAGAAAAACATATTACCGCCATGGCGTAAACACCATGTACGATGTGGTTGGAAGGCGCTATTTCCACCATATTCCGACTTCGCGTGCACGAGTATTCCACCATAGCAGTAAACTCCCTTGCGGCATAGCGCAAAAGGTCCAGTCAAACCCCTTACCGCCATAAACCTAGACGTATTTAACACCATCGCCTTCGATGGAATCCGTAAATAGCGGAGACCGTAATTTACGCTAACCGTAAATTACGGCCACTGTTAAAAACCGGAAACGGAAATAACGTCATCGCACAGGAACGGGAAGCATCACGGTGGCCATATTTAAAATCAAAATCCATTGCGATCCTCTCCATACAGGACATACAGGACTCCATACAGGACTCTGATCGACCAAATATACTTCAGAGACCAGCATCATGCCTAAAGTTCTGAAAAAGGGCGCTGCGCGCATCCGAAAAGAAAAATTCACCCAGGATGAGTTACAGGTCCTGGTCGACACTCTGCATGAACATGCAGATATCGTATTCTGCAGCGACATGCGTAGGCCCACCATCCTCAGAAAGAAGGAGATATGGGAGTTGGTCGCTCAGAGGGTGAGTGCCGTTGGGAACACCCCCCGCAGCACAACGCATTGCCGCAAACGCTGGGATGACCTCCGTCTCAGGGTGCGGGCCATCCTCTCAGCAAACCATCAGCAGGCCCTGGAGACAGGAGGAGGCCCAGGCTCACCCATTAAAATGATGCCCTGGGAGGAAACATGTGCGGAGATGATGGGCACAGAAGCCATCGAAGGTGTTGGCGAAATGGATTGCGGTGATCCCTCATCCGCTGATGCATGTGAGTGTCATGAGTCTAAACAGTACATGCATCCCTAATGTAATTCACCGCAAAGGGCCGGCCAAAGAGTCACATCATGTTTGCTTCGTAGACCATCCCCCCTGCAATCATGTCGTAACAAGTGGGACCCAGGATGATGTCAGGTGCAAGGCTGACACCCATATTGGCCATGCCACACAGAAAGCTGGTCAATGTCACTCACCACAGTACTCCGCCAACATGATTGACCCCGCCAACAGTATGCTTTTACCATCCAAGCCAAGTTCACTCACCGACCAAATGTCACCAAGACGCTGCTCTCCCAATGTGTTACCGTAGGCTTGAAGTCATGATGACCCCTAGATCATTGCTCATGCTGTCTCTCTCTTGCCCCCCACAGGTAGCGGTCATGAAAGTGAGGAGCAGGAAGGCTGCCGGCCAAGTACCTCCCGGGGCAGGGGCAGGGTACAGCGCATACCTGCTGGCAGACATAAGGCCCATACTACACCACCTGCTCCAGCAACCCCCATGGAGGGTACACAACCCCCACCCGCGCACCTGGACATGCCTGCAGTTCCGCCGGTAACATGCCCCACGCTGCACCCTGAGGAATCCAGCATGTCAGGGGAGAATGCTGCCATGTGCCTCCTTAGTGTGCCAGACAGCCTCACATCCAATTCCGTGGTCAACGTGGAGGAGACCAATGACTACAGCCCTGAGTCACCATCGTACAGCCAGGTTGCACACAGCGACTCCAGGTCGAGTGATGGGCCAGGTCTCACAGGCGAAGGGGTAACACCTGTCTCACATCAGCCCACTTCCCCTGCCGAAACACCTGAGAGGCCTGCAGGCCCAATACCAAGCCTGCCAACCACATCCCCCACATCGGCCGCAGAAGCTGTGCACTCCCAGAACCTCACGGCCTTGATAGAGGAGTTTCTCTGGGACAACCGGGAATCAGGGTTGGTGCATCACAATGACCTGCAGGCTCTGGGCGAGGTCATCACTACATGCACAAACCGGCTCTGTGAGGTGCTCGGCAGGATTGCTGATGCCCTGGAGGCAGCAACCCCCAGACCTCAGCCCCAGCAGGAGGAACCACCCTCCCAGTGCTCCTCCACGCAGACCAGCCCGGTCCGCAGGTCACAACGCTCAATGTGAAAATGATACCCCAGGCTCGGGGAGTGCCCATTGACTATGAAGCCACACACATGTGGCCTATGTAGTATTGATGGGACCATTGTGGGGCTGTTGTGGGGGGAGGGTGAGGGGGGTGAGGGTGTGCGTGGGAGTTGGGGGGGAGGGGGATGAGGGTGTGCGTGGGAGTTGGGGGGGAGGGGGGTGAGGGTGTGCGTGGGAGTTGGGGGGGAGGGGGGTGAGGGTGGATGATTATTTGTACACGTTTTCACATGATTATACAATACAAAGTTTGGTCTATCCTGGAAAACAGAGTGGACATTGATCATTGTGCATGTGTCTTTTAATGTCTCACAGTGCATGTAGTACATGTATCCCCACACCCAGTGCCCAATGTCCTGTCATCCTCACCCCCTCAGCTGACTTGAGACTCAGAAATATTGGTCAATCAGTGCTTGTCGCACGTGACGTCCCTCCTGTGCATCGGCCCCGTGATGCTGTCCTGCCATTCCTTCCTCTTCCTCCTCCTCCTCCTCCTCCTCCTCATCTGGTGGTAGCAGACCCATATCAGGTGGCAGTGGCACGTTCCGATGGATGCACATGTTGTGCAGCATTGCACATGCCATGGTGATCTTGGCCACCTTCTCGTGGCTGTAGATGAGGGCCCCACCTGACCGGCTGAGGCAACGAAATCGTGCCTTCAAAAGGCCGAAGGTCTGCTCTATCACCACCCGTGTACGGGTATGAGATCTATTGTAGTCCTCCTCATGCCTGTTTTGTGGGTTGCGGACCGGGGTCATGAGCCACAGCTTCAATGGGTAGCCCGCATCACCTGCATGAGAGTGGAATGAAGGTAAGTGTTCGTGCAATCATGGTGGAGAACTGTGCTAATCTAACATTGCAGCAGGTGTTCACTGGCCATGCACACATGTCCCAGGATACAGTCACCCCATTACATCGTACAATGGTGTTGACTGTCCCACCTGTATGCATCTCTCTACCCCCCCCTTTACCACCTGGGTGGAGTATGCTGACAACCTACTCACAGCCCCAATGGACTGCCATGGCCCATTCCGGTTACTCACCAAGCAGCCAGGTACGTCGTTCAGCATGTCGCTCCATGTAGCGTGGTAGTGTAGAGTTCCGCAGGACCAAGGAGTCATGAGTTGATCCGGGGTATCGGGCATTGCATTGTGTGATGGCTTTACTGGCATTACACACCATCTGGTCGTTGATGGAGTGATATTGCTTGCGGTTGCGATACGGCACCTCCATGGCATGGGGAACCACCAATTCTACGTGGGTGCAGTCGATGGCACCTATGCAATTTGGCATGCCTGCAAGTGCATAGAAGGCAGCTTTGGTATCATATGTCTCCTGGGGAGTCCGGGGGAGGCATATGTAGTCCCTTCTGTGCTTGAGGAGGGCATCGAGCACTTGGTTGAGTATCCGGGAAAATATGGGCTGTGAAATGCCATGCATGTGCCCCACTGTATGCTGGTAGGTCCCTGTGGCAAGGAAGTGGAGCACAGACACTACCTTTAGTAGAGGGGGGATGGCAGTGCTGATTTCTATTAGGCTCACTATGTCGTTATGTATCAGGGCCACTATGGTGGTTATGGTGTCCCGGTCAAGCCGGTACAGGGTGTGTATCTGCTCTGGTGTGAGGTTGAAGGGGGTGGGTCTGATGCGTGGAATTGGGGGCTGACGGCGTGGTAATGGTGGCTGCACCGGTAGGGCATGCTGAGCCTGTCTCTGCCTCCTTCTCCTCCTGTGTATCCTCTGTGGTGCGGGCTGTGGTTGCTGTGGTTGCTGTTGTTGATGTTGTCGTAGTTGCTGCCTTGCAGGCAGGGCCTCCAGCTCCAGGAATGCTGCGAGAATTGGTATCATCTTGGTGTGGGAGGGGGTGTGGTGTGTGGGTGTGCTCCTTTTGTGCTGTGCCTGACTCTATGGACTCCACCTGTGCTGATTGGGTGCACCTGTTCCTCTTTCTGGCACTGTTCAGGGTTGTTAACACCTTCTCTACGATGCCGGTAATTACGCCATGGCGTTAAGGTACTTTGCGCCCTTGTGGAGCCCGTTTTTACCGTGTCCGCTTTACTTGGGATCAGCACTGGTTAACGCCTTAGCGTTATTTCCGACGTGGTGTCTCGGGTGCGCGACACTGGTCCACTATTTACGCCGTCGTACTTTACGGCGGCGGTAATTACGGTGTGATGGGTCGGAATAGTCCACGGCGGAAAAGGATGTCGGTATTACTTTACCGCCATCGTTTTTCCATTACCGCCGGACTCGGAATGAGGCCCCTTGTCTCCCCAATACATCTGCCTACCACCTCACTCACCTTTTGATTCTCTACTTCCTTCTGACACTGCAGTGGCAGTTGTGCCTCTCTTACACAGATCGGATCCGACTCCGCAGGGTCTGCTTTTCAAGGTTTTTTCTCCATCCCCCACCTACAGTCCTCAGGAAGTGGGGGGCACACCCGGTACCCCAGGGCAATAAATACAAAACATGGGGAGCAGGGGACACCCCTGCAACACCCGCTCCCCATGTTCAGTATTGATTACCAAATTTGTTTGAATTTAATCGATCAAATGGTAGTGGCTGAATTTGAACAAATTAACCATACAATCAATTAAATCCAAACAAATTGGACAATACCTTCTATGATGGCAAATAGAGAATGTTCCACATACAATGTAACAGAAAATCCAATTAAAATAGTTGAACTATTTTCTATTGAAAATGCAGCAGCTGCTAAAACGTGTTTGCATGTGAATTGCCCTTGCATCACTGAATCCAGTTTGCCCCTGTAATAGGTCAATGGCTTATGACCATAGTGCTCTTCTGTGTCAATACTGCTTTCATGAGCTTGCCATCTGAATGTGAGAACAAGTACAATTCCTGCATGCAGTGTGGGGTGGCCAGTGCAGGTGCTGCACTAATTCATTCTTTCAGATTGTCGAACTGTTTGGTTACATTTGCAGCCCAATGTAACTTATGATCCTTTGATTTGTGTGCTTCCTTAAGGGCTTGCAGAAGTGGTATTGTGTATGCTGTGTAATCTAAGATCCATGCCTTAAAGTAGTTGCACAGCCCTAAAACGACTGCATTTCTTTAACTGAGGTGGGTCTGGGGTGGTACGTACTGATGCTGCCCTATCTGGTAGTATCCTTTTACCATTTGCTGATATGAACTGTGCCAGATAGAGAACATCTTGTTGGCAGTATTAAAACTTAGCCTTTACAACCTTGTACCCCTTATAGGCCAGCAATTGTAGGAGTGTAATGAAATCCCTTCGGCGGTGCTGCTCACTATCACTACACACTTACAGAATGTCAACATACTGGATAATCATACTATGCACCTGAACGTTCCCTAAATCAGCATGCAGTATTCTGTTAAAGATGCTCGGGCTCTCACAGTACCCCTGAGGTAACCTAGTATGTTCAAAATGCATCTGGCCCTCTGTAAATGCTGTGAGGTACCTTGACCCAAGATGGAGTGGAATCGAGAAAAATGCATACTTCAAGTCCACTGCAGTGAAGTATGTGGCTTCTTTGGGGACACTGCATTAAATTGTTGCAGGATTTGGAACAACTGGAAATTCTTTCTGTATTATGTCATTCAAGGGGAGCAAGTCCTGGATCATTCTCCAATTGCCCCTGATGATTTTATGACAGGGTATATCACTGTGTTACACAGAGCCATGGATGGCACCATGATCTCCTGGTCCAGTAGGGCCTGTATTGGCTTTCTAATATCCTCCTCTGCCTCTCTTGATAATGAATTTTGTTTCACCCTGGGTAGCAACACACCTGGTTTCAGTGTTATACACACAGGGGTCATGTCTTTCATTAGTCCTACATCATGTAAATTTGTAGCCCACAGCTGCAAAGGCATGAGTTGTAAGTCTTTGTCAAGAAATAGAGGTGGGGGTAGTACTGCCTACAGGGGGCACTGAACCCTTCGGTATTGTACCATTATGTCGCAGGGAATACACATCTATAATATTATCTCCCCAATTCTGTCACTGTTCGCAAACTTCTCATCATCCATCACTTCCTTTAATTGTACTGTTGGATCTAAACAGAGCATTGTGCGTCACTCACACCCACCTCTCTCAATTCCTAGCTCGACAACCCTCTTGTCAGAGACAAACAATCCCTGTAAATCCATTGACAATATTGTGCCTGCCACCACCTCAGGTGACACAACTGGATGAAAGATTATTTTTGTGGGCACGAGCCAACACTGTTTAGCAATCTGAGGCACCATCTCCACGAGCAAAGTAATAACATAAATGAACATGTCAGGGTGCATGGGACTCCTGCACACAACCACATCCTTTGTCGTTGTGTGTATTATCAGCATTACCCTTACTGTGCACATCCCAGTCATGGAGCAAACTATACCACGATCTGTGAATGATATTGTCATATTAAATTTGCTGAAAAAGTTCCTGCCCAGCAAATTGACTGGGAAATTTTCAGAATATAGTAGGAGAGCCTGCACCACCTTTCCCTGCACATTTGCGTCCAGCTCCTCAGTGTATGGAACTGTGGAAATAGCCCCATAGAATCCCTGCATGTCGAGATATTTGCCTGATAATGGGAAATGTCCTTCCATGATGCACAATTTGTTTGCACTTGAGTCCACCATAAATATGAACTGTTTGTCTATATCCGCCCCCACCAAGGGTTCCTCTTCATGGTTGTTGGTCGTTGACAAGACGGGACAGGCGAGTGCTCTCTGTGGGCTGTCCTAATCAGCATATGCATTTGTTCCTGGGAACGAGAAGGCATCGCCCCATCACTGTTGCTCCTCCAAAGGGGCGGTGGTCATGCGTGTTAACCTATTGACCGGGGCCACCCCACCCTGCTGTTACTTCAGTGGGTGCCATGCCTGAATATAAGATACTTGAGGCTGCTGGTTGTATGTCAGGGTTTGCCCCATTTAGATACCCTAGATTCTGATACTGTTGACCCTGTTGTGGATACGCTAGTTCTTGGGGCCATTGGGACACTTGGGCTCCTTCGGGCCCCTGCTCTGCTGCAGTGACCTGTAATTATACCCCATTGCAGACCTAGTCCTGAATTCTCTTGCAAAATGCCCCCAACTCAAACAATTCCAACATTGTGATGGTCCAAACCCACCCCCTCTAGGTCCAAACCTTTGACCATTTATTTTCTACCAATTTCACTGCATACGTGTGGCGCCTGTGGGTTGTTTCCCTTTTATGTTCCTTAATTCTTTTACAATGGTGCTCTATTATGCTCTGTATCTCCGGCCACCCCCTTGCGTCCATACCCACAAACTTTTATAATGCCTTCCACACCACCTTTGGCATGTCCTTCTTTGCAATAAAATAGAAAATGGTATTGAATGATCCCACTGTCCTCCTGTTTCAGCTCTCCACATCTTTTGTAATTTAAGAACACATTTAGCTGGGTCCTCATCCTTGCCCATTGTACACTGCATCAAGGACTATAAATCAGGGGTGTCTGGGAAAGCCCTTCGTAGGACATCCCACACTTGTGCTCTAAATCCGTCGAGGGATGCTCCATCATGTGTATCGTCCCTCAGGGTTATTCCCAGATACCCCGCTTTCACCCATATATCCCTTGCCTGGTCCCCAATTATAGCAACCATCAAGCTCTTGATGTCCACTATTGGCAGGGCCCCCCCTGCTGTTTGCTTTTCAAACTCATACATCCACTTACTCGCTCCTCCTGTGAGTCATCATGCCATTCATCTTTTCCCAACATTGTATTCTCCTGTCCAAGGACTGTCCACTCACCCTTGCTTCCCTCTTTCTTAACACATACCTTCTTATTCCTTCAGTATCTTTGCTGAGCAGCACCTCTCCAGATCTACATTCTCCCGATCCTTTTTCGGACACCCCTACATCCCTCACTACTTTTAATTTAGGATGCCTCTATCCCGTTCAGCTCTGTTAGCATCTCTGCCAACCTATCTTTGAACTCCCTTGACCTGACACCTGCGGATGTCGATACCTTAGGTGGTGTGTGTATGGGGGTGGGCGAGCGGTAGCCTGTGGTATAACTGGTGCTGAAGGGGTTCCTACCACAGTGGGTAGATAGGTTGGATTTGTGTACCCATCAGCGGGTCACACTGCCAAGGGATATAAGCCCCAGGCTCTGCTGACACCCCAACCTATCCTTCTCCCCTCCAGCACTTTGAATCTTTCTGTATCTGTGCCCCTGCTCCCTCCCATTGGTCCTCTGTGTCCTCTTTTTCCTCAAACATTTGCCAGAGGTCTAAAATGTAGTTTCTCTTCTGTAGCTGTTTCCCCTTATACTTAGCTACTAAAAACACTCTTATTGTGGGAGCCCTGCTCTGGCCGCGGTCAGGACATCCCCCTCCTCTTGTCTCCATGTCCACTGCTTATGGTATTTCTCCACCCGGTCATGATACAGTGGCAGGGCCTTATAGATATACTCTGGTGGTGTTCCTCCCCCCATACTAGTGATGTCTTACTAAGCCTGCAAAGCCCCGCTAATGTGCTGCACACGCTGCCACTGGTTGTAACAAGAAAAAGGAAAACCAACCACCACCCTTTTCTTTTCCCCTCCCCCACACATTCACACTACTTCACACAACCATTCAATGACACACCATGCCGCGACACACACAATTAATACCACTCCTAGGGCCTGTTTCTCATCCAATAAAACATGAATACAATAGACTGAAATAACAAGCTAAAACAACAACCACTACTTGTTCCAGGCCTACTACCTATATGAGGCCACTACTTTATTTCTGTATTCATCCTTTAAATAATATATTTTATCATGGTACCACCTTACCTCCCCTTCCAAGGAGGGGATTCCTGTCTTATCTTCACCTTACCTTTGACCTACCTTGCAATGTCTTACCAGTACACACACCAAAAAGAAATAACACAAACCACACCCACGTCACACCAATGACCTGGCTCTGCACATGCTAACACCTTTTCACACTTACCACACTGTGCATCTGTCCCCTACTTGTTATTGAGTCTACTCACATGTGCACGTTCACCCAAAATTCACCCAAAATTCTCATTCATCGGGTTCCAACACCGGCCTGGGCTCTCTTCAGATCCGCGCCCCACTTCGAAGAGTAGAGAGAACTTCTCTTAAAATTGCTACTGCTAAACCTCTTGACATTTCTTCAGGACCAGTCGCAATAGGTGATCATGGGTCGTCCTGGAGAAGCGGCCTGGAAGCCTCATGCAAATACAGGTAGCACTGGGATCACGTTGAGGTCACCAATTGAAGGTAAGTCCCTGAACGCTCACACCAGAAAATGAGCAATCCGCTAGGGAAGAAAGGCCCAAGTTGATCTTGTAAGGATAACAAGTTTTATTCTCACACACAGATGAGAGCAACAACAAAGAACTCTTCTGCTAAGAACGTTCTGCCCAAAAAGTAGTACAAGCAGAATCTTGTAAAGGAAAACATTGTCATTGATAATGTCATATATACAAGGAAAACCTACATGGCTGGTTGGTGTGTGCCTGTACAGGATCCGCCTGCCCCATAAGGGATGCCAGGTCATTGGTTCCAACTGAGTCCGTCCATCTTCCAACATGTGGATGCTTCAGAGATCATCTCATTCTCCTGATGAAGGTCAAATAACAAATTAACTACACTCCTAACTCAATGCTACTTTTTCACTATCCTGTGTACCTGGAATGCTTTAAAACTGGCAAAAAGGAGGTTCTGGGCACTCTAACCTCCACACACACATTTCACTCACTCCCTTCCACGCCATCTGGCTCCAAGGTCTCCACCCTCATAGGGCTGAATGGGAATGGGGAAGGTGCTAATAACGGTACTGCAAATTGCGGTACCGTTATTAGCTCTAGAGTCCCTTTGCGGGTCCCGTCCTTAACTCCTGCAAAAAACAGGCGTTAAGGAAGGACCCGCAAAATGGAACTCGTAGTAGGGAGGTAAGGGATTACTGGCACAGGTGCCCTTACTGGTGCCGGTAATACCTTACCTCCCACCTCGCAATGAGGCCCCTTGTGTTTTAGTCTCAAAGAACTCGACTTTTCACAAAATTGAAATTAAAATAGCAGTACGTATTAAATCACATATATCATCACTGTATTAAACAACAGAAAAGAAGAAAAGAAAACAGAAGAAAATTGAGAAAAGGAAAAGCAGTTCAGAGTATAAAATCCTTCAATTTGGCATCTCACTTCAGAAGGTTCAGGTCACGTAAAAATGTTACCACTTCCCAGGTCCAATGGCTTCATGGCCTGGGCATATCGGTCCCAAAAAAAAGGTTTGGGTATCCACCCACCATTCCTTGTCCACAAATCTCACAAACTTTACAACCCTCTTAACGGGGACTTTGCTGCAGACACAAACCACAGAGTAAAATGATCTCCCAATTATTTTGTAGTGAGTGATGATCATGAGCATTTGTTCAAAAATCCATTTCCCCTAAAGGAGCACTTCAATGCAATTTGTAATGTGAATATTGGAGATGTGGCTCAAGACAGATACCAATGTTACAAAAACATTTTTAAATCAGGACCTTTGTGCTCTAAGCATGATTTAGTGCATACCAGAGGCCATTAATAGCAGGTACTGCAGTTAGGATGAAACTATTGGGGTAGGACTGAAGGCATCCGCTTGACTGGCACAATGTCTATTGGGTGTGGCACCAGGCCATGCAGCAGCATTAACTTAAAAAGCCCTCTCTCATGTATAGCGGAGAAGGGCGTGCAGCGGGCTGTTTGAATGAGAGCACTGTGTGCTTTCGGTGGCAGCCCCACCCAGCCAGCCAATGCAGTGTGTGACAAAGGTCCGCAGTTTGTGACTAAGGAGGTAGAAAGGTATCTTGGCCAAAGTTGTATAAAACACAGGATGGCAGGCTGTACCTCCTCAAAGTAAGTAGAAAGTGTTAATCGCTGCCTGATGGATGCGGTGCAAATGCCGAGTCCAAGTGATGTGGACAAAAAGGAGGTGATCTATGAAAAAGTGAGTTGATTGCACCAATCTACATACAAGGTCATGGGAGTCTGGGATTGATGGTTGCTGGGAGATGAGGCTGAGGCTTGCCATACAGGGTCTTTTTCTGATATATATGCTGTGGAACCTTCAGATGTGGTCAAAGTGTATGTGAGACATCGCTCAAATATGTGTACGAAGAGGAGGTGTGTGTTCTTGTCATTGCTTGAGCTTATAAGGATCCCTCATTTCAAGACCTTCCTAGAAGGGTGTCAAATGCAGAGTCCAGACCTTATAGGGTATTCTATGTCCACAAAATAACAAAAGGCTGTGCCCCTATATACAAATAAAAGTTCCCTTCCTCTCTGAGGTGTGTGAGCACCACCAAACCACAGTGATTGAACCACGGCAGCTGGATTCAATCTCGGCTCCTGTGCTAGCCGGCTCAATCCAACCAAAACAGATGGTCCAGGATAATGCAACTTCCTACACTGCAGGCCTCTTGTTGCCCACACCCGTGAGCAGAATGCATCAGCCCACCCATTAGCCAACACCTGCATTAGCATCACGTAAAGTAGGGCTGCAATGGCTTCCCATATACAGGAACTTCCCTGTTCCACCTCATGTTCCCCTATACCTGCATCCCCAATCCGCCAATATATAAAGCTTATTTTATTATAAGAATCTGTTTGCAGATATGTATTCTACCATAAATAACTTATTTTTGAAGTCCCACATCAAAGTGCTTGCATCTTACTTTCACCAATAGAGTACATGTACTCACACAATATCTTCTTCTATTGCCAATGTTTGTTTTTACCAGGACTTCAGTGAAGGACACACATAGTGCTTATAAATGGAGTGGCTGTGCAGAAACCTGGTTACGACATTTTGATTACATCAATAGAGCATTGGCAGCTGCAACATCTATTTCTCAGCTGTGTGCCTACAATCTGTGGGAGCTGGCATAGGCTGGTGTATGCAGCGTGTTTTGGCAGCATTATGGGATGTGCTGCGGCTGAATGGGACACAACTTCAACTGAGTTTGCAGTGATTAAAGGACCTAAAGACCCTGGGTTCCGGATTGGTGAGGATCCATCAGGCTGAGTGGAATTTATAATTAAGGTAGCTTCAGATACTTCGCTATTTCGACCCTTACTGATTGCCCAACCACATGCATATGCAGTTGCTTCATCGAGATATTTTAAGAGAAGGAAACAGGATATGTGAATAAGGTCCAGGAGCTACTGACTTATTATCTCACTGACGTCTGCCAGACAGCAGCTTCTAGCTGCAATATGGTTAACAGCAAGCCCTGTAGGACTGTCATTGGTGTTTTCTTCTCTGTCCTCCACCCCCTTTTTTGTCTTGTGGCACCATGAAACACCATTTTCTGGCACTTTTTAGATACCCAATACACACAGAAATAAATATCTTTTCATGACACCATGCACCCAGCAGAGCATTGGATTAGTGATGCGCAAATGCAGGAGCTGAAAAGGCCCTGTTGTTGTAAACACACCAATGCAAGTGTTTTGTTACGAAGGAGCTTCCAATGAATACAAAGTGAAATGTTGTGGCAAAGGATTCCGATGATTTTAATCAGAGAATATCTAAACATGATAAACTGGTGATTTGATCTGGTTTTCATGCTGACACTGGGATGGAAGAAGAGTATGCGTTGCCAATCCTGCCCTCTGCACTCGGAAAACCTTCTTGTGTGCAGCGTGTCCTCTGCCCCAGCATGCTTTGGTTGTTCCCAAATAACTTTTCTATCATATTAATGGCTTTAGCATATACTGATATACGCCCTAATCTTCAGCAGGGGTTGGTGGTGTGCCATCTGGCAGTCTTTCAGTTTAAAGTCCATCCCAAACTATGTAGTTTCTCACAGCTATGCCAGAGGCTCCAAGGAATAGCTAGTTTACCTGGGTAAGGCAGACACGGCAGCGGGGTTGTGCCATTTTGCACTGATAGTCATTAGAAAGTTTTGTGTCACCAGGGAAGTGTCGATCCCAACTCATCGCCAGTGTCATGTAAAGACACATTTTTGGGCCCGATTTATGGAATTTTTTGCATGGTTGAAAGTGACTTTGCAAGTTTGCACTGCTGAAAAGTGACTTTGCACTGGCACTGCGGACCCAAAGCCTGATTCATGGAACCATGCAAAGTGTATTTTTGGACTGCAAAGTCATTTTGTACTGTAAAAATGACTTTGCAACCAAAAATGCACTTTACACAGTTCCATGAATCAGGGTTTGTGTTGGCAGTGCAAAGTCACTTTTCAGCAGTGCAAAGTCTGCAAAAGTATATTTGAATGCTGCATGCAACTGCAGACAGTGGCAGAGACACAGTGCACTGTGCACAACACATATTCTGGGGGGGGGGTTGGTCCCCACTGTACCCCCTATGTGCTACGCCCATGGCGCCTTGGGGACCTTTACAATTTCATGCAGGAAACACAACAGTACGTAGGTGCAACTGTTGGCAGTCCAATTAATGCAAGTTAGATTTTGTGTAATTGTATTGACAAATGTGATGCGATAATCATGCAATAGGTGTAAGATCCTTATTTTCGATTGAAGTTGCATCTTTCAGTAGCTTGAAACTGTGATGTACTCGTGTGCACTGATGGCCTCTGTGTAAAATATTTCAGTCCTGTTAGTAGGATAGTAACTTTAAGATTGTTGGTATGCACACTGGGTGCTTATGTGTAGCTATTTGTCAATACAAATTATCTTTTGTCAACTGCTAATGCTTTTTTAAATAAATGTTTTGACCGAGAAAGACAGTTTGTGATTTTATGATACCAAGTATTTGTCTTTTGTGAACCTGGATTTCAAAAAGATTGGGACCATATTTTGGGGAATGCAGGTTTAGCAGTTTCCTGTCCTAAATTCTACCTCGCTGTTCTTTTTTTCAAAAAAGATTTGAATCAAATCAAAACATGTTTACATTATTTTCACTTGTAGCTTCTATTGGCCTGCTTTACACAGCGATTTTCAAATGGAAAATCCCTTTGAAAAATTCTCCCTGTTTCAGGTCACATATGTTTTTTATTAATAATCATCCGCATTGGTTTAATAGGGTTTGTTATGGAAGGATTACCATGGCATATTCTTGGGTGCAAAGTTGCATTATATCACGTTATTCTACGTCTTGGGTTGATATCGGAACAGGAACCAAGGGTGTAAGGCATCGTCTTTGCAGATCCTGTTTGTGGACTTCTCAATACCGTTGCTAAGTAGGTTGCTATTCTTTTTAATCGTTTTGCATGTTAATTTCACAACTGCATAAGTAGACGATTTTGATCAAAGCAACAACTTTATTTGCAAAGGCAGTATACACACGCAACATGTCCAGGTTTCCAAAAAGAAATAGAGGGATGGACAGTTTGAAAATTAGGAATCAATTCTGCCAACAGGAATGATGGATGTAACATGCTAATACATCTCAAGGTTAATGAGATTCCTGATAGTAAGCCACATAGGCATTGTCAAGATTGTCAGTAACAGTGGATTGCAGGACATCACTACAAACGGTAGCACAGCGCATCCGATCTCTGCAGACAAGAAAGAGCTACGTACATCGAATCATTAACATAAGTAAAAGCGCATCATGTTTATCTCACATGCAAGTTTAAAAGTTTTCCTTTAACAGCAAATGAAAAAAAACAGAAATGCTGAAGAGACTTTCAAAAGCTCAAGACCGTGTTAATGTTTTGATTTACCATTTTAGGTGTTGGTCGTGCTGATTATTACTGTAAAACATTAACAATGTATTTGCCGTCACAGTGATTGTTATATCCGCCCTACGTCCCGCAGCGCGGTGACGTAGGGCAGCTTAATAAAAGCCCCGCCCCCTCGAGTGGGGAGCAGTTCCGGGCAAAGCGAAACCAGCGTGTGCGTGTGTTCCTTTTCAGTGCTCCTGCCCAGGCCGCGCTCCAGCCCACGCGGCCTCCTGGACCGGAGCCAGCCCCTTCGTGCTGGGCCTCCGGAGAACACAACAATGGCGACGAGGTGAGCGAGCATCCACGCGCTCCACCACGACTTTGCACGCGGAAGCCACACGGACGCTCCATGTGAATTTTTGGACACCCGGTGGGGGTCCCCACGGTCACGTGACCCCCACCCCAAAAAAAAAAAAAAAAAAAAAAAAAATTTTCTTCATTCCCCTCCCACACCTCATCCTCAGGGGGTGAAAATTATTTTTTTTTTTCTGCTCTTCTCGTGTCATCCCAGTCATCACCTGCAAAACGTCTCCTGCATGGAACACAGGCCACGAAGCGTCAATCCATCGGAGTACAAGTGCCGGTAGGACACTGCCCTAACACAGGGCGCGCACGAACCCAGACGGCAGTGAATCGTTGATTAGGTGAACGCCACACCATGGCGACAGGGTCATCGACCCCTGGACCCTCCACACCGTCCAGGATGGCGGCAAACCTGTCTATGGCGTCACCACCTCCTCGCACGCAGGGGAGTTCGTCGACGTTGATCCAACCATTCGACCCATTCACAGACCCATCGTCCAGTGGGCCCAGATGGCAGCTATGGCTACAGAAGTTTGAGATGGCCATGGAATGTAAGGACGTCACGTCATCCAGAAAAATGAAAGCTCATCTACTCCTCAGTGTGGGCGACGAGGTGCTGCGCATCTTTAACTCTTTGGATGTGGGTGACGGCCAAGATGCATACCGGAGTGCGAAGGACGCTCTAACAGCACACTTTCTCCCGCAACTAAATCCAGACTATGAGACTTTTATCTTTTGCACAACCATCCAGGCCCCCGATGAGACTCTCGACGCCTACCACACGAGGCTGAGGAAGCTGGCCATGTCGTGTGAGTTTACGAACACTGAAAGGGAGATCAGGAGGCAAATCATAAATGGAATCCACTCGGAGAAGCTGAGGCGTCTCGTGCTCAGTGAAAAGGGCATCCCTCTACAACGCATCCTGGAACTGGGTCGACAGAGGGAGCTTGCCCACTCCAGGGCCGCCAACATGGAAGTGACCCTACAAAAACTCCAGCCGTCATGTTCCACAGCGATGGTTGCTCAAATCTCGGACAGACAATCAACGAGGAGCGAAAGTGGCAGCGGCTACACCCAGAACAGGGGGCAGCCTCGAGCACCAGGACCAACCGAATGTGGATGGTGTGGCGGTCAAAGGCACGGAAGGCGAAACTGCCCGGCGCAAGGCACCACGTGCGGAGCATGCGGCAGGAAGGATCACTACGCGAAAGTGTGCAGATCTGTGAACACGCCACTGCAGCCTCCACAAGGATCCCAGGAAAAAGGGTCATCGAAAAAAAAGAAACAAGCCAGCGCGAGGAGGGTAGCGGTAGTCAACTCCTCGACAGAAGAAGAAGGGGATGACCTCTCAGCCCTACGACAAACAGCAGGCACTGAGAACGAAGGAAAGGGCCGAAAGGTGTACTTAGTATCGACACTAAACCAAGGGCCAGCAGCGTCGAAAAGAACCGCCAGGCGACGAAAATGCATGGTCAACATACAAGGCCAGGACATACAAATGACCATTGACACGGGGGCCTCGGTAAACGTCATGCCAACCACCGTTTTTCAAACCCTCGCACCACGACCCGAGCTAAAATCCACAGACACTCGGTTGTTTGCCTACGGCAGTCGGAAACCTCTACCAGTCATCGGGAGGTTCCGCACCACTCTTGGGCATGGCGAACAGAAATTATGGTCGAAGATCTATGTTGTCAAGGCGGGAATTGAAAGCCTGCTGAGCGGTGATGCGGCTGAAGACCTGGGCGTGGTCAAATTCATATGCCACGTTGACGACACATCCGAGGTTGAGAACTTCCTCAGGCAACACCCCAAGCTACAAAGGGGGATAGGCTGTCTCAAAGGAAAGACCATCAAACTACATATTGATCAATCAGTGCAACCACGTGCTGTAAGACACCGAAGGACACCCTTCCACATGAGGGAACAAGTTGAGAAGGAGCTAAGGTCGCTCGAAGCCGCTGGTATTATTGAAGAAGTCACGGGACCAACACCGTGGGTTTCCCCGATGGTAGTCACCCGGAAGCCCAAACAGCCAGGAAAAGTTCGGATCTGCATTGACATGCGCCTGCCCAATGCTGCCATCAAAAGAGAGCGACACATAACGCCTACAATTGACGAAATCATCACTGACCTCACTGGATCGTGTGTGTTCTCGAAGGTAGACCTAAAGGCGGGGTACCACCAGCTGAAGCTACACAGAGAGTCGCGCTATATCACCACGTTCTCAACCCACCTAGGTCTGAGGAGGTACAAGCGCCTGAGTTTCGGCATATCGTCGGCCGCGGAGGTTTTTCAACAGACCATCCAGGAGGTCATCAGAGGCATACCAGGGGTATTGAACGTGAGCGATGACATCCTAATACATGCACCGGACACCAAGGAACACATCATGAGACTCAAGACACTACTGGGCAGGCTGGAAAGCGCCGGACTCACAATCCATCGAGAGAAGTGCGAATTCCTAAAACCGGAAATAACTTTTTTTGGATACAGGTTCGACCGCACCGGCATATCACCTGATCCCCAGAAAGTGGCGGACATACAAGCTGCCAGCCCCCCCACGACTCCCACCGAGGTGCGCAGTTTCCTGGGAATGGCCACCTACTGTGGCAGATTCATTCGGAACTTAGCAACCCTATCCGAACCGCTGCGGGAACTAACAAAGGCCAGCACCAAATGGGACTGGGGCCCGAATGCCAGCAAGCCTTTGAGAGCATAAAAGACTCCCTGTCGACTGATACCAAGATGGCCTACTACGACACGGACCTCACGACCAAACTATTTGTGGATGCCAGCCCTGTCGGACTTGGAGTAATCCTGATGCAGGTCACGAAGGAGGGTACCAAAAGGTCAATTGCATATCCATCCAGGGCGCTCACAGCAACGGAACAAAGGTACTCCCATATAGAAAAGGAGGCCATCGCCGTTCTATGGGGGTGTCGACACTTCCACATGTACCTATACGGGCGTAAGTTCACGGCGATCACCGACCACAAGCCCCTACTACCAATCTTCATTGGGTCATCGGCACACCCACCAGCCAGAATCACCAAGTGGTTACTACACCTCCAGCAATATGATTTCGAACTTGTCTACCAACCGGGCAGTGGCAACCCCGCGGACTTCCTGTCGAGACACCCACGTCCAGCCACCCAGCAGGAAGTGCTAGTCGCCGAAGAAACGGAGGAGCACATTTGTCAAGTAGTCCACACCATGAGGCCCAAGGCAATAAACATTGAGGACATTGCAACAGAAACCCAGAATGACCCCTGTTGCGATCTGGTAAAAGATGCCATCATGTCAGGCAACTGGAAAGACTTCATGTCGCACACACGCAACAGAACCGAGGGGGCCAAGGAGTTCCTAGCAGGCATGTTCACGGTTCGGCAAGACCTCTCAATCACGGAGGGAGGGCTCCTGCTAAGGGGTGACCGCATCATCATACCCCCGAGGCTGCAGGACAGGATAGTGGCTCTAGCGCATGAAGGACACCAAGGGCTGGCAAGAACAAAGGCACGGATCAGACACAGGGTATGGTTCCCTCACATCGACGATCGTGTTGAGGACCTAGTGAACACATGTCTACCCTGCCAAATAACGAGTGGACCACCGGATCCAGAACCGATCCTATCGGCCGAGCGTGGCCGAGCACGATGGGAAGCCATCAGCATTGACTTTTGCAAAATCAGAGAGGGTCTACATCTACTGGTGGCAATCGATGACCACTCACGCTATCCAGAGGTCGAGATAGTGGAGTCCACCGCCGCGGAAGTGGTCATCCCGGCAATAGAAAAGATGTTTGCCACCCATGGCCTGCCCACGACCATTAAAAGTGACAATGGACCCCCATTCACAGGGGAGGAATTCAGGTCATACCTACAGGAACTGGGCATTAAATATCACCACATCATGCCAAGGTGGCCACAAGCGAATGGGGACGTCGAGCGATTCATGAGGACCATCAACAAGGTACTCCGAGTATCAAAGGCAAACGCCAGCCCGTGGAGGGTCGACCTATTCCGGTTCCTAAGGAACTATCGGGTCACCCCCCACAGTACCACGGGCATACCACCTGCTGACCTTATGTTCGGAACTATCATCAACTCGTCGATCCCCCATCACCCAAGCAGAACCCCTGACGATGTCGACCATGCACGCGTGGAAACGAGGAGAACACGGGCCAATGCTCACATGAGCACCAAGAGAAGAGCAAGGCCCTCAAACCACAGAGTGGGCGACCAAGTCATCATGTTGCGAAATCCCACGAAATCCAAGTTAGACACCAGGTATGAGGAACTGCCATGGACTATCAGCAACCGGCGTGGGACCATGATAACTGTCACACGGGGAGGTCGGGAAGTAACAAGGAACGCCTCCTGGTTCAAGCCCGTGCCCCAGCACCTCTGGACGGACTGCGAGGGGCCTCACGACGACAACGAGCAACAAGGCAGCGACGTGCCGGCGCCAGACCCCGAGGAGGAACACACAGGGGATTGCAGCTGGCAATCACCGAGACTGCCCGGCAGTGAGGACACATGCAGCGAAGGTGAGCAGACTTACGAACCGAGCGGGGACAGCCCCCACGCGAAGCGGTACAGTCTGAGAAAGACCACGAGACCGCCTACGAGGCTGAATGACTATGTATGCTAAGCCAACAGCAATGGCAGGAGTTTATAGTTGAGCATATTGCTTATGTTTGTTTTGTTAGGTTATTTTGAAATAAAGGAGAAATGTTATATCCGCCCTACGTCCCGCAGCGCAGTGACGTAGGGCAGCTTAATAAAAGCCCCGCCCCCTTGAGTGGGGAGCAGTTCCGGGCAAAGCGAAACCAGCGTGTGCGTGTGTTCCTTTTCAGCGCTCCTGCCCAGGCCGCGCTCCAGCCCACGCGGCCTCCTGGACCGGAGCCAGCCCCTTCGTGCTGGGCCTCCGGAGAACACAACAGTGATTAAGTCTGATTCAGCTGATTAAGCAGGGGTGAGGGAAGAGTGTGGCATCATGAACAAGGATGAAGTAGGGATGATGGTCACCGTGTTAGAAGCAACAGAGGTGGGATCGGAGTGGCTGGACCAGGAGGGGATGAGACTGAGGCCACTACACCTGAGGTTGACCTTGCCAGTGGGGTAAGAGAGGCACAAGCATACATCTTCAAGTTCAGGGTCAGACAAGGAACATCCCGACCTTTGACAGTACATTCATCATGGGTCTGGGATTATTTTAGCTCGCTGGATTGGAAGACTGCAGAGAGGGTTGAAGGCACTAGAAGCAATTGATGCAAATTGTGAGTTAAATAGGTCTACCAGGGAAGGGCTCCTCCATGCGAATCATAGCAGTGCAAAAGAACGTGAGTCAGGGGCATGGCCCCCTAGTCTTGAAGCATGCATTTCAGCTTCCAGTGTCTTCTCTTCCACAGCACCCTCAAGTGGTGGGGACAGCAATGAGGACATGTGTGTGGGTAATTGCCAGGATGGCGCAACACTTTGTGACTCTTGAATTGCACACAAACAGCCCAACCCTTTAGATCTATCCAATTTTGGAAAGGTACACGTGAGCTGTGCATGATAGAACACACATATGCACCATAGCAAATGATTGCAAGTTAAGAATGATGTGTGCTTCACTGCTGGTCAACTGGTGGTGGACACGCAATCTCACATGTGTCTAGAGGTGGTTTTGTAGGGTAGAGAATATGTAAAATGTACATTTGCAGCTCTCAAATAATGGGAGTCGTCAGAAGTACTGGAAGGTGTCTCCCTGTGCATCTCAGTGGAACCACTGCGCCAGTCAGTTACATGCAGTATGGCAAAGTAGAAATATGTCCTGGATGACAGTACAAACTGGGGTGTTTTGGTGACAGCCTACTGGTGAGTGTGAGCAGTAAAGTTCTTCTTGGTTCATCCCCATCAAATACAAAGTTTTGCATAATATCCACAACAAAGTTGTGGTCCCCACATTTGTCCTGGCCTTCCCCAACACATAGCTGTCTTGCACAGAGTGCTTGTGGTGAAATGCTATAATGGTTTGTCTTGAATGAAGATCTCCCGTTATTTGGTGTTTTATGCTTTGGCAAGATGGTATGCCCTACTATACTCATGTGGGCCATGAAGTGGTGGGGCTTGTGTTGTGGCTGCCAAATGTTAATGTTTTGCACTTTCAGACATGATAAGGTGTCTTTGAAAAGATCCTTTACAAATGTGAAATAATAGTGTGTTTTTCTGTCTTATTTCTGAAACTGTGTTATTATCCACCTCCTTCTCCAAATTGGTATCACTAGTTTCCAAAATTAGGTGACTTCAACAGGTGATCTTCATATGACTTTATGTCCTCATCAACATTAGCCCTGTGATAATCCATGGAGGTTGGTGTTGGTTGAGAGGAAGTCCAGGAACCTCTTCATGTCCCCATTCTCTGCACTGTTCATTGCTTCACCTGGATTATTAGTGGATACAATCTGCAGTTCCTCTCTCCCTTCTAATTAAGTGATAGTGAGGTGAAACTCATACTCGACTGCCTCCATTTTTGACTGCAAGTAGAGACTATTTTATCTTACAAACCCAATTGATATGTGTCTTCAAATGCAGCTGATAAACTATGCATTGATGACTTCAATTTGCCACACACAATTCTGATATCACAGATGCAAACAGCAACTCCTATGGTTTATGTACAATCAGATTTATCCACATGCCCCCCCTCTACCAATGACACATTTTGGTCATGTTGGAATTCAAACTGGTCACTTATGAGCAATAACAAGATCGCATTGGTGCTTCTCAATGAGATACAGCCACATATTACACAATTCTCCGGCCTCTAATGAATTCTCTACACGTTTCTGGTATAGCAAATACATGTAATTAACAGCAGCTTACAAAGATGTTTTCTGTTCACTTGCTAATAGTATGTGTTTTCCTCACAAGGAATGTGCACTGGTTTGCACACTATATTATGTCCTGCCTCCTCCAAATAATCCCAAGGGGGTGACGGGGCACTTTCCTAGTATCCTAGATCAGAAAACAAGGTTACACGTGAACACCTGTCTTAACACATTGTATTTGATTCAGAGGATTTTGCTTTTTTGTCAGGCAGGACCGAATCATGCAGCATAATGTGCATGCACTTTGTTCTCCGTCGGTGAAAAAAGGCATTAATGCCAGCATACGGTTGGCAGGTTCCTATTAACTGGATTCCTGTGTAATTCATCTGCTCTGGCACCAATAATTAAGGTTACACATTTTATAACATATAGTGAACACCACATTCATAAATGGTATTTCCAACGTTTTTATCTTTTCCGATATGTAATTGTAATGGTAAGATTTCAGAGAGGTAATGTTATGCATGGAAGTGCAAATGCGAGTGGACCCCTTTGTGAAATGTACTGTTTGAATCAACATGGTACACTGAGTAACAAATACAGAATATGATATCCCTCTGCTTCCAAACAATTCACAGAAGTGTTATCTGTAACCAGCATTGTCCCGTGTTTGCTAAATACTTGTCACTCTGAGTTACAGCGACTGAATACAATGTTGTTCAGTCTCTAAAAGATACCAACACGTTGTCCTCGGCAAGTACCGTTTTCTCTCATTCATCACTAACAATGCTGCACTGAGTTACAGTTGTAGGGTTTTCATTAAATAAAAGAGTGGACATATTATGTTATTAGATATGTTAAACACACACATTAAGAATGGTGAGAGTTGAATCCTAATGCATTGCAAATAAGGAAAATTAAAAATAAATGGAGAAAAATAATCTATGTTGATCGGAATATACACATTATTGTACACATGCCATTCAAACCATTCAAAGATGACTAATTTTGTTATTGTACATTTGAATAACTGAATATTATTATGTATTTTAATCTAGAGAGAACTGCTTGCTATTATTCCTTTAAGTATGAGATCACTGGACTTCAGTTGACCATTACAAAATATGAATGCATGTGTAAAGAAACCAAGAGAATACACATTTATAAAAGGAAGATGTATCATTTACTTTACTTAGAAAATACTTGAATTATACAAGAATCCATAGTCTCAGAAATTATGTGATCTCTAAAATTCATTCTTAAACTGATGGATGACTGCCACTGTCAAAGCAATGACCTTAAATAAGCAGATGACTTGAGTCCCCACATTTAATTTTGCCTTAGAACACGTTGTCAATGTAATGCAGATTTCATGTGAAATGCTTGGCATGAAGGAAGAAATATCAGTAGCTGGGTGCAGGGACGGTTTACAGGGATTTGCACGCAGTTTGACCGAAATATGACATGAGTTATGGGAAACAGTACACATGCTCTCAGGGTGCTGGTGTTAGTTAAAGAGACCCCGCACATTGTTGCTGAGGTGCTGGCTTGGTTGTGGGGGACCCCAGGCAGTTTTCACGGTGTGCATGTTTTGCCTCCGCGTAGGCTGCAAAGGAAGGTCAATATGGCTGTCTTGGTTTTGCATGGGGCCGTTTCAGGGGTGTTCCTGCTACGACTTGCACATATGCCTACTTTGCAGGAACAATTCCACGAATATGTGGAGCGCGTAGAATTAATTCTGCAAGCAGCCTCGCATAGAGGCGGTCTCAGCATGTTGCATTTGCGGGATCTCTGCACACTTTTCCATCAATAGTCCCAAAATCATGAATTACATGTCCATGTTCATCATAGAAGCAAGTGAGTTTTGCAGTGCCATAGACATCACAGAATACCAGTCATTTAACTATTTCCCTGTAGAAAGCCTGATTTAGGGCCTGATTTACAAAATATGTTATACATGGGAAAGTCCCATTGAAATTTGTTTTGTAAATCAGGCCCTAACTAAATTCTATTTTGTAGCATTCATAACATCAAACAGAACAGAGTTATTATTTTAACGAAATAAGATCCAAAGGAACCAGTGGTTCAAACGATTTGCTCTTCTTACTATCCCTTAATCCCAAATAAAAAACTATTCATAATGTTTTTCCATTTGTCCTTAGTTAGATACAGATGTCATTTGGAAAAGCTTAGTTAGGAAAAGTGACGTTTCTCTCTCTCTCTCATCTATTCCTGTTCAATTATTTCGGCTGAATTACATTTCCAAAATATTGCAATTCTTATTTCTCATTAAAAGCTAATGTGTTCAAGCACAGTGGGCTTTACAAAATGCATTGTTGAGATTATGTTCCATAGGCTCAATTTTAATCATTATCGTTTTTATTCAAATTCATAAAAGGAACACAGTACCATCAATCACAGGTCATAAGTTCATTAACATGTCATAAGAACTTCAACCACCCCGCATATTCCCTTCCAGTTTTTCAGGTTCCTTGCTCGGAGGTCAGAGTCAACTCATTGTCCTTGTATTCGTCCCATTTAGCGCCAGACCTCCCCTGACCCCCTAGCCTTCCCCGTAATTGTGTACAGTCAATAAAGCGGGGTAGCTTCTTCACTCATTAGCCTTTATCTTTCCACCACTACATGTTCTATTGCATGTCTGACAGCTACTACTCCCCTCTGGAAGAATGCTTAGAAAGAGCATGGAGGTGTAAATAGAAACAAACAAACATCAAACCTTAAATAAATCAAACCAGAAATCAAAACCCAAAAACCAAAAACATACGCTTTGCTGCATTCACATTGCTAGCTTAATGATACAACATCTGTCAGGCGGCACGGGGATCTTCCAGCCCCATTTGTGAGTTACAACCTCTCTTCCTAAAACCAATGACGCTGCAGTCCCATGATCTCTACCAGCTGGCCCCTAACCACACCCTCCTCTCTGCGCTAGCTACATTGAACACATTTCTCCCAAGTAGAAAGCAAGTCATTCTCCCTTTCACACACCCTATGTATCAATCTCTCATATCAGCCAAGGCGTAGCCAGGATTGTGTAACAAGTGGGGCCTGGAGCTAGTCTAGTAGGGCCCATCCTAAGGGGAGCCTGCAGAGGGACGCACATTTTTTATAAATGTGCAGGAGTGACAAAGCATAGATAGGGAGCCCAAACCATTAAAGGGGGATTCATTAGTAGAGCCAAGTTACCAACAATGCACAGAAGAAGTTTCCAATGCATTTTCATAGTGTAGTACCTTACCCCTACTCCAACCTCTCCTGCAAATAATACCACTCAATTTGGCTTTGTTGCACCCATGAACACCAGTTTTGCCATGGCATGCCATTGTTAAAAAATGTTCATGGTCTAATGATCTTCCCCGCGCCCTGCCTCTCACACACAGACACACACACACACACACACATACACACACAGACAGACGGACAGACAGACACACACACACTCGCACACATAGACACATACAGACACACAAACCCATGCACATTTATACACATTCATCCACCAGTCGCATACCCATACCGTTTATCCGTCATTCACACAAGCACCCAGAACATTCATACTGCATTCTCATTCACACCCGTTCTCGCACCAATGAACACCATTCACATTGCATTAATTCATAAGAATGCACTAAGACACCCCCTCCCATACATACATACATACATACATACATACATATGTACACACACACACACACGTGCAGTTACACACACCCTCACAACGATGCACACATACATTCATACCTACAATCCTCGCACACACGCATACACACAAACAAAACACACTTTTTCTTCCATTACCTGTTTCGCTCCAGAATCGCCACACTGTTGCCTCCTCAGCTGCTCCGTAGGCTTCTGGCTCCTGCACAGACAGAAATCAGGAAGCAGAGATAGCTTCCTGGTTCCTGACATGCACGCAGCAGGGTCAGTTATCTGGCTCAACTGCGCAATGCGCACATTTCCCAGAGAGTGAACCCTGTTGCGCAGGCCGCACAGTGGCAGTTGTAAATGCCCACTCAGCGATGCTGAGTGGGCATTAACAGATTTTGAATGGGCCTTGTCTACGCCTCTGCATATCAGGCGGCTTTAATCATCTCCTGCTCCCAGGAACTCCTCACTGGGGGTGTGGGTGACGTCTTAGAATGGCCTGTTTTGCCACCAGCAGCACTGTTAACAGCCACCTCTTATCCTCCCAGGCTATGTACTATATCTCTGACATATGATGTAGAATTCAAATCTTCAGGTCCTCAGGACACGCCACCCCAATATGTCCTGTATTGCCTCTCATACTTCCGCCCAAAAACCCTGCACCCCTGAAAAGGACCATAGAATGTGTGCCATGCACCCTATGTCTCTTCTGCACCTCCAACACCTAGTGTCCTGTGTGAACCAAGCCATCCCCAGCTTCTCAGGGGTCCAGTAATACCCTTGTAATATTGTAAACTGTGCCAGCTTGAACCTCACCTCACTAGCACTTTGCTCAACATGTTTAAAAACACTTTTTATCGTGTCTTCCATGAACTGGTCCACCAGAAGCCTATGACACATATTCACACTCCCTGATCTGCTCAGCTCTGCATATAGCATGCCTATCAGAGCAGCATAGAGTGCACTTACCAAGCCCTTGTCCCGTCTCCACCCTCTCAATAAAGCAGTAAACGGTGAACTTTGAGGGCCAAATCTTTGCTCCCCAAGGATCGTTAGCAAGCAATGTGCCAATTGCATGTGCCTCCACTCCTCATTTTCTGCAAACCCCATGAGTCTCTAGATTCACCAAAAGTCTTACACTGGCTCCAAACAAGGAGATTGTTCACCTGCTTTAAACACACACAGGTCCAATTCCTGAAAAATATGTCCGCTTCCCGTATTTCGATTCACTTGTTCCAGAGTGGCATATCCAAATGCTAATGCATATCCACCTACGAAAGCATATGGGTTCTTCCCCATACACATTTCTATCAATAATGGGGCGATCCCTGTCTTCTCCATCTACATTTCTATATCAACTGCAACCCGGGTCTCTGCTCCCACACTGCCCAGAACGGCCAAATGATCGCTCTTGAAAATACTGTGCCACCTGCGAGAGCTGTTGTACAAGGTAATACACCTCAGCTTTCAGTAGACAAAGCTCCCCTGCATATGCCGGTTTATAAACCTTCTTCACTTTCATCATTGGTCATCGCCTTCCCCATACAAATGATTTGATCCCCTACGTTATCTTCTTCATCATCACAGATGGTACCCTTAAGGGCAGTTTACCAAAATGTAATTCAGTCGTGCTATCACTTCCATTTTGACATTTTGTGCTCGACCCCAGATGGACAAGTTCAGCGACGGCAATCTTGCAAAATCCAACTGCATCTTATTCCATGTGGGCTCTACATTTTCCTTGACAACATTCAGCAAGCCTTTGTTTAAATAAATCCCTTACTTAACCCCTAAATCCTTAAGACACTCGTCAATCCGGCATAGTTGGGTCCCCTTGATACACTCCTTGTATGTTCTGTCAATCAGAGCATTACCTCACACTTATCCCAGTTTACTTTATATCCTGAGAAGGAGGAGAACGTTCCTATTACCTGTATCAACTCAGCTACTGAGGGTGCAGAATCTGCCAGTGTCAGCATTATATCATGGGCATATAAGAGCACCTTCTGATCCCCTACCGGTATGACGATTCCTTTAATGGCGGGATTCAGTCTTATAGCCATAGAAAGTGGCTCCATTGCCAGAATGAACAATAAGGGTGCTAGAGGACTACATTGTCTGGTCCCCCTGCTAATCTTAAATGGTTTAGATATGAAGCAGCCTAACCCCATTCTAGCACTCGGCTGGTTATAGAGAAGGAACGCTTTCCTGAGAAAGCCACAACCTAATACGTATCTTTCAAGCATCTGGAATAGATATCCCTACTCCACCAAGTCAAGAGGATTCTCAGCATCCAATGAGAGTAATATCTTTGCTTTTGCCCCTCCTCTCTCTTCTTTTGCCCCTCCTTCTCTCTCTTGCAAAAGTAAGTGTAGTATCTCTTGCTGATCTTCCTGGAACAAAACCCACCTGGGTCTCATGAATTTATTATGGTATAACCTTTCTGATGCGTGTGGCTCATTAGAATCTTAATGTCAATATTAATTAATGATATTGGCCAATAGTTGCTACAGAATAGCGAGTCTGTACCCGGCTCGGGATAACTGATAGAAGCGTCACATTGAACGCTGCACCCTTTCATTCACTGCCTTGTTAAACATTCTCCTAAGCCCCGTGGTGACTTTATCACCCCCTGCCTTATGAAGTTCTAATGGCAAGCCATCCTCTACCTGTGACTTCCCACTATTCAATGTGGCAATGCTCCCTTTTACCTCCTCCACCCGTATGAGTCCACCCAGCATCAACCGATCCTCCAATTCCAACTGTGAAAGTGGAAGCACATCCATGAACTCTATTTCAATTGCATGTTGCACCGCCAGATCTGCAGTGTACAATGCTTCATAACAAGATATCCCTCGCATCTGTCACCTGCTTACCAGTCTCCTTCAATGTTATCATTGCTATCCTACCCTGTTCCTTCCGCTGCTTGAGCTGAGACACCAAAAGGTGCACCACCCTCCTCTCTCTGCTCGTACTATGTGAGCCAGAACCGTAAAAGGAAATATGCAGCCTGCTTATAAAATACTTATTTACTTCAAATTTGACCCTCCTGATCGCCGTCAAGGTATTTTTCATAGGTCACCTCTCATATTGCTGTTGCAAGCCCATCATCCCCCTCTCCATGCACTCCAAAGCCTCTATATCTGCTTTCCTCTTCCCAGCCCCCCTATGAATGAATGCCCCTCAAAAGTACGCTTTCCCTGGACACAGGAGGTAAAAGTGTATTCTATGGCCACATGGCCACTGGATTAAATATCCCCCATGTGTCTTCCAGTCCATGATCCCCGATCAATTGATTCAATTGATATCAAACCGTCCATAAGTTTGTCGGATTTGTCTAGAAATGGGTCTAGTGCCAATTTCCAGTCTCCTCCCAGAAGGATGTGGTTATTTGACATTTCAGACAACACTCTGGAAACGTATGAAAGGAGCACTTGCTTGTCAGTGATGTGTGCATGTACTGACCCGATCACTAACACCTTTCCGCTTACGTGCATCCTAACTGCCACCAAACGACCTTGACAATCTACCAAGACTTTATTTACCCTTACCACAATGACTTCCTCACAAGAACAGTCAACCCACATTTGTTCCCTTTCTCACGGCATCTATGATATACTTTAACCACCCGACTCCTCATCAGTTTCTCTGCCTCCAGCTTCAGGATATAGGTCCCCTGTAAAAGTGCTATGTCTGTCCCCTTAGATTCCAAATAATTAAGCACTCTCTTATGCGTAATGTAATGATGTAGGTCATTGACATTCACGCATATTATGGAAAGGGTTCTATTTGCCATCCCCCTGTCCCAGGCTATGGTAATTCATGCTATCCCATGTTTCAGTGACCCCAATCTACATGTTGGCCTTCTGACCATTGCCAGTAGACCCTCCTCCGACAAGAAGGCTCTTACCCTGCATGGATGACAGATTCCTGAAACAAGGAATGACAAACCTGCTGAGTAACTGTGAGTAAGGTTATCTGTTGATGGTCGCTTATCCTCTATATTTTCTACCTTGCAAGGCCTTAAACAGGGGTGTATATTGGCCTCCACCCTTTTCAACTTGTTTATATTGGACATAGGAGAAAAATTTGCAGACGCAATAGGGGATGCCCCAAAGCTTGGACACCAGAAAATGATCTGGCTATTAATACGGACGATTTGGTCCTTTTGTCTCAGTCACCAAGTGGGCTTCAGAACCTGTTGACCAAACTTGATGGTTATGCACATGATAACAATTTGGTGATTAATACTGACAAAACACAGATTCTTGTTTGTAAAAATTGTCACCGGATCCAACAAAACTAGATTTAGGTGGACACTGCAGAATACAGAATTATTGGTTGTCGCTCAATATAAGTATCTAGGAGTATCTATGACTTGTAGTATAACTAGTGATACATATAACTTAGTTTTAGCCAGCAAATTGCAGACCCTAATATCACAAGCAAAAATCCGTGTTTACAAATATGGGACATTTTCCTACAAACATATTATCATGTTTTACCAACAAAATGTAATGCCTATTTTATTATATGGCTCAGAAACAAGGGTTCCAAGAGATTGTGCATGCTGGGACAGATTGGAGTCTCGGTTTTGGAAACAAGTTTTGCGGTTACCAAGCTGCACCCCCTTGCCGATTATACGGTTTGAATTGGGTTTATTGTCGCTTCATTCACAAGTTTTGTGGCATATGTGCATTCTGTTGAGAAAATGTCTGATGGGCATTGACGCAACAAATATGTTATGTGTAGTAGCCCATTATCTGTTATCATCAGACCACGTGTTTCCCCTCTCATGGCACCAGTATATTTTAAATGCCATGGCTGACACATCAGTTACCCTCGATTTACTTTTGCAGATTCCAGGTCGAGCCACAATCAAAATCTTTCAGTTCGACTGGAGTTGCAATCAAACCAAATGCTCTACATACACAGACTTTGAAGTTTCTTTGTTTGGAATAAAAAGGTATTGTGAGATGGTTGACTATCTAATGCAATGTCCCTCTCCGTATATTCACAGACAATACATGCATTTTATATTTAACCTCTGGCCCACAAATGATGTATAGGCCAGGCGGGGACAAATACCCCAGAAGCAAAATTATTGTTGCTTTTGTAAAAACTCTTCAGAAAAAGAGACCTTTCAGCACATCATTGTGGTATGTCCGATGTTGGATGCCATCCGACATATTTATTTTAAAAGATTATTTGCTATTCATTATTCAGTAGATGCTGAACAGATGATCTTTTCAAATACTAAACAACCGGTCAGAGTGACTCTGTCTTCCCGCCGGTTGAAAGCGAGGCAAGTTAGTAGATGGTTGATATGTTGATTTTTATGAAACAAGTGTCTTGAATATCCGTTGTATATTTTTCAAAACAGGAAATAATGGTGTTAAATTGATAGCACATAATGATTAGTTTTGTTAAGTTTTAACAACATTCTTTTCTTTTTAGTTTTGTATATTAACCTCTCTTTTTCTTTTAGTATTACCACAATGTTTGAATTGTGGTTATGATTGAAAGAATCTTAATGTTGATCAATGACATTTTTTATAGTTATAAATTGTCTCACATTTGAAAGGTTGGTTTGATCAGCTAACCAAATAATACAAAATAAAAAAATGTAACTATGAACAGCAAACCAATTCCCCCCAAACCCCATGTTCCTTTTCCCCCTCCATACCTCTCCTCCCAATGTGGTGCTATTGGAATTCAGCAATATCTCTCATCTTCGAGCCCTCCCACTTCTTTTCATGGATGGTGTTAACTATCTGGACTCCTCCGCCCCTCCTAATATGCATTTAAACGCAGCTGGCGATTTCCTAAACATTTCCTACACATGTGTTTATATTCCATACGTGCACCATTGCCTTTCCTCTTTGCACCCATTAGTCAGTCCTCCCCTTAATCAACCTCAGGGAGGACATTTAATAAGCAGAATTTGACTCTGCCATTCTCCCCAGGACCTTCCTGCACTGTGTGTCACTCTGGTATCTATGTCCTGCTGCTCGACTCCTGCCTGTTGTAATCGCTGTTTTTCCATCAGGATCTTCCACATAGGTTTTGAGCCCTCTTCTGTGGATGGCTGCTCCTTTTCCATTGGCTGCATCTGCAAGGTTATACATTTCAGCGTTCTAGGCCTTTTGTGATCAACTTGGTGGGAGGGTCCAATAATCCATTCTGTATCTCTATTTTTTTCAATTGCGTTCTGAGTGCCAGAAACCTGTTCCTGACCTTCATCAGACACATAGATCTTATGTCATTCCCAAAGTATTGGGTTGCACTTCTTGGTTTGTGTCAATATCTGGTGCAACTGTTGGTAGCATAAAAATAAGCAATGATGGGCTGAGGCACATTTGCATCTTCATCACGGGCAGTATCCATCCTTCCAGGAATGTCACTGCATCCACCTCCTCTGCTTTCTCTGGGAAGCCAAAAAAGCACATGTTGTGTCTACTACGGAAATCTTCCAGCTCAATCCTTGCTGCTTTTACTTACTCCAGTTGTGCTTGAAGAGAGAACACATTGTCAGCTACCTCCTCTACTCACTCAACTCTTCCCTCTACCTCTGATAATCTACTAGCAAATTTGTTCATGTCTCCTTTCATTGACAATACCGCCATGTGAGTGCCCTTCACCCTTGTGTCTTTGCCTGTGATAGTGCCATTGAGCTTTGCAAATAGCTGCAGCAGAGGATCTAGCTGCAAACATGCCATGCTCTGCTGTGAACCCAACATGTGTCACTGAAGTTGCTTCATATTGCTTCTGTAGCCATTTGAGAGGTGCATGTTATGTTAGGTTATTTGGCATTTATATAGCGCTCTATATATAATTGGTATGACCTCAAAGCGCTAGTGGGTTGAACGACCTCGGGGACTGTAGTCCAGATCAGTCGAGAGAGTGAGGTGTCATAAGGTGCTTGGGTGCACCGATTATGTACGCAGCTGATACAATTGCCTGATGGTAGCTGCATCCTAGCATTAGGTGCGGTGGTATGAGATCAGTTGAATCTATGCAATCTGGAGGTGGGTAACCACGTCTGGGTTCTGGTTGCGTTAGGCCTGTGTAGGACGCTTATGTATGCAGCTAGGCCGATTTTTCGTGGGGTATAGCTGTGTTCCAGCAGAATGTTGAGGTGTTCATGGAGCATTGTTCGTACGTGAGCAGATAGGCCGAAACTGATTGAGGGGTGTAGTTGCGCTCTATTGTGTGTTGGTGTAGGGTAGAGAGTGAGCATAGTGATAGGAGAGGTGAATGTCTGGAGTGGAGGTTTTATTCTTATGAGCCCACTTTTCGGGATTTGAACTATGCGTTTGCGATTGCTGCATTCAGAGTGACTTTATTAGTGACTTAATAGTCGCTTTCGGTTGCGTCATTGCTTGGTATCTCTTTGAACATTTATCAGCAGGTTGCAATGTCTCAGCGGCCTTAGATAGTCTGAATCGGCATTATGAAAAGAGCCAGGTTTTTAGAGCTTTGCAAAAGGCCATGTAGTCTTGGGTGTGTCTAATATGTGGGGGGAGTGAGTTCCAGAGAGTTGGGGCCAGGGTTGAGAAGGCAAATCCTCTGGTACTGGCAGAATTGGAGGTTGGAATCACTAGAAAGAGGGCAATGCTTGATCTTAGGGTGCGTGATGGGAGGTAGGGTTTTATCTTCTCTTGTAGATATGTTGGGCTGGTCTTGTGCACTGCTCTGTGGGTAATGCATAGGGTTTTGAAAGTGGCCCTTTGTCCGACAGTGAGCCAGTCGAGGGTGCAGAAACTGAGGGAGATGTGGTCTCTGTGTCCCAGGGTGAGGAGGAGTTTGGCAGCAGCGTATTGGGCTCTTTAGAGTGTGTTACGTTGGTATGCCAGAGCTCCCAGGTATAAGGAGTTGGCATAGTCCAGTCTCGACATAACAATAGACCTAACAGCGGTGAGTATGTTGAGATAGGTGAGGTAAGGAAAAATGAGTCTCAGGAGTTTGAGGTGGTAGTGACAGGTTTTTGAAACATTATTGATCTGACGGGCCAGTCCAGCTGTACGGCTCCAATTTAGTAAGGCATCTATGGAGATAGTCAAGAGAATACAATGTGATTTTGAGCAGTTCCTTTGCAGGCTTAGCGTCAATCCGCTGTGTGAGGGAAAGAGGAGCAGACAGAGGTAGGATCCCTGTTTGGTAAGGATCACAATGGGAAACACGCAAAATAATTCCCAGCACCAAATACTCTTTGTCCAGGGCAGGAATAGAAAAAGAACATGGATTCTGAGAAGTAGCCCTCAGTCCCACTTTTTTACACATGACAGTGAGCATGTACCCTCAGGACTCAGAATCAAATGTTTTCTCCAAGTCAACAAATGCAGCAACCCCTGCATGACGTGTTACTTGGTCTTGGTGTGCAAGAATGGCAGCATATTTCAGCAGCCTCACGACAAGAATATTGGAAGAAAGGTTAGCATCTAAATTGATCATCGATCAGGGTCTCTAAGGACACATGCCTTGGGAGGGGTCACAGTTTTACTTTTCTAGCAGTATGATTAACTGAGTCACCACACCCATACCACAGGATTTACAGAGATAGCAGGGTGTGCACTTCTTAGACACCTCCATCGCACCTGTTAATCTTGGTTCTTGGAAGGATGTCAAATCACAGTGAAAGGAGTATTCAGCGCTCCACGACATGGCAAACTGAGCGACTACCATGGTATAATATATGAGATAATAATATCACCAGATACCAAATCACTGTTAGCGTATAGCTCTCGGTGAAAGGACCTAAACACCCTGTTGATCTCTTTATCAGCTATATACGTAGTATAGTCTGCATGTTGTGGATATCCATGATAGGAGAACCCTTGGTCTTCATGAAGAAGCCATGCCAGAGTCCTACCTTCATTGACATCACAAAATCTTCTTGCCAAACCAGGTTAAAAAAGTAATTTGACCCATTTGACCTGCCAGAGACCAGATATAGTCCTGGTTTGATTTTAGAGAATGCACGAGAACAGGGTCTCTGGACACTTGGAGTGTATAGTTTACTCCCAGATCTCTCCTCATATCATTTCTAATGCACTTATCTCCCCTCATCAATCAGGCTTACAACCTCTGCATTCCATGGAAACAGCTCTACTTGCTGTCTCCAACTCTCTCCTTAATGCCTGCTACTCTAAGCTCTCTTTTTGTCTTGTCCTCCTTGATCTCTCTTCTGCTTTCGACACTGTAGAACACTCCTATTCTTCTTTACTCTTACCACAATCTTGGTTTCCGTGGTTCTGTCTTACAATGGTTTGCGTATTATCTTTCAGCAGATACCTGCTCTGTTTCCTGCCTCACCAATTCTCCCCTTCCTTTCCACTTATTTATGGTGTTCCGTTCTAGGCCCTTTTCTTTTCTCCTGATATACGAGTACTCTAGCTTCCATTAGTTCCTCCTTTAGAGTCTCCCAATCTTGGATGGCATCCCATTATCTTCATATTAATTGTTCAAAAATCAAGGTTATCTTCTTCCCTGCTTCAACCACACCCCTCGACTCGTTCCCTCTACTATTGCCACCATCTTCTATTGCTCTATCTCCTACTGCCAGGACATGGGTTTAGTTTTTGACTCCTCTATCTTTTTCCCCACACATTTCTCCCATATCTCGTTCATGCCATTATCAACTGTACAACATCTGCAAGTCTTGCCCTTTTCTCACAACTAATGGTACTAAGATCCTGCTTTCTTCTCTGATATTCTCTCTACTTTTCTTTTACTCATCTATTCTCTTCGGTCTTCCTGCATCAAACTTGTCCCTTGCTCAATCTTTAATTCTTCTACACATCTTCGCATCACCAAGACTTCAGCACCTAAGGCAGCTCTTTGCACTCTCTAGCTATCCTGATGTACTCTGCTACCGTGTAGTATGTTTATTGCAGGTGAAGAATCCTGCTTGTTTAAAATGTGTTTTTCTCATGCCGTGAAATCCAGTCACACTCTAAATATGACCCTCATAAACAGTACATTCTATGTACTATCTTTGGCACAACATTAGTGTGTTGTAACACGGTTGTTGGATTGACTTCAATAATCATTGGGTCATTGGGGGAAATCCATAGACAATACAAAAAAAAATCCTAATACAATGTTTCAAGTGTGTTGTTTTTAACTACTTAGACTTTATAAGAAGATTTGTAGTAGCAAGAATTGTGATGGCATAGTTCAAGTGAATTGCAATGAAGGGTATTTTGTGAGTAGTTAGGTACCTGTTGGCATATTCTAACTATCTTGACTACTATTCAAAGTAATACTGTAGTATTAGGGATGTAGTTAGATACCTGTAGCTGTATTCTAACTGTTTATTGTACTACAGTTTAGTGAGATCATTTGGGTTGAAGTAATATATATAAGGCATTTGTTAGATTTGCTTATTACTTTGGAGTAACAGGTATCATTACATTCAAACCAACCACCTTCTTTTTTTACATATGCAGTATTGTGCCATGAGTTTGTTTTGGCACCAGTGTGGTATATTATACCTACTGTTGAGAAGGTGTTCTTGCCAAGAGATACTTGGTCATGTGTGAAGCTAGAAAGCTTACATTCTTTTTTAGTACCATCTGCATTGTACCTAAGACGTATAAGTATGACACATTGGCTATGTGAGTTGATTTGCAAGCTGGAACAATTGAATTGCAAAAATGTCATAATATGCCATAATTTGCATTCTGCAAAAGCTGGTGAAATGGATTCATAATTTAGTATGGGCATACAAAAATCGTGCATTAAGGATGTGTTCTTGTGAATCATGGTTGCATAGACTCTTTTCTGAGTTTGTAGTAGACAGTTTTGTGGTTGTATTGTTTGATGGAGAAGGAGTTGGTCGTTGTTTCTTTAGCAGTATTGTTGGGAGATTGGTTGTAGATTCTGTTTGCATTCGTTTTATTTTTAAAGGTTTTATGTTTTGAGGTACAGGCTACATATTGAGATGGGTGTATAGAGCATGTAGCATGTTGTATTCTACGATGCAAGTAATGTCAGCATTGACTTTGTTTGCATCAAAGTTAACTAGCAATGGACCATTGATTGTATGCAGACATTGAAGTGCTATCTAACTCATACCTTCCTGAAATAATGTACTGCCAATGTCAATGAATGTGTGATCTAGGGTTAGACCTTGTGATTTATGAATAGTGACAGCATATGCAAGAGATAGAGAGAATTCTTCTCTGCTTATGTACATGTCTTTGAAATGAAGGAAACGTGTTATTGTGCAGCCGCATTTTTTAACTTCTGCAAGTTTGTCAAAAGTGGATGTTGACAAACTGCATGTTGTTGTCATGTAGATATGTTTAAACACCAACAACTGTACCAATTGCTGCATTAACTAAATCATATTCTACATCAAGGTTAAGTTTTAGAATTGCACTGCTCTTTAGGCACAAAGTTAATGTGTTCTCCAATCCAACCGTGTTGGAGATAGATTTGTCTAAGGTATTTAGTTGTGTTGTTGCTTGTTGACACAAATGGAGTGTCATGGCATGCACTTCTAGTGTGTCTGTGGAGCTGATATACAGTATGGGTTGCATTTTTCTTAACATTGTCTCATTTAATTGATTACAGCTTGCAGGGGTTGGTATTAAGGACATGCTTTTTAGATTTTGTTGAGTTAATTTTTCCATGACAGTAGGAGCTGAGGTGTTTCACCCATATAGCTAATGGATTAGTCTAGTATTAAAGATGGATGTTGCATCTTTTGTAAGCAGACCTGTTCTAATACTTATTTTAAATGTTAGCCTAGGGACATCCACAGACTGACAAATGTTTGAGTTAGTTCTCTGTACTGTAAATGTTTCCAGAGATTTACATTTCCAATGCTGCTGAGTGTGTTGCAGCAATTTTTGTGTCTTAATGTTTTGAAAATAGGATCAAGTTTTACTAGTGTTAACTGTAGGATGTCTCTGAAAACAATAACATGTTTTCCTCCAAACAGCTGTATTCTGAGGTGAATTAAAGCCAACATGAGGTTGGAAATCATGCTTATCTAATCTATTAGCAGCGCTTTCATTTGTTTCGAAATTATGCATACTTCAGTAGCAGCCTCTGCTGATAATTCGTACTATTCTAATTTGTTGAGCTGCTCTACTGGAAGGATGAGTCGGTGTAATGTAACATTTACTATATTGTAGGCAGCTAAACCTGTAAAGGGCCTTTACAACAGCCAAACGGTTGTGGTTTTTTAGGGTTTGTAGACATGTGCCTTTTATTTTAATTACTAATGTTTTACCAGAACCAGCTTCACCATTTACATACAGGAGCAGAGGTTCATATTCTTTACAGCTACACATTTTATTTTCATGATAGTGTTTTGTCAGATCATATGTCATCCCAAAGGTCTCTAAACTCTCATTTTTTCAGGTTTGGTGAGATAAGCTGTGACATATCTTGCAACTGCAGAGGAATTGTCTGCAATGTATTGTATGTCTGTTTTTTCATTCCACAAAATGGCAATGATTGTATTGTAACCATTGATGTACTTGAATGCTTCATCCCTTTTAATGTTGTATGCGTTTTTACGGGATTTTCCTTTTAAGCTGTGTCTAACAGAGGACATGAAGCTATTTACTTGTCCTTTTTTGCAAACTGGTCTAGGGAAGCTAAAGTGACATTTGGTATAGTATTTACCTTTGTTTTAATATCTACACCGGGAGTATTTGCCACACTTAGGTTTTTGGAAGCATACGATTTGTGTACATAGGTCACTATCCATGGTTTCTGAAGGGATGTCACAGGTGATGTATTTTTCATTAAACTGTAAAATAGTGACGTCACTGTCATGGCCCAATTTGGGAGCATCTTTTAGCCACAAAAGCATGTTAATGTGTGGTGCTCCTCTGGATTGATATTCTTTTCTCCAAAAGAAGTGTTGCACTTCTCTGGAGGTGTATTTTTATTGCAGATAACGTGCAACATAGTAATGAAGTAATGGTGAAAGCACCTTGATACATTACAAGGTAAGGAGATCAGATCTCATAATGTTTTTATATCTATTCCATATTTATTTTGCTTTGCTATGCAAGTCACCTGATGTGTACTCTGCACAAATTAAAGTACCATACCATGTGGGTGGACCTAGGTTCCTTAGCATACAACGTACATCAACGTGACATTGGAACCAGTATTCCTTTGTACCACACATGTTTGCTAAGGGATTTGAGGTGCTTGACTGCAACATTTCATTTTTTAATTGATCTTTTGAAGCAGTTGGGTAGCAGACATGTTTAAAAAATTAGATTCTGTTTTTAATGTGTTTGTGGCTCTATAACATCGAGTTGCCAGTTTATCTTTGAACAGTGGATGAAAAATGCATTCAACATTTTGTCTGAATCTGTGGTCTTCAGAATACATTCATAAAGAGCAATATTTTGATGCTATAATTTCTGTGGACCTTTCATCATATATTCCTCCTTTTCCTGTAGGAAAATAACACGCTTCTACACTTTTTTCCCGTTGTTCATTGGGGATCCTTTGGCTTGATGCATTTTTCTTACGCATCTTCAATGATGTCTTTGGAGTGTAGTGGGTGAATTGTAAACTGGTTTAAAATGTTTGCTGCTGTAACAGGATCTATACATTCAAATTGGCTAGTTGCTGGTGAATCTAGAATTATTTGGGTGGTTTATTTTAAGTTTTACTCTAGTTGTATATCATTGTAGTATTCATTGTTTTCGTTTAGATATTGTAGGGCTACTTTGTCACTGATCATCTTTAGTAACTCAAATGGAGCTAATTGGCTGATTTTTTGTTTTTGTTGCAGAGCTTTTGGAGAGCTTTTGGAAGCTTTTGGAAGTGGGAATATTAGTGATAGCATGTGATGGCATTTTGTTATTGTCAAGCTTTGTGTTGCAGTAAGTGCAAACTATTGAGGGGTCAGTTATTTTGTATTTAATTTGTATTTAATTTCTGCTGTTAGGTGCAAAGCTTATTGGAACATTGGGATTCCTCATTGTTCTCTATTTTGTAGGCTATATCTAGCATGTTTGTGCTCATTTTTATAAATAAAAGTAATACAGCAATATACAAATACTTGGTTGGTATTTCAGCAGATGTGTTTTTAAATGTTGAGAGAAAAAAAGTGTTACAAGCATCAAACCTCTCCCTCGGCGACAGCTTATTAGAACAACATGGTTGTAAGCATGAGTAGTTCCCAAATCTTTGTGTGGCTGCTACACAAACAATAATGCAAAAAGTATATTGAAATGAGAAAAGATGTGCTCAAATGTGCCAACTTGATGTTTGAAGTATGGATTGGTGAGTCAAAAGATCCCCTAGTAAACACATTTTAAAATTCACTTCTTGTTATTCAAAAAGAAAAATCCAGTGTTTTGAAATGTAGCTATTTCTTTTTTGTTTGTCTTTCTTAAGAGGTTGGTATTTGTGAGGTTTTTGGTAATGTTTTACACAACTCCACCTCACTGATGAAGCCAAACAAGGCTGAAACATGTGTATGGGATTGCTGTTGGTAGTCTTGTTCAAAAAGGAATTGACATAGCATTTCGGTGCTGGACTGCCCATGTGGGCGGGACAAAGACTGATATGCAAATGGATATTTCCCATCTGTGAAAGGTACAGTGAACAGAAAGCAATGGTTGCGGACCCTCAAAGTGGGAAAAACACACAGAACAGGTTATCATACCATGTTCTTTCTGAAGAGGGGCGCCTGCTACCTTTTTTGAAAATCTAGTGCTAGAACAGGATACTTTGCATAGTATAGTCTATGCACACGATTCTGTATTGCTGAATAGTGTGTTGCTAACATTTTGATGAGGTGGAAGGTGCTTTTGCAATGAGTTCCTAAAATGCAGGCTAATGAATGTCCTCAAAGTCCAGTGTTGCAGCGCACTGGACAAGAGTCCATGGTTTGTAAAGTTTTCAGTTTACTATTGTCTGTTAGTTTTACATAGTGATTGACAAATTGTCATAATGATCTAAAGGATTGCTGGTGTATGTTACAAATTAAGCTACATGTCCATTTGTTCAATGGACGGTTTGTTTGGGTAAAAGGAGTGTTTGGTTGAAAGATTGTTTGGGACATTTTTTCTATAAGGGTTTCATTTGCCATAATGGTATCTCCTACCATTTCATAAACTTGACCATCACTGTCAATGGAAACAGTGTTTAGGTTTTCTTGTTTATAAGCCTCTTCATTTAATTATGTTTCTGTGCTGCTTGTGTGAATTCATTCACCTTCAGAGAAGTATGAACAGGTATCTGTATTGACATTGTGCATCTATAGAAGTACTTTCTGTAATATATTGATTAATTTAGTTAGTAGTTTCATTTTGTTTAAAATGAATATAAACAATGTTCTCGCTTGTAGAAATGTGCTGTCAATTAGAACTTCGAGGATTAGTCTCCTGCAGTAGTTTTTAAGGGTAGATTGTGACTTTTTTTAATAATATTTTGAAGAACTCTGCGGTGGCACACTTTTTGTAATGTTAAACTTTTGAATTGCTTTATTGTGACTACGTTAACACTGGTAGATACAGTGTTAGGTTCATCATTAGGGGCCTCATTATAACCCAGGCGGGACAAGGTTAAAGGCGTCGGTAAAGGTGCCGGCTCCATCAACCCCATCCCGCCTGATTAATAGGTCCCCTCGAGGGGTCCGGTCTGCATGTCTTCTTTTACCAGACGTGCAGAGCGGATCCCGCGAGAGGAGGAGGGAGCAAACAACAGGCCGCTTGTAACAGGCCTGTTGTTTGCTCCCTCGCCCATTCCCATTCAGCCCTATGGGGGCTGAAATGGGAATGGGGAAGGTCCGGGTCTGGGTTCCTAGAAGGAGGAATTACTGGGCCCTCCGAACTTGGAATAGGCCGGTAATTCCTCATTCTGGGAACCCGGACCCGGATGTGATTTCGGCGGCAGCCATGCCGCCAATAGCGTCATGGCTACCTCCGAGGTCGTAATGAGGCCCAAGGTCTTCTTTTCTTTGAATATATTGTTTTACTTTTAGTTTTTGTAAGAGGGGCCTTACCGTTCTTAGTTGTGGCTGTTTTACTTGAGTAAAGTTACTAGCTCTTTTGTTTTAATGTTTTCTATACAATATTTTGGAGGTGGATGACTATATGGTTTGCTTTTATTCTCATTTGTTCTATTTGTACTTCTTTTTCTACAGAGTTGCTTTTTAGTAGGCATTTTGTTACATCTGTTGGGAAAAGAGAAAGTTTGGGTTAAAAAGTTGTGAAATGTGTATGTATGTATTCTGAAAGGGTGTGTTGGTGTGATCGGAGAGTTTAATAGAGTGATGTTTGATTATGAGGTGGCATACTAGGTGTGGTTTGGAAGGTTGTGAGAGTAAGAGTCTGTAGAGGTGTGTTGGCATTGGGCTACTGAGTACAGGAGTGGTGGTCTGATTCAATCAGGAAGGACATTCTGATGTTTTCAGGACAGCAGTGGGTGCAATGATGGTGTTCATATGGGAATAGAAATAGTGTAAATGGTGCAATATAATGAGTTGAAGTGAAAGAAATGTTGGTTCAAAAAGTGTAGTCTGGGGTCATATATAGTGGAACTGTGCTGTTGTAATTACACAGATATACATAGGGCCTCATTACGACCCAGGCGGTAATCGTCCGTCATTACCGCCATGGCGTAATGAGCGTTTACGCCGTGGGCCGATGGCGTAAAGAGCGCCACATTACGACCCATTGCGCACGAGCATTACGCCATGGCGGTAATGCAATTAACGCCATGGCGGAAAAGGCCCCTACCGGCATCGTAAAGCGAGCAAGGTGCACTTCCGCCACCGTAAGTAGCGGCCACCGTAAGTAGCGGCCACCGTAATCTGCGGCGGCCGTAAAAAGCAGAACCGGAAATAGCGTCATCGCGCCGGAACGGGAAACAGCACGTCGGCCATCTTTAAAAACACAATCCATTGCCATCCTACCGAACAACACCAGACCCAACCCTGACACCTGTCCCAACCAATCACCCACCCATCCAAGTACCCGAAAAGGCCTAAAGCTGTGAAAAAGGCATGTGACCGCAAGCGCCAGGAGAGATTCAGCCGGGAGGAACTCTGCATGCTTGCGGAGACCCTGCAAGACAACGCAGGTGTCGTTTTCTCCCCGGAAATGACCAGGACAGCGATAGGGAAAAAGAAGGCCATCTGGGCCCTGGTGGCTGAGCGCGTCAGCGCAGTGGGGACCGTACCCCGCACCCCACAGCAGTGCAGGAAGCGCTGGGATGACCTACGCATACGGGTCAGAGCCGTCATCTCTGCAAACCGCAACCTTGCCCTGGGTACCGGTGGAGGGTCGGAATCCCCCCTAAAACTCCAACCGTGGGAGGAGATCTGTGCAACCACGATTGGCATGGAATCCATTGAAGGCGTCGGAGGGAGGGAAAGGGGAGCTCCGACATCAGGCGATGAAGGTAGGTGCCTCAAACAAGACATGCCATAGTCACTGCAGTCCAATCATGTGTAGCACAAGGTTGCCCTAGAGTGTAAATGCAACACATATCAACACTGCCCATAGCCACATGCGAGCACCACCCTGTATACACTGTTGGCACCCGCATACCTGCATCCACATTCCACACTAAAAGGAGACAACCTGCATGGCACTGCCTGAAATCTGCCTCATCTACTGACCAGAATAATGTAAATCATTGTCATTCCAAAGTCCGCAGACCCATCAATAACGCCCTCCCTCCTTTGCTCCACCACAGGCACAGATTCACACCCAGAGGACCAGGACACCCCTGCGCCGAAGAGAGCCAAAAAGGCCATCAATAACGTCCCTGCACCCTCAACCTTAGCTGCAGTGAGGCAGACCCCACAACAAGCAGGTCCCACTGCAAGCATACCGGACGTCCCACTGGCAAGCACCCCTGTAGGCAGCAGGCCAGCAGCAGCTGCTCCACCTCCACCGACATTGCCTGCCACAGAGGGCACGGGGTCAGCGGCCAGCAGCAACATCGGTGAGACAGCTGCAACAGCTGCATGTTCAGACTCAGACATGGAGCACGAGGTCAGAAGCCCCACTGACCTACTACATTCCCCCTGTTTCTCAGACGCCAGCCCCCATGAGGATCACACACAGGGGCCTTCCACCCCATGCCCTGTCCACACTCCACAGGAGGGGAGCAGCCCCTCCATCACTCCACCAGCACTGGCCATGGGCCAGCAGGGCCAGCAGTCCCTCGAGGACATCACAGAACGGCAGCATCAACTGTCCACGATGCTGAATGAGCATGCGGCGGAATGTGTTGGGGCCAGGTCTACCATTGAACAGGCCACGGAGACCCTAAGGGCCGAAGTAGCACAGAGCACTGCCACCCTGAGGGATGCCATGCAGGCCATGTCCAGGGACATCTGTGCTGAACTTGCAGCTTGCGTCGTGCGCTCACTGAGCACACCCACACCCTACAGGACGTGCATGCACGGGGGCAGCCAGGGACATCCTCCACTGCCAGTTCTGCACAGAGCAGCCCCGTGCGACGTTCCAGACGTAACCTGCGCTCCACAGCCAGGGGTGCCCCGGGGGCCAGGAGAGGGGGCTTGTAACAGCCTGTGGCCACTGTCACAGGCATCTGTTGACACCTACATGGGGTGTGTTGGGGTGTGCAGGGGGGAGGTGGGAGGGGGTGTGTTGGGGTGTGCAGGGGGAGGTGGGAGGGGGTGTGTTGGGGTGTGCAGGGGGGAGGTGGGAGGTGGTGTGTTGGGGTGTGCAGGGGGAGGTGGGAGGGGGTGTGTTGGGGTGTGCAGGGGGGAGGTGGGAGGGGGTGTGACACGACATTTCATAGTTTCAATACACTTTTTTCTTTAAAAAAAAGTAATGTGTGGACATTTTCATTGCGTATGTGTGCTTTATTGGTGTACAGTCCACAGTGTGCATGTCCCAGAGACACACACTGCCCCAAGTGCAGTCTCCGTGTGATAAACACCAGCCGTGTGTGCTAGAAGCAGTGGTCGATGATACTTTGGCGCATTGCACGCCCCTCCTGTGCATCGCCTCCTCCATGGGGTGCCGCCCCATCTGCACCCTCCTCATCCTCATCGTCAGGTGGTTGCAGTTCTGCGTCAGGGGGCAGGGGCACATTCCGTCTGACGCACATATTGTGTAGCATGACACATGCCATGACGATCTTTGCCACCTTCTCATGGCCATACAGGAGTGCCCCACCAGACCTGCTGAGGCTTCGGAACCGTGCTTTCAATAGGCCGAATGTCTGCTCTATGACCACACGAGTACGTGTATGTGCACGGTTGAAGTCCTCCTCGTGCTGGTTCTGCGGGTTCTGGACTGGTGTAAGGAGCCACCTCTTCAGGGGATAGCCTGCCTCACCTGTATGTAGGCGAGAATGTATGTGTCAGTCATGTTGTCTGATCAGGAACATGATGTTCCACCATGGCTCGCATCCAACTGTTACTTTGGCTCTCTTCTACATGCACTAATTGATTCACACAATGCAACCAGTATATGCTCATGGCTCCCATGGCCTGTTTTGCATGCCATCACCCAATGTATGCAGAGGGGTTGTGTGCATTGTGAGTGCCCATCCTCTGTCTCCGTTCTCTGTGTTACTCACAGCCAGGTGGCGTATGCATCACCCCCCCCTTTCAGCCAGGTGGAGTATGCATCACCCCCCCCTTTCAGCCAGGTGGAGTATGCATCATCCCCCCCCTTTCTGCCAGGTGGAGTATGCATCACCCCCCCCCTTTCAGCCAGGTGGAGTATGCATCATCCCCCCCCCCTTTCTGCCAGGTGGAGTATGCATCACCCCCCCCTTTCAGCCAGGTGGAGTATGCATCGGTACGTCATTCACCTGCCCACTTCCATGACATTGGACTCACAGAGTAGCCAGGATCTTGGGCCTGCATGTCGCTCCATGTAGCGTGGTATTGTGGAGTTCCTCAGGACCATAGAATCATGGGTTGATCCGGGGAATCGGGCACAACAATGTGTGATGATCTTGTTGGAGTCACAGACCATTTGCACGTTGATTGAGTGGAACTGTTTCCGGTTGCGGTACGGTACCTCCATGGCACGTGGAACCACCAATTCCACATGGGTGCAGTCGATGGCACCAATGCAACCGGGTATGCCGGCTAGTGCATGGAAACCCACTTTGGTGTTTGCAATCTCCTGGGCAGTCCGTGGTAATGAGATGTGGTCGTCTGTGTGCTTGAGGAGGGCATCGAGCACTTGGATGAGTGTTCGTGAGAATAATGGTTGTGAAATGCCATGCAGGTGCCCCACTGTGTGCTGGTAGGTGCCTGTGGCCAGGAAGTGGAGTACAGACACTACCTTCAGTAGGGGGGGGTGGCGGTTGGACTTTCTATCATGCTGACGATGTCGTTGTGTGTCATGTCTACGATGGCGGTGATGGTGTCCCGGTCCAAACGGTACAGGGTGTGGATCTGCTCAGCAGTGAGGTTGAATGGATTGGCTCTGATGCGTGGGATTGGGCGCTGCCTGCGTGGTGGCACTGGCTGTGCTGGTGGGGCTTGCTGGGCCTGCCTTGCCCTCCTTCTCCTCCTGCGTCTCCTCTGTGCTGCCTGTTGTTGTTGTTGCTGTTGTAGCACATGCATTGCTATCAGGTCCTCCAGCCCCAACATTGCTAGTCGTATTGGTATCATTGTGGAGTGTGACTGGGTGTGGGAAGGGGTGGGGTGTGCTCTTTTTGTGCTTCCCTGAGTCTGTATTGCCTTCACCTGTGCTGTTTCTGTGCACCTGTGGCAGCTGCATTCACTTAACATGGCCCTTTACGGTTGGTTCGCGATGGCGTTATTTGCACCATGGTGGTAAGGTACTTAACGGGCTGGGTGATGGCGTTAGGTGCATGTCCGCTTGGGTCGGCATTTGCGTACCTTTCCGCCATGGCGCTAAGTACGGTGTGGGCGGTCGCGTGCGCGCACCCTTTGCGCAGTTAGCGGCAGCGTTAACTACGATGCCGCTAATGGCATCGTAGTTAACGGTCACGGGTCATGATCGGACCTGGCGGAAAACGATGGCGGTAACCATTTACTGCCATCGTTTTTCACTTAGCGCCAGGGTCGTAATGAGGCCCACAGTACCTTCATGTACTTATTTTGTAGGATGTGAAGGGTATTCTTTTTTCAGTTCTTGTCTTCGGCATTGTGCTTCTTTCCTGTAATTGTAAAAGAAATTTAATTGGGATATGTGGTAAACATGCTTGTTTTAGGAGAATTTTCATAAAACTTAAGAAACGCAAATGCGCATTTATAGAAGCTGTGTGTGTAAATGTTTGTAAAGGAGGAGAAAAGGTGATGGAAAAGTGCACTTTTAAATGGCACTCCGGTCATCGTGGTATAACTAACACCCTCCGTCTTATAAAAAGACAGTTTTGGTGGCCTCGAATGAAGACCGACGTACAACAGTACCTGCAGTCAAAACAAACATGATAACAAGAGACCGGCGGGTCTTCTACTGCAACCATCGCTGCCAACAAGACCATGGGAGTTTATTGCTACAGACTTCATTGTGGAATTACCACCTTCCCGAGCATACACGACCATCATGGTAACTATAGACTTGTTCACTCATAGGGCTCATTTTACACCTTTGTATAAACTACCATCCTCCTCAGAACTTGCTGGAATCTTCCTGGAACATATTTTCCATCTTCATGGACTTCCTTCCAAGATCATATCGGACTGAGGACCTCAATACGTCTCACAATTCTGGAAACATCTGTGTCGTATTCTAGGGATCCAACGCGCTCTCTCATCAGGTTATCACCCACAAACCAACGGAGCCACGGGACGTGTAAACCAAACTCTGGAGCAATATCTTTGTTGTTTTGCCACTAAGGTTCCGGATGACTGGTCTCTCCTCATACCCCTGGCCGAGTTTGTCTACAACAATTCCGATCACACAGCACTCAAGGTCAGCCCTTTCTATTGCAGTCAATGTTTTCACCCATCCATTTTACCTTCTGTTCTTCCACATCCCACTCCAGTACCTACTCTCGACTCATGGATACAGACTCTCATCAACATACACAAGGAAGCCAAGGAACAATTGAAAGAGGCCCAAACACGCACTAAGCGCTATGCGGATTCCAAAAGAAGACCAGCGCCTTCTTATTCTGTTGGTGATCAAGTCTGGTTGTCGTCGAAACTATGGACCATTTTCCATAAAGGAAATCATCAATCCTGTCTCATTCCGACTCAAGCTACCTGATTCCTGGAAGAAAATACACCCAGTATTTCACACTTCCCTGTTGAAATCTTACATCCAATCCACCCAAAAATCCTGCAGACCCAGTCCTGTTATTGTGGACGATCAGCTGGAATATGAAGTGTCCAGAATATGCGATTCCAGGTATAAACGGGGTCGACTTCAATACCTGGTTGAATGGAAAGGATATCCCCCTATTGAGAGAACCTGGGAACCAGTTTCTAACTTAAATACCCCTCGATTGCTTAGAAGATTCCATCTCATACACCCGGGCAAACCTGGTGGAACAGGTCTTCGGAGGAGGCATGCTGTCATGACCCATAGAACTTGCCCATTCTGGACTTCCTGGTCCTTATCGCGACAAGGCTTGTATTCTTTGTTACTTCCAACATGGCCGCGCCAAGCGACTTGCGTCGCACCAGCCTTCACGTCGCACACGGCACGTTCTATAAATTGGCCACGCCCCCGCAGCCCCGTGCGTTTCAACGCTATCATTAGGTAGTGACTTGACGTGTGTGTGCTGTTCGGCGAATCCACTATTCCTAGATCCTGGTTCCTTTTTCCTTCCTTTCATCCCTTCCCTCTAATCTGCTCCCGGAATCCCCATTCTTAGCGACCGCTATAAAAGACCCGATCCGTCCACAAGAGGAATCCTCCCGCGGAAAAGAGCAAGAAGCGATCCCAGGTGAGACGGGGGAGATTTACGACAGTTGGAATGCATTTGGGTATGACTTCTTTTGGGTGGGAGGTTGTTGGTCAGTAATTTCATCTGATTCCATGTCAGGCATCATTGTCTGAGGCCACTTTACATTTTTCACATGTCAATGTGTACCTTTTTGGTACTGTTTTGGTGTATAGCTATTAGTTACCATGTCCTGGTGTGGTTTGGGAGGGTTTGGGTGACATACCAGTGATAGTCATGGCCTGCTTTGCAGGTCTGTGTGATTCACCACACCTTGCATGTGTGCCTTCTGGTCACACAGGATTGCTTATGTTTAAGTAGCTAGGGATGCACACAATGTGACACTTCCATGGCAATATTCTCAGAGTGGTAAGGTTGTGACAATTGACTGTCTCTTTGTCATCATCGATTGTCACCTGGTATGTGCCAGGCCTGTGTGCACTGCGCAGGGGTGGGAGTTTAGGTGAAAAATGTGGCCACAAGCTGGGTCCGGGCTTCCTCGCCACGTGCCCTATCCCCTCCCATGGGCAGCGCCTGTGTCTGTGGTTGGGGGTGTGGGGCACCACCATGTCCACCGGGACGCCCTGCCGTGTTGCAACATTGTGCAGGACACATGCTGCCACAATGATCCTGCACACTACTGGGGGTGCATAGAGTAGCTGCTTGCCAGAGCGGTCAATGGAGCGGAAGCACTCCGAATGTGCGCTCCACTATGGCCCTGGTTGCAATATGGGCCACATTGTATCTTACCTGGGGTGGTGTGGTGGGGTTCCGGATTGAGTCATCATGTAGTTGCTCAGAGGGTAGGCACTATCCCCTGGAGATGTGATGATGGTTGTGATTATTGGGGTTTGTGTATTTGTGTGTGTGCGACATGCATGCATGTGCAGAGGCATTTGTACTCACCTAGGAGCCATGTGTCCCCATGCTGCCCAGCTTCCAGGGCCCGGCTCAGGGCAGATATTCTGTATATGAAACTGTCATGGGTGGAGCCAGGGTAGTTTGCATAGACAGAGGTGATGATTCCCTTTGCATCGCATACCACCTGCATGTTGATTGAATGCCAGTGCTTGCGGTTTCGGTAGATGTGCTCAGTAGCCCTAGGTGGATGTAGGGCCACATGGGTGCAATCTATGGCACCAAGCACTTTGGGGAAAGTGTGCCACCCTGTAAAAGTCCTGGACAACGGCCTGCCTTTCTGCGGGTGTTCTGGGCATGTATATGTGCCTGCGGACTGAGGGGCGCACTGTCATGATTGCCTAGACCTGGTGTAGGCAGCGTGACTGCGTTTCCTGTGAGACCCCCCCGCTATGGCAGTAGTCCGCTGAAATGACCCAGTGGCCAAAAAATGCAGGATATTGAGCACCTTCTCCAAGGGGCTCAATGCTTGGGAGCAGAGGGTGGGGGATGTAAGGTCATCTTCCCACTGCCTGACCAGGTCTAGGATGATACCAGGTGGAAACCTATACCTGCCATAGACCTGGTCGTCAGGCATCCCAAAAAGGCTTGTCCGGGGTGAAAAAATGTGGGCCCTGGCTATTCTCCTCCTCCTGTGGTGCCCCACGATCAGTGATGCGACAAATGGGGCATTCATCATAGCTGTATATACGTGTTTGTTGTTTGCACGCACTTTTATACTATGCGCGTCTTTTGGCGTGCGCAGGTTTCCCGTATTCGAATCCATGAATACGGGTTGTTCGCGTGCGTGTGGGCGTTCTGTGTAGTTCCCTGCAGTACTTCCCCAGTTACGCCTTCTTTTTCACGCGTTGTTCCCCATTATGCGTGTTACGCGCACTGTTCCGCCCACTTTTGTTGTGTGCACCACACTATGTGCGCTTTCGCTGTGCGCATAGCGCACGCCGTTTGATGACGTGTGCGCCCGCCTGCGCCATGCACGGATTTGGCACACAACCAGTGGAAAACATGCGCAGCGCCTTCCTTGAATCGCAAGCGTGTGCATGCGCTTGCTTTCTCACGCTTGCGCCACCTTGCGCCTGCTTGCGTTGGGATTTTCGGCGCACGTTTGTTCCATGAATCGGCCCCTAAATAGTTCATGAGAGGTCCCTCGAACATCCGTTTTTTACCAATATTGTATGCAAAACCCTTCTACTGACTTTTCATTAGCATTAATTTAATATGTGATGACATTAGTGATGTCATCAATTACATTTGTCATGTCATCTTTGATGTCCTGGGTATTTGTTGTAGCAGTGCACGGTGGTAGTGCAAGTTATGGTTGCTTAGCTTACCATAACTGGCAAATTTCAATGGTTTTCTGGTTTTACTTGCAACCATAACATCCCTTTAACAACGTTTTTTCACTGAATTTCATAGGTTTTTATAAGTGCAACTTAAACATAACGTCCATTTATTACTGTTTTCGTTCAGTGAATGTATATGTAAATATATTTTAAAAAGTGCTGAATAAAATAACTTGGAATTTGTATTTGTGCTATTACTTTTTTGTCTTATTACACAAGATGGCACCTTGAGAGATAGCAACTGAATTATAATCTTCTGCTGCCTGCAAAGACGTTTTCACTGCAACACATACTTTTTCCTCTATTAAACTAGTATTTTTTCAAGTTCATATAAAATGTCAAACTGAGCTACAGGCATTGAATATAATGTCCTCTTACCTTTAAATAATTCTAACACATTTTCTCCGCAGCTCGCACATCAATTCACTCATCACAGAAATGGAAAGCTCAGTTACAGTTGGTTAATATGATCTTCACCTGTCCAAAAAACATTTCTAAGACTTTTCTCTCAACTAGTATTTGTCTTGTTCATCACATAAAGATGGCAAATTGATCTAAGGCCCCTGAATATATTACAGTGTTGCTGCCAACGAATTCAAAGAATTGTTCTCTTAACTACTTGTCATTCAAACATTCAAACAGATAAAGGTTGTGCAGTGACTGACTGCTATGTCAATATAATAAACTCCTGCCTTGGAAAAGTGCTAATACTTTTCCCTACAGCAAAAAATATTTGTTACAGCCACAGAATAATATCGTCTCGTGCATCCACAGAATTCTAAGACTTTTTCTTCACAACCAATGATTTCTCTCATCCATCACAAAGATGGCCGGCTCAAATGCAAACAATCAATATCACCCATGTTCTAGTCACTTATACTATTTTCTTTTATCATAATAATATGCTCCGCCGAATTATAAATACAGAATATATTCTCCTTATGCCTCCCAAAAATGTTACAATATTTAGATGTTGCTTCTGGCCTGTTCTCTCATCAGAAAAACAGATGGGACACTCAGTTATAACCACCTAATGTTATCTACTCTTGCCTCCAAAGATGTGTAATTCTTTTAAGTCACAGCTAATATTTACTCTCATCAACCAAAAAAGATGTCCACTCCCATTCAGTCACTTATGACAATGTACTCCTACAACTAAGGAATTCTAAGACTTTTTCAATGTAACTAGTATTTTATCTAGTTCACTTTATCACAAAGCATGGCCAATTGAGTTGAAGATGCCGAATATAATGTCATCCTTCCTCCCAAAAAACCCTAAGAAACATTCATCTAGTTTTTTCTCCATTTCATCAAAAATGACAAATAGGTTCACAGGGCTTGAATATAATATTCTTCTACCTTCAAAGAAAAGTAACAGTTTTTTTTTCTGCAAATAGTAATTCCCTAAATTTATCACGGACAACAGTGCACTTAGTTAGAGCTACAGAATCCAATCTACTGCTGCCAAAGACTCTAAGAATGTTTTTTTTTTATTCAAGTAGTATTTTCTCTAGCTCATTACAAAACATGACAAACCGAGTTAGATATAATTTACTCCTGGCTCAAAACAATGTGAAGACTTTTTCAACAGAGACATATGTTCTCTTCAAGCAGTATTTCCACTATTTCACCAAAATAAACTACATTTTCTTACAGGTAATGAACATAATGCTCTCCTACCACCAAAAAATGTCAACCCTTTTTTCAGCAAATCGAAATTTCTTTTATTTATCACAAATAATCGTGCACTCAGCAACAACCACTAAATATGATCTTCACCGTCCTCCAAACAGTTTTTTTCGGTAACAATTATTTTCATTTATTTATTGCATAAAGTGGATCTATTATCCTCCTGATTCCACTTTTTTCAAAGACTTTTTCAAGCTGCTACTAGTGTTTTCGCTGTTCAAAAAAATAAAAGACGCTGTGACGCCTCAGGAACATAATCCCCTCCTCACTTCAGAGAATATTAAGACATTTTCACTGCAAACTGTATTAGTTTCATCACAAAAAGAATTTGCCACTCATTTATGGTAATTGAATATAATGGTCTCCTGCCCCCAAAAGACTGCTACGATTTTGTTTCCAGTGATTACTACTATTTTCCTTTATCAAATGAAATAGCTGCAGCAATATAATCTCCTCCTACCTTAAAAAAATTCCAAAACATTTCCAGTAGTTACTAGCTTTTTTTCTCATAATACATTATGGGACGTTCAGCAGCAGCCACTTAAAAGTATCTACTCCTGCTGCCACAAAGTTAAACATGTGTAAGTTGCAAATAGCAGTTATGCCCATCCATCAGAACAAGATGGCCCATACATACAGTTAGATCTACTGACTATATTCTACTCCTGACTTGAAATAATTCTAAGATTTTATTAGTTGTCACTATATTCTCTATCTCTTCTCCATGTCTCTCTGTATAAAGCAGACAATCAGTTAGTGTGTTCCTTGTACAATTCCACACTGTTCCCCCAATCTACACCAGGTCTTGCACAGTTACCTCTGGACTTTTCTTGCTACATGACATTTGGACACCCGACCACTTAGGCTAGATTTCAGACACTTCACACATGAGACGGTTGCCTGAAATTGGTGAAACATCAATGTGGTCCTAGAAGGACGGCAAAAAGCTAATTTGAGGTGTCTTGACAAGGGGAATGCACTGCACCGTGCCAGGGAGAGGTGACAGGTGGGTAAATTACTCAGAAGGTCCCAGTATGCTGCAGCATGACAAATCTCACCTCCCCTCTACGTATGTTTCACGGTATGTCAGCCAGCAACACGCACCCATTCTCAGTGCAGTTTACTTCAGAGTGCAAAGCATATCAAGCTATAAGAGACTCAGAACAGCGACCTACTGGATCATTGACTTTCAACAGCTGATGATAGTGTTATCATATGATGTCTTTTCTACAGAACCTGTGCGGAGTACGGCTACTTAATGATAGTTAATCATATTCATCACAAAAATCTTGCACACAGAGTTACAGTCCCTGAATATAATGCATGATTGCTTCAAAAGTATTCAAAAACTTCCTGTTTGCAAGAAGAATTTTGTCTCATCAGAAAACGATGGCCCTCACAGTTGCAACACAGAACATAATCTCATCATGCCTGCAAACAATTATGGATAAACATGCATTCAACCATAGACATTCATTTCAGTACTTAACAGGGACTGATGTTAACTTCAACTGAGCAGTAAATCCGATGAATATCTATCCAGTCGCCAATCTTTGCTTCGATGCTCAGAGAGACATCACAAATGAGTGGCTTCAATCAATTGACTGACACCACATGGCATGTGCCTCTTCTCAGGGAGGGAATGTGGTCAAAGTGTAATCATAGAGAGCAATGCCATGGTGTCTTGTTTGCTGTCAGAGCAAAACTACATAGGCAAAAGCAACGCTTTCAAGAAGCATTGCTTTCAAGACTGTGGGCCAGATTTACAAAAGCATTTTACATGCCGTTGAAAAACGCTCTGCGAATCAGGCACGGTAAGTCTTGGATTCATGCTTTGCATCCTTTACAAAGTGTAATATTACCATCTGTGGAAGAATGTAGTTCTTGAAAATGTTTACTTTAATTCAGGGTTGGTCTATGGGTAATATTATATATTTACTTTGTCTATATTTTTTGCAAGTTCTGATGGAAAGCCCACCTTGTGAGTTGAATATATTTAATACGAAATGTGTGTAGCAGCCAGTAACGCGTTGCTTTAATGGGAAGCAGATGGCACACCTGCATACCCGTGCGCCCCCCATGATCTAGACATGCTAGAAAAGCACGAGCACATATTAAGTCAAGTTTGTTTTTCAAACTGAGAATGTTAGCATTATAATAGAAATACACACTCAAGTATCCTCTAAGGAGTCAGAACTGAGGTTGCCGAAAGCTGTAATCTCTGAATAGGCTAAATCCAACGATAATTACAAACTCTTTATTATCTTCCTTTGCTATCAAAGGGTTACGTGACAGTTTACTGTTTACACGTTTTGAGATTTTTGGACTGAGATCAAAAAAGTTCTAAATACAAGCAGTATGATCTTGTATCCTTTAATTATTGTGAATATTTGATCTGTAATCGATAATACATTGCAGGTTGACAAGGCCATCACTTGAACGTGTTGTGTTCCTCTGAATAATAATGAATTGATAACAATTAACATGTTATTGTTTCAGTCCATATGAAATTATTCTGACTGCAAAATTAAACACTTTGTGTACTGCTGTATTTGCTAATTTAACTGTAGGCATTACCGTTTTAATGCGTATTCTTTCCAGAAAGTTCTTGTGATGTTAATCTATGCTGTCACCATAACACGTTTTAGAGAAAAGAAACAAACATATTGTGACACCTAGAGATGAACCTCAACAAAGACAGCAGCAGCAACATGCGAAATGAACACAGCTGTGCCAATATGCTTCATGAGCACATTGTTGGCAGTGAAATTAACTGTAACAGGAAACTTGCCGAAGCTTATCAAAAACTGAGGATGATGAAAAAATGCAGTAGACCAAACAGATATCTGAAACCAATCAGAAAGACAGTGACTACACAGGCAAACCGAATATCATTAAGTTCAATAACATTTTAATTAAAATGCAAATGCGCACACAGTGCTGTACAGTAATGTGAAATCACAAGGTTAGTATGCTTGAAGAATGAGTGCATGACGTTTTCCGTTCTAACTCTGTAAAAATTGTGAAATGAAAACGGGTTCGACATCAACATGTTGCATCCGTTAATCAGTCAATTATAAGATATTAAGCAAGAGAATTCATGAGAGACGCGGACAGATACAGTTGGTACATCTAAGTTACCTGAAAGAAAACATGTTTTGCAAGACGCTGATTCCAGCAGTGTGTATGCATTTCATAGAAGTATACTTGAGTTTACTTACGTATGCAAAATACTTTGCCTGGCAGAATACACTGTGGACTCACTCCTGACTGCCCTCCACAACCTGGTCAGAATGTCACTCAACTCATTCCATTGTAAGAAGCTCACTGCTTCCCATGAAATCCGATGTCCTATCTATTCTACGCCTTTTGTGATCAAAAGAACATTGATCCTCCCTATATATAAATCCATGAATACATAAATACTATAACTAAATAGTCAAGAGTAACTGACATTATAACATGTTTGTGAATCAAATAATACTCCCATCATTTTATCAGAGGTAAGTCTTAGTTACTTATGTGCAAATCGTCCCCTTTGACGAGTAAACAGTTTTGCACCAGTCAAACCATCTTATAAGTCATATATAGCAATTTGGAAAAAAAAAACATAATGTCCATAAAGTTTACAACTGGACCTCATTATTTATAAACTTCTGGCATGCATCGATCTGTAATACCATGTGAAAAACTACTTAAACTGTTATCGAGAATATCAGCATAATTATATAAGCCCATTATTGAGAATAATGGCTAAGTTGAGGGTGTTGTACACTCGACAGAGAGATGGGAGATCAATGATATGATATGACATGTCATTTATAACGCGCCTGTACACAAGTGTTTCTAGGCATGACAAGACAAGGGGGCAGGGACAAATGGAGGACAAGACAAACCATCTTAATGGCCTTGTGTCATTCAGATCGTGCAAGTGCGACAGCACAAAAATGGAAGGGAGAGGTGGGATGTGTCAGGGAGAGGGAAGGGGATGTGCAAACAGGACAGCAATGCTCTGAGTGAGTGCAGCCAGGGCACTGCGGCTCGGGGTAAGTGCAAGGAGGCAGGGGCCTGTAGAGGTTACAGGTATAGCCCCTTAGTGTGCGGTAGGCCCGGAGGCAGTGCAGGGGAGACTGGTCATGGAGGAGCCTTGTACCCATTGAGACTTTGGGGGTAGCCAAGCAACCAGTCGGCGACGCAGGCAGGTAGGCCAGCAGGGTAGAGAGAAAGAGAGAGAAAACAGAGGAGAAAAGAAAGGCCTTGAACAGCTATCAGAACTTCAGGTGGTCCAGCTCAAATTTGAGAGGGGCGGGGAGGCCATTCTAGAGGGAGGCACTTGCAGAGGAGACAGATCTACCCCTACCCTTTGCCTGGAGAAGCGTCTGACCCTCGGAAAGTCAGAGAAAGCTGAGCAAAGGGCTCATCTCATTAACAACTTCCCAAAGCAGAGGACTCCACAATAACCTACATGCACAGTGAATTCACATTGCGCAAGCGTTTAATTGTCAAATGATACATTACATATATATCACATTAACAATTTGTAAACATAACATGTTAATACTGGGTACATTTGCAACACATGGAATGGGGCACTATGTACATGTGTTTGAGCAATTGGGTTATGAGATTAGCTTGAAAAAGAAACATAATAAAACTTCACCTAATTAGGGGGAATCAGCCTAGTTTTTTTTTTATTTAAAAATCCTAGTAAATCTTCCATTGTACACATTTCAACATCCCCCGTTTTGTTGACATAATGTGATGAATTGCACAATCAATCCTTGATACATCATACCTTTGTATTGGTATATACACCACTACACTACCTGATTACTTTTTATGATCCTTTTGCTGATCTTCTTGTATAATATCGTACTCGTAGTATTCATCCTGATTTAAACTTGTAGGAAGAGGATTATAGTCATCCAGTAACCTATTCCTTAAATGTGAGTATCATTTGGGACCACAAGTTCTGGAACCTATGAAGTCCAGTGTGCTTAAATCAATCAGTTTTTACTAACATTGGCCTTTATAGAGAATGTGCCGATCCCCTTTAAAATTATTTTCTAGAACAGCACACTTTCACTGCAAAACAACTGAAAAGAAGCCTATGACCACCTGAATGTAATGTGTTAGCGACTTCGACACCTCCACAAAGTGCCTCTATTCCTGTTCAAGATAGCTCTGAAGATTGTCCCACTTGTCAGGCAATAGTAAACTACATTCCTAAACCCTTGATCAAGATCCTATATGTATGCCGTTCTTCAAATTAAAAATAGACTCTTATAAAAAGCGACAGAAAACACATACTTATTGTAATCGTTTTTCTTGGATACATGGTAGTGGAAACTATATTGTGTCTTAGGGACAAATGTCAAGGCAGATGGATAGGCTACCAATTGTGCATGGGATTGATATCCACTCCGCATTCTCAGTTTCCTTAGTGCGTTGGTTGGCATGGCGATTTGACAGCTCCAATTGTGACTTTTACTGTGAAGTAGATGAGAAAACAGTACCTGACCTTGCCGTGGCTTCTCTATTTCATGAGAATGTTGTTGTGACAAACACTGGAGTCATGGTGAGAACGTGGACTCGCTTCAGTTATGGGTCCTTCAGCCATTTGTGGCTGGTTGTGCAGATTCTGCAGATGGTAGGCGATGATAGTTTGTGCCAGCTGTGCTTTTGGTTCAGAAGTGTTCTCCAACTTTTTAAAGACTGATTCATTTAATCATTTCTGCTGGGCTTCAGATGTAACAAGAAACATGCCTCCTGATATAGTTATAAAGCTGATATTCACCTTATTTTTTTGTAAACTCTTTTTATTGGCATTTTCTCACACAACCAGCACCAGTGTGCTAACCTTTAACAGTCACCCCTAGAACAGAAGGTTACAATGACACTAAATTGAATCAAGATACATTGTTTCTGGTTACATCTTGTTTTTGCATCACATGTGTAGATTCCCTGACACAACGGTTGCAACTTCCGATAATACAATGCCTAGGTAACATACAATTGCCACTATTTCTTATTGTCATTCCTATATCATGCAAAATCATCCCAGACATTACTGTTATGTTCCTGACTTCCTGGAGGTGGCATCAGTCTTCCTTTCATATTTTGTGGTTGTGCAATCAGGTAGTGTATATATGGTCCCCATATGTCTCTAGATCTGGCCTGGTGGCGTGATAATTTACTATATTCTGTTTTCATATCATTGCAGTACAGGATGTCAGCACACCATTGATTTAATATTGGAGATTGTGTTCCTCTCCACACCATCGCCACCCATCTCTTGGCGAGGAGTAGAAGCAGCCCAACTAGTTTCCTCATACCCCCAGGGATAAGTTTGGTGTATCCTAATTGGGTTCAATCTATCACCTACTATCTCACTAAGTATCTCGAAGACCCCTCCCCAGAAAGACACGATCATTGGACATCCCGAAACCAAGTGCAAGAAAGTGACTGCTGTGTTGTGAAATCTTGCACATCTGTTTGAGGTATCTGGGAAGAATCTGCATAGTAGAATTGGTGCATGAACTGAAGTGAATTAGTTTAAATCTGGCATTGAGAGCTACTTTCCTCATTCCTTCACAACAATACCTCCAGGTCTCATCTGATATTTCACATCCTAGTGAGTGTCCCCATTTCCTCCGGGGGAGGTGCCCCTTTCCATTTGGCATCAAGACATATAGCGTACATAATTGAGACCACTCTGTTACTGTACCCACCATGAAGCACTTTATCAAGTATTGGGGCCACATTGAGTTGCTTGGGGAAAGTCGGGAATAACTGCCTTATGGAGTTTCTTAGCCTAAAATACAGAAACATGTCTAGGGCTGTGACTTCCTCTCTATCCTGCATCTCCTTTAATGTTATGAATTGCCCATTCAGAAAAAAGTCACGAAAACAAGTCACCTTAAATCACTTCATAAAGGTGACATAGATTTTTTCACTAGTGAGCGGGATGCCAGGTATACAAATGACCAGCAATTCTGGGGAGTAGATGACCTCACGCCTGGATTTATGCTCAATGCAGGTCCATGCACTGCAGGTCAATTCCACCATGTTATCTACGCTGGACATCCTGTCAGATGCTGTCACAATAATCAACTGTAATAGAAATGGTGTCGCTATTGCTCTCTCCACCTCTACATGTTTTCTATCTACCTGGTCCCCAAACCAATATAGAAGGAACCATGCTTGAGCCACATCATAGTAAGTTTCATAATCAGGCAGTGCTAAACCCCCATCATGTATTGGCACCACCAGCTTCTCCCACAAGACTCTGGCCTGCTTCCCAGCCCAGATGAAAATGCATCATCATGATATGATATGGCATGTATAACACGCCTGTACACAAGTGTTTCTAGGCATGACAATACAATGAGGGGGGAACAGAGGAAGGACAAAACACGAATCTTACTAGGCCTGTGTCATTCAGATCGCAGAAGTGCAGGGAAGTTAAAGGGGAGAAATGGCAAGGGGGGTGGGAGGAGAAGTGAAGGTAACTCAATAAGTTCAGTAAGAGAGTGGCTCATAATTACAGAGAGAAGGGATTGTAAAGTTGCAGATACAGACCATAAGTGCATGGAGCAGTCTGGATATCAGCAGGGAAGAGCAACAGAGAAAGCAGAAGCAAAAAACAAGGTAATGAGTTGATTCTGGAACCGGAGATGGTTCTGCTAAAGTTTGAGAGATTCAGGGAGGCTGATCCAGAGGGAGGCTCCAGCCGAGAAGAGAGATCCACCCCCAACTCTCTGGAAGTGGATAAGCGGAGAACTCGAGAAGGGAAATGATTAAGAATAGAGAGTTGGAGGTAGTGCTGTCCCAGGCCACAGAAAGCCTTGTGGATGATGCAAAGGGTCTTGATCTGGATCTTTGCTGCCACAGGGAGCTAGTGAAGAGATCTCAGAGCTGGAGGGATACAATTGCTGGGCTTGAGGCCAAGGTCAAGTCCTTCAGTCCTGTTCTGGATAAGTTGTAGAGGTCAGAGAGTAGAGGCAGGCAGATTTAGAAAGAGGCTGTTGCAGTAGTCCGGGCTAGAGAAGACCAGAGCTCTGGAGACAGTGAACATCTGGGGGAAAGTGAGGAAAGGAAGAATACCTCTGAGCAGGTGCAGCTGATGGTTTGACTTCTTAGAGACATCAGTGATGTGAGGAGAGAATGAGAAGGTGGAGTCGAAGAGGACAACAAGGTTTTTAGCTCACTAGTAGAAGCAGGAAGAGGACCCCATTTGGGCGGCCAGAGAGAGGAAAGGAGGGAGCTGGTGTTCTGATGAGGAGGATCTCAAGCTTACTGGTATTAAGGCAAAGATCATTAGCAGCACACCATTCCTGAATTGCGGCCAGACAGTCTGGTATGAGAGAAGGGGAAGAAGTTGCTGTGCGGAGCGTGAAAGAGAGCTGGGTGTTATCTGCATAACACTGAAAGTTCGAGCAGAAAGAAGCTATGCAGTGTGCAGGAGGTTCCAGGTAGTGGTTGAAAAGCCAGGGAGAAAGGTTAGACCCCGGAAAAACACCACAAGTAGAGAGAGAGATGGAAGAGAGGAAAGACCCCAGTTAGACCTGAGAGGGTCGGTCAGTGAGAAAGATTAGCCAGGCCAAGGCCCAATCAGTGATACCCAGATTATTACAGAAGTGATTGAGCAGGATGGCATTGTTGACTGTATCAAAAGCAGAAGAAAGATTAAGCAGATTGAGGACAGAAGGAAGGTTAGAGTCAAAGCTGAAGACCAGGTCTTTACAGGTGTTCAGGAGAGCAGTTTATGTGCTTCTGGCAGCTCTGAAGCCAGACTGGTGGTCATGAAGACAACCAACAGATTCAGTATGCAGATGGTCAGCTTTTCCGGGAGTTTGCCCAGGAAAGGAGTGATGAAGATCGGGTGATAGTGAGCCAGAGAGGAAAGTTTGGCAGAGGGCTTTTTTAGAAGGGAGTGCACAAGGGAGTGCTTAAGGGGGAGGGAAAAGTCCCAGCGGAAAATGAGTGATTGCAGAAATTGGGCAAGGCCAGAGCAAGGGTGTCAATGTGGTCCTTGATGGTTCTGGATGAGCACAGGAGAATCTGCTTTGACATGGCTTTTATAGATCAGACTAGAAACGTCATCTGATGTGAACAAGGGAAAGGAGGAGAAAGGGGGAGAAAAGAGGAGGAGAGACGGCTGCAGTCAAACCAGTAGTGGAGGACTAGGTAGAGGAAGAGAGGATGGATTGGATGCCCTGAGTTATAGTGATGAAATGAGAAACCAAGGCTATGCAAAGGGTATGGGAGGGAACAGGAGAGGTAGAGACTGCAGCAGGATTGGCCAGATCCTTGCAGATTTTGAAGAGTTCGGCCGAGTTGTTAGATGCTGCAGAGATGAAGGCTTGCATGTGGGCTCTCTTCTTAGTGAGGATAGAGAATCTGCATTGCCTTTGTAGCCTGTGGCAGGCCAGTTTGTCAGGGGGGGGGGGTGCCTGATGCCCTCTACTTCCTCTCAACCACCCTAAACCTGCGTTAAGGGTGACAAAGCCGGAATCATACCAAGGGTTGCACTTGGATTTGGGCTGCAAACGGATCCTCATGACAGGGGCAAGGACATCAAGAGTGTTAGAGATAGAGAGATGAAAGTTAGATGGGGATGTGTCAGTATGTGAGTCAGCCAAAGGTGCAGAAGGAGGAGCAAAGGTAGCAGAGAAAGCCTCAAATGACACACGCTTAATGGGTCGGATGACCGAGAATGTAGGTGGCAGTGCTGCAGTTGGCTTGGCCTGAGAGGTAGAGAGAGAAAGGTGGGACACAATGAGAAAGTGATCACTCCAGGAGAGAGGAACTGTGAGAGGGTTAGAGAAGGTGAGGTCTGAGGAGATCAGAACATCCAGGGTGTGCCCTGCAGAGTGAGTAGGGCTAGAGGGAAGAATAGAGAGATAGAAAGAAAGTCGCTGAGGTTGCAAAAGTGTCCCAAAGAAAGGCAAGTAGCATCAAGGTTGATGTTCAGGTCGCCAAGGAGGAGAAGTTGAGAGATACAGGTGAGGAGGGAGGCAGAGAGGTCAGCCCACTCAGATAGTGGGCTGGCCTGTAATTAGTGGCCACAGTGGGAGAGAGTCCAGGAAAGATAGACAACCTGCAGGAGAGGCCAGGAGCGATAGACAACAGATCCCTCACTAAAACTCTGCCTAAAGTCTCCTCATAGGTGCTCAGGGGAGGACAGATGCTGTCTGATCCCAAACCTATGAGTGGTGTACTGTGAAAGGATCACCTGGGTGAAGACAGGGCCCAGGGTAGTGAGGAGATTCCGTGGGATGAGACACAGTATTTTTCCCATGAAGTGGATATTCTTACCACCATGTCAGAAGAGGTTAGGACATACTGTCATTTTAATATCTCTCAACCTCCTGTTAAAACTAAGGTGGTAAAACCTAAGGTTGTAACATCTAACCCTATTATATCAAAAAAGAGAATACTTTTGATCCCTAAATCAAAATCTTCCTCAATACCAAGGCCACACTACAAGGAATAGCAAAAGTACAGTATTGTCTACACCATCTTCCTATGATAAGGTTGAAAGCTACAATCCCTCTTTTAAAAACATGAACTACCCTTACAAATATTCCAGAGGTGGAAAACCTAATTTTGCTAAACTTAACTACATGTCCCAGAATCCAATAGGGACTGAGACGAAGAAGAACCTGAATTCAAATGCCCCACCTAAGAGGTATAAAAGGCTGCAGCAGGAGAGGGAAGAAGAAAGAGCTTGAGCAGGAGCGGGAAGCTGGGCAATAGTATCAGAAGGACAAAAGCACAAGGCTGGCAGTTCATGAGGAATTGTGACCACTTAAGGGGCGCGGGGACATGGAGAAAGCAGATACCTGAAAGTTCTGAGAGGGTCCTGTGTTCACAAACCCTTCCTCGTTGTGGCTTCACTGAGACATGCTGAAAGTGAGTGTCTTCCCAGTTGCACCTAGTGGCATAGCAAGAAGCAAGCTGAGGGAAAGAGGAGTGACAGAGACTCCCAGTTGGCGTGGCCAAACCAGAGACACCCGTGCTTTAGAGGGGTGTGGGTCCCAAGTGGGCCTAAAGCTAGTAGAAGAGGAAGAAGTTGGGAAGTTGAAGCAGACCTCAACCGCGTTGTTGCTGGAGCCACTGAATGAAGCTTGGTATTCAGGTTCACTCACAAACCCTTGCTGGTAACTGTTACCAGCTCTAAAGTGTCTCCCATTAAAGAAGAAGCGAATATAAACTGTTTGTCATTGTGAAAACTATTTCTTTGCAATTGAAATGTATCACATGCAATTCTAGTACAGGGTATAGTGCTTGCGTTTGAAAAAAAACATTTAATTTTCCATTCTCTAACTTTTAAATGTTGCCAGAGTGGCACATGTCTCCAATAAAAAGGTTAACACTTTCAGTAGCTGAATTTCACACTGTTTACTGTTTACAAGTTCTTAGGGCATCAAATGGTTGCGTCTGACCAATTCCGATTCCCAACTGGAGTAGGTGGTATCTCTGTTTTAATACGTGGGGATATAAACCCTTACAGCTGTTTAGGGTTGAAGATCTACCTTAAAGAGTGGTCACGTGTGACTAAAACTGTTTTTCCTTTGAAGACTAGACCTTGACAACTGAGAAAAAACATTTTCTGGACACAAAAGTTGTTATATTAATAAGAACATGCATTACCCAAGCCAAGCTGCTAACCCTTTCTAGAGTGAATAAATCATGATTGAAATCAATCCACCAAACTGTCGAAGTTGTTAAAGGTCTAGTGTCCTCTGATACAAGTGTGACATTGTTATCTGAAGTTGAAAGTGTGGCAATACAGCTTCAAGGTAGCTACTGGAACCAAGAAGGTGTGAACTTAGCTGGGAAAGGGAGCTGGGTGCTTGTAAGGAGATTGAGCAAATAACCTGTAATGCTGAAACTGTTGAAGGTGAGAGAAAGTCAGTCTGGATGCAGAAGCAGGTTATTCTAGTGACAGTAAGGCAGACAGAAGAGGCAAACAGGCTGCTCTTTTATTTGAATATAGGAAAGAAGAGTGACTTGACTACCTGTACAGGTCAAAGTGTCTTGTTTTTAAAATGCCTTATCATTCTAACATATCGAGTTGAAGCAGAAATACCAAAAGTGTTGTTGTGTATAATGCTGTCAGTGGATGTCACATTGAAGTTAGTTGGAGTGGCATACTGTCTCACTGAGGAGTCTGTTTCCATGGTGCCAGTGGTAGAAGGGTGGTTGTCAAGAGGAAAGCAACAACCCAAGAAGATGCATCCTGAAAACTTTACCAAATTTACTGCAGAAGTTAAGAACATTTGTAGAGTTGTAGAAGGAGAAGTTGCTGATCTGTTCTTTGAACTGTGGCAAAACAATCTCGGAAGGAAGACTTATAGGATTATCAGTGGTGCTATTTCCTTTGCTGGAATTGGAAAGTGATCTTTTAAACTGAAAGCTGAAGAACTGTGACAAGTGGATTATTGTTTGGTGAACTTTTGTTTCATTTGGAACTTACAAGAACTGGTTCAAGACTTTACTTTTCTTTTTGAACATTTGGGGGAAATGACTTTGAACACTCTTTGGGAAGGGATTCACCCAGGACAGGTGAAAGTCATTCAAATTAATATTTCTTTGTTATTCACTCATTTATGTTGTTTATGATTCACTTTGAATGTTTTGTTTTTTAGTATGAGGGTCAGATTTGGTTATGTTAGGGGTGACCCACTTAGCTCTTAGAGTAGGTAAGGAACTCCCTGAGTTTATCAAGGATTTAGTTGCATCTTTTTCCTTTAATAAAATGTTCAATTCTGAGAAAAACACACACAGTTGTCTGCCTCGCATTACTGACCCCTCACAGTAGCCAGTAATGTCCTACCAGGTAACTTTGCAAAATTTGGTGCAGATTGGTCTTCTTGTATATGGAACAATGCTTTGCTTCACAAACCCATAAACCCACATACAACTTTTGACTTTTATATATAGATTTATATACACATATATTACACGGACTGCAGAAGCGGTCGTGTAGTTATGGTTCAGTTGCTCAACTCATAGGAAGAGCAGTTTTTGGGTGGCTCATAAATGTGGCGCTGTTTTACAAATCCTTTTGCAAAAAAGTATATTTTATTCCTGTTTAGTCAAGGGGGCAATGTTATAGTAGGGTCCCAACATTTTTGAAATCCTCAAACATAATGGAACCATTATTTGGCTTGTGCCTACAGCCTACACGACTGGACGGATTTGCATCAAACTTGCGTGAGGAGCAGCGGCTTGGTCCAGGAACCATGCTTTTGCAAATGCGATGTAAATCCGTCCAGTAGTTTAGAAACGAAATTATCAAAAAGTAGCTAACAAAATGTGTGATATCTGCATCCGTTCCTTGGAGTCACTTACTGGTTCAGTGTCTGCTGACAACTCTAGACCACTCAGAGTACGGTGTTCTGTTTGCGGACCTAAACACTCATGTAGATTGGTTGTTGGAAAACAACTGCATCAAACATTTTGAAACGGTCAGCATCTTGAATCGAAATACCACAGCATTTGCCAGGGGGCAGCTCAGTGAGTAAATACTCTGTAAAATACATTTGGGGTTATTCTGTCACTAAAAATATGTCTCTGATGTCGAGAAGTGGGAAAATGTTAATATGGAGCCATTATTATTGGTGAAAAAAGGCTTTGCTGGTGTTGGTGAGTCTGCTGTCAATTTTACTGTACACGGGCATATGATGAGCCATGCACACTGGCCTTGGCAATAGTAATATGTTTATAGGAATAATAGGTACTCTAGGGGGCGTATACAGAGTACATAATATGGTGCAACAATATTGTTGATAGTATATGGTAATTATAATCGGACCACAATTGTGGACACTGCGTATGGTTACAATATTTTGTCTTTAGTGAGTTTGGCTACAGTTGTCTCACTAACTAGTCCCTGGGGATCTGTCATCCAGGTGGCCAGGACACGTCCATCGCTTTTGGATCCAGTTCCTGGGGGGCAAGTGCGGGAGGATCACCTGGATGGGGGGAGTACTCGGGGAGTGGCAGTGGGACACTGACGGCTGAGACACAGTATTCCCTTTCTTATAACACCTTTTCCCCATCCTACCATGTGGGATGCTCGGAAACTCTACCCCCTCTTTCCCACACATACACTTTTGCTCACTACGAAAGACAATGGACTAACACCAGATCCTTTTACCTGACATGTCCCAACACAAGGCTGAGCTAAAGTCAAGCAATTGACCAGAACCACACACACCTGACGCCCCTTTCCCTTCCCTACAGGGATAAAAGGTGGAGCAAAAGAGCACAGTACAAGCAAGAAAAACCACACAATGAGACATCTATCCCAGGCCAGTTCAAGAAGCAGAGAAAATCAGCAAGAATTGAAGGGGTGACAAGGAGAGAAGCGACCTTGCCCTTTATGACCCACACCCACAAAGCCTACATGAATGGAATCATAAGACCACAAAAAATGGCCAGCGTGTGTTGCAGCAGATGTCAACGATACACAGAGCCCTCAAACACTGATAATAAGGACAGGGAAAGACGATTGCTATCATGGTACCATCCTTGACTCCAGAGACACGAAAAGCCAAGCAGTTCATCACAGCTGGTGAGTTGAAGGGAGAACCAATAAGAAACCGAACTGTGTTGAGCGAAAGTTGCAAATGGCAAATTAAGGGGAAAACCAGCAGCGAGGGGACCGGCACCACGTGGGTACTCAATAGACTCTGGTTGATTTCCCTATTGTTGAAACTACCAATACCAGAAGGCCTTAGGAGAGCCATAAGGAAATGTTCAAATTGGTCATACAGGGGTCTCGCAAAACCCCCTGTAAAGTCACAAGTCTTTGACCAGCTTGTAATTAGAAAGATAAGGGAAAGGAATCCCGCAGAGTGAGCAAACAGAAGGGACTGTGTCTCTGGCAAACGTAAACCTGGCTGAGGGTGGATGCTGTTGGGGCGAAGCATGATGCCACAATAAACATTGTATTGTCAAGAGTGAACCCAATGGAGGGATCTACACAGTGGATTGTTTAAAAAGACATTAAGACTTGTGAATGCAAAAGGAGTCATCTTATGGAATGAAAGCTGAAGTGAACCCGACGGATGGAGGCTAACATTTGAGAAGGGTCTGTGCCCAGAAGAGGCTGATCCAAGGGTGCAAATGCATCACCCAACGACTCGTGGATGTAACAGGTGAACTCTTTTGAATACTGCATTCAAGAAGGGTCTGAGCCCGGAAGAGGGGGAACCAAGGGTGAAAAACCTTCACCCAACAAATCGTGAATATAGCAGGTGAAATCTTGTCCATAAAAGTCGTTGTTAACCCGACGACAGAGGTTGACATTTGAGAGGGGTCTGAGCCAGGAAGAGGGGGACCAAAGGTGAAAGCCATCAACTAACATAACAAAATAGATTAAATCTTGTGAATAAAAGCTGAAGTGAACCTGACAGAGGGAGGCTGTTGTTTGAGAGGGGACTGACCCCAGAAGAGGGTATTCAAGAGTATAAAGTTATCATCCAACGTACATAGGGAAAGTAACTTTTGGTGTTGTTATTTTGACTGCATCAGTTCCTCAGAGACAAGAGACTTTTCTGTTGAAAAGAAAATTAACCCTGAAGATCCTGATACCTGAGAATGGAACTGTAGTCTCATGCTGAGAAAACTTGAGAGTGTGTTGTGATCAGGAGTCCCACCTTATCATGTGTGAACACTTTGTTCTTTTTTGTGAACATTATCCCACACTCTTTTATATTTAGACTGCCTTATTATAATTTGATGATCATAGTTTGCTGCCATCTTAGATTTAGGTTTAGATTAGGTGTTTTTCCAACCTACCTATACAGTTTAATAATCACGATTCAACTGTGATCACTTGTGTCTGTCTTTAATGTTGACACCATGAGTTTCTTGGATGCTTTGTACAGTTTTAGATGCTGGTAAAAGCGTATATATGGTACAATGTATAATTCTTTGTCCTTAGTAATTATGACTACAGTAATATGATGAGAGGAAATTATACCGGGTGTGGATATATATTGGAATATGGTAAGAAGGCTGGAATATGTGGTTGTTTAGGTGTGAAGAAAAAAAAGTATAATTTGTTAAACAAGATACTTTAAAAACATTAATTACATATAGTTGTACATATACATTTACTTTTTTGATCCTCATACATGTACTATGTTTGATACAACATTTTTTGGTGGTGCAGTTTTGTGGTATTAACATGAAATACACTTTGGGGGAACAACTGTATTTATATACAAATGGGGCATTTACATGGTTTGAAACTATATACATGACACAGAATACATGTGTGGTGGTGGTATGGATATACTATGTAAGCATAAGTGTTGTAGAATGTTTGAAATGTATTGTAATAAAGATTATAATTAAAGTAGTTAGCTACCCTTCAGCGTATTCTAACTCTACTTGATTTTAAAAGCACTATGGATGTATTTTTTAAGTATAACTGTGATGGCATGTTTGTAGTGTGATGCAATTAAGGGTATGTTTATTTTAGTTTGATACCTGTTGGCGTGTTCTAACTCTGCTGGATTTTAGAAGTACTATTGTCGTACTATGGATGTATTGTGCAAAGTATAAATGTGATGTAATGTTTGAAGTGTATTGTATTTAAGAGTATGTTTAACATAGTTAGATACCCATTGGTGTATTCTAACTGTATATTGTCATATATGTTATTGAATACATTTGAGTTGTAAGAATATTAGGTAGGCATTTGTTAGATTTGCTTGTAACCTATGTTTTGTAGTAACAGAAGTGTTGTTACATTCAAACCAACACTTCTTTTTTTGACAACTGCAGTATATTAGCCTGAAGTGGATGTGGCACCAGTATGGTTTATTATGCTTACTGTTGTGAAGGTTTTCTTGTCAAGAGGTACTTGCCCATGAGTAAAGTAAACAGTTATTTTTGGTACCATCTCGATTGTACCTTAGGAAGATTAGTATGACACATTGGCCATGTGCGTTTATGTGGACGCTAGAGGGATTGTCTGAATTGCAAAGAGAGCATAACATGCCATGTTTTGCATTCTGAAATGGAATGCATTCTGAATTTGATACATACACAAATTGTTCGTTAGGGATGTGGTATTGTGAAACATGGTTGCAGAGAGTTCATGTATTTTTCCATGTATATGAAATCTGGAAGATTTCATTCATAGGGATGCTTTTGGTTTCTAGAATTTGTTGGAAATACTTTATGAATTTTTGTGGATCTTCCTGTTTGTTTATGGTGAATTTTACCATTCGTGCCCAGTAGTTCAATTCTTGCCTTAAACCTGAAACACTGTAGGTGATGTCAGGATTATTTGTGGCATTTGTAGGAAGGATGTGCATTTGCAAACACATCTGGTCTGAGAGGTTTATGTTAATGTGAACAATTGGTGGCACTGGAATAGAAGATTGATTGCTGCATTTGCATCAGAATGTACTTCAGTTGTGTTGCTATATTTAAATAGACCAGAGAGTTGTGTCTCTGTATACTTTGATGGGACTGCAGTTGTTTCTATCTCCTGGTAGGATTTTAGTACCCTTTTTCGTGATGAAGCTGGACCAAGGTTTAGCGAGACAATGTTTTCAGATTTCCCATAAAAAGGTGTACCTGTTAAACCATCTGCATCTTCATATCACCCACATTCTCTATTTAACAACATTTTTATACCAGCGTTGTACAATTGCTGACAGAGTTTTGTCAGATGATATGCCATCCCAAAAGTCGTTTAACTCTGTCTTCTCAGCTTTACTGAGACTATGACATATATTGCAACTGCAGTGGAATTGTCTGCAATGTATTGTATGTCTATATTTGCATTCCAAAAGAGGGTATTGTAATCATAGATTTACTTAGATGGCTCATTTCTTTTAATGCTGTATTTATTTTTCAGGGGATTTCCCTTTTACCGTGTCTAACAGAAGACATCACACTATTTACTTGTCCTTTTGTAGACATTGGTCCAGAAAAGCCAAAGTGACATTTGGTACATTATTTAGCTTTGTTTTTATATCGACATCAGAAGTATTTGCCACACTTATGTTTTTGGAAGTGCAATATTTGTGTATATAGGTCATTATGTGTGGTTTCTGAAGGGATGTCACAGATGATTTTCTGAATAAATTGTAAAACATTGTCATATCTGTCATGGACACATTTGGGACCATCCTGTATCTACAAAAGCATTTGGATGTGTGATGCTCCTCTGGTTTAATATTATTTTCTCCAAAATAATTGTTCTACTTCTCTGAGTGGAGGGGTAGTTGTATTGCAGATGAAGTGCTGTATGGCATTGAAGCAATGGAGAAAGTACCTTCAAACATTTACTGGGTCAATAGAACAGACACATTCTGGTATATATATTCCCTTTTTATTTTGGTTTGCATTGCGTAAGAAGTCATGCAAGTCAACCCCTGCACTTAAAGTAACAAACCATGTGCATGGGCTAGGTTCTTTAGCATACAACATACATCAGAGTGACATCAGAACCAGTATTATTTTGTACCACGCATGTTTGCCAAGAGATTTGTGATACTTAACTGCAAAACATCACCTTTGTCTTTTATCTTTTGAAGCAGTTGGGTAGCAGACATGTTAAAAAAATGAGAGACTGTTTTGAATTTGTGTCCAACTCCATAACAGTTTGCTTTCAGACAGGAGGTGGAAAATGCACTCTACATTTTGTCTGAATCTTGGGACTTCAGGATACATTCAGAATACATTTTTTAAATAGCAATATTCTGATGCACTCTTTTGTGTTGATCTTTCATCATATCATCCTCCTTTTCCTGTATGAAAGAGTAGAGAAAAAGAACATGCTTCAACACTTTTTCTCTCATTTGCGCTATGGTGTCTTTGGAATGTAGTTGGTGAATTGTATACTGGTCTAATATGTTGGATGCGGTAACAGAATCCACACATTCAAATTGGCCAGTTTGTGCTTAATCTACAATTATTTGGGTGGTTTCTCTTACGTTTTACTTTATATCTCTGTAGTATTCATTGTTTTCTTTAAGATGTTGTAGGGCTTGCCTAACTTTGTTTAAGTTTACTAGTTGTTGCGAAATGTATTTGTCTTTTGTTGGCACAACATTAACTAGTACAATCAAAGATTGTTCTATTGGCCATCATACTCCTAGAGTTTCTACAGTTCTTTAAGATCAAATGACAAATATACTACTTTGCCAAACATTCTTTTTAGTAACTCGATGGAGGCAATTTGGCAGTTTTCGGTTTAGGTGAAATAGGTGTACTGTTTGGATTATAATGCTCTCTTTCAATTTAAGATGTTGGAGAGCTTTAAGAAGTGGGAGGATTTCTAAGTTATTATTCATAGACAATGATTTCATTCCGTTATTGTCAAGCTTTGTATTGCAGTACGTGCAAACTATTGAGGGTTCTGTTTTTTTAAAATTAATTTTCTGCTGTTAGATATGGAGCTAATTGGAACCATTGGGATTCCTCATTGTCCTCTGTTTTGTAGGCCATAGTTACTATTTTTGTGTCTTTTTTAGAAAAAGTTCTGTGACAGCAGACACATATTTTGTCTGGTATTTCAGCAGTTGTGTTTTGAAAGTTTGCTATTTCTTTTGTGCATGTGTTTGTAATGAGGTTGGTGTTTGTGAGTTTTTCGGCTAATGTTTTCTATAGTTACTGAATTTTCTAAGTCAGCTTCAGTTCCAAAATATTTACTTCCGATGGGTTCTATTTTTTTAAGAAGTTCTTTGGCTGTTCCACGTAGGAGAATGTTATTTAATTTTGCAGTTCTAGAATAGGACATTATGCATATTACAATCTATTGACAAGGTTCTGTATAGTGGAATGGTTATGTTCCTAATATTTTGATGTGATGGAAGGTGCTTTTGCAAGCAGTTCCTGAAATGCAGGCTAATAAATGTCACTGCAGTCTAGTGTGGATGCCCACTGGGCATGAATCCATGGGTTGTAGCGGTTTAAATCTACTTTGTTTTTTTTGTTTCACATAGTGACTGAGGAATTGTCGTAAAGATTTGAAGGATTATTGGAGCAGGTTACATATTGCACTGCACATTCATTTGTACACTGGACGGTTTGTTTGGACAAATGGAATATTTGGTTGCAAGTTTATTGGGGACGTTTTTTCTATAAGGGATTCTTTTGCCATAATGGTGTCTGCTACAACTGAATGGCCTGCCCATTATTGTCTATGGCAATTTGGTTTATTTATTCTTGCTATTCTATATCGCTTGTTTGTAGAAAAAAACCTCCTGGGGTTGTTGGTATATCCATTACTACATTTGTGGTAGTGGATTCAACTCTGGGCCCATTTTTGTCTAAACCAAGGCTGCCCTCTGGGCACAAGGGCAAAAGCTATTTACTTGATGTTCCCAATTGTATTGTGGAAAGTTAATGGTGTGGACACCAATATTCTGACATTCCTGTTGGCTGTATACATGTCCCATTAAACACTGTGCATTTTTTTCTGTTTCCTGCATAATGTCCTGTATTATGATCTTGTTCTAGTATCCTGGCTGTGCCCTGTATTTTCTTTTGTCTTTTTGTGCCAAAGATCCTTCATCACTTACTTTTTCCTCCTTATTTGCTAATTGTAAAACGTGTTCATAGTCATATTGCATAGATAGGGATGGCTTTTTAATATGTGGCTGTGGTCTGGAATATTGCTCACCAGGGTTCAGGGTGCTTCCAGACAGAGTGCTGACATGCAAACATGGCAGCTTCATTTGGAATCAAGAAGTAGAAGTGCTAGATCTTGATTTGGCTATAGAAAACACACATTCTACTAGCTAGTTGGCTTATGAAGTATCTGAAAGACTGTTGTGCCAATAAACTTGAAGGCCCCACCATATTGTGGTTGGCAAATTCTGTCATGTTGTAGTCGGCACATGTTATTTGTTGCCTCCATGGCTAGCATCAATATTACACGTTTGGCAAATTGTGTGATGTTCTCCATGCAGTGGTTTTCATTAGTGATTCAGCCATTATTTTTGTTATTAAACTTGGGCTATGCATTTGGGAAAGAGTGACTCATATTTACATTGATTGATTCATATTAATTATTGTAGATTGGGATTGTAACTTAATCCATATCTATTCCACTACTTGTGATTTGATAAGTTTTGTTTTGAAAATCAATTTCTTTTCCCATTAATTTGCACCATGTCAACTGAATTGTTCCCTACTTTTATGTGCAAGTATATATGTAATCACTGTTCATATTCATTATATCCTTCTACATAATTTGAAACCAGGGTAGATGTCATCCCTCTGTTTCTGCAATGTCTATGCTCCATTATGCAAGGCCTGCTTTTCCCCTTTGTCATTTCAATACATCTTTGATTACATATGTACATTATTTGATATGTGGTATTGCAGTTGGTTTATGTTGCTTCCATGGGTGTCACAAATGCATATCTACTTCTGTGCTCTGTTTTGTGACCCTGTAAATCCTGTTGTTGCTATTTGCGTAATGTCCCGTGAGGGCTGGTAATCCCCATAGATCTCACAGTACTTTCTGATGGTACTGCATCTGGTGCTATGTCTGTCCTTACCATAGTGTCCCATGTACATTGTATTTGTTTATATGCAAATCTTGGTTGATTTAGTTTATGAGGTCCATTTTACATGACATATCAATGTTTTAATGTGATTGTCTTTATTTTGAAAGAGCAATGAGAAAAAAGTATTGACATTTGTTAGGGTATCTTCATCATCCTTTTCCTTTCTGTTTTCGAGGAACGTTCACGGTCATGGTTGTGTGTTCTCTGCCGATGCTCATTTGATTATATTCTTAGGATATATTTTTCACTCAATTTCTCTGAAATTCTCTTAGAATCTGGAAGATTTCATTCATAGGTATGTTTTTGTTTTCCAGTACTTGTAGCAAGTACATTAGAAATTCATGTGGATCTTCCTGTGAGTTTATAGTGAATTTCACCATTCCATCACAGTAGTCCAATTGTTGTCTTATTCCATAAACACTATACGTGTTGTCAGGATTGTTTGTTGCGTTTCTATGAAGTACTAACATTTGCAAACACAATTGGTCTTTACTGTGTAAGTAAATGTTGTCAACTCTTGGTGGTAATTGAAATAGAATATTCATTGCTACATTTGCGTAGCAACTTACACCATTTACATTTGAAAGTTTAAATGGACAAGGTAGTTCTGTATCTGAGTGCTTTTTTGGAGTTTGTCTTCCTTTTTTGAAGAAGTACCTAGTTTTACTTTCCCTAATAGGTTATTTTTTGATTGTGGTACTTGATGAACTATTAGTTTCTTTTAATTTCTTTGGAGGATTTGCAGTGACATCCTGTTGTATTTCTGTTTGATTTAGTTTTCTTTTCGAACATTTTACTTTTTGTGGAATAGGATATGTTTTTATATGGGGGTGTATAGTGAACGCAGTCTATTGTATTCTACAATTTAAGGAATATCAGCGTTTACTTTACTTGCATCAAAGTTGATTAGAAATAGAGAGTCAAGTGTATGTAAGCTTGATAGTGCTGTGTAGCTCATGCCTTCTTTAACGACTGTGTTACTAATGTCTATCAATGCTTTGTCTAGGGTAAGACCTTGTGATTTATGAATGGTGACTGCGTTTGCAAGAGTTAGAGGAAATTGTTCTCTTCGTACATACATGTCTTTGAAGAGAAGGAGTCGAGCTGTTGAGTGTCCTATCCTTTTCACTTCTGAAAGTTTGTCAAGGAGAATATTGACAAACTGAATGTTGTTGTCACGTGGGTATGTTTGAAAGCCAACAACTGTACCCAGTGCCCCATTAACTAGACCTTGATCCACGTCAAGGTTACGTTTAAGCATTACTCTGCAATTTAAGGATAATTTTAATATTTTTTCCAATCCAGCTCTGTTGGAGATTGAATTTTCTAAACTATTTAGTCACGTTGTGGCTTGTTCACACATGGGTAGTGTCATACCATGTATGTCTAGTTTGTCTGTGGCGCTAATTTCAATTATTGGTTGCATTTCTTTTTTTAACATTGTTTCATTGAAGAGTTGGCATTAAGGCCATACAATTTACATTTTTGTGGCATAATTGTTCCTTAACATCCGTAGCACATGTATTATGGAAATACAGTGCATTATGGAAATACATGTTTGTGCTTCTTGAGATAATATACCAACTCTAATACATTTTAAGATGTTGGCATAAGGGAGATCTGCAGATTGCAGCATATTTTGTGTTAATTCTATGTATTGGAAATGTTGCCAAAGGTTGATATTTCCAATGCTGCCAACAGTTTTACGGCAGAGTTTGTGTCCTAAGGTTTTAAAAATAGGCTCACCTTTCACTGGTGTTAATTGAAGAAGATCTCCGAAAACAATAATGTGTTTTCCTCCAAAGAGCTCTTTGTAGTTTGTTTTGAGTACTTCTTGTAATCTGAGGTGAATCAAGGCCAACATTAGGTTGGAGACCATGCTCACTTCATCTATTAGCAGCATTTTCATTTGTTTTAATACTCTGCGTAGTTCCATTGCAGCTTCTGTAGAAAGTTTGTAATAGTCTAATTTGTTTTGGTGTTCTACTGGCAGGAGTAGTAATCGGTGTAAAGTAAAGTGACACCGCCTATGTTGTAGGCAGTTAAACCTGTGGGGGCAGTGACAACAGCTGACAGTTTGTTGTTTGTCAATTGTTGAAGGAATTTACTGATGATTTTGATTAAGAATGTATTGCCAGAACCAGCTTCACCACTGACGTATAGTAGTATAGGTCTGTAATGTTTGCAGGTACATTCTTTGTTTTCATGTTGTACACCATGTGCAATTTCTTTTGTTACTTCTTCAAAAATGCTATGTTGTTCATTGTTTAGTTTTGATTGTAGTATAGTTAAGTCTTCTTTATCTTCATACTGACACATGGTGTTTTCTACTTCTGTCATAGTTAATTCTGCCTCATTTGTTATTAGTGGCTCTCCCAGTGGTTCTTGGCTTCCTCTTACAGAAGGTTGACTACTGTCATGAGTATCCTTATCTAGTTGGGCTTGGAGTTCTTCTTCATGTTGCTGTTCATTGTGCAATATTGTTTTGTACTGTGTAAAGTTTACATCAGTTATAGTGCTTTCATTTGCTTTGAAAGCGTCTTCATAGGTGTCATAGTTATCTAGTATTTCTTCTTTTCTCCATGGTTTAAAGAGTTGTAGCAGGGACATGTAATATAGTTCTTTATGTTGAGGAGTCTTTAGTGACAATTTGATATGATTAATTAAATTTGGTTTGGTGAGTTTTACTAAGCTGCCTTCACAATTTGACACTCTGTATTTACCTCTTTTTTCATCTGGTTTTATATTATTTGTATGTGAAGTTTTGGGCTATGTGGTATAGACACATGGTTTCCAAAGTGGTACTTCTGTTTGGGTAGTATGTGTCCAATAAATTGTTTTTTCAAAATGTCTTGGCTGTTGGGATCATGTTTGGCTATTGTTTCTTTATCTTCGTATGATTTTAGAACTCTTTTTCTAGATTTAGCAGGACCAAGACTTAGCCATACTATATTTTCAGATTTTCCATACAAAGCAGTACCACTTAAACAATCTGCTGCTTCATAGGAGCCATATTCTCTATGGGAGAGCATTTTTATGCCCAAGCTGTATAATTTTTGAGACAGTGTTTTGTCTGATGACAGGTCATTTCAGAGGTCGTGTGGCTCAGTATACTGTAACATATCGTGCAACTGCAGTGGAATTGTCTGCAATGTACTGCACATCTATGTTTGCATTCCATAAGTGGGCAATGATTGCATTGTAATCATTGATATATTTTTCTTCTTCTGTTCTTTTTATGTAATATGTATTTTTAGGTGATTTGCCGTTAACACTATGTCTAACTGAAGACATGAAGCTGTTCACTTGAACTGTTTTTGTAACCGGTCTAGGGAAACCAAATCCGTATTTGGTGTAGTATTTCCCTTTGTTTTTGTATTTGCGACGACAATGTTTGCCACATTTGTGTCTTTGAAATTGTAAAATGTGTGCTTGGAGATTACTATTTGTTGCTTCTAATGGAATTTGCAAGTGACATATTTTTCAATAAACTGTAAAACAGTGGCGTCACTGTCTTGACCAAATTTAGGAGCATCTTTAATCCATAAAAGCATGTGGATATGTGGTGCTCCTCTGGCTTGGTATTCTTTTCTCCAAAAGAAGTGTTGCACTTCTCCAAGGGGAGGAGCAGTTTTATTACAAATAAAGTGTAGCATAGCAATGAAGCGGTGGTGAAAATATCTTGAAACATTAACAGGATCTAGAGAACAAAGTTCTCCAGGTGTTAGTATATCTATGTTTGTTTTGTTTTTGTTTGATATGCGTCGGAAATAATGTAAATCTTCCCATGCATATTCTGTACAACTTAATGTAACAAACCAAGGGGGTGGGCCAAGGTTTCTTATCATACAACGTACATCTCTGTGACGTCGAAACCAGTATTCTTTAGTACCACGCATATTTGCTAATAGATTTGTAATATTTGATTGTAAAACCTCATCTTTTTATTGCACTTTTTGTAATAATTGTTTAGCTGACATATTTTGAAAGTGGGATCCTGATTTTAATGTGTGTGCAACTCTGTAACATAAAGTTGCTAGTTCTCTTTCAAAGACTAGGTGGAATATGTATTCCACATTTTGTCTAAATCTGGGATCTTCAGAATACATCCGTAATGAGCGATATTCTGATGCTGTTATTTGAATAGGTCGTAATGTCCTCCTTTGCCAGTAGGAAAAAGTAGAGGAAAAGCATGTGCTTCTATACTTGTTTCCCATATGCTGATTGCTGCTCCTTTTTCTTTGATGCATTTGGTACGTTTCTAGTGCATCTTCTACGGTGTCATTAGAGTGCAATGGGTGAATTGTATAATAGTCTAAAATATTGGATATTGTAGCAGGATCTAGGAGCTCAAATTGACCAGCTTCTTGTGTGTCTTGAATTATATCAGTGGTATCCTTCAAGTTTTCTTCAATATTAATTTCTTTGTAGTAATCATTATTGTCTTTTAGATATTGCAAAGCGTGTCTAACTTTATGTAAATCTACCAGTCGTTGCCTAATTGTTTTGTCTTTTGTAGGTACACCATTTACTAAGATAATTAAAGATTGCTCCATTGGACGTTGCACTCGTAGAGTGTGCACATTTTCTTTTAGATCTAATGGTAAATACACTACTTTGCCACAAATACCTTTCACTAATTCAGCGGGAGGTAATTTTGCTGTTTTTGGTTGAAGGGTTGACTGTTTGAATTATGATGCTCTCATATATATTGAGTTGTTGTAGGGGTTTTGGTAGTTCATATCATTCCAAATTATTTGTGATAGCACGTGAAGGAGTTTGGTTGTTGTCAAGTTTTGTAGTGCATTAACTGCAAAGCATTAATGAGTCAGTTATTTCATATTTGTTTTCTGCTATAAGGTAGAGAGCTAATTCAAACCATTTAGAATATTCATTGTTTTGCAGTTTTTGTGTTACTTTTATAGAAAGTTCTATGGCAACATACACACACACATGGTTTTGTATTTCAGCAGATGTACTTTTAAATTTCAGTATTTCTTTTTTGTATGTGTGTAGTAGAAGTTTGCCATGCATAGAATTGTTGCTAATTTGTTTTAAAGCTATTTCATTCTGTAAGTGGCTTTCACTTGCAAAATATTTTTTCTGGATATAGTCGATTTCTTCAAGTAGGTCTTTTGCTGTACCATGTAGAAGAATGTTATTTATAGACTAGATTTCTTATAGTTGAATGATGTGTTGATATTATTTTGATATACTGGAAGGTGGCTTTGCAAGTAGGTCCTGAAATGCAGGCCAATGAATGTCCTTGTAGTCCTGTGTACTTGCGCACTGGACAGGTATCCATATTTTGCAGTAGTTTAATTTTCATTTTGTCTTTGCCTTTCACATATTGATTGAGGAATTGGCGTAAAGACTTTAAAGATTCTTTGGGAATGTTACACATTGACGTGCATGGCCATTTGTATACTAGACGTTCTGATTCAGTTGAATGGTGAGGTAATTCTAAGTTTTCTGGGGATATTTTTGTAAGTAGTATTTCTTGTTCCATTATGGTATTATTAACTTTTTCATTACCTCGTCCACTGCTATGTATGGCAATTGTATTTGTTTGCTTTTGTGTGTATGCTTCTTCATTAAAGTATGGTTCTGTGCTCATAGTGTGACTCCATTCACTTCCACAGAGACTTAAGAAGTTATTTCTGTTGACATACTCGTTTATTGAGAATTCTTTTTTGTAATTTAGTCATTAGTTTTGTTAGTGGTTTCATTTTGTTTAACACTAAAATAAATAACTTTCTTTTCAGAAGGATTGCACTGTCTATCAACGCTTCTAACATTCATTTCCTACGATAGGTTTTAAGGGTTGATTTCTCTGCTGATTTTATAAGATTTTGCAGGACTCTGTGACTGAACATTTTTGCTAAAATACTTTTTTTGGTATGCTTATTTTGCACTATATCAAGATTTATAGGAGCAGTTTCATCTGTAGTGGTAGTTGATTTTTTGTCAATTGTTTTGTTGTTTGTTTTACATTTTGATAGAGTAGGCAAAGTTTCTGTACTTGAACCCTGTTTTGTTTCGCTAAATGACTGTATTAGCTGTTTTGTTTTAACTTTTTTTACAAATTCTGCTAGAGATGGATGCTTGTTTTGGACACTTCTATTTTCATTTGCTCTGTTTCTGCGTTGCTTTCTACAGACTTGATTTTTGGTAGACATTCTTTAGGGTGTGTTGAAAAAAATAAAGAAGGTATGGGTTGGGGTGTTCTTAATGTATGTGTGCTGTTTGCATGAGTGTGTGAGTAAGATAATAAAGATGTATGTAATGGTGTGTGATTGTGCATTGGGCAACTACAACTAGCTGGGATGGCTATTCTTGAATTGATGTGCTACTAAACTGGGGTTCAGATGATAGTAGAAAGTAAGCTGGTGGCGTGGAAAAGTAGAAATAGTAAATCTAATGGTATACAATTAAAACAGTTGTTTGTTCTATAATATGAAAATTCTAGGGGTTGAGTTGGGTTATTTGTGCGTCGAAAACTAAGAAATTGTGTGTCATTCTGTCTGTAAATCTCTGTTTAAGAAATGGGGGTTTGTAGACAGAATGGTGCACAATCTCTATTTTTAGACACAGACATATCATGAATTAAAATTACAGTGTGTTTGAATAATAGTACAAATGATATGGTGGTATTCAACTTACTTTTTTATTAAATGAGCAGGTTTCTTCTTAGTTGTTCTTTGGCTGCTTCTTTTCAGGAGAATGGTCTTCACTGCAATTGTAAAGAAAACAAATAAGGAATTTTGTTTGTATATAGCATTGCTTTTAATTTAGACATTGATTTTTTTAATTCACATTGACCCTCAGCGCCTTCCTCATAATCATGAAAACTATCTTATTCACATAAGATTCCTCGCACCAGTTGAATACATATCATATGTTCTTAATGCATAAACTGTATTGGAATGACTAACTGTACCAACTAAAATATCAATTGTATGCCTTGTGGAATTCATAATGTACCACTGAATACCACTATTTCTGTAACTAAGCTCTTGTAAGTAACAGCGGCTCAATGCCATGGGCTGCTTGTGCAGTATATAAATAGAAGTAAATACATGTTTACATTTTTGTACAAGTATTGTTGTTTGATTTTTGAACATACGGTTTGCATGCAATTTTGTTTGAGTATGTTAACTCTTCATATTGTACTTTAAATATGTTAGTTCAACATGCTTTGAAAATTTGAGTGTAAAAAGAAATAGCAGATAGGTTTGGAAGTGAGAGTTGATTTTAGGAGATGGAAAACATGACAGTAAATTCATTTTATAGATTATAAAAGTTAAAAGTCAGTTAATCTGTTTATATGAATCTATAAAAATTGTACATGTACTATATAGAAAATATGCATACCTGTAGTTTGTGTTCTTGCATATGGATATGCATGCAGCTGCAAGTAGAAATCTTGGAGACTTGTACAGTATTTCTTGTAGAAGGTGCTTTCCAATGATATGACACTTGTACTCAGAGAGATTAACAGTACATTTAAAGTGATGATCTATGATGATGCAGTTAGATGTAGAGGTCTTGGATGTGATTGGTGGACGTTCATGTGACTTCTTAGCTTTATCCAATGAGGGAATGGCACAGAAAGTGAAAAGGAAATGGTAGAAGGACTGTACATGTTACGATATGTCCATGGACATGGCGGTAGTTCGCGGACATCGGGTGTTACATCCAGGGATTTTTGGGTTGGGGAGCCATGCAAATGAGCAGAGAAAGGGATTGGTCAGGAAAGTTTAGTGGGTGTGTTGTGCCAGGAGAGAGTTTGTCAGATACTCTTTTTGCTGAGAGAAGAAGAGATAGCTATGGCTGTGTGTTTAAAAAAAAGATTGTTTGGATTTTGGGAGACTCGTGGATACATTGGTTGAAAGTGCATACAGAAAGCTGTGGAGTAGCTCTAGATCTTGGATTCCCACATGTGGAAGTGCACTGGCATGGAGTACGTGGACTGAAGTGGTTGGACTTGCTACCTCTCTGTGCTACTTTGGAGACAGAGCAACATCCAGACATAATTATAATTCATTGTGGAGGGAACTGTTTAGGACATGTGTCTGGAATTTCTTTGCAATTTGCAATGAAAGAAGGACTTGGGAAGGTCATGGACATGTTTCGAAATTCTCAAGTAATTTTTTCACAGATTGCGCAGAGACAAATGTGGCTTCGTTCTTCTTCAATTGGTCCACAAATGGAGAAAGCAAGGCACAATGTCAATAAGGCTGTTTGTGCCTTTCTAAGAGATTTTGGCATGTCCTCTTTTCACAATGAAAATATTATGTTTCGTAGTACATACATTTTTCGCAGAGATGGAGTCCATCTTACTTATGCTGGCAATCAGATTTTTTTGAGAAATGTACAAAATGCATTGCAACCTTTTTTGGAATTACAGCATCCATTTTATAGTAGGTGTTGAGCATTTCAAATTTTTCAAACACAAATAAACACCACCAAAAGGCTCTTTTCAGAGCCACCACTTTCTTCCAGATAAAACTGCAATGGTTATGATAGGGTAGCACCCCACAATTTTAGATGTCCGCGGACTGTCTGCTGACTTCTAAAAAATACACAGAGTCCTGCTTTATTTATTTTCACTTCTATTTATTAACTTTAAAAGTTAAGCTCTGAAAAGAGCTTTATTCTTTTTTGATTTTTGTTGTTTTAAATTTTTTTGTTTTTTCTTTACAAGACACAATAAGAGAGGAGGGGAAAGGAGGATAAGGGGGACACCAACCACAGGGATAAGAAAGGGCGAGCTGAGAGAGGAAGATGTAGAGTGGGTTTCACTTGGGTAGTGAGCAGACTTTTTCGTGCTCTGAAACAATAGCCTCAAAAGCACTATGAAGTCTCTCCCCTCTGCACAGTACTGCGTCGCAGTACATACACACAACGGTGACCCTGAAAAGGTAAGGGTCATCAGCATTGCGTAGGGCCTGTGAGGCAGCTTGAGGAATACGCTGTCCCACAGCAGTGTTCCTTGTGGTGACAGGATCGGAAACAGAGGATGAAGTAGAGGAAGTCAACCTGCTACGCTCCTCGCAAGGTACAACTTTGCGAACGGCCCCCGAGTGGAATTACTTTAGGTGTCGCTTCATGGTAGTTGTCCCAAAGTTGTATGAACCATGCCTCCCGCGACTGAGTACCATTTTGCACTCATTTCAGGTGTCTTGGTTCGCACGCGCCTTATGACCATCACCACGAATGGTAAATAACCGCCACACCCAAGACTCACGTCGAGTGCTGGTAGTAGGGACTTCCACTACCTCATTCTCATCATCCTCTTCTTCCTTCAGTGCATCCTCACTCCTGTTCCCCTCTTCAGGCCCTTGGGGAGGAGGTGGTGGTGCGGGGGGTGGGGGTGGTGCTGACGCAGATGCAGCAGCAGGTATCAGTAGTGGAGCCACGGAAGCCATCAGCTTGGCGTTGAAAATCTGCAAATTAGCAGGAAAATTTGCTGTGCTCAGTAGGATAGCCAGAAACACAATGAGAATGAGCTCTAGGGCGTGGCCTTATATAGGGGTGCTTGTGTGCGGTTTGCGGACATGCGCGCTGTCCGCGGACAGATCAAACAGAAAAAAGGTTTCAAAAAGTCACAAAAAGTATGTAGAAACTCAGGATTACTATGTGGGACTTGTTCTATAGTGAGTTTTTGTTAGAAAATATTATAGATTACTTGAAAATGTAGTTTTAAATTGTTCGGGGACACAAACAGTGTTTGCAATCAGAACATACGCTGATCGTGGGCGCAGTGACATGATAGCTTCGCGAAAATGTCTGCGAAGGGAGTGGGTGTCCACAGGACACCAAATGCATTGAAACTATTTTGCGCATGCGCGTTGGTGTTCTACGGACACTGTTCGGGTCCTGGAGTGATTAAAAGTGCGTCACAAGTGAAACGAACAGTTACGGACAGGCGTTTGTTCTTAAAACAGTTTCAACTTGTCTGCGAAAAGTACGGACAGGCATAGCGTTCTCAGGACACCCCCATTTTGTTTATTTACGAACACCCCAGGACATATAATATGTTCTAAGAACACTTTTATCTTGCCAGCGAACAATACGGGCAGCGTCCTCAGGACACCCACATTTCGTCTATTGACGAACATTTCAGAACACCGCGTGTGTTCTTAGAACAGTTTCAAGTTGCCTGCGAACAATACAGACAGGAAGAGCGTCCTCAGGACACTCCCATTTTGTTTCTTTACGACCATTTTAGGACACAGCCTGTGTTCTTAGAACAATTTCAACTTGCCTTGTAACAATACAGACAGGCATAGCATCCTCAGGACACCCCCATTTTGTTTATTTATGAACATCCCAGAACACACAATATGTCCTTAGAACACTTTCATCTTGCCAGCGAACAATACGGACAGCTTTGTCAGGACACCCACATTTCGTCCATTGATGAACATTTCAGGACACCGCGTGTGCTCTACGAACAGTTTCAACTTGCCTGCGAACATTATGGACAGGCATAGCGTCCTAAGGACACTTCCATTTTGTTTCTTTACGAACATTTTAGGACATAGCCTGTGTTCTTAGAACATTTTCAACTTGCCTGCGAACTATACGGACAGGCAGAGCGTCCTCAGGACACTACCATTTTGTTTCTTTACGAACATTTTAGGACACAGCTTGTGTTCTTAGACCAGTTTCAACTTGCCTGCGAACAATACGGACAGGCATTGCGTCCTCAGGACACTCCCATTTTGTTTATTTACGAACATCCCAGGACACATAATATGTTCTAAGAACACTTTTATATTGCCACCGAACAATATGGACAGCATCCTCAGGACACCCACATTTCGTCCATTGACGAACATTTCAGGACATCGGATGTGTTCTTAGAACAGTTTCAACTTGCCAGCGAACAATACGGACAGGCAGAGCGTCCTAAGGACACTCCCATTTTGTTTCTTTACAAACATTTTAGGACACAGCATGTGTTCTTAGAACAATTTCAACTTGCCAGCGAACAATACGGACAGGCATAGCGTCCTAAGGACACCCCCAATTTGTTTATTTACGAACATCCCAGGACACATAATGTGTTCTAAGAACACTTTCATCTTGCCAGCGAACAATACGGACAGCATCGTCAGGACACCCACATTTCGTCCATTAATTAACATTTCAGGACACAGCGTGTGTTCTTAGAATAGTTTTAACTTGCTAGCGAACAGTACGGACAGATATAGTGTTCTTAGGACACTTCCATTTTCATTTATTTATGGACATTCCAGACACCCGCGCTGTCGGCGGACACCTGAATTGTTTTTAAAAAAAAAAACAAGAAATGAATTAGGACACATATAATAATTTTACTTTATTTTACATATATGTTAACTTTATGACAGAGAAGGTGAGGCAGAAACTGAAAGAAAAACAGGAGAATTAGGGGTTATAATAGGATTTATATGAGGTGAAGAAGGGATGGAAGTCTCATCAAAATGTTTTGGTTCATGGAGAGGGTTTGGGGATAATTGACTGGGATATGGTGAGGGGGGGCAGGTACATGTGGGACAATGGTATGTAGTTGTTTGTTTAAAGTGATCCTCCACAAAGTTTTTCAAATTATTAAAATTTGACAAGAGTAGGTCCATGTTTTCTTCTATGTGCTGAAGAGTCTTATCCAATACAGCTTTTCCATTAGTATTTTCAATTTTTGTATGGTCTTTACAAAAAGAAATATATATGTTAAATGTATATAAAATAATATTAATTAATTGGTTTATATAGTAAAGTGTCTAACATTAGATTCACTATCTTCTGACATTTCCTCACATGGGAAATGCTCCTCTAGCCACTCCAGAGTACTAGACATTTCTGTGAGAAAAAAACATAATATCATTCTTTTTTGTATCTAATACAGAAAGTTTATAAATATATGAATACAATGCAGTACACTTACTATTTCAGGTAAAGTGTGTTCTGAGTGGTCTGTAGATCTGCTGTTGTTCTTAGTTGTGGAGTTTCTGTGAGGTAATCATGTTGGAAGCCTATCTTTCTTCTTTTGGTATATTCCATTTTAGAAAATATTGTATTTAAATGAATGGTTAGTGTTTTATATATATGGGTTACACTTCTTATTTATTACTAAATATAATGTGTATGTGTGCTGGTTTGTGAATTTGTAAAATGTTCATATGTTATGACATAACAATTAAACATACCCCCCCAGACTTTTTGGGTAGAGGTGCTGTTGTCCGAACATGTCCGCGGACATTAAAAGAGTTTGCGGACATCAAATTCAGCAGAGGGAGTTCAGTATGTTCCATATTACATGTACATAAAGCCAGAGGTATTAATGTTAAGTTGCACTACTAAAAACCCATGAAATTCAGTGAAAAAACGTTGTTAAAGGGACGTTATGGTTAAGTTGCGCTACTAAAAACCTTTGAAATTCAGTGAAAAAACGTTGTTAAAGGGACGTTGTGGTTCCAAGTAAAACCGAAAAACACCTGAAATTCGCCATTTCTGGTAAGCTAAGCAACAATAACTCACGCCACCACTGTGCACTGCTAAGACTAACACCCACGACATCAAAGATGACATCACAAATGTCATTGATGACATCACTGGATGTGAGGTCTTTACTTTTCTAACATATTCGGTTTGTGAGATATGTGTACCCTTAAAAAGAAGGTTTGGGACAATGGTGCAGACCTTGAGGTGATGAATAATTAAGAGTATTAATTTGGATATTAATGATATGTTTTTAGGTGCTGGGGAGGAACTGGTATCATGGCACAAAACCCCTACATTATATTAATTTACATCTTATACATAAAGTAATGATAAAGGGGGTAATTCATAGAATTCAGCGCACAAGTGGCGCACGCCGCTGGCGCACAGTGTGCGCGTGCTACTTTCTGCGTCAGCCGCGTGTGCTAAAATCCATCCCCGCGCACAGCGTATTCATGGATTTTAGCTTCCAAAACCAGATGTGGCCCAGAGTGGCGCAGCGACCCTGCAGCAGCGCCAGTTACGCCCCCAACCCCTCCCCGTGTGCCATGCACAGCGCAGAAATCCCATACAGGGCGCACAGGCCCCCAACCACAAAAACACCTGTAAAACTCCCCGCGCACCCCTCCGAATACACGTACCCTGCTGCACGGGGAGTCTCACACGCGATTAGAGCGGGGTATGTGTATAACTGGGGTTCGCGGGAAGTTTCACACGCGATTGGAGCGGCGTACGTATATTTCGTGGGTGCGCTGGAAGTTTCACACGCGATTGGAGCGGGGTACGGGTATAACTGGGTTTTGCAGGAAGTTTCACACGCGATTAGAGTGGGTTACGTGTATTTCGGGGGTGCGCAGGAAGTTTTACACGCGATTGGAGCAGGGTACGTGTATTACTGGGGTTCGTGGGAAGTTTCACACGCAATAGGCCGTGTGCAAGTGGGGTACGTGTATTACTGGGGTGCGTGGGAACTTTCTACGCGATAGGCCCAGTGCGAGTGGGGTACGTGTATTTCGGGGGTGCGGGAAGTTTCACATGCGATTGGAGCAGGGTACGTGTATTTCGGGGGTGCGCGGGAACTTTCACACGCGATAGGCCCTGTGCGAGTGGGGTACGTGTATTACTGGGGTGTGCGGGAAGTTTCACACGCGATTGGCCCAGTGCGAGTGGGGTACGTGTATCCAGTGGGGTGCGCATGGAGTCCCACACATGAATTAGCACTGTAGGTCCTCCCAGGTGTCCCCTCTACCCCCTCCACGGCCCCTGCAGACAGCCCACACCACAGGGGACTACCCTGCACCCCTGGTCATGTGACACAGCCAGTCCATCCACCATGGGCATGCCCCCCAGCCAGGCCACATGTCACCTTGCACTAGTGATCACCAAGTCATGTCCCCCAGCACCCCCACCCCCCAGCAGTCAGGGGCACCTGCCAGCAGGCCCCCACTCATGTACCACTCATGTCCACCATCACCCCCACCCCCAGCAGTCAGGGGCACCTGCCAGCAGGCCCCAACTCATGTCCCACTCATGTCTACCAGCACCCCCACCCCCCAGCAGTCAGGGGCACCTGCCAGCAGGCCCCCACTCATGTCCCACTCATGTCCCCCAGCACCCCCATGCCCCAGCAGTCAGGGGCACCTGCCAGCAGGCCCCCACTCATGTCCCACAGCACCCCCACCCCCCAGCAGTCAGGGGCACCTGCCAGCAGGCCCCCACTCATGTCCCACTCATGTCCACCAGCACCCCCACCCCCCAGCAGTCAGGGGCACCTGCCAGCAGGGCCCCACTCATGTCCACCATCACCCCCACCCCCCAGCAGTCAGGGGCACCTGCCAGCAGGCCCCCGCTCATGTCCCACAGCACCCTCACCCCCCAGCAGTCAGGGGCACCTGCCAGCAGGCCCCCACTCATGTCCCACTCATGTTCACCAGCACCCCCACCCCCCAGCAGTCAGGGGCACCTGAGAGCAGGCCCCCACTCATGTCCCACTTATGTCCACCGCCACCCCAACCCCCAGCAGTCAGGGGCACCTGCCAGCAGGCCCCCATTCATGTCCCACTCATGTCCCCCAGCACCCCCACCCCTCAGCAGTCAGGGGCACCTGCCAGCAGGCCCCCACTCATGTCCCACAGCAACCCCACCCCCCAGCAGTCAGGGGCACCTGCCAGCATGCCCCCACTCATGTCCCACTCATGTCCACCAGCACCCCACCCCGCAGCAGTCAGGGGAACCTGCCAGCAGGCCCCCACTCATGTCCACCAGCACCCCCACCCCGCAGCAGTCAGGGGCACCTGCCAGCAGGCCCCCACTCATGTCCCACAGCATCCCCACCCCCCAGCAGTCAGGGGCACCTGCCAGCAGGCCCCCACTCATGTCCAATTCATGTCCACCAGCACCCCCACACCCCAGCAGTCAGGGGCACCTGCCAGAAGACCCCCACTCATGTCTACCAGCACCCCCACCCCCCAGCTGTCAGGGGCACCTGCCAGCAGGTCCCCACTCATGTCCCACAGCACCCCCACCCGCCAGCAGTCAGGGGCACCTGCCAGCAGGCCCCAACTCATGTCCACCAGCACCCCCACCCCCCAGCAGCCAGGGGCACCTGCCAGCAGGCCACCACTCATGTCCCACTCATGTCCACCAGCACCCCCACCCCCCAGCAGTCAGGGGCACCTGCCAGCAGTCCTCCACTCATGTCCCCCCCTACATGAAATACAGATGCACAATCATGGCCCACTATTACACCAAAATACCACAGCACGCCCACCCCATTCTTGAGACGCAATGATTTCCCAATCCACCCCACACTGACATGCCTATCTCAAGACACAAACTATAGTCAACTATGTACATCAACACATGTCCGTCACACACACACACACTGGTTGGCATTGATTGTGTAAACCCACATTTTCACATGCATCAACCCAATGAGCGAATCCCACACATGGAACTAAAATATGAAAATGTATTATGTACTAAAAAAAAGCAATGACATGAAAGCATAAAAAAATAGCAAACATGAAATGAAAAGCATGTGCAAAAGATGAGCAAATGAAAAGTATAACCAATCCAAATAAATCCGAAAGAAAAATAGTCCAAACTCTCCCTCCAACAACGCAAATCCAAAGGAAACGTAAAAAGAAAAATCCATTGATTCATGGTGAAATCAAATGAAAAAGGTCAAAATAATCCATTGTCCATCTATGTACAATCCATTGTCAAGGGTCCATGAGCCCAACGAAAGAAATGAAACCTACCTAATAAACTACCTAATGAAAAAACTATACACAAATGTGTGTGGCATAGTCCATTCACCACAAATCAAAGAAAAAGGAAAAGGAAACCTAACTCTAAAAACTATTTACAATGGCAACGGGCTAGTCCGACGGCTCACTTTTTGATGTCCCGGGCATCATCGAACTCCTGCTCAATGTCCTGGAGGCGGTCCGCTTCCATGGCCCCGATGGTTTGCAGGGACGATGACATTTTCACCTCCAACTCCCTGCGAATTGCCCCGAGGCACTCGGCCCGCCTCAGTGCCCTCCGCATGGAGTTCTCCGCCATGACCATTGTGAGCCGTGCCTCTTCCACCCGCTCCGCACCTATGGCGTGGCCCAACCGCTGCCACATGGAAGACACTTGAAATCCTGGGTCCTCCTGCCCTCTGGCCGATGCCTGCTCCTCCGATGTTGAAGGCCCGAGCCATCATTGCTCCCACCATGTTGCTGCTGCTGCTGCTGTGCCTGTGCCTGCGCCCTGGCTCTTGCTGCCTGCACGTACTCCTCCGGCTTGGGTGCAGTTGTCGTGGTGGCCACCCCAGCTGGACGTCCGACTTCCGACTATGGCAGGGATGTGTCCTCCACCAGCCTGGCCGCTGGGTCAGAGGCAGCTCCACAGGGTATCCAGGTGATACATGGGTGGGAAGATAGCATGGAGGACGACTGACGCGTAGGGGTTTCAGGTGAGGAGGGGGTCGCAAGAAGGTCCAGCGCACGCAGGAATTCAGCACTGGTGACCCGTCCCAGCAGGTCAATGTGGTGAAAGAGGAATCTGAGATGACGTGCCGTCTCTTCACGAAAAGACTGCAGGTCACCTTGCATGCCCTGTTGACGCAACGCTATCCCGGCCAGGACAGGCTCAACACGGTCCCAGATAGCCACGTCCGCAGGGAGAGGAAGGCCGGTTGTTGTGCGCTCATCCCTTCCCTGAAAACGGGTCTGGACGTAGGCATCCCTGCTGGTGCCAGATGATGCAGTGACAGGATCAGGACAGGATTGCACACAGGCACCTCTGCGGCGGCCTGTGCTGCCTCCTGTCCCTGCCCCTGCACCACTAGCACCAGTGGAATCCCCACCTCCCGTGTGTGTCCCTTCCACGGTCTCCTCCTCCACCAAACCCCCCACCAACCTGTATGACTCCTTGCCATCTTCCTCCATTGGACCCTGTGGTGTCTCAGCTGCCCCTTCTGCGGCCTGGGATGCGGCACCAGACTCCTCACTCCCCAACGAGATGACAATCTGGGAGGGGAGCCAGGCCTTGCGTCTCCAGCCGGTGGTGCGATCCCTGCCGCTGTGCTCCACAGCAAACTCTCCGCCCTCTTCATCAGTTGATGCTGCAGACAGGGAGAGATAAAACACAGACATCAGGGCACTGTACAATGGACTGATGCACACATGACAGTTGCACATGAATGGCAGTATCAAACTTCAGACACGGCATCACACTCCACGACACACATGTCATTTCAACTCACACGCATGAGCATTTCCACAGCAATATTGCACCAGGCAGCACCATCCATACACATAGAACAGCATGAACAGCCGAGCATGACATCACATGAAACACAGGGAGTGCACTAGACATGCACACATGCCACCACACTTACATGCATGTCTACATCTCCTTCAACTGTCGCAGTGATGAGATCGCCATACATGTCACTTCTGGCATTCAGCCTTCTGCATATCAGTGTCACGTGGTTGCATCACAGTTGCACACTTGTCAAATACACACACATGCACGTGTACACACTGCAGATACATGCAGCAGGAACCACCATCCATGTGTGACACTACAACAATGGCAACGTACATACACAGAAATTCAAACATGTGTGCTCCCACACCTGCATTTGCACAGCATGCTTACCAACACATACACCATTGATGTGTCTCACACCTGAGAGGACTCAGATGTGGCAGCCTCACGCCCCTGTTCATACACATTCCTACATGGCCCTACAAAAACACATGTGCAACCTGCACACTACTGGCACACCACCACACGCACAGCATCCAAATCAGTATGCATGTACACTTACCGCTCGACTCCAGACGGGTCTGCCTCTCAAGGACCTGGACGTGGAGCTCTGGGCATATGTGTTCCATGACCCTCATTTGGTGGTCGGACAGGTGGCCCCGGCGCCCCCTGGCATCCGCTGCGCCGGGCCTTGTTGAGGGTGCTGGACCTGAAGTCCTCCCAGCGATTCTTGACATGTTGTAAGTCGTGGACTGCCACCCCTCTACGTTGTATGGCAGCACAATGTCCATCCAGATCCTGGTCCGTCCTTCATTGTCGGCGCGCAAACTTCCAAAGAGGGCATCATACTGCCCCAGGACTTGCTCCACCAGGACACCAACTTCCCTGGCACTGAAGCTGGTGGCCCTCTGCCTCTCTGGCTGGGGGTTGCCAGTGGTGCCAGATGGTGTTGTGCCCGACATGACAACCCCAGAGGCAGGAGTGGGTGGGCAACTGGGTCCTGGGGCTGGGCTGTGGAGCGATGGTATCCCAGTTGGGAGTCTTCGGTTCCAGCAGGGGTGGTCACAGCAACTGCACCCCTGGCTGACGTGCAGGCAGCAAATAGCAGGGCACGTGGGCAGCAGACAGTCAGGCAGCAGCAGATGGCAGGTGGGAGTGTGCTTGGGGCTCTGGGGGGCAGTAATTCCGCCTTCTGGGCAGGAGAGTGGTCATCCGTGTGTTGATGCATAGCCAGCTTGATACAGAGTGATTTGGCACGTGAAAATCTTGCACGTCTGTGTGTAATTTGAGGAAAGGCCCTTAGCGCGTAAGCGCGACAGCACACATACGCGGTTTTATTGGACCCCTTAGCGTGTAAGCGCGTCTGTGAGGTGAGGTGACGCGCAAGGGCGTTTCTCACAACACGGGTGCATGTTCATTGTACACGTGCAAAAACTGCACATCCGAGTGTCAGCTCGTGTAATTGGAGGAAAGGGCCTTAGCGCTACACCCGTAAGTGACGTTGTACGTGTGGGCCGTTTTAAAAGGTACATGTAGGACGCGGTTTCCTTGTACGTGCTTTTCGTGGAGAGCGAGTGGGTGAATTCTGTACTTCTTGTCGGTTCACACGCGATTACTTCACAGCGTTTCAAGTTCGTACTCCCTGTTACCTCTAACAGCTTTCATTTTTTTGGATGGGCCTGTTTCCACAAACAGCATTCACTTCTTCTTTTGTCCTGTCTCCTCAGACAGCGTACAAATCTTCATTTGGCGGGAGTGTTGCCAACAAACACACGCACGTCTTTTTCACGTTCTTTTTCCAGGCAGACCGTGAGTCACGCACGTATTGACCAACTGTGCTTGCCCCAAGTGTCAGGTACCCCTTCAGAGGTCATTGTAGGCTGCGTGTAACACGCGTACGCTTATTTTTGTGTTTCTGGGTGCCACACCGTAGTGCGGGTTCATTTTTCCACACACGTGGTCTACGAGGGGTTGCATGCATGTTACTTTTTTGTTTTCGGGGTGCCTGTGCGTTGAGTGACCCGTCATCTTCCCCCAGGGGCCACAGACAGCCTTGCTAGAGCACTAGGGTACGAATTCCATCTAGTACCCTACCCCTTTCACCCCCAATTGCCCAGGACAATTGTTTACTACAACTCCCATACGCACAACAACATCAGTGCCATGGTTGGGAGGCGACCAAGCGGTAAGGGAGGCAAAGGTGGCCGACCTCCAAAAGGTGGGCGTGGTGGGTGCGGTAGGGGACGTGGCCAGAATTTGCAGGGTGTCTCTAGACCCCCATGTGTGGAGGACCAAATAGGGACACCCATGCCCCCCCCATGGTTGAGGGAAACATGGCTGACACCATCCCAGCTCAGCCCTTGTTGGACCCGCCCGTTGTGGCACCTGACCCGGCACAGGATGACTCTGAGGCTGTCTTCCAAGTCAGCAAGTCTGAGCCATGTGTGCCGGTGCAAGTTGGTGTCACCAGGCCACATGGATCTGGGGCAGCAATGTCATCTGCTGCCCCAAGTAGGCAGGGTGGGGAGGCTGCAGGGGCAGATGCAGCTCTATCCACCCCAGCTCTGAGTCTCCCAGCCGGGACAGTGTCGGTCCTGGTCCATCAAACTTATGTTGCCCCTGCCAACATCACACTTCAGACAATGCCTGCACCAAGACCTATGGTCATTGTGCCTTTGCACACTCCCAGTACGCAGTCCACCTGCGCTTCTGCCCCTACTGACCAGAGCAGCACAAGCCACTCAGACTCTGCTCCACCTTTGAAGAAGAGGAAGAAGGGTGCTATGGCAATACAGGCTGAGACTCCAGACACGGCTACACAGTCTGGCACATCAAGGAACCCTAGCTTTAATGACCCCGAACTTGATGCACCTGTGACCTATGTGTCAGCACATAGCGGCGGAATGGTGGTGACTGCAGGGTGCAAGACCACACCTGGTCAACGTAGGGCACACTGGCAGACCATCGCGGACCGCATAAGTACCCTTGGATTTGTGAGGCACACAGCTGATGATTTTTACAAGCAGTGGAATGACCAGAAACGCAGAGCAAAGAACAAGCTGGCCTCAAATCATGCCGCTACTCTGGTGACTGGCGGTGGGTCTCCACCAGAGGACAACAAACTCACTGAAAATGAGTCTGTTGCTGGGACCTTCATCACAGAGGAACAGATCCAAGGCGTGGGAGAGCTACCTGATTACGAGGCATTGTCCGGTGTGTATGTTGTTTGGGTGAAGGGTTCTGATTGAGTGCCAGGTGAGGGTGTGTACTCCTGAGTGTTATGGGTGACCCATGTGCTTCCTCCAATACATTCACGTGCCTTTGATTTGGGTATGACAGTTTCCCTTCTGCCCACAGTAGCCAATTAGCTCCACATTACTGCTGCTGCACTTGAACTATCATCTTGCAACAACATTGTTCTGTTTTTTTCTGTGTTCATTCAGGCTGATTGTTTAGATTATCCAATTTTTCATATGCTTTTTTCATCCCTAATGCCACATATGTGACATGCTTCTGTCATTGTTTACACCCCACATTGTGCCACTATAGTTACCTGGTTATGTGAATGATTAAACCATTCAGGGCGAGGGAGTATTGGCCTGCTGAAATTTGTTTTTAGGGCCTGTTTGCATGTGGAACATGATAGTTGTTTCCTGTCATGTTGATGTGACCAACCATTGATGTGTACATCTGCCTACAATCACTGTCTAATTGTACACTGGATGTGTTGCAGTGTGTGGCACATGCATATTTTGCAACACTATTCTGCATTAATCTTCTCATCATGTCCATGTGACATGGATGTGTGACAGTATTCATTCACTGACATATCGCTGTAGTTGTCTTATTTACCATGGCTATGCTACATGACATCTGTGTGCTGGCATGTGTCATGTATGTGTTTTGGACATGCCACTCACAGGCTGATGTGTGATGCCAGTCCTACACGACATGCTGCGAATGTGTTGCTTTTCCATCTTGGTGTCCTCATTGTCTGCCTTTTTGACTCCCCTTCAAAATCATTGACAGTGCATGAATGCCAGAGTTATAGTCATGTGGGACATGTGTAAACCATGTACAGGATCTCTGTCTTGTCAGGCCTATGTGTGTGCTATGGTGCTCATGCCTGTTTCCATTTCTTGTGTTTCATGTTTTTGCAGTTGACGACGCACTTGATGCTGGTGAGGTTCAGGAGATGGTGCAGACCCAGGAGGATTCTCAGCCACGACCAGGCACCAGTGGGGGATGTGGTGTGGTGGTGGGTGAAAACACTTTGGTACTGCAGACCATACTGTCGAGGGGTGCCTCTGGGTGCAGCTCCCTAGACCTCTATTCAGGTGCTGAGTCGGATGATGAGACTTATGTGCTGTCGCAGGTCAATGCTTCTGGCAGGGATTCTGTTCTGTCAAACCCACTTGCACCAGGGTTAGAACCCTCTATGGGGATGTCAGTGTTGGTAGGTCCGCCTTTGGCGGTTACGGATGCAGGGTCACACTCCACAGCATCTGATCCTGTTCCTGGGGCAGCGGATCAGAGAGGGAATGCAGTCCTACAGCCTCAGGCAGTGCCAGTACAGCAAGGTGCAGATCGCCTTGCCCCGAACAGGTGTGGTGCCCGCTGACGCGGTGGCCGTGCGCCACCAGGCAATACTGTATGGGAAAACTCCATGTACGGTATGGCAACCCAACAGGCAGCATCAGTAGAAATGATGGCTCAGGCAATGGAGAGGATGGCCACTTCCATTATCCCCCCTGAAAGGCAGATGGAGCAACAACAGCAGGCAACAGACTCCATTTGTCAATCAAACAGGGAAGACATTTTGGCATCCAACAGGGACCGACGGGCGGCACTGGAGACTCTGCGCGAATCCATATCAATAGAGTCACAGGGCCACAGGGAAGCCCTGAGGGTGGAACTCCATAACCTCAGGCAGAGTCTGCTTGAACTTGAGGCTTCCCGAAATGTTAGGGCAGAACTGCAGTTGGAGCAGCTCACACGTTCGCTCTCAGCTGAGCTGCAGGCAACACGTGAGGAGATCTGGGCATCCCGCAAGGCCATGCGTGCAGAAGTGCAGGCAACCCGTGACGTGCTGCATGGGGATCTCCGCACTTTAATCCTCCAGAATCAGACATTCCAGACCCGCATGCTTGCTGCCATGGAGGACCATACCAGGGCTTTGCGTGGGCTGCCTCCCATAGTGCCACCACCTCCTGATGCAGCAACAGAGGGTGAAGAGAGTGACAGCAGTTCTCCAACAATGGCATAGCTGTGCAGGCCATGAGCCCATGGAGGTATTTTTTGTTGTTGTAACATCCACGCAGGTGGGTGTTGGTGTGCACCCTGTCCTCAAACCTCCTGGGTCCACTCTATTCCGGCTGGGCACATGCAGGCCTGTCCTGAGTTTGTGTTAGATGCTTGGGTTCGTGACACACATACCCCTCCTGCTTCCCGTTTCCATGGGCTTGCAAAGGGTGTGGCCAAGTGACAGTGACGTACACAGTGACATTGGGCTCCCATGAGGTGTGTGGGCAGTCTGTAGTCAATGCTCTGTGTACATCCCTAGTGGGTATTGTGGTTGTATTGTACACTGCATGGTGTATTGATATGTGCTTGTGCTTCCATGTCTTCCTCCTAATTTGCAGGTTCCTTCCTCATGTCTTCACAAGGCCGTCTCCTTTGCAGATGGAGTTCATGTTGTATGCAGTACACCGACACATTTGTGTGGCAGCAACACTCTACAGTTGGAAGGGGTTGATGTGCTGGCTTATTCAGGTTGTAAGAGTATCACTACTTTCACTTAGTAATGTCATGTTTTTGCAATGTTTCATGGTGTGTTGCTGTATTGTGTTGGTGATAAGTATTTGTTCATGTGTGCTGTTTGTTATTATTTACTGGGAGCATATTGTCTGTGGGCAGTTTCCATTTGGGACAGTGCACTTTTTGACACTTGTGCCAGGTCTTGTGCATTGCTTTGTTTGCTTTCACATTGCATGACATGCCATGGTGTGTTGGGTGGGGGAATGGGGAAGGGTTGGGTGACATGGCGCTGTTCTCATGTTGTATTTTGCAACAGAGTAATCAATTTAGTAGCATAGATGTATGTCTTTTGATGACACAGCATTGGTGGTGTTTGGGTAGGTAGGGATGCACACAATGTAACACTTCCAGGTGACCAATCTCAGGCTGGTATGGTTGTGACAGTTGACTGTCCCTTATGTCATCATCATTGATTGTCAGCTGGTATGTGCCATGGCTTTGTGCACTCCGCAGGGGTGTGATTTTATGTGAAGTAATTAGCCACCAGCTGCCTACGGGGTGCCTCACCATGTGCCCTTTCCCCTCCCATGCAGCGTGCATGTGGTTTGGGAGGTGGGGGCACCACCATGTCCACCGGCAGGCCCCGGCGTGTTGCAACATTGTGCAGGACACATGCTGCCACTATGATCCTGCACACTACTGGGGGAGCATATAGCAGCTGCCCACCAGAGCAGTCAAGGGAGCGAAAGCGTGACTTGAGCACTCTGAATGTGTGCTCCACTATGCCCCGGGTTGCAATATGGGCTGTGTTGTATCTTACCTCGGGTGGTGTGGTGGGGTTCTGAATTGGCGTCATCATGTGGGTGCTCGGAGGGTAGGCACTGTCCCCTGGGGAGGTGGTGATGGGTATCATTAGTGGGGTTTTGACATTACTCAGTATCTGACATGCATGCCTTTGCAGTGGCATTTATACTCACCAAGCAGCCATGTATCGCCATGCCGCCCAGCTTCTAGGTCCCCTTTAGGGTTAACATTGTGTAAATGAAACTGTCATGGGTGGACCCTGGATAGTTAGCATATACTGAGGTGATGATTCCCTTGGCATCACATACTACCTGCACGTTGATGGAATGCCAGTGCTTGCGGTTTCTATAGATGTGCTCAGATGCCCTGGGGGGACGTAGTGCCACATGGGTGCAATCAATGGCACCTAGTACTTTGGGGAATTGCGCCACCCCGTAAAAATCCTGGATGGCCGCCTGCCTTTCTGCAGGTGTTCTGGGCAGGTATATGTGCCTGCGGACTGATGGGCGTGCAGTCATAATGGCCAACACCTGGTGTAGGCAGCGTGACTGCGTGGCCTGTGACACCCCCCCCACTATGGCACATGTCTGCTGAAATGATCCTGTGGCCAAGAAGTGCAGTACATTAAGCACCTTCTCCAGGGGGCTCAGTGCTTGGGAGCACAGGGTGGGTGATGTGAGGTCATCCTCCCACTCACTCACCAGGTCGAGTATTATGTGAGGTGGAAACCTGTACCTCCCATACACCTGGTCATCAGGCATCCCAAAAAGTCTGGTTCTGGGTGTAAAAATTCTGGGCCTGACTATCCTCCTCCTCCTGCGGTATCCCACGACCACTGCTGCTAGGAACGGCGTCTGTGCTTGTTTGTTGTTTGAGCGCACTTTTATGCTGCGCGGCTCCACGTATGCCTGCTTCCTGCTGGCGTACATGTTTCCGGATTAGCGTGTCTTTTTTGGTGCATGCATTGGCCCCCTTCGATTCCATGAATACGTGTTGTAGACGCGCGTGTGGGCGTTCCGCGCATTTGGCTCCTCTACTTCCCCCGTGACGCCCACATTTTCATGCGTTATTCCCCCCTGTTCCGTCTACTTTAGTTGTGTGCGCTGCGCTATGTGCGCTTTCGCTGTGCGCACATCCAGGGATTGACACGCGCATTGACTTCCATGAATCGCTGTGCGCGGGTTTCGCTGTGATTTTTGCACTTGCGCTGTGATTCGGACTCTTTCGAATGCTTGCGCGGAAATTTTCAGCACACATTAATTCCATGAATCGGCCTGTAAATCCCACACAAGGAGATTTTTTTAGAAAGAGTGTCTAGAATTCTTTAATAAGAAAATACATTTACAAACAAGCAAACAATCCAGCATCAAAATATGCACAGAAGAAATAAGAAAGAAAGTCTGTTTGTTCTAGGCGACGTGTTTCAAGGATGTTTTTCCCCTTCTTCAAATGGCCAATACGGACTATTGAACACAAAATAATAATTTAGAGTATTACAATCAAATCATTAAAAAAATTTATACAAAATGCATCCATTTAATCATATAATTCAAAAGGCTTTTTTCTCAAGATTTCCACATTAGTCAGATGAAATAGTAATAAGATGTTTACCATGAACATAACTATTAGTTTTTACTCTACATGATCTGTAAGTTATATTGACACAGGGTTAGAATCCCACAGAATAAACATATTAGGTACAGGTTGACCAATACTACTCAGGAAGACCCTCGAGTTGGCACCGTATTATAGGTAAAGAATGAGAGGATAGTTCAAAGGAGGAAGCAGTTAGAGATTCTTGTCAGCAGAAGAGAAATAAAAAAGCGGAAATTACAACATACTTATTGTGTTATGGTACAAAGGAAATCACCCAAGTTGAAACATGTTCTGTGTGTATGTCTTAATTTTACAGATGCAGCTGATGCTTGCTTCAAAAATCAGTCCCGTTGAAGGTCAATTTGAATGATCCGAGGATGAGGCTCAATCTGACAAGGTAATAGTACATAAGTACAAAGATAAGTGCAGGTGTCTCTAAAGAGTGAATAGATCGAAATCTCCTACTCTATGACAAAAACTAGGTATGTTTCAGTTTAATGATAAGGGCTGGATATGCAAGACCTACCTGAGGAAATCCAACGTGTAGCGAGTCTCAATGTACAGCACAAAAAGGAAGTATTCCATAATGCAGGATCAATATCACCGTGGGGTGTCCCTGTGTGCAGGGGACGGGAGGATTCCCAGGTTGAATCTTAATCACTTATTTTACCATTAAAAAAGAATTCACCCCCATTTTTTATTTTTTTTTCCTCATCAACCAAGGCTACTGCCACCGATTGGCTGTGGACTCATATAGATTGTGCAATTATATGCCAGCGAGGCCTAAGCCGACCCACTGACCTAAGGACCACAGAAACGAGGACCCAAACCTGTTCTGTTCCTGTCCAGAGTGTCCAGACGCCAGCGCCATGAAACTCTGTCAGCTGATCCTGTACCTTGTGCCATCATAGCACGTACCTTCCTCGCAGTAAGGATATTTTGCTCCGGACAACATCCCCCACAGCCACTGCAGAACCCTCCCCTGTCACATGTGGAGTCCCCCAAGGATCATGTGTGTCCCCGACACTTTACAATGTCTTCACAAAACCTTTATTTGACATACTGGACTGTATGGGCGTCACGTACACGAACTACGCTGATGACACCCAAATTCTTATCCCCATCACAGTTGATCATAAAACGGACTCCTTAGCTATCAATGCCATTTACCAAGTCATCCAGGCTTGGATGGCGCAGCACGAATTGTGCTTAAATGATGAGAAAACTGATCTCCTCATCCTAGGTTCACCCTATAAACTTAGTAAACTTGACCCGTCATTCCAGTCCTTCTCTATCGATGGTAACTCCATCAAAGTGGCCAAGGACACTAAGACACTAGGCATGTACCTTGATTCCACCCTCTCCTTAACTAGACAAAGTAATGCAGTCTCCTCAGCTGCATCCTACACATGCAAGCTCATCACAGCCTGCCATCCCTTCCTGTCACCAGCTAATTGTACCACCCTTGCCAGGACCCTGGTCCTATCCAGAATCGACTACTGTAATGCCCTCTATTTAGGCACCAACCAATGCAATATCAGAAAACTCCAAATCATCCAAAATAATGCTATTAGAACAGCCCTTAAAATTCCTAGGACTGCACACATCTCTGAGCACAGACGTAACCTCCGTTGGCTTTCAGTCACCCAAAGAATATCCTTGAAAACTCTGACACTCACACATAAAAGTATCGCGAACCAAGCCCCCAGCTACCTTTCCAACAGGTTCACAACTCATTTAGCTGCAAGACCCCTCAGAAGCACACACGCCAACTGCCTGGTTATCCCACGATTCAACCTCCAAAAATCTGGAGGTCGCAGTTTCCCAGTCCTCGCGGCTAAGTTGTGGAACACTCTTCCTAACCCACTCAGATTGGAACCCTCATTCCCTGCCTTCAAGCGCAAGGCTAAAGACTGGCTGTTCACCTCAGACTAGGCATGACCTTGTTTGCAACTCTCATCTCAGTCCTTTTCTGCATTATGTCTTGACCTTATATTAAGCTTGGACTGTGTATCTTGTACACCGCAGTCATGTATTATGTATATTTTGTATATTTCAAAGTAATTATTGTGCCTGTAACTATGTACATTATGTATATTTCAAGGTAAACATTGCTATGTATATAACCTGCCTGAAACTAAGCAAGTAACCTTCCTGTAACTAAATAATGCACTTGGTTGCCTTTGGACCTTGTGCGCTATACAAATAAACAAAATACAAAATACAAATACAAATTTTCCAACTCCCTTTATTAGATTTTTCAAAAATGGTAAAACATGTCTTTCTCTATTTTTGAAGAAAATTACAAATATCAAGTTTCACGTCTGCAGCATCTCCGGTTTTTGAGATATAGGTATCCTCATAAAAATATTCGCCCCCTCCCCCTTTTCACACCCTTAGGGACATAATTCCCCAAAATACTTCCTTACTGGGTGCCTGTAAGGGGTTATGTCTTTGGGCTATTACCTAACTTGATGGCATTTTAGTGTTGTGGTAAATTGGTGGTACCTTAGTGTTGGGGTAAATTGGTCGTGAGCATATTCATAGCACTGCCCTATATGATGAAACAGACTACCCCCTTTTATAATCACACTCTATTCTAGGTTTGACTTTAAGCATGCATACCCAGACCTAATGCATTTAGCAGAAACAGAATATTGCCATAGATTGTGCATAAATTGTTCAGATTACTTATCTATGACATCAGCTTATATTATTGAAAGACCCTGTTCAGCTTCCATGCACAGCTGAACATATTCACACTACACACCGGCTTTCTGGCTTGTTTTTATATTTATCCTTTTGTTTCTTACTTTACATCTGGCTGTACATATTTTTTTACCACTGTGGTGTAGGCACTAGGGTGTTTCCTAATTACCTTCCCCCACCTAAAGAATCATCACCAGAGACATGAAAAAAATGGTTGCACCAACTATTTTTTCATTACTGTAATTATTATTAGAGATCATGTCACTTTTAAAAAGGAAACACAAATATTACATTTCATAATAATACATCTGTTGACGCTTACCAAAGCATCTACAACGCCATGGTTATCTAAGAGACAAAATATAAACATGTACTGCACAACATTTTTACACTTTCCATTAGTTCACAGTGTGCGAAAGAAAACCAACAATGATTCAGTTGAAGCTAATGGTCTTTTTCTGTCTATCTGGCCCCCGGAACGGCCTTGGATTCCCGTCAGTCTTCAATGGAAGGTCATCAAAGCCTCTGCACTCTCTCTCTTTAGGCAGGCAGCAGCAAGAAGTAGAAGAAGCAGAAGAGCCCACACCCTTCAGCTCACCCCTATTTATCTCCCCTGCCTGTCAGTCAAAACCAACAGGGTAATTCATAGAATTTCGCACAAAAGTGGCGCACGCGGCTGGCGCACAGTGTGCACGTGCGAATGTCTGCATCAGCCGCGTGCGCTAAAATCAATTTCCGCGCACAGCGTATTCATGGATTTTAGCCTCCAAAACCAGCCGTGGCGCAGAGTGGTGCAGCGACCCTGCAGCAGCTCCAGTTACGCCCCCAAGAACGCCCTTGCGCAAGGAAAAGCCATCAAAATTCCCAATTCAACGCAAAGGGCTGCGCTAACCCTGGACCAGTATACAGGGCTGCCAAACAGCAAACGCCGAGTGGGGAACGTGTATTACTGGGGTGCGCGGGAAGTTCCACATGCGATTTCAGCAGGGTACGTGTATTTCTGGGGTGCGGGGAAGTTTAACATGCAATTTCAGCAGGGTACGTGTATTACTGGGGTGCGCGGGAAGTCCCACACGTGATTTCAGCAGAGTACGTGTATTTCTGGGGTGCAGGGAAGTTTAACACGTGATTTCAGCAGGGTACGTGTATTACTGGGGTGCGCGGGAAGTTCCACACACGATTTCAGCAGGGTACGTGTATTTCTGGGGTGCGGGGAAGTTTAAAACGCAATTTCAGCAGGGGACGTTTATTACTGGGGTGCGCGGGAAGTTCCACACGCAATTTCAGCAGGGTACGTGTATTTCTGGGGTGCGGGGAAGTTTAACAAGCAATTTCAGCAGGGTACATGTATTACTGGGGTGCGCGGGAAGTTCCACACGCGATTTCAGCAGGGTACGTGTATTTGGGGTGCGGGGAAGTTTAACACGCAATTTCAGCAGGGTACGTGTATTACTGGGGTGCGCGGGAAGTTCCACACGCGATTTCAGCAAGGTACGTGTATTTCTGGGGTGCGGAGAAGTTTAACACGCAATTTCAACAGGGTACGTGTATTACTGGGGTGCAGGGGAGTCCTACACGTGAATTGGCAGTATGGGTCCATCCCAGGTGTTCCCTCTACACCCTCCACGGCCCATGTAGGCAGACCACACCACAGGGGACATTGCACCCCTGGTCATGTCCCACAGGCAGCCCATCCACCATGGGCATGCCCCCCCAGCCAAGCCACATGTCACCTTGCACTAGTGATCACCAACGCATTACCCCCTTGCAACCCCACTCCTCAGCAGTGCAGGGCACCTGCCAGCAGGCCCCCACTCATGTCCCCCAGCACCCCCACCTCCCAAACAGTGCAGGCCACCTGCCAGCAGGCCCTCACTCATGTCCCCTTGCACCCCCACCCCCCAGCAGTGTGGGGCACCTGCCAGCAGGCCCCCACTCATGTCCCCTTGCACACCCACCCCCCAGCAGTGTGGGGCACCTGCCAGCAGGCCCCCACTCATGTCCCCTTGCACACCCACCCCCCAGCAGTGCGGGGCACCTGCCAGCAGGCCCACACTCATGTCCCACTCATGTCCCCTTGCACCCCCACCCCTCAGCAGTACGGGGCACCTGCCAGCAGGCTCACACTCACGTCCCACTCATGTCCCCTTGAACCCCCACCCCCCAGCAGTGTGGGGCACCTGCCATCAGGCCCCCACTCATGTCCCACTCATGTCCCCTTGCACACCCACAATCAGTAGTGTGGGGCACCTGCCAGCAGGCACCCCACTCATGTCCCACTCATGTCCCCTTGCACACTGTTAGGAAGAATTCTCTGTTTAGGCTGAATTTCCTAACCTAGTGAGTCCCCCAGCAGCTTTGCTGGATTTCTGGAGTTTGTTTTTTTCCATCCTGCCAAGAGTGAGACTCTTTTTCTCCCACTCTTGGACGTGAATGTGTGTAATTCCATTGAATGTCAATGTGTCCTATGGACTATGGGGTCTTTTACTCCATAGGGTCTCATATGTTTTACTATGTGTGTTACAACGCACCCTCCGTGCCGTAGCACTGGGGCGTCCTAGCGGACCTCCATCATAGACTCCATACCTGGGGACTGACTACTGTCTTCCCGGGCATGTAAAGTCACCATTGGCTTTACTAGACCTAAATTTACTAACAGAACTAGTACAAACCATCCTATTATGGACATACTAGTAGGGGTAATTCGATTACTCCTGGGTCTGTTATTCGAGGGGGCACTGTCCCGTCCCCCCTCTTCGAGTTTTGGCTGGTGACAGTGGAAACTACTTGTTATATTCGACCCCGAATATAACCCTATGGGATTCTTCCCATGGTTGGAGATTAATACCTTTTTTCCCGTTAAATCTCTAACGTACCACCAGTTTACTTATCTTAAATAAGTCTATCGGATGGTATTTTCTGCCAGAACTCGGTTTTTAAAATGGCGTCTGTGTCCGTCTCTGTGACTCCTAAACCAAAGGTTCAGCCCTTTGTTCCACTTTTGGCGGGCTTCTGTACAGAGGCCCTCCAAAGTGGTGCCATTCTGTCTGGGTTACCACAGGGGTGAGGGAGGGGGTTTAGGCACCCTGGACCGCGTTGCCTTGCCAACTCCGGTCGCACTCTGGTGTGATTGGCCCAAGTGGTGAGCCACCCCGCTCACCACTTAGCGTGTTTTGAGTGGCAGCTAGGCTGAATGAATGGGGGTTTTCTGCATAAAAGCAGGGCTTTTGGGACTGGATCTTCAGAAGTCGCCACAAGACCTAAAAATCCGACGAGGGTAAAGCTGAGCCGACCTGCAATGACGACACCTCCGGTGGAGCCCTGCTGAACCGACTCACCACTTCCCGACGACAGAGGAGATCTCCCTGCCGGAGAGTCTCTTCCCCTGGCTGGTGGGAACAACCAGTCACCTTTGCTTTTTCTTCACTCCAGGATGCAGTGGTCGAATTGCCCGTGCAGAGCATCCCGGCAACCGGATAGCCACTACCCCTGTACCGTGACCAAAAGGTGGTGCCTTGTGATGGAGCACTCCGCGGCTGGTCTCTTCCCTGGTGGTGCACCGGACTTCACTTTTCTTCGACGACGAGATCATCTCTACTCTTGGCAAAGACCCGTCGTGCATCCACCAAGAGGAACAACTGCCCCCGCCGGAGCTGTCTCTCAACAAACAAGGTACCGTGTCCGTCTGGCTTCCCTTTCTGCCGGATAGAGTGAGGTGTCTTAATCCTCGCCTTTCCGTTGGGTCGCCTCCAAGCGTTCTCTAACTTTTCTGTTCTGAACTGGTCCAACCTTTCCATAACAATTTGCGATAAAGACTCGAAGTGGATATCCACGGAGACACTTTTGGGACACACCGCCTTGCCTCTCTCCGAGTGGGCCTGGCCTCTGAACTTTGTGATCTGCCTTACTTGCCTTGCATTTGTCCGTAAAGTATTGGTACCAAGTTGATTTCATAACCTGCCTTATTTTTTTCTCTCCCGTCCTAACGAATGCTAGAGTGCTATCTAGGTTAAAGCATACACCTCTGTCTGCAAATAAGTGATGCCGGTGAACCTAGACTTGTCGAACTATTGTTGGGGGGATTGATCTATTTCTTCGTATAGTGATTGTGATTGAAGTTCTTTGCCGTATTAGTGCCAGAGTGTTTTCCATAGATGTGTCGTTATAAATAAATACCTTTATATCTTTACACCAAAGCCTTGTTCCGTGTCTACTTGTTCTACTGTGTAGATTGCCCTATTTTGTATACTCCACATACTGCCTAACTCTTCTTGAGGGAAGTCTGACTGCTCAGCCACAGCTACCAAGTGAATCTGTGTGGTACAGACTGCTACCACGTGGGTTTACTGCCAAACACCTGTAGTCCTAAATCTTTTGCAGTGGTCCCAGAGGGAACTGCACAGGTTTCCGCCTAACACACACCTACCCCCCAGCAGTGTGGGGCACCTGCCAGCAGGCCCCCACTCATGTCCCCTTGGACCCCCACCCCCCAAGCAGTGCAGGGCACCTGCCAGCAGGCCCCCACTCATGTCCCCCAGCACCCCCACCCCCCAGCAGTGCAGGGCACCTGCCTGCAGGACCCCACTCATGTCCCCCAGCACCCCAGCAGTCATGGGCACCTGCCAGCAGGACCCCACTCATGTCCCCTTGCACCCCCACCCCCCAGTAGTGCAGGGCACCTGCCAGCAGACCCCCACTCATGTCCCCCCCATGTCCCCTTGCACCCACACACCCCAGCACTGAGGGGCACCTGCCAGCAGGCACCTACACATGTCCCCTGCACCCCCACCCCCTAGCAGTGCGGGGCACCTGCAAGCAGGCCCCCACACATGTCCCCTGCACCCCCACCAGCCAGCAGTGCAGCGCACCTGCCTGCAGGCCCCGACACATGTCCCCCAGCCAGCACGTCATCACAATCTAGATCCCTGGCCCTTATGGCCAGCCTCCACATGCCAAAGACCCACCCAAGTATTGCATCCACCCACATAGAAATGCCAATTACATGATACAACCCCAATGGCAAGTATGTAAATGAACACATGTCCGTCTCACACACACAATGGGTGCAAGTGAATGTCAAAACCCATATCATGACATGCATGAAACCAATGAGACGATACCACAAATGGAAGTATAAAAAAATATATATTAAAGATAACATGAACGTAAATCAAATTAAACACACAAAAATGGGAATAACAAAAGAAATGGTCCATGTCCGATAAATTATGAAAATCAAGAAAACATAAGCAAAAGAAATCCAAAAAGAAATGTTGTCCAAAGTCACAGTTCAAAAAATCAAATCCAAGGGAAAATAAAAAGTAAAAACCATTGCTCCATGGTGAACACAAAAAAATATTAAAAAAGATGAATCCAATGTAGAACTATGTACAATTGAAGAATCCAGGGTCCATGAGCCCAACTTAAGAAATGAAACCTACCAAAAACTACCTAATAAAAAAACTATATACAAAAATGTGGTGCATTGTCCAAGCGCAACCAAAATAAAGAAAAAACCAAAGGAAACCTAACACTATCTAACTATTTACAAGGGCAGCGGGCAAGTCCAACGGCTCACACGTTGATGTCCCGGGCCAGGGCATCATCGAATCCCTGCTCGATTTCCTGGAGGCGGTCCTCTTCCATGGCCCCGAGGGTTCGCAGGGACGATGACATCTGGAACTCCAGGTCCTTGCCAATGGCCTCGAGGTACTCAGCCCGCCTCAGGGCCCTACGCATGGAGTTCTCCACCCTGACCATCGTGAGCCGTGCCTGTTCTGCCCACTGCCGCTCCGCATCTATCGCATGGCCCAACCGCTGCCACACGGAAGACACTTCCCATCCAGAGTCCTCCTGCCCTCCGGCCGATGCCTGCCCCTCCGATGTTGATGGCCCCGAGCCATCATGGCTCCCACCTTGTTGCTGCTGCTGCTGTGCCGCTGCCTGTGCCCTGGCTCCTGCTGCCTGCACATCCTCCTCCAGCTGGGGTGCAGTTGTTGAGGTGGCCACCCCTGCTGGACGTCGACTCCCGACTGTGACAGGGATGTGTCCTCCACCAGCCTGGCCGCAGGGTCAGAGGCAGCTCCACAGGGCACCCAGGTGACACATGGGTGGAAAGATGGCACGGAGGACGACTGGTGCATAGGGGGTTCAGTTGAGGAGGGGGTCGGAACATGGTCCAGAAAACGGAGGAATCCGGCCCTGGTGAGCTGTCCCAGTGGGTCAACGCGGTCAACGAGCCATGCGAGAAGACGTGCAGTCTCCTCATGAAAAGACTGCAGGTCAGCTCGCCTGGCACGTTGACGCAACGCCACCCCACCCAAGACAGGCTCAACCCGGTGCCGGATAGCCACATCCGCAGGGAGAGGAAGGCCAGTTGGTGTAAAACAATCCCCTCCCTGAGAACGGGTCTGGACGTAGGTATCCCTGCTGGTGCAAGATGATGCAGTCACAGAATCGGGGACAGGATTACACACAGGCAGCTCTGCGGCGGCCTGTGCTACCTCCTGTCCCTGCCCCTGCACTGCACTACTAGCACCAGTGGAATCCCCACCTCCAGACCCCGTCTCTGTCCTTTGCGCGGCCACCTCCTCCACCATACCCCCCACCAACCTGGATGACTCCGTGCCATCTTCCTCCATCGGGCCCTGTGGGGTCTCAGCTGCCCCTTCGGCTGCAGAGGAGTCCAACTCCAACCTCTGCCTCTTGGACCTCCCCTCAGCAGCTGCGACCTGGGATGCGGCACCGTACTCCTCACTCCCCGACGAGATGACAACCTGGGAGGGGAGTCGGGCCTTGCGTCTCCCGCTGGCGGTGCGATCCCTGCTGCTGTGCTCCACAACACCTTCTCCGCCCTCTTCATCAGTTGACGCTGCAGACAGGGAGAGATAGGAGACAGGCATCAGGGCACTGTACAATGGACTCATACACACATGACAGTTGTACATGAGTGGCATTGTCAAACTTCAGACATGGCATCACAATCCCCAACACACATGTCATTGCAACTCACACACATGAGCTATTCCACAGCCATATTGCAACATCCAGCACCATCCATACACATACAACAGCATGAGCAGACAAAGGTGAGCCAGACATCACATGAAACACAGGGAGTGCACTAGACATGCACACACGCCACCACACTTACATGCATGTGTACACCTCCGCCAACTGTTGCAGTGATGAGATTGGCATCCATGCCACATCTGGCAATCAGTTTTCTACATATCAGTCTCACATGCATCCATGTTGCATCACTGTTGCACCCATGTCAAATACACACACATGCACATGTACACAGTGCTGATACATGCAGCTGGAACCAACATCCATGTGTGACACCACAACCATGGCAACTTACATACACAGTAATCCAAACATGTGTGCTCACGCATCTGCATTTGGCCTGCATGCTTACCCAGACATACACCATCCATGTGTCTCACACATGAAAGGACTTGATGTGTCAGCCTCACAGCCCTGTACATACACATCCATACATGGCCCTACAAAACCACATGTACAACCTGCACACTACTGGCACACCACCACACGCACAGCTTCCAATCAGTATGCATGTACACTTACCACTCGACTCCAGACGGGTCTGCCTCTCAAGGACCTGGACGTGGAGCGCTGGGCGTATGCATTCCAGGACCCTCATCTGATGTTCCGACAGATGGCCCTGGCGCCCCTTAGCATCCGCTGCCTTCTAGAGGCGCCGGGCCTTGTTGAGGGTCCTGGACCTGAAGTCCTCCCAGCGCTTCTTGACATGTTGGAAGTCGCGGACTGCCACCCCCTCCGCGTTGATGGCAGTCACGATGTCCATCCAGATCCGAGTCCGTCCTTCCTTGTCGGCGCGCGAACTTCCGAAGAGGGCATCATACTGCCCCAGGACTTTCTCCACCAGGACACCAACTTTGGTGGCACTGAAGCTGGTGCCCCTCTGCCTCTCTGGCTAGGGGTTGCCAGTGGTGCCAGATGGTGTAGTGCCCGACATGGCAAACCCAGAGGCAGGTGTGGGTGGGCAACTGGGTCCTGGGGCTGGGCTGTGGAGCGATGGAATAGCAGTCGGAGTCTTCGGTTCCAGCAGGGGTGGTCACAGCAACAGCACCCCTGGCTGACGTGCAGGCAGCAGTCAATCAGGCAGCAGCAGATGGGAGGTGGGAGCGTGCTCGGGGCTCTGGAGGGCAGTAATTCGGCCTTCTGGGCAGGAGCGTGGCCTTCCGTGTGTGAACGCATGGCCAGCTTGATACAGAGTGATTTGGCTGTGAAAATCTTGCACGTCAGCGTGTAATTTGAGGAAAGACCACTAGCGCGTAAGCGCGTCAGTGCACGTACGCGATTTCATTGGACCAAAGGCCCTTAGCGCGTAAGCGTGTCTGTGAAGTGACATGCGCAGGTGTTTCCCTCATAGCACGTGAAGACAGAGCACACGTGGAAAAGCTGCACGTCCGAATGTCAGCGCGTGTAATTGGAGGAAAGGACGCATACACGCGGAAGTGACGTGTATGTGTGGCCCGGTTTAAAAGGTACATGTAGAACGCCATTTTCTTGTACGTGCTTTTCGTGGAGAGCGAGTGGGTGAATTCTGTACTTCTTGTCGGTTCACACGCGATTACTTCACAGCGTTTCAAGTTCATACTCCCTGTTACCTCTGACAGCTTTCATTTTTCTACTTTTTTGGGCCTGTTTCCTCAAACAGTGTTCACTTCTCCTTTTGTCCTGTCTCCTCAGACAGCGTACAATTCTTCTTTTGGCAGGGGTGTTGCCAACACGCACACGCAAATTTTTTTCACGTTCTTATTCCAGTCAGATGGTGAGTTCCGCACGTACTTAGCTACTGTGCTTTCCCCGTGTGTCGCACTCCCCTTCAGAGGTCATTGTAGGCTGCGTGTATTACGCGTATGCTTATTTTTGTGTTTCTGGGTGCCACAGCGTAGTGCGGGTTCATTTTTCCACGCACGTGGTCTACGAGGGGTTGCGTGCACGTTTATTTTTGTTTTTGGGCTGCCTATGCATTGCGTGACCCGTCATCTTCCCCCAGGGGTCACAGACAGCCTTGTTAGAGCACTAGGGTACGAATTCCATCTAGTACCTTACCCCTTTGACCCCCAATTGCCCAGGACAATAGTTTACTCCTCCTCCCATACGCACAACAACATCAGTGCCATGGTTGGGAGGCGACCAAGCGGTAAGGGAGGCAAAGGTGGCCGACCTTCAAAAGGTGGATGTGGTGGGCGTGGTAGGGGATGTTGCCAGGATTTGCAGGGTGCCCCTAGACCCCCATGTGTGGAGGACCAATCAGGGACACCCATGCTCCCCCCCATGGTTGAGGGAAACGTGGCTGAGACCATCCCAGCTCAGCCCCTGTTGGACCAGCCCATTGTGGCACCTGACCTGGCACAGGATGACTCCCTGGCTGACTTCCAGGTCAGAAAGTCTAGGCCACGTGTGGCGGTGCAAGTTGTCACCAAGTCACGTGGCTCTGGGGCAGCTATGTCATCTGCTGCCCCAAGTATGCAGGGTGGTGAGGCTGCAGGGGCAGCTGCAGCTCCATCCGCCCCAGCTCTGACTCTCCCAGCCAGGACAGTGTTGGTCCTGGTCCATCATACTGATGTTCCCCCTGCCAACATCACACTTCAGACAATGACTGCACCAAGTCCTATGGTCAATGTGCATTCGCACACTCCAACAACCCAGTCCACCGGTGATTCTGCCCCTACTGACCAGAGCGGCGTTAGCCACTCTGGCTCCGCTCCACCTTCTAAAAAGAGGAAGAAGGGTGCTCTGGCATGACAGGCTGAGACCCCAGGCACGGCTACACACTCCGGCACATCAAGGAAGCCTTGCTTTAATGACACAGAGCTTAATGCACTTGTGAGCTATGTGTCGCAACATAGCCACGAAATGGTGGTGACTGCAGGGTCCAAGACCACACCTGGTCAACGTAAGGCACACTGGCAGACAATCGCCAACCACATAAATGCCCTTGGATTTGTGGGGCGCTCAGCTGATGATTGCTACAAGCGGTGGAACGACCTGAAACGCAGAGCAAAGGACAAGCTGGCCTCAAATCATGCTGTACTCTGGTGACTGGCGGTGGGTCTCCACAAGAGGACAACAAACTCACTGAACATGAGTCTGTTGCTGGGACCTTCGTCACAGAGGAACAGATCTGAGGTGTGGGAGAACTACCTGATTCCGAAGCATTGTCCGGTGAGTGCCCATGCGTGTGTGTGTAGTGAGTGCATCTGTATGTATTTTGGGTGACGGGTTCTGATTGAGTGCCAGGTGAGGGTGTGTGCTCAAGAGTGTTATGGGTCACCCATTTCCTTCCTCAAATGGGATCACGTGCCTTGTATTTGGCTATGACTGCATCCCTTCTGCCCACAGTATCATATTAGGTCCACAATTGTGCAGTTGACCTTGTACTGCCATCTTGCAACTACATTGCTCAGAATTTGTAAGTGTGCCTTCAGGATAATATTTTCCACTCTCCCCTTTTTTGCCAGACATTTATCAACCATATTGTGACATATGTGATATGCTTCGGTCATTGTTTACTGGCCACACTGGGGCAATGCTTTACCTGGTTATGTACACAATGAGACCATTCAGGCTGATGGAGTATTGGCCAGCACAAATGTTTAGATGAGTGCTTGTTTGCATGTGGAAAATGACAGATGTTTCCTGCGATGTCAATGTGATGAAAAATAGATCAGCCAACTATTGCTGTATTCTTGTACCTTGCATGTGTTGCAGTGAGTGGCACATGTGTACTTAGTCACAGTATGCAGCATTTTTCATGCCATCATGTCCATCTCACATGGATGGGTGACAGTTCTCAATCACTGACATATGGCTGTACTTGTCAAATGTACCATGGCATGCTAAATGCCATCTGTGTGCTGCCATGTGTGCTGCCATGTATTGGATATGCCACTCACAGGCCAATGTGTGATGGCAGTGCTACCCAGCATGCAGCAAATGTGTTGCTCTCCCATATTGGTGTCATCAGTGTCTGCCTTTTGCCTCCCCTTACTACTCAGTGACAGTGCAGGCATTGGAGGGTTATAGTCACGTGGGACATGTGTGAATCATGTACTGGTTCTATAGCTTGACAGGCCTATTTGTGTGCTATGGTGCTAATGCCTGTTTCCATTTTTTCTCTTTCATGTTTTTGCAGGGGATGACACACTTGATGCTGTTGAGGTTGAGGAGATGGTGCAGACCCAGGAGGAATCCCAGGCACGACCGGGCACCAGCGGGGACGTGGTGTGGTGGTGGGTGAGAACCCAATCCTCCTGCAGACCATACTTTCCAGGGGTGTCTCTGGGTGCACCTCCCCAGACCTCTATTCAGGTGCTGATTCGGATGATGAGACCTATGTGCCGTCACAGGTAAGTGTTTCTGGCAGGGATTCTGTTCTGGCCAACCCACCTGCATCAGGGGTAGATCCCTCTATGGGGATGTCAGTGTTGGTAGAGGCGCCTTTGGCGGTTACAGATGCAGGGTCACACCCCACAGCATCTGATCCTGTTCCTGGGCCAGCAGATCACAGGGGGAATGCAGTCCTGCAGCCTCAGGCGGTGCCAGTCCAGCAAGGTGCACATCGCCTTGCCCCAAACAGGTGTGGTACCCGTCGACGCGGTGGCCGTACGCCACCAGGCAATAGAGCAAGGGAGAACTCCATGTACGCTATGGCAACCCAACAGTCAGCATCAGTTGAAATGATGGCTCAGGCAATGGAGAGGGTGGCCATTTCCATTATCCCCCCTGAAAGGCAGATGGAGCAACTACAGCAGGCAACAGACTCCATTTGCCAATCACACAGGGAAGACATGTTGGCGTCCGACAGGGACCGACGGGTCGCACTGGAGACTCTGCGCCAATCCATCTCAATAGAGTCCCAGGCCCACAGGGAAGCCCTGAGTGAAGAACTCCATAACCTTTGGCAGACTCTTCTTGAGCTTGAACAGAGGCTGGAGCACCTCACAAGTACGCTCTCAGCTGAGATGCGGGCAACTCGGGAGGAGATCCGGGCATCACGTCAGGTGTTGCATGGGGATCTCCGCACTATAATCCTCCAGAACGAGACCTTCCACACCCGCATGCTTGCTGCCATGGATGACCATACCAGGGCTTTGCGTGGGCTGCCTCCCATAGCACCACCACCTCCTGATGCAGCAGCAGAGGGTCATGAGAGCGACGGCAGCAGTTCTTCCACATTGGCATAGCCGTGCAGGCCATGAGCCCATGGAGGTGTTTTTTTTCCCAACATCCACACAGGTGGCTGTTGGTGCGCACCCTGTCCTCGGACCTCCTGGGTGGCCTCCCCTCCCAGCCCCCACATGGCCATTTTTGATTTTTGATTTTTGATTTTTGATTTTTTTTTAAAATAATTTGACAGTGTGTTGCCTTGTGTGGCTCCCATGGGCATCCACTGTATTCCGGCTGGGCACATGCAGGCTTGTCCTGAGTTTGGGTTAGATGCTTGGGTTCATGAGACACACACCCCTCCTGCTTCCCATTTCCATGGGCTTGCAAAGGGTGTGACCAAGTGACAGTGATGTACACAGTGACGTTGGGCTCCCATGAGCTGTGTGGGCAGTCTGTAGTCAATACTGTGTAGACATTCCTTGTGTATATTGTTGTTGTATTGTACACTGCATGGTGTATTAATGTATGATTTTGCTTCCTTGTCTCCCTCTGAATTTGCAGGTTCATTCCTCATGTCTTCACAAGGCCGTCTACTTTGGAGATGGAGTTCATGTTGTATGCAGTACACAGACCAATTTTGAAGGCTGCAAGACTACAGTTTGAAGGGGGCTATGTGGTGGCATATTCAGGTGGTATGACTACGACTACTTTAACTGACATGTTTTAGAAATGTTTGAAATTGTCTAGATGTATTGTTTAGTTGGTAAGTATTTGGTCATGTGTGTTGTTAGCTCAACATTACTAGGAGCATATTGTGTGTGGCCAGTTTCCATTAGGGACACTGTACTTTGTGACACTTGTGTCAAGTTTTTGGGATTGCTTTGTTTGCTCTCACATAGCATGACATGCCATGGTGTGTTGGGTGGCGGTGCTGGGGAGGGGTTGGGTGACATGGCACTGTTCTCATATTGTATTTTGCAAGGGGGTCATGCATTTAGCAGCATATGTGTCTTTCTGTAGGTAGGGATGCACATATTGTGACACTTCCAGGTGACCAATCTCAGGATGGTATGGTTGTGACAGTTGACTGTCCCTCATGTCATCATCATTGATTGTCAGCTGGTATGTGGCAGGGCTGTGTGCACTCCACAGGGGTGTGATTCAAAGTGAAGTAATTAGCCACCAGCTGTGTTCGGGCTGCCTCACCCCGTGCCCTTTCCCCTCCCATGCGCAGCGGGCGTGCATGTGGTTGGGGATGTGGGGGCACCACCATGTCCACCGGCAGGCCCCGGCGTGTTGCAACGTTGTGAAGGACACATGCTGCCACTATGATCCTACACACTACTGGGGGAGCGTATAACAGCTGCCCACCAGAACGGTCAAGGGAGCGAAAGCGTGACTTGAGCACTCCGAATGTGCACTCCACTATGCCCCGTGTTGCAATATGGGCTGTGTTGTACCTTACCTCGGGTGGCATGGTGGGGTTCCGAATTGGCGTCATCATGTGGGTGCTCAGAGGGCAGGCACTGTCCCCTGGGGAGGTGGTGATGGGTATCATTAGTGGGGTTGTGACATCAGTCAGTATCTGGCATGCATGCATGTGCTGTGGCATTTATACTCACCAAGCAGCCATGTATCGCCATGCCGTCCAGCTTCTAGGTCCCGGTTTAGTGTTGACATTCTGTAAATTAAACTGTCGTGGGTGGACCCTGGATATACTGAGGTGATGATTCACTTGGCATCACATACTACCTGCACGTTGATGGAATGCTAGTGCTTCCGGTTTCTATAGATGTGCTCTGATGCCCTGGGGGGACGTAGGGCCACATGGGTGCAATCAATGGCACCTAGGACTTTGGGGAATTGTGCCACCCTGTAGAAATCCTGGATGACAGCCTGCCTTTCTGCAGGTGTTCTGGGCAGGTATATGTGCCTGCGCACTGATGGGCGTGCAGTCATGATGGCCAAGACCTGGTGTAGGCAGCGTGATTGTGTGGCCTGTGACACCCCCCCACTATGGCACTTGTCCGCTGAAATGATCCGGTGGCCAAAAAGTGCAGTACATTGAGGACCTTCTCCAGGGGGCTGAGTGCTTGGGAGCAGGGGGTGGGTGATGTGAGGTCATCCTCCCACTCACTGACCAGGTTGAGTATTATGTGAGGTGGAAACCTGTACCTCCCATACACCTGGTCATCAGGCATGCCAAAAAGGCTTGTTCTGTGTGTGAAAATTCTGGGCCTGACTATCCTCCTCCTCCTCCTGTGGTATCCCACGACCACTGCTGCTAGGAACTGTATGTTCATCCTGGCGTCTGAGCTTGTTTGTTGTTTGGGCGCACTTTTATGCTGCGTGAGTACACGTACACCTGCTTCCTGCTGGCATACGTGTTTCCGGATTAGTGCGTCTTTTTTGGCGCGGGCGTGTGGGCGTTCCGCGCATTTGCCTCCTGTACTTCCCCACCCACCCCAGATTTACACGTACCCCGCTCGCACAGGCCCAATCACGTGTAAAACTTCACGCGAGCCCAACTTCCTGCGAGCCCAACTTCCCGCGAGCCCCTGAAGTACATGTACCCCGCTCGCCCAGGCACAATCGCGTGTGAAACTTCCCGCGCACCCACGAAATACACCCTATTGTTGACACAGCGGGTGTCCGTGTTTGTCGCGTACCCCTTTGCACGTCATTTGTCCTGGAGGGCCACAGTATGGGAAATTCATCAGAGCTGTATATACGTGCTTTTTGATAGCGCACATTTTTTTAATGCGCAGGGACGCTACCGCCTGCCTTTGTGTGGGGGCATGTGTTGATGTACATAGTAGACTTTTGGTTTGTGTCATGGAATCGCCATTTCACTGCTGGGGGGTCGGGGTATAGGGGGACATGAGTGGAGGCCTGTTGGCAGGGGCCCCTGACTGCTGGGGGTTGGGGGTGCAAGGGGACATGAGTGGGGGCCTACTGGCAGGGGCCCCTGACTGCTGGGGGGTGGGGGTGCAGGGGGACATGGGGGGTGGGGGTGCAGGGGGACATGAGTGGGGGCCTGCTGCCAGGTGCCCCTGACTGCTGGGGGGTGGCGGTGCAGGGGGACATGAGTGGGACATGAGTGGGGGCCTGCTGACAGGGGCCCCTGACTGCTGGGGGCTGGGGGTGCAAGTGGACATGAGTGGGGGCCTGCTGGCAGGGGCCCCTGACTGCTGGGGGGTGGGGGTGCAAGGGGACATGAGGGGGGGCCTGCTGGCATTTGCGCCTGACTGCTGGGGGGTGGGGGTGCAGGGGGACATGAGTGGGACATGAGTGAGGCCTGCTGGCAGGTGCCCCTGACTGCTGGGGTGTGGGGGTGCAGGGGGAAATGAGTGGGGGCCGGCTGCCAGGTACCCCTGACTGCTGGGGGGTGGGGGTGCAGGGGGACATGAGTGGGACATGAGTGGGGGCCTGCTGGCAGGGGCCCCTGACTCTGGGTGGTGGGGTTGCAGGGGGACATGAGTTGTTGATCATATTGCAAGGTGACATATGCCTTGGCGGGGGGGCATGCCCATGGTGGATGGGCTGCCTGCGGGACATGACCAGGGGTGCAGTGTAGTCCCCTGTGGTGTGGGCTGCCTGCAGGGGTCGTGGAGGGGGTAGAGGGGACACCTTGGGGGACCCACACTGCCAATTCACGTGTAGGACTCCCCGCGCAGCCCCGAAATACACTTTCCCCGCTCTGACAGCAAAATCGCGTGTGAAACTTCCTGCGCAGCCCTGAAATACACGTACCCAGGCCAATCGCATGTGAAACTTCCCGCGCACCCCAGATTTACACGTACCCCGCTCGCTCAAGGCCAATCGCATGTGAACCTTCACGCGAACCCCTGAAATACACGTACCCCGCTCGCCCAAGGACTATCGCATGTGAAACATCCCACGCACCCCTGAAATACAAACACACGCTATTTTTCACACAGCGGGTGTCAGTGTATGTCGCGTATCCCTTTGCACGTCATTTGTCCTAAAGAGCCACAGTATGGGACATTCATCATGGCTGTATATACGTCTTTTTTGTTAGCGCACATTTTGGCGCACATTTCTTTCATGCGCAGGGACGCTACCACCTGCCTTTGTGTGGCGGACGTGTTTAGGCCTGTGCACGTCTTTGCCCGTGCGCTGGTTTTCCCTATTCGATTCCATGAATACGTGTTGTAGGCGAGCGTGTGGGCGTTCTGCGCACTTGGCTCCTGTACTTCCCCCGTAACGCCCTCATTTTCATGCGTTGTTCCCCATTCCACGTGTCACGCCCCGTGTTACGCCTACTTTTGTTGTGTGTGCCACGCTATGTGCACTTTCGCTGTGTGCTTAGCGCACACAGTTTGAAGACATGTGCGCCAGCGTGCGACACGCAGTATTTTGGCGCACATCCTGGAAATTCATGGAAATAATGTGTGCTGCGATTTTCGCACTGGCACTGCGATTCGCACGGTTTCGCACGCTTGCGCCGAAAATTTCAGCACACATTATTTCCATGAATCGACCTGTAGATCTGTCCTCTTTTTGACGTATTTAAGCAATTTCTCTACTCCTGATCCTACTGTCCAATCACCTGCGGGAGTTTGTATGTATCTCTTCTTGCTTCCTGCGCAGACAAAGAACCTCAGAATGCAAAAAGACAGCCCATTCAGCTTTTTGCAGTGCACATTCTTTCCATGGAACGAAAAGACAGAGAAAAAAATAGTAAAACAGAATTTCCATCCGCACTCACTGAAATTGTATTGCAATGTTAATCAGGAGGACTAATTAGTTGCTTGGGTATGATTTAGTAAAGGTAGTTAGTTAATTCATCTGGGGTTTTTTCTTCAATGCAACATTACACAGATGGCAATTCATATATGTATATTCCCTTTGTCCATGTATTCAGTGCATTTTTAATCTGCTGTATTTTTGTAATCATTTTGTTTTACCATTGAAGACCTAGCTAACTGCCATAATGACTCAATGGGACATTCTACCTGCACTACATAATTTGCGGTTTCCATTTGACTCTCATATACTCTAACCCCATTGAAAGTGCTGTCCTGTAATCACTAATCTGCTGTTCCCACCTGCACTAATTTTACTGGCTGCTTTTATTGAAATCACTGCCATAGGCTCTTAGATATACCTAAATCATGAAAACAATGTACCTTCCAAATGTCACGTTCATAGGTTAAACGGTTTGCGCTGGCTTTTCATGAGTCAGTCAGTCAGTCATTCAGGACTTCTTCTTGTATTACATGGCCACGGTAGTGGCCATGTAGTTATGGTTAAGTTGGTGTTTCCATAGGAAGATCACTATTTGGGCAGCTTATAACTTCGCTCCCCCTGGACGAATCCTCACCAAACCTTGCAAAAAAAGTATATGGCCCACTCTGAATTTATTTGCAAAGTTTGGTGAGGATTTGTTCAGGGGGGAAAAATGATAGGGGGGGTCCCAAAATTTCTTTTTTTCCCATAGACTGAATGGGAATAAAACTTTGCTCGCGCCTAGAGTCCAAACCGCTGGATGGATTTTCACCAAATTTGGACCAGGAGCAGCGGCTTGGTCCCGAAAGCGTGCTTTTGCAGATTTGGTGAAAATCCGTCCAGTAGTTTTTTAAAAAATTATCAAAAAGTGGGTCATAAAAAATGTGTGATATCTGTGTTCGGTCTGTGGACACACTTCCCTGTTCGCTCCTCGGACAGTGTCCTGATTGGCCGATCGGCGTACGTCATGTCCGTGGACATGCAACGTGTTCGCTGATTGGACGGTGTGGAGCGTGAAGCACGTCAGATTTTCGGTGGCGCCCACCATCTTGGATTCGCGGACGTTTGCGGACAGCGCAGTGAAACTTGGTTCAAAATTTGTATTTAGTAGAGTGTGTTGGTGTGTAGGAGTGTTTGGGGAGGGTGGGAGAGTATGAGATAGATTGAAAGTTGTGTTTTTTCATGTGGTAGACGTTCTTGTTGTGTTCGATTTGTCTGCGGACATCATGGGTGATCTGAAATGTTCTAAATAAACTGAATGGGGGGTGTTCTGAGGACTCAATATCTGTCCATTTTGTTCGGAAGCAAGCTGAAACTGTACTAAGAACACTCACGGTGTCCGGAAATGTTCGTAGGGGGTGTCCAAAGATGCTGTCCATATTGTTCATTGTCAAGTTGAAAATGTTCTAAGAACTCTCGCGGTGTCCTTAAATGTTCGTAAATAAACAAAATGGGGGTGTTCTGAGGACGCTGTCCGTATTGTTCGTTGTCAAGTTGAAAATGTTCTAAGAACTCTCGCGTTGTCCTGAAATGTTCGTAGGGGGTGTCCTGAGGACGCTGTCCGTATTGTTCGATAGCAAGTTGAATGTGTTCTAAGAACACTCGTGGTTTCCTGAAATATTTGTAGGGGGTGTTCTGATGATGTTATCAGTCCTGAGGACGCTGTCCGTATTGTTCGATGGCAAGTTGAATGTGTTCTGAGAACACTTGCGGTGTCCTGAAATGTTCGTAAATAAACAAAATGGGGGTGTTCTGAGGATGCTGTCCGTATTGTTCTCTAGCAAGTTGAATGTATTCTAAGAACTCCCGCGGTTTCATGAAATGTTCGCAAATAAACAAAATGGGGGTGTTCTGAGGATGCTGTCCGTAGTGTTCTCTGGCAAGTTGAATGTGTTCTAAGAACATTCGCAGTGTCCTGAAATGTTCGCAAATAAACAAAATGGGGGTGTCCTGAGGACGCTGTCCATATTGTTCGTTTTGAAGTTGAAAGTGTTCGAAGAACTCTCGCGGTGTCCTGAAATGTTCATAGGGGGTGTTCTGAAGACGCTGTCCGTATTGTTCGATAGCAAGTTTAATGTGTTCTAAGAACACTTGTGGTGTCCTGAAATATTCGTAGGGGGTGTTCTGATGATGCTGTCCGTCCTGAGGATGCTGTCCGTATTGTTCGATAGCAAGTTGAATGTGTTCTGAGAACACTTGCGGTGTCCTGAAATGTTCGTAAATAAACAAAATGGGGGTGTTCTGAGGACGCTGTCCGTATTGTTCTCTGGCAAGTTGAATGTATTCTAAGAACTCCCGCGGTTTCATGAAATGTTCGCAAATAAACAAAATGGGGGTGTTCTGAGGACGCTGTCCGTAGTGTTCTCTGGCAAGTTGAATGTGTTCTGAGAACACTCGCGGTGTCCTGAAATGTTCGTAAATAAACAAAATGGGGGTGTTCTGAGGACGCTGTACGTATTGTTCTCTGGCAAGTTGAATGTGTTCTGAGAACACTCGCGGTGTCCTGAAATTTTCGTAAATAAACAAAATGGGGGTGTTCTGAGGACGCTGTCCGTATTGATCTCTGGCAAGTTGAATGTGTTCTAAGAACACCTGCGGTGTACTGAAATGTTCACAAATAAAGAAAATTAGGGTGTTCTGAGGACACCGTCCGTAGTGTTCTTTGTCAAGTTGATTGTGTTCTAAGAACACACGTGGTGTCCTGAAATGTTTGCAAATAAACAAAATGGGGGTGTTCTGAGGACGCTGTCCGTATTGATCTCTGGCAAGTTGAATGTGTTCTAAGAACTCCCGCGGTGTACTGAAATGTTCACAAATAAAGAAAATGAGGGTGTTCTGAGGACACCGTCCGTAGTGTTCTTTGTCAAGTTGATTGTGTTCTAAGAACACACGTGGTGTCCTGAAATGTTCGCAAATAAACGAAATGGGGGTATTCTGAGGACCTCTCCGTATTGTTCTCTGGCAAGTTGAATGTGTTCTAAGAACTCCCGTGGTGTCCTGAAATGTTCGCAAATAAAGAAAATGGGGATGTTCTGAGGACGCTGTCCGTAGTGTTCTTTGTCAAGTTGATTGTGTTCTAAGAACACACGTGGTGTCCTGAAATGTTCGCAAATAAACAAAATGGGGGTGTTCTGAGGACGCTGTCCGTATTGTTCATTGTGAAGTTGAAAGTGTTAGAAGAACTCTCACGTTGTCATGAAATGTTCGTAGGGGGTGTTCTGATGATGCTCTCTGTCCTGAGGACGCTGTCCGTATTGTTCTCTGGCAAGTTGAATGTGTTCTGAGAACACTTGCAGTGTTGTGAAATGTTCATAAATAAACCAAAGGGGTGTGTTCTGAGGACGCTGTCCGTATTGTTCTCTGGCAAGTTGAATATGTTCTAAGAACTCCCGCGGTGTCCTGAAATGTTCGCAAATAAACAAAATGGAGGTGTTCTGAGGACGCTGTCCGTAGTGTTCTTTGTCAAGTTGATTGTGTTCTAAGAACACTCGTGGTGTCCTGAAATGTTCGTAAATAAACAAAATGGGGGTGTTCTGAGGACTCTGACCGTATTGTTCGATGGTACGTTGAATGTGTTCTGAGAACACCCGCGTTGTCCTGAAATGTTCGTAGGGTGTGTCCTGAAGACGCTGTTCGTATTGTTCGTTGTCAAGTTGAAAATGTTGTAAGAACTCTTGCGGTGTCCTGAAATGTTCGTAAATAAACATAAACAAAATGGGGGTGTTCTGAGGACGCTGTCCGTATTGTTCGTTGTCAAGTTCAGAGTGTTCTAAGAACACTCATAATGTCCGCGGACATTAAAAGTTTCCATAGGCCATAGTTGAAATGTTTTACTCTATGGGTGTGATATGCTGCGGTGGTTGTGGCCAGGGCATAGAGTGTTGGGTGCATGGCCATTGGCCATGCACCCAACACTCTATGCCCTGGCCACAACCACCGCAGCATATCACACTTATGGTTGCTTATAACTTTGGGTCAAAAACAAATTTATATGGAACAAAGTTATTAGATACTATGGGTGTGATATGCTGCGATGGTTGTGGCCAGGGCATAGAGTGTATAATATACTTACTGTTTGGTTTAGTAACTGGAGCACATGTATTTCTTGTTCATTTCTGTGATAAAAGAAAATAGCATGTTAGTATTAGTATTGTGTAATGACTTATTACATTGTATAATCAACATTTGTTTTTTTTTTTGGACCCTCATATTTAGTAGATTACAACCCAGAGTACGGCGCAATTTGCTCAGTTTCTGTGTTCGTTGCTAAAATCATTGGGTCTGTGGGAGAAAAAAAAATCCATGTTGGATTAAAAAAAAAACCTTTTTCTGTTATGCTACCGTTTATTTGTTTGTTTGTTTTCAGTGTTCACTTGTTGTTTCTGGCTAATGTTTTATACATAGGCTTGTTGCATTTTTTTGGCGCAGTAACATATTATTTATTTGTTTGGATATTATAAAATTTTGGAGCAGTTAGAAACCAGTAGACGTATTCTAACTGTCTATTTTTTTATATATTTTAGTGGTATTGATGTATCTGTTTGGATATTGTTAAATTTTGGGACAGTTAGATACCAATTGGCGTATTCTAACTGTCTATTTTTTGCTCTAATTTACTGGTATTCATTTATCTGATTAGTTGTTGTAGAATCTTTGGGCAGTTAGATAGCTTTTGGAATATTCTAACAGTTTACATTTTTTTACTACAAGTTTAATTAGGGTTTAAGTACAGTTTAGTTATCAAATTTTGGTTTTAAGAACATTAAATAAGTGTTGGTAAGATTTGCTGGTAATCTCTGCTTTAGAGTAATGGTACTATCATTACATTAAAACCATCCACATTTCTTTTTTATAGATGCAGTGTAGTCCCCTGAATTGGTTGTGGCTCCTGCCTGGCAGATTATACCTATTGTTGTGAAGGTTTTCTTACCAAGTGATATTTGACCATGTATGAATCCAGTCAGCTTGCAGTTGTTTTTGGTACCATCTGCATTGGAAGTAGAAGCATTAGTATTACGTATTTACTATGTGTTTGTATTAGTAACGTGGAGCGATTATCTGAATTGCAGGTAGAACATAATCTACCATGGTTTGCATTTTGTACAAGTTGCTCCACAACAATGCTACTAGGAGAATATGGTGTGTTTTGCTACGAAATAATAATATTCACATCTCCTACCAACTTTTTCTAAAAATACAAGAAGTTGGGAGACACTGTGTATACCAATCTATGTAAGATTGAAATTGGAAATTGTATACCTCCTCTTTTGTTCTTAAAAACACAGTTCTAGACCAGCCTTTTGACTGTATTATGTAAATGTCAAATCCTGGCACCTCACTGTACATGTCCATGTTTTCACAGGCTTGTTCACTTTAATTCTGGATTTGAATTGAATGCTTGATTTTTTCTTAAAACATCTTTAATAAAGAAAAAAAGCCACTGAAGAAATAAAAAGGCTACCATAAAAAACCTACTAATTGTTTACGGTTGTTTTCTCCCCTCATGTTAGGGATCAATTGAGCCTTATAGGGGTAACCTAGGAAGGTAAAAGAATTTACTGCCTTAAACCATGTGCATTACCCAAAAGCTCCAGAGGACAGGACCACCCACTGTGTACATACATTTTGAGCCATAGTTTGAGCACATGGGGGCATAAGAAAAAGGGGAGAACAAGCATTGGAAAGGCAGGCTTTGGAAAGGTCATGCAAGGGCATCAAAGGGCATTATTGGAAGCCAGAAGCTGAAATTGGAAGCTATAAACTGAAAGTTCATGCACATTCCGCAAAGAGGGAACAGGAGCATTCTCTTCAGGAATACAGTTAGCTATCAGTGCAATCAGCTTGCTGTCTCCACTAAAATAAGAACAGAGAGAGAGGGAGTTTCAAGGAAGAGACATTGCACGGTGATAATATCACAAGGAGTTATTTGTCCACATACCGGAGTAAATACTAAGGTGTAAGTCTACAGAGTATTCCAACCCAGTAGCATGAAGGGTCTACCTGGAATAGCAGGTCCACCAATATTCATGCCAGTGCCAGGTCCAGCCAAAATACGGTGGGCTCAATGGCGTAAAGGATTTTTACATTATATGAAGGCAGCTGGGAGAACATCATACTCAGGTGAAAGGAAGTTGGCATTGCTACTACATTTCCTGGGGTACGAAGCTCAGATAATATATGAGACACTTCCACAGCCAATGGGAGATGGCAGTGATGGTGATGCTGTAAATTAATTTGATGTAGCTCTGATCAAGCTGGACAAGCATTTCAACCCCAAAACCAGCACGATATTGGAACGATATAATTTCCGCATGAGAATGCAAGCTCAGGGTGAGTCGGTTGAAGAATATGTAACAGCGCTGCGACATTTAGCATTAAATTGCAAGTTTCAAGGAACATTCGATGAACATATCCGTGACCAGTTCATGACTCACTGTAGATCAAATAAGATACGTGAAGAATTGTGGCTAAGGGATGACCCCAATCGAGATGAAGTCTTAGATCTTGCAAAACACGTGGAACACTCATTAGCATGTGTCGCGAAGTTGTCAAAGAATGAAACAAATGATCTAAAGGAAGTCAAGAGTGAAGTATTAATTGTGGCAGATAACAGAAGCAAAAGAAGGGGGAAAACCAAGCAGTCGAATAGAGTTGTCGGGGAAGAGAAGAAAAACCAAGAACCAGTGCAGAGAACAGAAAGAAGAGAGGACAGACTGTGTTTTCGATGTGCGGGTAGCACGCATTTTGCTTCGTCCATCGTGTGTCCAGGTCGCAAAGCGACATGTGTAAAGTGCAAAAGGAAAGGTCATTTTGCGAACTGCTGTAAGAACTACCAATTTGGACAGTCCAGTCAAAGGAAGGTCCTTTACGTCAATGAAGAAGAGGATGGAAGATCGTCGGAAGAGGAAGTGATACTTCCAATGCAGAATGTCATCGTTAATACCATAAATGTTGTGATGGATGGTGAAAATGGAGACGACTGTGAGCGACCGTATGTGGTTGTGAATGTGAATGGTCATGAAGTTTCCATGATGGTGGATTCTGGCTCAAAGATTACGTTAGTGTCCAGAAGTGTGTTTGAGAAGGAGATGAGTGGGGTGGTAACTCGATTAACCGAGCCAGATATCAATCCTCGAGGGTACAATCAGGACAGGATTGAATTACTGGGGTATGTGTGGAGTGAATTTGAGTTCAAAGGAAGGAGGTGTAAAGGTAAAGTATATGTCACTAAGAAAGGGCAATCATTGCTGGGGTGGAGAGAACAGAAGAGTCTGGCCATCCGATTAGATCCTAATCATCCTGAGCAAGTGCTCCAGGTGTCGCTGCCGTGCACTAATTCAAGAAAGTATGTGACAGAGCATAATGGAGTCTTTGAGAAAAGTTTGGGGAAAGTGAAAGGATTTCAACACCAGATTGTTCTAAAAAGGGGTAGTTTGGCAGTTGTTGCGAAACTTAGACCTGTACCTTTCTCTTTAAGAGAAGGTGTGAAAAATGAACTAAAGAAATTACTACAAATGGGTGTGATTGATAGAGCAGGAGGTGTCGAGTGGGTGTCACCGGTCGTGGTAGTAAAAAAAAGTTCTGGTGATCTGAGGTTGTGCATAGACATGCGCAAGCTCAACAAGTGTGTGATGGTTGACAGGAACCCTTTGCCAAACATGGGAGAGATGTTAACTATGGTGGGCCACGGGAAGATTTTTTCAAAGCTTGATATGGCGTCTTCACATCACCAGGTCGAGTTGACGGAAGAATGTAGAAAGGTTACGGCTTTCATAACCCATGAGGGCGTGTTTCAATTCAGAAGAATGCCTTTCGGTTTGGCGTCAGCCTCATCGGTATTTCAAAAGATTATGGATCGGCTGCTTGGATGTGTAAAGGGAGTGTTTTGCTTCCAAGACGATGTGCTAATATGTGGTGAGACGTTGGACGAGCATGACAGGAGTTTAAATGCTGTGTTGAAAATCTTTGAAGAGAGAGGCATTACTCTAAGGGAAGAGAAGTGTAAATTTGCTGTATCAAAGGTGGACTACCTGGGTCACGAGGTGCATCTGAGGGGGTGAAACCCAAGGAAAGCATTATTAACTCCATAAAGGAAATTGAGAAGCCCATGACCAAAAGTGAACTTCGTTCAGTTTTAGGTATGACAGAGTTTTATCAAACATTTGTAGAGAACTATGCAACTAAAGTTCTGGAGATGAGGAAAATATTAAGGAAAGGTCCATATTTTATATGGAGTCGTGAATGTGATGTAGAGTTTTCTAGAATCAAAGAGGAAATAGATATGGCTAAACCTTTGGGATGTTTTGATACAAGAAAATTGACTATCATTACGGTGGATGGTAGTGAGGGCGGCCTGGGAGCTGTTCTGGCACAGAAACAAGATGATGGATCGGAAGTTATAATAGCACGTGCGTCACGCGGTCTGAAAGGTGCAGAAGTACTTTATTCAGTTCTTGAAAAGGAAGCCCTTGCATGTTATTGGGCGGTGGAGAGATTGAAAAATGTTGTCTGGGGTGTGGAATTTGTGATCCGGACGGATCACAAACCTTTGAAAGTCATTTTTGAGATGAAAGGTCTGGACAAGATTTCGCGCAGAGTGGCTGGATGGGTCACTAGGATGCAAGCCCACAAATTTGTTATGGAAGTGATTCCTGGGAAAGAGAACACTCTGGCGGACAATTTGTCAAGGATAAAGGTTCATTCTCAGGACAGGATTGAAGATGATAACATGGAGATGGTGTTTGTGAGCACAGAAGGCATTGGGCCTCATTACGACCCAGGCGGTAAGGGGTTTACGGCAGCGTAAACAGCACCGACCCTTACTGTCTGATTCCGAGGTCCCTTAGCGCCATGGAGGATTTAACACCTGCTTTTAGCAGGTGTTAAAATCCATGGCGCTAAGGGACCTTGTTGTTAATTACGCCACCGTAATTTACGGTGGCGTAATTAACGCCTTCCCCACTCCCATTATGCCCTATGGGGCAAAAATGGGAATGGGGAAGGGTAAATGGGGATTGGGGACTTACCGCCCCGCCAACCTCGGAATGGGGCGGTAAGTCCGCCAACCACCATGGCGTAAACGTAGTTTACGCCATGGTGGTAAAGGTACGACCCAGGCGGTAACTTACCCGCTGGGTCGTAATGAGGCCCATTGTATCCAAGCAAGAGTGGTTGGATGAGATAAGGAAGGATGAGGTATTGAGTAAGGTGATCTCGCATGTTGTCTCCACAGTTTGGCCAAATAAATCGGCGTTATTAGAGGAAGAAAAACCTTTTTGGGAGGTGAAAGATGAACTGTCAGTTGCTGATGAGATATTATTCAGATGGGAGAGGGCAGTGGCTTCAGTGGGCATTCGAGGAAATATTATTGATCTGGAGCACAGTGGACATATTGGTATTGCAAAGACAAAAGGGGTATTGAGAACAGATTACTGGTGGCCAGGATTTGATAAGAAAGTTGAAGTCTGTTTGCGTGAGTGCCAATTTTGCATGAGAAGCGGGAAGGGAGTAGAGGCTAAGAAGCAACCTTTAATTGATGTTGGTTTTCCGTCCAGGATTTGGAGTGTTGTAGCCATGGACATACTGGGACCAGTCGATTTGGAATATGGTCGGGGAAGGTTTGTAGTTCTAGTTGTCGATTTGTTCTCTAGGTGGGTAGATTTCAAAGTTGTGAGAGAAATAACTGGAGAAAGTATGGTTAAGGTATTGCAAGAGATTTTTGCGAGTGAGGGTCTCCCAGGAAGTGTCCTTACAGACAATGGCATGCAATTTACAGGTGGATGTTTTCCCAAGTATTTAGAAAAATGTGGTGTGAGTCATAAGAGGGCAGCTCTTTATCATCCTGAAACCAATGGAGAAGTTGAGAGGTTGAACAGATGTGTGATGGAGAGCATTCGCATGGGGGAAGAGTGTGGATTTGATAAGTTGGCGACTATTCAAAATAGGATGTGGGCGTTGCGTATGGCACCTCACGCTACCACCGGTTTGAGTCCATTTGAACTCATGAGAGGTCAAAAACCTTATTCCATGGTGTGTCCGCTATGGTTGGGCAGTAGCAGGGAATCTGATGTGGTCATTGATGAGGTTAGAAGGTCTCTCAAGAAGGAGAAGAGTGAATTGGTCATGCGTGAAAATAAAAGGAGAGGAAGGAAGGAATTGTGGGTGGAGTGTGGTGACTGGGTAAGGATTAAGAAAGGAGTGGTGACTTGTTATATTCTGACCCAGTTAGGGTTGTTGCTGTGTTGAAGGGTGCAGTGCATGCAGCTGGTGGTCAGGTTTGGAATAAAGACCGTATCGCTACAGGAAAAAGGTGTCATGTGTAAAGTGAAAAGATTTATGTGAAGAACTTTTGATGAAAAAGAGGGAGATGTGTTGTGAAGTTGTTATGTTGTTATTTATATGGAGACAAGGACATGCAATGCTAGGAGGTATGGAAGCGTGGAGCTATCACTGCTTTCATGGTTCTGATGATGTCATAGAATGTGTAGCTGCTTGTTCAGTCCCCAGTGCTCTATATTTGTCAGTTGGAGTTGTCCCTCGCTTACATTAGATGCTACTGATGTGCTGGGGGTCTTTTTACCTGTTAACTAAATAAATCCCCAGATTAAAGACTTACCTGCCTCCATGAGTGTCTTCATAACAGTTTGAAAGCCAACAATTGTACACAGTGCTCCATTAACTAGTCCTTGGTCCACGTCAAGGTTACGTTTAAGCATTACTCTGCAATTTAAGGATAATTTTAATATCTTTGCTAAGCCTGCTGTGTTTGAGATTGATTTTTCTAAACTATTTAGTCTTGTTTTGGCTTGGTCACACATAGGTAGTGTCATACCATGTACATCTAGTTTGTCTGTGGCGCTAATTTCCATAATTGGTTGCATTTCTTTACTTAACATTATTTCATTAAATTTGAAACAGCTTGCAAGAGTTGGCATTAAGGCCATACAATTGACATGTTTGTGGGCTTATTGTTCCATAACATCTGTAGCACATGAATTATCGCCATAAAGTGCATTAATATGCCGGGTTTTCAATATAGCTTCTTCTTCTTTAGAAAGTATACCAACTCTGATACTTTTTAAGATGTTGGCATAATTGAGATCTGCAGATTGCCGCATGTTTTCTGTTAATTCTCTGTATTGGAAATGTTGCCAAAGGTTGACATTTCCAATGCTGCCAACAGTTTTATGGCAGATTTGTTGTCCTAATGTTTTAAAAATAGGCTCACCTTTTAGTGGTGTCAATTGAAGAAGATCTCCGAAAACAATGTGTTTTCCTGCAAAGAGCTCTCCATAGTTTGTTTTGAGTACTTCTTGTAATCTGAGATGAATCAAAGCCAACATTAGGTTGGAGAACATGCTCACTTCATCTATTAGTAGCATTTTCATTTGTTTCAATACCCTGCGTAGTTCCATTGCAGCTTCTGCAGAAAGTTTGTAATAGTCTAATTTGTTCTGGTGTTCTACTAGCAATAGTAGTAATCGGTGTAACGTGACACCACCTGTGTTGTAGACAGCTAAACCTGTAGGGGCAGTGACAACAGCTGACAGTTTGTTGTTTGTCAAATGTTGAAGGAACTTACTGATGATTTTGATTAGGAATGTTTTGCCAGAACCAGCTTCACCACAGACGTACAGTAGTATAGGTTTATAATTATGGCAGGAACATTCTTTATTTTCATGTTGTACACCATGTGCAATTTGTTTTTTTACTTCTTCAAAAATGCTATGTTGTTTGTTGTTTAGTTTTGATTGTAGTATAGTTAAGTCTTCTTTATCTTCATACTGACACATGGTGTTTTCTACTTCTATCATAGCTAATTCTGCCTCATTTATTATTAGTGGTTCTCCCAGTGGTTCTTGACTTCCTTTTACAGAAGGTTGACTACTGTCAGGAGTGTCTTTATCTAGTTGGGCCTGGAGTTCTTCTTCGTGTTGCTGTTCATTGTGCAACATTGTTTTGTATTGTGTAAAGTTTACATCAGTTATATTTCTTCTTCGTTTCTCCATGGTTTAAAGAGTTGTAGCAGGGACATGTAATATACTTCTTTATCTTGAGGAGTCTTCAATGACAATTTGTTATGATTAATTAAATTTGGTTTAGTGAGTTTAACTAAGCTGCCTTCACTTGGCTGTTGGGATCACGTTTAGCTATTGGGCCTCATTACGACCCAGGCGGTAAGTTACCGCCTGGGCCGTGACTTTACCACCATGGCGTAAACTACGTTTACGCCATGGTGGTTGGCGGACTTACCGCCCCATTCCGACCTTGGCGGGGCGGTAAGTCCCCAATCCCCATTTACCCTTCCCCATTCCCATTTTTGCCCCATAGGGCATAATGGGAGTGGGGAAGGCGTTAATTACGCCACCGTAAATTACGGTGGCGTAATTAACTCCATGGTCCCTTAGCGCCATGGATTTTAACACCTGCTAAAAGCAGGTGTTAAAAGCGCCATGGCGCTAAGGGACCTCGTACTCAGGCGGTAAGGGTCGGCGCTGTTAACGCTGCCGTAAACCCCTTACCGCCTGGGTCGTAATGAGGCCCATTGTTTCTATTTCTTTGTAGGATTTTAGAACTCTTTTTCTAGATTTTGCTGGACCAAGACTTAGCCATACTATATTTTCAGATTTACCATACAACGCAGTACCAGTTAAACGATCAGCTGCTTCATATGATCCACATTCTCTATGGGAGAGCATTTTTATGCCCAAACTGTATAATTTCTGAGACACTGTTTTATCTGATGACAGGTCATTCCAGAGGTCTTGGAGCTCTGTTTATTCTGCTTTGGTCAAGTATGCTGTGACATATTTTTTTTAAATGTATTTTGGTTGGCTAATTAATTAACCTTTCAAAACAAAGTTTTTATATAATAAGACAATAAAACAAAAATACAATAACACATAATTTCTTACTTAACTCAACATATGGGGTCAAGGAAACAATTTAGGAAACAGCAGGTAAAAGACTTAAATAAAATGTGGTCTAGTAGCATTGTCCTGGTTCTTTCACTAATCATTTCATTCGTTAGGAGTCAGAACAAGCTTTCCAACAGATTTCAACTATTTTTAAATATTTAAAAAAAAAAGAAAGGGAAGAGATTTCATAAGATCAAATATCCAATTCAACAATACGTCAAGTTATTTTCCAGGACACATTGTGCACAATACTTTGTTTAGAAATTGCATAGTAGCTATTCTTACTGCGATCTTAGGAGTCACGAATAGCTCATACCATAATTCATCATTTGAGTGTTTTATATAATGAGACCTTGTTAATTTGCTAATGATATCTTCTCTTTGCATTTTTAGGGCAGCACACTCAATTAATAAGTGTTTCAATGTTTCGTTGATTCTTACATCTTTACAAAATCGACAGTATGCTGATTCAACCTTAATAAGGCCTCTTCTCAACAAGATTTGTTTTGTTGGCCATAGATTTAGGCGAAACCTTATAATCTGATTTCTGAGATTGTATGAGGGGCATTTTAGTAGATAATCAGCAGTGTGACGAAATGTTTTATGCCCAAACAGCGCTCTGTCAAAATCTTTCAGTTTCAGACAGTTCTGTTGAGTTAAGTGCCAATCCAATTGGTATAATTTGATTTTTGCTTTTGTTGGATTACTAAGTAAAAGGTCTAGTGAGATGTTTGCCTCAGACATGTCTGAAAGAACAGCCGCTCTCCATTTTGATGGGAATGGAGGGCTAGATCACAATAGATAGTCTGCCAGAACTTTGAGCAGATTATTACTATCCAGACCCATTACACATTTTCGAAACAAACAGCATCTCTTCCACGATACTTGAACGTGCATTGATAAAGTTCCCAACTCAAAGCGAAGAAGCACAGTCGGGGTAGAGTTTGGAAGAATCAAGACTTTTTTCCAGAACCTTGCTTCAAATTTATTCCAGTAGCAGGCCTCTGAAGGTAACCAAGCTTCTGCCCCATAAGTGATAATGGGGATTACCTTTTGCTGGTAAAAAATGAGAATATGTTCACAAGAAAATTTGCCATACTTATATTGCAAAATCTTGGCCTGTGATATTAAAGTAGTCAGTTTGCCATTTAGTCTGTTTTGTTGCGGTATGTTTGTAGGGGAATTACTAAATATGACACCTAGATATTTATATTCATTTACTAGTTTCAACTTTCCCTTTTCCAAAAACCATTCATAATATTTTCTTTGTCTTATTTTGGATCTCCCAAGCTCCATTACTTGTGTCTTCTCCAAGTTTAAAGTTAAATTATTCTTAGCAACATACTGATCCAACTTATTAAGCATATTCTGCAGGCCACTCGGCGTCTGCGAAATAAGCACCAGGTCATCTGCATACAGAAGCCATGCAATAGCCTGGTTTCCAAGTTTTGGCGCATCATTTAGTACTTCTAGAAATTCAATGCCCAAGTCAAATATAAACAGATTAAATAGAGTGGAAGCAAGTATGCAGCCTTGTTTCAGGCCGCGTTTGGTGTAGATTACTTCAGATAGCAACCCTTGCAAGTTCATTTTAACCTTTATTGAGGTATTAGAATGAAGCAAGTATATTATTGACACAAGTGAGGGAGGACAGCCAAATCTTATCAGTTTTTCAAATAATAAACGACGATCTACAGAGTCAAATGCAACTCGAAAATCAACATAAGCTAAATAAAGAGGTTGGTTCTTTGTTGCGTAGGACTCTTTGATTGCATTAAGTGTCGTTATATTAACACTAGTACCTAGACCTGCAACAAATCCAGTTTGAAATGGATCACAGCGATTTTCTTCTGCCGCCCAGATGTTAAGATCTCTCAAGACAATTCTACTAAAGATCTTGCCAGGGGCATCAAGGAGGGAAATCGGTCGGTAACTTGCATAACACATCTTCTCGATCAAATTTGATATGAAAGGAAGTGTTAGCAAAATCCAAATCAGAATGAGAGATGGTGTTATTTGGGAAGTCATAGATGTTAGTGAAGTAACTAACCCACCTATTTTCCGTCACACCATTAAGTTGAGATGTTAATTGGGAACAGGGTGAGCCATCATTTATCAACTTCCAGATCTGCAAAGTGTTTTTAGTCTTAATTACCTGTAACCATCTTTCGCCATCATTTTGGTACATTATTGCTCTATGCTCTCGTGTCCAGTTTCTATAGTTTGTCTTCAATTTGCGTAAAGATAGTTCACGATATTGCACCGGTAAGGATAATATCTGCCTTTTTTCTTTCTGATATTGCGTCTTCCTCAATCTGACAGATTGGTCAAATACATGGGTGCAGGGCTTATTGCCTTTCTTAGCACCTGATGTGGAGGAGGAAGCAAAAGGTGCATTTTATCGTGATAATCAGATGAGTCAAGACCTTTCATCAATCGTTGGTTGTCCTCTGTTAAGCTACACGCAAAAGCTTCCAACGCAACACTTGACCATTGTAATCTGTTCTGTTGGGGATTTATGATCAAATTGTTCAATTGCTGTTGGTGAGATCGAGGTTTATCCTGAGAGTGAATCAAGATCTCAGCCCTCAGCATCAAATGATCACTTGATGTAGTTGGAATTACCCTAAACTCAGAGATTTTAGCAAATGAGCGAATTAGATCCCATGTTTTATCAAACTCAAGCCACAGAGAGACCCGATCAGAGTTTCCTTTTTTTGCCAGAGCTAGTAGATTAATATTCAGATCACCGGCTAGTATAACATGTGCAATATCCGAGGTTGTAATAATACCTTCCATAAGTGCATTGAGATCATTAAAAAAGGTGGAAGTTAAAATCGCCATTGGGTTCCAGTATATATTAATGATTATGAATTTTAGTTTTTGGATCATTATTGTGGAACATTGTAAAAAGGAATTCGGATTAGGCCCGTCTGTTACATTGCTTGTTGTGAGGATATTAGAGATAGTTGCCAGGCCAGACATTGGTCTACCTTTTTGACCCTTTATCGCCGGGATTAAATGGACATAATGATTGTCCCACGATAATGGGACGGTTAACCAAGTTTCCTGCAGAAGCACTAGATCACAATCTTTTAAGCAGCAATTGGCATTATTTAATAGGTGCCTGTGACCCCTAGTATTCCAGCTCACAATTACTACTTTGTGAGTCCGGACACAAGGTTCACCGACTCCTAGTTAAGTTTTCCCACAGCAGCATCCCTGGGCTAAGGTGTGATCACCATTATTGGTTTGTTTGGCAGATTGATGAGAAACCTCAACAGGCGAGTTCTCTATTGTAGTTGGAAATAGATTGAAACCCAAGTCATACAGAGCAGATCTAGCAGACCAAATAATGTTAAAAATAATAAGAGATCCTATCCACAGACAGGAAACAGTTGGATCATTGTCATCAGGAAACTCAACTTGTACAATATCACCAGTAGAAATATCTTCCAAAATTGGAATATCCGAAAATATTTGCATAATGCTCATTCTGTTCATGGTGTACGTTGGAAAGGATTCACCACGACAGCTAAGGAATAATGAGTACAGCTGCGGAGGCTTTTGTATTCTTAGAGGTCACTTTTAGAGATGGGCCTTTTTGCTTACTAGATATTTCTGTATGCGCACAACAATTCTTTCCCTCCACTGGGGATTTAAACAAAACACTCCTGGGGTTCGCTCTTCCATCAAGAGCATTTACAGAGTCAACTTGACTACTAATAATTGATTTCATGGAGGATTTGAGAGTCTTTTGTTCTGAGGTTAGAGCTACTAGGCAATCTTTAATTGTACTTAAGATGTTATTTTGCAGATTGACCTGGGAATCAGGAGTCGATGGTATTTCAGGAGATTTGTTCTTTATAAGCTTTACTACTTGTTTGATTTGAGGTCTCTCAACATTTACATTCCCCTCCTGCTTCGATCCTGGCTTTTTCACCATAGCAGTAGACAGCTGCGTTAATGGATGGAGCAAAGTCGGAGGTGAGTGAAATTGACTCATATACTCATCTACTGCTTTCCTGAGTTCCTGTCTATTAACTGTTACTTCAGGTATATCATTTCCATTTATTTGGTTAGTCTCAGGTGCCGATACAACTTGAATCTGTCCCGGCACATTCCTTGGACCAGTCTCAAGCTCCTCCGCAATTTGCACCAACTCATCCAGAGGAGCGTGCTCTAGAACCACTTGAGAGGCATTCACTCCATTTTTTGCCATTCTTTTTCTTTCTTGTGCTAAACTTGAATATTTTTTTGAGATAGCATTTGAGGCTACCACTGAACATCTCACTGGTTTCGTCAGGGATTTTAAAAAATGTCTTGTTTGCCCACTCGAGACCACTCCCTTGGGCTTTTGATTTTTAGGTTTCTTTAAGGTTACCTTAGACGGATGATTTTGATTTTTTGAGTTTTTTGCGAAAATCGTGTAAGCCTATTTGTGCGGTAGTGCGTTTCTCGACTTAAGGGACTCAGCAGCAGGGGCAACTACCACCTCTTCAACAGTCAGTGACTGAGAAGAGGAGGGAGCCCTCGCAGCCGTTTTCAGAGGTAATTGACACATATCACCCTCTGCATCAAGCACTGCCATCGCCACCATTGGCGATGGTTGGGAAGCTAGAGGTGTTTTCGCCACCACCTCCGAAGTTAATTCCCGTATGACACCTGCAATATAAGGCACCGCACTCTTAGAGCATTGTATGTTCCTTTCAGCTGTGTGAAGATTCAACTGCACATCTAATTGATCGATTACATTTTTATGTGCTGACAACAACCTTGCCAATTGTTTTAGCAAAGGTGCTGCCGCTCTATCATCTGTCTCTTTTCTCTGTGCCAAGGATTCACTAACAACCTTCTGCGATCTCACAAGGTTTTCAATATTGGCATGAATTAGATTTACCTTTGAATCCAAAACTTCAAACAGTTTTGCAAGAGACGTTAATGCCGTATTCATTATTTCCAGAGTTATCAGAGGGGCTTCCCTAAAAGGGCTGCCAGGGCTTACAGCCGAGCTAGTTCTATTTGGTCTTCTAGGGGTCGGAGGAATGAATGAAATGGAGCTTTCGGATTCTGGGATGTTTCTTTTTTCAAACAAAGGCGGAGATTTGGACAGATCAGAATCAGCTTCCTTGGCCAAAAAACAAGAGTCCGATGATTCCAACTCAATAATAGCATCGTCTGCAACGTCATCAAAGTGCCCTTATTTAGTGGAAGCAGACTAATAGTTCCTGAACGAGCATTCTGTAATATCATGGAATCTGTCAAAGAGACATTACATAGTTGTTTGTCTACCTCAATACCAACATTCATATCACATACAGTCTGTAAGCTCAATGGTGGTTGCTGTACCAATACCTCACACTGATCATTAAGGAGAGGCTGAGCCTCAACATTTGAAACACTCAAATTAGTGAGTTCTGACATACAAGTCAATAGGCGCGGAGAGTGCAAGGAGGAGAACCCAAAGTCTCTTAAATCACCAATTATAAAATCGTGTCTAGTTCTTTTCTTCCTCGAGCATTTGTCCCAATGCGCACTCTTAACAAAAGGACGAGCTGCTTTTGGAGTAGAAGCCGGACTGTCTTTGGATGTTGATTCAAAAAGAACACGTAATCGTTCAGGGCATGGCATGTCCGTTCGTAGAGTATACATTTTCGACTCTCTCTTACCTCGTGTGAGTAACTCAAAAATAGGTCAGCAGAAGGGTTTACAATCCACCACTCTTCGGAATGGAACTATTAATATTAAATTACAATTAGAGACTAAGTTAGCCCTCGCTCGCTAACCGCTTCGCCGCGGCGAAGCGGCAAAGCAGGACTTAACGGGGCTTTACACGGGTGCGCGCGCGCCTGAGCTTATATAGCTCCGCCCAGTACTTGATGCAGTTAAGCCTATATAATAAGAAAAGTACGTTAGAAGTCAACTTTCCATATGAGTAATGTTCTGCACAAAGTCTTTAGTTGTTTTTCTTTTCACCTGTTGGGGCTTGTAGTCCTTAGTGTAGTCTTTCGTGCAGACAGCAAGCAAAGTCCACAGAAGTAAGCGCTGGAGAATAGTCCGCCACAAAGCGGGACTTAACAGGGCTTTACACGGGTGCTGTGACATATCGTGCAACTGCAGTAGAATTGTCTGCAATGTACTGCACATCTATGTTTGCATTCCATAAGTGGGCAATGATTGCATTGTAATCATTGATATATTTTTCTTATTCTTTTCTTTTTATGTAATATGTATTTTTAGGTGACTTACCTTTTACACTATGTCTAACTGAAGACAGGAGGTTGTTCACTTGACCTGTATTTGTAACTGGTCTAGGGAAACCAAATCGGCATTTGGTGTAGTATTACCCTTTTTCTTTGTATTTGCGACGACAATATTTGCAACATTTATGTCTTTGAAATTGTAAAATTTGTGCATGAAGATCACTATTTGTGGATTCTGATGGAATTTCACAAGTGACATATTTTTCAATAAACTGAAAAAACAGTGGCATCACTGTCTTGACAAAATTTAGGAGCATCTTTAATCCATAAAAGCATGTGGATATGTGGTGCCCCTCTCGCTTGGTATTCTTTTCTCCAAAAGAAGTGTTGCACTTCTCCAAGGGGAGGAACAGTTTTATTACAAATAAAATGTAGCATAGCAATGAAGCGATGGTGAAAATATCTTTATTATACCATTATATCATTAACAGGATCCAAAGAACAAAGTTCTCCTGGTGTTAGTATATCTATGTTTGTTTTGTTTTTATTTGATATGTGTAGGAAATCATGTAAATCTTCCCATGCATATTCTGCACAACTTAATGTAACAAACCAAGTGGGTGGGCTAATGTTTCTGATCATACAACGTACATCTCCATGACGTTGAAACCAGTACTCTTTAGTACCACGCATATTTGCTAATAGATTTGTAATATTTGAATGTAAAACTTCATCCTTTTGTTGCACTTTTTGTAATAATTGTGTAGCTTTCATATTTTGAAAGTGTGATCATGATTTTAAAATGTGTGCAACTCTGTAACATAAAGTTGCTAGTTCACTTTCAAAGAGTAGGTGGAATATGTATTCCACATTTTGTCTAAATCTGGGATCTTCAGAATACATCCGTAATGAGCGGTATTCTGAAGCTGATATTTGAATAGGTCTATCATCGTACCTTCCTCCTTTGCCAGTAGGAAAGAGTAGAGGAAAAGCACGTGCTTCTATACTTTTTTCCCATGTGCTGATTGGTGATCCTTTTGTTTGACGCATTTGGTACATTTCCAGTGCATCTTCTATGGTGTCAGAGTGCAAAGGATGAATTGTATAATGGTCTAAAGTATTTGATATTGTAGCAGGATCTAGGAGCTCAAATTGACCAGCTTCTTGTGTTTCTTGAATTATTTCAGTTGTATCCTTCAAGTTTTCTTCAATATTAATTTCTTTATAATATTCATTGGTCTCTTTAAGATATTGCAAGGCATGTCTAACTTTATGTAAATCTACCAGCTGTTGCCATATTTTTTTGTCTTTTGTAGGTACTCCATTTACTAAGATAATTAAAGATTGCTGCATTGGACGTTGCACTCCTAGAGTATGCACATTTTCTTTTAAATCTAATGGTAAATAAACTACTTTTCCACAAATGCCTTTTACCAATTCAGAGGGAGGTAATTTTGCTGTTTTTGGTTGAAGGCGTATTATTGCTTGAAATGGGTGCACTGTTTGAATTATGATGCTCTCATATAAATTAAGTTGTTGTAGGGGTTTTGGTAGTTGGTATAATTCCAAATTATTTGTGATAGCATGTGATGGAGTTTGGTTGTTGTCAAGTTTTGTAGTGCAGTAACTGCAAAGTATTAAGGGGTCAGTTATTTCGTATTTGTTTTCTGCTACAAGGTAGAGAGCTAATTCAAACCATTTAGAATCTTCATTGTCTTCTATTTTGTATGATCAGTCTACTGTTTTTGTGTTACTTTTATAAAAAGTTCTGCGGCAACATACACACACATGGTTTGGTACTTCAGCTGATGTACTTTTAAATGTTAGTATTTCTTTTTTGTATGTGTTTAGTAAAAGGTTGCCATGTGTAGAATTGTTGCTAATTTGGTTTAAAAGCCATTTCATTCTGTAAGTGGCTTTCACTTCCAAAATATTTTTTCTGGATATAGTCAATTTCTTCAAGTAGGTCTGTACCATGTAGAAGAATGTTACTTAAATTGGCTAATGCTAAAGCAGGACTTTTAGCATAGTACAGTTTATAAACTAGATTTCTTATAGTTGAATGATGTGTTGATATCCTTTTGATATCATGGAAGGTGGTTTTACAAGTAGGTCCTATAATGCAGGCCAATGAATGTCATTGTAAACCTGTGTACTTGCGCATTGGACAGGTATCCATATTTTGCAGTAGTTTAATTTTGATTTTGTCTTTGCTTTTTACATATTAATTGAGGAATTGGCGTAAAGACTTGAAAAATTGTTTGGGAATGCTACACAGTGACGTGCATGACCATTTGTACACTAGATGTTCTGATTCAGTTGAATGGAGGGGTAATTCTAAGTTTTCAGGGCATATTTTTGTAAGGAGTACTTCTTGTTCCATTATGGTATTATTTACTTTTTCATAACCTCGACCACTGCTATGTATGGCAATTGTATTTGTTTGCTTTTGTTTGCACGCTTCTTCATTAAAATATGGTTCTGTGCTCGTAGTTGGATTCCATTCACCTCCGCAGATACTTAAGAAGTTCTTTCTGTTGACATTGTGTTTATTGAGAAGTCTTTTTTGTAATTTAGTTATTAGTTTTGTTAGTGGTTTTATTTTGTTTAACAGTAAAATAAATAACTTTCTTTTGAGAAGAATTGCAATACAATAGGTTTTATGGGTTGAACCTGGTTTCTCTCCTGTTTTTATAAGATTTTGAAGGACTCTGTGACGGAACATTTTGGCTAAAATACTTTTATTGGTATGCTTACTTTGAACTTTATCAAGCTTTATAGAAGCAGTTTTATCTGTAGTGATAGCTGATTTTTTGTTAATTGTTTTCTGGTTTGTTTTACATTTTGATAGAGGAGGCAACATTTTTCCACTTGACACTTCTTTTGTTTCACTAAATGACTGTATTAGCTGTTTATTTTAATCTTCTTTTACAAATTGCGCTAGATATGGATGCTTATGTTGGACACTTTTATTTTCATTTGCTCTACTTTTGCGTTGCTTTCTACGGACTTGACTTTTGGTAGGCATTCTTTAGGGTCTGTTGAAAAAAATAAAGATAGTATGCGTTGGGGTGTTCTGCAATGTATGTTTGCTGTGTGCATGATTGTTTGAGTAAGATGATAAAGATGTATGTAATGGTGTGTAATTGTGCATTGGGAACTACAACTAGTAGGGATGGGTATTCTTGAATTTATATGCTACTAAACTGGGGTTCAGATGAGAGAAAAAAGTAAGCTAGTGGTGTGGAGAAGTACAAATAGTAAATCTAATGTATACAATTAAAACAGTTGTTTGTTCTATAATATCCATATTATAGCAGTTGAGTTGGGTAATTTGTGTGCCCAAAAATAGGAATTTGTGGGCCATTTTGTCTGTAAATCATTGTTTAAGACATGGGGATTTTTGGACAGAATGGTGCACAATGATTATTTTTAGGCACAGAAATAGCATGAATGAACTTTACAGTGTGTTTCAGTAATAATACAAATATTATTGTGATATTCTACTTACTTTTTTTTCTAAAAAGAACAGGTTAATTCTTGGTTCTTCTTTGTTCTTCAAATTCGGTTGCTTCTTTTCAGGAGAATGGTCTTCACTGTAATTGTAAAAGAAACAAATTAGTAATTTTGTTTGTATATAGCACTGTTTTTAATTTAGACATTGATTTTTTTTAATTGAAATCCTTAGCGCTTTCCTCAAAACCATTAAAACTATCTTATTTACATATGATATGTCGCACAAGTTCAATACATATGATATGTTCTTAATGAACAAATTGTATTGTAATGTCTAACTTTAGCAAACAAAATATCTTTACTATGTTTGTGAAATTCATAATGTACCACTGAATACCACTATTTCTGTAAGTAAGCTCTTCCAGGTAATAGGCCTCAATGTCATGCTTAAATTAAAGTAATTGAATAAATAAAGAAATGAAACAAAAATATTAAGTCAATTTGAAAATGTGTTCATGTATTGTACAGATAATATGCATACCTGTAATTTGTGTTCATGCATTTGGATATGCATGGAGCTGCACGGAGAAATCTTGGAGACTTGTACAGTATTTGTTGTAGATGGTGCTTGCCAATGATATGACACTTGTACTCAGAGAGATTCACAGTACATTTGCAGTGCTGATCTATGATGATGCAGTTAGATGTAAAGGTCTTGAATGCGATTGGTGGACGGTCATGTGACTTCTTAGCTACATCCAATGAGGGAATGGCACAGAAAGTGAAGATGAAATGGTAGAAGGACGGTTCATGTTACGATATGTCCGCAGACATGGCGGTAGTTCGCGGACATCGGATGTTACATCCGGGGATTTTTGGTTTCAGAATTCAGGCACATAAGAATGAGCACTGAAAGGGGTTGGTCAGGAAAGTTTAATGGGTGTGTTGTGCCAGGAGATAGTTTCTCAGATACTCTCTCTTTTTGCTGAGAGAAAAACAGATAGCTATGGCTGTGTGTTTCAGAAAACAGATTGTTTGGATTTTGGGAGATTCATGGATACATTGGTTGAAGGTGCATGCAGAAAGCTGTGGAGTAGCTGTAGATCTTGGATTTCCACATGTGGAAGTACACTGGCATGGAGTACATGGAATGACGTGGTTGGACTTGCTACCTCTTTGTGCTACTTTGGAGACAGAGCAACATCCAGACATAATTGTAATTCATTGTGGAGGGAACAGTTTAGGACATGTGTCTGGAATTTCTTTTCAATTTTCTATGAAGTAAGGACTTGGGAAGGTCATGAACATGTTTCCTAATTCTCAAGTAATATTTTCACGGATTGCACAGAGACAAATGCGGCTTCGTTCTTCTTCATTTGGTCCACAAATGGAAAAAGCAAGGTGCAATGTTAATAAGGCTTTTTGTGCCTTTCTACGAGATTTTGGCATGTCCTCTTTTCATAATGAAAATATTATGTTTCGTAATACATACATTTTTCGCAGAGATGGAGTCCATCTTACTTATGCTGCAATCAGATTTTTTTGACAAATATACAAAATGCATTAAGACATTTTTTAGATTTACAGCATCCATTTTGAAGTAGGTGTTAAGTATTTATAATTTTTGACATACAAACACCTCCCAAAGGCTCTTTTAAGAGCCACCACTTCCTACCAGAGAAAATTGCAATGGTTATGATAGGGTATCATCCCAATTTTTTTGATGTCCGCGAACTGTTTTTAGTAGCACACTTAACCATAACGTACCTTTAACAAAGTTTTTTCACTGAATTTCATAGGTTTTTAGTAGCGCAACTTAACCAAAATGTCCCTTTAACAAAGTTTTTTTCACTGAATTTCATAGGTTTTTAGTAGCGCAACTTAACCATAACATCCCTTTAACAAAGTTTTTTCACTGAATTTCATAGGTTTTTAGTAGGGCAACTTAACCATAACGTCTCTTTAACAAACTTTTTTCACGGAATATATATATATAGATTGGTACAAAGCCCATCTAACAAGAACAAGCACAGCCAAGTTACCTGTTCTATAGGTAGGTGCAAGCTCAGGCGGGTCTAAAACCCTGTTTAGCTCACTGTACCTTTCACAGAGGAAAAATAACCATTTGCATATCAGTCTGGTCCCACCCTCACCATCACTCACATAGTGCACTATATCTAATTGTATAGATCTATTTCACTGTCTTACCTGGCATTTCTTGACCTTGATCTGTAACCCAAGTAAGCTGCCTACAATTGCACTCTAATCTCTCATTGCTAATATGTGTCGACCCTATTTTAAATTTGCAATAATGTAATATTATATATTGTAATTATGTAACAGGTTTTATATTGTAATTATGTAGTACTGTGTACTATAACTTGGTAACATGCTGTGTTCTTAAGTAAAAGTGCCCAGATACTATTGGGTAAGGCGCACTATATAAGTAAATAAACTAAACTAAACTAAACCCAAATGCGAAGTCCAGCACCAAAATGCTGGGCAGTTCACCTCTGTACAAGAGTACCAACAGCAACCCCAGACATGTGTTTAAGCTTTTGTGGGCCTCATCCATGATGTGCAACTGTGTCTCTTTAACAACAGCGGTCCACATCTGAATTACCCTAGGTAACTAAGGTTGAAACCTCAAGTCCTTAAACATATATAAAAAGGTCTGGGAGTCTACAGTGGGATCCCATATTTGAAAAGTCTAATCATGGACAAGGAACAGCATTGGAAAAATAACATGCAATTGTAACTTCCCTAGATACTAACAGTGATTCTAAAATAGTGTCATATTACCTTGAACTAAAATTGCAGTTCCCATCAGGGAACTTGCCCAACAATTATTGCAAAGCATCACACAATGATTTAGTTAAAATGTTATAGGTGTGGTATCTCATGCTGATCAAAAAGTTAGGTTTTTGGGATTCTAGGCAAATTAATAGGTTTTATACTGAATAAAGTTGCTTTGACTGACTGACTGGCAAATTAATTGTGAAGAGCATTGTAAACGGATTTGCAAAACAGGTGACACCTATCCATTGCAAGCAGGACTGTTGCTATGGGAACAGGGTGTTGAGTAATCAGTGGTGCCACTGACTTTTTGACCTTCATTTCCTGGAACTATATAAATATGTAATGTATACCCTGAGAGGGGTACTACACAGTATATTAGAGAATAAGGAAAATAGGTTCTGTATTGAGTTGATGCATGATACTATAGGCTGACCTGGGGGATGCAAAACAAGGGGGGTCTGGGATTCTCTCTACCAGCACAAAAACACCCCAATGACCTGTTCTTGGGTGAATAACCCCTGGGAGAGACTCTACCAAGACTTTAGCTCACTGTCCCTTTCACAGAGAAGAAATGTCCATGCATATCAGTCTTTGTACTGCCCAGGGGCAGTCCAGCACTGAAATACTAGGTAATTCTCCTCTGAACAAGAGTACCAACAGCAAGCCCATACACGTGTTTCAGCCTTCTTGGGCATCATCAGTGAGGTGAAGCTGTGCCTCTCTAAGAACAGTGAGCAAGGGGTCCACGTCTGGATTGCCCTGGTAACTTAGGGTGAGACCCAAAGTTAATGTATACAAAACAAGGGGGGTTTGGGAATCTCTCTACCAGCATGAACACAGCCCAATGACCTGTTCTTGGGTGAATAACCCCTGGGAGAGACTATACCAAGTCTTTAGCTCACTGTCCCTTTCACAGAGAAGACATTTCCATGCATGTCAGTCTTTGTCCTGCCCAGGGGCAGTCCAGCACCAAAATACTAGGCAATTCTCCTCTGAACAAGAGTACCAACATCAACTCCATACACGTGTTTCAGCCTTGTTGGGCATCATCAGTGAGGTGAAGCTGTGCCTCTCTAAGAACAGTAAGCAAGGGGTCCACGTCTGGATCACCCAGGTAACTTAGGGTGAGACCCAAAGTTAATGTATGCAAAACAAGGGGGATCTGGGAATCTCTCTACCAGCCTGGGAATCTCTCTACCTGGGAGATGCTCTACATTTTAATGGATTTTTAGGATTGTCTAGAAAATAGCTGTGTGTGATCTGTTTTGGGTATCAATGTTTTGTGTAGATAGGCATCCTTTTTATATGGCTTCTGGCAATTTATCCTGGATATTAGTTCTTAATTGCTCTGTGGGGTCAGAATATGTTTGTTATACATTCTTTCATAACCACATTAACTGTGGCATTGCATTTCATAATGTGGTCTGTTCATGATTACTGTGGCTCCACTCTTGTCTGCGATTTTATAATTATCTTGATATCATGGCATAGATGTTTGAGGGATTTTACTCCTTGTTACTAAGGATATAAAATAGATTTCTACTTGTGTTTCAGGTTTCGCAATATCCTCCAGCACTCTTCTTTCAAAGGTCGTTCTTTCTGGGGTTAATGGAGGGATACAAGTAGATGATGACCTTAGACTTGTTATATTCATGTTGGTATATTTGTGACTTTCTGCAATATATTGTGGTTACATTTTTGGGTTACAAAAACAATGTTTTGTGTAGATAGGCATCCTTTTTATAAGTCTGCTGAAAATGTATTTTACATCTTATTTCTTAATTGCCCTGTGGGGTCAGAATACGTTTGGTATAGATTATTTCATAACCACATTAACTGTGGCACTCTATGAAGGCCACATACATCTTAGCATGAGGCAGGGGTTGTTCTTTCCCTTCAAAGCTAAAGGATAATCCTGTTTAACAATGTGACCATTCCTTTTCTAAACCCAGTTTTAGCCTTAGATTATAGACCTTCTGTTTTTGACTGTCTGATTACATTGTTCTAAGACTATGGTTGCAAAAATCTTGCTTTCTGGGACTAGGAGCGTAAACGGCTGATCATTTGTGGGGTCTGCGTGGTTACCTTTTTTGTGTATTGGAAATATCATAGACTCCCTCCATGACTTTTGTATCTTAAACAACAGGTAAAGCAATCTAGACCAAAGTTTAAAATTCATCTTAAAAGTTGCATTGGAAAGACAATTTGCACCAGCTGCCATTGAATGAGACACTTTGGCAAATAGACCTTCTACACCCTCTATTTCAAATTGTATGGTCCATGGAATGTTACTACCAACCACCCAAGTGGATGAGATGTAAGTGTCTTCATTATATTTCTCCCAATGTGTTTACCATGCCGCTTCAGTGACCCAAACATGATGCTCAAACTGCTCTTTTCTAAATCATTGACTAAGCTCTGAAATTCCTGTGTGTGTTTTTTAATTAAAACATTCAACATTTCTTCTCCATGTTTGTGACCCCTCACTGACTGCTTATGTTTTTGCAAACTCTCCTTTCTCTTCTTCTTATACATTTCTAACCCCCTCTGTTCAATCTGATTTGTCTCAGAAAATCAAGGTTTTTCTTTTGCAGCCAAATTTCTTTGTCAAAATCATGTTTGTGCCTCATCTTTATCATGGTGGAATTTGCAGGATTTCTATTTGATGAATACATTCATTAAACTTCTTCACAGTGCGCATGGCAGCCAAGGTATCATCCTCCAGCGAAACATGTTCTAACTTACAAGCCAGGGAAGAGCCTTTTTCTTTTAAACCTTCAGATCTTATTCCCAGCTGAATTGACCATTCAGGTTTGTATATTGTTTTGCATAATATTTGGTATGCAGTGATGATATCGAATAGAAACAATGATTGAAATGTTAACAAATGAAAAAACAAAAACGTAAATAACATTATAGGAAAAAATGAAAAAAGTGGGCCTGGAGTGGGAATAATAGTTTGGGGGAAGTATTGCTAAATCAAAAAAGGGGCCTTTGGGAGACCCCCCAAAACAACAAAAAAGATATGCATTATTTTTGTTTTAGTTGTTTCTTATTCATTGAAATCCATTAGTTGATTTTTCATTCAAAGAAATCACATGTAAACATAATATTACTCTACTCTCAGATCAAAGAATGTGGTTAGTATCTTGTGGTCACTTAAATTAGTAACGTTTACCTCAAAATGGTTACACAAATCTAACATTGCCCTAGACACGATACCATAGTCAACGGTAGAAAAAGAGCTAACCCTTTGCCATGGGCTAGCAATTATTTTTGCAATGTTCTTTCTCAGCATAGAATTTACAATATGCAGATCTCAAATTTGACACAGGTTATCCCATTTCCTACCATTGAGTCTATCGTGAGATTTGGGCAATTATTGGTGTCCATACAGTCAGTATCTATATCACCTGCTAATAGGATGAGGGACTCAGAGTTTGACAGCCACAGACCCAAGAATTCCGATCTATGGTCTATTAAAGCATGCAAACAACCCGAAGGTAGATTGCAATACATATCAATTATCAAGACCATTCTAATGGTCCCCTCGCACATCATTTCAATACTCACGGCTAAAATTCCCTCTACTTCGTTAGAAATTATTGCAACAGATGTAATCTATGAGTTTCTCATGGCAATTAAAAGGCCTCCTAGAGGTCGTTGTTTGTGGACATATGTTGCCAGTTGTTGATTTACCATAAAATCAGCTTTGCACATGCTGCATATTAACCAAATTTCGTGACATATAATATCAAAACATTACACGGCCCACGGTATTGGCCGTGTAGTTATGGTTAAGTTGCTAAACCCATAGGAAGAGCACTTTTTGGGCGGCTTATAACTTATGGCCCACTCTGAATTCTTTTGCAAAGTTTGGTGAGGTTTGGTCCATTGGGGTAAAGTTATAGGGGGGGTCGCAAAATTTCTTTTTTTCCCATAGACTGAATGGGGAAAAAACTTTGCTCATGCCTACAGCCCAAACCGCTGGACGGATTTTCACCAAATTTGCAGCAGGAGCAGTGGCTTGGTCCCGAAAGTGTGCTTTTGTAAATTTGATGAAAATCCATCCAGTATTTTTTTTTTAAAACAACCAAAAAGTAGGTCACAAAAAGTTAATGATATCAATGTACGCTCCGTGGACACACTTCCCTGTCTGCTCCGCGGACAGGACACCGATTGGTTAATCGTCTTGCGTCATGTCTGGGGACATGCAACGTGATTGCTGATTGGATGGTGAAGAGTGTGAAGTGCGTCAGAGTTCTGGAAACGGCCGCCATCTTGGATTCACGGACAGCGGCCGGTGTCCGTGTACATCGCAGCAAAACATATTAAAAAACACAACATTGCACTTGTCAAACTTTTCAAATATTCTCTGCGGAGGTGAGGTGTGATGAGGATGGGATGGGATATGGCTGCAAAAAGCAAAAAAAAAAACGGTGTTTTTGCCGCAAAATTCCGCGAACAGTTCAGATGTTCGCAAACATTCCTGTAAAGTTCGCAAACACCTCAGCATTCCAGGGTTGGTGGAATGCAGTTCTTGGATGGCTTATAACTTTGGTGCCACTTAATGAAACTGCATGTATATTTCTGACCTGATTCTGAGTGAGTATGCAAAGTTTGGTGGGATTCTGTCATGAGGGGGCAAAATTAGAAGGGGGGTCCCAAAATAATGTAAAGGCTTATAAATGAGGTACCATTTGACAAATCTACACTTAACTTGGGAAACTGATAATACATCTAGATATGAATGTTTTTAGGAAGATTGGTTCGATTTTGTGAAGGGGGCAAAATTAGAGGGGGGTCCCAAAATAACACTTCATTTGGCAAACCGATAATAAATCTAGATATACATGTTTTTGCGAAGTTTGGTGGTATTCTGTCAAGAGGGAGCAAAATTAGAGGGGGGTGTCCTAAAATATTGTAAAGGCTTATAAATGTGGTGCCATTTGACAAATCTACACAAAGGTTTGCAAAAAGATTGTAGATCTAGATATAGATGTTTTCATAATGTCTGAATGGATTTTGTCAAGTGGGGGTTAGGTTATATAACTATTGTATGTGCATACATTGACAATTTTGAAAAAATAAAACAAGGGTGGATTTCCAGCAAACTTGCGTAAGGAGCATTGGCAAGGACCTACAAGCATGGTTTTGCAAATGTGCAAGTGTTTTATTATTTGGCAAGTGTCATAATGTAGCTACAAATAAAAGCGGTATACCTTTAGTGTCTGAGGGGTAGCCTGTGGCCATGGGCAGTGGCCAGATTGTCCGGGTCATGGAATAAGGTCATGATCCGGCCAATCTGGCTACTGGCCATGACCACAAGGGACAAAACATAGGATTAAAGTAGCCATGTCCACCGGGGACTAGCTTTGTGGTAAAGCTATTCGAAATTAGGTTAGATCTGAAAATGAGAAAAATGTGCTCGTGGTAATATGGTCATAGGGTTCTCTTTTTGCCTTCTGCAGGCTGCCATGGAAAGTGAAGAGGGGCCCTGTATGGAACCCTCGCCTTCCCTTTCCATGGTGGCCATCTTGGAAAAGGATTCTCCTACCTATGTAGGAAGAAAAATCCTCTTTTTTAGCACCCCGGGTTCCCGCTTTAGGAACATAGGGTGCTAATGGCCTTCATCCCCCATTTCAGGGGCTGCAATGGTCTGATAATCGTTCAGAGACCTCGTTATCCACCCTCGCTTCGCTTGGGCTGATAACTTGGGCTGCTGGGCTGGTATCCACCGTTCCAGTCCCTGGAACGGAGGATGAAAGCCACAATATTCCCATTAGCATAGCACAAAATGCAAATGGAAATGTTGGAAAATCTTATTGAGTCTATGGGCCTCATTCCGAGATGGGCGGTAAGGGATACCGGACACTGGTAAAGAGACCGGTGCCGGTAATCCCTTACCGCCCAATTCAGAGGTCCCTTAGCAGGAACCGTAAAGGACCTGTGGTCTGACCACACGTTCTTTACAGGACCCATTAAGGGACCTTGGAGCTAATAATGGGCCCACAATTAGCAGGCCCGGTATTAGCAACTTACCCCTTCCCATTGAGCCCTATGGGGACTCAAATGGCAATGGGGAATGGCATTTGGAATGGGGACTTACCGGGTCCGCCTAGGGCGGAATGTCATGATAAATCCCCTCTCCACCAGACCAGACCCGGACACGATTTTGGAGGCAGCCATGGCACTAATAGTGCCATGGCTACCTCCAAAGTCGTAGTGAGGCCCTATGTATTTTACTGAGAAATATAAAGTAGATGGAGTCTATACATGTTTTTTGTAGTTCTATTTTTTAACTGTGAAAAGTGGCTCCTAAAGGAATATGTCTTTTGTTGTTTTTGTATGTATTTTTTTGGTAGGAGACCTGAGAACGATAGGTGGGGAGGGAAATGAGGGAAGAGGAACCAAACACTAATATGGAGGGGTAAGTGGACAAGGGAACATTTGGCGTGAGTGTTATTTCTAAGTTAGGGGGCAGTGTTTCTCATGCTCCTTGATTACAGCAGTGGTGGTGGCTCTTGGGGAGGAGGGATGGCATTAGCTGATGTCATTTTAAGATAAATAGCAGTTTTGCTAAAAGTATGTACTGTGTACTAGATTGTTAATGGATAATGAGTAGGAATAGGTGTTGGAGCTGTCCAAGGGAAATTTTGAAGTTGAAAGTTCTTAGATCAGTAGACAATGCAGTTCTGAACTGTCCACGAAGCAGAGATCTTATCGTGAAGTGCGGATGGGTTCTCGGCCACGTCATCATGCCATATGCTAGCGTATGATCATATGGCACTGTCCGGAAGGTCTGCTATGAAGTCAGATGTTCGTAGACGTCTACGGATGCAAAAGAAGTTGAATTAGTTGCAAAAAGTGTATAGAAGTGTTAAAAATGATTCCAGAAGGTGGGAAATGCAGAGTTTTAAGGTGACACTTTGTAAATGGGACACACACATTGCTATATTGGGTGAGTATGATATTAGTAAGTTGTAGGAAAATAGCATACACTGGTTAAAACCCTTACATTCACTGAAAAAACTTTGTTAAAGGGGTGTTATGGTTACGTTGCACTGTCAGTGATGTCATCAATGACATTTGTGATGTCATCTTTGATGTCCTGGGTGTTAGTCTTAGAAGTGCACGGTCATGGCGCGAGTTATGGTTGTTTAGCTTACCATAATTGGTGAATTTCTTTTTTTTTTTATTTTACTTGAAACCATAACGTCCATTTAACAAAGACTTTTCTTTGAAATACATAGGTTTTTATTAGTCTAACATAACCATAACGTCCTTTTAACAACGTTTTTTCAGTGAATCAAAGATATGATTGACATCCACGTACTGCAAAAAATTATTGCATCCTCGTGTATTCCAGTCAGAATCAACCTATGCTACCTTTTGCCATGTCAAACGGGAAATTATATCGTGCCTCCTATTGCAATGAATATGTGTATACTGGCCTACGCCAAGCTGCTTATAAGCCACTTGCGAAGAAAACCGTGTTGCAAGTTCCTGACCTTAGAATCAATGTAAGCCGCCATTTTAGGTCAATCCGCCATTTTAGGTTCTCTCTGTAAAGTCACCCTGTGAGTTAAAATGGTGGACGATGTCATTCCGAAATACAACATGGCCGTCTTGACCTCTGTGTGTAATTAATATGTAACTTGCCTGCAGGCCACTTTTTGGGGTCATGAACTGAGACCTTGCCCTTCACTGACCTGTGTGTAAAGGATTACTCGAGCCAATGAAACTAATCCACGAGCATATGTTAAGAACAATATATCCAAATACTGAACTAAGAACACTTGTTTAACTACATTGTATTAATGTTTGAGAAGTCCTTTATGAGAAATCCTAAAATACACTGTTACCGTGTAGGCTTGTTGGCAAATGTATTAAAGGCAATCCCTATGCACATAGTGGTGCGAACTCGGCATGAACCCTAGATCAGTAATGTATTAGAGGAATATTAACCTGATGTAGGGTTGGACATCATGTTCGCAAATGGTATAAAAGAGCAACGAATTCTAATGTACAGCGTCTCTCACTAAGCACACTGAACCACGCTGGAGTTCGTTGTGTTGTACTGAGGGCCGATAGCTATCTGTTACTTTTCTTGGAAAACTGTTCAGTATAAAATAAAGATCTTTGTATGTTCCTTTGTAACCCGTGTTCGGTGTATTTCCTTTTGGGGTACTCAGTCTCAATATTTTGATTTTGTTTTCACAGCCAGAGCCCATTTATCACACCTATTTGGCCCATCAATTATTACTTTAGTAGATACATGACCCCTTCCAACAGCCCAAAGTATTCTGTGGTTTTGGAGTTTAACATAACATTTCTGGATGAACCTGGTCTTAACTCATCGCTTTAAATTTCTATTGTCTTTTCCCTGTTAACAGAGGAAGCCTCTAATGATCTTCTTCTCCTATAAAGCAATGTTTTAAGCTCTTGGCCGTCAGAATAAACCACACACCCAAACTTCAGAATGTCTTCCCTTTATTCCAATACCATTAGTTTTACAAACAATGGTCTCCAACATACTTCCACCAAATCACTTCTTTCTTCAAAAGGAAAACCCACATACTTTATATCTTGTGTGGAGATTTTTGCTAGGCTACCTATTTGTCTCAATACTTTCAGTATATTCGACCGATTTAAGATGATAATCTATATCTGGACACATTTCAAAATACAGCCAAGATGATTCATCAGTTATCTTCCTTCCCCAAGCTCAAGTTTGATGCTTGATTTTCCACCTAGAAATACCAATAAACAGCTTCCATTACACAACCCACTGTGCCCGCTCCATCCAGAAAGCTTATATCACTTATAGTCCCTGGGTCCATACATGTGCAGTCACTTTCCTCCCCAATGTACCTCACCGGGGGATACAAAATTGTGATATTTGTGTGGCCTTCGGTGTCACTACGCCAAAAGTTAATTTGTGTCTTTTTACACTGTGTACTGATTCCTCCGCCGGCCTCTCTTGATGTGCTGTTATAAGCATGTGCTGGGGCAGGTTTTTCAGCACAATCCGTGCATATTGTACTTATGATCTCATCCTCAGAGTGTACATTCATTTGTGCTTTATCTTGCGCAATGATTTGCACATTGAGTCATGTAGATGACATGTTTCCCTCAGGATATGTCAACATAATAAGGTACTTTTCTATTATGTTTGTTTTTTCCTGCTGTGCCGCCGTTGCGTTGGATTCTGCTGTCTTCTTCATTTCCTTCCATGGCAATGATGCAATAAGCACAGCTGTTTTGTTTCTGTGTTAGTGCTGGCGGCATTTCAATACATTCCAGGTATTCTTATGACTAAATCCACTGCTTTTCGCAAAAATGTTCCGCAGGAAAAGAAAAACGCAGGGACGAACAAACTGAGTGAGGGGGCTTTTCGTATTTTCCTTTTTAACAATCAACCCTCCATGTGTGGGAAAGCACAAAGGCTCTAAGGGTCACAGTCACTTCCCAGTAACTTATATTTACTAGTGTTATGAGCATGGGTTCCCCACTCAATTAGGTCTGCCGCCACCTGTCTCCTATTCCAGGATGTTTTGGGGAGAGAAACATCTCATAATGAAAATAAATTAAAGTTAATACCTAGTGGGTGTTGTACTCCGAGTTTTGTCCTCCTCTCATCCTCACCCCAAACTCCAAACACTCAGAGACACTCCCTTCTTTTTATGTTCTGTTGCATCTTAAAACAAAACCTTCTTGTCAGCAGATTTTATAATTAGCTTGGTGTTATATTGCAGATCTTTGGGATATTTTCCCTATTTCACTGAGGAGATGGAAACACATTTTTACCTGTGTTTCAAGTTTCTCAATATCCCCCAGCACTCTTCTTTCAAAGACTTTAATTTCTGCTGTTACACTGCACAATGGAGGCATGAACATAGATGTTGTCATTGGGCATGTGATATTTGTGGTGGTATACTATAGCCCTTCTGTAAAATATATTTTATGTCTTATTTTCCCCATGAATTAGCTAAATTCACCTCTCAGAGTGAGATGATTGTGTTTATGTGTTTTAACAAAAACTAGACTTCTCATTAAAATCTCTCTTTCCGCTCCAGTAGGCATATTGTTTGAGAGATTTATTACAACTGTCAATCATACCTGTTGTTCATGGAGGATTGTCCTCCCTCCATTATGTCTATGTTGCCTCTAAATAGAAATGGCTTGATTGTTGGCAATTATTTTGCTTGCTATTAGCTCCTTTGCTGCATCTTTGATATTGTTGTGTACCATGTCATCTGTCTCCTCCATAATTAATTTGTCCTGTAGATACTCGGGGTTTCATCTGATGAACTTCCTATTGCTTCCTCACTACAATTAAAGCAGGTGCCCCTAAATTGTAGTCTTCTGTTTTTCTTATTAACATCCCCCTTTATCGTGGAATTTTGATAAAACCTTGAACCTTGTTGGTTGTGTATTCTTTGAATTCAATTATCTCTTTTTCTAATACTTCCAGTCTCTTTTTGAAGTGATGAAAGGCACATAATAATGTTACTGCTTTTTTTCCTTTCGTTAATTCAACTAAAATCTGTTTAGTTGCTTCCTGCACAGAATCAGTCCGTCTCTGTCACATGTGTTGGCTAGGTGGCTCTGTGAAGTATGCAATTATATATTATCTAAAATAGAGGTGTCCCGCTTCTAACTATAAGTCCTTGCAGAAATGCCTTACCCTTAAGGTGCACATACATTATCGAGCCACAGAGTTCTGTCCATAGCAATCTTTTTCCTCATTGGGTGAGTTCATCCCAGTCAGTTATGCTTGTCGTACCGTCAATACATTTTCTCTTTGCTAGCAAACATAGTCTGATCAGTCATTTTTCCACATAATCACTCGTAAATGTAAAACACAGTTTGTCTGCCATAGTTGATGTAGATCCTAGTTGGCGTATGTTTAATTATTTTGACAATATGCATGTTATCGCCCCTACTTGAGTATTTTGATATGATATGATAAGGCATTCATAACGTGCCTATACCCAAGTGTTTCAAGGTGAGATGCGGCAAGGAAGGGGGAACAGAGGGAAGACAGAGACAAATCGTGCTGAAAACTTCCTATGTAGTATTAGTTTAATTTAACCCTCAATGACCTAAGCAACAACAGTAAGATAACTGTAAAAACAGCAGACAAGAGCAGTGCCATACTAATCATGAACATCTAAGATTATGAATAAAGGATGCTAATGACAACTGAATGATGAAAGTTGCTTTGCCCCACTGAGCAATTAACTAAAATCCAAGAATAAGTGATAGCCGCCAAAGAAAAAGTATTTATGTCTAGGCAAGAAATGAATTTTCTAAAACAAAAAAGTACCCTAATGTTGGGTGAGAGGGGGCTGTAGACCGAAGGATTAAAACAGAAAAGTTAGGAGATGTTCCACAGCGTAGGAGCAAGTACAGAGAAGGACCTTCCTCCGGCTCGGGTCCGCTGGAATCGAGGGATGCTCAGCAGTGATTGATTGGCCGAGCGGAGTAGTCTGATCGGTTTGTAAGGTATGAGTCTCGATTGAAGGAACTCAGAACCACGGTGAACAAAACATGGGATTTTTTAATTTAACTCAGCTCCCGGGGAGCCAGTGAAGGTGGTGAAGAAGGTTGTGGGAGTGACCCATTCTGGAGGCATTCAGGGTGAGGCAAGCTACTGAGTTTTTCAGAATCTCTAGATGTTGAAGCAAGGCTTCAGGTTGGCCAAGATAGATACCATTGCAGTAATCTATGGATCCCATAATGAAGACTGTAACAATTTTGGATCTGGAATCAGCCGGAAGAAATGAAGAACCTTTTTAGGCACTTTAAATTTCGTAGAGCCTGATTGACAGACCACCAATATTTGATCTTCTCTGAAGCCTGAGGACATAATTTAGATTCCTAGGCTCTTGACTGCTGAAGAGGGCTCGGGGCAGGGACCAAAAGAGGTAGGCGAGTACTCAGTTGTCCAGGTCTGTCCTACGTAACTGTAGCCAACAAGTACAATCTCAGTTTTATCTCCATTTAATTTAAGCCAGTTGTTGCTCATCCAAACCCCAACCCCCGAGAGATAGTCCTTCAGCTTCTGTGGAGGGTCAGTCACAGGGATGTTCACCCAAAAAAGAATATGTGTGTTGTCGGCATAGGAAAATACGTGTCCCCCATGGCTGAAGATCAGTTTGGCCAGGGCCAGCATGTACAGATTAAACCGGAGGGGGGAGAGAGCAGTTCCATGAGGGACTCCGCAGTTAAGCATAGTGGGGGGGGGGGTAAATTGAGGAAGGGAGACCATTTGAAACCAATTAAAGAGAAAGGAAAAGAACCACTCCAGGGGGATACCTGAGATTCCAGCTTCATGGAGACAATGGAGAAGCTTTTGAAGGTCAACGGTGTCAAAGGCCGCAGAGAGGTCAAGGAGAATAACAGCACCAACCTCTCTGCCAGGGCAAAATCTGGCCTTAAAGGGGTGAAGAAGGTGGTTGGTTTCAAGAAAAGAAGAAAGCTGAGGGGTGGCAATGGATTCAAGCAGTTTCATTATAACAGGGAGGAGTGATATTGGATGATAGTTTTCAGCAGCAGCAGGGTCCAGGTGGGGTTTTTGAAGTAGGGGAGAAATCACAGAGTGTTTAAGCAAATCAGGAATGTGTCCAGTTGAGAAGGAAAACTGCAGTGCTGCCATGAGTAGAGGGGCACGCTTGTGAGAAAGGGTTTGAAGAATGCACAGCAGGATTGGATCAGTAGGGGAGGCAGATTTTAGCTTTAGCTGGGCAACTGAGACCGTAGTATCCATCACTGTCGTGAACTTAAAGGCATTCGTGGATGCTCATTCGAGTGAAGAGAGGCATGGTGAGAGTCTATCGGGATGGGACTTTTAATCCGTATCCGTTCACAGATTTTACAGATTGGGCCTCATTACACGGAAGGCGGTAAGGGTTAGCAGTCACTGGTAAGGGTACCGGTGACCGTTAACCCTTACCGCCTTACTACGAGGTCCCTTTGCGGGACCCGACCTTAACGCCTGGTGTAGACCAGCCGTTAAAGTTGGGACCCGCAAAGGGACCTTGGTGCTAATTATGGTACCGCAATTTGCGGTACCGTAATTACCGCCTTCCCCATTCCCATTATGCCCTATGGGGCAAAAATGGGAATGGGGAAGGGCCATGGAGAAAGGGGGAATTACCGCCCGCCAACCTTGAAATGGGGTGGTAATTCCCCTTTTCTCCATGGTGGTACCGGTGGCAACCATGGTGCTAATAGCACCATGGTTTACCACCTTCCGTGTAATGAGGCCCATTGTTTCTCTAAAAAAGGCAGCAATGTGTTCACAGTGGGTTTACGTGTGTAGAGTCACAGCGGGAGATGCGAGCAGGAATAGTCAATTCTTTGGCCACTCGAAACAACTCTTTGGAGGAGCAGGCCGCATTCAGGATATGATATACGAAGTAATGGTCTTTGGCCTTTTTTATGGAACTCTGGTAGGTATTGCGTGCCTGTTCGTAGGCCAGTTTTGCAGAGAATTCGAGGAGACGATGCCATTTCCATACGGATTTTCAACATTTTTGTTTTAACATTCACAGTTCAGGAGACTAGCAAGGGCAGAAGGTCTGGCAACAATGGTAGAAAGCCTGGAGGGGGCCAAATTGTCAACGGTTGACTGCAAGGCCTCAGTCAGGGCTTTGCACAGGTTTTTTCCAGCAATGAGGCCCTGTTTCAATTGAATTAAGAAATAATTCCGAAGAGATATTAAAGCAGCGGTGCTGCCATTTCAGTTGGGACTTCGGTTTAATTTTAAACTGAGCAAGCGGAAGGGAGTAACGGAGAAAGGAAGCAGGTAGTGGTCCGACCAGAGCACCGGACAAAAGGAATGGAGTTCATGAACAGCTGAATAAATATGATTCAGCTGATTACCGCCAGAGTAGGTGGGGCTGTGCTTACTTAAAATGAGACCATAATCAGCTAGGGAGGAGACTAGTTTGGTGGCTTGCAGATCCAAAGGGGTTATTGGGATGACGGTTAAAGTCACCAAGAATACTTGTTTTTGGATAGGTTAGGGATAGGTCAGCCAGCAGCTGCACAAAATCACCCAAGAACTGTTTGTTAGCCAGGAGGGCAGTAAGTGATAAGAACATATGTGGAGTTTTCAGGAGAGACCTGAATCTTGATGAGGAGTAGCTCCCAAGTAAGTTTGGGATTGAAATAAATAAATTGGCAGCTAAGAGACAAACACACAATGGCGACTCCACCTGCTGTTTTGGGGATGGGTCGATACAATTGGAGAATGGCATATTGAGGAGGAAGCATTTGAATTATATCAGGTCCAGAGTTGGTGTTGAAACAAGTTTCTGTAATGCACAGAACGTCAGGCACTAGTTAGTCTAAAGCACAGAAAATGTCATCACAGTGATCAACTGAAGACCTTGCATTAATGAGGAGGTATTTTAGGAGGGAAGGTAATGCAGTGTTATCCCCATAGTAGTGGGGGGAAGCTGAGTAGTGGAGCCCAATCGCCAGGCCAAATTGGGCATAGATAATGCAGCACAGAATACTGCCATGAGTGATTTCAGTCCCAAAAGTCCAAGGTCCAGAGTGGTCCCGGACCGTCGGGCACAGACGGGTTTCCTCAAGCGCGCCTTCGGCGCCATGACAGCGCACCTGCTGCACCGTCCACTGTGATGGCGTTCTATCTGGCACAATTATGCTGGAGGGAGGGAACAACAGGGCATTAGCAGGACGCTGTTAATGGGCACAGAAAGAGGACTCACATTTCGGCGCACAATAAGCAGAGTCTGAGAGAAGCCTTGGTAAGTGGAACAATTATATAAAGTAGGAAGCAAAGAAGCAACTTCCAACAATCAATAATCAACTAGTAAAAATAAAGCAGTAAATCAGTTTGACACTTAAAAATGAATAAAATAGGTTGGAATGAGTGGCTTTAAAATGGCAGTCCCAGCACGATGCAGCCTCACCTCTCAGCTCCTGCATGGGCATTCTCTCTGGCACATTTATACCGGAGGGACGGAACAGCAGGGCGTTAGCAGAATGCTGTTAATGGGCCCAGAAAGAGGACTCACATTATGGCGTCCAATAAGCAGAGTAAGACAGAGTAAGGAATTACAAATCTCTAAATGTCATGAGTATGTAACAGCAAGCATACTAAGGAAGAATATGATTTCTCTACAGACGGTAAAGGTTGTGATTTTTTGGGAATTACACAAGCCACATCCAAGATAACAGAATAGGATCATAATTCAGAATCTTATGCAGGCGAAATAGAAAAAAGAATATACAACATTTAAGGGGAAATGCATACAGAAGGAAACAAGCTACCTTTGCACATTACCTTTGGGTGCATCCAACATATATTGTTTGTCTGTATGTCCACTGGCCAGCCTTAAATAAGACATGAATTGACACAGAACAGAATCAACTCCCACACATATAGGGATGGACATAACTCAACCTCAGGATGCACTTACTACAAACATCAACAGATGTAGAATAACATATTTAAAAAAACAAAAAACAAATGAGTCTCAGACCAGTCACTAAGTATTCCTCATCTTTTTGACACAGGGAACTACTGAACATCACCGCAAATAAGTGCCCCCATGAAGAAAGCTACACGCAGATAAGAGGGCTGTAACATGCAGAGTGTGGCTTCGTACAGGAGAAGAGTCTGTAAATAATAAAACTTAATAAAATGACACTACAGAACATTGATTCTATAGTAAATGTATATAGTTATATAGTTTGTAAATGTGCATATTCTCCCGGATATTAAGTTATTTTGTAAGTTTATTAGTTTCACGTACATTTATCCATCCTTTAGTGAGAGTTAGAATGAATGTACAACAAAAACAATAAATAGAAGTACTAAAAATGTGTATTCTATGCTTATGTAATAAACTAGTCAAGCATATGATGGTCTAGGACAGAATAATCTAGGGTGCATTATTGTATTGTGATTGCAAGAGCACCTGGAAAGCCCTATTAGCTTTAAAGAAAAGGACAAACAAACAGGTTCATCCCATGGTTTTATGTAGAGCCATGCAATTCCAGCACAGACTAATACAACACTTACAGCAGAGCTCTAGATGCTGCATGTTTAACACTGTGTCAGGGACAACTTTTGCCTCGTGGCTACTCTACACTATGACATTTCAAGGAGGCCACCAAAAAGGCTAGTCATCACACTCCATCGAATAGAGAGTTCTCCCTCTGGTCTACCTGTTTCATCTCAACCTCACCAACATGGTGAATGCCCATACCTGGGCAGGGGACCTGATTGCAGCTTTGAGTGCTCATCCGCGGTTAGTTGAAGTTAAAGGCAACATAATACCTCCTGGCTTATTCTGAGGCACATGTTTGAAACTAAATGTGGCCATGTCTCAATTCCATGTCACAGGGGTTCCATGTCTAAAATCGCGGCAAAAATGGCTGTGAATACAAAATAGTGCGGCAGAAATGCTGTGTTTTTTTTGTGCCACAATCATGTAAAGGATGCAGAGGACACCCCAGCAACCCACGGACCCATTATACCACTTAAGGGGTGCGGGGGACACCCCTGAAACTTCTGCTCCCCTTAATGGTATAATGGGGTACACCTTTACCAGGTCAAACTACAGCATTTTTGACACCGTTTATTTTACCGGCAACATGTTTGCTGCCATTTTATTACCTGATACTGTCACAGGGGAGGACGACTTGCCACAAGCATCCCACGGAGGAGACACTTTGCAAGTATTGCACAATGCTATCATGCAGAACTTCAAACATCAATTGTAAACAAAAAACACAGACAGCACAAAGAGCACCAACTATCTAACATCTTGCAAACTACTCTGGGCATATCAAGCTCATAGAAGATGTCTGCATCAGAGGGCAGTACACCATGGAAAGATGTTGAAAGCTTTGTGAGCTGCAAGTGCACATCATCAGGAGAGGAGAATCTATAGGACATCCTTCTCATTGAGTTTGTCTGGGTCATCACCAGGAACAAATATGGACCACCATCATCACAGATGTATTAAGCCTTTTCACTGAAAACTTAATCGGTAGGAAGGGCTAATGCCCTGTTACAGTACTGTTACATCAATTGGTTTGTCTAGCCCGTAGGTCTTGTGAAAGTAGACATAGAATCGATAGCTGCCAGCACACCAGTGTGCTGTCCAAGAGACTATTTCAAGCAACTTGGGCTATTGTTTCTAACCACAGTTGAAGTCCTGCAATATAGCATGTTGAACAAATTGTAATTTGTGAAAAGTACAGTGAGCTAAAAGCGATGGCTGATGACTCTCACAGTTGGTAAAGCCATATAACAGGTTATCGTGCCATGTTCTTTCAAGAGAGGGGCGCCAGCCACCTTTTTTGCATTGTTGTTTGTGCAGCTCACCCATTTTCTACCCTCGCACACCATACCTTTCTAACTTAGTGGAAGGCACAGGCTCATTCCACACATCCACAACTCACATATAACAAAAGCACTACTGCACAGCACCTTTGCCATAACAATGAAGCTACCTTTAATGACACAAATTCAAACTGGAGTTTCTTACATAATCCGCTATCTCCTTAAACCCAATCCACTCCTGTTTAGTTCATAGCATACCTCTGCTGTGCTAATCCACACTACATTCAGACATGGGTGACAGGCAGGGTTTTGGCAACCCTCACATAACTTTAATGGCTGAAATCCGCACATGCATAATAGCACTTCCCCATTCTCCCAAATTTGGACTCAGGTCCCCCTAGTTGGCACCATAATTATGGTGAAAGGCGCTATACAAATGACAAAATGAATGCATGAATTTAATTTTAAAAGAATTAAAAATCCAGGGCCTTAACACACTTGCCAGATGGCAATTTTTCACAATCAGCTCAAACCCCCTCTGAGGATAATGCCTACCTTAGGCCGGTGCTACCACACTAGGCGAAGTAGATATACCTTTATGGACGTTTTGCTTTCACTTTTATGACTGGGTTCAATGCTGGTTCACTAGTAACGTAGGCGGAGTATGTTGTTAAGCCAATGCTCATTCCAACACTTCTGCAGCAATAGTCATTTCATCACAACGTAATCCCTGTATTAAACAACCCGTTGAAACTCGAGTGATTCAGAAGACACCATATTTATAACATCAATAGCGTGTTGCCTATCCTCTCTTGGACGATACATAGCCTCACTACCTGGCTTACTAGACACCTGACAGACTCAAAAATAAACCTGTGTGAAGCCCAAGCAAACATACGCCTCAGAGAAAAGACAAATGCAGTAGATGCATCAGTGATAGAAGTGTGCCCAAAATAGTCACCCGGCCAGGGAGCAATGGCAACACATTTTTCAAGGGTTGCAGCCATGATGAAATGTCAGTTTAGCTGTAACTTTTATTGGGACGTAAATTGGAGAAATGTGCTTTAACTTCACAAAGAACAGTTCCAGAATGGTGAAAATGGTTGCAAAAAGTAGTGGAACTGTTAACAGTGAAAAATAAAAGTAGTGGAACTCCGTTCCCACTCACTTCGACCACTGACATGCATATGTATTTCGTACTCACTGTCTTGACATATTTCTAAATGTTTTTGTGAAGGATATGTCAGAAAAAATCACTAAATCCTTGTTCATCCTGGTAACCCTGGGGATGATTGGCTCTGGAGTGGTCAACTCTTGGTCTTAGTGTTGCATATTTATGTGCCTATATTGTGTTTGCCCTTCTCATAACATTTTGCCTGAATTTTCATGCATTATGACTTGGTGCGCCACTGGCTGTGCTTCTTGTCATCCATTCTGCAGCAGTGTTCATTCACCCCCCGGGTTCAGCTCAGTCCTGGTCTTGGTGTTGCATGTGCCTTTTGTGTGCTGGCCCTTCGACTTACAGTTCTCAAATATTATGCCCATTGATGGTCCACTGTCTATGCTTCTGTGGTTTACACTGCTGGCACACTTCTTCTGCAGCAGTGTTATTTCTCCTCCAGGCCCTACCCCAGCAGTAGGACCGATGGAGGCTGTCTAAGCTATTTGTTCCCATCCTCATGCAAGTCTATCCCCTACTCCTTTGCAGTACGACTCATTTCATGATGGTAGAACAGGTTCACTGCTCTCTTGCTGCAACTGAATGGGACTCCTCTTTCTTAGGACATAGAAATGCTAGAGTGGACGTGGAAGATGCAAGCTTGACTTCCACACTAGTTACATGCGGAGTACTTCAGGGGTCGTGCATTTCGCCCACACTACTAAACATATACATCATGCCCCTCTTCACACTTCTCGATGACCTGGGTGTCCATTATACCAACTTTGCTGATGACACCCAGGTCATAATTGAGTTGTCAGGTTGTCATACCGAAGACACTCGGTCCGTTAATTCCATCTATCAAGCCATTCATAAATGGATGGTGACTAATTCTCTAGAATTGAATGTCGATAAGACTGAACTTTTAATCATAGCATCAGGCAACAAAATCAAAAAACTTGGCCCTGATTATGAAAGCTTTATCATTGCTGGTAACTTAATTAAAGTCTAGTCTGTAGAGACACTAGGCGTAACTTTTGATGCTGAGTTGTCTATGAAGCCACATGTTGCCCAAGTAAAAGCATCCTGCAGGTATACCACTAAATTATTAAATTATATTCGCCCTTATATTTTGCTCAAAAACAGAGCCCTCTTGGCCACAGCCCTGATTAACTCCCGCTTTGATTAAGCAACAGCCTCCACCTCTAGAGCTAACCTCAACATGCTCCAAGCCGCACAAAAACACACAGTCAAAGCGGTCTTTGGTCTCTTTAAAAGAGATCATGTTACTGAGGCCAGACGGGAGCTTCATTGGCTGCCCGTCAAACATTTGGTCACTCAAATGTTGCAACAAGGGCTCCTTGCAATATTTACGTGATCGCCTCACCCCCTCTATGTCTAGTCGCCCTCTCCACTCATATGATCTTAGAAAACATGAACAGCCAAGATTTAAGCTCACTAGATGTGCTGGTTCCACGTTTAATGTTCAAGCACCTGCGGCCTGGAACAAGTTACCCCTCATCTCAGGCAGGCAAATTCACTTGCTACCTTCAAGAAGGGTGTTAAGACTCTCTTCTTCAATCTTACTCCTGATTAAGTCATATATTGGTCCAGTTTTCCTCTGCCTCATCTAATTTTATCTGTGTTACATCTTGTTTGTCACTTTGTGCGCTTTGAGGCTTATGGGCGATTTAGCGCATTACAAAAATGAATTATACATACAAATGATACCAGTGTGGCATCTGGCATTGGGAAACTTGGCAATCATAAATTTAGTTTTCCTGACTATGCCATTGATTACTTTTCTATGACTTTAGGCTTTGTACCAGTGCCTGGCTCTATGAAACAAATACTCCCCTCATTAGGGAAAGCTAGTCCATTTATCTTTTAGAGCTGTCCACTGTGAATGGTTGATGACTGAGTGCTTGTGACACTCCTCCTGTGGCAATCCTATTTCTTAGCCTTTTCCTGCTCTTCTTCAGAATGTATTTGTACCTTCTTACATCGTTTCGGCCAAAAAGATTGGAAAAAAAGCCTAATTGTTGTGCATGGTAAAAAAGATCAAAGCCCATAATACCGAACAAGGGGAGCAAAGGTTGTGGGGGTGTCTCCACTCCCCTAGTTCAGTATTATGGACTGCAGGGGTGGCAGGGTGTTCCCTGAATACATTGCATGCACAGCGGGGGGGACAAACAATCAAAATCCCAAAAGCTAGAGTTACACAAAATGCGAACAGGTGTGCTTCGCAATTTTGGAACTCACGTTTTTGGGATTCAGTTGTTCAACGTAGATCCTCTGACACTACTTCTACTCCTCTTCTGGTCTTAGTAAAAATGCATACTTATATTCTTACATTGGGCAGCTGTTGGATAAGATATTTAACTATTTGTAATCACACTTTCACACATCAGTTTTTGTTCATTACTACCGATGCAATTCTGCAGACACTTTAGGGTGATTGCAAATTGCTTTTACACCTTCATGCTCTGCACACCAGGCCATTTTCGTGATCAGAGAAGACGGGGAGGGGCATGGTGCGCTGTTCACTTATTTGTGCTCTGTTACTCTAATGTCATGTGTGAGCACTTTGATTCACAGCTACATGAGGTTTTCATGCAAGTGTAATTTCTACGCAATCTGCCTCAACTAGCACCTGCGAATAAGCAGGGTGATGGCTTAGAAATCCATTACAAAACTATAGCTGCACACAATAATTTGCAGATGGTGTTTATTTTTTTCTGAGCAAAACTGCAAATAAAACTGGGAAGTAAAGGTAATAGGTAATTGTGCTCGTCAGTTTTTTTTCATTTCACCTGGCAAATGTTCAAAACTGCATGAGAGGGCCCTCAACGGGCATGTAAAGGCAACTGTTGGTGTACTCCTCCATGCTATTTGTTGCATGTCACCCCTTTTGGGGGACATGGTACCTTCTGGGGTTGGTGTCATTGTCACATGGGGTAACCATGTGGCCCGGCACAAAGGCGGTGCCCCTGCTGGGCAACACCACCTATGTTGATGGAGGATGCCGTGTAACCACGGCGAGAGTGGTGCCCCGGCCTGGATGCCCCCAGGACCGGGGCTGATGGGCCTGCAGTTCCAGTGCCCCAGAGCTGCTGAGGCCGCAGGGTGCCCCTCGCGGTCCGCCTGTTTGGTAATGTAGCTTCTGGTGACCCGGATGCTGGAGGGTGCTCCCTCGGTTCTGCCCGCTACCTGGATTCCGAGCGGGTGGAGGCCTGGTGCCCCAGGCACCTATAACACTGTTTTCATTTTCAATCAAATTACTCCATTTGTATGTTTGGCCCCGTTCTTTGGGCAGACCTTTTCTAGGCAGTCAGCTGGGTGCCAGAGCAGGAGCCATCCGATTGGCTTTTGAAGAGGAAAACCTACCCTCACTGCCACGGGTTTGGGGTGCCAACCTGCAACTTTGTGTGGTGCGAGCAATAGCTTGGCTCTTACCTGAATGAACGCAAACGGATGTTTATATTATTTCTTACATTCATTTTGTAACCGGCTGCATTTTTTTTGTTATTAATTCGAATGCAATATGATATAAATCATAAAAGCTAAACCACAGATTGTATCAGATTGATGATATCATTTCAGCGTATGTACTTAACACCAGCAATGCCAAGATTTCTTGCAACTATGTCCATGCCATTGCTGAAAACTAGAGTGCCGATTCTAGCACAAGGGCAGTGCACGATACTTCCAAAACCACTTAGCTCTGTGTATTTCCATCCTAAAATAGAGCACTGGGAATTGCCCACCACGTACCTGATGACTCCCCGAAGCTTTCCTCATCCCCTTTGTAATTGAGAGGCTGCCATTAGTTAATCATTTGTCCTACCTGTTCCTCCTTCCACCAGAGAAGCCATCCCTCATAGCTGTCTCACTTCCGAATCTTGTTAATTGGTTTTGTCACAGGTAGCACTCCAATCTCTCACTAATGTGCTCTCTGTCAGCGCTTTGCTTTCTTGCTTCTCATAGCTCACGCAGGCTACCAGTAACTTACTTTTTTTAAACTCTCAGTCTCACCACAATTAAGTAAGCTGGGATTTCAAGTCCTAGAACGAAGGTAACATTTTCTGCTGAAGCAAGTGTTTATTTTGAAAGACGATTTCTCTTCATGACATCTTGCCTTTAATCCACAGGACTGGCTTACAGCTTCCACACACTATCTAAATGCATGGTTTCGTTTAAAAGCTAAGACTGAGGCATGCGTCTGCTATTGCCTGACTTGTGTGCAGTTCATACATTATTTCTTCTTCTTTTTAAACCTCGTTATAATCCTAATTCTTCATTGCATTCCACCCACAATGTGATCCAGGGTTCCAACGATGACGAAAGCCATGTCAGACTTCCTTCCTTGCAGGAGCCTTTAAAAATGGGTCTTGCACGCCCATGTATTATCTACATGCAGTAACAGATTCGAATTCAGTTAATCTGCATATTTTCCATTTTCCTGTGCAGTTACGATGGTGTATGACTATTAAAACAATACATGTATTGGTGTCTGTTAAGAGACATATTGCAGCAAGTCGCCTCAAAGCACACAATGATATTGGGGATGTGAGGAATTGCCATCAAAGGTGTAGATGCCCTGTTTGTTATTTTTTTTATTTTTATTTATTTAAATGATGCAGGTAATTCCCTCTCTGGAAGGGACATCTGCTGAACAGATTCCACTTTCATGAAGCTCCACGCCAAAAGCATAGTGTATACCTGTCTCCTGTTGCATTATTATTCTGATCAGGAAAACATGCTCTACCGGTGGCACAGAGCAACATCAGTGGTCAGTGATAGCCAAATCGCTGAAGCGCATGGGCTGTCCTTAAGGCACGCATCACTGTACCAAAAACCTATACCTATGAATCTACACTTTTAGTAGCAGAAAAATCTTTTAATTAAGTAGGTGACTACCTCCTGCCCTGTTTCGCTCTGTGAATGCGAAAGAACTATAATTCCCTTAAGTTTTGTAGTTCTGCGTGTTATTTCATTTCTTGCCGACACGTCAGGGGCAAGCCAGTCTGTGCCGGTCCGTGCTGTCCATGTTTCTGCTATCTACGTTCGGCGATCTCTGTAAGTTACTGTGCACTGCTATTATTTGGTAATTGCACAATACACCCTTTAGAAGCAATACATCTTGCGAGAGAAAACATGACTAATAACACTTGGAGCACTAAAAATGATATCTACACATTTTGCAGACATAGCAGAAAAGTAAACGCTACTGAACGACCTACAGAGAATTGGCCAGGGTATTACCAAGACTCCTGCTGCTAGTGCAAACTATTATGGGGAGTAGAAATGTTCCAATTGCTATAGAGTCACAAAGCGGAAACAATGGTATGGGACATCTTGATTCCCCCCTATATTGACATCTTAGATAATCACTGTCCTCGCTAGCATTCTGTTAGGGCTGGTATGCAGGGGATGGAACCACTAGAGTCTGAATATTCCCACCATTTCTATTAATTATCAAACTGCTCTGACATTTGTGTGCAGATAAGCTGTTGGCTGTGTCGACCAAAATGATGTTGGACATCAGCATGTACACATATTTCATGAATCAGACCATGATAGACAGAGGCCTGTAAAATAATGGACTGTATATACTTTGGGGTTAGAAACATTTAAAAAGTTACTTTTTAATATGAGGTCTATGGTAAAACATGCAACTGATGTGGCAAACTATATATGAAAACAAACTAGACATCTGTGCTTTAACAGAAAGCTCGCTGCATGAGGCAGTAGGTCCTGCTCGCTCCCTGGCACTCCCAGCTGGATATTACCTGTATAGAGTAGACGGATTGAATGGGAAAAGATGGGGGAGTAGCAGTGATTTACAAGGCAGTCCTGTCCTAGAGGTCTGGGAAGTAGATATTGTCAGACCAGAAGACTGCAAGCCACTGTACATTAAAGTTAGGATAGATGCCAATACTACAATAAATATGGCACTTATATATTACATGGACACGGTAGCGTCCATGTAGTTATGGTTAAGTTGGTGTTTCCATAGGAAGAGCATTTTTTGGGTGGCTTATAACTTCGCTCCCTCTGGACGAATCCTCACCAAACTTTCCAAAAAAAGTATATGGCCCACTCTGAATATTTTTGCAAAGTTTGGTGAGGATTCGTCCAGGGGGGGAAAAGTTATAGTGGGGGTCCCAAAACTTGTGTTTTTTCCTATAGACATAATGGGAAAAAAATTTGCGCAGGGCCACAGGCCAAACCGCTGGACGGATTGACACCAAATTTGCGGCAGGAGCGGGGGCTTGGTCCCGAAAGCGTGCTTTTGCAAATGTGGTGTAAATCCGTCCAGTAGTTTCTTATAAAATGACCAAAACGTAAGGCAAAAAAATTAGTGATATCTGTGTTCGCTTCGCGGACGGATTTCCCTGTTCGCTCCGCGGACAGCACCCCGATTGGCCCATGGCCTTGCGTCATGTCCACCGCTGATTGGACGGTGAGGGGCGAGGGGCGTGGAGCGCATAAGATTTTCTGTGGCGCCCGCCATCTTGTATTCGCCGTCGACCGCGTACAGCGCGGTGAAACGTGGATAAAAAATTGTATTTAGTGCCGTGTGTTGGTGTGTAAGAGTGTTTGGGGAGGGTGGGGGAATATGAGGTTCAATGTTTTGTTTTTTTATGTGCTAGACGTTTTTGTTGTGTTCGATTTGTCTGCGGAGAACACGGCTGTTCTGACATTTTGTAAATAAACTAAATGGTGGGGTGTTTAGAGGACAGAGTATGTGTCATTTTTGTTCACAAGGAAGGTAAAAATGAGCTATCAACACTCGCGGTGTACTTAATTGTTCGTAAATACACAAACTGGGGGTGTCCTCAGGACGCTATCCGTATTGTAATCTGTCTAGTTGAATGTGTTCTAAGAACATTAGCGATGTCCCGAAATGGTTGCAATTACACAAAATGGGGGTGTTCTGAGAACGTTTTTTGTATTGTTCGTTGTCAGGGTGAAAGTGTTTTAAGACCACTCCTTTTGTCCGCTAATAGTACAATTTCCTATGGGCGTCAACCGACTTTTTGTCCACTAAAGAAACGATAAATCCGGCTGGTGTGCACCGACATTATGTGATAATCCTATGACTGGCGCTATTGACCTGGCTGACTTGCTTTTGCGACACTAAATCATATCTCCCGCCCCTAAGCCTGATATTTTCAAAGCATTCATATTCCCCGCCTCTCTCCGTGACGTTACAGGGTGCGTCATCAAACGCGCCCAGTCCTCTCCAGTCCTAAGTGACTTTACACAGAACCCGGAAGACAACACATATTATGTCACAACACAGCTTGCCACAATTTGGAATATGAAACAGTGATTTAAAAGCAAACAGCAAAATTGTAAATTTTGTAAAGTACATTTATTTGACATCAAATGTTTAGAGAATATTCAGCAATTTGCATTTGTCTTTGTTGTCGATCAGCAAAAGTTCATGTTGAGGCACGCAATGTTCCCTTGCAGTACAGAGGGTGTTAGATCAGCTTACAACTCAGTGCGCCACAATTCGGAATATGAAACTGTGGTTTAAAAGTAAACAGCAGGATTGTACATTTGGTAAAGTACAATTATTTCACATGAAATGTTTAGTGAATATTCAGCGATTTGCTCTTGTCTCTGCTGTCGATCAGCAAAAGTTTATTTTGAGCCACGCGTTGTTCCTTTGCGGTAGATAGGCTGTTGGTTTATGATAAAAGCAGTAAATGGTCACTCTGATAATCGGAAGGTTGCTCCAACAACGAGCCATTAGACCACCCTATTGGTTGGTATGTTGTTTGTAGCCGCTAGTACTGCGTAAGGGCATCCTTGGCGATTTCCCATAAAATGGTGAGGGTCATGAAGTTGCATATTTGGACCTGCACCTGGCAGTTGAAGACCGCATCCGCTGGAGTCTGTAAATCGTGACATAGGCAAAAGGGGGCCACATACCTGTTTTAAAAAACATAAATTAGTCTCACCAGCCGATCTTCATTAAAAATCATCATTTTATTTATTAGGGCGTGAAACTATTTGCTATCGAAGATAGTGCAACCGAGTATGTTAATAATAAAATTTTCCCATTCATATAGCGCTAAGAACCGTGAGGTATCTAAGCGGTGCTTATTATTACCCACGGTGTGTGGTGCTCATTTATCGACCACGGAAGGATGAAAGGCTGAGTTTGGCCTTGCCGGGATTCGAACTTGCGTTAGCAAGCTGTGCACGGATGTCAAAGCGAGCGTTCTACTCACTGTGCCACTTGACAGGTAACAGTGAAGTGGCACAGCGAGTAGAGCACCTGACCACCTATAGACCGGTTAAATTATTTCTATTAACCCACCCTGTGTCGTCTGCCTTTTTCAGAGCCCTCTAAACGACAGGGGATCAATTCGGCGGTGATAGTGCGCGGTAGAACACATTATGCCACTTTGAACGAACAAGTTCAACTTGAGCGGTCTTTAATGCTACGCTATTGTAATTATATTTGGTATAAAATAATCTAAAGGGTTACTTAGAGTACAATTGCAATTTCCATTGTCTACGAGTAGTGCAGTCCCAAAATACGACTCTGCGTGTGCAAACGATTTTTCGCATAGTGATATAATATATAAAAGTGGTTTCGTTTCAAAAATTTCATCCTTATCTTCTCTTACGTTTTAGCAACACTCCTTCAAGAGAAGTCTTTCATCACAATCTCTGTCTGTCGAGGTCAAAACACAATACAACCTTATAGTCCGCTTCGTGAGCCTCTCCGGGTCCCGAGAAAAAAATGGAAGAAGCTGACCTTCACTGTGAACGAGCATAAATTCTTACTTTGCAGCATTCTGTGTAAAGCCATCTGTGAGAAGTTGGTTTTTGCATGCCATGTTTGTATATTGTTTGCGTGATATTAAAAAAAGTTTGTTTAAGGGACGTTATGGTTCATAGTACAGCCGAAAGACCCCTGAAAATCGCAAGTTATGGTAAGCTATGAAAAATAACTCGCGCCACCACCGTGCACTGCTAAGACTAACACCCAGGACATCAAAGATGACATCGCAAATGTCATTGATGAAATCACTGATGACATCACATGTGTATGTACTTATCATGGAATTTGTGTACTTGAAATTTTTGTCAAGGATATTGCAATAAATATCATACCGTTATTAGTGCTTTGAACGATGCATTGATATAAATAGCAATGTATTATGGGATTCTATCTAGTATGCTGAGCTACTAATGGAGAAACATAGCATTGTGTGCAGAGTACAAGATGAAAGTATAATATTTGTAATGTTAATATGTTGAATAATGAAATGATAATTGTCCTGAAATGTTCAAAAATTCACAAAATGGGGGTGTTCTGAGGACGTTATTCGTATTGTGTGATTGCTTAGCTGTATGCAATGAGGGAATGGCACAGAGAGTAAAGTGGAGGCCGTCCGCAGACACCGCGGCTGTTCGTGGACAGGGCGTGCTACATCCGGGTTTTTCCAGGAAATCCAACATGGAAAGAAGACTGTACGGATCAGCCAATCAGATGTCGAGGTTGTGGATTTGTGTTGAAAGAGACTGTGTGTGGTGAAGATGGCAGAAGTAGAGAAAGTCAGGGTGTTGGTGCTTGGAGATATGTTTGTGCATGGTTCACAACAGTACGCTCAATGCAGGCATGTTGCAAAGAACTTTGATGTGAAAGCAGTGGAGGAGGTGTGGAGCACTGTGCCTGATTGCAATGTACAGGGAAGTGTACAAGTTTGTGAGGATATGGCCACGATGAACAGTCCGCATGTGATAGTTTTGCACTATGGTGCTTTCCATTTGGGAAACGTCAGTGCCCCTACTTTGTTGGCTGATTTGGAACGCTTGGTTCAAGCCTTAATGAAGATCCTTCCAAATGCGAAAGTAATTTTTTCTGGATTACTACCTAGGCAATATGGGACAATAGTTCAGTTTTTTGTCCTCAGCAAAACATTGCTAGGTGTGTCATCAACCGAGGCATGTGTGCCTTCATGCTTAGAGCTGGTATGTTCATGCTTAGAGCTGGTATGTTCTTCTGTAATAATGAGAATATTGATGCCAGTAATGCTGTTAATTTTAAAGAAGATGGCATCTCTTTATCTTTTACGGGAAATGCCTTTCTATTTTGGAATGTAAGGGTTGCTTTGGAGAAGGTTATGTGAAGATTTTAGGAGTAAAGTAAGAAAAAAACTTCAAAAGGGAAATGGGGCACACTATTTAAATTTACATTCACCATGCTCAGATTTTCGATATGTCCACGGACATGGCGGTAGTCCGCGGACATGAAAATCACTACGAGGGGGTTAGTATGTTCTATGTTACATGTATATGAAGTCAGGGATATTATGGTTAAGTTGTGCTACTAAAAACCTATGAAATTCAGTGAAAAAACTTTGTTAAAGGTACGTTATGGTTAAGTTGCGCTACTAAAAACCTATGAAATTCAGTGAAAAAACTTGGTCAAAGGGACGTTATGGTTCCAAGTAAAACCGAAAAACCCTTGAAATTCACCAGTTATGGTAAGCTATGCAACCATAACTCGCGCCACCACCGTGCACTGCTAAGACTAACACCCAGGACATCAAAGAGGACATCACAAATGTCATTGATGACATCACTGATGACATCACATGTGTAAGTACTTTTCATGAAATATGTGTACAAGGGATTCTTATTATAATGTTGTGAAACAAGTGTCAAGGATAATTGCAATAAATATCATACCCTAATTAGTGCATAACACTTTTCACAGTATAGAAGAAAAAATGGATTTGTTGTTGACTAATTTTAATAATTTGAAAACTTTTGTGGAGGATCATTTTAAACCAAAAACCTTGTACCATTGCCCCACATGTACTTGTCCCTCCTCACCATATCCCAGTCAATTATCCCCAAACCCTCTCCATAACCCAAAAGGTTTTCATGAGACTTCAATCCCTTCTTCACCTAATAACAATCATGTTGAAACCCCTAATTCTCCTGTTTTTGTTTCTGTTTCTGCCTCACCTTCTCTGTCATAAATTATTAATATATGTTAAATAAAGTTTAATGTTTATATTGTGTTGTAAAGAGTTTTTTTTTTTTTTAAACAATGTAGGTGTCCGCGGACAGTGCAGGTGTTCTGAAATGGTCATAAATAAACGAAAATGGAGGTGTCCTGAAGAACACTATACCTGTTCGTACTGTTCGCTAGCAAGATGAAACTATTCTACGAACACAATGTTTGTAAAAAAAATTAAAGTTTCCTAAAGAACACTATATCTGTCCCTAGTGTTCGCTATCAAGTTTAAACTGTTCTAAGAACACAATTGGTGTCCTGAAATGTTCGTACACAAACGAAAATGGAGGTGTCCTGAAGAACACTATACCTGTTCGTAGTGTTCGCTAGCAAGTTCAAACTGTTCTAAGAACACACGCGGTGTCCTGAATTGTTCATAATTAAACAAAAATGGAGGTGTCTTAAAGAACACTATACCTGTCCGTACTGTTCGCTAGCAAGTTGAAAATGTTCTAACAACACAATTGGTGTCCTGAAATGTTCGTGCATAAACGAAATTGGACGTGCCCTGAAGAACACTATATCGGTCCTTAATGTTCGCTAGCAAGTTTAAACTGTTCTAAGAACACACGCAGTGTCCTGAAATGTTCGTTTCACGTGTGACGCAATTTTAATTAGTTCAGGACCCGAACAGTGTCCGTAGAACATCAACGCGCATGCACTAGACAATCTCCGTGCATTTGGTGTCCTGCAGACATGCGCTTCCCTCGCAGACTTGTTCGCGAACGGATCATACGTCCGCACCCACGCTGATCGCGTGTTCTGAATGCGGACACTGTTTGTGTCCCCGAACAAATTAAAAGTACATTTTCAATCAATCCATAATATTTTTCAATAAAATCTCACCATGGCACAAGTCCCGCATAGTAATCCTGAGTTTCTACATACCTGTTGAAACTTTTCAAACTTTCTTTTGTGTTCGATCTGTCTGCGGACAGCGCGCATGTCTGCGGACCGCGCACAAGAACACCCTAGAGCTTATTCTCATTGTGTTTCTGGCTATTCTTCAGAACACAGCGATTTTTGCTGCCACCTGCAGATTACACCATTATCGAGATGGTATCCGTGGCTGCTGAACTGCCACCTGGTGCTGCACCTGCTTCAGCACTACCCCGACCCCCTCCACCACCACCACCTCCCCAAGGGCCTGAAGAGGGGAACAGGAGTGAGGATGCAGAGGAGAAAGAAGAGGATGATGAGAATGAGGTAGAGGAAATCCCTACTACCCGCACTAGGCGTGAATCTTGGGTGTGGCGGTTGTTTACCATTCATGGGAATGTTCCTAAGGCTCGTGCGAACCGTGTTACCTGCAATGAGTGCAAAATGATACTCAGTCGCGGGAAGCACGGTAAGTACAGCTTTGGGACCACTACTATGAAGCGACACCTGAGGTCATTTCATTCTGGGGCTATTCCCAGGGGTGTACCTTACGAAGAACATAGCAGGTTGATTTCCTCTACTTCATCCTCTGTTTCTGATCCTGTCACCACAAGGACCACCTCTGTGGGAAAGTGTCTTCCTCAAGCTGCCTCACAGGCCATACAGAATGCTGATGACCCTTTCGAGGTTCACAGTTGTATGTATGTACTGTGACACAGTACTCTGCAGGGGGTAGTGACTTTGTAGTGCTTTTGAGACTATCGTCTCAGAGCACGAGAAGATCTGCTCACTACCCAAATAAAACCCACTCTACATCTTCCTCTTTCAGCTCGCCCTTTCTTATCCCTGTGGTTGGTGTCCCCCCTTTACCTTCCTTTCCGCTCCTCTCCAAGTGTGTCGTATATAAAAAAACAAAAAAATAAGGCTCTTTTCAGAGCCGCCTTTCACAGTTAAAAAATAGAAGTGAAAATAAATGAAGCAGGGCCCTTTGTATTTTTTAGAAGTCCGTGGACAGTTTGCGAACATTTAAAAAATTGGGTTGCTACCCTATCACAAACATTGCAATTTTCTCTGGAAGGAAGTGGTGGCTCTGAAAAGAGCCTTTGGGAGGTGTTTGTAAGTCAAAAATTATAAATGTTTAACACCTACTTCAAAATGGATGTTGTAATTCCAAAAAAGGTCGCAATGCATTTTGTACATTTCTCAGAAAAATCTGATTGCCACCATAAGTAAGATGGACTCCATCTTTGCGAAAAATGTACTACGAAACAGAATATTTTCATTGTGAAAAGAAGACATGCCAAAATCTTTTAGAAATGCACAAACAGCTTTATTAACATTGTGCCTTGCTTTTTCCATTTGTGGACCAAATGAAGAAGAACAAAGCCACATTTGTCTCTGCGCAATCCGTGAAAATATCACTTGAGAATTAGGAAACATGTCCATAACCTTCCCAAGTCCTTCTTTCATAGCAAATTGCAAATAAATTCCAGTCACATGTCCTAAACTGTTCCCTCCACAATGAATTACAATTATGTCTGGATGTTGCTCTGTCTCCAAAGTAGCACAGAGAGGTAGCAAGTCCAACCACTTCATTCCACGTACTCCATGCCAGTGTACTTCCACATGTGTGAATCCAAGATCTACAGCTACTCCACAGCTTTCTGCATGCACCTTCAACCAATATATCCATGAATCTCCCAAAATCCATACAATCTTTTTCCTAAAATACACAGACATAGCTATCTGTTGTTCTCTCAGCAAAAACAGTATATGAGAAACTCTCTTCTGGCACAACACACCCTCTAAACGTTCCTGACCAATCCCTTTTAGTACTCATTCTCATATGCATGACTTCTGAACCCAAAAATCTCCGGATGTAACTCCCGATGTCTGCGAACTACCGCCATGACCGCGGACATATCGTAACATGAACAGCCCTTCTACCATTTCCACTTCACTCTCTCTGCCATTCCCTCATTGGATGTAGCTAAGAAGTCACATGACCATGCACCAATCACATTCAAGACCTCTACATCTAACTACATCATCATAGATCAGCACTGCAAATGTACTGTGAATCTCTCTGAGTACAAGTGTCATATCATTGGCAAGCACCATCTACCAGAAATACTGTACAAGTCTCCAAGATTTCTACTTGCAGCTCCATGCATATCCATATGCATGAACACAAACTTCAGGTATGCATATTTTCTGTACAGTAGATGAACACATTTCCAAACAGACTTTTAGCTTGTGTAATCTGTAAAATGAATTTACTGTATTTTTTTCAATTTCCTAAAATCAACTATCACTTATAAACCTTTATACTATTTACTTTCTTTATACACACACACTCAAATCATGTCAAACTAACATTTTTTAAATGAAATATATAGACTACATATATTCAAACAAAATTGCATGCAAGCACAATCTATGTTTAAATCTTTAAAAAAATACTTATACAATTTCATATTTTTTTGTTTGTATTTATTTATTTACTTAATTACTTTAATTTAGACATGACATTGAGGCGCTATTACCTAGAACAGCTTAGTTACAGAAATAGTGGTATTCACTGGTATATTATAAATTTCACAAGACATAGTAAAGATATTTTGTTTGCTACAGTTAGGCATTCAATAGAATTTGTTCATTAAGAACATATCATATGTACTGAACTGATGCAATGTATCTTATGTAAATAAATTAGTTTAATGGTTTTAAAGAAGGCACTGAGGATTTCAATTAAAAAAATCAATATCTAAATTAAAAACAGCGCTATATACAAACAAAGTTACTAATTTGAAGCTTTTACAATTGCAGTGAAGACCAGTCTCCTGAAAAGAAGCAGCCAAATTCAAAGAACAGAGAAGAACTAAGAAGTTACCTGTTAATTTGAGAAAAAAAGTAAGTAGAATATCACCATAATATTTGTATTATCACTCAAACATACTATAAAGTTAATACCAGCTATTTCTGTGCCTAAAAATAGAGATTGTGTACCATTTTGTCCAAAAATCTCCATGTCTTAAACAGCGATTTACAGCCAGAACGGCCCACAATTTCCTATTTTTGGACACACAAATTACCCAACTGAACCACTACAATTCTCATATTATAGAACAAAAAACTGTTTTAATTGTATACATTAGATTTACTATTTGTACTTTTCCACACCACTAGCTTACTTTTTATTGTCATCTGAACCCCAGTTTAGTAACACATAAATTCAAGAATACCTATCCCTACAAGTTGTAGTTCCCAATGCACAATCACACACCATTACATACATCTTTATAATCTTACTCAAACACTCATGCACACAGCACACATACATTGCAGAGCACCCCAACCCATACCTTCTTTATTTTTTTCAACAGACCCTAAAGAATGCCTACCAAAAGTCAAGTCCGTAGAAAGCAACGCAAAAGTAGTGCAAATGAAAATAAAAGTGTCCAACATAAGCATCCATCTCTAGCAGAATTTGCAAAAAAAGTTGAAACAAAACAGCTAATACAGTCATTTATTGAAACACAAGAAATTTCAAGTACAAAAACTTTGCCTCCTCTATCAAAATGTAAAACAAACCAAAAAACAATTAACAGAAAATCAGCTATCACTACAGATAAAACTACTTCTTTAAATTTTAATATAGTGCAAAGTAAGCATACCAATAAAAGTATTTTAGCCAAAATGTACCGTCACAAAGTCCTTCAAAATCTTATAAAAACAGGAGAGAAATCAGGTTCAATGCTTAAAACCTATCATAGGAAATTCATCTTAGAAGCGTTTATGGACAGTGCAATTCTTTTCAAAAGAAAGTTATTTATTTTACTGTTAAACAAAATGAAACCACTAACAAAACTAATAACTAAATTACAAAAAAGACTTCTCAATAAGCGAAATGTCAACAGAAAGAACTTCTTAAGTATCTGTGGAGGTGAATGGAATCACACTACGAGCACAGAACCATATTTTAATGAAGAAGCATACAAACAAAAGCAAACAAATACAATTGCGATACATAGCAGTTGTCGAGGTTATGAAAATGTGAATAGTACCATAATGGAACAAGAAGTACTCCGTACAAAAATATGACCTGAAAACTTAGAATTACCCCTCCATACAACTGAATCAGAACGTCTAGTGTTCAAAGGGCCATGCACGTCAATGTGTGACATTCCCAAACAATGTTTCAAATCTTTACGCCAATTCCTCAATAAATATGTAAAAAGCAAAGACAAAATCAAAATTAAATTACTGCAAAATATGGATACCTGTCCAGTGCGCAAGTACAAAGGACTACAAGGACATTCATTGGCCTGCATTACAGGACCTACTTGTAAAACGACTTTCCATGATATCAAAAGGATATCAACACATCATTCAACTATAAGAAATCTAGTCTATAAACTGTACTATGCTAAAAGTCCTGCTTTAGCACTAGCAAAGTTAAATAACATCCTTCTGCATGTTACAGCGAAAGACCTACTTGAAGAAATTCACTATATCCAGAAAAAATATTTTGGAAGTGAAAGCCATTTACAGAATGAAATAGCTTTAAACCAATTAAGCAACAATTCTACACATGGCAAACTTTTGCTAAACACATACAAAAAAGAAATACTAACATTTAAAAAGTACATCAGCTGAAGTACCAAACCATGTATGTGTATGTTGCCGTAGAACTTTTTATAAAAGTAACACAAAAACTGTAGACCTATCATACAAAATAGAAGACAATGAAGATTCTAAATGGTTTGAATTAGCTCTCTATCTTGTACAGAAAACAAATACGAAATAACTGAGCCCTTAATACTTTGCAGTTACTTGACAACAACCAAACTCCTTCACGTGCTATCACAAATAATTTGGAATTATACCCAGTACCAAAACCCCTACAACAACTTAATTTATATGAGAGCATCATAATTCAAACAGTACACCCATTTCAAGCAATAATGCGCCTTCAACCAAAAACAGCAAAATTACCTCCCTCTGAATTGGTAAAAGGCATTGTGGAAAAGTAGTTTATTTACCATTAGATCTAAATTAAAATGTGCATACTCTAGGAGTGCAACGTCCAATGCAGCATCTTTAATTATCTTAGTAAATGGAGTACCTACACAAGACAAAAAAATTTGGCAACAGCTGGTAGATTTATATAAACTTAGACAAGCCTTCCAATATCTTAAAGAGAATAATGAATATTACAAAGAAATTAATATTGAAGAAAACTTGAAAGATACAACTGAAATAATTCAAGAAACACAAGAAGCTGGTCAATTTGAGCTACTAGATCCTGCTACAATATCTAATACTTTAGACCATTATAGAATTCATCCTTTGCACTCTAATGATACCGTAGAAGATGTACTGGAAACCTACCAAATGCGTCAAACAAAAGGATCGCCAATCAGCATATGGGAAAAAAGTATAGAAGCACGTGCTTTTCCTCTACTCTTTCCTACTGGCAAAGGAGGAAAGTATGATGATAGACCTATTCAAATATCAGCTTCAGAATACCGCTCATTACGGATGTATTCTGAAGATCCCAGATTTAGACAAAATGTGGAATACATATTCCACCTACTCTTTGAAAGTGAACTAGCAACTTTATGTTACGGAGTTGCACACATATTAAAATCAGGATCACACTTTCAAAATATGACAGCTACACAATTATTAGAAAAAGTGCAACAAAAGGATGAGGTTTTACAATCAAATATTGCAAATCTATTAGCAAATATGCGTGTTACTAAAGAGTACTGGTTTCAACGTCATGGAGATGTACGTTGTATGATCAGAAACCTTGGCCCACCCACATGGTTTGTTACATTAAGTTGTGCAGAATATACATGGTGAGATTTACATGATTTCCTACGCATTTCAAATAAAAACAAAACAAACACAGATATACTAACACCTGGAGAACTTTGTTCTTTGGATCCTGTTAATGTTTCAAGATATTTTCACCAGCGCTTCACTGCTATGCTACATTTTATTTGTAATAAAACTGTTCCTCCCCTTGGAGAAGTACAACACTTCTTTTGGAGAAAAGAATACCACGCCAGAGGAGCTCCACATATCCATATGCTTTTATGGATTAAAGATGCTCCTAAATTTGGTCAAGACAGTGATGCCACTGTTTTACAGTTTATTGAAAAATATGTCACTTCTGAAATTCCATCAGAAGCCACAAATAGTGATCTTCGTGCACAAATTTTACAATTTCAAAGACACAAATGTGGAAAATATTGTCATCGGAAATACAAAAACAAAGGGAAATACTACACCAAATGCCGATTTGGTTTCCCTAGACCAGTTACAAATACAGGTCAAGTGAACAACCTCATGTCTTCAGTTAGACATAGTGTTAAAGGTAAGTCACCTAAAAATACATATTACATCAAAAGAAAAGAAGAAGAAAAATATATCAATGATTATAATGCAATCATTGCCCACTTTTGGAATGCAAACATAGATGTGCAGTACATTGCAGACAATTCTACTGCAGTTGCACGATATGTCACAGCATACTTAACTAAAGCAGAAAAGAAAGAGCTCTGGAATGACCTGTCATCAGATAAAACAGTGTCTCAGAAATTATACAGCTCCGGCATAAAAATGCTCACCCATCGAGAATGTGGATCATATGAAGCAACTGATTGTTTAACTGGCTGCATTGTATGGTAAATCTGAAAATATAGTATGGCTAAGTATTGGTCCAGCTAAATCTAGAAAAAGAGTTCTAAAATGATATGAAGATATAGAAACAATAGCTAAACATGATCCCAACAGCCAAGACATTTTAAAAAACAATTTATTGGACACATACTACCCAAACAGAAGTAATACTTTGGAAAACATGTGTCTATACCATATAGCCCAAAACTACACATACAAAAATAATATGAAACCTGATGAAAAAAAAGGTAAATATAGAGTGACAAACTGTGAAGGCAGCTTAGTTAAACTCACTAAACCAAATGTAATTAATCATATCAAATTGTCATTAAAGACTCCTCAACATAAAGAAGTATATTACATGTCCCTGCTACAACTCTTCAAACCATGGGGAAAAGAAGAACAAATACTAGATAACTATGACTCATATGAGGATACTTTCAAAGCAAATGAAAGCACTATAACTGATGTAAACTTTACACAGTACAAAACAATGTTGCACAATAAACAGCAACACGAAGAAGAACTCCAAGCCCAACTAGATAAGGACACTCCTGACAGTAGTCAACCTTCTGTAACAGGAAGCCAAGAACCACTGGGAGTACCACTAATAATAAAAGAGGCAGTGTTAGCTTTGATAGAAGTAGGAAACACCATGTGTCAGTATGAAGATAAATAAGACTTAACTATACTACAATCAAAACTAAACAATGAGCAAAGTAGCATTTTTCAAGAAGTAACAAAACAAATTGCACATGGTGTGCAACATGAAAACAAAGAATGCACCTGCCAAAATTACAAACCTATACTACTGTACGTCAGTGGTGAAGCTGGTTCTGGCAAAACATTCCTAATCAAAATCATTAGTAAGTTCCTTCAACAATTGACAAACAACAAACTGTCAGCTGTTGTCACTGCCCCCACAGGTTTAGCTGCCTACAACATAGGTGGTGTTACATTACACCGATTGCTACTATTACCAGTAGAACACCAGATCAAATTAGACTATTATAAACTTTCTGCAGAAGCTGCAATGGAATTACGCAGAGTATTGAAACAAATGAAAATGCTACTAATAGATGAAGTGAGCATGGTCTCCAACCTGATGTTAGCTTTGATTCACCTCAGATTACAAGAAGTACTCAAAACAGACTATGAAGAGCTCTTTGCAGGAAAACACATTATTGTTTTTGGAGATCTGCTTCCTTCAATTAAGACCAGTAAAATGTGAGCCTATTTTTAAAACATTAGGACACAAACTCTGCCGTAAAACTGTTGGCAGCATTGGAAATGTCAACCTTTGGCAACATTTCCAATACAGAGAATTAACAGAAAACATGCAGAAATCTGCAGATCTCACTTATGCCAACATTTTAAAAAGTGTCAGAGTTGCTACAAATGTTATGGAACAATTAACCCACAAAAATGTCAATTGTATGGCCTTAATGCCAACACTTGCAAGCTGTTTCAAATTCAATGAAATCATGCTAAGTAAAGAAATGCAACCAATCATGGAAATTAGCGCCACAGACAAACTAGATGTACATGGTATGACACTACTCATGTGTGACCAAGCCACAACAAGACTAAATAGTTTAGAAAAATCAATCTCAAACACAGCAGGCTTAGAAAAGATATTAAAATTATCCTTAAATTGCAGAGTAATGCTTAAACGTAACCTTGACATGGACCAAGGACAAGTTAATGGAGCACTGGGTACAGTTGTTGGCTTTCAAACATACCCACGCGACAACAAAATTCAGTTTTTCAATATACTCTTTGACAAACTTTCAGAAGTAAAAAGGATAGGACGCTCAACAGCTAGATTCCTTCTCTTCAAAGATATCTATGTACGCAGAGAACAATTTTCTCTAACTCTTGCATACGCAGTCATGATTCATAAATCACAAGGTCTTACCCTAGACAAATCAATTATAGATATTGGTAACACAGTCTTTAAAGAAGGCATGAGCTATGTAGCACTATCACGCTTACGTACACTTGACGGTCTATTTCTAATCATCTTTGATGCAAGTAAAATAAACGCTGATATTCCTTGCATTTTAGAATACAATAGACTTCGCTCACTATACACCCCCCACCTAAACACATATTCTGTTCCACAAAAAGTAAAACGTTAGAAAAGAAAAATAAATCAAACAGAAATGCAACAGGATGTCACTGCAAATCCTCCAAAGAGAGTAAAAGAAACTAATACTTCATCAAGTACCACAAGCAAAAAAGAATCAATTAGGGAAAGTAAACCAGGTACTTCTTTAAAGAAGGAAGACAAACTCCAAAAAAAGCAGTTAGATACAGAACTACCTGGACCATTTAAATTCTCAAATATAGTTGGTGTAAGTTACTACGCAAATGTAGCAATGAATATTCTATTTCAATTACCACCAATTGTTGACAACATGTACTTACACCGTACAGACCCATTGTGTTTGCAAATGTTAGTAATTCACAGAAATGCAGCAAACAATCCTGACAACACGTATAGTGTTTATGGAATAAGACAACAATTGGACTAATGTGCTGGAATGGTGAAATTCACTATAAACTCACAGGAAGATCCACAAGAATGTCTAATGTACTTACTACAAGTACTGGAAAACAAAAACATACCTATAAATGAAATCTTTCAGATGTCATACATGTGGAAACATACATGCACTCTCTGCAACAATGTGACACAAGAAGAAATCCCCAATGAACGCTTCATATATATATCAATACAAAATTGTGAATCCATTCCATTTCAGCGACTTGTACAAAACGCAAACCATGGTAGATTATGTTCTACCTGCAATTCAGATAATCGCTCCACGTTAGTAATACAAACACATAGTAATTACATAATACTAATGCTTCTACGTTACAATGCAGATGGTACCAAAAACAACTGAAAGCTGACTGGATTCACACATGGTCAAATATATCTTGGTAAGAAAACCTTCACAACAATAGGTATAATCTACCACGCAGGAGCCACAACCAATTCAGGGCACTACACTGCATATATAAAAAAGAAATGTGGATGGTTTGAATGTAATGATAGTACCATTACTCTAAAGCAGAGATTACCAGCAAATCTTACAAACGCTTATTTGATGTTCTTAAAACCAAAATTTGATAACTAAACTGTATTTAAACCCTAAGTAAACTTGTGTTAAAAAAATATAAACTGTTGGAATACTCCAAAAGCTATCTAACTGCTCAATGATTCTACAACTAATCAGATAAATGAATACCACTAAATTAGACCAAAAAATACACAGTTAGAATGCGCCAATTGGTATCTATCTGTCTCAAAATTTAACAATATCCAAAAAGATAAATCAATACCACTAAAATATATAAAAAAAATAGACAGTTAGAATACGCCAATTGGTATCTAACTGCTCCAAAATTTTATAATATCCAAACAAATAAATAATATGTTACTGCTCCAAAAAAATGCAACAAGCCAAAGTATAAAGCATTAGCCAGAAACAACAAGTGAACACTGAAAACAAACAAACAAATAAACTGTAGCATAACAGAAAAAGTTTTTTTTTTAATCCAACATGGATTTTATTTTCTCCCACACACCCAATGATTTTAGCAACAAATACAGAAACTGAGCAAATTGCACAGTACTCTGATTTGTAATCTACTAAATATGAGGGTCCAAAAACAAAAAGTATGTTGATTATACAATGTAATAAGTTATTACAAAATACTAATACTAACATGCTATTTTCTTTTATCACAGAAATTAACAAGAAATACATGTACTCCGGTTACTAGACCAAACAGTAAGTATACAATAATAAGGAGAACCATAGCAGCATATCACATCCATAGTATATAATACCTTTGTTCCTTATACATTTGTTTTTCACCCAAAGTTATAAGCAAATATGAATGTGATATGCTGCGGTGGTTGTTGCCAGGGCATAGAGTCTTGGGTGCATGGCCCTGGCAACAACGACCGCAGCATATCACATCCATAGAGTCAAACATTTCAACTATGGTCTATGGAAACTTTTAATGTCCGCGGACATTATGAGTGTTCTTAGAACACTTTCAACTTGCCAGCGAACAATATGGACAGCGTCCTCAGGACACCCCCATTTTGTGTATATGCGAACATTTCAGGACACCGCAAGTGTTCTTAGAACACATTCAACTTGATAACGAACAATACGGACAGCGTCCTCAGGACACCCCCTACGAACATTCCCCGGACACCGCAAGTGTTCTTAGAAGCGTCTTCAGAAAACCACCATCTTGTTTATTTGAGAACATTTCAGGACACTGCGAGTGTTCTTAGAACACATTTAACTTGACAGAGAACAATACGGACAGCGTCCTCAGGACACCCCCATTTTGTTTATTTGCAAACATTTCAGAACACCGCGAGTGTTCTTAGAACACATTCAACTTGCCAGCCACAAACCCCCATTCATATTTGCGAACATTTAAGGACACAGCGAGTGTTCGACAACGTCTTCAGAACACCCCAATTTTGTGTATTTGCGAACATTTCAGGACACCGCGAGTGTTCTTAGAACACATTCAACTTGACAATGAACAATACGGACAGCGTCCTCAGGACACCCCCTATGAACATTCCCCGGACACCGCGAGTGTTCTTAGAAGCGTCTTCAGAACACCACCATCTTGTTTATTTGCGAACATTTCAGGACACCGCGAGTGTTCTTAGAACACATTCAACTTGACAGAGAACAATACGGACAGCGTCCTCAGGACACCCCCATTTTGTTTATTTGCAAACATTTCAGAACACCGCGAGTGTTCTTAGAACACATTCAACTTGCCAGCCACCACCCCCCATTCATATTTGCGAACATTTCAGGACACCGTGAGTGTTCTTAGAACACATTCAACTTGCCAGCCACAACCCCCCATTCATATTTGTGAACATTTCAGGACACAGCGAGTGTTCGACAACCTCTTCAGAACAACCCCATTTTGTGTATTTGCGAACATTTCAGGACACTTCGAGTGTTCTTAGAACACATTCAACTTGACAACGAACAATACGGACAGCGTCCTCAGGACACCCCCTACGAACATTCCCCGGACACCGCGAGTGTTCTTAGAAGCGTCTTCAGAACACCACCATCTTGTTTATTTGCGTACATTTCAGGACACCGCAAGTGTTCTTAGAACACATTCAACTTGACAGAGAACAATACGGACAGCGTCCTCAGGACACCCCCATTGTGTTTATTTGCGAACATTTCAGAACACCGCGAGTGTTCTTAAAACACATTCAACTTGCCAGCCTCAACCGCCCATTCATATTTGCGAACATTTCAGGACACAGCAAGTGTTCGACAACGTCTTCAGAACACCCCCATTTTGTGTATTTGCGAACATTTCAGGATACCGCGAGTGTTCTTAGAACACATTCAACTCGACAACGAACAATACGGACAGCGACCTCAGGCCACCCCCATTTTGTTTATTTGCGAACATTTCAGGACACCACGAGTGTTCTTAGAACAGTTTCAGCTTGCTTGCGAACAAAACAGACACATATTGAGTCCTCAGAAGTTCCCCCCATTCAGTTTATTTAGAACATTTCAGAACACCCGTGATGTCCGCAGACAAATCAAACACAAAAAGAACGTCTAACAAATAAAAAAACACAACTTTCATCCTATCTCATACACTCCCACCCTCCCCAAACACTCCTACACACCAACACACTCTACTAAATACACATTTTGAACAAAGATTCACCGCGCTGTCCGCGGACGTCCGCGAATCCAAGATGGCGGGCGCTACCGAAAATCTGACGCGCTTCACGCTCCACGCCGTCCAATCAGCGAACACGTTGCATGTCCACGGACATCACGCAAGCCGATTGGCCAATCAGGACACTGTCCGCGGAGCGAACACAGATATCACTAATTTTTTTTAACCTACTTTTTGGTAATTTTAAAAAAAACTACTGGATGGATTTTCACCAAATTTGCAAAAGCACGCTTTCAGGATCAAGCCGCTGCTCCTGGTCCAAATTTGGTGGAAATCCGTCCAGCGGTTTGGGCTGTAGACGCGAGCAAAAAAAAGTTTCCATTCAGTCTATGGAAAAAAAAAGTTTTGGGACCCCCCCTATAACTTTGCCCCCCCCTGGAGGAATCCTTACCAACCTTTGCAAACAAATTCAGAGTGACCCAAATACTTTTTTTACAAAGTTTGGTGAGGATGCGTCCAGGGAGAGCGAAGTTATAAGCCGCCCAAAACATACTCTTCTTATGGAAACACCAACTTAACCATAACTACATGGCCACTACCGTAATATATATATATATTCAGTAAAAAAACTTTGTTAAAGGGACGTTATGGTTAAGTTGCACTACTAAAAACCTATGAAATTCAGTGAAAAAACGTTGTTAAAGGGACGTTATAGTTCAAAGTAAAACCGAAAAACCCCTGAAATTCGGCAGTTATGGTAAGATAAGCAACCATAACTCGCGCCGCCACCGTGCACTGCTAACACTAACACCCAGGACATCAAAGAAGACATCACAAATGTCATTGATGACATCACTGATGACATCACATGTCTGATTCCCCCTTTTTTCCTTTCCTGACATATCTAGGCTACATGATTTTCTTCAGTAACAGTCAGGAACTAAACATTGTAAATTACTATATTCGTAGACTTATCCTTCAAGTATGTTCTTAGAATAATTCCCTTATGGTCCAGTCATATCATATGAAACATATACATAGGAGAAGTCACAACCTTGAAAGACAGCAATCTTTTTTGTGCATTAAAATTATCAGTAGAGTTATCAGCACTTTCTGATACTTTTGATGTTTTTTTATTACTGTACTTTCCCTGTATATGCTCATATTTGTATATCTTGTACTCACACTATTTTCCTTAGGGTCCAGACACATCATGTGATATATATATATATATAGATAGGGTAAGTAACAGCTTTGAAACAGAGCAATCATTTCTCTGCATAAAGGTAATCAGTTAGGTTATGAACACTTTCTGCTACTATTGCTGTTTCTTTTTCCTACCTCAATTCCCTTGTATATATTCATATTTGCATGTGGTGTTGTCTCTTTGTGATTTGTGTATAATAATGCAATTATGTAGTAAGTGGGTTTTATTACCTACTTATCACAAGTTTCACTGTACACAAAACTCTAATATGAAAACAGTTCTCATTTCAATATTCAACATGGCAAGCTTATGAATATTGCACCTCCATCATGTATGCTGCACACAATGCCTATGTTTCTACATGAGTACCTTAGTATACTGGATTGAAGTTAATAATAGAATGCTATTTATATCAATGCATAGCTTAATGCATTGATTAGCACTTGATATTTATTCCAATAATCTTTGACATTTTTTTAATTAACATTACACTAGAATCCCTTGTACAGACTTTTCATGAAAGGTAAATGCACATGTGATGTCATCAGTGATGACATCAATGACATTTGTGATGTCATCTTTGATGTCCTGGGTGTTAGTGTTAGCAGTGCACGGTTGTGGCGCGAGTTATGGTTGCTTATCTTACCATAACTGCCGAATTTCAGGGGTTGTTCAGTTTTACTTTGAACCATAACGTCCCTTTAACAACGTTTTTTCACTGAATTTCATAGGTTTTTATTAGCGCAACTTAACCATAACGTCCCTTTAACAAAGTTTTTTTACTGAATTTCATAGGTTTTTAGTAGCACAACTTAACAATAATAACTTTGACTTTATGTACATATAATATGGAACATACTGAACCCTTTCTACTGAATTTGAGGGTCCGCAGACATGTTTAGACAACAGTACCACCACCTAAAAACTCTGGGGGGGGTATGTGTAATAGTTATATCATAACATAGGAACATTTAACAAATTCACAAAGCAGCACACATACAAAATAGATGTAGTAATACTTAAAAAATGTTACCCATATATGTAACACACTAACCATTCATGTAAATACAATATGTTTTAAAATGGAATATGCCAAAAGAAGATAAAGTGGCTTCCACCATAATTACCTCACAGACGCTCGACAACCAACAGCAATACCAGACGTATACACTACTGATTACATATCTCACCAGACATAGTAAGTGCACTTCTTTTTACTCATATAATTATAAACTTTCTATATTAGAAAAAAAAAACATATTACTTTTTTGTTTTCTCACAGAAATGTGTAGTACTCTCGACTGGCTAGAGGAGCATTTCCCACGAGAGGAAATGTTAGAAAATAGTCCACCTAATGGTACACACTTAACTATATAAACCAATTAATAAATATTATTTTGCATACATTTAACATATACATTTTTTTTATTACAGACCATACAAAAATTCCAAGCATCTCACAACAACAATCAGAGGATATCACTCTACAGCAGATTAATCAAAAAATGGACGACCTTATGCAAAATGTTATGGATTTGAAAAACTTTGTGGAAAATTATGTGAAACCCCCAACAGCACACCATTGTCCAACCTGCACTTGTCCCCCCTCACCCTATCCCATGCAGTTAACCCCAAACCCTGTCTATGGACCAAAGCGTTTTGATGAGATTTCCTTCCCTTCTTAACCTGATCCCAGTTGTCTAGAAATCCCTAATTCTCCTGTTTTTGTTTCTGTTTCTGCCCCACCTTCCCAGTCATAATTGTATATATATATATATATATATGAAATAAAGTTACTTTTCTTATATTGTGTTGTAATTACTTTCAGTTCCTTGTGATAAAACCAATATAGGTGTCCACGGACACCGCGGTTGTTCGAAAATGGAGGTGTCCTTGAGAACACTATGCCTATTTGTAGTGTTCGATAGCAAGCAGAAACTTTTCTAAGAACTCGTGGTGTCCTGAATTGTTCGTAAATAAACGAAAATGGAGGTGTGCTTGAAATGCTATGTCTGTCCGTATTATTAGCAAATAAATTAAACTGTGCTAAGAACAAACGGCTGTCCGTAACTGTTCGTTTTACATGTGAAACACTTTTAATTAGTTCAGGACCTGAACACTGTCCGTAGAACATCAACACGCATGCGCAAAACAATGTCCGTACATTGGGTGTCCTGCGGACGACCGCTACCTTAGCGAAATGCTCACAAAACAATCATGTAACCGCGCCCACGCTCATCTAGTGCTCTAAATGCGGACACTGTTCGTGTCCCCGACCAGTTTAAAAGTACATTTCCAAGTAATCCACAATATTTCTCATTAAAAAACACCATACCACAAATCCCACATACTTATCCTAACTTTCCACATAGTTTTTGTGACTTTTTGAACCTTTTTTGATGTTCGATCTGTCTTGCGGATGGCGCGCATGTCTGCGACCCGCGCACAAGCACCCCTATATAAAACCACGCCCTAGAGCGCATTCTCATTGTGTTTCTGACTATTCCATCATGCAAGTATAAGAAATCTAGTTTATAAACTGTATTATGCAAAAAGTCCTGCTTTAGCACTAGCCAATTTAAATAATATTCTTCTACATGGTACACCAAAAGACCTACTAGAAGAAATCGAGTATATACAGAAAAAATATTTTGGAAATGAAACCCACTTACAAGATAAATTAGCTGTCAACCAACTTCGTAACAAATCTGCACATGCCAACCTTTCACTACACACATACAAAAAAGAAATACTAAAATTTCAAAGCACTTCAGCTGAAGTACCAAACCACGTGTGTGTATGTTGCCGCAGAACGTGTTTTAAAAGTAACACAAAAACTATAGACCTTTCATACAAAATAGAAGATTCTAAATGGTTTGAATTAGCTCTCTACCTTATAGCAGAAAACAAATACGAAATAACTGACCCCATAATACTTTGCAGTTACTGCACTACCAAACTTGACAACAACCAAACTCCTTCACCTGCTATCACAAATAACTTGGAATTACATTCACTACCAAAACTCCTTCAACAACTTAATTTATATGAGAGCATCATAATTCAAACAGTTCATCCATTTCAAGCAATAATACGCCTTCAACCAAAAACTGCAAAATTACCTACCTCTGAATTAGTGAAAGGTATTTGTGGAAAAGTAGTGTATTTACCATTAGATCCAAAAGAAAATGTGCACACTCTAGGAGTGCACGTCTAATGCAACAATCTTTAATTATCTTGGTAAATGGATTACCTACAAAAGACAAAGAAATTTGGTAACAACTGGTATATTTACACAAAGTTAGAGAAGCCCTGCAATATCTCAAAGAGAATAATGAATATTACAAAGAAATTAATATCGAAGAAAACTTGAAAGCTACAACTGAAATAATTCAAGAGACACAACAAACTGGTCAATTTGAGCTCCTAGATCCTGCTACAATAGCAAACACTTTAGACCATTATACAATTCATCCATTGCACACTAATGACACCATAGAAGATGCACTGGAAACGTACCAAATGTGTCAAACAAAAGGATCACCAATCAGCATATGGGAAAAAAGTATAGAAGCACGTGCTTTTCCTCTATTCTTTCCTACTGGCAAAGGAGGAAGATACGATGATAGACCTGTTCAAATAACAGCATCAGAATATCGCTCATAACGAATGTATTCTGAAGATCCCAGATTTCGACAAAATGTGGAATACATATTCCAGCTACTCTTTGAAAGTGAACTAGCAACTTTATGTTACGGAGTTGCACAAATATTAAAATCAAGATCACACTTTCAAAATATGACAGCCACACAATTATTACAAAAAGTTTAACAAAAAGATGAGGTTTTACAGGCAAATCTTACAAATCTATTAGCAAATATGCGAGGTACTAAAGAGTATTGGTTTCAACGCCATGGAGATGTACGTTGTATGATCAGAAACCTTGGCCCACCCACTTGGTTTGTTACATTAAGTTGCGCAGAATATGCATGGGAAGATTTACATGCTTTCCTACGCATATCAAACGAAAACAAAACAAACATAGATATACTAACACCTGGAGAACTTTGTTCTCAGGATCCTGTTAATGTTTCTAGATGTTTTCACCATTGCTTCATTGCTATGCTACATTTTATTTGTAATAAAACTGTTCCTCCCCTTGGAGAAGTGCAACACTTCTTTTGGAGAAAAGAATACCAAGCCAGAGGAGCGCCACATGTCCACATGCTTTTATGGATTAAAAATGCTCCTAAATTTGGTCAAGACAGTGATGCCACTGTTTTACAGTTTATTGAAAAATATGTCACTTATGAAATTCCATCAGAATCCACAAATAGAGATCTTCATGCAAAAATCTTACAATTCCAAAGACACAAATGTGGTAAATATTGTCGTCGCAAATACAAAAACAAAGGGAAATACTACACCAAATGCCGATTTGGTTTCCCTAGACCAGTTACAAATACGGGTCAAGTGAACAACCTCATGTCTTCAGTTAGACACAGTGTTAAAGGTAAGTCACCTAAAAATACGTATTGCATAAAAAGAAAAGACGAAGAAAAATATATCAATGATTACAATGCAATCATTGCCCACTTGTGGAATGCAAACATAGATATGCAGTACATTGCAGACAATTCTACTGCAGTTGCACGATATGTCACAGCATACTTAACCAAATCAGAAAAGACAGAGCTCCAAGATCTCTGGAATGACCTGTCATTAGATAAAACAGTGTCTCAGAAATTATACAGCTTGGGCATAAAAATGCTGTCCCATAGAGAATGTGGATCCTATGAAGCAGCTGATTGATTAACCGGTACTGCACTGTATGGTAAATCTGCAACTAGCTAAATCTAGAAAAAGAGTTCTAAAATCATACAAAGATATAGAAACAATAGCCAAACATGATTCCAACAGCCAACACATTTTAAAAAACAATTTATTGGACACATATTACCCAAACAGGAGTACCACTTTAGAAAGCATGTGCCTATACCACATAGCCCAAAACTACACATACAAAAATAATATAAAACCTGATGAGCAAAACCGTAAATACAAAGTGACAAACTGTGAAGGCAGCTTAGTAAAACTCACCAAACCAAATTTAATTAATCATATCAAATTGTCATTAAAGACTCCTCAACCTAAAGAAATATATTACATGTACCTGCTACAACTCTTCAAACCATGGAGAAAAGAAGAAGAAATACAAGATACCTATGACTCATATGAAGATGCTTTCAAAGCCAATGAAAGCAGTATAACTGATGTAAACTTTGCACAGTACAAAACAATGTTGCACAATGAACAGCAACAAGAAGAGGAACTCCAGGCCCAACTAGATAAGGACACTCCTGACAGTAGTCAACCTTCAATCACAGGAAGCCAAGAACCACTGGGAGAACCACTAATAACAAATGAGGCAGAATTAGCTATGATAGAAGGAGAAAACACCATGTTTCACTATGAAGATAAAGAAGACTTAACTACACTACAATCAAAACTAAACAAAGAGCAAAGTAGCATTTTTCAAGAAATAACAAAAGAAATTGCACATGGTGTGCAACATGAAAACAAAGAATGCACCTGCCAAAATTACAAACCTATACTATTGTATGTCAGTGGTGAAGCTGGTTCTGGCAAAACATTCCTAATCAAAATCATCAGTAAGTTCCTTCAACAAATGACAAACAACAAACTGTCAGCTGTTGTCACTGCCCCACAGGTTTAGCTGCCTACAACATAGGTGGTGTCACTTTACACCGATTACTGCTCCTGCCAGTAGAACACCAAAACAAGTTAGATTATTACAAACTTTCTGCAGAAGCTGCAATGGAAGTACGCAGCGTATTGAAACAAATGAAAATGCTACTAATAGATGAAGTGAGCATGGCGTCCAACCTAATGTCAGCTTTGATTCACCTCAGATTACAAGAAGTACTCAAAACAAACTATGAAGAGCTCTTTGCAGGAAAACACATCATTGTTTTCGGAGATCTTGTTTAATTGACACCTGTAAAAGGTGAGCCTATTTTTAAAACATTAGGACACAAACTCTGCCGTAAAACTGTTGGCAGCATTGGAAATGTCAACCTTTGGCAACATTTCCAATACAGAGAATTAACAGAAAACATGCGCCAATCTGCAGATCTCACTTATGGCAACATCTTAAAAAGTACCAGAGTTCGTATACTTTCTAGAGAAGCAGAAGCACTATTGAAAACCCGGTACATTCATGCACTTTATGGTGATAATGCATGTGCTGCAGATGTTATGGAACAATTAGTCCACAAAAATGTCAATTGTATGGCCTTAATGCCAACTCTTGCAAGCTGTTTCAAATTCAATTAAATAATGTTAATCAAAGAAATGCAACCAATTATGGAAATTAGCGCCACAGACAAACTATATGTACATGGAATGACACTACCCATGTGTGACCAAGCCACAACAAGACTAAATAGTTTAGAAAAATCAATCTCAAACACATCAGGCTTGGAAAAGATATTAAAATTATCCTTAAATTGCAGAGTAATGCTTAAACGTAACCTTGATGTGGACCAAGGACTAGTTAATGGAGCACTGGGTACAGTTGTTGGCTTTCAAACATACCCACGTGACAACAAAATTCACTTTGTCAATATTCTCTTTGACAAACTTTCAGAAGTACAAAGAATAGGATGCTCAACAGCTTGATTCCTTCTCTTCAAAGACATGTATGTACGCAGAGAACAATTTTCTCTAACTCTTGCATACGCAGTCACCATTCATAAATCACAAGGTCTTACTCTAGACAAAGCAATGAAAGACATTGGTAACACAGTCTTTAAAGAAGGCATGAGCTACGTAGCACTGTCACGCCTACGTACAATTGACGGTCTATTTCTAATAAACGTTGATGCAAGTAAAGTAAACACTGATATTCCTTGCATTTTAGAATACAATAGACTTCGTTCACTATACACCCCCCATCTACAAACATATCCTGTTCCACAAAAAGGAAAATGTTCTAAAAGAAAACTAAATCAAACAGAAATGCAACAGGATGTTACTGCAAATCCTCCAAAGAGACTAAAAGAAACTCAAACTTCATCAAGTACCACAAGCAAAAAAGAATCAATTAGGGAAAATAAACCAGGTACTTCTTTAAAGAAGGAAGACAAACTCCAAAAAAAGCAGTTAGATACAGAACTACCAGAACCATTTTAATTCTCAAATATAGTTGGTGTAAGTTGCTACGCAAATGTAGCAATGAATATTCTATTTCAATTACCACCAATTGTTGACAACATTTACTTACACAATACATACCCATTGTGTTTGCAAATGTTAGTACTTCACAGAAATGCAGCAAACATTCCCGACAACACGTATAGTGTTTATGGAATAAGACAACAATTGGACTACTGTGCTGGAATGGTGAAATTCACTATAAACTCACAGGAAGATCCACAAGAATGCCTAATGTACTTACTATTAGTACTGGAAAAGAAAAACATACCTATAAATGAAATCTTCCAGATTTCATACATGTGGAAACATACATGCACTCTCTGCAACAATGTGACACAAGAACAAATCCCCAATGAGCGCTATGTCTATATATCAATACCTAATTGTGAATCCTTTCCATTTCAGCAACTTGTACAAAATGCAAACCACGGTAGATTATGTTCTACCTGCAATTCGGATAATCACTCCACATTACTAATACAAACACATAGGCCCTCATTACGACCCTGGCGGAGGACCATGGTGCAATTTGCACCATGGTCCATGGCGCTAAGCTGGCAACTCCGCCATGGGGGTTGGCGGACTTACCGCCCCATTCCGACCTTGGCGGGGCGGTAAGTCCCCAATTCCCATTTACCCTTCCCCATTCCCATTTTTGCCCCATAGGGTATAATGGGAGTGGGGAAGGCGTTAATTATGCCACCGTAAATTACGGTGGCGTAATTAACAACAAGTCCCGTAGCGCCATGGATTTTTCCGCCTGCAAAAAGCAGGCGTAAAAATCACCATGGCGCTACGGGAACTCGTAGTCAGGCGGAAAGGTGCGCCATGGTTTACGCTGGCGTAAACACCTTTCCGCCAGGGTCGTAATGAGGGCCATAGTAAATACGTAATACTAATGCTTCTACGTTACAATGCAGATGGTACGAAAAACAACTGCAAGCTGCAAGTGGATTCACACATGGTCAAATATCACTTGGTAGGAAAACCTTCACAACAATAGGTATAATCTACCACGCAGGAGCCACAACCAACTCAGGGCACTACACTGCATATATAAAAAAATGTGGATGGTTTGAATGTAATGATAGTACCGTTACTCTAAAGCAGTGATTACCAGCTAATCTTACAAACGCGTATTTAATGTTCTTAAAACCAAAATTTGATAACTGAACTGTACTTAAACCTTAAGTACACTTGTAGTAAAAAAATATAAACTGTCACAATATTTCAAAACCTATCTAACTGCCCAAAGATTCTACAACAACTAATCAGATAAATTAATACCACTCAAATAGAGCAATAAATAGAAAGTTAGAATACGCCATTGGTATCTAACTGTCCCAAAATGTACAAATATGCAAACAGATAAATCAATACCACAAAATTATATCAAAACATAAACAGTTAGAATGCGCCTACTGGTATCTAACTGGGCCAAAATTGTACAATATCCAAACAAATACCTAATATCTTACTGCTCACAAAAACTGGAACAATCCAATGCATAAAGCATTCGGCAGAAAGAACAAGTAAACGCAGAAATCAAACAAATAAATAAACTGTAGCATAACAGAAAAAGGTTTCTTTTTTTAATACGACATGGATTTTCTTTCTCCCACAGACCCAATGATTTTAGCAACAAATACAGAAACTTTGCAAATTGCACAGTACTCTGGTTTGTAATCTACTAAATATGAGGGTCAATAAAAAGAAGAAAATGATGATTTTACAATGTAATAAGTCATTATAAAATACTAATACTAACATGCTATTTTATTACAGAAATGAACAAGAAAAACATGGACTCCCGTTACTAAACCAAATAGTACGAATAACAAGATAAATACAACCATCGCCGCGTATCACACCCATACAAGCTTATAACATTGTTCCTTATATATTAGTTTTTGACCCAAAGTTAAAAGCCACTATGGGTTTGATATGCTGCGGTGGTTGTGGCCAGGGCATACACTCTTGGGTGCATGGCCAGATGGCCATGCACGCCACATTCTGTACCCTGGCCACAACCACCGCAGCATATCACACCCATAGATGCAAGCATTGCAACCATTTTTATGTCCGCGGACAGAGGGAAGGTCCTAGGACACATTAACTTGCCAGAGGACAATACAAACAGCGTCCTCAGGACAACCCCATTTTCTTTATGTACAAACATTTCAGGATACCGCGATTGTTCTTAAAACATTTTCACCTTGCCAACGAACAATACAGACAATGTCTCCAGGACACCCCCTGCAAACATTCCAAGACCCCAGGAGTGTTCTTAGAACACTTTCAAGTTGACACCAAATCCATTCTGTTTATTTACGAACATTCCAGAACAGCCGTGTTGTCCGCAGACAAATCGAACACAACAAAAGCTTCTAGCAAATAAATAAAATACAACTTTGAACCTATCTCATACTCCCCCATCCTCCCCAAAGACTTCTACACACCAACACACTCTACTAAATACACATTTTGAACAAACTTTCACTGCGCTGTCTGCGGACGTCCGCAAATGCAAGATGGCGGGCGCGACAGAAAATCTGACGCGCATCACGCACCACGTCGCCCAATCAGCGAACACATCGCATGTCTGCGGACATGACGCCAGCCGCTGGGCCAATCGGGGTGCTGTACGCGGAGCGAACAGGGAAGTCCGTCCGCGAAGCGAACACAGATATCATTAATTTTTTTGCCTTACATTTTGGTCATTTTTAAAAAACTACTGGACGGATTTACACCACATTTGCAAAAGCACGCTTTCGGGACCAGGCCGCCGCTCCTGCCGCAAATTTGGTCTAAATCCATCCAGCGGTTCGGGCTGTAGCCGTGCGCAAAGTTTTTTCCCATTCAGTCTATGCGAAAAAACAAACATTTTGGGACCCCCCTATAACTTTTCCCCCCCTGGACGAATCCTCACCAAACTTTGCGAAATAATTCAGAGTGGGCCATATACTTTTTATGCAAAGTTTGGTGAGGATTCGTCCAGGGGGGGCGAAGTTATAAGCCACCCAAAAAGTGCTCTTCCTACGGAAACAACAACTTAACCATAATTACATGGACGCTAACGCATCCATGTAATTCAGTGAAAACACTTTGTCAAAGGGACGTTATGGTTCCAAGTAAAACCGAAAAACTCTTGAAATTCGCCAGTTATGGTAAGCTAAGCAACCATAACTCGCGCCACCACCGTGCACTGCTAAGACTAACACCCATGACATCAAAGATGACATCACAATGACATTTGTGATGTCATCTTTGATGTCCTGGGTGTGAGTCTTAGCAGTGCACGGGGGTGGCGCGAGTTATGGTTGCTTAGCTTACCATAACTGGCAAATTTCAAGGGTTTTTCGGTTTTACTTGGAACCATAACGTCCCTTTGACAACGTTTTTTCACTGAATTTCATAGGTTTTTAGTAGCGCAACTTAACCATAACGTCCCTTTAACAAATTTTTTTCACTGAATTTCATAGGTTTTTAATAGCGCAACTTAACCATAACGTCCCTTTAACAAAGTTTTTTCATTGAATTTCATAGGTTTTTATTAGTGCAACTTAACCATAACGTCCCTGTAGCATTTTTTTTAACTACATTTTAAAGGTTTTTATTAGTGCAACGTCACCATAACATCCTTTTCAATAGATGAAGACCACTAACATCTTATGTCCTCAAAGTGGGAACGCCGGGTGGTAAAAAAACAAAAAGATTTTCCTTCCTACACCGGGACGCCTGCGGCGTCCCGGTGTAGGAAGGAAAATGTTTTACCAAGATGGCCACCATGGAAAGGGAAGGCGGGGTGTATAAAGAACACAAAAGGGCATGAGCAGGGGGTGGGGGGTGACAGGGAAGGCACATGGCCATGAGCCGGGGGTGAGAGGGAACAGGGTACAAACAGGGCATGAGCAAGGGGTGGGGGGAAAAGGAAGGAAACACGGGGCATGAGCGGTGGTGGGGGGAACATGAAAGAGACACGGGGCATGAGCAGCGGGTGGGGAGGAACAACGAGGGAGACACGGGGTATGAGCGGGGGGTGGGGAGGAACACGAGGGAGACACGGGGCTTGAGCGGGGGGGTACAGGGCACACACGGGACATGAGCGGGGGTGGGGGGGAAAGGAGAGAGACAAAGGGCATGAGTGGGGGTTGAGGGAACACGAGGGCGACACGGGGCATGAGCGAGGGGGTGGGGGGTAACACAGGGCATGAGCGAGGGGTGGGGTGAACACGAGGGAGACACGGGGCATGAGCGGGGGGTGGGGGGAACACCAGACAGACACAGGGCATGAGCGGGGGGTGGGGCCAACAGGAGACAGACACGGGGCATGAGCGGGGGGGTGGGGAGAACAGGAGACAGACACGGGGCATGAGCGGGGGATGGGGGAACAGGAGACAGATACGAGGCATTAGCGGGGGTGGGGAGAACAGGAGACAGACACGGGGCATGAGCGGGAGGGTGGGGGGCAACAGGAGACAGACACGGGGCATGAGCAGGGGGTGGGGGCAACAGGAGACAGACACAGGGCATGAGTGCGGTGTGGGGGGGTACAGGAGACAGACACAGGGCATGGGTTGGGGCAACAGGAGACAGACACGGGGCATGAGTGGGGGGTGGGGGGAACAGGAGACAGACACGGTGCATGAGCAGGGGGTGGGGGGAACAGAAGACAGACATGGGGCATGAGCAAGGGAGTGGGGGGCAACAGGAGAGAGACACGGGGCATGAGAGGCGGGTGGGGGTACAGGAGACAGACACGGGGCATGAGCAGGGGGCGGGGGGGCAACAGGAGAGAGACACAGGGCATGAGCGGGGGGTGGGGGGTACAGGAGACAGACATGGGGCGTGAGCGGGGGGTGGGGGGTCACAGGAGAGAGACACGGGACATGAGCAGGGGGGCAACAGTAGACAGACACGGGGCATGAGCGGGGTGTGGGGGGGTACAGGAGACAGACACGAGCATGAGCGGGGGGTGGGGGGGTACAGGAGACAGACATGGGGCATGAGCGGGGGGTGGGGGGCAACAGGAGAGAGACACGGGGCATGAGCAGGGGGTGGGAGGAACAGGAGACAGACACGGGGCAGGAGCGGGGGGTGGGGGAAACAACAGAGACAGACATGGGGCATGAGCGGGGGTGGGGGCAACATGAGACAGACACAGAGCATGAGCGGGGGGTGGGGGCAACAGGAGACAGACACGGGGCATGAGCCGGGTGTGGGGGGCAACAGGAGACAGACACAGGGCATGAGCGGGGGGTGGGGGGGAACAGGAGACAGACACAGAGCATGAGCGGGGTGTGGGGGCAACAGGAGACAGACACGGGGCATGAGCGGCGGGTGGGGTCAACAGGAGAAAGACACGGGGCATGAGCGGGGGGCGGGGGGGAACAGGAGACAGACACAGAGCATGAGCGGGGTGTGGGGGCAACAGGAGACAGAAACGGGGCATGAGCGGCGGGTGGGGTCAACAGGAGAAAGACACGGGGCATGAGCGGGGGGGTGGGGGGCAACAGGAGCGACAAGGGGCATGAGCAGGGGGTGGGGGGCAACAGGAGAGACACGGGGCATGAGCTGGGGTGGGGGGAACAGGAGAGACACGGGGCATGAGTGAGGGGTGGGGGGAACAGGAGACAGACACGGGGCATGAGCGGGGGGGTGGCGGGAACAACAGACACGGGGCATGAGCGGGGGGTGGGGAGAACAGACACGGGGCATGTGTGGAGGGGGTGGGGGGCAACAGGAGACAGACACGGGGCATGAGCGGGGGGTGGGAGGAACAGGAGACAGACACGGGGCATGAGCGGGGGTGGGGAGAACAGGAGACAGACACGGGGCATGAGCGGGGCAGTGGGGGGCAACAAGAGAGAGACACGGGGCATGAGCAGGTGGGGGGAACAGGAAACAGACACGGGGCATGAGCGGGTGGGGGAACAGGAGACAGACACGAGGCATGAGCGGGGGGGCAACAGGAGATAGACACGGGGCATGAGCGGAGGGTGGGGGGAACAGGACACAGACATGGGGCATGAGCGGGGGTGAGGAGAACAGGAGACAGACATGGGGCATGAGCGGGGAGCGTGGAGTGCAACAGGAGACAGACACGGCTCATGAGGGGAACATGAGACAGATATGGGGCATGAGCGGGGGGAACAGAAGACAGACACGGGGCATGAGCGGGGGGTGGGGGAAGGGGAGAGAGACACACGGGGCATGAGTGGGGTGGGGGGAGGGAGAGAGACACACGGGGCATGAGCGGGGGGTGGGGGGAGGGAGAGAGACACACGGGGCATGAGCGGGGGGTGGGCGGGAGGGAGAGAGACACACGGGGCATGAGTGGGGGGTGGGCGAGAGGGAGAGAGACACACAGGGCATGAGCGAGGTGGGGGGAGAGAGACACACGGGGCATGAGCGGGGGGTGGGGGGAAGGCGAGAGAGACACGGGGCATGAGCAGGGGGTGGGGGGAAGGGGAGAGAGACACATGGGGCATGAGCGGGGGTGGAGAGGAGGGGGGAGGGAGAGAGACACACGGGGCATGAGCGGGAGGTGGAGAGACACACGGGACAAGAGCGGGGGGTGGGCGGGAGGGGGAGAGACACACAGGGCATGAGCGGGGGTGGGCGGGAGGGGGAGAGACACACGGGGCAAGAGCAGAGGTGGGGGGAGGGGGAAAGACACATGGGGCAAGAGCAGGGATGGAGGAAGGGGAGAGAGACACACGGGGCATGAGCGGGGGTGGAGGGGAGGGAGAGAGACACACGGGGCATGAGCGGGGGTGGAGGGGGAGGGGGAAAGAGACACAGGGCCACGGGGCAAGAGCGGGGGTGGGCGGGAGGGGGAAAGAGACACGGGGCAAGAGCAGGGGTGGGCGGGAGGGGGAAAGACACACGGGGCAAGAGCAGAGGTGGGGGGAGGGGGAAAGACACACAAGGGAGGGGGTTGGGGGGAAGGGGAGAGAGACAAACAGGGCATGAGCGGGGGTGGAGGGGGAGGCAGAGAGACACACGGGGCATGAGCGGGGGTGGTGGGGAGGGAGAGAGACACACAGAGCATGAGCAGGGGGTGGGTGGCACGGGTGAGAGACACACGGGACATGAGCGGGGGGGAGGGAGAGAGACACATGGGGCATGAGCGGGGGAGGGTGGGAGGGGAGAGACACACGGGCATGAGCGGGGGGTGGGCGGGAGGGGGAGAGACACACGGGGCATGAGCGGGGGGTGGGCGGGAGGTGGAGAGACACACGGGGCATGAGCAGGGGGTGGGCGGGAGGGGGAGAGACACACGGGACATGAGTAGGGGGTGGGGGGAAGGGGAGAGAGACACACGGGTCATGAGCGGGGGTGGAGGGGAGGGAGAGAGACACACGGGGCATGAGCGGGGGAGGGTGGGAGGGGAGAGACACACGGGCATGAGCGGGGGGTGGGCGGGAGGGGGAGAGACACACGGGACATGAGTGGGGGGTGGGCGGTCGGGGGAGAGACACACGGGGCATGAGCGGGGGGTGGGTGGCGGGTGGGGAGAGACACACGGGGCATGAGCTGGGGGTGGGTGGCGGGTGGGGAGAGACACACGGGACATGAGCGGGGGGTGGTCGGCGGGTGGGGAGAGACACACGGACATGAGCGGGGGGTGGGCGGCGGGTGGGGAGAGACACAAGGACATGAGCGGGGGGTGGGCGGGAGGGGAGAGACACACCGACATGAGCGGGGGTGGGTGGGAGGGGAGAGACACACGGACATGAGCAGGGGTGGGCGGGAGGGGAGAGACACACGGACATGAGCGGGGGTGGGAAAGACACATGGGGTTGAAGAGACACACGGGGCATGAGCGGAGGGTGGGCGGGTTAGAGAGATGAGCGGGGCACGAGCGGGGCATGAGCGGGGGTGTGGGCGGGAGGTCGAAAGAAACATGGACATGAGCGGGGGGGGTAGGGAGAAAGACAAACGGACATGAGCGGGGGTGAACGGGAGTGAGAAAGACACACAGTGTTCATGTGCAGGCGGTAGATCCCGCTCCTCGGCCCTCCACTGGCCACTGTGTGCCGATGGCGTGAGCGGGGGGGCTGGAGGAAAATGGAAGACACGGGCATGAGCGGGGGTGGGGGACTTACTGTGCAGGCAGGATACAAAGCCTCTCATGCGAGGAATAAAGATGGTGGGCATCTCTGAAGCCAGACGCACTGCATGCTTTCACCGCATCCAATGAGAGAGCACGTCAGATGTCTGCGGACATCACGCAAGCTGCTTTCCCAATCACCGTCCTATCTGCGGAGCGAACAGGGAAGTGTGTCCGGGAAGCGAACACAGATATCACAAATTTTTTTCACTTACATTTTTGTCATTTTTTAAAAAACTACTGTACGGATTTACACCAAATAAAGCAAAGCACGCTTTCGGGTCCAAGCCACTGCTCCTGCCGCAAATTTGGCGGTTTGGGCTGTAGGCATGAGCAAAGTTTTTTCCCATTTTGTCTATCGGAAAAAAAAAGTTTTGGGACCCCCCCTATAACTTTGTCCCCCCTGGACGAATTTGTTCTAGTTATGTAGTGGCCATGTAGTTATGGTTAAGTTGCAGTTTCCATAGGAAGAGCACATTTTGGGCGGCTTATAACTTCGCTCTCCCTGGTCGAATCCTCACCAAACTTTGCAAAGAAATTCAGAGTGACCGAAATACTTTTTTTGCAAAGATTGGTGAGGATTCGTCCAGGGAGAGCGAAGTTACAAGCCACCCAAAAAAGTGCTCTTCCTATGGAAACTGCAACTTAACCATAACTACATGGCCACTACATAACTACAACAATTATCATTTCATTATTCAACATATTAACATTACAAATATTATACCTTCATCTTGTACGCTACACACAATGCTATGTTTCTGCATGAGTAGCTTAGTATACTAGATAGAACCCCATAATAGAATTCTATTTATATCAATGCATCGTTCAATGCACTAATTAGGGTATGATATTTATTGCAATGATCCTTGACACTTTTTTCGCAACATTATAATAAGAATCCCTTGTACACATAGTTCATGACAAGTACATACACATGTGATGTCATCAATGACATTTGTGATGTCATCTTTGATGTCCTGGGTGTTAGTCTTAGCAGTGCACGGTGGTGGCGTGAGTTATGGTTGCTTAGTTTACCATAACTGGCGAATTTCAAGGTTTTTCGGTTTTACTTGGAACCATAATGTCCCTTTAACAAAGTTTTTTCGCTGAATTTCATAGGTTTTTAGTAGCGCAACTCAACCATAACATCCCTTTAACAAAGTTTTTTCACTGAATTTCATAGGTTTTAAGTAGCGCAACTTAACCACAACGTCCCTTTAACAAAGTTTTTTCACTGAATTTCATAGGTTTTTAGTAGTGCAACTTAACAATAATGACTTTCACTTCATATATATATCATAAGGAACTGACTGAATCTCTTCTACTGTACTTGATGTCCGCGAACTCATTTAATGTTCGCGGACATGTTCGAAGAACAGTACCACTACCTAAAAAACTCTGGGGGGGTATGTTTGATTGTTATATCATAACATAGGAACATTTCACAAATTCAAAAAAAAGTACACAAACACATTATATGTACTAATACATAAGAAATGTAACCCATATATACAACACACTAACCATTCTTTTAAATGCACTATGTTCTAAAATGGAATATACGACAAGAAAATAAATTGGCTTTCAACATAATGACCTCACAAACACAACAGAACTGAGAACAAGAGCAGACCCACTGAGTACATAGGACACATCTTACCTGAAATAGTAAGTGTACTTAATGTTATTCATATATTTATAAACTTTCTGTATTAGATAAAAAAATATATTATCTTTTTTTTTCTCTCACAGAAATGTCTAGTACTCTGGAATGGCTAGAGGAACATTTCCCACATGAAGAAATGTCACAAGATAGTGAAACTAATGGTAAACACTTAATATTATAAACCATTTAATTATTATTATTTTGTATACATTTAACATATATATATATATTGTTTGTACAGAGCATACCAAAATAGAAAATACTTCAGAAAAACCTGTTATGGATAACACTTTTCACAGTATAGAAGAAAAAATTGATTTATTGTTGACTAATTTTAATAATTTGAAAACTTTTGTGGAAGATCATTTTAAACCAAAAACATTGTACCATTGCCCCACATGTACTTCTCCCTCCTCACCATATCCCAGTCAATTATACCCAAACCCTCTCCATAACCCAAAACGTTTTGATGAGACTTCCATCCCTTCTTCACCTAATAACAATCATGATGAAATCCCTAATTCTCCTGTTTTTCTTTCTGTGTCTGCCTCACCTTCTCTGTCATAAATTATTAATATATGTTAAATAAAGTTTAATTTTTATATTGTGTTGTAAATAGTTTCTTTTTTTTAAAAAAACAATGTAGGTGTCCGCGGACAGTGCAGATGTTCTGAAATGTTCGTAAATAAACGAAAATGGAGGTGTCCTGAAGAACACTATACCTGTTTGTACTGTTCGCTAGCAAGATGAAACTATTCTAAGAACACAAACGCTGTCCTGAAATGTTCGTAAAAAAAAAAAAATTAAAGTGTCCTAAAGAACACTATATCTGTCCGTAGTGTTCGCTAGCAAGTTCAAACTGTTCTAAGAACACACGCGGTGTCCTGAATTGTTCGTAATTAAACGAAAATCGAGGTGTCTTAAAGAACACTATACATGTCCGTACTGTTCGCTAGCAAGTTGAAAATGTTCTAAGAACACAATTGGTGTCCTGAAATGTTCGTACATAAACGAAATTGAACGTGTCCTGAAGAACACTATATCTGTCCTTACTGTTCGCTAGCAAATTTAAACTGTTCTAAGAACACACGCAGTGTCCTGAAATGTTCGTTTCATGTGTGACGCAATTTTAATTAGTTCAGGACCCGAACAGTGTCCGTAGAACATCAACGCGCATGCGCTAGCCAATCTCTGTGTGTTTGGTGTTCTGCGGACAAGCGCTTCCTTTGCGGACTTGTTCGCGAACGGATCATATGACCGTGTCCACGCTGATCGCGTGTTCTGAATGCGGACACTGTTCGGGTCCCCGAACAAATTAAAAGTACATTTTCAATTAATCCATAATATTTTTCAATAAAATCTCATCATGGCACAAGTTCCACATAGTAATCCTGAGTTTCTACATACCTTTTGAAACTTTTCAAACTTTTTTTTGTGTTCGATCTGTCTGCGGACAGCGCGCATGTCCGCGGCCGCGCACAAGCACCCCTATAAAAGACCACGCCCTAGAGCTTATTCTCATTGTGTTTCTGGCTATTCTTCAGAGCACAGCTATTTCTCCAGCAACTTGCTGATTACACCATCGAGATGGCATCCCTGGCTGCTGAACTGCCACCTGGTGCTGCACCTACTTCAGCACCACCCCCACCCCCTCCACCACCACCACCTCCCCAAGGGCCTGAAGAGGAGAACAGGAATGAGGATGCAGAGGAGGAAGAAGAGGATGATGAGAATGAGGTAGAGGAAAACCCTACTACCCGCACTAGGCGTGAGTCTTGGGTGTGGCAGTTATTTACCATTCATGGTAATATTCCTAAGGCTCGTGCGAACCGTGTTACCTGCAATGAGTGCAAAATGATACTCAGTCACGGGAAGCACAGTAAGTACAGCTTTGGGACCACTACTATGAAGCGACACCTGAGGTCATTTCACTCTGGGGCTATTCGCAGGCTTGTACCTTACAAAGAACGTAGCAGGTTGATTTCCTCTACTTCATCCTCTGTTTCTGATACTGTCACCACAAGGACCACCTCTGTGGGACAGCGTCGTCCTCAAGCTGCCTCACAGGCCATACAGAATGCTGATGACCCTTACCTTACGAGGGTCACAGTTGTATGTATGTACTGTGACACAGTACTCTGCAGGGGGGAGCGACTTTGTCGTGCTTTTGAGACTATTGTCTCAGAGCACAAGAAGATCTGCTCACTACCCAAATAAAACCCACTCTACATCTTCCTCTCTCAGCTCGCCCTTTCGTATCCCTGTGTTTGGTGTCCCCCCCTTTACCTTCCTTTCCCCTCCTCTCCTAGTGTGCCGTGTATAAAAAACAAAAAAAATACAAAATTTCAAAAATAAAAAAAAATAAGGCTCTTTTCAGAGCCGCCTTTCACAGTTAAAACATAGAAGTGAAAATAAATGAAGCAGGGCCCTTTGTATTTTTTAGAAGTCTGCAGACAGTTCACGAACATTTAAAAAATTGGGTTGCTACCCCATCACAAACATTGCAATTTTCTCTGGGAGGAAGTGGTGGCTCTGAAAAGAGCCTTTGGGTGGTGTTTGTAAGTCAAAAATTATAAATGCTTAACACCTACTTCAAAATGGTTGTTGTAATCCTACTTCAAAACGGTTGTTGTAATTCCAAAAAAGGTCGCAATGCATTTTGTACATTTCTCAGAAAAATCTGATTGCCAGCATAAGTAAGATGGACTCCATCTCTGCGAAAAATGTATGTAATACGAAACATAATATTTTCATTGTGAAAAGAGGACATGCCAAAATCTCTTAGAAAGGCACAAACAGCCTTATTAACATTGCGCCTTGCTTTTTCCATTTGTGGACCAAATGAAGAAGAACGAAGCCACATTTGTCTCTGCGCAATCCGTGAAAATATCACTTGAGAATTAGGAAACATGTCCATAACCTTCCCAAGACCTTCTTTCATAGCAAATTGCAAAAACATTCCAGTCACATGTCCTAAACTCCACAATGAATTACAATTATGTCTGGATGTTGCTCTGTCTCCAAAGTAGCATAGAGAGTTAGCAAGTCCAACCACTTCATTCCACGTACTCCATGCCAGTGTACTTCCACATGTGGGAATCCAAGATCTACAGCTACTCCACAGCTTTCTGCATGCACCTTCAACCAATGTATCCACGAATCTCCCAAAATGCAAACAATCTGTTTTCTGAAACACACAGCCATAGCTATCTTTTGTTCTCTCAGCAAAAAGGCACAACACACCCACTAAACTTTCCTGACCAATCCCTTTCAGTGCTTATTCTCATTTGCATGACTTCTGAACCCAAAAATCCCCGGATGTAACTCCCGATGTCCGCGATCTAACGCCATGTCCGCGGACATATTGTAACATGAACAGCCCTTCTACCATTTCCACTTCACTCTCTCTGCCATTCCCTCATTGGATGTAGCTAAAAAATCACATGACCATGCACCAATCACATTCAAGACCTCTAGATCTAACTGCATCATCATAGATCAGCACTGTAAATGTACTGTGAATCTCTCTGAGTACAAGTGTCATATCATTGGCAAGCACCATCTACCAGAAATACTGTACAAGTCTCCAAGATTTCTATTTGCAGCTCTATGCATATCCATATGCATGAACACAAACTTCAGGTATGCACATTTTCTGTACAGCAGATGAAACAGACTTTTAGCATGTGTAATCTGTAAAATGAATTTACTGTATTTTTTTCAATTTCCTAAAATCAACTATCACTTATAAACCTTTATACTATTTACTTTCTTTATATACACACACACTCAAATCATGTTAAACTAACATTTTTTAAATCGAATATATAGACTACATATATTCAAACAAAATTGCATGCAAGCACAATCTATGTTTAAATCTTTAAAAAAATACTTATACAATTTCATATTTTTTTGTTTTTATTCATTTATTTACTTAATTACTTTAATTTAGACATGACATTGAGGCGCTATTACCTAGAACAGCTTACTTACAGAAATAGTGGTATTCACTGGTATATTATAAATTTCACAAGACATAGTAAAGATATTTTTTTTTTGCTACAGTTAGTCATTCAATACAATTTGTTCATTAAGAACATATCATATGTACTGAACTGATGCAATGTATTTTATGTAAATAAATTAGTTTAATGGTTTTAAAGAAGGCACTGAGGATTTCAATTAAATAAATAAATATATAAATTAAAAACAGCGCTATATACAAACAAAGTTACTAATTTGAAGCTTTTACAATTGCAGTGAAGACCAGTCTCCTGAAAAGAAGCAGCCGAATTCGAAGAACAAAGAAGAACTAAGAAGTTACCTGTTAATTTAAGAAAAAAAGTAAGTAGAAAATCACCATAATATTTGTATTATTAATCAAACAAACTATAACATTAATACAAGCTATTTCGGTGCCTAAAAATAGAGATTGTGTACCATTTTGTCCAAAAATCTCCATGTCTTAAACAGTGATTTACAGCCAAAATGGCCCACAAATTCCTATTTTTGCACACACAAATTACCCAACTGAACCGCTACAATTTTCATATTATAGAACAAACAACTGTTTTAATTGTATACATTAGATTTACTATTTGTACTTGTCCACACCACTGGCTTACTTTTTTTTGTCATCTGAACCCCAGTTTAGTAACACATAAATTCAAGAATACCTATCCCTACTAGTTGTAGTTCCCAATGCACAATCACACACCATTACATACATCTGTATCATCTTACTCAAACAATAATGCACACAGCACACATACATTCCAGAACACTCGAACCCATATCTTCTTTATTTTTTTCAACAGACCCTAAAGAATGCCTACCAAATGTCAAGTCCGTAGAAAGCAACGCAAAAGTAGAGCAAATGAAAATAAAAGTGTCCAACATAAGGATCCATCTCTAGCAGAATTTGTAAAAAAAAAGTTGAAACAAAACAGCTAATACAGTCATTTAGTGAAACACAAGAAGTTTCAAGTACAAAAACTTTGCCTCCTCTATCAAAATGTAAAACAAACCAAAAAATAATTAACAGAAAATCAGCTATCACTACAGATAAAACTACTTCTTCAAATTTTAATATAGTGCAAAGTAAGCATACCAAGAAAAGTATTTTAGCCAAAATGTACCGTCACAAAGTCCTTCAAAATCTTATAAAAACAGGAGAGAAATCAGGTTCAATGCTTCAAACCTGTCGTAGGAAATTAATCTTAGAAGCGTTGATGGACAGTGCAATTCTTCTCAAAAGAAAGTTATTTATTTTACTGTTAAACAAAATGAAACCACTAACAAAACTAATAACTAAATTACAAAAAAGACTTCTGAATAAGCGAAATGTCAACAGAAAGAACTTCTTAAGTATCTGCGGAGGTGAATGGAATCACACTACGAGCACAGAACCATATTTTAATGAAGAAGCGTACAAACAAAAGCAAACAAATACAATTGCCATACATAGCAGTGGTCGAGGTTATGAAAAAGTGAATAATACCATAATGGAACAAGAAGAACTCCTTTCAAAAATATGCCCTGAAAACTTAGAATTACCCCTCCATTCAACTGAATCAGAAAGTCTAGTGTACAAATGGCCATGTACGTCAATGTGTAAACATCCCCAAACAATGTTTCAAATCTTTACACAAATTCCTCAATAAATATGTAAAAAGCAAAGACAAAATCAAAATTAAATTACTGCAAAATATGGATACCGTCCAGTGCGCAAGTACACAGGACTACAAGAACATTCATTGGCCTGCATTACAGGACCTACTTGTAAAACCACTTTCCATGATATCAAAAGGATATCAACACATCATTCAACTATAAGAAATCTAGTCTATAAACTGTACTATGCTAAAAGTCCTGCTTTAGCACTAGCAAAGTTAAATAACATCCTTCTACATGGTACAGCAAAAGACCTACTTGATGAAATTCACTATATCCAGAAAAAATATTTTGGAAGTGAAAGCCATTTACAGAATGAAATAGCTTTAAACCAATTAAGCAACAATTCTACACATGGCAACCTTTTGCTAAACACATACAAAAAAGAAATACTAACATTTAAAAGTACATCAGCTGAAGTACCAAACCATGTATGTGTATGTTGCCATAGAACTTTTTATAAAAGTAACACAAAAACTGTAGACCTATCATACAAAATAGAAGACAATGAAGATTCTAAATGGTTCGAATTAGCTCTCTACCTTGTAGCAGAAAACAAATACAAAATAACTGAGCCCTTAATACTTTGCAGTTACTGCACTACAAAACTTGACAACAACCAAACTCCTTCACGTGCTATCACAAATAATTTGGAATTATACCCAGTACCAAAACCCCTACAACAACTTAATGTATATGAGAGCATCATAATTCAAACAGTACACCCATTTCAAGCAATAATATGCCTTCAACCAAAAACAGCAAAATTACCTCCCTCTGAATTGGTAAAAGGCATTTGTGGAAAAGTAGTTTATTTACCATTAGACCTAAAAGAAAATGTGCATACTCTAGGAGTGCAACATCCAATGCAGCAATCTTTAATTATCTTAGTAAATGGAGTACCTACAAAAGACAAAAAAATATGGCAACAGCTGGTAGATTTATGTAAATTTAGACAAGCCTTCTAATATCTTAAAGAGAATAATGAATATTACAAAGAAATTAATATTGAAGAAAACTTGAAAGATACAACTGAAATAATTCAAGAAACACAAGAAGCTGGTCAATTTGAACTACTAGATCCTGCTACAATATCAAATACTTTAGACCATTATACAATTCAACCTTTGCACTGTAATGACACCGTAGAAGATGTACTGGAAACTTACCAAATGCGCCAAACAAAAGGATCGCCAATCAGCATATGGGAAAAAAGTATAGAAGCACATGCTTTTCCTCTACTCGTTCCTACTGGCAAAGGAGGAAGGTATGATGATCGACCTATTCAAATATCAGCTTCAGAATACCGCTCATTACGGATGTATTCTGAAGATCCCAGATTTAGACAAAATGTGGAATACATATTCCACCTACCCTTTGAAAGTGAACTAGCAACTTTATGTTACAGAGTTGCACACATATTAAAATCAGGATCACACTTTCAAAATATGACAGCTACACAATTATTAGAAAAAGTGCAACAAAAGGATGAGGTTTTACAATCAAATATTTCAAATCTATTAGCAAATATGCGTGGTAGTAAAGAGTACTGGTTTCAACGTCATGGAGATGTACGTTGTATGATCAGAAATCTTGGCCCACCCACTTGGTTTGTTACATTAAGTTGTGCAGAATATGCATGGGAAGATTTACATGATTTCCTACGCATAATAAATAAAAACAAAACAATAATAGATATACTAACACCTGGAAAACTTTGTTCTTTGGATCCTGTTAAAGTTTCAAGATATTTTCACCATCGCTTCATTGCTATGCTACATTTAATTTGTAATAAAACTGTTCCTCCCCTTGGAGAAATGCAACACTTCTTTTGGAGAAAAGAATACCAAGCCAGAGGAGCACCACATATCCACATGCTTTTATGGATTAAAGATGCTCCTAAATTTAGTCAAGACAGTAATGCCACTGTTTTACAGTTTATTGAAAAATATGCCACTTGTGAAATTGCATCAGAAGCCACGAATAGTGATCTTCATGCACAAATTTTACAATTTCAAAGACACAAATTTGAAAAATATTGTCGTCGCAAATACAAAAACAAAGGGAAATACTACACCAAATGCCGATTTGGTTTCCCTAGACCAGTTACAAATACAGGTCAAGTGAACAACCTCATGTCTTCAGTTAGACATAGTGTTAAAGGTAAGTCACCTAAAAATACAGATTACATAAAAAGAAAAGAAGAAAAAAAAATATCAATTATTATAATGCAATCATTGCCCACTTATGGAATGCAAACATAGATGTGTAGTACATTGCAGACAATTCTACTGCAGTTGCACGATATTTCACAGCATACTTAACTAAAGCAGAAAAGACAGAGCTCCAAGACCTCTGGAATGACCTGTCATCAGATAAAACAGTATCTCAGAAATTATACAGCTTGGGCATAAAAATGCTCACCCATAGAGAATGCGGATCATATGAAGCAGCTGATTGTTTAACTGGTACTGCATTGTATGTAAATCTGAAAATATAGTATGGCTTAGTCTTGGTCCAGCTAAATCTAGAAAAAGAGTTCTAAAATCATATGAAGATATAGAAACAATAGCTAAACATGATCCCAACAGCCCAGACATTTTAAAAAACAATTTATTGGACACATACTACCCAAATAGAAGTAATACTATGGAAAACATGTGTCTATACCACATATCCCAAAACTACACATACAAAAATAATATGAAACCTGATGAAAAAAAAGGTAAATATAGAGTGACAAACTGTGAAGGCAGATTAGTTAAACTCACTAAACCAAATGTAATTAATCATATCAAATTGCCATTAAAAACTTCTCAACATAAAGAAGTATATTACATGTACCTGCTACAACTCTTCAAACCATGGAGAAAAGAAGAACAATTACTAGATAACTATAACTCATATGAGGATGCTTTCAAAGCAAATGAAAGCACTATAACTGATGTAAACTTTACACAGTACAAAAAAATGTTGCACAATGAACAGCAACACGAAGAAGAACTCCAAGCCCAACTAGATAAGGACACTCCTGACAGTAGTCAACCTTCTGTCACAGGAAGCCAAGAATCACTGGGAGAACCACTAATAATAAATGAGGCAGAATTAGCTATGATAGAAGTAGAAAACACCATGTGTCACTATGAAGATAAGGAAGAATTAACTATACTACAATCAAAACTAAACAATGAGCAAACTAGCATTTTTCACGAAGTAACAAAACAAATTGCACATGGTGTAAAACATGAAAATAAAGAATGTTCCTGCCATAATTATAAACCTATACTACTGTACATCAGTGGTGAAGCTGGTTCTGGCAAAACATTCCTAATCAAAATCATTAGTAAGTTCCTTCAACAATTGACAAACAACAAACTGTCAGCTGTTGTCACTGTCCCCACAGGTTTAGCTGCCTACAACATAGATGGTGTTTCATTACACCGATTACTACTATTACCAGTAGAACACCAGAACAAATTAGACTATTACAAACTTTCTGCAGAAGCTGCATTGGAATTACGCAGAGTATTGAAACAAATGAAAATGCTACTAATAGAAGAAGTGAGCATGGTCTCCAACCTGATGTTAGCTTTGATTCACCTCAGATTACAAGAAGTACTCAAAACATACTATGAAGAGCTCTTTGCAGGAAAACACATTATTGTTTTTGGAGATCTGCTTCAATTAACACCAGTAAAAAGTGAGCCTATTTTTAAAACATTAGGACACAAACTCTGCCGTAAAACTGTTGGCAGCATTGGAAATGTCAAGCTTTGGCAACATTTCCAATACAGAGAATTAACAGAAAACATGCGGCAATCTGCAGATCTCACTTATGCCAACATTTTAAAAAGTATCAGAGTTGGTATACTTTCTAAAGAAGCAGAAGCAATATTGAAAACCCGGCACATTAATGCACTTTATGGCGGTAATGCATGTGCTACAGATGTTATGGAACAATTAGCCCACAAAAATGTCAATTGTATGGCCTTAATGCCAACTCTTGCAAGCTGTTTCAAATTCAATGAAATCATGCTAAGTAAAGAAATGCAACCAATCATGGAAATTAGCGCCACAGACAAACTAGATGTACATGGTATAACACTACCCAAGTGTGACCAAGCCACAACAAGACTAAATAGTTTAGAAAAATCCATCTCAAACACAGCAGGCTTAGAAAAGATATTAAAATTATCCTTAAATTGCAGAGTAATGCTTAAACATAACCTTGACATGGACCAAGGACTAGTTAACGGAGCACTGGGTACAGTTGTTGGCTTTCAAACATACCCACGCGACAACAACATTCAGTTTGTAAATATATTCTTTGACAAACTTTCAGACGTAAAAAGGATAGGACGCTCAACAGCTAGATTCCTTCTCTTCAAAGATATGTATGTACGTAGAGAACAATTTTCTTTCAGATTTCATACATGTGGAAACATACATGCACTCTCTGCAACAATGTGACAAAAGGAGAAATCCCGATGAACGCTTCATATATATATATATATATATATATATGAATACCAAATTGTGAATCCATTCCATTTCAGCGACTTGTAAGAAATGCAAACCATGGTATATTATGCTCTGCCTGCAATTCAGATAATCGCTCCACGTTAGTAATACAAACACATAGTAAATACATAATACTAATGCTTCTACGTTACAATGCAGATGGTACCAAAAAGAACAGGAAGCTGACTGGATTCACACATGGTCAAATATCACTTGGTAAGAAAACCTTCACAACAATAGATATAATCTACCACGCAGGAGCCACAACCAATTTAGGGCACTACACTGCATTTATAAAAAAAGAAATGTGGATGGTTTGAATGTAATGATAGTACCATTACTCTAAAGCAGAGATTACCAGGACATCGTACAAACGCTTATTTGATGTTCTTAAAACTAAAATTTGATAACTAAACTGTATTTAAACCCTAAGTAAACTTGTGTTAAAAAAATATAAACTGTTAGAATACTCCAAAAGCTATCTAACTGCTCAAAGATTCTACAACAACTAATCAGATAAATGAATACCACTAAATTAGACCAAAAAATACACAGTTAGAATACTCCAATTGGTATCTAACTGTCCCAAAATTTAACAATATCCAAATAGATAAATCAATACCACTAAAATATATTTAAAAAATAGACAGTTAGAATACGCCAATTGGTATCTAACTGCTCCAAAATGTTATAATATCAAAACAAATAAATAATATGTTACTGCTCCAAAAAAATACAACAAGCCAAAGTATAAAGCATTAGCCAGAAACAACAAGTGAACACTGAAAACAAACAAATAAACAAACAAATAAACTGTAGCATAACAGAAAAAGGTTTTTTTTTAATCCAACATGGATTTTTTTTTCTCCCACAGACCCAATGATTTTAGCAACAAATAAAAACTGAGCAAATTGCACAGTACTCTTATTTGTAATCTACTAAATATGAGGGTCCAAAAAAAAGTATATTGATTATACAATGTAATAAGTCATTACAAAATACTAATACTAACATGCTATTTTCTTTTATCACAGAAATGAACAAGAAAAACATGGACTCCCGTTACTAGACCAAACAGTAAGTATACAATAATAAGGAGAACCATAGCAGCATATCACATCCATAGTATCTAATACCTTTGTTCCTTATACATTTGTTTTTCACCCAAAGTTATAAGCAAATATGAATGTGATATGCTGCGGTGGTTGTTGCCAGGGCATACAGTCTTACGACAGTGTCCTCAGGACACCCCCTACGAACATTCCCCAGACACCGCGAGTGTTTTTAGAAGTTTCTTCAGAACACCACCATCTTGTTTATTTGCGAACATTTCAGGACACCGCGAGTGTTCTTAGAACACATTCAACTTGACAACGAACGATATGGACAGTGTCCTCAGAACACTCCCATTTCATTTATTTGTGAACATTTCAGGACACCATGAGTGTTTTAAGAACACATTCAACTTGACAGAGAACAATACGGACAGCATCCTCAGGACAACCCCATTTTGTTTATTTGCGAACATTTCAGGACACTGCGAGTGTTCTTAGAACACATTTAACTTGACAACGAACAATACGGTCAGTGTCCTCAGAACACTCCCATTTCATTTATTTGTGAACATTTAAGGACACCATGAGTGTTCTAAGAACACATTCAACTTGACAGAGAACAATACGGACAGCATCCTCAGGACACCCCCATTTCATTTATTTGCGAACATTTCAGGACACCATGAGTGTTCTAAGAACACATTCAACTTGACAGAGAACAATACGGACAGCGTCCTCAGGACACCCCGATTTTGTTTATTTGCGAACATTTCAGGACACTGCGATTGTTCTTAGAACACATTCATCTTGCCAGTGAACAATACGGACTACGCCTACAGGACACCACCTACGAACATTCCAGGACACCGGGAGTATTCTTAGAAATGTCTTCAGAACACCCCCATTTTGTTTATTTGCGAACATTTCACGACACCGCGAGTGTTCTTAGAACACATTCAACTTGACAGAGAACAATACGACAGCGTCCTCAGGACACCCCCTACGAACATTCCCCAGACACCGCAAGTGTTTTTAGAAGCGTCTTCAGAACACCACCATCTTGTTTATTTGCGAACATTTCAGGACACCGCGAGTGTTCTTAGAACACATTCAACTTGACAACGAAAAATACGGACAGTGTCCTCAGAACACTCCCATTTCATTTATTTGTGAACATTTCAGGACACCATGAGTGTTCTAAGAACACATTCAACTTGACAGAGAACAATACGGACAGCATCCTCAGGACACCCCCATTTTGTTGATTTGCGAACATTTCAGGACACTGCGAGTGTTCTTAGAACACCTTCAACTTGCCAGCGAACAATACGGACTACACCTGCAGGACACCCCCTACGAACATTCCAGGACACCGGGAGTGTTCTTAGAACCGTCTTCAGAACATCCCCATTTTGTTTATTTGCGAACATTTCAGGACACCGCGAGTGTTCTTAGAACACATTCAACTTGACAGAGAACAATACGGACAGCGTCTTCAGGAAACCCCCTACGAACATTCCCCGGACACCGCGAGTGTTCTTAGAAGCGGCTTCAGAACACCACCATCTTGTTTATTAGCGAACATTTCAGGACACCGCGAGTGTTCTTAGAACACATTCAACTTGACAGAGAACAATAAAGAAAGCGTCCTCAGGACACCCCCATTTTGTTTATTTGCAAACATTTCAGGACACCGCAAATGTTCTTAGAATACATTCAACTTGTCAGCCACAATCCCCATTCATATTTGCGAATATTTCAGGACACAGCGAGTGTTCGACAACGTCTTCAGAACACCCCCATTTTGTGTATTTGCGAACAATTCAGGACACCGCAAGTGTTCTTAGAACATATTCAACTTGACAACGAACAATACGGACAGCGTCCTCAGGACACCCCCATTTTGTTTATTTGCAAACATTTCAGGACACTGCGAGTGTTCTTAGAACAGTTTCAGTTTGCTTGCGAACTAAACGGACACATATTGAGTCCTCAGAACACCCCCCTTCAGTTTATTTAGAACATTTCAGAACACTCATGATGTCCGCAGACAAATCGAACACAAAAAGAACATCTAACACATAAAAAACACAACTTTCATTCTATCTCATACACTCCCACCCTCCCCAAACACTCCCACACACCAACACACTCTACTAAATACAAATTTTGAACAAAGTTTCACTGCGCTGTCCGCGGACGACCGCAAATCTAAGATGGCGGGCGCTACCGAAAATCTGACCCGCTTCACGCTCCATACCATCCAATCAGCGAACACGTTGCATGTCCACGAACATCACGCAAGCTGATTGGCCAATCAGGACACTGTCCGCGGAGTGAACAGGGAAGTGTGTCCGCGGACCGAACACAGATATCACACATTTTTTTTACCTATTTTTTGGTCATTTTAAAAAAAAACTACTGGACGGATTTTCACCAAATTTGCAAAAGCACGCTTTTGGGACCAAGCCGCTGCTCCTGGTCCAAATTTGGTGAAAATCCGTCCAGCGGTTTGGGCTGTAGACGCGAGCACATTTTTTTTCCCATTCAGTCTATGTGAAAAAAAAAAGTTTTGAGACCCCCCTATAACTTTGTCCCCCTGGACGAATCCTCACCAAACTTTGCAAATAAATTCAAAGTGACCCAAATACTTATTTTGCAAAGTTTGGTGAGGTTCCGTCCAGGGAGAGCGAAGTTATAAGCCGCCCAAAAAGTGCTCTTCCTATGGAAACAGCACCTTAACCATAACTACATGGCTGCAACACCCATGCCAGACTTTACTAACCAATTGGTGTCTGCAGTGCTACCCATACTCACATCAAATGCTAAATTCATACTAATGGGGTATTTCAACTTGTGGCTAGCAAATAACTCCTATTCCAATGCTTTGGCGCTGGACAGCTTTCTATCAGAACTGGGTTTCAGTCAGCTGGTTAACAAAGCAGCTCATGTTAAAGGCATACCCTTGACTGGGTGGCTGTTTGTAACATACTTTTGAGTAATCTTATGATATCCCCTTGGCCACGGTCGGACCATTTCTTTTGTTGAGTTTGACCTACTGCTCCCCAAAAAATCAAGGTGCTTACTGAAGAGTGGCAGATGGATTACTTACAGGAATTTAAAAAAAAACTGTCTCCTGAAGCTATGGGCATTTTCATTGCACCATTATCCAGGAATATTGCAGTTCTGTACTCAGCTACAAAAATAGTGAATTAATATCAAGAGACTACCACCATAGGCCTTAGTAGAATTGCTCCATTGAATACGAGACGCATACCATGTAAAAAGTCAATACATCATATTCACCTGAGCTGCAGAGGTTAATAACTGATACATGCACATGCTTAACGATCTGGAAACACCCTGATATTAGTGAAGATAAGGATATATATATATATATATATATATATATATATATATATATATATATATATGTATATATATATATATATATATATATATATATATATATATATATATGAACAGCCAAGCTGTACGAAATGTATTTTATAGAAGCAAAGAAAACAATGTATGATACAAGAATGTCCAATGTAGAGCAGGATGCACATGAATTATTCAAAATCCTGAAGGAACTAGAGAGTGCATGCTTCAAAGAAATGGAGGGCCCTATCAAGGATTGTGCATTATGCACAACGATGCAAGAAGCCATATTCAATACACTCTGCAAAATCAATGATAACGTCAACTTTAAAACGGAAACATTACATTTGTTAAATTTGTTGAAAGAGTGGGAAAACATAGTGAACACAACTGTACAGGACTCTCAGATACACGGGAGAATAACGTTTAATTTCAGAACCATAACAAACACAGAGATGGGTGATATTGTCAGGAAACTTAAACCAACTATTTGTAGTTGTAATGGTGATGTATACCCAGCTATCACATTTAAGGCTTTTCCTACATCTTTGATAGGGACAATTACTAAATGCACCAAGTTATCCTTTAAGGAGAATCTTGTGCATGGAGAGTTAAAAAAACCAATCAACAATACATCTTTTTTGCTCAAGATACTCAATCGAGTGACATATGCGTAGATCTTGGTTCACTTGGTATATAATGACATCCTTAATAAATGGTAGTCTGGGTTCAGGCCGGATTATGCTACTGAGACAACATTGTTAGATCTTAAATCATCCATGTTGCAATCGATTGACAATGGTATGATATGATTGGTTATTTATAACGCGCTTAATATAAGAGGTTTCTAAGCGCGGACCCAGGGAATGAACCTGTGTTGCTCCGTGTCTTCTTGCTTCCAAGGCGACCACCTTGCCCCAGAGCTATCCTCCTGAGACAAATGGCCAAATGGTTTTACTTATGCTGTTTGACCTATCGCTTTCTATTTGGAAGGTCATTCTCTATTGATCGGCAAACTGCAGAAGGTAGCAAACTTCTTTAAAGATGCAGCAGCCTGGGTTAAATCCTTTTTGGAAGACAGACAGGTAAGAGTATGCAGTAGCAGTGTAAAAGCAACCATTGAATGACTGCAGTATGGGGTGTCACAGGGGGCTTGTCTGTCCCTGACCCTTAACAACATCTTTGCTGTACCACTCTTCCGATTGCTCGAGAAGTGGGGAGTTCTTTTTACAAATGATGCAGACGACACACAATTCAAGTTCCCCCTCTCCGGAGTATATGTGGAGGATGTAAAGAAAGTTAACAAGGTATAGAGGATGATTCTGACCTGGATGATTCAAAATCTCCTTGCACTTAATGATGAAAAAACAGAGCTGATGGTGGTAGGCTCATCAAATGGGATACACAAGCTGCACCCAGTGTACCAATGCTTTCTGCTGACAGGAAGCAAGCGGACTGGGATCTGAGTTGCTTCTTGTAGAACTGCACAGAAATTATAGATTGAAAAAAGCACGTCCCCTGGAAGTTTCGGAGTAAGATTTAAAGTAGGGCTCAACACAGTAAACAAATAAAAAGATTTGAAGTCACATGGTTTAAAGGACATGACGAGCCCCGTGGAGAATAAGTTGGCTATGTATAGAACATCTTGGCATTGAAATGTGAAGATCATAGGCATCTCTTTTCATGTTCATAACATTGCTCGATTAATAAATCCCAAAAACACTGCAGCCTATTTTAAGTGAACAACAGAGTGGCATGGATTAATTACCAACTATGAAAGCCATTAAAAGATGGCGCCCACGACGTCAAGGTGAATCTTCCACCCATTTGCTTAGTAGCAAGCAAGAAAGGACTAGAAGCACGGAGTCCTTCAAACACAAACAAGGCAACAGTGCAGCAACCGTAATGTGATTCACACACCGTGGAGCGAACTGGAGGGAGAGCACTCGGAGAAGACGTGGTGAGAACATCACGAGAAGAAAGAGAGGAAATCGAGTGGCTCGCGGTGGAGCAGAGCTGGAAATAACGCGGCCATACGCACAGTGCGCCAGGGTTTGTTGCCCGCAGCAGTCTATTGACACAGGTGAGGCAATATGATGCGCAACATTATACAAGCTAATCAAGACATTGAACAAGGATTTTGTGACTGGGACACAGCGCTATGCCGTAGTGACTGTTCCCAGCACAAAAACCACCCGCCTATATTTAGAAGTCCACATGAAAAACGGATGTTAATTCGTTTGTTGCAGATTGGGCAAAACAGGCACCGAGCACATAAGAACTGACGAGGCAATAACAGTGAAGCCAAGTTGACAAGTATTAGAGAGTGGAAGATTGGAGGGATCCACAGTATTTCAGGTACAATTGTCTTTTTAACTTAAAAACCTAAAAAGGAATCTGTTAAGTTAAAAACAATATGAACAATAAGGACACAAGATCTAAATAGAAATATATGTTTAATTTGCAGATACAACACATTGAACTATAGAATTTGGTCGCACCTGATGAAGGGCATAGAGAGCCCGAAACGCATTGTGCATTAAAGATAAAGAAAAACAGACCATTCAACAGTCTCTTTACTACTTGGAAGAACTTTGAACCACAAAATCCCTATCCAATAATAGGGAAAGAACGGCCAAAGGGACACAACAAGTTATCTTGGTTAAAAACAAGTTGTGAAAATATCCATATTCTTTGTATGTCAAAAAACTGTATGTAATTTGCGAATGTAAGCTTACATTAACCGAAATTGTTGAAATGAGGGTTATTTTGAAAAATCAACTAAATCGAACAGAGATATCGATAATGTGTATTTAGATATCCTTCATTTATTTATTTTTTGATTAAAAAAAATATACGTTCTGTACTAATCTGTATTAAGAAAATTTGTTTTGCATGAATTATGCCCAAAAGTGTGCACAGAGTACGATCACTTTTGCTAGAGTGATCTCACAAACCATGAGCCCGACAGTAGCCTTAAGGAGAAAGCCTCAGGTGAGAGCCTGGAGATCCAATGATACCAATATATTGTTGGCACCCAGGCCTACATTTGCCACGGTTAGTAAAAGTGCCTTTTTTGTAGCAGCACCCATGGCATGGATTGTGATTCTGTCGGATATCAGGGGGATTGAATCAAGAGAAATGTTTAAAAAGAAACTAAATACCTACTTTAGAAACTAAACTACCTAGTTTAGTTAGGGTCTCTCGGTCGGCTTTACACAAGGCTTTCAGACCAGTAGTTGTACCTACGTATGTTCCATGCATATTTTTATTTTTTTATTTGCGTCTACCTGTTCTGTTGATTGTGCGCCGATATGCCTTTGGTCTCTTGGTGCATGTTAGAAGTGAAATAGCATAACATAACAATGATGGATGGTATTCTCATAATTGTTACAGCCACAACAATGTGATGTCTCACATGTGTAAGCCCTGTGAGCCCAGCTCATTTGTGAAGGGATAATGTTCTCATTATGAGCTTGGTGGTATCTCATCAGTAAATCTGCCAAGATACCATCAAACGGGTTTACCATTATTGCCACTTGCTTTGGCAGAATTACTGCCCTATTGCAAGTGGCCGTATGGCAGTGTTAGTTCCCATTTATGCAGTCTCTATGATTCCATGGGGATTTCATCATAATCACCACCATTGGTAATTCTGCTTAAATGGTTGTTTTTTGGCAGTAAGGTGGCAGAGATACCAGCATTTTGCTTGAGGTTTTTCCTCCACATTACCTCCAAATCCATAGTTTGGGGGTGTGGTAAAGCAGTGGTAATGCATTGGTAACCCTATTACCACTGCATTACCAAAATGTTGTCCACATCTCTTAACTCATAACATCGCCCTGCAGGAAGGTATCCTTTGGGGATGGCCTCTCCCTTGAGAGACAGCCACTCCACGGAAATCTGGCCTGGGAACATGAATCAAAGGGTACACCCATTTACAAAAGCTGGGCCTCATACTCTGCTGGATGGGGTTAGTGTAAACAGAGGAAGCTCTTTACAGCTGGTGGAAGGTGTCACTCTCTTGTTGCTCTCTGCTGCTATCTACCCTTCCTATAGCATAAAGCACTTTCGGTGTGATGTTAGAAGGCAAAGTCTACTTGTTCCAAGAATAGGGATTTTGCCACCACTTCTTGGAATCATCTTATGGACTTCAACCCTTAAAGATTTCGGTAAACCCTGTTGGCGTCCCAAAGTCCTCCATTCATGAGTTGAAGATGGATCGTCCAAGGCAGAGACAAGCTATGTCCCCTAACCATCCACAAGCACCATTGGGGTTGAACCTGCTGCTGGAACAAGACCTGCCTCTCTGTCAGCCATAGCAGTACCCAAGACTTCACCATTTTGAATGATCCATACAGTTGTGCACCGTCCTCCACCTTGTTTGGGAGCCAGAGAACAATAACTCATCTTATCCCTGAGTCCCTGAAGGGGAACTCACAACAACTTGATGAGTGTACTCCTTGTGGAGCAAGACCTGCCTATCTGCCAGCTACAGTGGTACCCAGGACCTCCATGTGTTGAAGGGCCTGTGCAAATGTATTCCAGTCACCATGTGTGGAAGCACGATGAAATGACTCATCCTGTCCCTGTAACCCTAAAATGGGACTCACAAATCAGCCATTCCAATTATTGTTTGTGGTTTAACTGCTTGAAGCCATGTTTTGAGAACTGCTTGATACATTTGAACTACCTGGATCTACCGGTGTTGCCTTTTGCAGTCTCCCGATCTTCAAATCGCTCAAACAGTGCCAAGAAATCTGGTTCATGGCAGTCGGACCAGCAAGAACCAAGAAAGATATTATTGACTGGTAACTGCCCCCTTGGTCCATTTTGGGATCCTTGAGACTTGTTAGGTCACTTTGAACCATTTTGCTCTAAAAGACATGTCCTGTTAAAGAACATTGTGTTTATTACTTGCCTTTCACCCCTGGGTCATTACTCAGAGTGTTGGATCTTGCTTTCTTTGCTAATTCTGTATTCTTTCCTGATGGGTGGGTTATATGCAGTGTTTTTCCAGTTAGTTATTATTGTACATGTTTTGTTTCATTATAGTATATTTTTATAGAACCTTGATTGGACATTTCTTTATTTTCGGTTGTAATACTTTGCTGTTTAGGTTGTTACTGAATCGCCTTCACAGGCCTCTTGAGAGGACAGCCTTCCTTCGACCCACATTGCCACACAGGTAAATGAGGTATATTCTCTTAACTATGCCTCTTTTACCTTTATGATTTGGTTGGCTCTTGGTTAGTAGAAGTGTGAGGGACAAGTAGGTGATTTAGCTTGTTTTCCTGCAGGCCACAAGTCAATTCATAAAAGGGTGATAAGTGGTGAGTAGGTGGGCAATGCAATGTGGGTAAGGACAATGCATGAAGAAGCGATGCAGTAATCATTAACAGAGTAACCGGTTATACATTCCTAAGCATAAACATGATTAAGAAGCATGTGGGTTTCAGCAGTTTACAACAAAGTCAAAAATACCCAGCACAACATCAGTGAAGATTAAAAAAAACACCCAGTATTAAAATCCTAGTGAGATTTTCACACAAAGAATCTTGTTTTACCTGGCTCTGGATGAGATGGCTCCCATGCCTGGGTAAACAACAGAATGAAGGTTATCCCATGTATGTAATGACGATATGCCTGCAGGCTATCGGTGCATTATACATATACAAATAAATACATAATGACCAACGAAGGCATTCTTGAAATCCATGTTTGAAGATCATAACTATATTTGACAGCATCCCTTTCGGTCCATAGGTGTGTAAGAAGGTTGTTGCATAGCTTGCAAACACCAAGGGATCATGCTTCATTTAGTAGACTGTTGAGAAGTACATTTTATTTTGCATATGACTATGGTGAGAAATTCAAACGGTCTGATTCACTGAGCATGGCATTTTAATGACATGTTATATCTGGTGTAAATTCTGTCTATGCATTGCTGCACTTAGACCAGAAAATGGTGTTCAATCATCTGTCGAACGATTCCACAGTCAAGTTCTGCCTGCTGATAAAACAGGCTTTATCTTACTGATTCTTTAAAACATGACTCTTACATATACAAATCCTCTTGAGGATATTTGCCTGTTTATGGTAGAATTACAAATTGAACGTTGTTACAAATACAAATAGTTTTTTTTTTCAATACACAGGTATCCTTACTCCCACCAACTCACTCATTTCTGTTTTCCTTTCAGATTCTGCAATATAATTTAAACCATGGCGGTTTACGTTTATGCTTAGAAACATGAGGTTTTGGGGGATGGAGCAATGTGCAATGAATGATATGACCCTCATTTTATATTAAGTGGTGTGTAAAAATGGAGTCCTAAAAGCGAGGAGTGTTTCTTCTATGCCTCCATTTTACGCTCCAGTCCATTTTTAAGAAGTGATAAGTCAGAGGAGTGGCACAGAGTGCAGATAACATCTCAGCCCTGCCTTCCTCCTCTGTCTCATCAGTGTGTTCTTTTTCATGCCCGCAAGTCATTTTGAAGCAGGCTTGAAACAAATGGATTCCTATGACATTGGCCCTGGTTCAGCACCTGATACAGGCCATATGGATTCCATAGGAATCCAGTAATATACGCAATCTGCAAAGCATACTTTGCAGGTGGTCTTTACTTTTTCACAAGATTGATAGGAAATTGAAAGAGCAAAAGTGAGTTTTCCTTGCTTTACTCTTTCCCTGTTTTCACTCACTTTGATTGGTTTAAATTGCATGGAGATGGCCCCCCAGCACATAAGTGCTAACGTTGGTAGTATCCCGAATCACCAATCCTTGTCACAGTCCCTTATTACCCTGTCATATCCTGTCACAGTCTCCAATCACCACTGCATCCGTCATCCTTGTCAAAGTCCCTCATTGCCAATGTATCCCATCAATGTCCCTCATTACGCTTAACCCGGCATCCCCCATTCTCATCACAGTCCCTCAATACCCTGGCATACCCCATCCTAATCAGAGTCCATGATTATGCCCACATCCCTCATCATTGTCACAGTCATGCATTATTCCCCAACCCATCTCCTCCCAGTCCTTCATTACCCGGAGACCACTCAGGCTTGTGACAGTCGCTCATTACCTCAAAACATTCCAGCATACCAAGAAAAGTATTTTAGCCAAAATGTACCGTCACAAAGTCCTTCAAAATCTTATAAAAACAGGAGAGAAATCAGGTTCAATGCTTAAAACCTGTCGTAGGAAATTAATCTTAGAAGCGTTGATGGACAGTGCAATTCTTCTCAAAAGAAAGTTATTTATTTTACTGTTAAACAAAATGAAACCACTAACAAAACTAATAACTAAATTACAAAAAAGACTTCTGAATAAGCGAAATGTCAACAGAAAGAACTTCTTAAGTATCTGCGGAGGTGAATGGAATCACACTACGAGCACAGAACCATATTTTAATGAAGAAGCGTACAAACAAAAGCAAACAAATACAATTGCCATACATAGCAGTGGTCGAGGTTATGAAAAAGTGAATAATACCATAATGGAACAAGAAGAACTCCTTTCAAAAATATGCCCTGAAAACTTAGAATTACCCCTCCATTCAACTGAATCAGAAAGTCTAGTGTACAAATGGCCATGTACGTCAATGTGTAAACATCCCCAAACAATGTTTCAAATCTTTACACAAATTCCTCAATAAATATGTAAAAAGCAAAGACAAAATCAAAATTAAATTACTGCAAAATATGGATACCGTCCAGTGCGCAAGTACACAGGACTACAAGAACATTCATTGGCCTGCATTACAGGACCTACTTGTAAAACCACTTTCCATGATATCAAAAGGATATCAACACATCATTCAACTATAAGAAATCTAGTCTATAAACTGTACTATGCTAAAAGTCCTGCTTTAGCACTAGCAAAGTTAAATAACATCCTTCTACATGGTACAGCAAAAGACCTACTTGATGAAATTCACTATATCCAGAAAAAATATTTTGGAAGTGAAAGCCATTTACAGAATGAAATAGCTTTAAACCAATTAAGCAACAATTCTACACATGGCAACCTTTTGCTAAACACATACAAAAAAGAAATACTAACATTTAAAAGTACATCAGCTGAAGTACCAAACCATGTATGTGTATGTTGCCATAGAACTTTTTATAAAAGTAACACAAAAACTGTAGACCTATCATACAAAATAGAAGACAATGAAGATTCTAAATGGTTCGAATTAGCTCTCTACCTTGTAGCAGAAAACAAATACGAAATAACTGAGCCCTTAATACTTTGCAGTTACTGCACTACAAAACTTGACAACAACCAAACTCCTTCACGTGCTATCACAAATAATTTGGAATTATACCCAGTACCAAAACCCCTACAACAACTTAATGTATATGAGAGCATCATAATTCAAACAGTACACCCATTTCAAGCAATAATATGCCTTCAACCAAAAACAGCAAAATTACCTCCCTCTGAATTGGTAAAAGGCATTTGTGGAAAAGTAGTTTATTTACCATTAGACCTAAAAGAAAATGTGCATACTTTAGGAGTGCAACATCCAATGCAGCAATCTTTAATTATCTTAGTAAATGGAGTACCTACAAAAGACAAAAAAATATGGCAACAGCTGGTAGATTTATGTAAATTTAGACAAGCCTTCTAATATCTTAAAGAGAATAATGAATATTACAAAGAAATTAATATTGAAGAAAACTTGAAAGATACAACTGAAATAATTCAAGAAACACAAGAAGCTGGTCAATTTGAACTACTAGATCCTGCTACAATATCAAATACTTTAGACCATTATACAATTCAACCTTTGCACTGTAATGACACCGTAGAAGATGTACTGGAAACTTACCAAATGCGCCAAACAAAAGGATCGCCAATCAGCATATGGGAAAAAAGTATAGAAGCACATGCTTTTCCTCTACTCGTTCCTACTGGCAAAGGAGGAAGGTATGATGATCGACCTATTCAAATATCAGCTTCAGAATACCGCTCATTACGGATGTATTCTGAAGATCCCAGATTTAGACAAAATGTGGAATACATATTCCACCTACTCTTTGAAAGTGAACTAGCAACTTTATGTTACAGAGTTGCACACATATTAAAATCAGGATCACACTTTCAAAATATGACAGCTACACAATTATTAGAAAAAGTGCAACAAAAGGATGAGGTTTTACAATCAAATATTTCAAATCTATTAGCAAATATGCGTGGTAGTAAAGAGTACTGGTTTCAACGTCATGGAGATGTACGTTGTATGATCAGAAATCTTGGCCCACCCACTTGGTTTGTTACATTAAGTTGTGCAGAATATGCATGGGAAGATTTACATGATTTCCTACGCATAATAAATAAAAACAAAACAATAATAGATATACTAACACCTGGAAAACTTTGTTCTTTGGATCCTGTTAAAGTTTCAAGATATTTTCACCATCGCTTCATTGCTATGCTACATTTAATTTGTAATAAAACTGTTCCTCCCCTTGGAGAAATGCAACACTTCTTTTGGAGAAAAGAATACCAAGCCAGAGGAGCACCACATATCCACATGCTTTTATGGATTAAAGATGCTCCTAAATTTAGTCAAGACAGTAATGCCACTGTTTTACAGTTTATTGAAAAATATGCCACTTGTGAAATTGCATCAGAAGCCACGAATAGTGATCTTCATGCACAAATTTTACAATTTCAAAGACACAAATTTGAAAAATATTGTCGTCGCAAATACAAAAACAAAGGGAAATACTACACCAAATGCCGATTTGGTTTCCCTAGACCAGTTACAAATACAGGTCAAGTGAACAACCTCATGTCTTCAGTTAGACATAGTGTTAAAGGTAAGTCACCTAAAAATACAGATTACATAAAAAGAAAAGAAGAAAAAAAAATATCAATTATTATAATGCAATCATTGCCCACTTATGGAATGCAAACATAGATGTGTAGTACATTGCAGACAATTCTACTGCAGTTGCACGATATTTCACAGCATACTTAACTAAAGCAGAAAAGACAGAGCTCCAAGACCTCTGGAATGACCTGTCATCAGATAAAACAGTATCTCAGAAATTATACAGCTTGGGCATAAAAATGCTCACCCATAGAGAATGCGGATCATATGAAGCAGCTGATTGTTTAACTGGTACTGCATTGTATGTAAATCTGAAAATATAGTATGGCTTAGTCTTGGTCCAGCTAAATCTAGAAAAAGAGTTCTAAAATCATATGAAGATATAGAAACAATAGCTAAACATGATCCCAACAGCCCAGACATTTTAAAAAACAATTTATTGGACACATACTACCCAAATAGAAGTAATACTATGGAAAACATGTGTCTATACCACATATCCCAAAACTACACATACAAAAATAATATGAAACCTGATGAAAAAAAAGGTAAATATAGAGTGACAAACTGTGAAGGCAGATTAGTTAAACTCACTAAACCAAATGTAATTAATCATATCAAATTGCCATTAAAAACTTCTCAACATAAAGAAGTATATTACATGTACCTGCTACAACTCTTCAAACCATGGAGAAAAGAAGAACAATTACTAGATAACTATAACTCATATGAGGATGCTTTCAAAGCAAATGAAAGCACTATAACTGATGTAAACTTTACACAGTACAAAAAAATGTTGCACAATGAACAGCAACACGAAGAAGAACTCCAAGCCCAACTAGATAAGGACACTCCTGACAGTAGTCAACCTTCTGTCACAGGAAGCCAAGAATCACTGGGAGAACCACTAATAATAAATGAGGCAGAATTAGCTATGATAGAAGTAGAAAACACCATGTGTCACTATGAAGATAAGGAAGAATTAACTATACTACAATCAAAACTAAACAATGAGCAAACTAGCATTTTTCACGAAGTAACAAAACAAATTGCACATGGTGTAAAACATGAAAATAAAGAATGTTCCTGCCATAATTATAAACCTATACTACTGTACATCAGTGGTGAAGCTGGTTCTGGCAAAACATTCCTAATCAAAATCATTAGTAAGTTCCTTCAACAATTGACAAACAACAAACTGTCAGCTGTTGTCACTGTCCCCACAGGTTTAGCTGCCTACAACATAGATGGTGTTTCATTACACCGATTACTACTATTACCAGTAGAACACCAGAACAAATTAGACTATTACAAACTTTCTGCAGAAGCTGCATTGGAATTACGCAGAGTATTGAAACAAATGAAAATGATACTAATAGAAGAAGTGAGCATGGTCTCCAACCTGATGTTAGCTTTGATTCACCTCAGATTACAAGAAGTACTCAAAACATACTATGAAGAGCTCTTTGCAGGAAAACACATTATTGTTTTTGGAGATCTGCTTCAATTAACACCAGTAAAAAGTGAGCCTATTTTTAAAACATTAGGACACAAACTCTGCCGTAAAACTGTTGGCAGCATTGGAAATGTCAAGCTTTGGCAACATTTCCAATACAGAGAATTAACAGAAAACATGCGGCAATCTGCAGATCTCACTTATGCCAACATTTTAAAAAGTATCAGAGTTGGTATACTTTCTAAAGAAGCAGAAGCAATATTGAAAACCCGGCACATTAATGCACTTTATGGCGGTAATGCATGTGCTACAGATGTTATGGAACAATTAGCCCACAAAAATGTCAATTGTATGGCCTTAACGCCAACTCTTGCAAGCTGTTTCAAATTCAATGAAATCATGCTAAGTAAAGAAATGCAACCAATCATGGAAATTAGCGCCACAGACAAACTAGATGTACATGGTATAACACTACCCAAGTGTGACCAAGCCACAACAAGACTAAATAGTTTAGAAAAATCCATCTCAAACACAGCAGGCTTAGAAAAGATATTAAAATTATCCTTAAATTGCAGAGTAATGCTTAAACATAACCTTGACATGGACCAAGGACTAGTTAACGGAGCACTGGGTACAGTTGTTGGCTTTCAAACATACCCACGCGACAACAACATTCAGTTTGTAAATATATTCTTTGACAAACTTTCAGACGTAAAAAGGATAGGACGCTCAACAGCTAGATTCCTTCTCTTCAAAGATATGTATGTACGCAGAGAACAATTTTCTTTCAGATTTCATACATGTGGAAACATACATGCACTCTCTGCAACAATGTGACAAAAGAAGAAATCCCGATGAACGCTTCATATATATATATATATATATATGAATACCAAATTGTGAATCCATTCCATTTCAGCGACTTGTAAGAAATGCAAACCATGGTATATTATGCTCTGCCTGCAATTCAGATAATCGCTCCACGTTAGTAATACAAACACATAGTAAATACATAATACTAATGCTTCTACGTTACAATGCAGATGGTACCAAAAAGAACAGGAAGCTGACTGGATTCACACATGGTCAAATATCACTTGGTAAGAAAACCTTCACAACAATAGATATAATCTACCACGCAGGAGCCACAACCAATTTAGGGCACTACACTGCATTTATAAAAAAGAAATGTGGATGGTTTGAATGTAATGATAGTACCATTACTCTAAAGCAGAGATTACCAGGACATCGTACAAACGCTTATTTGATGTTCTTAAAACTAAAATTTGATAACTAAACTGTATTTAAACCCTAAGTAAACTTGTGTTAAAAAAATATAAACTGTTAGAATACTCCAAAAGCTATCTAACTGCTCAAAGATTCTACAACAACTAATCAGATAAATGAATACCACTAAATTAGACCAAAAAATACACAGTTAGAATACTCCAATTGGTATCTAACTGTCCCAAAATTTAACAATATCCAAATAGATAAATCAATACCACTAAAATATATTAAAAAAATAGACAGTTAGAATACGCCAATTGGTATCTAACTGCTCCAAAATGTTATAATATCAAAACAAATAAATAATATGTTACTGCTCCAAAAAAATACAACAAGCCAAAGTATAAAGCATTAGCCAGAAACAACAAGTGAACACTGAAAACAAACAAATAAACAAACAAATAAACTGTAGCATAACAGAAAAAGGTTTTTTTTTAATCCAACATGGATTTTTTTTTCTCCCACAGACCCAATGATTTTAGCAACAAATAAAAACTGAGCAAATTGCACAGTACTCTTATTTGTAATCTACTAAATATGAGGGTCCAAAAAAAAGTATATTGATTATACAATGTAATAAGTCATTACAAAATACTAATACTAACATGCTATTTTCTTTTATCACAGAAATGAACAAGAAAAACATGGACTCCCGTTACTAGACCAAACAGTAAGTATACAATAATAAGGAGAACCATAGCAGCATATCACATCCATAGTATCTAATACCTTTGTTCCTTATACATTTGTTTTTCACCCAAAGTTATAAGCAAATATGAATGTGATATGCTGCGGTGGTTGTTGCCAGGGCATACAGTCTTACGACAGTGTCCTCAGGACACCCCCTACGAACATTCCCCAGACACCGCGAGTGTTTTTAGAAGTTTCTTCAGAACACCACCATCTTGTTTATTTGCGAACATTTCAGGACACCGCGAGTGTTCTTAGAACACATTCAACTTGACAACGAACGATATGGACAGTGTCCTCAGAACACTCCCATTTCATTTATTTGTGAACATTTCAGGACACCATGAGTGTTCTAAGAACACATTCAACTTGACAGAGAACAATACGGACAGCATCCTCAGGACAACCCCATTTTGTTTATTTGCGAACATTTCAGGACACTGCGAGTGTTCTTAGAACACATTTAACTTGACAACGAACAATACGGTCAGTGTCCTCAGAACACTCCCATTTCATTTATTTGTGAACATTTAAGGACACCATGAGTGTTCTAAGAACACATTCAACTTGACAGAGAACAATACGGACAGCATCCTCAGGACACCCCCATTTCATTTATTTGCGAACATTTCAGGACACCATGAGTGTTCTAAGAACACATTCAACTTGACAGAGAACAATACGGACAGCGTCCTCAGGACACCCCGATTTTGTTTATTTGCGAACATTTCAGGACACTGCGATTGTTCTTAGAACACATTCATCTTGCCAGTGAACAATACGGACTACGCCTACAGGACACCACCTACGAACATTCCAGGACACCGGGAGTATTCTTAGAAATGTCTTCAGAACACCCCCATTTTGTTTATTTGCGAACATTTCACGACACCGCGAGTGTTCTTAGAACACATTCAACTTGACAGAGAACAATACGACAGCGTCCTCAGGACACCCCCTACGAACATTCCCCAGACACCGCAAGTGTTTTTAGAAGCGTCTTCAGAACACCACCATCTTGTTTATTTGCGAACATTTCAGGACACCGCGAGTGTTCTTAGAACACATTCAACTTGACAACGAAAAATACGGACAGTGTCCTCAGAACACTCCCATTTCATTTATTTGTGAACATTTCAGGACACCATGAGTGTTCTAAGAACACATTCAACTTGACAGAGAACAATACGGACAGCATCCTCAGGACACCCCCATTTTGTTGATTTGCGAACATTTCAGGACACTGCGAGTGTTCTTAGAACACCTTCAACTTGCCAGCGAACAATACGGACTACACCTGCAGGACACCCCCTACGAACATTCCAGGACACCGGGAGTGTTCTTAGAACCGTCTTCAGAACATCCCCATTTTGTTTATTTGCGAACATTTCAGGACACCGCGAGTGTTCTTAGAACACATTCAACTTGACAGAGAACAATACGGACAGCGTCTTCAGGAAACCCCCTACGAACATTCCCCGGACACCGCGAGTGTTCTTAGAAGCGGCTTCAGAACACCACCATCTTGTTTATTAGCGAACATTTCAGGACACCGCGCGTGTTCTTAGAATACATTCAACTTGTCAGCCACAATCCCCATTCATATTTGCGAATATTTCAGGACACAGCGAGTGTTCGACAACGTCTTCAGAACACCCCCATTTTGTGTATTTGCGAACAATTCAGGACACCGCAAGTGTTCTTAGAACATATTCAACTTGACAACGAACAATACGGACAGCGTCCTCAGGACACCCCCATTTTGTTTATTTGCAAACATTTCAGGACACTGCGAGTGTTCTTAGAACAGTTTCAGTTTGCTTGCGAACTAAACGGACACATATTGAGTCCTCAGAACACCCCCCTTCAGTTTATTTAGAACATTTCAGAACACTCATGATGTCCGCAGACAAATCGAACACAAAAAGAACATCTAACACATAAAAAACACAACTTTCATTCTATCTCATACACTCCCACCCTCCCCAAACACTCCCACACACCAACACACTCTACTAAATACAAATTTTGAACAAAGTTTCACTGCGCTGTCCGCGGACGACCGCAAATCTAAGATGGCGGGCGCTACCGAAAATCTGACGCGCTTCACGCTCCATACCATCCAATCAGCGAACACGTTGCATGTCCACGAACATCACGCAAGCTGATTGGCCAATCAGGACACTGTCCGCGGAGTGAACAGGGAAGTGTGTCCGCGGACCGAACACAGATATCACACATTTTTTCTACCTATTTTTTGGTCATTTTAAAAAAAAACTACTGGACGGATTTTCACCAAATTTGCAAAAGCACGCTTTTGGGACCAAGCCGCTGCTCCTGGTCCAAATTTGGTGAAAATCCGTCCAGCGGTTTGGGCTGTAGACGCGAGCACATTTTTTTTCCCATTCAGTCTATGTGAAAAAAAAAAGTTTTGAGACCCCCCTATAACTTTGTCCCCCTGGACGAATCCTCACCAAACTTTGCAAATAAATTCAAAGTGACCCAAATACTTATTTTCCAAAGTTTGGTGAGGTTCCGTCCAGGGAGAGCGAAGTTATAAGCCGCCCAAAAAGTGCTCTTCCTATGGAAACAGCACCTTAACCATAACTACATGGCCGCAACACCCATGCCAGACTTTACTAACCAATTGGTGTCTGCAGTGCTACCCATACTCACATCAAATGCTAAATTCATACTAATGGGGTATTTCAACTTGTGGCTAGCAAATAACTCCTATTCCAATGCTTTGGCGCTGGACAGCTTTCTATCAGAACTGGGTTTCAGTCAGCTGGTTAACAAAGCAGCTCATGTTAAAGGCATACCCTTGACTGGGTGGCTGTTTGTAACATACTTTTGAGTAATCTTATGATATCCCCTTGGCCACGGTCGGACCATTTCTTTTGTTGAGTTTGACCTACTGCTCCCCAAAAAATCAAGGTGCTTACTGAAGAGTGGCAGATGGATTTCTTACAGGAATTTAAAAAAAAACTGTCTCCTGAAGCTATGGGCATTTTCATTGCACCATTATCCAGGAATATTGCAGTTCTGTACTCAGCTACAAAAATAGTGAATTAATATCAAGAGACTACCACCATAGGCCTTAGTAGAATTGCTCCATTGAATACGAGACGCATACCATGTAAAAAGTCAATACATCATATTCACCTGAGCTGCAGAGGTTAATAACTGATACATGCACATGCTTAACGATCTGGAAACACCCTGATATTAGTGAAGATAAGGATATATATATATATATATATATATATATATATATATATATATATATATATGAACAGCCAAGCTGTACGAAATGTATTTTATAGAAGCAAAGAAAACAATGTATGATACAAGAATGTCCAATGTAGAGCAGGATGCACATGAATTATTCAAAATCCTGAAGGAACTAGAGAGTGCATGCTTCAAAGAAATGGAGGGCCCTATCAAGGATTGTGCATTATGCACAACGATGCAAGAAGCCATATTCAATACACTCTGCAAAATCAATGATAACGTCAACTTTAAAACGGAAACATTAAATTTGTTAAATTTGTTGAAAGAGTGGGAAAACATAGTGAACACAACTGTACAGGACTCTCAGATACACGGGAGAATAACGTTTAATTTCAGAACCATAACAAACACAGAGATGGGTGATATTGTCAGGAAACTTAAACCAACTATTTGTAGTTGTAATGGTGATGTATACCCAGCTATCACATTTAAGGCTTTTCCTACATCTTTGATAGGGACAATTACTAAATGCACCAAGTTATCCTTTAAGGAGAATCTTGTGCATGGAGAGTTAAAAAAACCAATCAACAATACATCTTTTTTGCTCAAGATACTCAATCGAGTGACATATGCGTAGATCTTGGTTCACTTGGTATATAATGACATCCTTAATAAATGGTAGTCTGGGTTCAGGCCGGATTATGCTACTGAGACAACATTGTTAGATCTTAAATCATCCATGTTGCAATCGATTGACAATGGTATGATATGATTGGTTATTTATAACGCGCTTAATATAAGAGGTTTCTAAGCGCGGACCCAGGGAATGAACCTGTGTTGCTCCGTGTCTTCTTGCTTCCAAGGCGACCACCTTGCCCCAGAGCTATCCTCCTGAGACAAATGGCCAAATGGTTTTACTTATGCTGTTTGACCTATCGCTTTCTATTTGGAAGGTCATTCTCTATTGATCGGCAAACTGCAGAAGGTAGCAAACTTCTTTAAAGATGCAGCAGCCTGGGTTAAATCCTTTTTGGAAGACAGACAGGTAAGAGTATGCAGTAGCAGTGTAAAAGCAACCATTGAATGACTGCAGTATGGGGTGTCACAGGGGGCTTGTCTGTCCCTGACCCTTAACAACATCTTTGCTGTACCACTCTTCCGATTGCTCGAGAAGTGGGGAGTTCTTTTTACAAATGATGCAGACGACACACAATTCATGTTCCCCCTCTCCGGAGTATATGTGGAGGATGTAAAGAAAGTTAACAAGGTATAGAGGATGATTCTGACCTGGATGATTCAAAATCTCCTTGCACTTAATGATGAAAAAACAGAGCTGATGGTGGTAGGCTCATCAAATGGGATACACAAGCTGCACCCAGTGTACCAATGCTTTCTGCTGACAGGAAGCAAGCGGACTGGGATCTGAGTTGCTTCTTGTAGAACTGCACAGAAATTATAGATTGAAAAAAGCACGTCCCCTGGAAGTTTCGGAGTAAGATTTAAAGTAGGGCTCAACACAGTAAACAAATAAAAAGATTTGAAGTCACATGGTTTAAAGGACATGACGAGCCCCGTGGAGAATAAGTTGGCTATGTATAGAACATCTTGGCATTGAAATGTGAAGATCATAGGCATCTCTTTTCATGTTCATAACATTGCTCGATTAAGAAATCCCAAAAACACTGCAGCCTATTTTAAGTGAACAACAGAGTGGCATGGATTAATTACCAACTATGAAAGCCATTAAAAGATGGCGCCCACGACGTCAAGGTGAATCTTCCACCCATTTGCTTAGTAGCAAGCAAGAAAGGACTAGAAGCACGGAGTCCTTCAAACACAAACAAGGCAACAGCGCAGCAACCGTAATGTGATTCACACACCGTGGAGCGAACTGGAGGGAGAGCACTCGGAGAAGATGTGGTGAGAACATCACGAGAAGAAAGAGAGGAAATCGAGTGGCTCGCGGTGGAGCAGAGCTGGAAATAACGCGGCCATACGCACAGTGCGCCAGGGTTTGTTGCCCGCAGCAGTCTATTGACACAGGTGAGGCAATATGATGCGCAACATTATACAAGCTAATCAAGACATTGAACAAGGATTTTGTGACTGGGACACAGCGCTATGCCGTAGTGACTGTTCCCAGCACAAAAACCACCCGCCTATATTTAGAAGTCCACATGAAAAACGGATGTTAATTCGTTTGTTGCAGATTGGGCAAAACAGGCACCGAGCACATAAGAACTGACGAGGCAATAACAGTGAAGCCAAGTTGACAAGTATTAGAGAGTGGAAGATTGGAGGGATCCACAGTATTTCAGGTACAATTGTCTTTTTAACTTAAAAACCTAAAAAGGAATCTGTTAAGTTAAAAACAATATGAACAATAAGGACACAAGATCTAAATAGAAATATATGTTTAATTTGCAGATACAACACATTGAACTATAGAATTTGGTCGCACCTGATGAAGGGCATAGAGAGCCCGAAACGCATTGTGCATTAAATATAAAGAAAAACAGACCATTCAACAGTCTCTTTACTACTTGGAAGAACTTTGAACCACAAAATCCCTATCCAATAATAGGGAAAGAACGGCCAAAGGGACACAACAAGTTATCTTGGTTAAAAACAAGTTGTGAAAATATCCATATTCTTTGTATGTCAAAAAACTGTATGTAATTTGCGAATGTAAGCTTACATTAACCGAAATTGTTGAAATGAGGGTTATTTTGAAAAATCAACTAAATCGAACAGAGATATCGATAATGTGTATTTAGATATCCTTCATTTATTTATTTTTTGATTAAAAAAAATATACGTTCTGTACTAATCTGTATTAAGAAAATTTGTTTTGCATGAATTATGCCCAAAAGTGTGCACAGAGTACGATCACTTTTGCTAGAGTGATCTCACAAACCATGAGCCCGACAGTAGCCTTAAGGAGAAAGCCTCAGGTGAGAGCCTGGAGATCCAATGATACCAATATATTGTTGGCACCCAGGCCTACATTTGCCACGGTTAGTAAAAGTGCCTTTTTTGTAGCAGCACCCATGGCATGGATTGTGATTCTGTCGGATATCAGGGGGATTGAATCAAGAGAAATGTTTAAAAAGAAACTAAATACCTACTTTAGAAACTAAACTACCTAGTTTAGTTAGGGTCTCTCGGTCGGCTTTACACAAGGCTTTCAGACCAGTAGTTGTACCTACGTATGTTCCATGCATATTTTTATTTTTTTATTTGCGTCTACCTGTTCTGTTGATTGTGCGCCGATATGCCTTTGGTCTCTTGGTGCATGTTAGAAGTGAAATAGCATAACATAACAATGATGGATGGTATTCTCATAATTGTTACAGCCACAACAATGTGATGTCTCACATGTGTAAGCCCTGTGAGCCCAGCTCATTTGTGAAGGGATAATGTTCTCATTATGAGCTTGGTGGTATCTCATCAGTAAATCTGCCAAGATACCATCAAACGGGTTTACCATTATTGCCACTTGCTTTGGCAGAATTACTGCCCTATTGCAAGTGGCCGTATGGCAGTGTTAGTTCCCATTTATGCAGTCTCTATGATTCCATGGGGATTTCATCATAATCACCACCATTGGTAATTCTGCTTAAATGGTTGTTTTTTGGCAGTAAGGTGGCAGAGATACCAGCATTTTGCTTGAGGTTTTTCCTCCACATTACCTCCAAATCCATAGTTTGGGGGTGTGGTAAAGCAGTGGTAATGCATTGGTAACCCTATTACCACTGCATTACCAAAATGTTGTCCACATCTCTTAACTCATAACATCGCCCTGCAGGAAGGTATCCTTTGGGGATGGCCTCTCCCTTGAGAGACAGCCACTCCACGGAAATCTGGCCTGGGAACATGAATCAAAGGGTACACCCATTTACAAAAGCTGGGCCTCATACTCTGCTGGATGGGGTTAGTGTAAACAGAGGAAGCTCTTTACAGCTGGTGGAAGGTGTCACTCTCTTGTTGCTCTCTGCTGCTATCTACCCTTCCTATAGCATAAAGCACTTTCGGTGTGATGTTAGAAGGCAAAGTCTACTTGTTCCAAGAATAGGGATTTTGCCACCACTTCTTGGAATCATCTTATAGACTTCAACCCTTAAAGATTTCGGTAAACCCTGTTGACGTCCCAAAGTCCTCCATTCATGAGTTGAAGATGGATCGTCCAAGGAAGAGACAAGCTATGTCCCCTAACCATCCACAAGCACCATTGGGGTTGAACCTGCTGCTGGAACAAGACCTGCCTCTCTGTCAGCCATAGCAGTACCCAAGACTTCACCATTTTGAATGATCCATACAGTTGTGCACCGTCCTCCACCTTGTTTGGGAGCCAGAGAACAATAATTCATCTTATCCCTGAGTCCCTGAAGGGGAACTCACAACAACTTGATGAGTGTACTCCTTGTGGAGCAAGACCTGCCTATCTGCCAGCTACAGTGGTACCCAGGACCTCCATGTGTTGAAGGGCCTGTGCAAATGTATTCCAGTCACCATGTGTGGAAGCACGATGAAATGACTCATCCTGTCCCTGTAACCCTAAAATGGGACTCACAAATCAGCCATTCCAATTATTGTTTGTGGTTTAACTGCTTGAAGCCATGTTTTGAGAACTGCTTGATACATTTGAACTACCTGGATCTACCGGTGTTGCCTTTTGCAGTCTCCCGATCTTCAAATCGCTCAAACAGTGCCAAGAAATCTGGTTCATGGCAGTCGGACCAGCAAGAACCAAGAAAGATATTATTGACTGGTAACTGCCCCCTTGGTCCATTTTGGGATCCTTGAGACTTGTTAGGTCACTTTGAACCATTTTGCTCTAAAAGACATGTCCTGTTAAAGAACATTGTGTTTATTACTTGCCTTTCACCCCTGGGTCATTACTCAGAGTGTTGGATCTTGCTTTCTTTGCTAATTCTGTATTCTTTCCTGATGGGTGGGTTATATGCAGTGTTTTTCCAGTTAGTTATTATTGTACATGTTTTGTTTCATTATAGTATATTTTTATAGAACCTTGATTGGACATTTCTTTATTTTCGGTTGTAATACTTTGCTGTTTAGGTTGTTACTGAATCGCCTTCACAGGCCTCTTGAGAGGACAGCCTTCCTTCGACCCACATTGCCACACAGGTAAATGAGGTATATTCTCTTAACTATGCCTCTTTTACCTTTATGATTTGGTTGGCTCTTGGTTAGTAGAAGTGTGAGGGACAAGTAGGTGATTTAGCTTGTTTTCCTGCAGGCCACAAGTCAATTCATAAAAGGGTGATAAGTGGTGAGTAGGTGGGCAATGCAATGTGGGTAAGGACAATGCATGAAGAAGCGATGCAGTAATCATTAACAGAGTAACCGGTTATACATTCCTAAGCATAAACATGATTAAGAAGCATGTGGGTTTCAGCAGTTTACAACAAAGTCAAAAATACCCAGCACAACATCAGTGAAGATTAAAAAAAAACACCCAGTATTAAAATCCTAGTGAGATTTTCACACAAAGAATCTTGTTTTACCTGGCTCTGGATGAGATGGCTCCCATGCCTGGGTAAACAACAGAATGAAGGTTATCCCATGTATGTAATGAAGATATGCCTGCAAGCTATCGGTGCATTATACATATACAAATAAATACATAATGACCAACGAAGGCATTCTTGAAATCCATGTTTGAAGATCATAACTATATTTGACAGCATCCCTTTCGGTCCATAGGTGTGTAAGAAGGTTGTTGCATAGCTTGCAAACACCAAGGGATCATGCTTCATTTAGTAGACTGTTGAGAAGTACATTTTATTTTGCATATGACTATGGTGAGAAATTCAAACGGTCTGATTCACTGAGCATGGCATTTTAATGACATGTTATATCTGGTGTAAATTCTGTCTATGCATTGCTGCACTTAGACAAGAAAATGGTGTTCAATCATCTGTCGAACGATTCCACAGTCAAGTTCTGCCTGCTGATAAAACAGGCTTTATCTTACTGATTCTTTAAAACATGACTCTTACATATACAAATCCTCTTGAGGATATTTGCCTGTTTATGGTAGAATTACAAACTGAACGTTGTTACAAATAAAAATAGTTTTTTTTTTCAATACACAGGTATCCTTACTCCCACCAACTCACTCATTTCTGTTTTCCTTTCAGATTCTGCAATATAATTTAAACCATGGCGGTTTACGTTTATGCTTAGGAACATGAGGTTTTGGGGGATGGAGCAATGTGCAATGAATGATATGACCCTCATTTTATATTAAGTGGTGTGTAAAAATGGAGTCCTAAAAGCGAGGAGTGTTGCTTCTATGCCTCCATTTTACGCTCCAGTCCATTTTTAAGAAGTGATAAGTCAGAGGAGTGGCACAGAGTGCAGATAACATCTCAGCCCTGCCTTCCTCCTCTGTCTCATCATTGTGTTCTTTTTCATGCCCGCAAGTCATTTTGAAGCAGGCTTGAAACAAATGGATTCCTATGACATTGGCCCTGGTTCAGCACCTGATACAGGCCATATGGATTCCATAGGAATCCAGTAATATACGCAATCTGCAAAGCATACTTTGCAGGTGGTCTTTACTTTTTCACAAGATTGATAGGAAATTGAAAGAGCAAAAGTGAGTTTTCCTTGCTTTACTCTTTCCCTGTTTTCACTCACTTTGATTGGTTTAAATTGCATGGAGATGGCCCCCCAGCACATAAGTGCTAACGTTGGTAGTATCCCGAATCACCAATCCTTGTCACAGTCCCTTATTACCCTGTCATATCCTGTCACAATCTCCAATCACCACTGCATCCGTCATCCTTGTCAAAGTCCCTCATTGCCAATGTATCCCATCAATGTCCCTCATTACGCTTAACCTGGCATCCCCCATTCTCATCACAGTCCCTCAATACCCTGGCATACCCCATCCTAATCAGAGTCCATGATTATGCCCACATCCCTCATCATTGTCACAGTCATGCATTATTCCCCAACCCATCTCCTCCCAGTCCTTCATTACCCGGAGACCACTCAGGCTTGTGACAGTCGCTCATTACCTCAAAACATTCCAGAATTACAACAGTATCCCTATCCTTCTCTCAGTGCTCATTATCCCCAGATTCCTCATCCTCATCACATACCCCTATTAACACTGAGTCACTCATCCTCATCAAAAACAGTCAATGTCAGTAAATCCCCATTCTTGTCAGAGTTCATCATTGACCCAGTACCTGTCATTTTTGCAAGTCTCACATTACTCCAGCATACCTCAGTCTAGTCTGAGTCCCACATCACCCCTGCAACCTCCATACTTCTCACAGCTCCTCATTATCCCTGCACCCATCATCCTTGTCACAGTTCATCATTACCCTCGCAACATTTATCCGTGTCACAATCACTCATTACCCATATACAGGCATGACTCATCCTCATCACAGTCCTTCAATAACCCATGCAGAACACTTGTAATGTGTAATGTCATATCCAAATGTACAAATTATATCTTTAAATTAGACATTCTGTTTTTGAAAATAAATACACCTAGCTTCCTTTTGGAAAACATAAGTCCTAGTGAATATGCGTAATGTGTAATATTAGCAACTACCGCAAGCAGAGGAATATTCAGACCATTTTTAATGTGTATAATTGTCATCAAGCACACATAAGTAGAACACTAGCAATGCATCATATTACAAGGAAGCATACACATAGCAATAAGTCACATAGCAGACCTCTCATATTGTGTAAACAACCAGTCATTTGAATTTGTGTTTGACTATGCATTTGAATATGCAGAATAGTCTAAATGTGTACTATTACGAACAAGCAGATCTAATAAGTGAAACATGTATCACATATGACCAAACAAAAGTTGGTTAAAGGGACCAATAACCTTCCCAACCTAACCATCTGAGCCTCTTATTACCCTTACCTAATCATTTATTTTCCTCATCACAGTAGACACTTATTGTTAGGCCACCATACTCCATCCGTGTGTCATCCCATAAAAAACCCATAATCAATCATCTTTGTCACATTCCCTCATAACCCTAGCATATCCCATCTTTTTAAAAATCCTTTATTAGACTGGCATCTCACATTCTCATAATTCCTCATTACATCGCATCCTTCTCACAGTTGCTCATTACCTATGCATATCCATCATCCGATTCATGCATCAGCCTTGTCACAATCTCATTGCCCATACCCTGATATCCGTCAACCCTGTCACAATAACTCCTCACTCTTATCCACCCTCATCACAGTCACACATTATCCCCAGAACCATTCTCTGGCTGACAGACCCTTATTCCCATCATCCCTCATCCTCATAAAAGCCCCTTCTCACCACTGCATCACTCATCCTCATCACAGTCCTGCATTACTCATCTTCATCCCTGTCCTTCATTGCCACCACATCCTTCGCCCTTGTCACGGTCTCTCATTACCACTGTATCTTTCCTCATCATTACACTTCCTCATTTACCCCACATCCCTCATCTTCTTGGGCATCTTCAGTGAGGTGATGATTTGCAAATTAGATAACTTTGAGTCTCACCCTAAGTTGCCAGGGGTATCCAGGCATAGGCCCCTTGCTCACTGTTCTCAGAGAGACACAGCTCCACCTCACTGATGATGCCCAACAAGGCTGAAACACGTTTATGGGGTTGCTGTTGGTACTCTTGTTCAGAGAAGAATTAATTAACATTTTGGTTCTGGACTGCCCCTGGGCAGGACAAAGACTGAGATACAAGGATATTTCTCCTCTGTGAAAGGAACAGTGAGCTAAAGACTTGGTTGAGACCCTCCCAGGGGCCATCCATCCAGGAACAGGTCAATGGGCCATGTTCATGCTGGTAGAGAGACTCCCAGACTCCCCTTTGTTTTGCATATTAAGTAATTTTGGGTCTCACCTTAAGTTACCCGGGGAATCCTGATGTGGACCCCTTGCTCACTGTTCTACATCTCCCCACTAAGGTGACCACAGGGGTGATAGATAAGACACCTAAAGAACAGCGATTCTGTCGCCTCTGTAACAATCGGGATACTCCGGAGACTGCTAAACATGTCCTCACTAAATGTCATGAAATGATGGGTGATATAAAATACTACCTTGGAATATATGTACATAACTGGGACATGATAGTGGAGATGTCGTTTTGGAACCATTGCGTCAACACTGAAAGTTTGCGCTTGTTAACTGCACTTTATAATATTTGGTTGAAGGTGGAAACCAAATTGGGCATTTCATTATGAGGCCATTTGTGATATATTTAGGTTAAGCCAGCATAAGGTGTATTGTTTTGTTATGTATGGAGGGTATGAGAATGAAGAATGAGGTTAAATTTGTAATATAGCATATCAAGACTATCAGGTTAAGGTTATTGTTATATGGTGATCAATTTGTTTGGAATTTGATATAATTGTATTTTATTAATGTATGAATATTATTTTTTTTTTTTATGGTTTTATATGTTGATGAATATGTGTAAAGTTTATTATTTAAACTAAATCACATTAAAGATATTACTGTTCTCAAGGAAGCAGTTTCTTACCACTGTGGCTAGGATAGAACAACCATATGGAGAAGATCCATTTTGAAGGCAGCGCACAATCAGTAACACAGTGGTGCAAAGTATATCCAAAAGACAATGGGTGAGATAACATTAAATCACTTACCCGGTGGGATTTGAGAATGTACACCTAATTAGGGTTCACTTGCAGTATGAGAATTCTCAGAAATATACATTAAATTGATTGAGTAGTGTCCCTGGATGAAGGGGGAGGGCTCAGTCTCCCATTTGTGTGTGTACATGCTTAGCAGGACTCAGCCACATTACCCTTCTATGAATTCCAAGGAGAGGACATCACATCCCTTGTTAAACTATGGATGCAATGACCCAGATTGTACCATTCCAAAAACGACTAAGGGGCATGGACAAGACAAAGCAGAGTGTTATGTTTTTAGAAGTCATTATATATGTGTAAAAACATGGAGGATACTGTAGAGAATGATTGTAAAAATCTTGTCTTTTTTCTCCTTTGTTTTTCCTCTTTCTTCTTTCTTGGTACAAGTGGTTTTCGCAGTAACACATTTTACCTACAGAAGCATGGGACTCTGTCAATGAGAAGGATTTTTATAAAGAACATCGGACAACATTCAACACACACCAACTTGAATTACTGCAATAAGAATTGTTTGTTTTTTTCAAAACGTATATGTCCTAATGAGGTGCACTAGAGGGAAATGGCACATGTCTGTCTAGTGCCTGAAACTCGAGTAGACATCACCATAGAGCCCAGACCTTTCAGAATTGGTTCTAACTTGGGTGTACATATATAAAAATGTGGTAATTGACATATGTTCAAAAGAAAGGTTGTTCCAGCATTTACCTTTTTTTGATTTTCAGAAAAAAATGTATCAAACTTTGCACTTTTAGTAGACAAGGAATTAGTCCAAGTAGATGGGAGTTCTGATTACAGAACAGAGCTATTAAAATTGTGGTTTTTGCACAAGTATGAAAGGTTGTATGTATGAATGGGGAGGAAAGTGGATGTGAGTAATGATGTGTGAGATGTGATCACTGGTTGGTGCGATGTGCGTATTTTTCTAGATTTGGCTTTTAATAGATGTTAAGACAATGGGCCTCATTACGAGTCCGGCGGTAACCGAGCCAGAAAAACCGTCAGGTTACCGCCGGACTCGTATTACCATTCCGCCTCTGTGATTCCCAGAATCAACAGGGCATTACAACCCCAGTGACCCGATAAATCCGGAGGCGGAATTCGTAAATCCCCATTCCCATGGAGTCCTATAGGACTCCATGGGAATGGGGGAAGTGGAAACACCGGCACCATGCTGTAATGGTGCCGGTGTTTCCACGTCCGACTGCAGGCGGGTGGTGTTAAACTCGCCAGGTCAGACCTGGCGGGAGTGACACCTCCTGCCTGCAGAACTCGAGATCAGCCGGTCCAGAAAGAACGGTGGTGGCGGATTTACCACCACCGTTCTTTCCGGACCGGCTGACTTGTAATGAGGCCCAATATGTTTCATGTGATTTTTTGTAAATGCTGAATTGTATTACTAAAGAATGGAGGGTTTGCACTTATCGATGGATAATTGCAGTTTTGTATGTTCACTGTTCTCAGAGAGGCACAGCTCCACCTCACTGATGATGCCCAACAAAGCTGAAATACGTGAATGAGGTTGCTGTTGGTACTCTTCTTCCCAGAAAAACTGCCTCACATTTCGGTACTGGACTGCCCCTGGACGGGACAAAGACTGATATGCAGGGATATTTCTCCTCTGTGAAAGGGACAGTGAGCTCAAGACTTGGTTGAGACTCTCCCAGGGGCCATCCACCCGAGAACAGGTCAATGGGCCGTGTTCGTGCTGGTAGAAAGACTCCCAGACCCCCCTTTGTTTTGCATATTAAGTACCTTTGGGTCTCACCCTAATTTACCAGGTGAATCCAGACGTGGACCCCTTGCTCACTGTTCTCAGAGAGGCACAGCTCCACCTCACTGATGATGCCCAGCAAGGCTGAAACACGTGTATGGGGTTGCTGTTGGTACTCTTGTTCACAGAGGAATTGCCTAACATTTCAGTGCTGGACTGCCCCTGGACAGGACAAAGACTGATATGCTGGGATATTTCTCCTCTGTGAAAAGGACATTGAGCTAAAGACCTGGTTGAGACTCTCCCAGGGTTCATCCACCCAAGAACACGTCAATGGGCCGTGTTCGTGCTGGTAGAGAGACTCCCAGATTCCCCCTTTGTTTCGCATATATGAAAACACAAAAGATTTCTAAGTGCAGAACACTTTGTCTGTGAAAAGCAATACACATAGCTCCCTATTGAAAAACAACTTTCGTAGTGAAAATGTGTAATGTGTGATATGACATATCACATGCATAGGAATATGAATTGTGTAATATATTTTTTTATTGTAACATTTAGTTTATTACAAACTTTTCATTACATGACATCACTACCACACCCACCACTTGTCATGATCACCTCCTCAAGAACAAAATAGGGCAAACTCTATTTCAAATTTACAGTCAAAACGTTGCCATATAATTAATTACTGCACATGTCGCAGCATAAACCACCAATATTATGAATAAGCGCACAAGCACAAATGAGAAGAATGTTATCCATGCATGATACTACAATGAAGCATGAGATTTCCAATAACCTGAAATTTCATAATGTTTAATATTTTAAATATAAATGATAAAGCAATTAAGCAGAGTACTCATTATGTTGAAACAAGCACATGCGTGAATGAGCAGAGCAGTCTTAATGTGTTTTATTACAAACAAGCATACGCATTCCAATAAGCAAAACAATTGTAATGTGTTCTGCCACATAACAAAAACATAGCCTGCCAATAAAGGATCATAACCCTTAACCAGGCATTCCATCTACTCTTACAGTACCTTGTTTTCCTCCACATACCAAAGCCGCATAAACTTACACATTTACACCATATCCTTCATTGTCACGGTTGTCCCTCATTACCACCACATCTCACAGCTTTGTCATAGACCCTAATTTCCTCTGCATTTTCACCCAGATAACCGTTCCTCATTAACCCTGCATTGCTCATCTTCACCAGAGTGCCTCATTACCACTTATCACAGTAACCTTCCTCCTTGTCACAGTCCCTAATTGCTATTACTCATCCATCCCACATCCTCCAAACATTCTTCATTACTCCAGCAGAACACTTGACATGTTCAATGTCACACTTACGTGCCTATCGTCCTCATTGTCCTTAATTTTATCAGCATTCCCCATCCTTTTCACAGTCAGGTTGGGGTTAAGGTACAACGGTTAAAACAAATGGCATTTCAATAGGTTACCTACAGAGCATACATATTATGAAACTTCTTCACTTAAAAAAATTTACCTTTCAAATTCAATGAGAAGCTTTGTATACAATGGTTAAGCCTCTGTTGTAAAGTTGTTAAACTTGTTAAAGGTGTAACATGGTTGAGAATTTGCTTCTAGGAATCAGTTCAGTAAGGACAGGACATTATGGTTTCAGCTCAAAATTGAAATAGCTTAGAGGTTTGAAAGATATGGTGTGATAGGCAACTATAACTCCCTTCCCAACCCTGGTCATAACATAGGTGGAGTTCCAAAAATATTTAGAACGTTTTCCTATGGGACTGCACCATTATAAAATGCTTCTGTGAATCAGGCTTCAATTGTACATAGAATGACAAATGGGCATGTCATTCCTCAACTTACGTCCAATCCTCACACAGACAATACTTGCAATAAAAGAGATGCTGTAAGAAATATTTTCCTTTGAAAAAGAACATAAATTAAAAAAACGTTAATGATACTACCTAAGTTAACACCAATAAACATCATACATACCAAAGTTAAGGTTTAAAAAAGCTTCTCACAAGAAAGCAAATATACCAGCAAGCCCACACGAAAATGAATTGTTACTCTAAAGCCACAAATAATGTAACCCTGCCTGAACCCATACAGAAGTGCCACAAAAAACAGAAACAAATGTCCTCATCTGTAGAATAAATGTGATATTTGTTGGCAATGTGCACGTTAAAAACACCCTCCATTGAAAATAAGCATACATGTAAAATTAATTTCATATTTAAATGAAAAACACATGGGTTTTACATTACTGCAGCATCCATTTACATAACCATGCTGAGCATTGAAACTCACACAAAAATCAAACAACCCCAAAATTACTACACATGTGTAATTATTGTTTAATTGCTCAACTCATAGGAGGAGCAGTTTTTCAGTTTTTGGGTGGCTTATAACTTTAGCAACATTCAGCGAATCCTCACCGAACTTGGCAAACAAAGTATACATTCACGCCAAATTATTTGTGCTACAGTTTCGTCCGGGAGATGACGGGCAAAGTTCTAGGAGGTTTCCCAAATGTTTGAAATTCTCATAGACATAATGAAAAGCACATTTTGCTCATGCCTACAGCTCAAACCGCGGTACAGATTTGCACCAAACTTGAGCAAGGAATGGTGAGCTTAGTCCCAAAAGGGTGCTTTTGTAAATTTGGTGTAAATCCACCCAGTAGTTTTTAGAAGGTTTGGCAAAAAGTAAGTACACAAATGTATGATATCTGTGTCCGTCTGCTGACCCATTTCCTGATTCGGTGTCCGTGGACACACCTGGACCAATCAGGGGTGGTGTGGTGTTCACAAACATCAAACAGGCACACCGATTAGTTCTAGAAAAATGTGAGCTGCATCAAGCTTTCTGAAACGGTCACAATATTGGATCCGAAGACCACTGAAAGAGGGGTGGCAAATTACACTGTAAAATACATTTGGGGTTATTTTGTTATTTTATGGTTGAAAGAGTGTCTAGGAAGGGTCGGGCAGTGGACAAGTTAATATGGAGCCTTTCTTGTAGGGAAAAGGGCTGTGTTTGTGCCGCAGAGTCCGCAGTCAATTGTACTGTTCGCAAGCATATTATGAGCTGCGGACATGGACATTTGTCCATGGATTCTATTGGGATTAGGAGAGGCTCTGGTTGAGTCATGTTACATGAAGGTGTATTGTGTGTATTTATGATATGGTTGAATTCTGTTGTTGTGGTTGTGCAGCCATGCCCCCAAGAATCTGGACACTGGCCATGGCAACAGTAATATTCGTATTCTAAATGTTTTGGGTTTTGAAGGTACTATTGTAGTATATTATATGTAGCTATAGCTAGATACTAGTTGGGGCATTCTAACAGTGTATTGTACTATAGTTTAGTGAGTCCATTTTGGTTGATGGAATATTAAGTAGGCATTTTTTAGATTTGCTGGTAACCTATGCTTTGGAGTAATGGAGGTGTTTTTGTATTCAAACCAACCACTTGCTTTTTTGACATATGCATTGTTGTGGCCTGAAGTGGTTGTGGCACCAGTGTGGTTCATTAAGCCTACTGTTGTGAAGGTTTTCTTGCCAAGAAATACTTGGCTGCGTTTAAAGCTGGTGAGCTTACAGCTATTTTTGGTACCGTCTGCATTGTACCCCAGCAGCATTATTATGACTTATTGGCTATGTGAGTTTATTTGTATGCTGGAATGAATGTCTGAATTGCAAAATGAGCATAATATACTATGATTTCCATGATTTGTATGCTGGTGAAATGGAATGCATTCAGAATTTGGTATGCATATGTGCACAAATTGTTCATTCGAGATGTGCTCTTATGAAAAATGGTTTCAGAGAGTGCATGTATGTTTCCATGTGTATGAAATTTGAAATATGTCATTGATAGGGATGCTTTTGGATTCTAGTACTTGTAATAAGTGTATTAGGAATTCTTGTGGATCTTCCTGTGTGTTTATGGTGAATTTGACCGTTCCTGCACAGTAGTCCAATGCTTGCCTTATACATGATACACTGTAGGTGCTGTCAGGATTTTGTGGCATTCGTATAAAGGATGAGTATTTTGCAAAATCAACTGGTCAGATCTGTTTAAATAAATGTTGTAAAAACATTGGTGGGAATTGGAAGAGAAGATTGATTGCTACATTTGCATAGCAATTTACTCCAATTGTGTTGCTGAATTTAAATGGGCCATTGAGTTGCGCCTCTGTATCCTTTGAAGGGGCTGCAGTTCTTTTTCAACAAGACAAATTTGCCTCTATCTTTTGATGGGTTTGTAGTTTTGTTTGGACTGGGGAGTTTTCTACTTTCATTATTTGATGGAACAGCAGTTGTTCTTTGTTTTTTTGAAGCTGTTGCAAGGGGATCTGATATAGTTTCTGTTTTCATTAGTTTTATTTTTAAAGGTTTCTTTTATGGGGCACAGGGTACATAGCTATATGGGGTGTATCATATGTGTGGCCTGTTTTATTCTAGGATGCAAGGAATTCCAGCATTTACTTTGTTTGCATCAAAGTTAAGTAGGAATTCACCATTGAGTGTACACAAATGTAAAAGGGCTATGTAACTTATACCTTCTTTGAAGACTGTGCTGCCAATGTTGATCAATGCGTGATGTAGAGTTAGAGCTTGTGACTTGAGTATAGTGACAACATTTGCAAGAGATAGAGAAAATTGTTCTATGCACACATGCATGCCTTTGAAAAGAAGCAAACATGCTATTGTTCAGCCTATTCTTTTAATTTCTGTAAGTTTGTTAACGTGGAGCTGACAAACTGAATGTTGTCACGTAGATATGTTTGAGTTCCAACAACTTTACCAATTGCTCCATTGAATAAACCTATTATTCATCAAGGTTACGTTTTAAAATTACTCTACAGTCTAGACACAGAATTAATAGTACTTCTAATGCAGCTGTATTGAAGATACAGTTTGCTAAGCTATTTAGTGCTTGTTGACACATAGGCAATCTTACGCTGTGTACTTCCAGTTTGTTGAACTGATATGCAGAATGGGTTGCATTTCTTTTTTCAACGTTGGAGGTCATTACGATTTGGGCGGTAAGGGGTTAACAGCACCAGTAAAGGTGCCGGAGCCGTCAACCCCTTACTGGCCTATTACAAGGTCTCCTTAGCGGGTTTGGCGAGGAGACCAGCATGCTAACAACGGGCCTGTCATTAATGGGCCCGTTGTTAGCATGCTCCCCATTACCATTGAGCCCTATGGGGGCTCGAATGGGAATTGGGATGTACTAAGTCTGGGTTCCTTGAATGAGGAATTACCGGGCCCTCCAAGGTTGGAATGGCCCGGTAATTATCATTTAAGGAACCCGGACCCAGTACCTGGTAAGGGGGTAGCCATGCCGCTAATAGCAGCATGGCTACCTCCTAACTCGTAATGACCCCCATTGTCTCATTGAATTGCTACAGCTTACAAGTGTTGGCATTAAGCACATGCATTTTACATTTTGTTGTGTTCACCGTTCCATGATACCAGGGGCAGATGTCTTGTGTCCATACAGCTCATGGATTACTCTAGTTTTTAAGATGGGTTTTGCATCTTCAGAAAGCAACCAGTTCTAATGCTTTTTAAGATGTTATCATATTTTAGATCTGTATGCTGATGCATGTTTTGAGTTAGTTCTCTGTAGCGAAAATGTTGCAAGAGATTTACATTCCCAAAACTGCTGAGTGTATTACGGCATTGTTTGTGTCCTAATCTTTTGAATATGGTTTGACATTTTACTGGTGTTAACTGTAGGAGGTCTCTGAAATTAATAACGTTTTATCCTCCAAACAGTTCTTTGTGGCCGGTTTTTAGAACATCTTGCATTCTGATATGAATCAAAACAAGCATGTAGTTGGAAACCATGCTTACTTCATCAATCAGGAGGACTTTAATTTGTTTCAGAATTCTGCACACTTCAATAACAGCTTTTGCTGATAATTTGTAGTATTCCAATTTATTTTGGTGTTCTACTAGGAAGTGAAGTAGTCAAAGTTCCATGTCCCATGCTGTAGACAGCTAGACCTTTGAGGGATGTTACAACAGACAAAATGTTGTTGTTTGTTCAGTCTCATAGCTATTCACAGACTTCACCACTTACATATTGGAGCAGAGGTTTATGATTTCTCCAAGTGTTTCTTGGCTTCCTGTAAGAAAAGATTGACTGCCTTCAGGAGTGGCTTTACCTAGTAGACCTTCAGTGTCTTCCTCTGGTTGGTGTTCATTGTCCAGCATTTGTTTGTACTGTTTATAATGTACATTTGTTATACTGCTTTCATTTGAATCATGGTCGCCTAATATTTTTTCTTCTGTTCTACAAGGTTTGAAAAGCTGTAGTAGGGTCATGTTATAACGTTCTGTATGTTGTGGAAATGTTAATGATAAATGTATGTGATTAATTTGCTTGATAAGTTTTACTAGACGTCCTTCAGAAGCTGAGACTGAATATTGCCAGTTGTCTCATCTGGCATAACACTGCTTTTGTAGGAGCAGTTTTGGGCTATGTCGCACAGGCATATGTTTTCCAAAGAAGTGCTTGTGCTTGGATAGTTTGAGTCAATTACATTTTTTTAATGTCCTGGCTGTTGAGGTTATTTGTGGCTATTGTTTCTATTTCTTGGTCGGATATTAGTACCCTTTTTTGTGATGAAGCCGAACCAAGGTTTAGCCAGACAATGTTTTCAGATTTTCCAAATAAGGGTGTACCAATTAAATGCTTCCTTGCACATTTCTGTATCAAATCTGTAAAACATTTTTGACAGGGTTTTGTCAGATTACATTTTATCCCAAAGGTATTTTCCCTCTGTCTTTTCAGCTTTGGTGAGGTAGGCTCTGACATATCTTGGAACTGTACTCAAATTGTCTGCAATGTATATTGTATGTCCATATTTGCATTCCAAACGAGTACAATTATCACATTGTAATTATTGATGTACTTGAATGCCATGTGTTTTTAGGGGATTTAGCTTTGACATTGTGTCTAAGACATCAAGCTATTTACTTGTCCTTTCATGGAAACTGGTCTAGGGAAGCCAAAGCAACATTTGGTATAGTATTTACCTTTGTTCTTATATTGACTTCTGCAGTATTTGTCACACATTTTTGGAAGCTTAAGATTTGTTTATGTATGTCACTATGTGTGGTTTCTTAAGAGATGTCAAAGGTAATGTATCTTTGAATACATTATAAAACAGTGGCATCACTGCCATGGCCAAATTTGGGAGCATGTTTTATCTACAAAAATATGTGGCTGTTTGGTGCTCCTCTGGATTGATATTTTTTTCTCTTTTCTTTCTTCTGAGTGGTGGGGAATTTATCGAGAAACATTAACAGGGTCAAAAGAACAGAATATCGATTCACTCTTGTTTTTGGTTTTCAGTGCGTAAGAAGTCATGCAAGTCATCCCATGCATATTCTGTCCAACTTAAAGTAACAAACTATGTTGGTTGGTTTAGGTTCCTTAGAGTCCAACGTACATCAGCATGACATCGGAACCATTATTCTTTGGTGCCATGCACCTTTGCCAAGAGATTTGTGATACTTCGCAGAAAATCTTCATCTTTGTTATCTTTTGAAACAGCTGGGTAGCTGACATATTTAAGAAATTAGAGCCTGTTTTAATGTGTCAGACCCTCCAGTTTATATGGATTTTGCGATCCCGCAAATGCTGCAAAAACGGCCGTTTTGCGCAAAATGCCGCAAAAACGGCCGTTTTGTGCAAAAACAGCATCTTTAAAAAATACAAAATAATTTTTTTTTTACATTTTTTTTTAAAGTAATCTGCAAAAATTACTGTTTTAAAAAAAATTCAACTCAGGGTGCCAGGTTCTCAACTCAACTTCTTTTTACACAAGAAATAAAATGCGCTAACACATCTCATCACTTGCGCCCCAAAGAAGTGCAGCCCAATTCACAAGGGACACATGAATGGGCACATTGTATATGCGCGCCCATTCAGATTGCTTCTTCACCTCCTTGATCAAATAAAGTGGCGTTTCTGTCAATTTAAAAGCGCATCCCTCATTTCCAAGCAAGATGCACTTTTAAATGTGCAGAAATTGTAGGCAACCCTACGCGCACGGGATGTGGGGCTGCCACTGCATGACAGGGTCTTTCCTGACCCTGTCATGCATTTCTTTTAAGGTATGAACCGCTGCTGTGTCGCTTGCATTTATGTTCCTCAAACAGGATAAAAATGCATTTTTTGGGTCGCATTTTACAGCGGCAGGCACCTGTAGGGCCTGTCCCTGTGAAAGGCGCTGGGAGCTTGCAGAACACTGTCGGGAGAGTGATTCTATTCTAAGTACTCCCCATTTTGATGACAAAAATCTATCGAATGTTGCAATTTGACCTATTTCGTCCACTACTATTCGATCGATTTTTATAAATACTGAACATGTGTTGCGGGGGTGTCACCTGCTCCCCATGTTCAGTATTTTTGGTTTAGGGTGGTTGCACAAGTGTTTTCCCCTTTTTCCTCAAAATTGGAGGCGGGGACAGAAAAAAAGAAAATAACGAAAAAGGGAACCTGCGGAGTCAGATCCAAACCGCGTTAGAGGGACGGATCTGGCCCCCGCAGGGTTGCAGGGGAAGTGGCAGCGACCAAGCAGTTAAGTAGGGGAGGGGGTGGGGCGGTGGTGAAAGGTACATTTTGGGTTGTTTGGCTGAAGTGCAAATCAATTCGCAGTGAAATTCACTACGGTCAATTCCGTCACAAATAGTTACACTTCGGTCAAACAACCCAGAACACCATTCAAGGCAGCTGGCCAGCGCACAATTTGCGCTACAGCTCAAACCTGTGGAAATGCGCCAGTCACCTTTGAGAATAAGGTGACCTGCTAATTTCCAAAAATGGGTTGTCTAAAAATAGCACATCCTACGTTCTTTTTTTAAATGCCCCATTATTTGAGGAACTGGGTCAAAATCTACATTGAAAAAAAATGAAAAAAATGGTTACACTATGAGAGAGAGGGAGAGTGATGGGTGAGATGTGTAGTGATAGGCAAGAAAGCAGAGGGAGAGCAGTGGGTCAGAGGAGGAAGCGCTGTACAAGAGAGCAGAGGAAGCAGTGATGCGGTGGGCCAGAAATCTGAGAGCGACCAGAGGTACAGAAAGTAGAGGGAGCGGGTGGTCAGTGAGCTAGAAAGCAGAGAGGAAGCGGTTGGCCAGAAAGAGGCAGTGAACTGCAGATTGGGAAAAAGGATGAGGGAAGAGTGTGATAGAATGGGTGAAAGGATGCAAGATGCAGAAGCAGCACAAAAGAATGAAGGACTGTATATTGCGGGAACAATTGTAGAGTGTAAGGTGTGAGTTGGGAGTATGATTTGGAGTGTGACAGGGGCTGGGCAGTGTAAATTGTGACTTGACAGTGTGACATAGCACGTGAGTATTTGTATGACAGAGTGAGAGGTTAAGGAATGTAAGTTGTGATGGAGAGTTGGTGAGATGTGTGTTGGTGAGAGAGGTGTGTGGGTGTTTGGGGGATTGGAGAACATAGAAGGGGAATATTTTCAGCATTACAATTGATAATGATCAATTTAGTGAATACTATTAAATAGGAGTGAACATTAAACCAGAAATGTAGCCAAATCAAACACTGTTCTGCCAAGCCAGAGACATCTGGACTCTTCCTATTAAATTAATACAAAATATACATAATAATGATACCCTGGCTCTCTTGTAGCCTTGTACTCTGCCTATTTACTGCAATGTGGCAATCTTACACCCTCCAGTTAATACAAAATGTCCCGCAAAAATGCCGCAATAAATAAAGGTTTGTGCCGCAAAATTTGCCATTTAATGCCGCAAAATTTGCCATTTCATGCCGCAAAATCTTGGCAGGTCTGATGTGTGTGCAACTCCATAGCATAGAGTTTCTAATTTGCTTTCATACAGGAGGAGACTACATTTTGTCTGACTCTTGGGTCTTCAGAATAAATGTGTAAAGACTGATATTCTGATGCACTAATTTATGTGGATCTGTCATCAAACCTTCCTCCTTTTTCTTTAGGAAACAGTAGAGGTAAAGAACGTTCTACACTTTTCTCCCATATGTTCATTGGGGATCCTTTGGTTTGAAGCATTCGATACAGTTCTAATGGATCTTCTTTGGCGTATGTGGTATGTAGTGGGTGAATTGTATACTTGTCTAAAAGGTTTGCTGCAGTAACAGGATCCACATGTTCAAATTGGCCAGTTTGTGGTGAATCTTCAATTATGTCAAATTTTCCTTTATGTTTATATCTATGTGTTATTCTGTTTTCCTTAAGATATTGTAGGCATGTCTAGCGTTGTTTAAGTGACTAGATATTGCCATTTTGTGTCTTTCTTTTGGTTCACCATTAACTAGTACAATCAAAGATATTTCTATTGCCCTTTGTAATAGTAGAGTTTCTGCATGTTCTTTAAAATCAAATGGTAAATATGCTACTTTGCTACAAATGCCTTTTTATAACTTGGATGGAGGCAATTTGGCAATGTTGGATTGAAGGCGTATTATAGCTTGAAATGGGTGTACTGTTTGGAGAACTACTTTTTTGTATTGATTACATAGTTTATTAGACACATTTCTTAATTCCTTTAAAAAAACCCTCACAATGTTGTGAATCCTGTTTGTCTAGGGTCAGCTCTACCAACAATTTCTACCAATGTTTGTAGGGGAAATAGCAAGAATCCCTCAAAGATCTTCCCCAGCACATCTAAGAGGGTGATTGGATGATAGTTTTCAGGGTCCGCCCTGTTGCCTCCCTTGGGGATCGAGGCGATCACTGCAGACTTCCATGATTCCGGAATTGTCTCAAACCTCATGATTTTTTTTAAAATAGGGGGCACATGAGGGACTCCCATTCTTTGGGCTCTTCTTTAAACATCATGTTTGTGATGCCATCCAGGCTGAGGGCCCTGGAAGTACTTGCTTTGTTGATAAGTGTCAGCAAGTCGCCGTCATCAAAAGTTGAGGACCAACCCCCACCCCTGAGTTTAGTCAATCTGGAATATGAGGCTCTCATATAAATGATGTTGTTAGTGATAGCCTGTGATGCATTTGATTATTGTCAAGTATGGTATTGCAGTACATGCAAACCATTGAGGGGTCAGTTATTTTGTATTAATTTCTTCTTTTAGATATGAGGCTACTTGAAACCATTGGGATTCTTCATTGTCGTCTATTTTGTAGGCCATATCTACAATTTTGTGCTCTTTTTATAGAAGTTCTGCAACAACAGACACACACTTTGTATGATATTTCAGCAGATGCGTTATGAACCTTTGCTATTTCTTTTTTGTATGTGCTTGTTAGGTGGTTGGTGTTTGTGAGGTTTTAGCTAATGTTTTCTAAAGTTACAGAATTTTCTAAGTCAACTTCAGTACCAAAATATTTACTTTGAATGTGTTGTATTTCTCGAAGGAGTTCTGTGGCTGTTCCATGTAGAACGTTATTCCATTTTTGCATTTCTAGAGCAGGACTTTTTGCATAGTATAATCTATGGACAAGATTTTGTATCATGGAATGGTGTGTTGTTAACATTTTGATGTGATGGACGTTGCTTTTACAAACAGTTCCTGAAATGCAGGCTAACAAATGTCCTCCCAATCCAGAGTGGATGCGTACTGGGCAGGAATCCATGGTTTGTAAACTTGTGTTTCTATATTTGTCTTTTAGTTTTACAAAGTGAATGAGGAATTGTCATAAAGATTTCAAATAATTGTTGGTGCACGTTACATTTTGATCTTAATGTCCATAACCGTTTGTTTGGACAAAAGGAATATTGGGTGAAAGTTTGCCAGTTAACTTTTTTCTATTAGGGTTTCCCTTCCATAAAGATGTCTCCAACCACTTCACAGCCTCACCCATTATTGTCTATGGCAATTGGGATTATTTGTTCTTGTTTATAAGCTTCTTAATTGAAATATAGTTCTCTGCTGCTTGTGTGAAACCAGTGACATTCACTTAAATTTGAAAAGGTATCTATATTGACATTGTGCATGTTTAGAAGTTCTTTTTGGAATTAATTGATTAATTTAATTAATGGTTTTATTTTGTTTAATATGTATATAAACTTTTTCTTTAGAAGCAATGCACTGTCAATTAGATCTTTGAAGATTCATTTTCTGGGTTGTTTTTAAACATAGAAAGTTACTTTTCACATTTGTTTATGAGATTGTTAATAAATCTATGGTGAAACATTTTTTGTAAAATTCATTTTCTGGAATGTTTTACTATGGCTACGTTAGCACTGATCAATATATAGTTAGTTTCATTTTTAGTTCTGCTTTCATTTCTACATCTGTTTTTACTTTTATTTTTTTCAAGAAGGGGCTTATTTTTTGTGCTGGCTGGTTTACTTTTGCTGAGTGAAGTTACTAGGATTGTAATGTTTTCTATACATTGTTTTAGAGGTGGGTGACTATATGGCTCGTTCCTATTTTGATCTGCTTTATTTTCTTTATTTTCTACAGAGTTGGCTTTTAGTAGGCATTCTGTTCTCTCTGTTGGGAAAAAAGAAAGTGTGTGTTTCAAAGTTGTGGAATGTTAACATATGTAATATTGTATACACATTATGGGTGTGTGGGTGTTATTGTAGAGATGAAAAGAGTGCTGTGTGAGTGCCTAGGGTGGTGTAGGTGTGGTTGGGAATACTATAAGAATAAGAAGCTGTATAGGTGTGACGAGCTTGGGTAACTATGACATTGATATTGGGTGGTATTTTATTAAATACGCAAATTCATGTGATGGGGAATGGGTAATACAATATTGACTGTATAATGTGTTGAACATTACTGCTGCAAGTGATTAAGGGAGTTGTGGTTTGATTTAGTAAGTAGGAATATTATGGTGTGTTGAGGAAAACAGTGGCTGCTGTAATGGCGTGATTTAGTGTATAGGTATGAGGGTTGTGATTGAAAAGGGGTGAGGACAATTGTGTATGTGTGCTAATGTTAGTTAATAATTTGGAATGCAGTGAGGGTGAAAGTTGTTGGGTTGGAAATGAGAGAACTCGAGGTGGATAGTGGTATGGAAGAATAAATAAATGAAAGTGTGATGTAGGAGTTGTGAGAGGCGGTTGTATTGTTAGGCAATATGGAATTGGTGGTGTACTTAATAAAGACCAATATTGAGATAGGATTAGAAAGAGTGTGAATACTGCAATAGAATGAGTAAGAGGGAAATGCAATGTTTTCAAGTAGAAAATAATAATTTAGCCTAATATGTAGTCAAAGTACGTTATTGCAATTAGAGAAATTACATGCTATGTTGATAAACTTACTTTATAGTAAGTGAAAAGTGTTTTTTGTTTGGTAGCTGTCTTTGTCAATCATCTTTTTTTCCTCTTATTAGTTGGTATAGTGGTAATGGTGAAGTGGTTTCACTACCAAATATTGCTATTTATTAAAGTACGAGGGGTTAATGGAAAACAGAGTGAATACTGTTGTGTTATATGTGGTGAGCTAAAGCATGTTAACTATGTTGTTAGAATGATTGCACTATGACAAGTGCAGTTTGGCATATTAAAAGAAGAAGGAGAAGAAATTGGCAGAATGTAAAAAGGATGGATATTTAATGCATATTTGCAGCACAGGAAGGTTTGCAGTAGGACCGATATAGAGTGGTATTAGCTCTACATGAAAGTTTGCCTTGATAGAAAAATGTATCTTTTTGCAGTAGGGCAATTGTTGTCCTGGTGCTTTTAATATGGAAAGTGCATTCATTGTGGTGCAATGGATTTTTAATGTGTTGCAGTGCAACTTGTAACATAGTGTTAATACTGTGGATCTGTGCATTTGCAGTAGTGTATGTTGTTAGTATGTGGTGTGTTAAAGTAGTGATTAGACAAGACCAGTCTTGTTGCATTTAGGTTTGTGTGTTTGTAGTACGAATGTATTGAAATGGAAAAACATACACACATTTGCACTATACAAATATGTGAGAGCAGGTGGAGAATGATGGCACTATACAGGATGTGATGGCTAAGGTTGGAAAATTGTACTTTATACATAAGAAAAATGCAGTTATTTTTTTCAAAATGTTTCTTTATAGGAGCACTTTTTAGAAAATACAAAAAATGCATATGTGCTTTTAAAACTGCAAAGTTAGGAAGTATTTTGTACAAGTAAGGGCATGCATTTGGAATAGATTTGTAGAACACTGTTAAGTGGTGGTTGGTGTGAGGAAGTGCACTATGTTTGTATTATATAACTGACCCTCAATGTGAGCAGATGCAGACTGCTGCAATACATGCCATTTGATTGCAGTGGTTAACCCCTTAAGTGCTAAGGATGAGATTGCTTGTTCTAGGTGCATGGGATCTCCCATTGTGCCCATTTGTGTTAGCAGTATATGCTTATGGAGATGCCTATTACAGGGTAATTGGCAGCAACCCAGCTTTGCTGCCGGCTCTCCCCAGTGACTCAGCAACTTGAGGAGATGCTGTCCTTTCCTGCAGACTATCTGTTCTGCTTGGTACAAGATCCAAGCCGTGCACTCAACGGCGGATTGTTGTTTTTTGAAAGAGCACTCCTTGACCTTCTTACCTGGATTTTGCCGGTGAGAGGATCACCTAGAGACCAGCCAACACGGCTAGCGGATCTCTTATACAGTGCCTGTGAATTTATCCCATAGCGCAGATGCCATTTCACACAGAGCACGCCCTGATGATGGCCATACGAATGATGAGGCTCATCTAGCTCAACTCCAAATGGCCGAAACACCTGGTGTAGTCGCACTATTTCCCTGAAACTACAGCACATATATTGCTGTCCACACATGCAAATTTCTCTTTTTCTGTCCTTGCAAATGTTTTATGTTGTTTTAAGAACCTTGTTTTGTAACTTCACACCATTGAATTGTGCATTTTTGACAAACCCCCACACAGATTGGGTTTGCTATACACACACTGGCCCTCATTACGACCTTGGCGGAGAACCATGGTGCTATTAGCACCATGGTCCATGGCGCTAAGTTGCCAACTCCGCCATGGTGGTTGGCGGACTTACCGCCCCATTCCGACCTTGGCGGGGCGGTAAGTCCCCAATCCCCATTTACCCTTCCCCATTCCCATTTTTGCCCCATAGGGCATAATGGGAGTGGGGAAGGCGTTAATTACGCCACCGTAAATTACGGTGGCGTAATTAACAACAAGGTCCCTTAGCGCCATGGATTTTAACACCTGCTAAAAGCAGGTGTTAAATCCGCCATGGCGCTAGGGGAACTCGTACTCAGGCGGTAAGGGTCGGCGATGTTTACGCCGGCATAAACCCCTTACCGCCTGGGTCGTAATGAGGGCCACTGTCTTTGTTTTTGCCTGAAAAACGCCTTGATACATTGTGTTGAAAACATATTCTTGTTTGTTCTGTTGTGGTCCAAGAAACCATTTTGATGCCTGTTTCTCCCTGGAATTGTGCTTTCATGTATACCACTCACACAGTTCCAATATATAAAATAATTGTGTCTGAGAGATTTTTCTCTATGATATAACCTCTTTGAGTATTGTCTCATTGAAGAAACGGCAGAGTTTACAAAAGATTGTGGGATTTCGCGTGTATGAGCAAGTGTTCTTGAACCTATTCACTTGTGTGCTTTGTTCTTCAGCAACCCAGCATATACATTTATAAAGGTGTTGAAAGAAGTGACTTAAAAAAATAAAAGCAAACCTGTACTATGTGTTGTTAGATGTAGATATCGTTGAATCTACAAATAGAAATGCTGGAGAGTCTCACAGTAGTTTTGGATGCAGGAGGCTATGAATGACAGGAGACATGCACTATGACTGTTCAATTGTACATCTGAAGTGTTGAACAGAGGTAACAGGGTTACATGTAAACTTTTTGGATGCTATTGGCGGATGGATGTGAGACTGTTTGAAAGTAGCCAATAAGGGAATGTTACAAACATAAATGTAAAAAGGGTAGAATGGCTGCCCCCTGAGATATTGTCCGCAGACCTCTGGGATAGTCTGCAGACTCACAGGTACCATCTGGGTCCTTTTAGGGTGCCTGACATGGAAAGAGAAAAATCACAAAATCCACAGACATAACCAATGAGGTTTTGTGGTTGTGGAAGAGGAGTTGAGGTGTATAGGAGCACAGGGTAGCTAGTGTTTTCTTTCTTGTGTGAAATAAAGTGGTGGAAAGATGACTATGGCTATGAAGAAGCAGAGTGTGTGTATGTTGGGAGATTTATGTTATTTATTTATTTATTTAAATTCGTAAAGCGCACAGCAGCCCTCAGGCATTGCGGCGCTGTTACAGATTTCTTACTTGGTTGTGCAGTTACATGACATTTCAGAAGTAGTAGTGACAACAATAATGGCAGAGTAAAAGTACAGGTTCCGTGGTTACAGTGCAACAGGTTAGAGTGGAGTCTTGGTAGCACTTTACAGATAGGTGGAGACTGGTCGGGAGCAAGAGTAGGTGAAGAGTTTGGTTTTCAGAACTTTCCTAAAGACTGTGTATGATGTTTTGTTTATGAGTGCGGTGGGGAGAGCGTTTCTGTTCTTACGTGCTAGGTGTTGGAAAATAACACCTCCTGCTTTGGCTGACTCATGTGTACACTTGCTAAAGTTTTATACAGAGCACAGTGGCATCTCTTCAAATCTTGGATTAAAGGAAGTAGAAGTCTCCTGGTATGGAGTACAAGGATTAAAATGGGTGGCATTGTTGACATGTTGCGAGAATATGGTTCGGTTTAAACAGCCAGACATATAGTACATTGGGGAGGCAACAGTTTGGGCCATGTGCTGGAATATCCTTGCAGTTTGCCATGAAGGATATGTTTAAAAGGCTAATTGAACTGTTTCCAGCTTTGAAGATTATTTTTTCATGGATAACTCAAAGGCAAATGTGGAAACATTCAAACTTGTTTTGTCCACAAATAGAAAAAGCCTGGCAAATTGTTAATAAAGCTGTATGTGCTTTGTTACAGGATGTAGAAATGACATCTTTCCACAATGAAAGTGTAAAGTTTGATGAAGTGAATATTTTTTCAAAGATAATGGAATACATTTAACAGATGTTGAAAATGAGATTTTTCTTTCTAATGTTCATTTTTGAAGCAGTTTTTGTAAAAGTTATAAAACAACAAATACGTACAATACAGCACATGTCAGTATAGTGTGTAAAAACAAAACCAAAAGTATTTTTTTTCCATTGTGAAACAAAAAAAAAGTAAATTGAGTTTACATTTCCACCATAATTCTCTGGGAAGTCTGTGGCATAATAGGGCTAGAAAAGGTCTCCAGGAAGTAATGGTGTTGTGTGGTGAAATGTGTATGGAAGTGTGAAAGCTTTGAGTATGGCTGAAGCACTTAGCATACACGTTACACTTGATGTTTGTTGTTTTGTATGCTAGAGAAAAGTATTTGGGAAAAATGTTTTGGTCAATTGTTCTTTATCTCTATTATACAAAGCTCCATTATTTCCATTACAATAGAACCTAATGCTAATGAACATGTTGGCGAACATGAACATTAACATATGACCCCTGGGGATGAGGGATAGGCATGGCCATGACAGATGGCATCTTCACCAATATAGTAGCTCTCCAAAACAGCTTTCCGAAGAATTTCCTCTCAGGATCTCTGCCAGATGGAGAATGACTAAAAGTAATGAGAGTGCCCAATCAGAGTAACCATCCACAGACCTTTCTCCTGTCCACAGACTCTGGCGTTTAAACTTGGAAAGTTGTGAAAAATTGAGAGATCAACTAAGAATGGCACTAGGAGCTCTGGAATTGTAAACTTTCAACTTCAAACTTCCTAGATCACCCAAAAATGCAGTTTTAAAATGTCTGGGAAGCACAAACACCGATCATGGAAAAGTCATCGCACTGCATGGGTGCATTCATTTGGTGATGTTCTCAAGGGTCTGCAATGTCATCAGACGTTTCGCGAATGTCGAAATGAAAGAACAGTGTAAACCGTTGTAGAAAGTTGGTTAATCCAGATGTGGACCCGTTGCTCACTGTTCCACAGCTCCACCTCACTGATGATGCCCAACAAGGCTGAAACACATGTATGAGGTTGCTGTTGGTACTCTTGTTCAGAGAAGAATTGCCTAACAGTTTGGTGTTGGACTGCCCCTAGGCAGGACAAAGACTGATATGCAGGGATATTTCTCCTCTGTGAAAAGGACAGTGAGCTAAAGACTTGGTTGAAACTCTCTGAGGGGCCATCTACCCAAGAACAGGTCAATGGGCTGTCTTCATGCTGGTAGAGAGACTCCCAGACCCCCCTTTGATTTGTGTTTTCATATATGACATTAAAGATTGTAAGTGTACTGTCGGGGGTAATGAAGGAATGTAAAGAGGATGAGAGATTCCTGAGTTAGGGTAATAAGGGACTGTGATGAGGGGACAATTTTTCAGGGTTAAGAAGGGTTCAGTGGCTAGGACAAGGGGTAGCAGGGGTGATTTGGGGCTTAGTCTAGGGTGAGGTATGCAGGTGTAAAGAGAGGCGGTGGTGTGAATGACAGATTTGAGGACAATGATGACTAGAATGACGGATTCACTTATTAATGAGCGATTGTGAGATCGACGATATGTTCAGTTTTAAACAGGGACTATGACCAGGATGGGAAATGTGGGGATAATGAGTGCCTGGGATGGGATGGGGGATGCTAAGGGAATGATAGACTTTGACAAGTATTAGAGATGGAAAGTATTGAGGGAGTTTGGCAAGGATTAGTGATACTTGGGAATTGAGAGGGAAGGGATATGCCAGAGTGACATTAAAAATGAAAAGTGTTCTCCCGGATGATTAGTAATAATTGTGACAGTTATGAGGGATGTCTGAGTGAGAGGAATGATGAACTGTGAAAAGGGGGTATACCAGGATAAGGGGAATTAATAATATCACAAGGATGGGTGCTGCATTGGCAACAGGGCACTATTCTGAAGATGAGGGATGCAGGGTAAATGAGCAAGTGTAATGATGAGGAAAGATACAGTGGTAATGAGAGACCGTGACAAGGGTGAGGGATGTGGTGAAAATGAAGGACAGTTATGAAGATGAGTAATGCAGGACAGGGGAAGCTGTTGGGCATGCATTTAATATAAGGTAAGGGGCAGTGTTTCTCATGCTCCTTGATTACAGCCTCGAAAGGAATTCGAAACAGCTCCCCTCTGCTGAGCGGTGTGTTGCAGTATAAACAAAGCATTGTTGTCTTCGAAAGATATGTATTAACAGTCTCTTATATAGCCTGCATTGTGGCTAGTGGGATTTTGTGCTCCACAGTACTAGCTTGTGCGGTGGCAGTATTGGTTGAGGAAGATGAGGTAGAGGAAGACAGCCTACTACTTCCTGAGAAAGGAACAGCCTTTCTCACAGCATCCCATTGGTTGGATTTGGTGTGGCAGCGCATGTAGGTGGTTCTGTAGGAGTACTGCCCAGGTATTCCATGACTGAGTATAATGTTGCACTCAGTGCTTTTCACTGTGGGAGCCTTAGCCTTCGAACATCCCCAAATGTGGTAACAAACTAATACCCCCATGATCTCTCTGGGTGCTGGAGGTAGGAATTTCCTCTGCCACATCTTTATGGTCATCTTAATTCTGTTCTGCATCATTGTGCTTTTTCGGTTTTCATAGCCCTCCAGCTAGTGGTAGTGGCTCCTGGTGAGGAGGAATGGCCATGGCTGATGTCATTTTTGAAGTTAAATAGCAGTTCTGATAATATTCTTCCAAGCATGTGTTCTCTACTGGATTGCAAATGGAAAATCAGTAAGAATAGGCCTAGGAGCTGTGGTCGAGTACATTTTAGGCTTGAAACTTCTTAGATCAGCTGAAAAAGCAGTTTCCTGAACACGTCATTGCACTGCACAGGCAGGCATGGTCATGTGACATTGTCTGGAAAGTCTGCAATGATGTCAGACATTCACAAACGTATGTGAACAAAATAAATTGCAAAAAGTTTCAGAAAGTTCATAGAAGTGTTAAAAATTATGCTAGGAGGTGGGGAATGGCACCATTTTAAGTTCAAACATTGTACATCAGCAAAAAATGCTGCTATATTGGAGGGTACGTATGATATTAGGAGGTTGTAGCAAATTAGGGTGCACTGGTAAAAACCATGAAATTCAGTGAAATAATGTTGGTAAAGGACGTTATGGATAAGTTATACTAATATTAACCTCTGAAATTCAATGAAAAAACATTATTTAAAGGACATTATGGTTGCAAGTAAAACCAAAAAATCCCATAAATTTGCAAGTTATGGTAAGCTAAACAACCATAACTCGCACCACCACCATGCACTATTATACTGAAACCCCATACATCCAAGACGATGTTAGGCAGAATTGCATGCAGTACCCTTTGTGAACACTACACACAATTAAGACTACAGGTGTAAGCACAATCTCACCTTTGGTATAAGTCTGTACTACACAGTTTTGTGGTAGCAGGGCTGAGCAGCCAGGCCTATCACAAGAGGGATGTGAGCAGCACAAGGTGTTACACAAAGAACTTGCAACCACAGTGGTTCAAATAAACACTTACTCAAGGTTTCTTGGTAAAACACTATACATTTATTTACACAGTCACCTATAAAACATTTCACTAGCAATAAGCAGCTCAATATCACACTATGATACACTCCAGTACTGAACCAATATGTTTCTGAACAAGTTAGGCTCCCCAGAGGTGAGAGTAAAATTACACTTCAGTAGCTTTAAATGGGAGTAAAAGACACAATTTCTAAGAATCAAACACAAATGCTTTCTTAGGCAGGCCAAATAGTTTCAGTTCACTACAAGAGGCAGTTCAATTCAAAAGGCCTGGGCCAAAGTTAATGGACCCGTTTCTTGGATAGGATAGCACAGTTCTGGTAGTAAACTGTTAAGTCTTTGCCATTGTTCTTAGAAGTAGTTTGCACGAAAAAGAGTTACAGGTCAGATTAGGAGCGAACAAGACTCCAAAGCTGGGAAAGTTTCCCAAACTTTCACCGCGGCAGAGAGGAGTTCTCAACCGTGTTTGCAAAGTACTTTGATAATGAAGAAAATCTGTCGCTGAAGCAGTTGTTCCTGGCAATTCCTGCAGATCTCGCTATTTCTGGGCCTCAGTCATGTAGACTGAGGGAGGACACCGGGAGGTTCCTGCACTGCACGGAGACGGATCCACAAGCTTGGCAAAACATTGGTTTCAGGTTTGAGTGCCTTAAAGTCCACAAGCTGGTATCCTTCTCACTGGCTATCCGATTTTCAACAGCATTCTGAAGAAAATTCGACCAGAATGGAGATGTTTTCCAGGTGGCTTGCGAGTTGGTTGTTCCCACCAGCTCAAGGGAAGAAGTCGTCCTTGAAGGGGCTTCTCTGTCGAGGGAGTTTCAGGCAATTCGGACCTGCAGCAGGGCTTCACTGGGCAAACAAACCACCCAGGAGTTGCAGCAGTTGTCTTCCTTCAGCTCGTCTTCGGTTCTTTCGTTCCAGTGGTCTACCCTGCCTTCCAAGTCCCAGAGACGTGCTTTTAAACAGTTTGCTCCCATTGATTCCAGCCTAGCTGTAACTCACCCAGCAGGGTGGCTGTCCTTGCCAGACAGTCAGCCAGCCAATCATGCCAGAGTGCATTTGGGTCTGTAAGGAGACTAAGCACATGGAGTTTCAGGCACCTCCCTCACATCCTGTCCACCCCAGACACTCAGACGCCAAGGGCAGACTTCAGTCCTCAAGCCTGCCAAAGGCTCACGTACAAAGGGACCAAACCTGGTTTGGCACACAGTGACAAACACTAGAAGGACCTTTCCAAAAAGAAATGGTCAAAGAAGTCGATCAGAACCTGTCTTTACAGAGGGGGCTCAGATGCCATCTTGAAAAACATGGATCCAGTGAATTTTAGTTACCAGAGCATTTAAACCGGTTGTGGTTGGGAAAATCACGGTAGTACCACTGCCACCAGCCATTCTGAGAAGGTAGCATTTGAGTGTTACATGAGTTTTCTAGGCATAGGGAATACTAGGTTTTCCCTCCAGCACTCTGCTGTAAGGCAGTGTGTGCTGGGTCTAGCAATTTAAAGAGACTAGCAAAGTCAATTTATCTTTACATTCACTGGGAGACAGTAGTAAGTCCCAGAGAAGGTATTTAAACCTTGGGAAGTTTGAAAGACATCCCTGTGCCACTGCACTTAGGGTGCTGTGTGACACACAAGAAAAGATGTTGCCTATGGAGTTGTCTAAAAATCCATATCCAAAGACACAAAAGTAAAACACACATCAAAAGACATGAAAGAGTGGGAAAAAAGGCTCACACTCTTTCCTGGTAAAAATGAAAGTCCTAAAAATCCAGAAAAGTTGCTGGGGCTCTCAAAGGGTAAGGGAAATTTGCACATTTATGAGAATTCTCCCTAACAGATGAAATCACAACTTATTTGAAAATACGTCCAGCGGTTTGGGATGTAGGTGTAGCAAAAAAACATCTGTTTTTCCCATTGACATAATGGGAAAAAACTTTTCTCACGCCTACAGCCCAAACCGCTGGACGGATTTACACCAAATTTGTGGCAGGGGTGGCGGCTTGGTCCCGAAAGCGTGCTTTTGTTATTTTGGTGTAAATCCGTCCAGTAGGTTTTTTTGAAATGACTAAAACGTAAGGCAAAAAAATGTGTGATATCTATGTTCACTCCGCAGACAGGATCCTGATTGGCTGGGCGATCCATGTCATGTCTGCGGACATTCAACGTGCTCACTGATTGGGTGGTTGAGAGCGTGTGGTGCGTCAGATTTTCTGGGCACGCCCGCCATCTTGTATCCGCAGATATCCGCGGACAGAGCGGTGAAACTTGGTGGAAAAATACTATTTAGTCAAGTGTGTTGGCGTGTAAGACTGTTTGGGAAGGGTGGGGGAGTAAGAGATGGGTCAAATGTATTTGTTGTTTTCATTCTGACCGCGGACAGAAGCCCCGTCCTTAATGTCCGTAGTTAATGAAAATGGGGTGTCCTAAGGACACGGTACCTGTCAGTATAGTTCGCATGCAAGTCGAAACTGTTCTAAGAATACATCAAGTGTTCTAGGATGTTTGTAAATAAACAAAATGGGGGTGTCCTGAGGACACTTTGCCTGTCCGTATTGTTCGTAGGCAAGTTGAAACTGTTCTCAGAACACATTAAGTTTCCAGGGATGTTCGTAAATAAACAAAATGGGGGTGTCCTGAGGACGCTATTCCTGTCCGTATTGTTTGTAGGCAAGATGAAACTGTTCTAAGAGCACATCAAGTGTCCTGGGATGTTCGGAAAATAAACAAAATGGGGGTGTGCTGAGGACAGTACGCCTGTCCGTATTGTTCGGAGGCAACTTGAAACTGTTCTAAGAACACATCAATTGTCCTGGGATTTTCATAAATAAACAAAATGGGGATGTCCTGAGGACAGTACGCCTGTCCGTATTGTTCGTAGACAAGTTGAAACTGTTCTAAGAACACACGAGGTGTCCTGAAATGTTTGTAAATAAACAAAATGGGGGTGTCCTGAGGACACTATTCCTGTCCGTATTGTTCGTAGGCAAGTTGAAACTGTTCTAAGAACACATCAAGTGTCCTGGGATGTTCGTAAATAAACAAAATAGGGGTGTCCTGAGGACGCTACACTTGTCCGTATTGTTCGTAGGCAAGTTGAAACTGTGCTAAGAACACACGCGGTGTCCTGAAATGTTCGTAAATAAATGAAATGGTGTTGTCCTGAGGACACTATACGTGTCCGTGCTGTTTGTAGGCAAGTTGAAACTGTTCTAAGAACACATCAAGTGTCCTGGGGTGTTCGTAAATAAACAAAATGGGGGTGTCCTGAGGAGGCTACACTTGTCCATATTGTTCATATGCAAGTTGAAACTGTTCTAAGAACACACGCAGTGTCCTGAAATGTTCGTAAATAAACGAAATGGGGGTGTCCTGAGGACATTATACCTGTCCGTACTGTTCGTAGGCAAGTTGAAACTGTTCTAAGAACACATCAATTGTCCTGGGATGTTCTTAAATAAACAAAATGGGGGTGTCCTGAGAACAGTACGCCTGTCCGTATTGTTCGTAGGCAAGTTGAAACTGTTCTAAGAACACATCAAGTGTCCTGGGATGTTCTTAAATAAACAAAATGGGGGTGTCTTGAGGACATTATGCCTGTCCGTATTGTTCGTAGGCAAGTTGAAATTGTTCTAAGAACACATCAAGTGTCCTGGGATGTTCGTAAATAAACAAAATAGGGGTGTCCTAAGGACACTATGCCTGTCCGTATTGTTCGTGAGCAAGTTGAAACTGTCCTAAGAACACATGCAGTGTCCTGAAATGTTTGTTAATACACAAATGGGAATGACCTAAGGACACTATACCTGTCCGTACTGTTCGTAGGCAAGTTTAAAGTGTTCTAAGAACATTCATATTGTTCACGAACATAAAAAGTGCCAATATGGCATAGTTAAAATGTTTGATTCTATGGGTGTGATCTATGGGTGTGATATACTTCGGTGGTTGCGGCCAGGGCCTAGACTATTGGGTGCATGGCCGTAGGCCGTAGGCCATGCACCCAAGACTCTAGGCCCTGGCCACAACCACCGCAGCATATCACACCCATAGTGGCTTATAACTTCGGCACCCAAGACCAAATTTATAAGCAATGAGGTTATAAGCTACTATGGGTGTGATATGCTGTGGTGGTTGTGGGCAGGGCCTATAGTCTTCTAAGAACACATCAAGTGTCCTGGGATGTTCGTAAATAAACAAAATAGGGATGTCCTGTGGACACTATGCCTGTCCGTATTGTCCATAAGCAAGTTGAAACTGTTCTAAGAACACAAGCTGTGTTCTGAAATGTTCATTAAATAACTAAATGGAAATGACCTAAGGACACTATACCTGCCCGTACTGTTCATAGGCAAGTTGAAACTGTTCTAAGAACACTCATATTGTTTGCGGACATAAAAAGTGCCCATAGTTAAAATGTTTGATTCTATGGGTGTGATCTATGGGTGTGATATGCTGCGGTGGTTGTGGCCAGGGCCTAGAGTATTGGGCCAAAGGCCATGCACCCAAGACCAAATGTATAAGCACCAAAGTTATAAGCCACTATGGGAGTGATATGCTGTAGTGGTTGTGGCCAGGATCTAAAGTCTTGGGTGCATGGTCAATACCAAATTTATAAGCACCGAAGTTATAAGCCACTATGGGTGTGATATGCTGTAGTGGTTGTGGCCAGGGCCTAGAGTCTTGGGTGCAAGGCCAAGACCAATTTTATAAGCACCGAAATCATAAGTCACTATGGGTGTGATATGCTGCGGTGGTTGTGGCTAGGGCCTAGAGTCTTGGGTGCATGGCCAAGACCAAATTTATAAGCACCGAAGTTATAAGCCACTATGGGTGTGATATGCTGCGCTGGTTGTACTTATTATAATATACTTTAGTTTGGTAACTGGAGTACATATATTCCTTGTCAATTTTTGTGATAAAAGAAAAGATCATGTTAGTATTGGTAGTTTGTAACGACTTATAACATTGAATAATAGACATTTAATTAATTTATTTTGACCCTCATATTTAGTAGATTACAAACCAGTGTACTGTGTAATTTGCTCAGTTTCTGTGTTTGTTGCTAAAATCATTGGGTCTGTGGGAAAAAAAATCCATGTCGGATTAAAAAAAAACTTTTTTGTTATGCTACAGTCTATTTGTTTGTTTGTTTTCAGTGTTCACTTGTTGTTTTTGGCTAATGTTCTATCTGTTGGCTTGTTGCAGATTTTTGGAGCAGTTAGATGCCTGTTGGCATATTCTAACTGTCTATTTTTTGTTATAATGTAGTGGTATTGATTTATCTGTTTGGTTATTGCAAAATCTTGGGGCAGTTAGATACCAGTTGGCGTATTCTAACTGTCTATTTTTTGTTATAATGTAGTGGCATTTATTTATCTGTTTGGTTATTGCAAAATCTTGGGGCAGTTAGATACCAATTGGCGTATTCTAACTGTTTATTTTTTGATATAATTTAGTGGTATTCATTTATCTGTTTAGTTGTTATAGAATCTTGGGGCAATTAGATAGCTGTTGGCATATTCTAATAGTTTATAGTGTTTTAATTGAAGTTATGTTAATGTTTAAGTACAGATTAGTTATTAAATTTTGGTTTTAAGAAGATTAAATAGGTGTTTGTAAGATTTGCTGGTAATCTCTGCTTTAGAGTAATGGTACTATCATTACATTCAAACCATCCACATTTATTTTTATATATGCAGTGTAGTGACCTGCATTGGTTGTGGCTCCTGTGTGGTAGATTATACCTATTGTTGTGAAAGTTTTCTTACCAAGTAATACTTGACCGGGGTAAAACCAGCCATTAAGGTGGGAACCCGCAAAGGGACCTCGTAATCAGGCGCTAAGGGATTACCGGTACAGGTACCCTTACCGGTACCGGTAATCCCTTAGCGCCAGGGTCGTAATGAGGCCTTTTGAGTAATAGGTTCTTCTTTGGTTGTGGTAATTGATGAAGTATTAGCTGTTTGAATTAGTTTTCTTTTAGAACATTTTGCTTTTTGTGGAACAGGATATGTTTTTAGATGGGGGTGTATAGTGAACATAGTCTATTGTATTCTAAAATGCAAGGAATATCAGCGTTTACTTTACTTGCATCAAAGTTGATTAGAAATAGACCATCAAGTGTACGTAAGCGTGATAGTGCTACGTAGCTCATGCCTTCTTTAAAGACTGTGTTACCAATATCTATCAATGCTTTGTCTAGGGTAAGACCTTGGCCCTCATTACGACCTTGGCGGAGAACCATGGTGCTATTAGCACCATGGTCCATGGCGCTAAGCTGCCAACTCCGCCATGGTGGTTGGCGGATTTACCGCCCCATTCCGACCTTGGCGGGGCGGTAAGTCCCCAATCCCCATTTACCCTTCCCCATTCCCATTTTTGCCCCATAGGGCATAATGGGAGTGGGGAAGGCGTTAATTACGCCACCTTAAATTACGGTGGCGTAATTAACAACGAGGTCCCTTAGCGCCATGGATTTTAACACCTGCTAAAAGCAGGTGTTAAATCCGCCATGGCGCTACGGGAACTCGTACTCAGGCGGTAAGGGTCGGCGAAGTTTACGCCGGCGTAAACCCCTTACCGCCTGGGTCGTAATGAGGGCCCTTGTGATTTATGAATGGTGACTGCGTATGCAAGAGTTAGAGAAAATTGTTCTCTGCGTACATACATGTCTTTGAAGAGAAGGAATCAAGCTTTTGAGTGTCCTATCCTTTTCAATTCTGAAAGTTTGTCAAAGAGAATATTGACAAACTGAATGTTGTTGTCACGTGGGTATGTTTAAAAGCCAACAACTGTACCCAGTGCTCCATTAACTAGTCCTTGATCCACGTCAAGGTTACGTTTAAGCATTACTCTACAATTTAAGGATAATTTTAATATTTTTTCCAACCCAGCTGTGTTGGAGATTGAATTTTCTAAACTATTTAGTCTTGTTGTGGCTTGCTCACACATGGGTGGTGTCATACCATGTACGTCTAGTTTGTCTGTGGCGCTAAGTTCCATTATTTGTTGCATTTCTTTATTTAACATTGTTTCATTGAATTTGAAGCAGCTTGCAAGAGTTGGCATTAAGGCCATACAATTGACATTTTTGTGCGCTATTTGTTCCATTACATGCATTATCGCCATAAAGTGCATGAATGTGCCGGGTTTTCAATATTGCTTGTGCTTCTTGAGATAGTATACCAACTCTAATACTTTTAAGATGTTGGCATAAGTGAGTCTGCAGATTGCCGCATGTTTTCTGTTAATTCTCTGTATTGGAAATGTTGCCAAAGGTTGATATTTCCTATGCTGCCAACAGTTTTACGGCAGAGTTTGTGTCCTAAGGTTTCAAAAATAGGTTCACCTTTCACTGGTGTAATTGAAGAAGATCTCTGAAAACAATAATGGGTTTTCCTCCAAAGAGATCTTCGTAGTTTGTTTTGAGTACTTCTTGTAATCAGAGGTGAATCAAAGACAACATTGGGTTGGAGACCATGCTCACTTCATCTATTAGTAACATTTTCATTTGTTTTAACACTCTGCATAGTTCTTTTGCAGCTTCTGTAGAAAGTTTGTAATAGTCTAATTTGTTTTGGTGTTCTACAGCAGGAGTTGTAATCGGTGTAAAGTGACACAACCTATGTTGTAGGCAGCTAAACCTGTGGGGGCAGTGACAACAACTGACAGTTTGTTGTTTGTCAATTGTTGAAATTGTAAAATGTGTGCATGAAGATCACTATTTGTTGCTTCTGAAGGAATTTCACAAGTGACATATGTTTCGATAAACTGTAACACAGTGGCATCATTGTCTTGACCAAATTTAGGAGCATCTTTAATACATAAAAGCATGAGGATATGTGGTGCTCCTCTGGCTTGGTATTCTTTTCTCCAAAAGAAGTGTTGCATTCTCCGAAGGGAGGAACAGTTTTATTACAAATGAAGTGTAGCATAGCAATGAAGCGATGTTGAAAATATCTTGAAACATTAACAGGATCTAGAGAACCAAGTTCTCCAGGTGTTAGTATATCTATGTTTGCTTTGTTTTTGTTTGCTATGCATAGGAAATCATGTAAATCTTCCAATGCATATTCTGCAAAACTTAATGTAACAAACCAAGTGGGTGGGCTGAGGTTTCTTATCGTACAAAGTACATCTCCATGACGTCGGAACCAGCACTCTTTAGTACCATGCATGTTTGCTAATAGATTTGTAATACTTGATTGTAAAACCTCATCTTTTTCTTGCACTTTTTGTAATATTTGCATAGCTGATATATTTTGAAAGTGTGTTCCTAATTTTAATGTGTGTGCAACTACGTAACATAGAGTTGCTAGTTCACTTTCAAAGAGTAGGTGGAATATGTATTCCACATTTTGTCTAAATCTGGGATCTTCAGAATACATCCGTAACAAGCGGTATTCTGATGGTGTTATTTGAATAGGTCTATCATCGTAGTAGAGGAAAAGCACATGCATCTATACTGTTTTCCCATATGCTGATTGGTGATCCTTTCGTTTGTCGCATTTGTTACATTTCTAGTGCATCTTCTATGGTGTCATTAGAGTGCAATGATATGATATGATTGTTTATTTATATAGCGCCTATACACAATGTGTTTCAAAGCGCTTCAAGGCAAGCGAGGGAACAAGGGAAAATACAACCACATTCTAACAGGCCATGAACAGTAAGGATGTGAAATTAACTATCGGACTCGGCCTGACGACATTTCAGATAGTGCTAGAGCTAAGACATAGATAAGGAAGGTTGGGGGAGAGTGGGAAGGAAATGTAAACAGACAGGTGACTACCATACTAGGCCTGACGACATTTCTGGTAGAGCCGGAGAAAAGCAAAAAGTGAGGGAGAGGGGTGCAGAAAGGGAGGGGAGGAACAAAACAAGCGACTATCATACTAGGCCTGACGACATTTCAGATAGTGCTGGAGGGGTGGTGGGGAGGAAAAAAACAGTAATGGGAGGTTGGAGGAAACAGACGAGGTTGCTATCATATTAGGTCCTGGGACAATTCTGTAAGTGCATAGAAGAAAGTAAGGGGAGGAGATGGGAAAAGGGAGAAGGGACATGAGGAGAGAACAGAGAGTAAGCAGTCAAAAAGAGTGGCGAAGCAAGAGTGGAGAACGAATACAATTGCAGAAGTCAATAGTAACACATAATGTTGCAAGCCAGGTTACAAGATGAAGATGGGAATAGCATGATTCAGGGCCACCATTAGTACCAGTTGCAAAGGAAGTCCAGCATGAGAGTTGAGAAACAATGACGCACCGTGAATGAATGAAGTCCATAAAAGTCAAATCCAGCATTGGCTACAAGACAGTGATGGTGAAGGAAGGCACCAGGTGGGCGGGGCTTGCTAAGTGGTGAAAAAGAGCAGCAGGCATGAAGGCACCAGGTGGGTGGGGCTTAGGGCAGGTGACCTAGATCCACTTGCACCTGCTCCCCATCTGCAATGGAAAAGAAGCTGGAGGGCTCCTTAAGTAGGGAAACTGAGCAGCAAGCAGGAAGGCACCAGGTGGGCGTGGCTTGCTAAGTGGTGAAAAAGAGCGGGAAGCCGGAAGGCACCAGGTGGACGGGGCTTGCTAAGTGGTGAAAAAGGGCGCCAGGCATGAAGGCACCAGGTGGGTGGGGCTTAGGGCAGGTGACCTAGATCCACTTGCACCTGCTCCCCATCTGCAATGGAAAAGAGGCTGGAGGGCTCCTTAAGAAGGGAAACAGAGCGGCAAGCACGAAGGCAGCAGGTGGGCGGGGCTTGCTAAGTGGTGGAAAAGAGTGGCAAGCAGGAAGGCACCAGGTGGGCGGGGCTTGCTAAGTGGGGAAAAAGAGCGGCAGGCAGGAAGGCACCAGGTGGGCGGGGCTTAGGCCAGGTGACCTAGATCCACTTTCACCTGCTCCCCATCTGCAAAGGAAAAGAGGCTGGATGGCTCCTTAGGATGAATTGTATGATGGTCTAAAATATTGGATACTGTAGTAGGATCTAGAAGCTCACATTGTAGACGTATTATTGCTTGAAAGGGGTGCACTGTTTGAATTATAATGCTCTCATTTAAATTGAGTTTTTGTAGGGGTTTGGTAGTGGGAATAATTCCAAATTATTTGTGATAGCACGTGAAGGATTTTGGTTGTTGTCAAGTTTTATAGTGCAGTAACTGCAAAGTATTAAGGGGTCAGTTATTTCGTATTTGTTTTCTGCTATACGGTAGATAGCTAATTTAAACCATTTACAATCTTTATTGTCTTCTATTTTGTATGGTAGGTCTACAGTTTTTTGTTACTTTTATTAAAAATTCCGCAGCAAAACACATACACATGGTTTGGTACTACATGAGATGTACTTTTAAATTTCAGTATTTCTTTTTTGTATGTGTGTAGTAGAAGTTTGCCATGCATAGAATTGTTGCTCGTCTGTTGTAAAGCTATTGCATTTTGTAAGCGGCTTTCACTTTATAGTTTTTTCTGGATATAGTTGATTTCTTCGAGTAGGTCTTTGGCTGTACCATGTAGAAGAATGTTATTTAAATTGGCTAGTGCTAAAGCAGGACTTTTAGCATAGTACAGTTTATAGACTAGATTTCTTATAGTTGAATGATGTGTTGATATCATTTTGATATGATGGAAGTTGGGTTTGCAAATAGGTCCTGAAATGCAGGCTAATGAATGTCCTTGTAGTCCTGTGTATTTGCACACTGGACAGGCATCCATATTTTGCAGTAGTTTCATTTTGATTTTGTCTTTGCCTTTCACATACTGATTGAGGAATTGGCGTAAAGACTTGAAAGATTTTTTGGGAATGTTACACATTGACGTGCATGGCCATTTGTATACTGGACGTTCTGGTTCAGTCGAATGGAGAGGTAATTCTGAGATTTCTGGGGATATTTTTGTAAGCAGTATTTCTTGTTCTATTATGGTATTATTAACTTTTTCATAACCTCGTCCACTGCTATGCACGGCAATTGTATTTGTTTGCTTTTGTTTGTATGCTTCTTCATTAAAATAAGGTTCTGTGCTTATGGTGTGACTCCATTCACCTCCACAGATATTTAAGAAGTAATTTTTGTTGACATTTCGTTTATTGAGAAGTCTTTTTTGTAATGTAGTCATTACTTTTGTTAGTGGTTTCATTTTGTTTAACACTAAAATAAATAACTTTCTTTTGAGAAGGATTGCACTGTCTATCAAAGCTTCTAAGATTAATTTTCTATGGTAGGTTTTAAGGGTTGTGCATGATTTCTCTCCTGTTTTTATAAGATTTTGAAGGACTCTGTGTCAAAACATTTTTGATAAAATACTTTTTTGGTATACTTACTTGGCACTTTATCAATATTTATAGGAGCAGTTGTATCAGTAGTGGTAGCTGAATTCTTGTTAATTGTTTTCTGTTTCGTTTGACATTTTGATAGAGGAGGCAAAGTTTCTGTACTTGAAGCTTGTTTTGTTTCGCTAAATGACTGTATTAGCTGTTTTATTTGAACTTTTTGTACAAATTCTGCTAGAGATGGACGCTTATTTTGGACACTTCTATTTTCATTTGCTCTACTTCTGCGTTGCTTTCTACGGACTTGCTTTTTGGTAGGCATTCTTTGGGGTCTGTTGAAAAAAATAAAGAAGGTATGGATTGGGCTGTTCTGCAATGTATGTGTGCTGTGTGCATGAGTGTCTGAGTATGATGGTAAAGATTATGTGATGGTGTGTGATTGTGCATTGGGCAACGACAATTAGTTGGGATGGCTATTCTTGAATTTGTGTGCTACTATACTGGGGTCCAGATGACAGTAGAAAGTAAGCTAGTGGTGAGGAGAAGCACAAATAGTAAATCTAATGGTATAGAATTAAAACAGTTCTTTGTTCTACAATACTAACATTCTAGGGGCTGACATATGTCATTTGTGTGCTGAAAAATGGGGATTTGTGTGCCATTCTGCCTGCAAATCCCTGTTTAACAAATGGAGAGTTGTGGGCAGAATGGTGCTCAATCTCTGTTTTTTGGTGCAGAAATACCATGAATCAACCCCACAGTGTGTTTGAGTAACAGTAAAAATATTATGGTGGCATTTATCTTACTTTTTTGTGTGGAATGAGCAGGTTTCTTCTGAGTTGTTGTTTGTACTTCAGATTCTGCTGCTGCTTTTCAGAAGAGTGGTCGTCACTGCAATTGTAAAGGAAATAATTTAGTAATTTTGTGTATTGATAGCACTGATGTTAATTTAGACATTGATTGTTATGTTTTTATAGAAGTATTCTTGTTTGATATCTGATCATAGTGTGTGCATGCAATTTTGTTTGACTATGTGCAGTCTTTATATTTTACTTTAAATATGTTAGTTCAACATGCTTTGCAAATGTGTGTAAAAAGAATTTAAACAGCAGATAGGTATGGAAGTGACAGTTGATTATAGCAGATGGGAAAAATGACAGTAAATTCATTTTATAGGTTATACAGGTTAAAAGGCAGTGAATCTGTTTATATGCATTTATAAGAATTGTACATGTACTATATAGAAAATGTGCATACCTGTAGTTTGTGTTCATGCATATAGATATGCATGCAGCTGCAAGTAAACATCTTGGAGACTTGTACAGTAGTTCATGTAGTAGGTGCTTTCCAATGATATGACACTTGTACTCAGAGTGATTAACAGTACATTTGAAATGCTGATCTATGATGATGGAGTTAGATGTAGAGGTCTTGGTTCTGATTGGTGGATGGTTGTGTGACTTTTTAGCTGTATCCAATCAGAGAATGGCACAGAGAGTGAAGTGGAAATGGTAGAAGGGCTGTCCATGTTACGATATGTCCGCGGACATGGCGGTAGTCTGCGGACATCACGTGTTACATACAGGGATTTTGGGGTGGGGAGGTATGCAAATGAGAATGAGCAGAGCAAGGGATTGGTCAGTAAAGTTTAGTGGGTGTGTTGTGTCAGGAGAGAGTTTGTCAGAAAGTCTTTTTCCTGAGAGAAGAACAGATAGCTATGGCTGTGTGTTTCAGAAAACAGATTGTCTGGATTTTGGGAGATCTGTGGATACATTGGTTGAAGGTGCATGGAGAAAGCTGTGGAGTAGCTGTAGATCTTGGATTCCCACATGTGGAAGTGCACTGGCATGGAGTGTGTGGAATGAAATGGCTGGACTTGGTACCTCTCTGTGCTACATTGGAGAAAGAGCATCATCCAGACATAATGATAATTGGAGGGGAAGTGGCAGCGACCAAGCAGTTAACTAGGGGCGGGGAGTGGTTTGGCTGAAGTGCAAATCTATTCGCGGCAAAATTGACTACGGTCAATTCTGCCGCAAATATTTACACTTCTGTCAAACAAACCAGTTTACTTTAGTTTAGTTTAGTTTGTTTATTTATAAAGCGCATCTGAACCCTCAGGTAACTGGGCGCATAATCATGTGTACAGCAGGGTTACATATCGTTGCACGAACATCATATTACAACAGACAGAGCATACATTAGTCCAAGCTCTGAGTGCTTACATACAAGAGTAGAATATACCAAGAAAAGAAAAGTATGTACAGAGAATATGGAATGAGGAATAAAAGTTACAGTGGCTAATGCGGACCGGGTTACAGGTTGGTCCTGACTATGCTGTAGGTAGAGTAAACATTACTACAGGTGGATAGCGGCGGCTAGCAGGTCATGACGGTGAGAATCTCCCTATTCAAACCAGCTGTCCAGTGCACAATTTGCACTACAGCTCATCCTCGTGGAAATGCGAAGGTCGCCTTTGAGAAAGGCAACCTGCTCATTTCCAAAAATGGGTTATCTAAAAATAGCATATCCTCAGCTTAAATGTCCAATTTTTTTGAGGATCATAGTCAAAATCGATTTTTTTTTAAAAATGCTCACACTCTGAAAGGGACAGGTGAGAGAGGAAGAGTGATGGGTGAGATGTGACGTGATAGGCCAGAAAGCAGAGGGAGAGTAGTGGGTCAGAGGAGGAAGCAGTGTACAAGAGAGCAGAGAAAGCAGTGATGCGGTGGGCCAGAAATCTGAGAGCGAGCAGAGGTACAGAAAGTAGATGGAGCGTGTGGTCAGGGGGAGCAGTGAGCCAGAAAGCAGAGAGGAAGCGGTTGGCTGGAAAGAGGCAGTGAGCTGTAGATTGGGAAAAAAGATGAGTGAAGAGTACGATAGAATGGGAGAAAGGATGCAAGATGCAGAAGCAGCACAAAAGAATGCAGGACGGTATATTGCGGGAGGAATTGTAGAGTGTACGGTGTGAGTTGGGAGTATGATTTGGAGTATGGCAGGGGCGGGGAAGTGCAAATTGTGACTTGACAGTGTGACATAGCACATTAGTATTTGTATGACAGAGTGAGAGGTTCAGGAATGCAAGTTGTAATGGGGAGTTGGTGAGCTGTGTGATGTGTGTTAGTGAGAGAGGTGTGTGGGTGTTTGAGTGATTGGAGAATTGGCGAAAAATTTCAGCATTACAACTGATAATGATCAATTTAGTTAATACTATTAAATAGGCATGCACATTAAAACAAAAATGTAGCCAAAACAAAAGAGCAGTTCTGCCTAGCCAGAGACATCCGGGATTCTTCCTATTAAATTAATACAAAAGATACATAATAATGACACCCTGACTCTCTTTTAGCCTTGCATTCTGCCTCTTTCCTACAGTGCGGTAATCATACACCCTCCAGATAATACAAAATGTCCCGCAAAAATGCTGCAATAAATAAAGGTTTGTGCTGCAAAATTTGCCATTTCATGCCGCAAAATCCTGGAAGGTCTGATTAACCTGCAAGTGGGTCGGACATCATGTTTTGGAGTGTATAAAAGGTGTGACTATTCTGATGTACAGACCCACTCACTGAGCACAGTGAACAAGGCTGGTTTTCGCTGTGTTGTACTGAGGGCCTGATAGCTTATCTGTTGCTTTGTCCTTTGAAACTGTTCAGTTGTAGAATAAAGATCTGTGTATTTTTTGAACCCACGTTTGGTGTATTTCCTTTTGGGGTACTCAGCCTTGATATTGTCTTTTTGCTTTCACACTGGGTTATAGTTTATGAGGACAAAGGCAAGGGGGGCACTGTGACAAGCACAGTTGCACCCTGGGTAGTGCCTGCGTAAAATTGATATCAAAGTGACACGCAGACCGTTGTAGCCTTGGAAGGAACACGGAGCTGCAAGGTGAGATTGAAATGATGATGTTCAATGTGTAATACAGGTCACACATATACATTGCAGCTAGCTGCATCTTTTCTTTGATGTGTGAGCTAAGTGATCAAAGAACAACAGTCTCAAATAACTTTCCTCAATCCAGATGTCAGCCAGGACCTGATGGTGCAGGAGAGGTTGGAGGAGGCAGAGCCAGCCATCATGCATGCATGGTGAGATACACCCATGCCATTTTTAGCATCCATACTTGGGAGTCCAACAAGACCATTGTGGAACATAACAAATATGTTCATGCTGCACACCCCTTTAAGTCTGGCTGCTGTCCTCTGTGTCAGCATGACAGGCATTCACATGGTGACAGTGGCCAGGGCTGGGAGAGGCACATGCGTGCTTCATGCAAGACCACCAGCCAGATCACATGATCAAAGTAGTAGAAATGATAAGTGCAGCAACAATAACATGTGCATGTGGACCTGAACTCATCATGGGTGCTGCCACCAGACTTGCCCTACAATGATTTTTTTTCATTAAAGGGTATGAACTAGACACATTCCATTGACAGGCACTGAAAGGAATCCTGTAACATCGATTCAAGTTACTACCCCCCCCCCCAAACTGGGAGCGGCCAATTAGCACACCTGTTGCCTTCCTTGGATGTGGTGGCTGTCTGTCAGGATCACTCAATGCAATTGAAACATGAGTCACGCTCAACTGTGAGCACCATAGTAGGAAAAGGAAGTTGACAATCACAGGGACGTGCAAACTGACCAATTGTAGCTACAGTCACTGAAGCGGACATGATATGACAGATTGGAATAGGTCTGATTAATGTATGCATCCAAGGAGGTCAGCATTTGCTGGCATGTATTAGCTGTACATCACCACGGAAATCACTGTAACAGAGCCAGCCATCAAAGTGTACAACACTAACTCAAAGAGCCATCTGCACTGTCACTGTACTAGCAATGTGGACGAACACATGTATGGACCACTCATTCAGACAAGCATGTGCCACTGGCTGGATCCTCACAGTAGCTGCACCTGCTTGAGCATTATCGAGAGGCAAATGAACGCATCATTTATCGCGCCTGCTTCCATACCGTAGAAATGTCAGAAGTGTGAAATTCATGGCATCAGCCAATTCCCCACCCAAATACCGGACGTGTGAGAGACACTATTCACTAAGGCGGCAATTCTGCATTAAAACCTGCCCTGGATATACGCGCAGTGTGAATGTACTCTTGTATATAGAAGTTCCTTGTCAGTGGGGTTTGAGCAGTAAACCCCACAATTTGATTAATTCACCTGCTGCGAGTATTGGGAACGTATTTGTCAGCACACTAAAAATTGGAGATTATGGGCCTCATTACGAGTCTGGCGGTAGCTGTGCTGGGAAAAACTGGCAGGCTGCCACCGGACTGTAATACCATTCCGCCTCCGTGATTGCCGGAATCACCGGGGCATTACAACCCCGGTGACCCGTTAATTCTGGAGGCGGAATTCTGTAAATTTCCATGGAGTCCTGTAGGATTCCATAGGGATGGGGACCATGGAAACACCGGTTCAGTCTATAACAGAGGCAGTGTTTCCATGTCCGCCTGCCGGCCGGTGGTGTTACTCCCGCCAGGTCAGACCTGGGCGGGAGTGACACATCCCGCCTGCAGGACTCAGAATCAGCTGGTCCCGAAACAACGGTGGTGGCAGATTTACCGCCACTGTTGTTTCCGGACCGGCTGACTTGTATAAGCGCTAGGGTCACCAGTGTTCTTTTCTGCTCAATTGTTTTGTCCCGCCCTTTCAACTACACCGGACTAAGAACGTATTCCAATGGACCACATACCAATGCACATAACTCACAGTACTGCTCTACTGTTAAAAGATGGCAGCCCAAATGCTGGCTACCCACACTCTGTACAGCGCCCCGATGCTCTCGAGCTAGGTCTGAGCATTATAAATAGAACTGAAGCAATGTCCCTTTGTAGAAGATCTAATGATGCACCAGAGGTTTTTGCTATTTTTAAATTCCTTTTTAGATCATGGTTGAAAAGTGCAGCATTGATGAAGTTAGGAACATCATAATGCATACATGTTCATATTGCCCTGCTATAATGTTGCCTATAGCTATGCTTAGTTTTAGGCGGATGGCCTCAGTCGTTAATTTGCGCTAGGGATGAGATGCTGGTTGTAGATTACATTTATTTTCGTTGTGAAGGTTTTTCTTTTTATTAACTTTATCCCAAGTCTATGCTGCTGTTGCCAGCAATATGTGGTATCTAATGGATTTGGGCAGTATTCATGAATTTTGGGTTATTATAATGCACACATGTATATATTGCCCAGATGACGTGGTTTTGTTTATTATTTTATTTCACTTTATTATTAAGTATTTTTAATAAAAGTTTTGCTTTTGCACCTGCACTTTATTTTAATTCAGTGCTGCTATTGCAAAAAGCGATAATTTGTAAAAACTGTTTGTTTTATGTCGAAATTATGCTTGATGCAAACCTTTATGGCGTAAGCCGAAATAAAGTGCTTTGACTGACTGACAACATATACATAGGGCCTCATTCCAAGAATTGGTGGTAAGGGGTTAACGGCGCCGGTAAGGGTACCGGAGCCGCCAACCCCTTACCGTCGCATTACGAGGTCCTTTAGAGGGTCCCGCTAAGGGCGCCTGGTTTTACCAGGTGCCCTTAGCGGGACCCGCTAAAGTACCAGCATGCTAACAACGGGCCCGTTATTAACGGGCCCTTTGTTAGCATGGTCCCCATTCCCTATGGGGGCTCGAATGGGAATGGCCCAGTATTTCCCCATTCAGGGAACCCGGACCCGGTATACGGTATAAGGGTAGCCATGGCGCTAATAGCGCCATGGCTACCTCCATACTCATAATGACCCCCATAGACAGGGAGGAGGAACTTGATCTGGTCTAAGAGAAAATATCTCTCAAAACTACCTAACTGAAAGCTGCATCCAAGTGCAAGCGAACATCAATGCAGTAATGCTTTCAGAATGCTGAAGGTGTAGAGCAGGTAGCTGCTTTACTAATGACATCCCAAGACACCTGCTTATGGAAGGCCACAGCTATGGAGCACTGCCTCCATACTACAGTGAGAGGGGAACTGCAGATCTACTACAGTGAGCTGGACACTATTTCCTTACCACAGTGATCAGGACACTATATCATCCACCGGGGTGAGAGATGCACTACATCCCTGATACAGTAAGCAGAGCACTGTATTCCTGTGACAGAGAGTGGGGCAGTTCATCCCTACTACAGTGGGTGAGGTATTATAGTGTTACTACATTAAGATGGGTGCTATATCCCTACTGTTTGTTTATTTGTTTGTTTGTTTGTTTGTTTATTTTATTTCTATAGCACCCCGGACCCGGGAGTAAAAGGGCGCTTAGTACAGGTTACAGGCATAATACATGGTAATAAGCAGTGATACTTGAACAACAGTTATATACAGAATATACAATCAGTGGAGTTGATGGCAACCAATAATGACATAAATGAGACATGTGCAATAGGTACAGTATATAGCTAAGTCTAACCCAGAGGTTGACTTTGTCAGAAGCCATCGGGTCATGAGGTTAGGGTAAGCTGTAGGGCAGTGTTCTAGCAAATTACGTGGGTTCTGGATCTTGTCAGAATGGTCAACTATGGCAAGGTTAGGTGGATGGTTGCCTAAAGTGACACTGATTTTAGTGCTATGGTCTGTGGGTGCACTGTGGGGGAAAGGAGGCAGGGAGGGTAGGAAGGGTGTGGAGCAGGGAACGGGGTGGTGTCTAGGACAGGTAAGCTTGGCAAATCCATTACTGTATGGGATATAACTATTTCTGCTACATGGCATGCAATCTGGCATAATGCAGAAAGGGAACATGATGAGTACTAGCCAGGCTGGCATGGTTCAAATGTGAATTCGGGAATGTGGGGCTGGATGCTAGAGGGAAGGTGGATGTTGTAGGCTTTGCAAGTACTTATAAGCCCTGGGTAGATAGGCTAGTTAAGGTAGCACTCGAATCGAGATTGAGGCACACTTGCAAGATAGTTTGTAAATGGCGCGACTAACAGGCAAGTTTTAGGTAGCAGTTAGCTAGCGATCATGAGGCACAACAAAAAACAAATGTGGTCTGTTTAGCGACCATAAGGCACAACACAAATCAGATGCGGTCTTTTAATGACCATAAAGCACAACACACATCAAATGTGGTCTGTTTAGCGACCATAAGGCACAACACAGATCAGATGTCGTCGGTTAGCAACCATAAGGCACAACACACATCGATATGGTCTGTTTAGCGACCATAAGGCACAACACACATCAAATGTGGTCTGTTGGTGACCATAAGGCACAACACAAATCAAATGTGGTCTGTTTGCGACCATAAGGCACAAAACAAATCAGATGTGGTCTGTTAGCGACCATAAGGCACTGAAGAATAGAGCACTGTACCCTTACTATGAGCCACACACAATATCACTACTACACTCTAGAGTAAGTGGGGCACTATATCTGTACTACAGTGAGCAGAGCACTAAATACCTACTATAGTGAGGTGGTCACTACAGCCTTACTACAGTGAGTGGGCAGCATTATAGCCCTACTGCAGTGTGGGGGGAACTACATCCATACTACAGCGATCAAGGCACTGTATTACTACAAGTGTGTGGGGCATTGTATCCCTACTACTGTGAGCAGAATGCTGAACCCCTACTACAGTGAAAATGACACTGCACCACTTCTATAGAGAGCTTGATAGTTTGATAATGAGGCTATGGTACATACGTAAATATGTGGACATGGTACTATACACTGGGTTGATCACAAACAATGAGCTGTGCACTGTATTCCTGTAACTGTGGTAAAATGATACATCTGTGAGCTAGACCCCTATGTTAAATTGTTCATCAATAGCAATCAGCATACTATATCCATGTGCTTGTGTTGGAAAGTTAATTCACACAAATAGCAGGCTAAGATGCTATATCTCTGATTATTTTATGTGCTGCACACTATACCCGTTCGACTGTGTTTTGAATGACAAAAGGTGTGCTGAGTGCTATACCCTAAAGAGTATGTTGGATCAGGGATCCTTTTTTTTTTTAAACCAGAGTCTCACAAGCACTTTATTGTGTCCCAGCACTTTATGCTTAGTGCGTTTCAAAATGTGATCTTCCCTTTGAATTGTAGCTACTCCCAGAAAGCCTTTGTCCAAAACCTCATCCTGACAATCAAATAACAAGTAAAACATCATTTTGTGTCTAGTTTGCTGGGTCTGCCAAAATACCTAGTGATGATTTAGCACAGTGTATAACCATCACTTTTAAATAATGTGATAGAAAATTGTACTCAATACTGAAATTCAATGCACATCTGCTGCTGGGACACACCGCATACCCAAGTCTGAATTACAGCCACTCATACAATACAAAACATGAACAACTATTTCTTTCACATACCTAGTTGAGGACACTGTACAAAGGTTTTCACAAATCAGATCAAATTTAGAACTCACTGCCTCATCACAAGTTTGGCGGTAACCCTTAAATGCGGTGCTAACGATATTACTGCCGCATTTAAGGGTCCAACAAATCACGGGCTTGGCAGGATTTACCCCCAGCTCTTAGCTGGGGGTAAATCCACCACAATTCTGCTGATTCTCGGCACTATTACCTCACGCTAATACCGCCAACGGTAGTAGTGCCGAAAATTCCCCTTTGGGTTCAATGGGGAATGGGAAATTCCTGAATGGGCCCAATGGGGAATGGGTAATTACTGATTTGGCACTAATAGCGCGGGGGGTTTGGCAGTAACGCTAATAGCCCCAGCGGTATTACCGCCGGGATACCACCCAACTCGTGATGAGGCCCTGCAGTGTTAAATGTGTCCCCATTTAACTGGTCATACCATTTTTGTGTCTCTGGATCACAAACAGAGGAGGAATGCACAAGGAACACACAATGAGAATACCCAAATGAACAACCAGAAAGGTGTAGAAAGGACAACATAAAACAGTGGAGCAACCTGGGTATTGACCAGTTAGACGGAAGTGTGCTAATGCACCTGAACACTCTACATTTGTATCAATGGTTAGAATATCTCATCTCTCTTCTACCAGTGGCAGCTGGTGAATTTATAAATTGATGGGGTGTAAATCTTTTCCACAAATATGCATAACCGACTGAGCATAGCGTGGGAGCCCAAACAAACCAAAAAATGGATCGGGGTGTTCTCCCTTAAGAAAATATTTAAAATAATGGGTTGAATTGGTGCATTCTACAGAACATATTTTGTCAAAAATTAAGTGAAAAGCCACTCAGTGTGTAATCGTGTCTGTAGGGTAGATCATGAAAAAATCAAATGGGTGCCATTTACAAACTGTGCACAGAAGCATTGTCCAACACATTTTCATGATGTGTTTCACTTAATTACAAGCACGTATAAAACACAGAGGAAAATACCAATGTTTGCTTTGCACAGAATGCCAGTAATGAAAACTAGAAGAGTATATGTCCATGCTGGCTCTGTCAATATAGGCCAGTATTGCCACATAAGAACATACTCCTATTGGGTTTCCCAGTCAAATTCCATGACACAATAAGAAACATGTCCAGCCTGGCTGCATCACTGTAGGCCAGTATGGCAACATATCATTCATAGTATTGGCCCAACTCTTGATGCCCTGGAAAAAAAGCCATGTCACAGTAGGACAACATGACCAAACTGCCTGCAACAATGTAGGTCAGTCTAGCCATGTAATAATGTTCATCATGTTTGCTTTACCCTTGATGCCTAGTATAAAATGTCATGCCATTCTGACTGCATGCCCTAATGTAGGCAAGTAAAAAGTGTGCGCAAACAACAAACACGTATATACAGCTAAAAAGAATTTCCCATTCTGTGTCCCCCTAGGAGAAATGACATGTCACTCAATGCACAGGCATCCCATAAAAGCAAGAAAAAGAGATAAGCGACCCCTGTAGCCCACGTGCGTGTAAGAAAACACACGCAGTACACTGTGGCAGCCAGGAACAACACGCAGGCTAGTATGGCTGGAAAAAAGGGGTACGGGACAAATAGGGACACCCACACTGGGAAAAATAGAGTGTGCGACTCACCATCTGCCTTGCGTATAGTAGAAGAACGCGTAGCCAACACCCACCTGCTGTGAAGTAAACGTGTGTGAACCCCAACGCCTGGAAAACACACGCACCGCTTTCCACGAAAAGCACGTACAGAGCGATGGAAACCCACGTGGGCCCTTCAACCCGTGCCAGGGGAAAGCCCGCGCTTGTCACGTCACAGATGCGCTTACGCACTAAGGGCCTTTCCTCGAATTACACGCTGATGTGCAGTTTTTTCACGTGACAAATCACTCCGTATCAAGCTGGCCATGCGACAACACATGGAAGATTACACTCCTGCCCAGAAAGATGAATTACTGCCCCCCAGAGCGCCCGAGCAGGCTCCCACAAGCCAACTGCTGCTGCTGCCTGCCTGCCTGCTGCCACCATGCCCTGCCATTTGGTGCCTGCACATCTGCCATCTGCAGGGATCCAGTTGCTGTGACCACCCCTGCTGGAACAGAGGACTCCCGACTGCAGTTCCATCGCTCCACAGCCCAGCCCCAGGCCCAGGACCCAGTTGCCCATCCACAACTGCCTCGGGGGTCGCCATGTCGGGGCAAACACCATCAGAGACCACTGGTGAACCCCAGCCAGAGAGGCAGAGGGCTACCAGCTTCAGTGATAAGGAAGTTGGTATCCTGGTGGAGGAAGTTCTGGGGCATTATGATGCCCTCTTCACACCATCGCTCACCAACAATGAAGGACGGAAGAGGATCTGGGAGGGCATAGTGGGTGCCATTAACGTGGAGGGGGTGGCACCCCGCGACATCAAACACGTCCGGAAGCGCTGGGAGGACTACAAATCCAGGACCCTAAAGAAGGGCCGGTGTCTCTTGGAGGCCGCGGATGCAGTGGAGCACCGGGCCCATCTTACCACCCAGCAGATGAGGGTCCTGGAGCGCATTCGCCCAGTGCTTCACCACCAGATCCTCAGGATGCAGGCCCGCCTGGAGTTGAGCGGTAAGTGCCCATGAATTAACTTATGAAAAAGTGCATGTTGAAGCGTGGTGGTAGTTAGCTACTCGGCTGCATGTGTGACATGGGTCATGTATGGATGTGTGTGTGCAGGGAATTGATGGTGCTGCATGTGAGTCTAGTCAGGCGTGACCCACATGGATGGTGTATGTGTTACAATGCATCATGCTGAGCAGCATGCGGAATGCACACATGTATGCATGCCTGTGCCTGTACTTTGACATGTTTGGGGTGTGAGAGATGTGTGCTGCTGTCATGGACATGCTTGATGTACATGTCCATGTGTCAGAGTAGTGTGTGCGCCATGGATGCATGACACATGTCCGCGACGATGTGCTGAATCACTGATACAGGGTATTCATCCTTCTACCCACTGTGTCTCTGGGCATACAGGGCCAGATGCATGACCCTCTGGTGATGCGTGTGCATGTGATCAGCATGTCCCTTGATGCATGTGAGTTTGAGCCCACCATTGAATGTTTTTACGGTGCAGTGGACATGGATGCACATTTTTGTTGCATGTGCCCTGCCGGTTCCTGCATGTGTGTTGCCTGCACTGACCCATGTGTTGTTGGCAGACATGATGGAAGTGACGTTTGACAGTGCCACTCATGTGCTATTGCTTTCTGTCTAGGGGACTATTGTACAGTACCCTGATGCTTGTGTTCAATGTCTCCCTTTACACAGTGGCGAGTGAAGAAGAGGACGGAGATGGCGCTGTGGAGGAAAGCGGCGAAGATGCCTCCACCAGCCGTCGACGCAAGGCCCAGTCACCCTCCCAGGAAATTCCATCATCCGGGACTGGTGCAGCGTCTGCCACTACGGCTGCAGTGGAAGGGGCGGATGAGCCCCCACAGGGGCTTGCAACGGTGGGAGATGGTGTGGAGCCATCCAGGTTGGTGGTGTGTATAGAGGAGGAGGAGGCCGCTACAGAGCCGCAAATGGAGCCTGGTGGGGTTGGTACCACTGGTGCAAGTGGTGCAGTCCAGGGGCAGGGGCAGGAGGCAGCACAGGTTGCCGTGGAGGTGCCTGTGCAGGTCTCTATCCCTGACACTGTGACTGCATCACCATGCACCAGCAGGGATGCCCCGTCCCAGGCCCGTCCGCAGGTAGGGGGGAGGTCCACGTCATCTGGCACTCCTCTACCTGCGGACGAGGGGACCCCTAACTGAATAGAGACCGTCCAGATTGGTGTCGCATTGCGCACACGTGTCATTCGTGATGACGTGCGTGCTTCCTGTGGGGACCACGCACGTCATCACGAAGAGGTGTGTGCCAATGTGACCCAGTTGGGAGGGGCCATGGTCGGGGTTTCCTCCATGTGTCGGCCAGTCTTGCGGCCCTCTCCTCCTCTGTGCACACTATACGCCAGTCATTCTCCCTGCCGTCTTCCTGCCCAGATACCACCAGGGCCACCTGTGGATCTGCCCAAACCAACGCAGCCAGCCAGGTGGAGATTCCATCCCTGCCGCAGTCAGTAGTGGGAGGACCAGCAGTGTTGGCCACCCCACCAACTCGACCCCAGTGGATGGAGGATGTGCCGGCATCATCGGGCAGGGCATGTGCACGCCGGCACCGGGGGATTCCATCAGCCTGGATGCCGTCGTGGTGGCGGAGGCAGTTGCGTCAGAGGCTGCAGCAGGTTCAGCGTGGGAGGTATCATGGCTCTGGGCCATCAACACCCCAGGGGCAGGCATCGGCCGAGGGGCAGGAGGACCCCGGACTGGGAGTGTCTTCCGTGTGGCAGCGGTTGGGCCGGCAAATAGATGTGGAGTGACGGCGGGCGGAGAGGGCACGGCTCAGGATGTTCAGGGCGGAGAACTCCATACACCAGGCTTTGAGGCGGGCAGAGGGCCTCGAGGAAACTCGCAGGGAGTTGAGGGATTCCATGGCTGCATCCCTGCGAGACCTCGAGTCCAGGGAACAGGCCCGCCTCCGGAACATCGGCATGGAGTTCAATGATGCTCTGGCCCGGAACATCAAACAGTGAGCCGTGGGACTAGCCCGCCGCCTTTGTAAATAGTTATGTAGTTGTAGTTGTTTATTTTTTTTTCCTTTGGGGCGCATGGACTATGCCCCGCCTTTTTGTTAATAGTTATTCATTAGGTAGGTTTTTTGTTAGGTTTCCTTTGGATTGTTAGGCACATGGACCCTTGATTTTTACATTGTATATGGTTATGGACCTGATTTTACATATTTTTGTTTACCATGGAGGAATGGTTTTGTTTTTATATTGACTGATTTTTCCTTGATTTCGGACATCCTTTTATTTATCATTTTATTCTTGTGTAATTTTGTTTCATTCATTTATTTTTGTATATAATAAATTTTAATTTTTTACTTCATTTGTGTGGTCTTCTCTCATTGGTTTCATGTATGTCACAATGTGGGTTTTCTCAGTCATGTGTCGCTATTGTGTGGGTCTGATGGACTTGTACTCATGCGCATACTGGTTATTTGGGATCTACCGTGACATGGGAATTTAAATTTGGAGTGGATGGAATGCTTGGTTGGGTGTTTGGACTGGGGTGGCGTGGGGTGGGATTTAGGTGGCCATAAGGGCCATGGATCTGGATTGTAATGACGTGTTGGGTGGGGGACATAGGTCCGGGGCAGCTGGCAGGTGCCCGTCACTGGGGGTCGGTGGGGGACATGAGTCAGGGCCTGCTGGCAGGTGCCCGTCACTGGGGGTGGGTGGGGGACATGATTCAGGGCCTGCTGGCAGGTGCCCGTCACTGGAGGTGGGTGGGGGACATGAGTCGGGGCCTGCTGGCAGGTGCCCGCCAATTTGGGTGGGTTTTCAGAGGACATGAGTCGGGGCCTGCTGGCAGGTGCCCGTCAATGGTGGGTGTTTGGGAAGCTTGGGGACATGAGTCGGGCCTGCTGGCAGGTGCCTCGTCAATGGTGGGTGGGTGGATGGGTGGGGGACATGAGTCGGGGCCTGCTGGCAGGTGCCCGTCACTGGGGTTGGGGGACATGGGTCGGGGACTGCTGGCAGGTGCCCGTCAATGGTGGGTGGGTGAGTGGGTGGGGGACATGAGTCGGGGCTCACAAGTGCGCTCACAAGTGCATGGTGCCATGTGGGCTGCCTGCAGGGCATGGTGAGGGTTGTAGGGTAGTCCCCTGTGGTGTGGGCTGCCTGCAGGGCATGGTGAGGGGGTAAGGCCACACCTGGGAGGGGCCAAAATACAGAATCGCGTGTAAAACTTCCCACGTACTCCCGAAATACACGTACCCCGCTAACACAAGACCTATCGCGTGTGAAACTCCCTGCGCACCCCTGAAATACACGTAACCCGCTCGCACAAGGCCTATCACATGTGAAACTCCCCGTGCACCCCCGAAATACATGTACACCGCTCGCACAAGGCCTATCGCGTGTGAAACTTCCCGCGCACCCCCGAAAAACACATACCCCACTCGCACAAGGCCTATCGCCTGTGAAACTTCACGCGCACCCCCGAAATACATGTACCCCGCTCGCACAAGGCCTATCGCATGTGAAACTCCCAGCGCACCCCTGAAATACATGTACCCCGCTCGCACAAGGCCTATCGCGTGTGAAACTTCCCGCGCACCCCCGAAATACACATACCCCGCTCACACAAGGCCTATCGCTTGTGAAACTTCCTGCGCACCCCCAAAATACATGTACCCCGCTTGCACAAGGCCTGTCGCGTGTGAAACTTCCTGCGCACCCCCAAAATACACGCAGGCATCCCAGCCACCCTGGGCATGCCCCACAGGCAGCCCACTCACCCTCCCTATGCCCCGCAGGCAGGCCACACCACAGGGGGTGCTTTTCCTTTGCAATTTACGTGGCGCGAGCGGGGTACGTGTATTCGGAGGGGTGCGCAAGTACATTTTCACGCATTTTGTCTGCCGTGAGCGGGGTACGCGTAGTATTTTCACGCGATTACAGTGTAGCGGCCCTGTAAGCTTGTCCAGGGTTAGCACAGCCCTTTGCGCTGCATTGGGGATTTCAATGGCTTTTCATTGCTCAATGGGCGCTCTTGGGGGCGTAACTGGCGCTGCGGGATGTTCTCTGCGCCAGCGCTGAAAATGGCTTAGAAATTCCATGAATACGCGGTGTGCCAGAATGCTGTTTAGCGCACACGGCTGGCGCACACTGGCGCACGCTCCTTATCTGCGCTGCTCGCGTGCGCTGCCTCTGCACTGAAATCTATGAATTACCCCCTTAGTATGTACAGGATTGTATCCCAACCCCCATCTTGACAACACTAATGTTTTTTGAAATGCATACTTTGTTCTCACAGGTTTCGCAAGTCCGCCAAAATTGCCATGTAAAAGGAACTATGAAGTTCCTCCTTTACACAACACTTCCAATACATTGCACCATGTCACATGTGGCACTGGCCCTAGTACTCCCCTTTCTCTGTCAGAGTATACTCGGAAAATGTTGCTCATGCACACATTCGGATAGCCCACCGCAAATCATCATCCCATGTGTAGCATAAACAAGTGGGCTGCTCTACTGTGCAGCGGCTACCCTGCAATGTCTTTCCATAATACACAAGTGCACAAACACAAGTGCAAACTATACATCCACACTTAACGGTAATCTGGCCTTGTGTGACCAAAGGTAAATGTATTTTTTGCATGCAGAAAGGAGTTTGCACATGTGCAATTGCATTTGTATTAGTACAAATGAGTTTTTACTGCATTTGCACAAGCGCAAATGCAGTTGTGCATTCACAGTCATACTGGTCTGGAAACTTGGCTGTGCATGCGCCTGGATGGACGCAGATGGAAGCACTGACGTCATACCTGCCCCAGACTAGGACACATAAACTGTAAAACCCTATCTGCAGGGAAGAGGTGGAGCCACAGACAGATTGGGTATGCTCATGGGAATCCTGCATCGGAGACTCGTCACCTCCTACTATCTCAGGGAACCGAGCAAGTAGGACCTTTGCAGACGTGGACTGTCCGAGTAGTGATATGCACATATCTGCAGTTTTGCCACGTGTAGATTCCAAACTACAGGCAGAGTCAGCTTGAATCCAGAACCCCACAACCCTAATAGCCACAGCACAGGCAGCATTGCAAGATGGTCACTTGTCTTCTTTGTGGAGGGTGTGTCATTTCCAAACGGCGACCACTCTGTCGGTGGCAAAGAGGTGGGAGCATCAGAGGTGCTGCAGCACCCGAGGTAACAGGTCCTGGGGGACCTGTGCGGTCTGATGAAAATACTGCTGCCACAACACATTACACAGGGGGCAGACAGACTGGTGGCAGCTGTAGCACATACACATTCCTTTTTGAGTTGTCTGGATCTGTAACAGAACAGATGTATGCGGCAGCTGAGCTCACCTGGTCGTCGCAGAAGCACTGGCAGGGGCGGCCTGTGCTTCATCTGTACCTGCAAACCCACTAACCTGCACGGGCAGCATCATGCAGGCAGCGAAACACCCAGGCTGGCTCATGGATGGATGATCATGATGTTCCTTGTTCCCGTTTAAGGTATGTTTCCATCACCAGTTCCCCCAAAAAAGAGGCCCTATGCTCCTCTGAGGTCTACCGGGGAACCAGGGAAAGTCCTGGTGTCCCGGTGGGCCAATCCAGGCCTGTATCTGCCTTAGAGGATAAGCACCGACTAAAGGTCCCTCTTTTATGTATAAACCCAATGTAAGTCAGCAGCTATAACAAAGTCAGAAAGGTTAGGTCTTGTGGTTTGTCTAAGTTAAGGTCCAGCCTGAAATTAGCAGAGCGCTAATGCTTTACCATATGCACTATTAATCATTTTATTGATAGATGAAGTATAACAATCTCAACGGGTCTACTCATGACATTCAATCATGTAGATGCAGCTCTTCGCAGTAGGCACATTAACCCACTGAGCACCTGCACTTGTACATGATAGTGAAAAGTATGTGGACACATTATGTGCACTGGAAAATCATCAAACCTATATTCTAAGAGAGGATAGTGACATCCTAAATGTTCTGATGTTCGGATAACAGGCTGCACATGCACATGGGCTGTGTACATGTAACACTGCACATGTTCTCTGCACACAGCCACATGCACATTTTATCAGTTCTCTTAATAAAGACTCATTCTTTATCACTTATGCACTCTCAGGTCCTCTCTAGAGATGCAATTCATTAGTAACAAAGTTTCCAGTCCTGGAGACCTGGTGCAGTCCACAGCAACCTTAAATCCTCAAAATACTAGGCTTGGAGGAATTCATATCACATGCCAGATGACATCACAAGAAAGAGCATCACAAAACCTTTTCACACTAAAAATGTCATAGGATGCTTTTATTGTGGCCCCCTTGATGACATCACATTAAGTGCCAGCAGTTATATAAACTAAAACTATAATTTGTGTAATATTCATAAGCTGAGAAAATATGTTATTTTTTTTTACTAACCATATAATAATGTGGGTGCAGATTTGATAAATTAGTGGCACACCTCGCAGAGCCACCAGGCAGAAATTGCATGCATCAAGCAAAACAATCTGGAAATGTTCTGGGCTCCTTAAAAAAGTAATACTCGGGAGCGCTGCTATCAGTCATGGCAGCACAGTTTTAGATTACATCAAAACTTAGGCGCACCTCAAAAGTGCTTTCTTTCCTGAAATTTGGCAGAACACTGTCAGGCCTGCAAATGATTGAACTAGGGCTCTGACTGCAGTAAGCTTTCCCCTCCTCCACACCAGTAAAGAATCAACGAAAAGGGTGTGGTAATTAGGTGCTAAATTCCTCTGAGCCCAGAAGCATCTCAATGACAATAGCTCTTCCCGGGCTGGCAGTGACCGCTCCCTAGAAAACAGGACATGAATAGCAGGTCAGAGAGTGCATGCAACATGAACTTGGAAATCCAGCACGTTTACAAATGTGAAATACAGAAAGAGTTTGTGTTTAATTTAACAAATGAACATTATTAAAAAGCTGCACTGTATTTTTTAAAGTTAATTCACACTTTTAAAAGAATGGGGGACAGCAGCCGGTTGCTGTATTACCTTTTGCTGTTCGCTCAGGAGTACCAAAGTGTCCAAAGGCGCATATGGTAAAACCTGCTTCTGCAATTGATCTCTAAATGTACATACAGTCTTATGCAGATGAGATTTACGATATGTATTAGCAATGGCAATGCTAGGCCAGCGGCCGTTTTTGTCAAAGCTACAAAGCTAATTTTTGTGTGAATTGCTGTGTTCCTATGATTTTATTCCCGGCGCACACTTTCGTATTTTTAGTCTTTTTCTGCAGCTATGTGGCTTTTGTTCTCAAATATATTAGAATGACGGGCAATTACCAGATCTGTGTTCCCCTTTTTCTGTGAACACCCCCTTCTAGATTAATGACAGTAATTTCTGGATAAACTGGGGCGGACTGATTTACATGCTTACGTTTTTGCTTCTTATTTTTCATACATGGATGACCAGACTGGCAAATGGGCTCATGAACTTTATTAGGGGCACCTTGCAGGTCTCTGGTAGTTTTTCTCTTTTTCTGGACCAACGATGTTGTGAAACTTAGAATTTTTATTTTTGCCTAATTAGAAGCTTGCAAGTATTCAGATTGTTGAGTGGAAGAACAATCTATTTACAAAACCTCCTGGCTGGAGGCGCTCGCAGCTGTGGGGATAAAGTCTTGAGGAAAACATGATTCTTCCGTTTGGACAGCAATATGGCAGTCAGTAGACTGCACAATTTTGTCCTTCACTAAGAGCGTCGAGAGTGCATTCTGAGCTTTTATATTATTATCAAGAGTTTCATATAATCTGGAGAGCGAAAAAGGAACCACATTCATTGAATGTAGAGACATATCAACACCCACCACCGTTCTAACTAAATCCCCTTGGGGCGCCAAGTTACGGGTTGGTGTAGGTTGCGTAAAAGACTCGCAGCTGTGGGGATAAAGTCTTGAGGAAAACATGATTCTTCCGTTTGGACAGCAATATGGCAGTCAGTAGACTGCACAATTTTGTCCTTCACTAAGAGCGTCGAGAGTGCATTCTGAGCTTTTATATTATTATCAAGAGTTTCATATAATCTGGAGAGCGAAAAAGGAACCACATTCATTGAATGTAGAGACATATCAACACCCACCACCGTTCTAACTAAATCCCCTTGGGGCGCCAAGTTACGGGTTGGTGTAGGTTGCGTAAAAGACAAGGATAGGCCAGATTCTGTGGGGGAAAACATAACTGGAGATTGGGACAGGTCTCTATTCTGCTGCTTTATGATAATATGCTTTATAGGAGCAGTCTGCATGCTGGCAAATTTATCACTGCCCTTTTGACCTAACTCAACATTTACCTCGTCTTCGCTTCTGTGTGGAATATCTGGGACATTGTGCGGGCCCAGGACCCTCCTCCTTTCAATGGGCTCCTCATTCAATGGAAACTCTAATTGCGCAGGCCCATTCACAGAACACCTCTGTCTCCCTTTTTGGATGAGGCTGCCGAAAAAAGGGGAGTAAGCAATAACACTCCAACTTGAATGAGTGAGTCAGGTGGCGTGTCTGTCAGATCTACACTCTTAACGGCTGCACCCATACTAATAGGGCAGGCCGATACCAATGTTGTGTTAGGATCTGCCAATAGTGCAACCTTATGCTCAGCAGGTTTACAATCCGTAGCACAGAATTTCTTAAATATCCGGCGTGAGAGGCGAGGCGCGAATATTTGGCCCTGTTTTGTTACTACGAGAGAGATGAATAACTCTTAAAGATGTCAAAGAAAAAGACATCCACAACTAGCAATATGGCAGAAAACGGTGAAACGACAAATTAAAATAGCACTATGCTAGAAAAGAGGAAGCTTCCTCCGCTTGTTCCAACGAGAATTCAAACACGCCCCATGCTGAGGGCGACCCCCCCCAACTCAGCAACAAATCACGGGTCACGCCACACTGTGGGCCCGCCTACATTGTCACGCTTGCGCAATATGCACGAACGTGCTGCTGAAGGGGTATGCCGCACACTGCAATAGGAGAAAGATATAAATATGTGTTTTAATGCAGTATCCAGCACGCTTTCTGAGGAAAATTGGCTATAAAGCCAGAGTGTTTGCAATTGTTTTGTAGGGTAACACCAATCCAATACATGCAAGTCACCAACAGTGCACAGGAACATTAATGCTTTGCTATCAAAAATGTCATGCCACAATGAAAACATGTCCAACTGGCTGCACAATGTAGACCAGTGTAGACACGTAATAACATTACAGTAGAGCATGCCAGGGCACATTTAGACATACCTAGACTGGATGCACCAACATGCCAGGGGAAGCAATAACACTCATCAAGAAGAGAGCACACATTAAAGCCTGCATCTCCGTAGCTTCTAACAACACAGCCAAACTCTTTCAAATCTGCAAGGAACTGGTCAATCCTGTTGGGGTCTCTACCTCTCCTGTTCCCTCCCAGGCCATCTGTATGGCTCTGGCCTCTCACTTCTCTGCTAAATCTCAGGACATCCTGTCCTCTATATCCTCTTCCTCTCACTCTTCCTCTCTCAGCCCCCTGTGGCCATCTCTACCTCTCCTCCTCCTTTTTCCTCTTTCTCTCTGACAACACCTGATAAGGTTTCTAGACAAGTCCCATCTATGAAAGTGTCATCCAAAAAGGTGCTCCCCAGCTCCTCCAGAACCATCAAGGACCATATTGACACCCTTGCTCCAGCCTTGGACGATTTCTGTAATCACTCTTTCGCTACTGGAACGTTACCCTCTCCCCTTATGCACACCCTTGTGCACCCACTCCTCAAGAAGATGTCTGCTGATCCTACCTGCCTGGCAAACTATCACCCAATCTCCATCCCCCCTTTCCTGGGCAAACTCTTGGAAAAGCTTGCCATCTCTCAGCTTACTCTTCACACTGAATCTGTTTGTTGTCTCCATGACCATCGGTCTGGTTTCAGAGCTGCCAGAGGCATGGAAACTGCTCTCCTGAACACCCATGAAGATCTACTCTCTAACCTTGATTTCAGCATTCCTTCTGTCCTCATCCTCCTTCTTTCCTCTGCTTTTAACACGGTCAACCACGCCATCCTGATCAATCAACTCCGTGAGAACCTGTGCATCAGGGATCAGGCCCTTGGTCCCTTTCTCTCTGCCACCTCTCTCTACCTGTGGCATTCCCTTGGGCTCTATCCTCTCACCCTGGGTTTTCAACATCTACTTTGCCCCTTTGGCCCACCTGATCTCTATCTTCTCCTCTAACTTTCAGTGTTATGCAGATGACTCAGCTTTCCTTCAGGCTACCCTCAGCCTCCTCTCCTCTCTCGCTCATTCCTGACTGGCTATCCGCGATTCAGGATTGGTGCACCCCCAACAATCTCTGCCTTAATACCAGTAAGATGGAGATCCTTCTCATTGGGACCCCTGCCGCTGCTTTCCCTCTCTCACTCTGGCCGCCCGCCTTGTGCCCTCTTCCTTCGCTTTCCTGCAAGGCAAAAAACCTTGGTGTCATCCTCAACGCCACTCTCTTTTTCTCGCCTCACATCTCAGATGTCGCCAAGAAGTCCCACTACCAGCTGCTCCTCCTCAAAGGGACTCTTCCCTTTCTCACTTTCCACCAGAGGCTCGCTGTCTACAGAGCCCTGGTTCTCTCTAGGCTGGATTACTGCAACAGCCTCTTTCTCAATCTGCCTTCCCCTACTCTCCGTCATCTGCAACTAATCCAGAACAGGACTGCAAGACTTATCCTTGGCCACAAGCCCAGGGATCATCTCTCTCCAGCCCTGACATGTCTCCTCTTGCTCCCGGTGGCTGCGAGGATCAAGTTCAAGACCCTTCGCATTGTCCACAAGGCTTTCTTGGGCCGGGGCCCGCACTACATTCAATGCTCTCTTCCAAAATACCTTCCTTCTCAAGCCCTTCGCTCAGCTACCTCCAACTCTCTAAGGGTTAGACGCTTCTCCAGGCAGAAAGTGGGGGGTAGATCTCTCTCCTCTGCTGGTGCCTCCCTCTGGAATTGCCTCCCTGCCCCTCTCAATCTTGAGCCGGACCACCTGAAGTTTCAGAAGCAGCTCAAAACTTTCCTCTTTTCATCTGCTTTCTCTCTCTCCCTCACCTACTGACCTACCTGTCTGCTGGCTGTACTGACTAGTTGATTGGCTACCTTCAGACTCTCTCTGCGTACAGGCTCTTTCTTGATCGGTCACCCTTGCACTGCCTCCGGGCCTATCATGCACTTAGGGGCTGTTACTGTAACCCTGCAGTCCCTTGTTCTCCTTGCACTACCCATAGCTGCGTTGCCCTGGCTGCACTTACTCAGAGCATTGCTGCCCTGTTTTCCCCTCCCCTCTCCCTTGCACTTCCCCCCTCAATTTCCCCTTGTGCTTCTTGTTCTCACAATTGACACAAGGCCTAGTGAGATCATTTGTCTTGTCCTTCCTCTATCTTCCCTCCCTTGTCTTGTCGCGTGTAGAAACACTTGTGTACAGGCGCGTTATAAATTACATATATCATATCATATCATTTTATCACAGATATATACAAAAATATACAATGCCGCAGTAAGAAATGGCTAGACTGGCAGCAACCAAATGCCAATCTAGCCAGGTAATTACATTTAGCAGTACTGCTTTATCAAAAATGCTCAGTTAAAAGAAAGTCATACCAAACTGAGGAATGACAAGACTGGCTGCACCAAAATGCCTCTCTAGCCACTAATACCACATATCATGCCTGCGTAGCCTGGGCATGGAGAACCATTATGATTTATCGCACAATCCCACCCACCCACACATCCCCTCTCCCTCCCACCCCCTACCGCAACCTCCAAAATCTGCTCCTTGGCCCAGAATTACTTCCACGTCCCTCTTCCTTGTCCCAGAGCTTACATACAAGGCTCCTTGCCTCATAGGTAAGTACTGGGACGAAGAAGAGTGGGACTAGGAGTAATGAAGATTACAGGTAGCTAAGTATGGCATTACCTCTTTGTACCTCTACCTCATCCCAGTACTTAAGTACTGGGACGAGGAAGAATAGGGCTAGGAGTAATCCAGGCATTACACACAAGTAGTGGTGCAACACCATTGAGTTGACTGAGCTTCAGCACTCCCCCCCTTGAAATTTTGGACTATGTTGACTCGACCTGGCTTACCTTTAGAGCATTTGCAGGACAGAACAGCACCTGGGTTTTGCTGTTAACAAGGGCCTAGCAATTACCAACATAAAGCATTTCACTGTTAGTACCTGCATTCAAATGCCACATTGTTTAGGCAATTGAAATCGTGATGTGGGTTTAGTACTTGCATGCCAGGGGAGTGATTAGAAGGGTATAGAGGGAATAGGAGACTTAAAGGAGGGAGTTAACTGCTTATAACATTGAAGCTGCACTAGAATAGTCTCATTAAAATGTGTAGAGAAGTTAGATGCCACCACACAAATAAGTGTGCCCCTCCCCACCGCCCGTGAAGTTGGCGCCTCTCCCAACATTTGAAGGGTTAGCCCCCCAAAAATGTAGGTTTTGCTGTGCCCCTTAGACAAGCACCCACACCATTCACCATATACACACCCAGCCATACATATATTTAAGTGTGCACTCTTTCACCATACAGGCACACCCAGGCAGCCATCCATACATTTAAGTGTGCACCCTTTCACCATACAGGCAAACACCCAGGCACCCACTCGTACATTTATATGTGCACCCTTTCACCATACACTCACACAGGCAGCCACTGATACATTTAAGTGTGCACCCTTTCACCATACAGGCATACATTTAAGTGTGCACCCTTTCACTGTACATGCACACTCTGCCACCCATACATTTGTGTGCACCCTTTCACCATACACTCACTCAGGCAGCCACCTATGCATTTAAGTGTGCACACTTTCACCAGACACCCACAAACACACATGTCATGGGGTTGAGGGGAGCCGTATTTCTTCAAAAAGAAATTGGGGCTCATTACAGGTCCGTCTGTAACCGTGCTGGTGCTACCGACGGGTTGCTGCCGGACCCGTCAAAAATGACCGGCGCCTGACTTCCCGGTGCCACTGGGCTATTCTAAGTCTGGCGGCCAGGAAGTCAGGTGCCGGTAATTTCGTTAATCCCCATTCCCGTGGAGTCCAATAGGACTCCACGGGAATGGGGACACAGAAGCACCGGTGCCACTGTTAACAGCGCTGGTGCTTCTGTGACGGGTCTGCCTACCGTGGCCGATATGCCCGGCATGGTCAGACCTATCGGGCATGGCGGCCCCAGCCGGCAGACCTGTAATATGCCGGTGCAGAAACAACAGTGCCGGAAAGCTTACCAGCACCGTTGTTTCCGGACTGGCATGGTCAGAATGAGCCCCATTGTTTCTTTTTGAAGTCACTCTCAATTCATTAGGAAATTCTTTCAGTTAAGGACCGAACCATAGCGGAAATTATTTCTTTATGAAGGCAGAGTGACTTCAAAAGCTAAACTATTTCTTTTTGAAGTCATAGGGCTCCCCCCCACCCCATGACATGGAGGCCTCCAGCCTAGGGTCTTCCATGTCATGGGGTGGGGGGAGCCCTCGGACTTCAAAAAGAAAGTTTCTTTTTGTAGTCACTCTGCTTTCATAAAGAAATGATTTCTGTTACAGAAATAATTTCTTTATGAATGCAGAGTAGATTCAAAAAGAAACTTTTTTTGTTGTTTTTTTTGTTTTCAAGTGGTGGCCCCTCCCAGGACATGTGTTGGCGGGGTCCCCAGCACAGCAGGGGCTGCGTGGGCCCCTTTAACGCCAGTGCTTCCCCTCCTGTCTGAAGCACTTTCTGGTGCACCCTCTTCTCTAGAAACCCACAGCCTACCCCTCTTGCCTAGCTATCACCGATCTCTATCACTCCTTTCTTGGTACTCAGTCCTGGCTCTCCAGGTGTACTTCCTGGCTACTGGATGATGGATGACACCCAGGAGCTGGTTTTACTCCTGATCATTGAATCTTTATTTCGAACCCTGTAAGGGGAAAGGCTGCTCAGTGCTGTGAAATAGTTGACAAGCTGGCAAGCAATTAGACCGCAATCAAACCACATAGAACCATTATTGTTTTGAAATCAAAACGTCCACGCATTTTACATTATGCACATCAACAATACTTTTACCCAAAAAGTACAAAAATTGGAATATAATTTAAAAGAGAGAAACAAGGGCGCTAATTCAGCGCAATGGTTCACAATGGTGGCATGTACACTAGTCACTATAATACTCTTGACAAGGAAGCTTTATTTGTGTAAAGCCTTTGTATTGTGCATTTTACCAACTGAAGATTTTACTATTTACAAAAAAAGACTTATTTTAGTTAACTTTGTAAGTGAATTTTATCTGAGCTCACAGTCTGTTTTTACATTGTAATATTGATCAAGGTAGCCCCTTTGAGAATAGGAAGTGCCATGCTTTCAGTCAGTAAAGATAAAATGCAAACACCTTCCTTCTGTTTGTCCCTCTGCCTACAGTCCTAGAGGCATTCAGAATCCCTGCATTTGCAAGCCGGCTTCCAAATTGTGCATTTCAAAGGCCAATGTTGTTGTCTGCAGAGCGGACAAAGGGAGCTGCCTGGAAGCCTTGGCTCAAGCCATGCCCAAAGCACTTAATTACAAGAGCCATAAACGCCAGTTAAGCTGCCAGCACTCATCCCAACCCCCTGTAGGAGTGTTTAGCGTGTTTTGGGAGCACAGAGTACAGCACCACTGCACAGGATCAATGTATAGCATGTTTTTTTTTTTTTTTTTTGAAGTGCAGCGCCACTGCATGGGTTTGGTGCATTGATATAATGTGGTACAGCAAGACATGTGTTGCCAGTGTAACATGGACATATAAGTAAGGGCAGGTTATTCAGTCAAAAAGATTTTTACATATAAAATGCAAATACATTTTTCACAGTTAAAAGCACACATCTGTACCTTCAAAATGCACACCATTTCTCACCTGAAATGCCTATGTTGCAAGAGACACATTTGGTAATTAACAAACTAATCTCACTAACAAGACTAATAATTATAACTCATTAATAAAAGAATGTGTCTTCACTGCAAAAAGAGGCAGACTCTGAAAATCAGTTTTAAACACACATTCAAGTTTTTTTTTTTTTCTTTGCCTTCCTGTGCTCTGTTCACAGTAACTGCAGGAAGCAAAGACTTTGAATAAGCAGGAAATCAGCTTGTTACAGTTGCGACTGTACAAGAAGAGCCATTGTTAAAAGTAGGAGGATAGAACATGATTGATTCTGATTGGAGCACGTCACATCAAGCATCATGTTAGAGGCTGTGACTAGTGTTTTTGCTGCAGAATCTGGGGGAGAAGGGAGAGACATCTTGACACAGCTCGAAGAAGGACGGGGTTGACAGCTTGGGAGGCCTGATTCCTAAAGCAGATTCAACTCGGTTGCAGAGACTGGCTTTTCCAGTCAACAAGTCCCAGTTCGAGCGACGGCAGATGCTTGTCCTTGCTGGGTGAACCCCTCCAGAAGGCGAACAGCCAAAGAAGTTACATGCTGAATAAGCCTGGTAATTATCTCGCTGAGGTATGGGGGCTGAGTGTGTACGAGAATATTCAGTCAGTGTAGGAAAGGAGATTCCTGTGCTTTACTCACGTGTTTAATGTTGCAAATTTAGTTCTTGTCTCCGCCACTCTCTTTTCATTGTATCACAGATAATGCTGTTACTGTGCTATTTCATTTATTTCTGTAAAGAGTGAGATTGTGTTTAAAGGCAACTTTTATAATACACAAAAATATCTGAAAGCAGACGGGTGGTGTGTTTTATATTTACCAATACAGTGCTGATGATGTGGGGAGATGTTTAGACAGTGCAATTGTCATTTTCAAGTTAGCTAAACATAAGATTTGGCTGCGGCTGTGTGCACAATGTAATTCAGTATGAGCAATTATAACTAACTGTGTGTGTTGTAGTCTGCCGGAGGTCTATGAGTCGGCAAAAAGGGAGGCCCGGGACATAGTTCACTAACGTATATAAGATAGTGAAAACTACCACATGATAGCTCGCTGCCGTAGATAAGACAGAGAGAAATTGCCCATGGTGGCACACTAAAAATGAAAATGTGGTGTTCCTGAATTGCAAGCCTGAGGTCTCTCTAGTGATTACACGAAAAATCGAAACAAAAATAAGGGGTTCTGGATATTGGGGCCACAAATAAAACAAAGGAATTATGCTCACCAAAATACCACCAATCACGCATACCAACCACGCATACCAACCACGCATGTCTGTGTGCTGAAATAATGCATGTCCACTGTATTATTGTTGGACATGGCCCAATCTGAATACAAGGAGTGATTGTTGCAAAATTATTTTTCGGCGGTAAGAAAATACCGTCAGGCCCAAAATCTCCACAAAAATACCCAACATATTTATGGTGCCTTGCAGGCCGGGAAAGTGATCATAGAGTACCTACTGGTCGTGGCAAGCGTGTCTCACACTGCCATTTGCACATTAAAGGGAACCCATTTTATAATAGCAGTGTGCCACTAAAAACGAATTTCAGAATGTCACAAAGGGAAACCACATTTTCAGACCTAGTGCAATATTTAGAGGCAAAGTTGTTTGCACATGGGACGTGGTCGTCGAACAGTACCTTAGAATGGCATGACCGCATTCAGGGTGAGGTGCAAAAAGAAAACTAGACACTATTTTTGCAGAAGGCAGCATAATTCAGGTCTGCCTTACAAGATTATTGAATGCAGCCAATAAAAGTGCAGAGAAAGACTGTTTAATACGACTATGCAGCAAAAATTGGTTTATTTTGAATAGGTCCCTGCGAATGCAGGAAAATGATACCCAGCTAATTAACAGGTTAAAGACTGAATTAGATGGCGCAAGTAAAAATCAGGAAATGTTAAGAGCAGAATTGGATGTATGCCAAAAAGACATGCAATTAAAATGCAGAGACTTTGATGCTCAGTTATCCAAAAGCAAGAAACAATTTGAGGATAGTGAGCAAGAACTGGTACACTTAAAAGCCTAAGTGGACCACATTAGACAGGATAAAGATGAGGTTGTTTCAGAAATGCGGATTTTACAAAAAGAACATGGTGAAAAAGAATGTGATCTCCAGAGTGCAGAACAAGAAATGATTAAAATGACTCAAGAAAGAGACAAGAGAAATAAAGAGTTCAATGAATGCCAAATGCAAATGTGCGACATGCAGGAGGTGATTAATAAGATGAGTGATGAAAACAACTATTTGCAAAATGAAGCAAACAGACTCCTTAAAAAGTGTAAGGACTTTGAACAGCAAATGTGCATTCCCAGGTCCCAGGAGAGGCGGCAGGGTACCACATTCAATGGAGTGGAGGTGAATTCTAGTTCTGCCCAAAGAGCTAGTGCTCCAGTGACTGGGCCGGTGGCTGAACTTGGTTGCAGCGCCCTTGGGGGATTTGATACTCCCATTGGGGGAAGCCACCAATCTCATACACCTGAAAACAGGATTGAATCACAAAGTAGTGCAATTCCATGCATTGCAACAAGTAGCCCCATAAAAATAATGAAATCCATTAAAGCCCTGATCAAACCATTTAAAAAGGGAGGTGAATGCTGCATTGAGGATCACTTAGAAGCGGTGCATGACATTTTTAAAGCACTCCAGATACCTAAGGAACAGTACAGACAATATTTTCATTTAACTTTAGATGCCCCGACGGCCAGCATCATAAGGGGATTAAACGAACAGCAGAATATGACCTGGGTGGAGTTTGAAAAAGAAATTAGGCGTCATTTTTCTCCTTTTCAGTCATTGCAGGAGGCAAAGAAAGTCGCTTACACAATCACTGCTGGGCCTAATACATCCCCTCGCCAATTTTTACAAGACTTAAAAAGAGCATTTTCTCGCTTTGATGTATCTTTTGACCCAAATTCCAATGAGTTTAAAACTGCATACTTCTATGGGCTACAGAAAGACATCATATCCCAATTGGTCCGTGAATTTGACTGTGACAAGTCCCTTGAATGGATTGTTCATCCAAGCACAAAACTATATGAGGTACTCTATTGTCAGGGTAGAGAAAGTGATAAAATGAAAGATACTAGACCTAAATCTAAAGAACCCTCAGCCACAGCAATGGAAATCAGGTCAGCCAAAATGTCCCTTGAGTCTGCTCAAAGCCAATGTAAAAATAATGTGACACCTGAACAAAGGGGTAATCAACAAAGATCGCCCTTTCCTGTACCAATGTTCCAATCACATGATCCTAGTAATAGGGAGAGCTACATCAGCCCTAGGTATTTAGGGGACAGACCCCAGGTAGGATATCGGCCTGATATGGCAGGTATGAACAATAACCAGAGACAAAATCAAGATCAAAGAAATGATGGTCCCTACCAGTCATTGGGGACACAGAGCAGATTTGATCCCAACACCATGATATATGGTGATCAGGATAGACCCCGATATGTGGATCGATTTACTGATACTGGAAATCAACATAGGGGCCAGTACCCACAATCTGAGAGACAGGACATGAGGCAAAACATGAACTACAATCCACGTCAATACAATGATTCCCCACCAGGGGACTATAATCAAAGGATGGGTGCACCCCGCTCCCTTCCACAAATGAATCAAGAGTTCAGAAACCATCCCAACAGACATCAATCACTTGAGAGGTATCAGAATAGATCCAATCAGGGGGAAAACAACCAACATTGACCTAGGCCACAGAAAGAGGATTCTGGAGAGATGGAAAGGTTCCAGTGCCTTGAGGCCCAAGTGAAAATGTTAGCTGAGCAAATAGGAAAGCTCTATACAGCACAAAACAACCATCTAAAGAGAGGGCTGATGGCCCTAGCAATGACCGGGGGCTTCTGAGAAGTGACTAAGTACTTATGACACCTGCAGTGCCAAAAAGACAGATTGCCCTGATGTAATTTTGCATAATGACTCTGAGATGCCTAATGATTTAAAAGTGAAAGCACCAATAAATGAACATGTAACAGAAAATGCAAATAATTCTAAAAAAGAGGTACGGTTTAACCTAGAACTAAATCAAACATTGAAGATTTGTGCAAATAAAAAAGAAACACCTGGAATTCCAAAAGAACAAAGAGACAGATTTAAGAAAAATGACTCATGCATGAGGAGTACCAGTGAACAGGGAGTAAGTGGGGATGTTATAGCTCCTTCCCTGGGCAAGCAAAACAATGACCAAACACAGGTAGAAAAAGGAAATACTCAAAAGGAGGGTACTGGTCAATCACCTGAAGAATTCTTTGAGCCACATATTTTTGAAGAGGCTGAAATTGCTGGTATCACACTAAATGATCACAAATGCACAGAATTTAAAAATGACAAATTGCTGAATGATGTTGTTACACATGTTCAGTTGGAAGGTTGTAATGTGGTCTCTGATGTTACCCAGATGTATGGGCGAACAGTGGCCACACTCCAAAAAACCTCTGATCATGGAGAAATGAATAAAGTCTCTCGCGCAGAAATGGGTAAAAAGGAGGGAAAAATGTCTTTCCATTTACCAATGTGCTTAGCCAAAAGTGAAAAAGGCCTGAGAAAGGTGAGCCCTGAAATCAGTAAGAATTCACACTTCTTATGTGTATTAGAGGAAGTTGAGGACAGATATTATGCACCCATCACTGTAGAAGAAAAATGCCACACCTTTGCTATGATTGACACTGGCGTACAGGCCACAATTATGTCCAAGGAGCTGGTAAAGAGAATCAATGAAGGGAGACCCCCACAGAGTCAGATCACAGTGAAGGAAAATCAATGTCCAGTGCATAACTTTAATCGGGAGGAGGTGCCCATCATAGGTGTAACTGAGGTTGACATAAAAATAGGAAAGCACAGAATGAAACAAGAGGTATTGATCACATCTATTTGTGAAATTCCATTTCTGATGGGGACAGATTGCCTAAAACGATTGTCTCCTCTCATAGATGGGGTGAATGGAGTGCTGTGGTCCTTAACCAAAAAACCATTGAGGCCTAAGAAACTAAAATCACAAAACAGCAGCATAAATGAATGTCACACCGTTACCAAAACAAATGATGCTGTGGAGGTATATCTCCAGAATAGTTGCATACCTAGTGTCACTGTTATATTAATGTGTCAAGACAAAATGTAGAGCGATGATGAAGGACTACCTATACAAATCTACTTGGACCCAAGGAAAAATTGGCAGACTGCCATAGATGAGCACACATTACGTTTTTATTTAAAAGAGAAAACAATCAAACAGAATATTGCTTCTAAAACAGGTTCAGAAAAACACATTACCACTCTTGCTGAAATACACATGGAAGATGAGCAACCATGGATTCATGTTGGTATAAATGACTGTTTTAAAACAATGAAAGCCACTTTAGCGCTTGAACAGGAGAGGAGCTTCATTAATGAGAAATTGTTGCAAAAAATAATGGAGAGGGAGGAAATCCCGAAATTTAGGATTAAAAACCAATATGTTTCTGGGTTGGATAGTCCAGACTTTGAAAACCGAATTGCAGGCAGATGCATGCTTAAAATTAGCATTGGACAGAAAACAATTTACCATAATGTATGGATAGTGAGTGGAGCACAAAATGAATTTCACATGGGCTATGACATCATGCACAGAATGTGTATGGTGTTAGATTTCCTTAATCAAAAAATATGGTCACGCCTGGGTGGCCCGGCACCTGAATTTGAAGACAAAAGAAGGGCTTATCATTGTGCACAACTGGTTCCTTATGCAATCGAATTACAAATGAGGAAAGATACTATTATTCCTGCGTTTAAAAAAAAGTTTGCAATAACACTGAAATGCAAAAATGGACAGCAGATGAAAGACTCTGAAGCATTTGTGTGCCTGAATGAATCCATAAAACAGCAAGGCCTGGATTATGAATACATTCCATTGGTAGATACTGGTGAAGGATCTGTAAAAATTATGGTAAATAATAAAGGTTGTCAGGATATTCATTTAGAGGAAAACTCCCCATTAGGAATGGCCATACAAAAATCACATTATACGGCAGATTTAAATTACATGGTGATTGGAAATATCCCTGAAAAGTATCTAGATGCCAAGGGTGAGTTGCCAGAACACCTGGACTCTCAGCCCAAAGGAATATTTAAAATTAATTCTGTGTATCCTTATGATTCAAATGAGACAATGTGCTGCCATCAAGAGGATTGCATAATATTTAATTTAAATGAAAATGAAACAGAAAATCAGCCCATTGAAGTGGAAGCTGATATGCCAAAATATTTAAAAGTGTCAGCTTTACAAAAAGACACAGCCACACAGTTAGAGGAAAGCGCCGAGATTCCCTTACCAGAAGATTTTCCAGAATTTTCCAAAATGGTAGAAGAGCAGATCTCCTTAGCAGATGCGTGTGACAGCAATGAGGATAGGAAAAATCTGAGGGAGATATTTATGGAGTTTAAGGATGTATTTGCAAAAGATGCTTATGATTGTGGTTTAACTGATTTACATGTGGCCACACTACCAGAAGGGTGTAGCAGAAGTCCAGTGTTTGTACGCCAGTATAGACTACCGCTGGCATGTTTAGAATCATTGGCAGAGATTATTAAAAATTTGGAATCGCGGGGAATCATCAGGCCCATTCATAGCACATCCAATACACCTATTTTAGGTGTGTTAAAGCCAAATGGTCAATGGCGGCTATGTGCAGACTTGCGAGAGTTAAATAAAAGAGTACCAGTGTCCAGATGGCCATTGCCATTCATTGATCAGGGCTTAGCTCAGGTACATGGTTCAAAAGTGTTTACCACATTAGATCTCACCTCTGGATATTGGTGCGTGCCATTGGCAGAGGAGATACAGAATTTATTTTCCTTTACATTTGACAGGACTCAATACGCCTGGCTTAGAACGCTGTTCGGGTACATCAATAGTGGGAGTGAATTTGGCATATTTTTGAGAAAGGCAATGCCAGATGCAGCGGAAAGAGGAACCATAGTTTATGTGGATGATGTCCTGATAAAAAATGAAAGCCTGAAAAGCCATTTTGATGAAATAAGACATGTGCTTGGCCAATTGCAGAAAGCAGGCGCCAAAGTATCTTTGCAAAAAGCACAATGGTGCAAGAAAAAAGTGAACTTTCTAGGCCATGAAGTGACTGAACATGGGCTAAATCCACAAAAGAAGAAGATAGAGGCCATACAAAGATTAAAAGATCCTAAGAATGTGAAAGGAGTGAAAAGTTTGTTAGGAATGACAGGGTATAACAGAAAATTCATTGAAAATTATGCTGAAATCACTCAACCATTGACTAAACTGCTTAAACTGAAGACTCCCTGGAAATGGGAAAAAGAGCAGTCTAAAGCAGTGGCTAAACTGAAGGAATGTCTAGTAAAGGCACCATGTTTAGCATATCCCATAAAAGGTAGGGATTTCTTTATAGAAATAGGTTTTTCTGAACATTGTATGTCAGCAGTGTTATCACAAAAAAATGACTTGAATCACAAAACAATTGCCTATGCAAGTAAGGCATTTTCCCAAGTTGAAATGAAATTTAATTAATGTGAAAGGCCCTACTAACCACTGTGTGGGCGCTACAACATTTCTGCCCCATTGTTCAGGGAGAAAAGGTGATTATTGAAACAAATCATCAACCTTTGCAGTTTTTAGAGAGTAAAAGAATTAGGTCAGGTAATCTAGCGCAGTCCAGAATCACTTCATGGACGCTGGCATTACAAGGTTTTCCTGTAGAAGTGAGATATGGACAAAATAAAAAGAGGCCAATTGCTCAAGGGTTAGCTGACTTACATGACTGCGCAGCTGAACAAATATCAAATGAAATGGAAGTGGAACCTAATTGGCAGGAATTTGAACAATCACCACACAAAGCTTTTGATGAAAAAACATGCCAACTGTATGTGTGGATGGTTGTGCTTTTCACATTGAAAATGACAGTAATAAACAATTAGTGTCAGGAATAGGAAATGTCTGGTTGAAATGTGAAGGAGTCTCCAGTATAGGGATGAGGTTTGGAGCTAGGAGCAGTCAAGTGGCGGAATTGGCAGCCATTTATAAAGCAATTGCTACTGCAGTTGATAGAAAGTTCAGTGAAATTGTCCTGGTGACTGATTCTGACTATGCACGGAATAGTTTTGTGGAATATTTACCTGGCTGGAAAGCAAGAGGAATGATTACATACAACAAAAGGCCACTTAAACATGGAAAAATGATGCAAGCCATAGACAAATTGGTGTCAGAGAATGATCTAATGATCTAAAAATTGTGGGCATTGATGCAGTAACACGTTCTAAAGCATCAAAGGAGGTAGATCAACCAGTGGTGCAATGGGGCCATGACACGCCAGACCAAGATTTGATTGAGGCACAAAAGAATGATCGAATTTTGGGAATCTATTATAATCATTTGATGGATCCTGAAACAAAACCCTTTAACAGAAAATCATTGTATGGGAAAAGAAGAGTTGAGGGTACTACTAAAGAATAAAAAACGAATTAGATTACAAGATGGACTCATGATTAGAGAGTCCATAACAGGACAGATACAGTGGGTGGTACCCCTTTCATTCAGAGGGATAATGCTACAACATGCACATGATGCAATAACTGCAGGCCACAGAGGTTCACAAAAACCTTGGAAATACTGAAAGACTATGCTTACTGGCCACATATGTCCCAAGATGTGGAATTATATACTAGGGGATGTCTAGTATGCGCCCAATTTAAACCTGCTTCACCAATGCATAGAGCACCATTGATGAAAAGAGGCCTAACTCTCCCATGGTCAGATTTGCAAATAGACTATGTAGGCCCTTTAAAAAGGTCGAGCAGAGGACACCGTTACATTTTAAGTGTGATATGTTTGATGTCGAAGTGGATTGAATGTATTCCTGCACCAGATTGTAGTGCGCAAACAGCAGCCACATTGCTAGTGAACCATGTGTTCTCAAGGTTTGGGTTGCCACAAAGAATCGAGTCAGACTGAGGAAGTCATTTCACAAGTACCCTAATGAGTAAGGTATGGCAAATACTGGGTGTGAAATGGAAACTACATATCGCATATCGGGCAGCCTCTTCAGGTGGAGTTGAACGGAGCAATAGGTCTGTTGTGGATATTTTAAAGAAATTCGTGGCAGAAGCAGGTTCCAGCTGGGATTTACGTTTACCATTGGTTTTGATGGCAATCAGATCAACTCCTGCCAAAGCAACAGGTGTTAGCCCCCATGAGGTCTTGACGGGTAGGAAAATGGTGTTACCACAACACCTACTATACAGAACACATGAGCAGACACTTGTGAGTGCATCCACAGTTCATGAGTACATTGATGAACTGAGGAAGCATTTGCAACATGCATTTGCTTTTGTGCAGAGAAATCTGGAAAGGGCTGCTGACAGTGCTAAAACATACTATGATAAAAGAACATCAGTGAGAGAATACAGTGTTGGGGATCAGGTGTACAAGTTTCATTTTGGAAAAAGTAAACAGAAAAATTCTAAATTTCTAGCAGCCTGGCAGGGGCCATTTCGAATTATAGATAAGGTCTCTCCTGTGGTTTATACAATTTTGAAAAATGAAGGTGAAAGGGCGATAGAGCAGTTTGTCCATGTAAATCAGATCAAGCCATGCCATCCCAGACACAAGATCAGGCGGCTTGAGCATGTAGAAACAGAAAGCCCTGGGGCTACTGCCCACTGATGCACACAATACAACAGAAAGTCCATTGAACACAAAAAGATCAAATAATTGGGTACAGTCAGGAGGCAGTGACAGAGAAGTTAAAAAGTTGATTATTATAATGGCACATAAACACTGTAATATATGTAAATAAATAAATAATATAAAAAGTAAAAAAAAAATATAATGGAAGCTCATGGTCGGTGTGCAGAATGAAAATGCATTGAATTTAAAATGTTGTTTCATGTATGCTTATTTTCTTTTTAACCTGTGTTTAATTTCAGAATTTTTTTTTTTATTTTTAGCAAAAGGGTGGTTAGTATTGTGCTATATACTTAATCTGTTTCTTTTCTATTTTGATTTAGAAAATTAACATTATTTGATCGGAGGTTCCGGGATCAGAGGCCACGGGAGACGATGGAGTCCTGGAGCCCACGTGGACGGATTCCGGGAAAGCCCCAAAGGGGGGTGAAGACCAAGGCTGCAAAGCGATCAGCATTGAAGATGACACCAACAATATGTTTAATGATGATGATATTCGGAGGGATCTTCAAGAATTCAGAAGCACAGGTGGTCATTGAACCTGGACCAGCATCTGTTATCGCGGTGGAAGAGGCACCAGGATTCATCATGAGTGATAGAAGGATGATTTTCCAAAATATCTACATACCATTGAATCCTGAGATTTTGATTGAAAAACATTTGAACAATACCGGAATTAAAATTGAACAGACTAAAGAGTGGCTGGAAACTAGAAAAGAGGACGCTAAGCAGTCGATAAGAGATATATTGATGCAATTGGAGAAAACATTTGTGAATTCAGCAGACATTAAGAAGAGGAGAGGAAAGAGAGGTGCGGTGATGCTCGCGATATCATTGGTAATGTCTATAGTTGGAGCCATAATAGGTACCACAATATCAACAGCCAATGCTATTTCGGTAGGAACACTGAGTACTAAAGCGCAACAACTGAGTATTGACCTAGAAATAATACAAACAACATTAGATGGGATTAGAGGGGGACTGGATGAACAAGTAAGATTCATAAATGAAACTGCAATCATTCTAAATGAACAAGCGGATGTGATGCAAGGGGCAACAAAGCTAATTCTTAAGCATGACAGAACTTTAAATGAAATATTGAACATAATGAGTCCTGTTGATAGACTATAAATGAATTATATGAGAGAAGTTCAAACTGCAGTTTCACAATTGATTCAAGGACATATCCCCTTGTATTTTGATTCGCAGGATATTATTCGTCAAATGATAGAAAGATTGACCAGGAGGGAAATTGATGTGGTACAGGTAAAAATTGCATTTGATATGGGTAATGCAATGCCATTATATGTGGACTTGGAAAGACTAGAAATTGGATGTTTGCTATGCATCCCATATATAGCTCCTGAACTTATTTATCAAACGAAGTGGGTACACAACGTGGGATTTTGGCAAGAGGACACATTTATTAAGATTAAGACTCCAGAAGTGGTGGCATTTCAGTCATGGGAACCTGAAGTTTACTTAATACCAAACCTGGAAACATGTGTCAAATTTAAAGAACAAAATTATATGTGTCCAGGTAAACCGTTTGTTCCTGATGCCACAGATGCTATTTGTGGTTTGAAATCTGACCCAAGTATATCAGAAGGATGTGAAGTGATTATTAGCAATATGGGGAGTGAAGAACTGGCACAGGTTAAGATGGTCAGAGGTAAATGGTTGGTCAGCACCTGCTTAAAGAACATGACAGCAGTACTTTTGACCCATGGAACATACGTGGTTAAACAGGTGAAATATAATGTTTTTATTTACAGGTTCCAAAGGATACAATTGTGTCAATTGGATGGTTAACATTGTTTCATGTAACAAACGATATTTGGGAAAGCCAAGTGGAAAATATCGATTTTTTTCAAAGGGACACTTTTCCAATAGATCCGGATGTGGAATATTTATTGAATCACAAAGAAAGACATCTTATAAAAATATATTTGAGAAAAAAACAATATTACAGTTAGTAATCTGGGGATAATAGAAGTGGAAATATTTAATTGGGGAACCTGGGGGGAACGCTCAATAGTGGGTTTGGCTGTCTTGATGCTAATCATGGGTGGATGGTTGATTGTGCTATCAGTAAAAATAAAAATGTTGCTGATTCTGGTAGCTACGTCAGGAAGAGAAAGATATCCCAATACACATGCATTTTAAAAGAAGGATGGGGCAAACTTGTTTTTAGCAATTGGCTTGGATCGTAGCCAAGTTAAAAAAAAAGGAGGGTATATGTAGGAGTGTTTAGTGTGTTTTGGGAGCACAGAGTACAGCACCACTGCACAGGATCAATGTATAGCATGTTTTGTTTCTGTTTTTTTTTAAGTGCAGCGCCACTGCATGGGTTTGGTGCATTGATATAATGTGGTACAGCAAGACATGTGTTGCCAGTGTAACATGGACATATAAGTAAGGGCAGGTTATTCAGTCAAAAACGATTTTTACACATAAAATGCAAATACATTTTTCACAGTTAAAAGCACACATCTGTACCTTCAAAATGCACACCATTTCTCACCTGAAATGCCTATGTTGCAAGAGACACATTTGGTAATTAACAAACTAATCTCACTAACAAGACTAATAATTATAACTCATTAATAAAAGAATGTGTCTTCACTGCAAAAAGAGGCAGACTCTGAAAATCAGTTTTAAACACAAATTCAAGTTTTTTTTTTTTCTTTGCCTTCCTGTGCTCTGTCCACAGTAACTGCAGGAAGCAAAGACTTTGAATAAGCAGGAAATCAGCTTGTTACAGTTGCGACTGTACAAGAAGAGCCATTGTTAAAAGTAGGAGGATAGAACATGATTGATTCTGATTGGAGCATGTCACATCAAGCATCATGTTAGAGGCTGTGACTAGTGTTTTTGCTGCAGAATCTGGGGGAGAAGGGAGAGACATCTTGACACAGCTCGAAGAAGGACGGGGTTGACAGCTGGGGAGGCCTGATTCCTAAAGCAGATTCAACTCGGTTGCAGAGACTGGCTTTTCCAGTCAACAAGTCCCAGTTCGAGTGACGGCAGATGTTTGTCCTTGCTGGGTGAACCCCTCCAGAAGGCGAACAGCCAAAGAAGTTACATGCTGAATAAGCCTGGTAATTATCTCACTGAGGTGTGGGGGCTGAGTGTGTACGAGAATATTCAGTCAGTGTAGGAAAGGAGATTCCTGTGCTGTACGCACGTGTTTAATGTTGCAAATTGAGTTCTTGTCTCCGCCACTCTCTTTTCAGTGGATCACAGATAATGCTGTTACTGTGCTATTTCATTTATTTCTGTAAAGAGTGAGATTGTGTTTAAATGCAACTTTTATAATACACAAAAATATCTGAAAGCAGACGGGTGGTGTGTTTTATATTTACCAATACAGTGCTGATGATGTGGGGAGATGTTTAGACAGTGCAATTGTCATTTTCAAGGTAGCTAAACATAAGATTTGGCTGCGGCTATGTGCACAATGTAATTCAGTATGAGCAATTATAACTAACTGTGTGTGTTGTAGTCTGCCGGAGGTCTATGAGTCGGCAAAAAGGGAGGCCCGGGACATTGTTAACTACCGTATATAAGATAGTGAAAACTACCACATGATAGCTCGCTGCCGTAGATAAGACAGAGAGAAATTGCCCATGGTGGCACACTAAAAATGAAAATGTGGTGTTCCTGAAATGCAAGCCTGACGTCTCTCTAGTGATTACACAAAAAATCTAAACAAAAATAAGGGGTTCTGGATATTGGGGCCACAAATAAAACAAAGGAATTATGCTCACCAAAATACCACCAATCACGCATACCAACCACGCATACCAGCCACGCATGTCTGTGTGCTGAAATAATGCATGTCCACTGTATTATTGTTGTACATGGCCCAATCTGAATACAAGCAGTGATTGTTGCTAAATTATTTTTCGGCGGTAAGAAAATACTGTCAGGCCCCAAATCTCCACAAAAATACCCAACACCCCTCTCTTGAAACAGACATCTCTTAAATGGTTAGCCAGATGAATTTATAGTCAGGATTCCTAAGAATCACGGCATTTCACCTACTTTTTAAGTTGCATTTTCTTCAACGGTAGGTTTAGTTTGCTAAATGCGGAGGCATTTTAAAAGCCAGTTTTTGTAACTATCCAGTCGTTTTTTGTCCGCTACTGGCCGCTCTTAGTTTTGAACCAGTTTCACTCGCAAAATGTTGTCTTTTACGCACTCATATTTTTAATAGGTGAAAAGTATCTATGTGCAATCCATGTCAAACCAACCGATATGGGATGTGCATTTACTACCATAGTTTCAATAATGTCGTTTTTCAAATAAAATGTGTTATGCATTCAATGCACTTCACAAGAGAAATATTCAGTGGTACAAACAGCAAAGCACTTATATATATACTTATATATATATACGTGTGTGTGCATGCGTATATATAAATATATTATAGGACAGCAGTCGTCGCTGCACTATAGTTAAGGCGAAGCCTGTGTACATAGACTTGCCCCAACATTCTATTGCTAAGAACTTTTTACTCCCTGGACAGATTTGGAGGAAATGAAAAACATTACGTTTGTTCTAGGCCCCACCAAGCTTGAAATTGGGAGGATAATTTGCTAAAAATTGTAAATGTATTTAATAAAACAAAAAAAAACAGTTTTCAGCCTACTCCATTCATTTTCCAATAGAGAAAGAATACATTGATTGAACAGTCATAGCGCGAAAATGGCTGGACGGATTTACACCAAATACAAAAAAAAAAACTTGGACACAAAGCTTTGCAGATCAGTCTTCTGGTGGTTTGGGGTAAATCGTCCAGTAGTTTTCTAACATATTCAACTGAAATGGGTAACCCTCTGCTCCTGAAAAACATTTATATATCTCGCATGGCACTTTGTAGCAAAGAGGCTGAATAGGTTTTCAGAAATGAAAAGTACCATTTATTTTCTTGCTCAATGCGAGCGATTCCCACAGGAAGCCCAGGCGAATCCGAAAATGAAAAGTGCTCAAAATGATATTTGGTGGAGTAAAAGGGGTGCATTCATATTAGACTAAAGGGGGAGGGGCAAAGAGGACCACTTGTGCAGTGGGGAAGTTTAGGGTATGCTGGTGAGCTAGTTTGGGGGAGAAATGTTCGGCATATCAGGGGGGCGGGGGGAGTCCTTGAATCCAGTGGGAAAGGCACACAGCACTCTCAGAAAATAAAATACATAGCCGAAGAGTCAGAGGGGAGTAGGGAGAGGGTTAGGAAGGTAAAACACAAGGTGTGGGAGTGTGTGGACCAAGAAAAGAGGAAGGGACATGTGGTGATTGGGGAAGTGGGCAAGACCTTAGTTTTCAAGCATATTCCAATTACCAGAATCGGCAATCAGTACGTTACCATAGGGATGGGCATGCTCAGCATTATTAAAACGATGGGGAAAAAGGGAGTAAGATCAGTTACACTACTGGTTCTAGGCAATAGTTTTTAAAAACTGCAGATTGGAGCAGAGGCTGAGTGTTTATTAGGAAAGGGGGGATGCCATGTCTCGCCATCTGGCACTCTCTCCCCATTCCCCAAGGAACCTCCATCCAGGTGATCTTCCCTCGCTTGTCCACCCCAGGGATCAAAGAGCAATGACCTTTCCCTGGCCGAGAGAGGGGCGCCTGCTACCTTTTTTGTACTTTCCCTGGCCACCTTTGCAGAGGATCCACAGGGAATAGGAGGGAAAAACCTGTCAGGTTTCTCACACTGCCCAGTGCAACACTGTCCATCAAATCCTATCAAAACCTTAAATTAGACAGCAAGTGAGCTGGGCCTTAAATAGGCTGAACCAACTTGATTCATCTTCCAAAATTGCTCTGTTGGCTAAACTAACATAAAAAATAATCCTATATTTACGAAAAGATCCACAGCTCTTCATTCGATGACAAATCACTGTGAGTAACTTGAAAGCCCACCCCGAGTTCATTGGGATAAGTCAGCAGTATATATTTATCCAACTCTCGTAATACTGATGAATAGTCACTAAGCCTGTGTAGACCAAGGGCGTGGTGTTGTGCAATGCAGGACCGCAGGAGACCCTGCCTGTTGATACATAGCATGCTGCGCTACGTCCACGCAGTGGATCCTTTAAGAAGCGCAGACCGCACCCTCTGTGGCAAAGCCTGCATAGGCCAAGGGTGCAAAGTTGTGCGACACAGGACTAGAGGAGACATGCCAATTCATACGTAGCACGTTGCTCTATGTACACGCATCAGATCCTTTCAGAAGTGAGAACTGGACCCTCTGTGGCAAAGCCCGCATAAGCCAAGTGTGCAGTGTTGTGCAATGCAGGAACGCAGGAGATGCGGCGCGTTTATACGTAGCATGTTGTGCTACGACCACGCATCAGATCTTTTAAGCAGCGAGGACTGGAACCTCTGCGGCAAAGCCAGCGTCGGCCAAGATTGCAGTGTTGTGCAACGCAGGACCACCAGAGACGCTGCACATTGATACGTAGCAGATTGCGCTATGTCCACACATTGGCTCCTTTAAGAAGCGAGCACCAGACTCTCTGAAGCAAAGCCTATGTATGCCAAGGGCATGGTGTTGTGCGATGCAGGTATATGGTAATGAAGGGGTAGTAGCCTAGAGTGGAGCACGCAGCGCAGCCATTGACCATCAGCGACCGAAAGGTAAGGAAGGTGCGGTGGGGGGTGCAGCCATTACTGCTCTCTCCTATACAGCCCTACCTCGCATTTATCGCAAACTCAACATGGCTGCAACTGTCTACATTCCTTCGTAACTGTTCGGCTTTCCTCTCTCTTTAGCCATACTCTGTGTCTGTGATTCCTTGCTGTTGTCCTTGGTTTTTTCTCCTCTAGGTGAGTCGTTCCTGCTGTGCTTGCCAAACTACGTTTATTTGTACCCTAGGCCTTTTGCCCTCTCTAGGTTACTGCAGTCACTACCACTCCTAATTACTGCTGATTTAGTGTTGGTGTTCACTAGGATTTTTCCCCTTATCTAGGTTTATTTGTTCTGGGTCCTTCCACTGCTAGCATATCTTGTCCCTCTACTGAGTATTCCTGTTTGTACTTTGTCTGTTGTTTTTTCCTGCTGCATTGTGCCCCACTCTCAAACCCGGCCCTGCCTGTCCAGTGTGGCACAGCTCTGAGCACTGCGTCTAGTGCTTCTCTCCCCTCTCGCACAGCCCTTCCTTCTCCCTGCGCCCATCTATGGTGCTCTCAATCTCTCCTATCGTCTCTAAATGCTACTCAATCTCCTATCCCATCCCTCTCACTAAGTCTGGAAGGAAGAAGTTCAAGAGGAATAGCCTGATCTCCAACCCAGGTTTTCCCATCTCTGACACCTATGTCAGTGCTTCCTCCAGACAAACTCTCACTGACATCCTTTTTGTCGTTCCCTATCCCGACCTATCGACCCTACATATGGTTGCTCTTATCTCGCCTTCTTCCTCCTCTACCATTAATGGTGGCACCTGGTAGGAGGTCCTCTTGGCCTCCTTCCTGTCCTCCACAGCCCTCATTAATGTCTATCTAAATGGCACCATCAGGGTCCAGGTCTCTCAGCCCAATATGCTCCTTCATTATAGGCGTCTCCTATCTCATCAAATTCCTTCCTTCTCCTGCCACTCCAGCTACCTCCTCTCTAGCTCCTCTGCCACCTCTGTCTATCATCTCTCTGGCTCCTCTGCCTCCTCCTTCTGCCACCTCGCTGGCGCCTATGCCACCTCTTTCTACCACCACTCTGGTTCCCATGCCACCTCCTTCTTCTACCTCTTTGTTACCTTTGCCATTTCTGTCTACCACCTCCCTGGCACCTTTGCCACTTCCAAAGGGTTTGCCTCACTCATGCACCCTCCCCAGAAGTCTTTCAAAAGTGGCAAACTGTACTACTTAGCGACACTCCACTCTCGCTCGGCCATCAAACACTCCTCTGACATCTGCCACCTCCTGGAACACCTTGATCTGGATGTTTTCGCTCTCACCGAGCTCTGAAATGCACGTGCAGAGTAGCTGAGTGGAAGTGTAGTGTTTCGGACACATACTCTGACAAACTGGCCTAACGCCTGCTCCAAAAGCAACACAGACTCCCCGTCTTCTCTAAGAAGAGGGTTAATATTCAAGCCTGTCTCTCTGCGGCCTCTAACAACACGGCCAAACTTTTCAAAATCTGCAAGGATCTGGCCAATCCTACTGCAGTCTAAACCTCTCCTATACCCTCCCAGGCCCTCTGCATGGCTCTTGCCTCTCATTTCACCACTAAAATTCAGGACATCCTGTCCTCACTTTCCTCCTCTCCTCATTTCCCACCCTCTATCACTCTCAGGACCCCTTTGGCCTCTCTCCCCCTCTTCTCCTTCTTTCCTCACTTTCTCCTATTACTACTGTTAATGTTTCTAGATAAGTCTGATCTGTGAAGGTTTCATCCAAACAGGTGCCCCCCTGCTCCTCCAGAACCGTTAAGGACAACATTGTCTCCCTCGCTCCAGCCTTGCCGATTTCTGAAATCACTCCTTTGCCACTGGATCTTTCTCCAATCTTCTCAAGCACTCCCTTGTGCACTTCCTTGTGCACTCCCTTGTGCACTCCCTTGTGTGCCCTCTCCTAAAAAAGCTGTCTGCTGACCCTAACTGCCCGGCTAACTATCGCCCAATTTCTATCACTCCATTCCTGGGCAAACTACCAGAGAAGCTGGCCATCTCCCAGTTAACCCTCCACACTGAATCTGTTGGTTTTCTCCATGACCATCAGTCTGGCTTCAGAGCAGCAAGAAGCATGGAAACTGCTGTCCTGAACACCGTGAATATCTGCTCTCTAACCTCGATTCCAACTCTCCCTCTGTCCTCATCCTTTTGGACCTTTCCTCTGCTTTTGATACAGTCAATCATGGTCTCGGGAGGATAGCTCAAGGGCAACGTGCTCGCCTTGGAAGCAAGACGACACGGAGCAACACAGGTTCGATCCCCAGGTCCGTGCTTAGAAACCTCTGGGTATTAAGCCCATTATAAGTAACCAATCATATTATATCATATCATGCCACCCTGATTAAGCGACTCCGCAAGATCCTTGGCATCACAGATTAGGATCTGGCTTGGCCAACCTCCTTCCTTCTGGACTGACCCTCCCAGGTCCAGCTAGGTTCCTTTCTCTCTACCACTGCTCTCTCCACATGTGCCTCTATCCTCTCACCCTGGTTCTCCTAACCCTTTGGCCAATCTGATCTGCACCTTCTCCTCTAACTTTCTGTGTTATGCAGAGGTCACCCATGTTTCTCTCTGGCTACCCTCTGCCTCTTCACCTTCTTTGCTCATTCCTGATTGTCTATCCGCTATTCAGGCATGGTGCACCTCCATCAATCTCTGCCTTAAAGCCAGTAAGACAGAGCTTCTCCTCATTGGGACCCCTGTTCCTGCTTTCACTCCCTCACTCTGGCCGTCCTAATTGGGCCTCCTCCCCGCACATTCTATGAAGGCAAAAAAACGGTGGCATCATATTCGACTCCACTCTCTGATTCTCTCCTCACATCAAAGACCTTGCCAAGAAGGCCCACTACCAGCTGCACCTCCTCAGAGGTATTCTCCCTTTCCTCACCTTCCCCCAGAAGCTCACTGTCTCCAGAGCTATGAGCCTCTCCAGGCTGGGCTACGGTAACAGCCTCTTTCTCATCCTTCATACTGCTGCTCTTCACCCCCTCCAGCTAATCCAGAACAGGTCTGCAAGAATTATCCTTGGCATGAAGCCCAGGGACCGCATCTCTCCAGCATCAACATCCCTCCACTGGCTCCCGTTTGGCTGTGAGGATCAGGTTCAGATCCCTCGGCATCGTCCACAAGGCTTTCTGGGGCCATGGACAGCACTACATCCAAATCTCTCTGCCTAAATACCTGCCTTCTAGAGCCCTTTGCTCAGCTACTTCTAACTCTCTGCCTATCAGACGCTTCTCCAAGCAGAGAGTGGGGGGTAGATCTCTCTCCTCTGCAGAAGTCTCCCTCTGAAATGGCTTCCCTAGCCCCTCCCAGACTTGCACGGACATCTTAAGTTCCAGAAGCTTCTGAAGACCTTCCTTTTCTCCTCTTCTTTGTTGCTACCTCTCCCCTAATAAGGTACCCTCCTGTTCTACTGAATTGGTGGCTTGGTGCTCTAAGAGTAATACCGGGCACCAGTGACCCTCCTTGCTCAGTCCTCCTGCACACACCATTCCTGTGGGGACTTCAATATATCATCACACACTATCCTTCAAGGCACATCATGCCAGCCCACACCATGCTTGTGGCAGGCTGAAAATAAACAATCATCAACCTGCAACAGGATACGGCTTGGGTATAATAAATCTGCTCAACACTATTACACTGGCAACAAAGTGAAGATAAATATTTTCTCAGCTTCTTACTATTTCAATGACATGAAGTACCAGATGTTAATATCCGAGCCTTCTTTTTTTTTTTTTTTTTAGTTTTTATTGTTTGGTTGAAACAAATCAACCTTTCAAAAAAAAAGGAGATAAGAAAGATACAGAAAATAAAAGATAAAAGCATCATAACACAATATGATTACAAGCATTTTTTTTTTTTTTTTTTTTTTTTTTCCCACAATCAAATAATGTAAAACAAGACAAAATATCTATTCAACATTAAAACAGAACTTTCAAATGGGTTACGCACACAGAACAATACTGAAACATGATGTCTGGCTGCCTCTAACAATCCAGTTGTTACTTTAAATCATAATATGGTTGATAGGGCATATTCAAACTCAAACTCAACGGCCAGCAGCTAGGCCTCAATGGAACTGGACAAGAGCTGCTTCATCCGAATTTTGTGAACTTAAATCTGAGTTTACCAACAAAAGACTTTCCAAGAATTTGATAACAGCAATTTGGATTGGCAAATACACAGAATTCAGAATGGTTTGCCAACATTCCTCGTATTCAAGAAGCCCTAAATACCGACAATGGCGTCCCAAAAGCCTTGATCTACAAGCGATTAGTGCAGGGCACTCAATGATGAGATGCTCCAATGTCTCTGGTTGCAGGCCGTTCTTACAGAAGCGGCAGACATTTTCATTCTCCAATATTATTTTGCGTCTATATAGTATGGCTTTGGTGGGCCAGATGTTAAAACGTAAGCGCATAATTGCACCTCGAATGTTGGCCGCTGGTGATTTAACTAGATATAGAGGAAGTGTGCGCATCTTTTTTGGAGGAAACCGGAAAACATTGCCATCACAGTAGGTTCGGCAGGTTTCACCTGTCTTGATCCAATCAAACTCATACAGCTGTGTTTTTGCCTTATCAGGGTTATTAATTAAAGTGTCCAAGGAAACATTTGCATTGCTTAAAGCAAAATATGCAGTAGTGGACCATTTTTTGTTTTGTATTAAACATGTGTTGTGACAGTTCGGATAGTAAAGTATGATTTTTAGAAGCTATGATGCATTTTCTGAACAGCGCACACAGGCGCCAAATGTATATAGCCTCTAATGAGATTAAACCCAACTCATATCTAATCCATGAAATTGGGACGCAAGTTGGTAAATTGAGAATCTTTTTCCAATACTGGCTTTCCCATTTGTAAAAGGCAATTTTAGACTGACAGGTAAGGGTTTCAAGACCATACAATATTGATGGAACTGCTTTTTGATTCCAGTAGACGAGAGCTGGAACAATGGAGAATTAGCCATATCTGGACATGATCAGCCTAGCTTGAGATGTGGCCGTTGTCACCTTTTTTTGAACCCCATCTAAATGTGCAACGAAGGTTCCACGCAGCTCAAATATCATACCCAAGTAGGTATATTTAGGGACAATCAGTAGGTTTGTCTGGCTAATGTTCCACACAAACGATTTGTTCTTTTTGGCTGGGTGATACAACATTATCTGGGACTTGTTGGTATTAATCCTTAAGTCATTCTGGGTGATGTAGGCATTGAAAGCTGTCAGCAATTTTTGTAAACCAATTTGGGTTTTCGAAAGTAGAACCATGTCATCAGCGTACATTAAACTTTGAACAAGGTGATTGTTAATCTTCGGAGAGTCGGAGTTAAGGTTTTGAAATGCAAAGGCTAAGTCATGAATGAAATAGTTAAAAATAGATGACGCAAGCAGACAGCCTTGTTTCAACCCACGAGCCGTGGGGATGGAAGAGGACAAGGTGCCATCAAGGGTAAGTCGTACACTGATGCATGTGTTGGAATGAAGAGCTAAGATGATTTCAAACAATGTGTACGGACAGCAGTCACGTTTTAATTTGGTGAAAAGAAGAGTACGAGAAATGGAATCAAATGCTGAGTGGAGGTCGATGAAAGCCAGGAATAGTGACTGTTTCGACTCTTGACAACATGCCTTAATAGAATTTAGTGTGAGAAGGTTGATCTGAGTACCCATCCCTGCAATGAAACCAGTCTGAAACGGATCTCTAAGGGAGTTCTGGAGTGTCCACTTGTTAAATTCAATTAATACAAGTTTAGTAAAAATTTTACTCGGCGAGTCTAAAAGTGCAATTGGGCGATAGTTCTGGGGTAGACACCTATCGCCTTTTTTAAAAATTGGAATAATAATAGAAGATTTCCAGGAGAGTGGTATAGTGCCTGAGTACAGTATTTCTTGAAAAATGCGATACAGTATGCGAGCCCAAGTGTCAGGGTTTGATTTTAGGATGGCATTGGAGATGCCATCTGGCCCAGCGGCTCGAGAAGAACTAGCATTTTTAATGATTGAAACAATGTCATTAATTGTGAATGCCAGATTCCAGGCGACCGGTCTAACAGAGCCAAAGGTGGCGGGATCAAAATTGGCATCAGCATACAGATCTGTGAAATGTTGAATCCATTGTGATTCATTTACTGCATTTAATTGTGCATCAGCATCTCTATTGCATGCATGATTTTGTAACAAATGCCACATTTGGGCTGAGTTTTTGTTGGCAAGTGACTGTAACATTGTTTCGCTATCATGTTGGAACATCAGCGCTTTATGGCCCTTTAGCCAATTTTTGTATTGTGTTTTTAAATTTGTAAGCGCTTTCCAGCGAGTGGGAGAAGGATAGTTTTGTATTTCGCGCTTTAGACGCCTAAACTCAGTCTTTCGCTCTTTAATTAACTGATCAAAGGTATGGGGGTGTTTAATCTGGTGTTGCCTAGGAATGGACATGGTATGCATAAACGGCGCAAGTATCTTAGTATATTGAACCCCTGTACTAGACAAATTCTTTTGAATTAGTTTTTCAAATGTACAGAGTCGCTGATCTGTCCATTTCAGTCTAGATCTGGCTGTATTAATGCCAAGTCCACAACTGTTAGAAGACAATTTTGAATTGAGAATTTGCAATGAAAAGGTCAGGGATAATACCTTGTGATCGCTGCCAGGATATGCAGTGATCGATAGGTCTTGACAGAGTTTAAACAATGGAAAGTCCACAAAAATATAATCAATTGTGCTTGCGCTGTTATTGCGAAACCAGGTCGATTGAGGAGGCAAGTCACCTTTAAAAGCCCCATTAGTCATAACAAAATTGCGTTCATTCATCAGCTGAAGCCAGCGTAAGCTATCTTTTGAATGCGGATTGTCAGCAATGCAATTCATGTTGAGATCTCCCAGTATAATAGTGAAATTAGTGATGTTCGCCATGTTTATGATGTCCAACAGAGAAATGAGACCACGATAAAAATCATCATCAGAACATGCAGCAGGATTTCTGTACACATTTAGCAAAGCAAACGAGACGGAGTCCAGCTCAATTTTGACTAGTTGTAAGTGAACCCTAAAGGAGGCCCATGCAGTTACATGGAGTCCAACCTTTTGGAGAACAGCAACCAGCAAGCCTGAGGTGGGTCGGCCTTTGGTTCGGGTAGCAGGGAGGAGTGTAATTTCATATCCATCCCACACCGGGGGGACTAAGAACCAGGTCTCCTGAAAAGTGAAAATATGATAGACAACTGGCATGGCTTTAATAGAGTCATGTAAGTGATTATGCCCCCTGGTGTTCCAACACGCAAGATTCAGACAGTTGCCATACTGGCACAATGATGGTTAATTCTGAATGAAGGGTCGAGATTCTTGCGCTGAATTAGTGTCACATCTGGCAGGTTGTTGTTTTTTGTAGATGCAAGGTTCAGGGTTAGGGACCCTGGATTGGGGCATATTAACATGTGGATCATGTGCCAATAAAAAGCCCATGTCAAATAAAGTCATTCTAGTTCGCCAAATAATGTTAGCCACAATGGTCGACGGGATCCATAATCTGATGACTGAGTTGGAAGTAGCAGAGATGAATTCAATTTGTGCTATATCCAAGGTCGTCACATCCCTTAGTTCCTCAGTGTCACTAAAGATGTTGAAAACACTCCTTCTATTCAAGTTATAGACAGGGTAAGATCCCTCTCGACATTTTAAAATAAAAGTACATGACGAGAGAGTGGAGGACACCTGGGGAAGAGGAGAGCGGGATCTGCTTGCTTCGAAGTGATGGGATTGGGGCAATCTAGGTTGATGCGTTTGCTGAGAATGTAAGTCTTTAAACCCAGGCGCTTGAGACTCAAGGTTATATTGCTCAAGGTTGGAGTAGTTGCACATATCAGAGGGTGTGCAAGTTAACTGAGAAGGTACTATAGTGACAGGAGTGAGTTGTGGTTTGGGTAAAGCAGAAAACCTATCCTCAAGATATTTGTCAACAGCTTGTTTCAGCTCCATCATTGAACTCTGAATTGGTGCTGATGGTAAGGCCGAAAGCCGTCCAGCCGTTGGGGCAAAAGAAACGCTTTTTTTAGGTGGTAAGTCTATTGTAACTCGATCTGTACCCTGCTCAACCGTCTCAAGTGACTCAACCAGTTCGTCCAAAGGGGGATGAGAGGGTATCGAAGCCGAGGTGTTAACAGACACGGCAGCTGAAGTCTCCTTTATTTGGACGGATGAGGAAACGCCGGAGTGCAGTCGTGTGGGGGATGAGACTGCTGAGGGTTTTGTGGGGGAAGGAGGTAAGAGGGTTTGTTTAGTCCCTGTTGCCAAGGACCCACCAATAGCTTTGAAAAAGGCATTCAGGGTGTTTTTGTTGCCTCTACGGGGCATCTGTTTCTTGTTTTTTTTAACCCGGGCATGCAGGTTTTTTGGGATTTGTGGGGTCCCGGGTCTGTCACAAACGACTGCAGGGGCTGCTGCAGCAGTCGTCATTTCCAAAGAGGGACCCTCAGAGAAGGGCAAATGGACGTGAGGAACAGCGACAGCAGGTCGAGGTAGCACCTCAGAGGCAGGTATTAGGGCCATATTCTGTAAAGCAGGCTGAGTCGAGGGCAGAATAGTGGGAGTCATAGAACTAAGTGGGGGGTCAACGGCACAAATTATGTTTTGAATATGAGGTAGGGGAGGCGGAGCGGTCACACTTTTCACTTGCAGAGCAGTGATCGCAGGCGGAGCTCCTAAGCTTGTGTACCTATCAATGTCGGTGAAGCTACCGCAAGTAATGATAGAAGCCTCACAACTCGCCAAAGGCTCTTCTAAAGGTACAGAAGGAGGAGTACTTAAATGTTCATGACGGCGACTCCAGTGTAAGAGTTCCTCCAGTTGTGTTCCTTGAGTTTCGATTTTGGTATTCCAAATGTCAAACATTTTATGCATTCCCAAAATAGAGGTATTGATAGCCTGAAGGGCCAATTCAACACCAATGTTCGCGCCTGCTGCTGACATTTTGCAAGCTGGCACAACTGCGCGAGGCGTGGGGAAAGCAAAAGAGGCAATTGCTGACTCTATTGGAGTAGAATAGGAGCAATGAGAGGAATGGTTAGGTGATATCACATCACAGTGAGTTTTCGTAGTATGCAAAGAATCGCGCTGGCTAGCATATAATGAAATGCTAGTACTATCTAAAATAATGGGGGATGCTGGTGAGATGGGTGAAAAGGTTTGATTGGAGTGAGTGCTGAATTTTCTCCTCACATTTCGTGCTTTCAGTGAGGCAAGGATCGTTTTGTCGGAGATGCAGCGGGTACGAGGTGGACTCGTTGGATCAACCGACAGACATGAGGGCACCCTACAAGAGACCAGTTGGAGACTGCTGGAAGGAGGGTTAGACCCCTCAGGCCCTTGTGATAAAGAAGGGATAGCCTGGGAGGGAGGAAAGACAGGAGCTGCCGCCGCGCCCGTGTTGGAATTAGCAGAAGCGGAGATGGGCACGACTACAGTTCTGGGAGATAGAATGAACGCCGGGATTTTTGTCTGAAACATCCCGGGGGTGGGCAGCCGGGCTTAAGATGTAAGGCAGAGTCAGGCATGCTTGATTTAAGTGAATAGGGCACAAAGGACATTAGCTGTGAAGCAACTCTCGCACTAGCCTGAAGGCGTGGATATGGGGCCAAATGAAGGGAAACCACCGCTAAGACACCAGGTCACAGTCACGGAGACGCGGTGAAGCGGTAAAGCGGAACTTAGCCGTGAACTTACTCGTGCGCGCGCGCTGTGCGCGTGGGAACTTCTTTAGTAGGAAATGGGGAGTTGAGAACACGCCTTTTCCTGGGCAGGGCTAGCAGGAGATGTCAATCACCGTGGCTGGTGTAACCAGTAAAGCGGTCCGCTTAAGCGCGTGGTGAAGCACTGTGACCAAAGCAAACAAAGAAACAAACATGTGTCAAGGAGCTGCTAAAAGACTAAAGTAAACAAACATGTATCAGGTAGTTGCTGAAGAGGAAGAACTCCGTCTAGGGTTGAAGTCCAAATGCAAACACCCAAGAGCAAATCACCTGACTAGGCGAAGTCCAAATCAGTCCAATTCGATCCAAATGCAGAAGCAGAGGCAGAAGCACAAAGTCCACACGAGCGGTAAAGCGGAACTTGGCCGTGAACTTGCTCGTGCGCGCGCGCTGTGCGCGTGGGAACTTCTTTAGTAGGAAATGGGGAGTTGAGAACACGCCTTTTCCTGGGCAGGGCTAGCAGGAGATGTCAATCACCGTGGCTGGTGTAACCAGTAAAGCGGTCCGCTTAAGCGCGTGGTGAAGCACTGACTAGGCGAAGTCCAAATCAGTCCAATTCGATCCAAATGCAGAAACAGAGGCAGAAGCACAAAGTCCACACGACTTAGCCGTGAACTTGCTCGTGCGCGCCTTCATGCTCTGTCCACACATAATGCCTCTCCCCAGTAACTACTGCTATTCCATAAATCCATGCCATGTCTATGGTAATGTGACCCATTGGATTTACTGCCTCCCACTTAGACATGCTCATCAATCGCCCTCAGCCTTAGCTTTCTTTCAACCCTTTTAATGGTTCAGATCCAAGAATTAAGATTGCTCAAAAGCCTTTAAAATATTTACATTATGACAGTTTCATAATTGGATACCTTACTTTTACTGTTTCAAAATATTAGACTATAAGTCAACCAGGACTGTATAGTCAAATGCCTGGAACAGAATAGTCACACCTTTTCTCCATACACTCCAATTATGAGAGTAGAATATAGGATGTTAGCATAGGAGGGATCAACTAGTTGGACATTGCCATATGCCGTTCCCTTGTGGAATTTCAATTCTATCACAGAGCTTCACTGTGAAGAAGTAGATGTGATTACACACTGAGCCTCATTACGAGTTAGGCGGTAATTCCGTGAGAAATCAGCGTAAAATGAATTACTCTTACTGCCACTTGGTCAGGTGGAATTTCTGCCTAATTACAAGTGTTAGTGGTGTTGTAATTCCCCATTTATTTTGGGTTCATTGGACCCAATAGGACCTTTTTTTGGGAATTACTATGCTGAATTTACTGCTGCAGTAATTCTGGGAAATCTGCTGATTTTTGGGCATTGAGTGGGAAGATTTAGCTCCAAGGTTTTGCAGGAGGTTAATCCTCCACTCAAAGCCAAAACTCATAATTTGGCCTAGTGGTAAAATTGGCGAGAACTCAGTTACTGCACATTTTGCCACTTACCGCCCAAATCGTAATGAAGACCACTGTCATGTGATGGACTTAAAACTCCCCAACGATTTACACTGCAGAGAGATCATTGTTACAGTTGCTATCTCTTTGAGAACTTTCACACACCATCCCTGTGGGGACTTCAGTATAATCACAAATTATTCATGTGAGGACTTCAATTTGATCCCACACCATTCCTGTGGGGACCTCAATTTGATGACATACCATTCCTGTGGGGACCTCAATTTGATGACATACCATTCCTGTGGGGACCTCAATTTGATGACACACCATCGCTGTGGGGACTTCAATTTGATGACACACCATTGCTGTGGGGACTTCAATATCATCACACACTATCCCTCCGGGTACTTAATTCCATCCCACACCATGAAGGTGGCAGCATCAATATACACTAGCATTAGCCTTGCGTTAAATTTAGTATCATCACACACAAGCCAGATAAGAAATTTCAATATATTCTCAATATATTCTTCAATGTTGCCAGGATTCTTTCAAAATAATCCTACACCTTCTGTATCAGCACAAACTATTCCTTGTCAGACGTCAACATCATTTACTCTACAAATAATTTTGAAATATTAAAGTAATAGCACATCTCCTCAGCGCCGAATAAAGAAGCAGCCCAATTCACAAAGGGCATCGGAATGAATGCATCTTAAATGTGCTCATTCAGATGCCCTTTTAGAACCCCTTTCTGCATTCACAAACAGGAGGTGCTTTTAAATGCCATGAAACAAAGGCCTTCCACCTGTGCCATTTGAAACAGGCACAGGGGGACGCAATAAGCATGGTAGGGTAATTTCTTACACTGTCATAATTTTTCTTTAGAAGTGTGATAGCCGAGGTTGAAACCGCAGCATTCACGCTAGCCTTTGAACCCCAAAACTGGGACCAAACTGCTTTATTGTGTCTTTTCATTGTGAGAAAGCAAAGGGTGTCTAACTTTCTAAACCCCGGATGTCTCTTGCTCAGGTGGCCAGGCCATGGCCATCGCCTTTGGATCCAGACACTGGGCATGGGTCAGTGCAGGAGGATCACCTAGGTAGGGGTCCTCATGGAACGGGGTTGAGTCATCCGATGGTGAGAAGCGGTATCCCCTTTTTCTTTTACCCCTAAGCAATCCTATTTTATTGGATATGCCAACCTCCCATGTGAGAAACCTGAAGGTCACTACCTGGTCCCCGGAGATCTGTCATCCAGGTGGCCAGGACACCACGTTCGCTATTGGATCCAGTTCCTGGGGGGGACCAGTAGGGGAGGATCACCTGGATGAGGGGTCTTCAGGGAATGGAAGTGGGACACCGAAGGGTGAGACGTGGTACCCCTTCCTTATACCTTTTCCCCATCCTACTCTATAGGATACTTAGAAGCCCTACCCCCCCTTTTCCAAGACAAACACTTTCTTACACTGTGACAAACAATGGACTAACACCAGAGCCGTTTACCTGACATGTCCCAACCCAAGGGTCAGGCAGAGTCAGGCAATTGCCACTAACGACACACACCTGACTGCCCTTTCCCTTCCCCACAGGGATAAAAGGCGGAGCAGGAGAACATACTTTGGAGCAAGGCCGTACGCATGAGGAAGCAGCTACCAGCCCTGCGAAACCTCTGAAAGGAGAATCATAAGACCGCGAAGTACAGCTGGCGTGTGACAGGTGTTAACAGTGCACAGTGCTCTTCCGCATTGATAGCAAAAACCGGGAGCAGTGCAGGCTACCATGGTGCTGTCCTTGACTCCCGAAATCAGAAACTGAAGCAAGTTCAGAGCAGCCGGTGACTCGGAGAAAAGTGATAATAAACCAAACTGTGCTAGGCCCATGGTTGCAAGCGACAACACAGCGTGAACAAAACGTATGTTTATGAACTTTAAAGAAACCCCAGTAAAGGTCCAGGTACAGAGTGGTCTGGCAATATGTTGGCGCCCATTCGGCGGACTGTGGCTGGGACCTTTATGTGCTGAAACTACAAATACCAAGAGACCTTGGGAAAGGCCGATGTGAGGTGTCAAGCTGGACATACAAGGGTTAAGCTAAACTGTTGTACACTAGAAACTCTTTGACACCTGGAGAAGCCAAGTGAATTGTGTTAATAGAACTCTGTTTGAATGGGTATGTGAACCCGACGAAGGGATGACAGGAGAAAACCAAGGGAAGTGAATCCCGCATTGTGATAAAGCAAAGTGAACTGTGATATTGGCAAATGTGAACCCAGCTGATGGGTGCCTGCGAATTGGGGAAAACAGTGATACCCCGTGAATATTTTGTTGACAAAAGTGAACCCGGCTGAAGGATGTCTACAGTGAATGACTGTTTAAAAAGACATTGAGATTCTTGAATGTTACGTTTGAATGAAAGGCCATAGTGAACCCGACTGAGGGAGGCTAAGACAGAGAGGGATCAAACCCCAGCTGAGGGGGATCCAAAGGTGAAGCGTAATCACCCAATGTGAAGATTTATTAAAAGAACCTTTGTTTTTGTTGTCAGTGTGCTACACAGTTTAGGAAATGCCTCAAAACATTCCTTTTTGAAGCCTAACTGAACAATAAATATAACTACTGACATAACTGCTTTCTTTGCTATGCACAGCTGTCTGCATTTCGATCCCTCTTTCCATTCCCTCTTTTATGTTTTGCTATCTTGTTTGTTGTGTAAGTGCCCTGAGACCTTTGGGTTAGTGGTGCGCTATACAAGAATGTATTTAGTTAGTTAGGTCCTCTGAGGCAAGAGACTTTGTGTGAAAGAGACTTAGCCACAGAAGGCCCTGATTATTTGGAAACCAACTGATAATTTGGAAATTAACTGTAAGCTTGTGCTGGACAAGCCCAGGAGTGTGCTGTGTTCAAGAGTCCCTCCCTGACCCGTGCTAACAACGTGGGGAAGGGAGAGCCTGGCTATACCATCCTGACTTATAATTTTGAGAACACTTCTTTCTTTTCTTGTGAACATTATGCCACAATATTTTGCAGCATAGCAGTAAGGTTTGGCAATAGTTTTATTTTGTATAGGCCCTTTTTATTTGACTAAGACACCACTAGGACAGTATTATTATTATTTGATTGTTGTAGCTTGCGCCCATCTTAGATTTTAGTTGGGGAGGTGAAGCGGCACTTGTGGTAGCAGATTTAACTCCCAGATTATAAACTGTGAAGCAAACAAAATTAAAACAGCCGGTGAGTAGCTGAAAGCTTTGAAAAAACAGTCTGTGTTGAGAAAGAATTGTGACGGCAACAGTGTGTCCAGCAAATGAAGATTGGCATGTGCCAATAAGGTGCGAGAGAAAGCCTGCATTTGGTAAAGTGAACACACCACCTCTGTGAGCACTATACAATGATCATACAGCATCTGCTGTTGGGGTTTCAACATCATCCTTCCCTTCATTATTATCACACAACTTTCCTGTACAAACTTCAATATCATCACAGATACACAGCAGACACCATATTTTCGCAGACTTTAGCATTACCCTTTTAGGGCTTCATTTTCATCTAATGACTAATACCATCCTTGTGGTGACTTGGAATTCCCCAATTTAACTGAAAGAAATTACTGTATGGCCTAGTTGACCAAATTTAGGCTGTACGAAATGATTGTACAATCAGAAATTCGGTCAACTAGGCCATACGGTTCCATTATAGCAAACAAGGGGAATGGGGTTGCAGGGGCATCCCCCGCTCCCCTTGCTAACTATAATGGGAACGGGGGTTGCGGGGGTGTCCCCCTCTTCTTGGACATTGTAAGGGGAGGGCTAAAAAAAAGTGACCATGCAGCGTCAGTTCCGACCTGCGTTGCAGGGACAGAACTGACGTTGCAGGGGAGTAAAAGGAGCTCCGGCAGACGGCACTAAGGTAAGTAGGAAGGGGGGGTGGATAAAGGGCTGCTGGCAGGCCAGGGATTGGCTTGTTTGGCCAAAGGTCAAATGGATAGGCAGCAAAATCGACTATGGTCAATTCCGCCGTGAATATATTGATCTCGGTCAAACAACCCATATCTGGTGAATTCAATATCATCACACTTCTCATGGGAAATTCATTATTACATAACTCCATTCCATCAAGTCTTCAATGTCATCATAAAGCATACTTGTGAAGATTTAAATGTTCCACACACCATCTTGGACAACATATCTCACGCCATCCCTTTAGGGACTTTGAAATCATCAAAGATCATCCTGTAGGGACTTCATTATTGTCTTATCATCATAAACCATACTTCTGATGCTTGTTAATCTGCTTAGAATCACATGCTGTGCATATGGTCCGACATCCAGTGCTAATCGCGGAGTATTGCATCTTGTCTTTCGGGGACCAAAAGGGGACGTCGGCATAGGCGTGTCTATCCCTATCGTGACGTGTGTAGTACCCAAAATCCCTCACGCGCCGAGGTCCCTCAGATTGTTTTTTTCCGCCCAGATAACTGGTCGCCCTAAGCGGAGCTCTTCATTAGACATTGTTTATCTTACCGAATTGTCGGTTTTACTCCCCTTTAAGTCACTCGCCTTCCAGAAGATCATCGACAATGACTACGGGGAGATTGGCTGCGGCTGTGGGATCCGACGCCTATGTTCCGGCGTTCGGCCTTCCACGTGGTCGGGCCTTCCGGCCGACCTACACAGTAGGGAAAGTGGGCTCGGGGTTCGCCATATTGTTTTACTATGTCTTTCCTCTTTTCCACTGCTTTCCTTTTTGGTCTGGTCACCCTTCCCTCCTGCTATGGAGAGGACTCCATTTAGATTCTGCCCTGTATACAGGGTCAGGTATCTGTGGAAAGACGAGCACACGTCGTGTAACGCTTGTCTCCCCCTAGAGCACGACGCAAAAAAGGTGTTCGGCGTTTAAACTCCTTAAACCTAAAACCCTTAGGGAGCGCCGGTTGAAACGGTGGGCTGCGTACGGAATGTCACGCATGGAGCCTTCCTCCCCTGCTGCGACACCTGCCGAAAATGACGGGGGTACGTCGGATGACCAAACATCCAATGCGGACGTTATATACCTTGAGGCAGACATTTCTGGTGCCGCCACGCCCGTCCCCGACCCTTCCAGGCTCGACTCCGGTCCTGCTACAGGGGCTACACCCGGTGACAGGGGCGTACAATCGCACTTCACAAAACACACAGCCCAAACGCCCTCCTCGACGCCTTTGTTGAAGAAGGCGAAAGCGCCAACAGGTCCGCCGAAGATTTCCACGGTGCCCACGGATCGTTCTGATCCGACGCCTTCCCCGCACCCACAGCAGCGCGTGACGACTGGGCAGAGTAAACTTAACAAGGGCGCTACCCCCCAAACTTCACGCTCCGAAGTTTCCACTCTAGTATCTTCAACGGCTTCTAAGGCCTGTAAGGGCCCAAAAACTACGAGTAGGCCTCTACCCCAGAAACCTTCCGCATGCCCTGCTCTAGCTGCGGAAAAGGTACCCGCTACCGGTACTTCTTCGGAGACCTTGTCTCTCGACGATTCAGAGACTATCCATAAGAGTATCAACAGAATCGCTACGGCGGTAGGCCTAGTACCGGTTTCGTCAGAAGATATGGGCCAATCCGTTGAAAAGTTTTCCACGGATTTGGAAGACGATGCCAAGGATTCCTACGAAGAAAGCCAGGTGCCCCTCTCTAGGACTCTGAGGAGATCCTCTCAACGCCCTCGGCCTGAGGCCTCAGCGCCTACTCAGTTAGGTCCATTTGGGTCATCCAAGTGGACCACGAAACAGTTCGAGGGGTGCATGGACCGGCTGGAACAGTTTTTCTGAACCTCTGATCAACCTCCGCCGAAAAAGACTCGGGTGGACCCTAACCCAGCACAGGAAGATGTCGAACTACAAGTGGATTATCAAGAAGATACCCAGATGGACACATATAGAGACATATATACAGAAGAGGAGGAGGCCTCTTTTCTGGACAACTGCGGGGAAGATCAAGGTGTTACTGACAACTGGGAAGACACCCAGCAAGACGATCACAACTCCGATATCGTTTGCCTCGACTCTCCCCCATCCACACCGATTCGACAAGCCTCCCCGGTGGATGATCAAATGGCTTTCAACAACATGTTAAAGAAAGCAGCAGAGTTTTTCAAGATTGCCACGCTTGAAGCCTTGCCCGAACAAGATTTTGCGGACGACATCATCAATGAAAAACCCCCGGCAAGCCAGTCCATACCCCTTTTGAGTTCGGTCACTGCTCACACCCGCTCAAACTAGGGCTGTGAACCCGAGGGTCGAAAAGCTTTTCCACCCTTCTCCCACCGACCCGTTGTACATCAAGGGACATGCGATCCCAGACTCTCTGGTAGTCACTAACACTCGCAAAAGAGCAGGGGTTCCCCTTGCCACGGGTGAATCCCCCCTGGACAAGGAGTCTAAACGGCTGTATGCCTTAGGGAAACGGGTTACGTCTGCGGCGGCTTATACCATCCGCATTGCCCATAACACGACACTGCTAGCTAGCTACGTCGACGCTCAATTGAACCTACTCAAGGAAGGCCTTCAAGAGGTTCCTGAACCTACCAGAGCCAAGCTTCTAGCTATTGTCTTGGAAGGTATATTGGCCAATCAAAATGTGGTGAAGAATACCCTCGACTCCACAGAGACAGCAGGCAGGTCTCTCACTCAGGGTACTCTCCTAAAACGGCATGCGTTGTTGCATACGTCGGGCTTCAGGCCCGAAACCCAGGCATCCATTATCAACAAACCCATCGAAGAGGCCAACCTCTTCGGGAAGGCGGTGGACGATGCGTTGGAGACGGCCAAAAAGGAGCACAAAAGTATTAAATCGCTGCACCAGATTTCCCAGAAACCCTCTTCGCAGAGGGGCAATCATTCTCAGCGGTCCTTTCGAGGACAAGCCCGCGCGGCTCAGAACAATTTTGACACAGGCACCTTCAACGCAAGTCAACCTTCTACAAGCTCCACCTACTACCCCCAAAGGGGTCAGAAGCGGGGTAGGAACAGGGGCAGAGGCTCCAATTCCAAGGGAGCGTCTACTGCCGGTCAGAAATGACCACCAAGTCCAGGTCCCCTCCCATGTCTCCCCGGTCGGGGGGCGATTAACATCTTTCCTCAAGGCATGGGAGGGGATAACTTCAGACCAGTGGGTCTTAAAGACGGTCGCCTGCGGTTACTGCATGGAATTCGCCCGACCTCCACAGTTCAGACAGCCGAAACATCGATGGCTTTCACCGGAACATATTCCAGTGGAGGAATGGGTAAGGGATCCCTGCTGCATTCAACTTAGCAGGAGCAATGTGATCAGGAATAGTCTCAAATGAACACCTCTCTCAGATTCAGGTTCACGTCCTCTCCTCTCACTGCTGGTGTCAGCTAAAACTCATCCTGAACTTGGAGCATATGGTTCCGGTGCACGGTCTTGATGTTTCTTGGCTGTCCTCCTAACCACAGTCAGTAGACATTCAGCACTCCCAATTGATGCTCAATGATGAATGGTTGAGACTCCCACGTGTGACTCAGCTTGTTCTGTCCACTCTTTCCCAGGCTGTGGATCAACACACAATCACTAGGCAGAAGACTTGCATCAATGTGCAAGATGCAAGGCAACTGAGGATCCGTGTAGCCCAGAATTGGTTTGAGGATTCGAGGAGCTCAAGTAGTGAGGGGCCGCGTCTCCTTGAATGCCTCCTGGCATTAGTCGGTCCGCCTATCATCAAAGGGCTCATGTGGATTGTGTAAATGGTCTGCAGAGTTGATGGTAATCCTGCAGCTCATCTGGTTAGGCAGGTATCCTTTGATGAGGACAACAAGTGGTTGTGCGATGTTGGCAAATCCCACAGCAAATCTACATAGCAGTTAAAGAATTCAAGGAAACTCTGTGACTCCTTCAAGTTCTGAGGTCTTGACCAGGTGAGGAGGGCTTCCGTCTTTGCGGGATCTACAGGAATGCTGTCTACAGCGATAATGTTTCCGCTGCATTTGATGCTTGTCTAGCAACACTGGCATTTGTTCACACTGACCTTTAGCCTTTGCTCCCTTAGGCGATCAAACACCTTCATGAGCCTCTTGTTGTGTTCCTCCTCCTTCTGAACAAAATAAAATCATTCATGTAAACCATTACCTTCAGGTGGTTCATGTGACTGACAGTCTTTTACATGAGGTGTTGGAAATTTGCTGGTGCACCGGAAACCCCTTGTATCCTGATGAATTTGTACAATCCAAGCAAGTAGGAGAATGCCGTTTTCTCAACACCCACCGGATGAATTGGGATTTGGTAGTAACCACTACGCAGGTCCATGGCCAAAATCGGTTTTCCCATCCTGATGTCCACCAAGAACGTCGCATAGGACTACCATTTTAATACCAATATAGCTCAACATACGAAATATTTTCCATAGCCTTTATTGATGGAACTAATGACAAATGTTGCCAGTACTTGTAACATAACCATATGTGTTTATAGCTTGCTTGCCACCTCTTTGATATATGAAAATACATGCAAATATCAATGTAATATTGCAGCCGCGTTGAGCATATAACTGGTATTTACTGCTTACTGTTACCCACAATTGCTGATTCTTGTTCATGTGAATGTATACTTGCATGATCAATCCTTAGGGAGTCTACTTTACTCAATTCTCATTAGGACACCCAATATCCAGCCATATGTATTGAGTGATCTTAGCCTTGGTCTCCACTTGCTAGGATTCTTTGCCAAGAAGGACCCTTTTTGGAATATTGACTTCTTTGTGCCTAATGGTTGCGTTCACCATATTATAGCCAACCTCTTGATACCTATCCACCGTGATCCTGATTGAGCCCCGCTTTTTGCCTACTGTACTACTGTAATCCTGGGTGAGCCCCATATTTGCCTTTTGTATTACTGTATCCCTGGGAGAGCCCTGCATTTCCTTATTGCACTATTGTATTCCTTGGTATTCCTTGGTGAGCCCCGCATTTGCCCAATGCATTGCTGTATTCCTTAGGGTGCCTCAGACTGAGCCACTGTATTATTGTACTATTTAGTGGGCCCCACATTTGGCTACTGTACTGCTGTATTCCTGGGTGAGCCCCACATTTGCCTATTGTATTATTGTACTAATGGGCGCACCCAGTCTTCACCGAGTGTATTGCTGTATGCCTGGGAAAGCCCCACAGCTGCCTATTGTGTTATTGTATTCCCTAGTGAGCCTCGCATTTTGAGCCCTACATTCCTGTATTCTATGGTGAGCCCTGCATTCGTCCATTGCATTGCTGTATTCTATAGTTGCTTCGCATCGAGACACTGCATTGTGATACTCTATGGTGTGCCCAGCATCTACCTATTGTATTGCTGTATTCTATGGCTATTTCTAAAGGTTTTATACTGCCATTTGAACCGTGCCACTGATTGTGGGACAGCTCTACTGGCACAGTAGCATACCAGACAGCATGTCAGACACACCTGCTTCTGTATCGCTTTGAATTACGCCTCAAATGCCGCGCTACTGCTTCTGCAAACTTTACTGAGCTGTATCTCACCTGCGTATGGTATACCCCATGTTATCACCCCATGGGGAACATCCCCCCTCTTATATCTCCCAACCACAACATGCATGTTGCCTGCCTCCTCCTAGCTACCTTACTGTTCAGTCTAGCTCAGGCTCGTCATCACCTTACACTGATCCATCATTCGACCTCAGAGCTTCCCAAAGTCACAACCATTATGACCCTGCCCCCTTCACTAGGGATCAAACCGTAGAAATTCCTACCTTCCCTTAACACCAACTCATGTCACCTCAACATCAGACCCACAACATTCTTACCTGAACTGTCCAAAACCCCCAACTCCTCTAAGGTCCACACCAAACCGGATACAGTAGCAACCCTAACTCCAGCACAATGAATTAATCTATATGCCAGGAAATGCACTCCTAACCAACCTTGCTCTACTATGTTCAGAAATGACAGGCTCTGCTAGACTTAACAATAACCTTGCCCTACAGTCTATCCCGCAACACAAACCTTGCACTCCTAACTTGATACATTTCACAACCTCAAAGACACCCAAGAAAAATAGAGAGTCTCTAGAAAAAATTTAAACCAACCCCCCCTCCCATGACTATCCCCCAGCTAAAAGGAGGTCTAATCAATGCCATGCCACAGACATAGTCTATCTAATCACCACAGGTGACCTAGACTTCCTAGCTGTATCCAAGACCTGGCTACATGAAGCAGCAGGACCCTCCCTCGTGTTGGCCGTACCAGTCAACTTCACCATTGCGAGAGCTGACAGAGTCTCGTTGCAAAGGGGGTGGCATCGCCTTTATCACCAAATCTAGCCTACGGCTCAGAGCAACCCCCTCGCCCACTCTTAAGTCCTGTGAACTACTTACAGTTAAGGTTCCCACGTCCAAGACTAGCACCCTTACAATTCACTTAATATACAGACCCCCTGGCCTTATTGGTACCTTCGAAGAAGAAGTCATGACATTACTTTCAGACAACATCAAGCCCTCATCCCAAATCTTGCTGATAGCTGATTTCAATTTGGGTTCTTCATGACCCTAACCATACACAAACCAAGGCACTACACAACGTCTTTACTGAACTGGGCCTTACTCAAAGAGTCAATCAACCTACTCACCAGAAAGATAGAACTCTTGACTGGGTAGCGGACATCAATACAGAGACCCCCATATCATCTAGCCTACCCTTAACTTGGACAGATCACCTTCTCATCTCCTTCACCACTCAGACCAAACGAGTAGAAACTAAAACCAAACTGATAGTGCCGCCCCTCCCTACGAGAGCAAACAAAATATAACTACCGACAGGCTCTTGCCTCTCCTACTACCCACCTTGAACACCGCTTCAGAATCAGCGGACCCAGCCGAACTAGTTGAAATGTACATTGCCACCATGACCTCTGCGCTAGATGCCAAACTGCGCCTCTCAAACTGCGTAAAGGCAAACCCAAAGCCCATCTCAACACCTGGTTCATCCCACAGTTACAAATCATGCACGCAGAAAAAAGAAAACTCGAAGTTTATGGAGAAATCTCCCATCAAAAGAAAATAAACTCCATTTAACCGAATCAGCAAGTAAATACAAAGCTGCAATACTTTGAGCTAAAAGAGAAACTTACAACAACCAGATCAGCAAAGCCAGTTCCAACACCAAGGAAATCTTAACGATCCTGAGGGAACTGGAATCCCTCATAACCCCTGAAGATCCCTGTACCATGGATAAAATATTTTGCAGAGACATTCAAAATGCTCTGTAAAAAAAAGATAGACACCCTCCAAAAAAAGATTGTAGCCAAAAGTCTCAATTTTGCCAAACCTGACTCAGACCCAGAACCGGCAAATCCCCAATTGAAATGCACTCCTGAATTCAAATTCTCACAAGTTACAATCATAGAGGTGGAAAAAAATCATCACATCTCTCAAGCCTTCCAGATGCCAAGGCGACATCTGCCCCCCCTCAAATAATTAAAGAAGCTGCCAGAGACCTTGCCCCATTTATGACAAAATTAATAGACGCTTCATTTCGTACCTGCAAATTCCCAACCAACCTGAAGGATGCCTGGGTCATACCCTTGCTAAAGAAAGCCTCCCTAGACCCAACCATCCCCACAAATTACAGGCCAATTACACAGTCCCATTCCTCATTAAAATTGTAGATAAGGTGGCCTACCTACAGATCCAGCACTTTCTGAAAACAAATAACCTCCTAGGACTCAGACAATCAGGCTTCAGACCACTTCATGGTACTGAAACCGCCCTGATTAACCTAAAAATGCAAATTGACTTACTCAAGGACAAAAGGCAATATGCCCTGCTCCTCCTACTTGACGGCCGCCTTCGACTTGGTGGACCACACTATTGTCTGCAAGCACCTTTCCACTGCGGCTAACGTCTTGCACAAAGCCACTGATTGGATCCAACCCTTTCTTAACAGGTCGATGAGGGTCTTCTCTCAGGCAGCTGCGCTGACCCCTCCCCAATCACATGCAGTGTGCCTCAGAGATCTTGTGTGTCCCCCATGTATAATATATTCACTAAACCGCTACTCGACAAACTGGACCGTCTACGGATCATCTACACCAACAATGCAGATGATACCCAGATACTACTCCCCCTATCAGGCGACTACGACCAAGATCTAGCCTTCCTAAACAACACCTACCAAGTCATGGCTGGTGGTCCATGGATTATGCCTGAATGACGAAAAGACAGAAATCCTAATCGTAGGTGCTCCAGCCCAACTCAATAAACTCGATGCACAATACTCTGCATTTATTATTGATGGCATCACCATCAAAGTGGCTAAAGAGACTAAAACCCTAGGCTTCTACTTAGACTCCACACTGAACATGGGAAAACAAGCCAACGCCACTTCATCTGCCACAGCAAACACTTGTAAGCCTATACATGCCTGCAAACCTTACTTATCCACTAAGAGCAGCAGCACCCTAGCGATAGCCCTAATTATGTCGAAACTCGACTACTGCAATGCCCTCAATGCCCGATATTCCTCTTCACATCTCAGGGTCGGTTTCTCACCTGAGTAGGGTCTCAGGCAGATATAGGGTCCATGTTCTGCTGGTGTCATGATACCCTCATTCAAAATATGCTTGAAAGCATTTGCCATGGAGGAAGAGTTCAGTATGGTGCCTCTATCCTCTGGTGTAGAACTGGTGCATGCTACACCCAGGTGAACTAGGGTTGCTTGTTGGTGCAGCTATGATGGCACCTACAGTGGTCACTGCAGGGTGAATGCATGCAGTGTTGGTTAAGGAAGGACAGGGCAGGGCCTGAGCTAGGCATAGGTGGTGTGGATGGTAGGCTAGCCTTTAACACTGGCCAGGTATTTAATGCCCAAAGAGGATAAGACAATATTGAGTAACACCTGTGGATGCTAAGGGGCAATGTCTCAGCGTCGACTTTCTTAGGGCCATGGCAGACCAGAATACTGGTCCTTGCTGGGCCAAGGTCTTTACCCAGGCACTTGACCTAGCCTGTGAGGGACTTGAGGGACTCTAGGGACACCGTCATTTTGAGCACCTGTTGTAGGGTGTGCTCCATGCGACATCACCTATAATTAATTAATGGTCAGTCTTTAAACCCCTCACGCTCAGCCCAGCTGCCTACTGGCACCCGATTTATGAAGATGGTGCCTGTCTATCTGCTGTGGTGGAAAATCACAATTATGACAAGAATATAAACAAATCCTTATCCAGAAATGTGCAAAAAATCCTATTTACACGAAAGAAAAATGGAAACTTACACAGAAATATGTACACTAACCGCGAGAAGAGAAAGGGTAGGTATGCCTAGGTCAGTAGGCAGGGTAGGATAGGTATAGGCACACCAGAGGTGAGCTCAGTAGTGCCTCCAAGAAATGTAAGGGGGGGTGGTCTTGCCGTGCTCCACCCATGCATCCGCATAAGGTTTGGTGGTGAAGGTCATGATGGCTAGCTTCCAAACCACATTTTCCCCCTTTTGTCTCCTGACAGGGGGAGCAAGAGACTGGATGCTCAGGGGCACACGATATTAACTACGGGCATCCTTGCCCTGAAAGCACTAAATGCACCCTGCACCTAGGCCAAGTTATCTTTTGAATTTTGGGCTGTGGTCTCTGAAGCAACAACAAATCTCCTAAATGGAGTTGAGGGACAGCTTCAACATGCCGGTAAAGAAGGACAGTCGTGAATTTCATGTTAAATAAATGGGCACAGTGAAGTAGGTGAAATGTGGCAGACGTTTGGCGGAAATGTAAAGGATTCACCTCCAGCTATGAACTGGAGCCAACTCTGCTAGCTTTCTACCCATTTTCACTGAAATTACTGCAGCAGAATTACTGCTGCAGTAATTCTGCCAAAAATGCCCCATAGAGTCCAATGTGAAAAAATGGAAACATACTCCGCCACCAGCACGTGTAATACAGCGGTAAATCTGCCAGACCAAGTGGAAGTGACCGAAAGTCCAGTGGATTTACAGACAGAATACTGCCCAACTCGTAATGACCCCCATTGTCAGGTGAGATTTCGTTCGATTGCTGATTTGGTCATGTACTAAGCAGAGCTTGATGTAACGTTACCATTACATGAGTTCAAATTAACATAAAACACACTCAGGCCTATAAATACTTTCTTAAATTATTTCAACATCTTCACAAAACCTCTCTTTTTCTTCCTTGAAGCATAATATATCTGTAAGGCAGGTAATGTCAAAGAGCCCACGTATGAAAACTTTAATATCATTATACATCTTCATTAAGGAGACTTCAACATCATCACACACTATCCATGTGAGGACTTCAATATCATCACATATCAACCCTGTGGGGACCTCAACATCAGCACACACCATCCACGTGAGGACTTCAATATCATCACATATCATCCCTGTGGGGACCTCACCATCAGCACACACCATCCATGTGAGGACTTAAATATCATCACATATCATCACTTTGGGGACCTCACCATCAGAACACACTATCCACATGAGGACTTAAATATCATCACATATAAACCCTGTGGGGACCTCAACAACAACACACACCATCCATGTGATGACTTAAATATCATCACATATCAATGCTGTGGGGACCTCAACATCAGCACACACCATCCATGTGAGGACTTAAATATCATCACAGATCATCCCTGTGGGGACCTCACCATCAGCACACACCATCCATGTGAGGACTTAAATATCATCACATATCAACCTTGTGGGGGCCTCAACATTAGCACACACCATCCATTTGAGGACTTAAATATGATCACATATCAACCCTGTGGGGACCTCAACATCAGCACACACCATCCAGTTGGAGGATTCAATATCATTGCATTCCATCTCTATGGGACCTTGAGCATAATTACAAACTATTCTTATGGGCTCTAATATGCCATGACACACCATCCCTGTGAGGACCTCTTTGTCATCAAACAACATCCCAGTGGGGACCTGAACATGACCACGCACCATCCTTTTGGTGGACTCGTATTCACATACCCTTGTATGGCCAATTGGATGCATCTGTGGCTTCATTTGCATCACCTGAATGCATTTTCCTTCGCCTTTTGGGTATTTTTGGTTAAAATCGGCCACTATTTCTGGCTGTGTTTCGTTCAGTATTTTAACCTGAAGATAGGATGGAATTAGCATTTTTATTTCCAGCTCTAATTCCACTGGATGATGTATCCCCGGGGGAATTATCACTGGTTTTCATTGCTTATTCCTCCACTGCTAATTTCTTCAGGGTTAATTCCACCAGAGGAATTAGCATCCATTTTCAATAACCCATATATCAGCAGACTGATCAAAGTGGCGGTAATTCCACTACTGCCACTTTGACCCTTAGAGATGAACTTGTAATGAAACCAAATTAGTTTCAATTAAACATTAACCCTGTGAATATGTTTGTGTAATCAGACAAAATATGATGCCAACATTCAATTAATTCACATATCAGACTATAGACAAGATGAAATCAGTGCACATAATGTGTTGTCTTCACAGTGTGGACAAGATGACATCAGTGCACATAATGTGTTGTCTTCACAGTGTGGAATTCAATATCATCACACACCACCCCTATGGGGACTTCAACAAAATCACAGAAAAATAAGGAACTAAAGTAAGTCACATTGTGATTGGTTTGTTACAAAATAGCCAATGCTTAAAATGAATCTGGAAGTGTGTTGTGCAATGAGGGAAGACTTATGTTGCGTATCAATTATATTCAATTCTGTAAACATACAAAATACACAAAAAACTGCTTAATTTCATTCTTTTACATTTAAACGCAGAGTTCAGGCCATTTAAAACACAATTGAATTTGTGTATAAATGGTTCCCATGAATCTGCTGTCTGCTGCCTAAGCATGTCGGGCATCTGATTTATCAAGTGTGTTTAAATTCCTGTCCGTGTGTTGATGACTGCAATACCACACCCACCTTGCGGGGGCAGAGCTGAGTAAAAAATCAACACACCAAAATAAACACAGGTCCCCACAAAGCCATTTTTTTTAAAGTTCTAAAAATTGGCACAGATGTCTTTTAAGTTGTTTTAAGTCATTTGGAAGGCATTACCATGTGGGGACTTGGGTTTAGGTCCCCACAGTGAAATCAAGTCCCCACAGCGTGTGCATGTTTCCACACCCAAGTCCCCACAAGGATAGCAAGACAAACTCACACACACACACACACACACACACACACACACCCCCAACCCTCCTTACGTGCTGGCAGTTCTGTTCTTCTGTGATTCCATCACCACCTCCTCCTAACACGGTGCTTCCGCATTGGGGCATAGTGGACCAGTGTCTGTTAGATTTTATGGGGACTAGGGTGGAAAAAGTGTGCTGGGTGGACCGTTCAGGGACTACAGGTACTGGATGAGACAAGATACCTGTAACAACATAGAACAATGTATTGGACCAGATAATTGAGCCATTCATGGAGACTGCACATGTGTAAATCAATATTGATTGCAACCTGCACCTATATGTGCGAGGCTTTTTTGCAATCCACTTAACCATGGCAGTTGAGTCTACTGCGCATGGCTGCATGTCCAGTGTTCCACTCAGGAAGGCCTTGAGAGGGCAATGGCACATAACTCAGGGTGAAAAGAAATAAAAAGTGTCCATCTTGGACGTGGGTGAATCAAAATAAGTCCAATCTGGCGGGGTGAGGGGTGTATCCACTTAAGTGAACAAAGTGCATGCATGAGTAACCCAATGGTGGAGAGGTCCCAATGCACTTCCTCCCGAGTTGTCACAGAGTCTGTATGTGCGCTCACTTGTGATGCATCAGACTGGTGGGAGGGCATCTGCCTCAAGGTGTCCATCGCCTGGTGGATGTTGGGCCATGAAGCCAAAAGCTCATCATGCAGTGGAGCCCTCACACTCTCCATCTCACGGCAATGGGAGGTTTGAGATGTTAACATCTCCAGCTGCAGATATTTTCTCTGTGTGCTGCATCTCGTGCAAGGAATCCCGCAGAGACCCCAGATGAGCCTGCTGGCTTTTGATGTTGGCCTCCATGACGAGTTTGTAGAAGAGACTTGAGGAAATCATCTGAGCATGTGTGTTCCTGTCAGGCTGTCCATCAACTGCTGCTGATGTTCCTGAGTGGCCAGATGCTGTGCATCCTGGTCAGCTGGAGAGGGGATGTTCTTAGCAAGGTTATGATGTCCCAGACCACCACCTGCATGACCTTGACATGTTGGATGGTTGCACGCAGCATCTGCTGCTTCCACTCTGACTGTCCATCATGCACACTTCCACCACATGTGCGGGGGCTGACAGTGCTGGGATGCCAGGTTCCAGGCCCGTTGCAGTGATACCCCTGTCCTTAACTGCAGGTCTGCAACCTACCATTGGACATCAGCCCTTGCTGTTGATTCCAACACAGGTGTAGGTGATCTTGCACTGACCGGAACTGTGACTCCTGACTTCCTCAGACTAAACGGCCCTATCCGGACTGCCAATTGGGGCACCCTCCATGTCCCTCACTGTGCCCTCCATATAGGATACAAAAGCTTCATGTGAACAGTATGAACAGTCAGAAGAGTCGGCAGCCCTACTGAGGAGTGCCTGTAGAACCTACAGATTCCCTTGGGGCAAGACACCCCAGCCTCCACTGCTGGTCTGTTGTGTGTCTGCCTCTTCTTCCTCCTCCACCTCTGTATCTGCTGCATCATCACCTGCACGAAGACAGACAACAACATTCCAAGGTATGAGTACCTGGTAGAACATGCATAAGTGCATTACAATGCATACAGACACAAAATGCCCGATCACACATACATCACACATGGTGACTTAGCACACTGTGATCTGTACAGCACAGATGAATGGCCTTCACTGACCTGTGCAATCATGGCTGGGCATATCAGGCAGTGCAACATGGCATGTTTTGTGGGATCAAGAACATATACATACACACTGACATGATTGTGCAGTGACTCTCATTAGTGGAAGGTTGGAAGTCTGTGCATCATCATTGAGCCCATACACTAAACCAAGCTTTTCTTGTTGCAACATGTGGAAGTGTGACTTGTACATCTTCTGATAGCAAATTTCATGCAGGCAGATGTGTTGCCATGATCTCCCCAACCACCATTGCAACTTTGCCCCACGCAAGATACATAGTTGGTCACAATCTCATGCATCGCAACTGTCTGTGGTGGGAGTGCCACATGGAAATTACCAAATCACGCTTGCAGGGCCACTACTCCATTGACACTCCAAATTGTTATTGTTATTGTTATTTTGCATTTATATAGCGCCTTATATACCATTGGTATGGTCTGAAGGCGCTGGTAGGTTGAACGCCCTTGGGAACCGAAGTTCAGATCAGTAGAGAGGGTAGAGAGAGTCAAAAGGTGCGTGTGAGCACCGGGTATGTGTGCAGCTCATTCGGGATCCGTGTAATAGCTGCTTCTTATCGGTAGGTGTGGTGGTCGAGAGATCAGGAGTGTGTGTTCATTCTGGCAGGATTTATCCAGACCGGATGTGGCTGCGTTAGGCCTGAGGAGAACGCCTGTCTGGGGGGTGCGTAACCAGCAGTGTTTACTTAGAATGATGTGGAGTGAGCGGCAGATGTTGGTATGGGAACAGTTATACCGAATGGTGTCATAGTATCTCTGTGTTCTAGTTGAGAAGAGAGTAAGCATGGTGGTGAGATATGATGGGTTATATGCTCTTTCAAATGTCTACGCACTCACTCTCTCTACGCACTCACCTCCTCTACACACTCACCCTCTCTACGCACACACCCCCTCTATGCACTCACCCCCTCTACGCACTCACCCTCTCTATGCACTCATCCCCTCTACGCACTCATCCCCTCTACGCACTCATCCCCTCTACGTACTCATCCCCTCTACGCACTCATCCCCTCTATGCACTCATTCCCTCTACGCACTCATCCCCTCTACGCACTCATCCCCTCTATGCACTCATCCCCTCTAAGCACTCATCCCCTCTACGCACTCAACCGCTCTATCCATTCATCCACTCATCCACTCATTTGTTCTATCCACACATTCATTCTATCCACTCATCCACTCATCCACTCATACGCTCACCCACACACCCATTCTATCCTTTCATCCACTCACCCACTCATCCACTCATCCGTTCTATCCGCTCTATCTACTCATCCACTCATTTGTTCTATCCATCCATCCATTCTATCCGCTCATCCACTCATCCGCTCATCCACTCACCCACTCATCTGCTCATCCGTTCTATCCTTTCATTCACTCACCCACTCATCCATTCTATCCGCTCTATCTACTCATCCACTCTATCCATTCATCCACTCAACCGCTCTATCCATTCATCCACTCATCCACTCATCCACTCATTCGTTCTATCCACACATCCGTTCTATCCACTCATCCACTCATCCGCTCATCCACTCACCCAATCATCCGTTGTATCCTTTCATCCACTCACCCACTCATCCGTTCTATCCTCTCTATCTACTCATCCACTCAACCGCTCTATCTACTCATTCCAAATGTGGAATGTACTACACTGAAACAAGTATTGGCCATCCACATCTCGTCCCGTTTGGAAGACAGCCTCATGCGTTCTATGCAGAGACATAGATGTTCATCCCTGTCCATCGGCAGCCAGGGCCAGGGAATGGATCGCTGTGACATGCACACATTGCTGTGATTCTCTGTGAGTCATTATTTGCATCCACAATAAATAGCCTAACCACATTTGTGACACTGTGAATGTGTCCAATGAGAAGTCTGTTGCATGCTATTACCACACATACAAGTACTGGCATAGCAGAGAAGCCCAGTAGACAGTGATGTGTACTGTGACACGAACATGTACCACTCCCAGAAACCATACAACAACCTCCCTGAATGCAGGCCATGTGACAGAAGTGTACATAGAAGCAATCATGCAGTGCCGATGGATGGCTGCCAACTGCAGCCAGCTGTAGTCCAACACACATATGAGCATGTCATGCAAAATTGTCAATACATGCGATATGCACAAATGCCACTCACCAGATGTGTTGACATAGGCGTTCATGACTCCAATGCCATGCACCTGCTCACTGCTGATCAGTCCACTTGCGACCTCTTCGAATGCAGCCAGCTCCTCCTCCTGTGGTGGCCTTATAAGCTGCACCTTATTGCTCTTCAGAGCCCTCTGCCTTGGTAAGGCCCCTTTTGCCCTCATCCACCTCGGCCTCTACACAAGCACCTGATCCTGCACTCCCCACAGAGCAGGCATCGCCGAAATCTTCCCGCCTGAGCTTCTTTGCCTGACCCCATGATGTTGGGCGCGACACAGCACCATAACGAGGCTGGTGCCTCGTTGCTAAGCTACTAGCCGCATTTAGCAGCGGCCATATCCGCCGGCAGACGGAAACGCCAGCGGCCGCCTACGAAGGCCCATACAAAGGCACCTGTTTGCCCCCTGTTCACCGCTGATCGGCTCAAGGCACCAACACCATGAGTGAACATCCGTATCCTTTACTGGTGCCCAAAAAGACAACACTGTCCTAAGCCACCAGGTCGTACGGATCAAGGGCCAAGAACTTTGCCCAACCAATTGCTAAGTACCACCATGGACCCTGTGAGGCCGTTCAATTCTACCTGTGGTAAGCCCTGTTCCGCTAGCCTCTTTTATGACTCCCATCTATTGCCAAGGTGTTTATGCTTACACACGTGACATTTCAGCTTATTCCTAGTATACCACCTACGATTGTCGACTACAACTTTTAACTTAGCCCGGCTGCTCCCATACCGCAGTTACCACCTAGGCGATTCCTCCATGGTTGGTTTATGCCATCTATGCAACTTCCCAGAAATAGTGTTCTGCCCGTATCACACCTAGACCACATTGCTTGTTTGTTGTGCCTTACGGTCGCCTACAGACCACACTGCCAGTTTGTTGTGCCTTACGGTCACCTACAGACCACACTGCCAGTTTGTTGTGCCTGACGGTCGCCTACAGACCACACTGCCAGTTTGTGTGCCTTACGGTTGCCTACAGACCACACTACCAGTTTGTTGTGCCTTACGGTCGCCTATAGACCACATTGCTAGTTTGCCATGCCTTACGGTTGCCTACAGACCTCACTGCTTCTATCATATATTGTGTTTCTCATGTAGGTGACTGCTGACACCAAATTGTTCCTATATGTTGACATTTCCAGTATATATTGTGCATGCTTTTAGGCACTACTACTAATGCGGTATTTTAGACAGGCTATTTCTATATAACTATGTATCTACCAGCTATTTACACAGTCCTACTGAAGACTATCTTACACTCACTCATCATGCTAGATGCTAACTTACCTGACTCCCTGCCTCCTTTGACATCTGTAATACATCTGAACCATAACTCTCCTGGCCAAATTTACATCCGAGCCACAGGTCCCCTGAGACAGCCACCGCTGTATCACTCCCATGTGATACACCTAGCAGAAACCTTAGACTACGTGCCAGACTGACTAAATTGCATGAACCCCTCTGAAGGTCCCTTCCCCCCATCAACATCAAAACTAAATCTCAGCAGGTCCGTAAGCCTCACTATACTAGGCTACCTTTACAACCTAATTCCAACACCTGCCCAACTCAGAATAACAAGCCTAAGTCACCCAATACCTCTACTATCTTATCCCGACATAGAGGTCAAGTCCCCACAGCGTTTGCATGTTTACACACCCTAGAGGTCACTAAGACCCCAACCATCGTTGGAGCACTCCTTGACGTGAGATCGCTTGTCACCCATGATCTAGACATTGCCGACCTAATCACAGAAGGCAACCTCGACTTCCTCGCAATTACGGAGACGTGGCTACATAATGCCGCAGGACCCTCGCTTATGCTAGCTATCCCGGATGGCTACACGATAGTCAGACATGACCGAGAAGGGGCAAGAGGCGGCGGCATCGCCATAGTCTCCAAAACGAGCCTCTCACTTAGACTATTATCTACCCAATCGACTCAATCCTGCGAGACCTTATCTGCCAAACTCCAGTTAAATAATAATCAATCACTCACCATTCACCTTTTATATAGACCCCTAGGCCCTTTAGGCACCTTTGAAGAGGATCTCCATAACCTACTTACTAATAACCTCAAACCCTGCTTTCAACTAATCCTCCCTAGGGACACCACGGATACTAATCCTACTGTGGTAGCCAATATGATTCACGCACTAGGCCTAACTCAAAGAGTCGACAAGCATACACACCTGAAGGGGAGAACGTTAGATTGGTTAGCTGACTGTAACTGTTCAGCTACTATTTCTTCCATAATGCCCTTACCTTGCACAGACCATTCCTTGGTATCCTTTAACCTAGCCACCTCCAGACCCAACCCTACGGCCCCTCCATGAGCGCCACCATGTTTAACCAGAAATAAAAAATGCATTACTGCAGAGAAAGGTATCCCACCTATACTACCGACCCTCAATCAGCTAATCTAAACCCTAGCACTCTAGTGCAAGAATTTAATAATATCATGCTCTCTACTCTAGATAAACTGGCACCTCTCAAACTTAGATCAAGTAAACCGAAAGCTCATCTAAACAAATGGTTTACTCCACAGCTAAGAGACCTACGTATCCTGAAAAGAAAGAGTGAAACCTCTTGGAGACTCTGCCCTTCAATCGATAACAAAGCTAAATTAACTTCTCTCTCCTAACTTTACAAAAAAGAAGTTTGCCAGGCAAAACGCAACTCGTATGATGATCGCATAGCCAATTTGAACTCTAGCATGAAAGAGCTATTTTCCATATTAAAGGAACTCGAGTCTCCTATCGCTACACCGGACACCTGTACCAAGGACAAACTTTGGTGCACAGATATCCAGCAAGCCCTAGCTAATAAAATTATCGCACTCCAAAACAAAATCCAGCATAAAAAGGAAGCACTCAAAATTCAGGACTCACCCAAAATGCCACATACTAATAATGTAGTGGTGCACAGTAATACCTTCCACTTCTCTAAAATGACCACCTTGGAAGTAGAAAAAATGATCTTGTTGCTCAAACCATCTAATTGTAAAGGTGACATCTGGCCAGCACAATTAATAAAAGACGCTGCCAGAGAATTATCTCCCTTTATTACTAAGTTGATTAACGCCTCCTTTGTATCAAGCACCATCCCTGCCAACCCTAAACAGTCCTGGGTGCTCCCCCTCCTCAAAAAGCAGACATTAGACCCCCTCACTCCCACTAATTACTGCCCTATATCCAAAGTACTGTTTCTTCTCAAAATTCTGGACAAAGCGGTATACAACCAAATTCAAAAGCATCTAGAGTTACACAACCTCTTAGGAGAGAGACAATCGGGCTTCTGTCCCTTACATGGAACAGAAACTGTCCTTATTGATTTGAAATCCCAAATTGACGAGCTGAGAGACAAAGGGAGAATAGTACTATTGCTACTCCTGGACCTCTCAGCTGCCTTCGATTTGGTGGATCATAAAGTCCTCTGCAAACACCTGGATTCCGCCGCCCATTTCTCTCCGGAAGCCATTAAATTGATTGAGTCATTCCTGAGTGAAAGAACGATGAGAGTCTTCTCCCCCTCGGCAGCTGCAGATCCTACCTCCATCTCTTGCGGTGTCCCGCAGGGCTCCTGTGTCTCCCCAACTCTTTACAATATCTTCACCAAGCCTTTGTTCGATGATCTGGACCATCTCGGTTTCACCTACACTAACTATGCAGATGATACACAGATCCTCCTCCCGCTTTCTGGGGATCATGCGAAAGACACGGACTTGGTGAATAAGGTATACCTTATCATCCAGGCATGGATGGCCACTCGTGGCCTCTGTCTGAATGATGATAAGACAGAGTTGATTATCCTGGGCACCCAAGCTAATATCAAAAAACTAGGCCAGGAATTCTCCGCATTCAATATAGATGAGAATATCATCCAAGTGTCCAAGGATGTAAAAACCCTGGGATTCTATCTTGATTCCACCCTGTCATTTGATAAACAGCTAAATTCCCTTTCCTCCTCTACGGCCTACACGTGCAAACTGATAAGAGCCGGTAAACCATTCCTCTCCAAGAAGAATTGCTTAATCCTGGCTAGAGCCTTAATACTATCCAGAATTGATTACTGCAACGCACTATACTCGGGAGCTAATAAAACAATAATTCAAAGACTTCAAATATTACAAAATAATGCCCTGAGAGCAGCTCTAGGAATAAACAAACAATCCCATATATCCGCCGCCAGACGTCATCACAATTGGCTGAACACGGACAACAAAATAAAACTCAAAATGTTATCCCTGACCCACAAGGCCCTTAATAATTGTGCCCCCAGATACCTGATTGACAAATTCCACAGGAGAACATCTCTCAGACCGACTAGAACTGTCAACTCTAATCGCTTGACAATACCAAACCTTAAATTTACCACAATCAGTGGAAATAGCTTCCCAGTAAAGGCTGCAAAAAATTGGAATTCACTGCCACAAGACTTGAGAATGGACTTGCCCTACCCTCGCTTCAGACAAAATGTCATTCAACTGCTCACTTCGACTGATCTCAGCTGACTTGTGTCACCCACCACCCTATTACTTACTCAGATCATTTCTTTACATCTGTAACTCTGATTGACCTTTCTGGAACATTGTACTTTTTGTAATTACTGGTGTTCTAATGACTTTATTGTATTTATACTGTATGCTATGCTATGCTGTAACCATGTAAGTTTTGAATTTTCTTGCCACTGCACCCTGCTACCCTTGGGTTTGGCGCGCATAAAAAGTGAATAAAACAAACAAACAAACAAAATGCTATACAAATAGCACATTGAATTTCATTTTTCATTTTTTTTATGATCTAGTTCATTACAAACCTTTCACTATGCCACATAGCTCTTACAATATACACATTTCTGTTTCACAAATGTAAAAATGTATGGGAAGTAGATATGTCCATCCAAAATTGCAATAATCTAAAAATCTGAGACTTTTATCTCCCAATTATCAAGGAAGTCCATCTTTCATTTGCATTAAGGGGGTGAGCATCTGGTGACAACATGTCTCAGTATTTTTTTTATTTTTTTATTTTTGGGGACAGGGTCAAACAGTCAATTAGAAGGTGGTGTAGGTATTCTTGACAGGTGAGATCATCACAAAAGTGGCAGGACCCCGAAAGCCCACTCACTTTATTTTGCTGTGCTAATAATGATCTGGTAGGTAGCAAGTTTAACATCAATCACAGAAAAAGGTCTTGAATGTTGGAGAATGGAAATTGCTGTAGGTAAGTTGATAGTTCATTCAAGGCTCGACTTTCAGCTGGACAATTTATAGAAAGTTTATACCTTGCTTTAGAGACTCGAGTTTCAGTCCAATCATTCCACTGATTTTTTTTTCTTAATCAGCATGGGGTTGACCATCAGGGTTTCTATAGAGCAGCCAAGAGCTTCCGCCCATTGGATACTCCTAGATTTCTATCCATTCATTATCACATTTTGGCAAGTGGTCAAGATTGAGTGGGTAGCCAATTCATATTTTAGCCGTGCTACTGATAAAGATTGTGGGAGGGACAAGACTTTTCTCCAAAATAGGCCTTCCAGAAGGTCCCAGATAAGACATGTTAGGTTTATTGCTGCTTCCACGCCCAAAGTCAAAATAGGAACAACTTTCTGCCAATAGAAGGTGAGAACTGAGAGCAGAGAGAACGTCCCATATTTCATGTGGTGGATAAGACCTTATCCGGGCTTTTGATTTTAATGCAGCCTCCCATTCATGTTCATTAATGCTCAAATGTATCCAAACTCCTAGATATTTTATAGTGCGGAATTGCTCCTGCTTGTTTTGTCCCCAAAACAATGAGAACTTTCTTTTGGTTAATCCTTGGGCATGGAGTCTGTTGAATGGTTACTCCTCAACAACTCTGAGATTAAGGGGAACCCACAATTCGTATTAGAACTACTTGGTTTGATCCTCGACAACAGTTACTTCAGATTTCAAGGCAAATACTATTTGCAGACCTCAGGTACATCGAAGGGCTCATCGATGGGACCGTCTACGCGAACAGTTTTATGTTTCAGTTTGAAAGCCAACACGTACTGGAGCACCCAATTTGGTCACCCTACATCCTAACATGGAAGTGGTTTATTGATGATATTTTTTGTATTTGGTGCGGCACACACGAAGAACTTGAAAGGTTCTTTGAATACATCAATCTGGTGCATCCGAGAATCAAGTTTACCATTGAAATAGGCAACCCTTACTTACACTTTTTGGACGTAAATTTGAAGATCACCAATAATAAAATTGCTACATCCATATACCATAAGTCAACTGACGCGAACAATTTATTGCATTACGCTAGCTTCCATCCAAGAACCATGCTTCAAAGTTTACCATATAGTCAAATTTTGAGACTTAAAAGGATTATCTCGGATCAGGGTGATCTGGACAAAGATTGCATAAACCTTGTCAGTAAATTCCAAAATAGAGGATATCCCCCAGGGGTCCTAGAAGAAGCCAAGAACAGAGCCTCGGAAATTACACGTACAGACCTACTAAAAACTAAATCAAAGGCGAAAGATATCCCACTATTATTCATATCCAAATTCTCCAGAAAAAGCTTTCAGATTTCAAGATGTATAAAGAAACACTGGAAGATATTACACAATGACCAAACTTTGCAAAAATTATTCCCAACTCCGCCAATGATGTGCTGTAGAAGGGGAAAAACATCAGAGATAAGCTTGTGAAAGCCGAGAAAACTCCCTAGGAGAATCAACTCTTTTTAACCACTAAAAAGTTGGGAACCTTCCCCTGTCTGGGATGTACACACTGGAACAACATGATCAAAGGTGATGTTGTGACTCACCCGAGGAATGGCCAAAAGATCAAACCTAGAGACTATTCAACCTGTCTCTCATCTGGAGTGATCTACCTGTTGAAATGCCCCTGTGGTAAAGTCTATGTAGGCCAGACTAAACGACCAATCAAACTGAGATTGACAGAACATAAGTCAAATATTAGATGCAATAACCAGTATTCACCAGTGGCTCGCTACTTTAATTTACAAAAGCATTCCATTGCACAGCTAAAATTTCAAGTTCTTGAAGTTGTTAGACGCCCCACAAGAGGAGGTGATTATCTGTCCCTCCTATTACAAAGAGAAGCGTACTGGATCGATAAAATGGGGGCCTTAATGAGGACTTTACCTTAAATTGCTTCCTGTGATCAAGAAGTATCACAATACTAGTGTCAGACCTGTAATATTGGGATTAAATACCAAATGCACCCAGTTGTGTTGATAAGTTACTATATAATTGAAATACATAGGGCCTCTATTGCTTAACATTGTTATGTTTTATGCATGAATCAATGTAAATACTTAATGTATTTATTTATGTATTTATTTATTTATTTATTTATTTATTTATTTATTTATTCACATTTGTTAAGCTCGCATCAGACCTAAGACATCATGGCGCTGGTTACAGTGTTTCTTAAACTTAGTTACACGCAGTTGTACCCTTGGTTACATTGGGCAATGGTTATGCTTAAGTATATGTACATAGAAAACACAGTGGTTATGCTTAAGTATATGTACATAGAGAACACAGAGGTGGTCAGGTGCACAAGTTAGTTGAAGAGAGCAGTTTTAAGTTGTTTCCGAAAGGAGAGGAGGGATGATTCTGCTCTGAGGTTGGTGGGCAGTGCGTTCCAAAGCTTAGGTGCCAGGTATAGGAAGCATATACCTCCTGCCTTGGAACTATTGATGCGTGGTATGGTTAGACGGTTGGCATATGTGGATCTGGTTGGTCTTGTGGGTTGGGATCTAGACAGTGTGTCAGCTAGGTAGGATGGTGCTGTGAGGTTGATGCATTTATGCGTTGTGGTGAGGATTTTGAAAGCCATCCTATCCTTGACTGGGAGCCAATGGACAGCTTTCCTGGCTAGGGTGATGTGCTCTCTTTTAGGTATGCTGAGTGCTGCTCTAAGAACATTATTTTGGGTGGTTTGGAGCCTTGCTAGGTTGTTCTTGGAGGTGCCAGCTAGGAGTGCGTTGCAGTAGTCCAGTTTGGCTCCAATTGTGGCTCTTGCGATGGACAGGCAGTTTTCTTTTGTTAGGAACGGTTTTATAGCATTGATGAGTTTAGTGCTCAATGCTGATGCCGAGACGATTGCTCTTACTTGTTTATCCATAGATAGGGTGGCATCTATGTGAACTCCTAGTGTTTTAACTGATGATAGGACTGGGATAGTGCAGCTGTCTATGCTAAAGTTAGTGTAAAGTGGGTTAAGGTTGGCAAGGGTGGGCGTCTGGCCTAAGATGAGGATTTCAGTTTTGTCCCCATTCAAGCACAGTCCGTTGGTTGCCATCCAGGCTTGTATGGTGGAGTAGATTGGTTGGAGGGAGGTGGAGTCTTGATGATAGTTACCAGTCAGGGGCAGGAGTATCTGCGTGTCGTCAGCGTAGTTCATGTAAGTGATCCCCATAGCGTCCAGTTTGTCGAATAGGGGCTTAGTAAAGAGGTTGTATAGCGTAGGGGCCATGCAGGAGCCTTGAGGAACCCCACAGTGGATGATGGATGGCGCAGCATGAGCTGTGTTGGAGAAGACTTTCATAGCTCTGCCTTGTAGGAAGGAAGTTACCCATGAGGCCGCAGCCTTAGAAAAGTGTGCTGCTTGTGTTAGATGATTGGTGAGAGTGTCGTGATTTACTAGGTCAAATGCTGCTGATAGGTCGAGGAGGAGGAGGAGGGCAGGCTTGCCCTTGTCGAGGATGTTAGTAATTTCATTTTTTAGGTCTAGAAGGGCGGTTTCAGTTCCGTGTCCCTTACGGAATCCAGATTGCCTTTTGCCTAGAATTGTGTTGGATTCTAGGTAGTGTTGGATCTGTATATTTGCAGCTTTGTCAAGTAATTTTAGAAGGAATGGGACTGTGGTTATGGGGCGATAGTTGTTAGGGTTTGCGCGGTCAAGTGTGGGTTTTTTTAGGAGGGGGCGCTGCCAGGCCTCTTTGAGGGTGTCTGGGACTATGCCTGACCTAAATGATGCGTTGATGAACGCAGTGAGGAGAGGAGCGAGCTGCTCAGCACATTCTTTGATGATTTTTGGGGGGCATATGTCACCCTTACAGAGTGAGGGTTTGAGATGTTTGAGGATGTTGATGACCTCAGTTTTGGTGATTTCGGTCAAAGTGAACTTGTGTATGTTGTTGGCTTTGACTCTATGTTTCATGTGTGCGTGTGAACTTTGCTTAGGTAAGGAGTTGTAGTGGTGTGATATATTTTTTTGGAGGAGGTTCATTTTTTCTAGCATGGCTGTTTGTATGCCTGTGCACCAGGCCTCGTCCTTCATGATCTCGTCTGTGCAGGTGGGCGGTATGGTTAGTTCTTTAAAGATAGATTGAGAGTTGGCCGCTGTGATGCGTTGGTTGTAGGCTTCGGATTTGGCCCGGAAGATGGCATCTTTGTATTTTTTGGCTATAGTTTTGAATATATCTTTTGTGTTGTCGCAGGGATTACGTTGCCAGTTTTTGAGCGCTTGGCGTTTGTCTGTGCACATTGCTTGGAGATCCTCTGAGAACCAAGAGTTGGAGTGGAAGGATTTTTTCTCTTTTTTGCTTTCTAAGGGGGCGGCAGTGTTGACTGCCCTTGTGATAGAGTCTTTAAATATTTCAGCGAGTGTATTAGGGTCTGATGAGAAAAGGGGCTTTAGACAGGGCACGTTGAGTAGTGCACTGATATTAGCTGCTGTGAGTTTTTTGGCACTTCTGGCTAGAGTAGCCGCAGCTTTGGTGGGCATTCTACTGCTTACAGTGCAGGGGATATCGAATAGGATGAGGTTGTGGTCTGTCCACGGGAGGCTGGTGTTGGCGGTGATTACTATGTCGCAGTTGTGGTCAGAGATCCAGTCTAGGGTGCGCCCTTTCGCGTGAGTGGGCGCTACGATTTTTTGGGAGAATCCTAGGTTATGGAGGTCCTTGGCTAGAGATAGGGCAGCTTTGTCCTTGAGGTCGTTGAGTCCTAAGTTTAAGTCTCCTAAGAGGAGTGACTTCATGGATTTCTTAATGTTGTTTCTTACGAGGTGGTTAATTTGGCCTTGGAAGTTGGTGGAGGGGCCAGGTGGACCGTGGACAGTATGGATATTAATAGTACAGTTAGGAGATGGTGCTAGTTTGATAGAAAGGATGTCAACATTTCTGTCCTCTTGATGAGGTATGGTTCTAATGGGTAGGGTTTCCTTGTGTATAAGGGCAACCTCCCCTCCTGCTTGGGTCATTCTATCTTGTCTGATGATGGCATACCCTGTAGGTAGGGCTAGAGTGATGGCAGGGCCGGACGCTTGGTGAAGCCATGTCTCGGTAATGGCCAGTATGTCCAGGTTATTGGAGGTAAGTAGGTCATGTACTTCTATGGCGTGTGCATTGAGGGATCTAACATTGAGGAGAGCGCACTTGTATGGAGTATGGCCGGAGTTCTGAGATCGCATGGTACGAAGATTTGGTGTGGTGGTATCGTTAATAGGGGCGCATGGATTACTGCTGGGTATATTGATTGTAGACTTACTCCTGTGGTATGAGGTAGAGTTCCTTTGATAGTGTGGTGTACTAACTTTTGTGGTACGTGAGCTGAGTCTGTAATTTCAGAGTGTTATGTGTGCAGTATTGGCCTGGTGTATGAAGGGAGCTGTGCGGGCTCTGAGTCTGCCTAATCTGAGGTTTGCGTCTGGTGTCAGTGCCGTGGGTTGTGGTAGAGGTGTGGGCGTGCGCATACGGTCCATTATAGTTGGGTGTCTCTGTGAATGTTGGGCGAGAGTGTGGTCTCTGTTGTGGCTGAGTAGTGTGATCATGAGGGTTAGTAGCGCACATAATAGGCAGGTGTGGAGGTGCGAGGAGAACATACTGGGCGTGAGTTAGATACACGGGGCAGACTAACACAGTGGATGCAGGCTATCACAATGGAGGCAGGCTAACACAGTTGATGCAGGCAGTCACAGTGGAGGCAGGCAGTCACAATGGAGGCAGGCTAACACAGTGGATGCAGGCAGTCACAGTGGAGGCAGGCAGTCACAATGGAGGCAGGTTTACACAGTGGAGGCGGGCAGTCACAATGGAGGCAGGCTAACACAGTGGAGGCAGGCTATCTCAGTGCTGGCTAAGGCGATTCTATGCATTAACATTGAGAACTGCTTGATAATGTCTAACATAAGCTGTACATTATGTGCATATTTTGTTTTAATTATGGTCATCCTATGTTGAACTGTGTTTGAATTTCCCGAAATTACACCTTTAGCTAATTAAGTAACTGTTTTTGATTTTTGGCTTTTGATTGGCCTGACTTCTCATCGTTCTGACGGCCTGGCAGCGCTGTTATTCGATTGCATATTTTCAATTTTTCTCTACTCTTGATTGTTTTGATTGTTTAGATAAATGTATTTTCCACCTGGGAACTTCTCTATTTCCCCATCCTTTGTACCGCCCTCGTTCGGGTTCGGAATACATCCACATATGTATATTTCTTTACATGTTGGATGTCCTCCTTAGATTTCAAACATCCTTTTTTTTTACTCCCATTCATAACCGTCTGTGTTTATACAGTGCTCTACTATTATTCCCTTCACGTTTTACTCTGCAGTACATATCATTCTATTTTTCTCTGACCATTCTAAGATGGCTGCCCGTATTTCCAACTATTCTAGTCCCTTCTCTTATTATACTACCCCTGATCCTCCACGGCGCTCGATGTTTCCATGGTTGCTGTGTGAGGACGCGGAGCCGTGTATTCGACTCGGCATTGAAAATAGACTTTGTGCGGATCGCTCGTTTCTGCACTTTAGGTAAGCGGTTTTGCACCCTCATTCAGACTAGAACTGCACTCGTTCTTAGGACCTTTCTCCTTATTTATTGTATATCCGTCTTACTTTACAGACGTTCTTTGCTGCCGCGCTCGCTGAGACTTGGACTTTCCACCTTCACAGCAAGTCTGCTGAGCTGTTATCTCCTACATGTGTCTACTGGGTTAGACGCTCATTTGAGGTACTAATTAGTAGAGACTTCTTATACATTATTCTGAATTACTGATGCCAGTTACTTATATTTACTTTTCGATCTACTTTTCAACCAATATGCATAGGTTGGACCCCCTAATGATGTTGTCATTTGCTGGCTTGGAATTGAGCAACTCCGTGACATTGTCACCGCTCTTCTTCTATTTCACCATGCTAAGATTTCGTCACCTTTTGGTACGTTTATTTATTATTTTTTCTTGGATCTTGTCAGAACTACTCTATAGCTATCTATTTGCTCTCTTTTCACTCGAACTATTTTTATATATCTCTTTCAGATATAGCGCGCTATGCGCTTTTCTTTCAATACTTATCGTATTCAGTACGTTGACTCTGGAACCATCACTCTACACTGGTAATTCTTCATTTTACTTTGGCTTCTAACCTTTCACTATTCTCCTCCAAGCACACTTGTTTTCTCTATTATGCACGGCCCCTCTCTTCCCTTGTCCCTCTAATCTGTATTGAATGACCCCGCTGCTAGTCCCACAGAGTGATTAGTACTCAGCTGATACTTTTATATTGTTCAGGAAAAGTATTTTGTTTACCTAATTACCATATTTGAGTAAGCTATATACATGTCTATTTCGACAACGAAGGAAATTCTGCAGTATGTAAAGCAACTGAGAACAACACATTTAAATTGTACATCTACTTAACTCGTTGCTATTGATTAATAGTTTCCAGATTTATAAGTAACTAAATGACTATTCTTCTGTTTTCTGTTAAAGAATCCAATTTGGGCCATTTGAAGAAGAGGAAAACATCCTCGAAACGCGTTGCCAAGTGAATTGGATTTCACACATATATAAACCCCTTTTATTTTCACACTTTCTCTCTCTAAACTTGATGTGCTCTTTTGATACCATTGATGTGTTTTCATGTTGTTAACTTCATTTTGAAAGAATTGAATCACATTGTTTGTGTAACATAAAAAATATTTTTGTACATTCTTGTCTATTGACATCCCTTTGTTAATTATTGTGAAATACTTTTTGTATACATAAAAATAACAGTATTGGACTTGTTCCAAACACTTAAAAGTGTGCAGGGGACGGGAGGATTCCCAAGTCTAATCCTTTTCCTTTTTTTGTTTTCATGTGTCGGGGTTTTGTGCCATGACTCCAGTTCCTCCCCCGCACCTTAAATTACCTGAATATAACTTTAAATTACTTAAAAACCTTCTTTGAACTAGTGGTGTGCACCTATACCCAACCTTTTTCATAAATCCATGATTCCTCATTCTTTGGTCCTCCAATGTTATTTGAATTCAGCTCTTTGAAGCCTTTACAATTGCACAAAGACGCTATACAAACAGCACATTGAATTTCATTTTTCATTTTTTTTATGATTTGGTTTATTACAAACCTTTCACTATGCCACATAGCTCTTACAATATACACATTTCTGTTTCACAAATGTAAAAATGTATGGGAAGTAGATATGTCCATCCAAAATTGCAATAATCTAAAAATCTGAGACTTTTATCTCCCAATTATCAAGGAAGTCCATCTTTCATTCGCATTAAGGGGGTGAGCATCTGGTGACAACATGTCTCAGTATTTTTTTTATTTTTTTATTTTTGGGGACAGGGTCAAACAGTCAATTAGAAGGTGGTGTAGGTATTCTTGACAGGTGAGATCATCACAAAAGTGGCAGGACCCCGAAAGCCCACTCACTTTATTTTGCTGTGCTAATAATGATCTGGTAGGTAGCAAGTTTAACATCAATCACAGAAAAAGGTCTTGAATGTTGGAGAATGGAAATTGCTGTAGGTAAGTTGATAGTTGGTTCAAGGCTTGACTTTCAGCTGGACAATTTATAGAAAGTTTATACCTTGCTTTAGAGACTCGAGTTTCAGTCCAATCATTCCACTGATTTTTTTCTCTTAATCAGCATGGGGTTGACCATCAGGGTTTCTATAGAGCAGCTAAGAGCCTCCGCCCATTGGATACACCTAGATTTCCATCCATTCATTATCACATTTTGGCAAGTGGTCAAGATTGACTGGGTAGACAATTCATATTTTAGCCGTGCTACTGATAAAGATTGTGGGAGGGACAAGACTTTTCTCCAAAATAGGCCTTCCATAAGGTCCCAGATAAGACATGTTAGGTTAATTGCTGCTTCCACGCCCAAAGTCAAAATAGGAACAACTTTCTGCCGATATAAGGTGAGAACTGTAACACTCTAGCAACCAGCGAAGTTCATTATTTCAGCCGCCTGCAGGCCGCTAGGAAATATGGGGAGGGGGACAGGCCCGGTAAGACACTTGCGACACTTGTGAGGGGGGAACTGGGCCGTACGCAAATCACTTCCATAAAAGATCGGAATGGTGACGCTCAATGGGCGGACCATCGAATATATATATATGGATATATTTACCGAGTTCTATAGATCCCTTTACTCGCAGCCCGTAGAGCATACTGAACAACATATGCGAGAACTCCTTGACCAGATCCCCACCACGGAAATTTCCCCAGAGACCCGGGACCAGTTGGATGCCCCGTTTACGCTAGACGAGATAGTGCCTGCTATCTCAGACTTACCTATAGGCAAGGCGCCGGGACCTGACGGCCTCACGGCGGACTTCTATCGAGAGCACGTAGAAATTCTGGCCCCCCGGCTGTTGGAGGTATGGAATGAGGCACTCCGAGCCACTATCCTTCCCCCTTCCATGCGGGAAGTGGCCATCACGGTTCTGCTCAAACCAGGTAAACCTGAGGACGAGTGCGGGTCCTATAGACCTCTCTCCCTCATGAACCTAGACACAAAGATCTTTGCTACGATCATTGCTAACCGCTTTCTGCCCATTATGACGCACTTGGTACAAGAGGGCCAAGCAGGCTTTGTCCCCGGCAGGTCCACCTCCCATAACATCAGGAGATTATTCAATGTCATTTCCCGTATAGATCAAGACGTCCAGGCTGTAGCGGTTACGCTGGACGCTCAGAAGGCCTTCTATATGGTAGCTTGGAAATACATGTGGCTGGTCCTCGAAACGATGGGTATTGGCCCTAACATGATAGGGTTCATTAAAGTATTATACACTTCCCCCGTTGCACTGGTACGAGTCAACTCACTAACATCCGAGATGTTCACTCTATTCAGAGGCACAGACAGGGCTGTCCCTTCTCCCCGATTCTTTGAGCATTGGTGATAGAACCGATGGCGGGCTTTATCCGTGCACGTCACTCGCGTAAAGGAGTACGACTGGTTGACGATCCTGAAATAATATCTCTATATGCTGACAATGTCCTACTGTGCGTCAGAGATCCCACAACCCATCTAGATCCCATACTGAGAGACATCACCCGGGTCGGCACCCACTCTGGATTTACGATTAACTATTCCAAATCAGAGATTTTCCCGCTCACTAAGGCTACCCTGCAGCCCACCACCGAGTATCCCCTGCACTGGGTCCCTGAGGGTGTTAGATACCTTAGGGTGCGGATGTCCCTCACTAAGCCCACCTTGCTTGCCGATAATTACTCAGCTGTAGCACGAACCGTTGAGACCAAAATTTCACGATGGCGCACTCTCCCGTTGTCCGTTGCTGGCCGTCTATCCCTTATTAAAATGATCTTGCTCCCCAAGCTCTTATACACCTTTTGCAACATTCCTCTATGGCCTGGGAGGGCTTAATTCGCTAAATTGCATATGCTCTGTGCACAATTTCTCTGGCACTCTGGTGCGGTGCGCAAGAAGTGGACTGACATGGCACTCTCATACAAACGGGGTGGTAATGCTGCTCCGGACCTAGAACTATACTGGATTGCGGCCCAGGCCCAGCATGCTACTCATTGGTACCCGGGTTCCCCAGTGCGCCCACATATCAAACTGGAATGGCTTGCCTCCGCTGGTATTAACTCGATGCCCCTATACTACATCAACGCTACACATCTGATTCCCCCGTCGACCCCATTGGTGCGACTCTGTATGCATGGTCACGTCTGCTACACCCGACAAGTGGGCCCTCCCCATATTACAAATGGCTTCCCGTGTGGCCCTTTCCTGGCCTGGAGCCCACGCTTGATACCGCTTTGGCCCGACACTGGGGTTCACTGGGGTATCGGGCGCTGTCTGACTTCTATCCCGAAGGCAAATTCATAGGCCCCCAAACCTGGAGACCGGGGCACACCAGATCCCCCCCTAGAGACTCTTCAATACTACAGGCTTCGCATCGCGTTCCGCACCATGTTGCCCTCCTTTCCGGATGAGCCCCCAGATAACCCGGCGATAGCCTACATCGCCAACTCTGGCAGTGCACATGGCGTCGTCTCTTAACTGTATCAAATCCTACAAGACATCATCCCCACTCCGGCTCTTGGGGCGTGCGACGGATGGTCGGCTGAAATGGGTCTGGAAATACTTGATGAATTGTGGGAGGACATGTACTGCCACACACAAAAAGTTTCCCTCAATTTCCGTTTTCGTGCCATGCAATACAAGCTTCTCAATAGGCTTTACTATACAGCACGCAGGACATCGGGGTTTGCTCGTTCTGAGGTGCACCACTGCCCGCGCTGCAGGGCAGTGGATGCTGATCACTTGCATATGTTCTGGACCTGTAACAAATTGTCCGATTTCTGGGACAGTGTCCTTCATACACTAAGTGCAGTAACTGAAACTGTAATTGATCCCGATCCTTTGGCAGTTCTGTTTGGTGTCTGGAGGTCTGACGAAACTAAGCGCTTGAAAAGTTTTTGAATATAAGCTGCATGATTGCCAAAAAATGTATACTGCAGAACTGAAAGCGCTCCTCCCCACCGGCCTCTCAGAAATGGCTGTGTATGCTCACATGGTCGCGGAACTGTGAGGAGGAATACCTGACAATGCTGCCCGCCCAACCGCGCCCCAGGAACACCTGGAGCGAATGTAATACATATCTTAACAATCAAAGTGAGAACACGCCCGGATCTGGCTTGTCTCCTGTCTCCATCCATGCACCGTGATCTCTGCTGTGTACTTCTGTATTGTTGATGCTCTATAACCACTGTTGGAACTATATTCTGTAACCACCACGATGTTTTATGCTATGCCTGCTTTAATTGTTTGTTGCCTTGAAGTATGTGCCTTGTGAACCTCTGCCGACAAAAATAAAAGTTTTAAAAAAAAGAAGGTGAGAACTGAGAGCAGAGAGAATGTCCCATATTTCCTCTGGCGGATAAGACCTTATCCGGGATTTTGATTTTAATGCACCCTCCCATTCATGTTCATTAATGCTCAAATGTATCCAAACTCCTAGATATTTTATAGTGTGGACTTGCTCCTGCTTGTTTTGTCCCAAAAACAATGAGAACTTTCTTTTGGTTAATCCTTGTTGACTAGAAAAGGACATTATTTGGGTCTTTGCAGTATTTATTACTAATCCATTTTCATGGGAATAAACATCCAAAGTGTTTAATCTTCTTTGGAGTCCCAGTTGTGTTTTGTAACAGGACAAGGATGTCAGCGTATACCATCCACGGAACCACAGCACCATTCAAGATGGGAGGTCATGGCTCTTAATTCTTTTTGGGAGGCAGCTAAATCGGATATATATATATATATATATATATATATATATATATATATATATATATATATATATATGACATGGCCACGGTAGTGGCCATGTAGTTATGGTTAAGTTGCTGTTTCCATAGGAAGAGCACTTTTTGGGCGGCTTATAACTTCGCTCTCCCTGGACGGATCCTCACCAAACTTTGCAAAAAAAGTAGTTGGGTCACTCTGAATTTTTTTGCAAGGTTTGGTGAGGATTCGTCCAGGGGGGGGAAAGTTATAGGGGGGTCCCAAAACTTTTTTTTTTCCCATAGACTGAATGGGAAAAAACTTTGCGCACGGCTACAGCCCGAACCGCTGGACGGATTTACACCAAATTTGCGGCAGGAGTGGCAGCCTGGTCCCAAAAGCGTGCTTTTGTAAATTTGGTGTAAATCTGTCCAGTAGTTTTTTTAAAAATGACCAAAATGTAAGGCAAAAAAATTAGTGATATCTGTGTTCGCTTCGCGGACAGACTTCCCTGTTCGCTCCGCGGACAGCACCCCGATTGGCCCATGGCCTTGCGTCATGTCCGCAGACATGCGACGTGTTCGCTGATTGGACGGCGAGGGGCGTGGAGCGCGTCAGATTTTCTGTGGCGCCCGCCATCTTGTATTCGCCGTCGACTGCGTACAGCGCAGTGAAACGTGGATAAAAAATTGTATTTAGTGCCGTGTGTTGGTGTGTAAGAGTGTTTGGGGAGGGTGGGGAAGTATGAGATAGGTTCAATGTTTTGTTTTTTTATGTGCTAGACGTTTTTGTTGCGTTCGATTTGTCCGCGGAGAACACGGCTGTTCTGACATTTTGTAAATAAACTAAATGGTGGGGTGTTTAGAGGACGGAGTATGTGTCATTTTTGTTCGCAAGGAAGGTAAAAATGAGCTATGAACACTTGCGGTGTACTTAATTGTTCGTAAATACACAAACTGGGGGTATCCTCAGGACGCTGTCCGTATTGTAATCTGTCTAGTTGAATGTGTTCTAAGAACACTCGCAGTGTCCCGAAATGGTTGCAATTACACAAAATGGGGGTGTTCTGAGAACGTTGTTTGTATTGTTCGTTGTTAGGGTGAAAGTGTTTTAAGACCACTCCTTTTGTCCGCTAATAGTACAATTTCCTAGGGGCGTCAACCGACTTTTTGTCCACTAAAGAAACAATAAATCCGGCTGGTGTGCGCCGACATTATGTGATAATCCTATGACTGGCGCTATTGACCTGGCTGACTTGCTTTTGCGACACTAAATCATATCTCCCGCCCCTAAGCCTGATATTATCAAAGCATTCATATTCCCCGCCTCTCTCTGTGACATTACAGGGTGCGTAATCAAACGCGCCCAGTCGTCTCCAGTCCTACGCGACTTTACACAGAACCCGGAAGACAACACACATTATGTCACAACACAGCGCGCCACAATTCGGAATATGAAACAGTGATTTAAAAGCAAACAGCAAGATTGTAAATGTTGTAAAGTACATTTATTTGACATCAAATGTTTAGAGAATATTCAGCAATTTGCATTTGTCTTTGTTGTCGATCCGCAAAAGTTCATGTTGAGGCACGCAATGTTCCTGTGCGGTACAGAGGGTGTTAGATCAGCTTACAACTCAGTGCGCCACAATTCGGAATATGAAACTGTGGTTTAAAAGTAAACAGCAGGATTGTACATTTGGTAAAGTACATTTATTTCACATGAAATGTTTAGTGAATATTCAGCGATTTGCTTTTGTCTCTGCTGTCGATCAGCAAAAGTTTATTTGGAGCCACGCGTTGTTCCTTTGCAGTAGATAGGCTGTTGGTTTATGATAAAAGCAGTAAATGGTCACTCTGATAATCGGAAGGTTGCTCCAACAACGAGCCATTAGACCACCCTATTGGTTGGTATGTTGTTTGTAGCCGCTAGTACTGCGTAAGGGCATATTGGTCCTTGGCGATTGTCCCATAAAATGGTGAGGGTCATGAAGTTGCATATTTGGACCTGCACCTGGCAGTTGAAGACCCCATCCGCTGGAGTCTGTAAATCGTGACAAAGGCAAAATGGAGCCACATACCTGTTTTAAAAAACATAAATTAGTCTCACCAGCCGATCTTCATTAAAAATCATCATTTTATTTATTAGGGCGTGAAACTATTTGCTATCGAAGATAGTGCAACTGAGTATGTTAATAATAAAATAATATTTTCCCATTCATATAGCGCTAAGAACCGTGAGGTATCTAAGCGGTGCTTATTATTAACCACGGTGTGTGGTGCTCATTTATCGACCACGGAATGATGAAAGGCTGAGTTTGGCCTTGCCGGGATTCAAACTTGCGTTAGCAAGCTGTGCACGGATGTCAAAGCGAGCGCTGTACTCGCTGTGCCACTTGACAGGCTACAGTGAAGTGGCACAGCGAGTAGAGCGCTTGACCGCCTATAGACCGGTTAAATTATTTCTATTAACCCACCCTGTGTCGTCTGCCTTTTTCAGAGCCCTCTAAACGACAGGGGATCAATTCGGCGGTGATAGTGCGCGGTAGAAAACATTATGCCACTTTCAACGAACAAGTTCAACTTGAGCGGCCTTTAATGCTACGCTATTGTAATTATATTTGGTATACAATAATCTAAAGGGTTACTTACAGTACAATTGCAATTTCCATTGCCTACGAGTGGTGCAGTCCCAAAATACGACTCCGCGTGTGCCAACGATCTTTCGCATAGTGATATAATATATAAAAGTGGTTTCGTTTCAGAAATTTCATCTTTTAGCAACACTCCTTCAAGAGAAGTCTTTCATCACAATCTCTGTCTGTCAAGGTCAAAACACAATACAACCTTATAGTCCGCTTCGTGAGCCTCTCCGGGGCCCGAGAAAAAAATGGAAGCAGCTGACCTTCACTGTGAACGAGCATAAATTCTTACTTTGCAACAATCTGTGTAAAGCCATCTGTAGAAGTTGTGGAAGCAGCTGACCTTCACTGTGAACGAGCATAAATTCTTACTTTGCAACATTCTCTGTAAAGCCATCTGTAGAAGTTGGTTTTTGCACGCCATGTTTGTATATTGTTTGCGTGATATTAAAAAAAGTTTGTTTAAAGGACGTTATGGTTCTAAGTACAGCCGAAAGACCCCTGAAAATCGCAAGTTATGGTAAACTTTGAAAAATAAATGGCGCCACCACCGTGCACTGCTAAGACTAACACCCAGGACATCAAAGATGACATCGCAAATGTCATTGATGAAATCACTGATGACATCACGTGTGTATGTACTTTTCATGGAATTTGTGTACTAGGGATTTTTATTATAATGTTGCGAAAAAAGTGTCAAGGATATTGCAATAAATATCATACCGTTATTAGTGCTTTGAACGATGCATTGATATAAATAGCATTGTATTATGGGATTCTATCTAGTATACTGAGCTACTAATGGAGAAACATAGCATTGTGTGCAGAGTACAAGATGAAAGTATAATATTTGTAATGTTAATATGTTGAATAATGAAATAATATTTGTCCTGAAATGTTCGAAAATTCACAGAATGGGGTTGTTCTGAGGACGTTATTCGTATTGTGTGATTGCTTAGCTGTATGCAATGAGGGAATGGCACAGAGAGTAAAGTGGACGCCGTCCGCGGACACCGCGGCTGTTCGTGGACAGGGCGTGCTACATCCGGGTTTTTCCAGGAAATCCAACATGGAAAGAAGACTGTACGGATCAGCCAATCAGATGTCGAGGTTGTGGATTTGTGTTGAAAGAGACTGTGTGTGGTGAAGATGGCAGAAGTGGAGAAAGTCAGGGTGTTGGTGCTCAGAGATATGTTTGTGCATGGTTTACAGCAGTACGCTGAATGCAGGCATGTTGCAAAGAACTTTGATGTGAAATGAGTGGAGGTGGTGTGGAGCAGTGTGCCTGATTGCAATGTATAAGGAATTGTACAAGTTTGTGAGGATATGGCCACGATGAACAGTCCGCATGTGGTAGTTTTGCACTATGGTGCTTTCCATTTGGGCAACGTCAGTGCTCCTACTTTGTTAGCTGATTTGGAATGCTTGGTTCAAGCAGTAATGAAGATCCTTCCAAATGCAAAAGTAATTTTTTCTAGATTACTACCTAGGGCAATATGGGACAATAGTTCAGTTTTTTGTCCTCAGCAAAATATTGCTAAGTGTGTCATCAACCGAGGCATGTGTGCCTTCATGCTTAGAGCTGGTATGTTCTTCTGTAACAATGAGAATATTGATGCCAGTAATGCTGTTAATTTTAAAGAAGATGGCATTTCTTTATCTTTTACGGGATATGCCTTTCTATTTTGGAATGTAAGGGTTGCTTAGGAGAAGGTTATGTGAAGATTTTAGGAGTAAAATAAGAAAAAAAAACAAGAAAAAAATACAAAATAACAGGTGTCTGTCAAGCATCTGTAAAAAAAGAAAAAAAACGGCTCTTTTCAGAGCCAACTTCAAAGGGGAAATGGGGAACACTATTTAAATTTACATTCACCACGCTCAGATTTTTGATGTGGTCCGCGGACATGGCGGTAGTCCGCGGACATGAAAATCACTACGAGGGGGTTAGTATGTTCTATGTTACATGTATATGAAGTCAGGGATATTATGGTTAAGTTGTGCTACTAAAAACCTATGAAATTCAGTGAAAAAACTTTGTTAAAGGAACGTTATGGTTAAGTTGCGCTACTAAAAACCTATGAAATTCAGTGAAAAAACTTTGTTAAAGGGACGTTATGGCTCAAAGTAAAACCGAAAAACCCCTGAAATTCGGCAGCCATGGTAACATAAGCAACCATAACTCGCGCCACCGTGCACTGCTAACACTAACACCCAGGACATCAAAGATGACATCACAAATGTCATTGATGACATCACTGATGACATCACATGGCTGGCTCTCCCTTTTTTTCCTTTACTGACATATCGAAGCCACATAGTTTTCTTCAGTAACAGTCAGGAAGTAAAAATTGAAAAGGTACTATATTTGTAGACTTAGGGTCCAGTCACATCATATGAAACATATACATAGCGGAAGATACAGGCTTGAAAGAGAGCAATCCTTTCTGTGCATGAAGATAATCATTATGGTTATTAGCACTTTCTCATAGTTTTATTTTTATTACTCTACCTTCCCTCTATATGCTCATATTTGTATACATTATACTCACTCTCCATAGAGTGAATGGGAAAAAAAGTTTTGCCAGCGCCTACAGCCCAAACCGCTGGACGGATTTCCACCAAATTTGGACCAGGAGCAGCGGCTTGGTCCCGAAAGCGTGCTTTTGCAAATTTGGTGAAAATCCGTCCAGTAGTTTTTTAAAATGACCAAAAAGTAGGTAAAAAAAAATTAGTGATATCTGTGTTCGGTTCGCGGACACACTTCCCTGTTCGCTCCGTGGGCAGTGTCCTGATTGGCCAATCGTCTTGCGTGATGTTCGCGGACATGCAACGTGTTCGCTGATTGGACGGCGTGGAGCGTGAAGCGCGTCAGATTTTTCGGTAGCGCCCGCCATCTTGGATTCGCGGATGTCCCCGGACAGCGCGGTGAAACTTTGTTCAAAATGTGTATTTTGTTGAGTGTGTTGGTGTGTAGGAGTGTTTGGGGAGGGTGGGAGTGTATGAGATAGGATGAAAGTTGTGTTTTTTATGTGTTAGACGTTCTTTTTGTGTTCGATTTGTTTGCGGCCATCACGGGTGTTCTGAAATGTTCTAAATAAACTGACTAGGGGGTGTTCTAAGGAGTCAATATGTGTCCATTTTGTTCGCAAGCAAAGTGAAATTGTTCTAAGAACACTCGCGGTGTCCGGGGAGTGTTTGTAGGGGGTGTCCTGAGGACGCTGTCCGTATTGTTCTCTGTCAAGTTGAATGTGTTCTAAGAACACGGGCGGTGTCCTGAAATGTTCGCAAATAAACAAAATGGGGGTGTTCTGAAGACGTTTTTGAGAACACTCCCGGTGTCCTGAAATGTTTGTAGGGGGTGTCCTGAGGACGCTGTCCGTATTGTTCTCTGTCAAGTTGAATGTGTTCTAAGAACACCCGCGGTGTCCTGAAATGTTCACAAATAAACAAAATGGGGTGTTCTGAAGACGCTTCTAAGAACACTCGCGGTGTCCGGGGAGTGTTCATAGGGGGTGTCCTGAGGACGCTGTCTGTATTGTTCTCTGTCAATTTGAATGTGTCCTAAGAACACTCGCAGTGTCCTGAAATGTTCGCAAATAAACAAAATGGGGGTGTTCTGAAGACGCTTCTAAGAACACTCGCGGTGTCTGGGGAGTTTTCATAGGGGGTGTCCTAAGGACGCTGTCCGTATTGTTCTCTGTCAAGTTGAATGTGTCCTAAGAACACTCGCGGTGTACTGAAATGGTCGCAAATAAACAAGATGGTGGTGTTCTGAAGACGCTTCTAAGAACACTCGCAGTGTCCGGGGAGTTTTCGTAGGGTGTGTCCTGAGGACGCTGTCCGTATTGTTCTCTGTCAAGATGAATGTGTCCTAAGAACACTCGCGGTGTCCTGAAATGTTCGCAAATAAACAAAATGGGGGTGTTCTGAAGACGCTTCTAAGAACACTCGAGGTGTCCGGGGAGTGTTCGTAGGGGGTGTCCTGAGGACGCTGTCCGTATTGTTCTTTGTCAAGTTGAATGTGTCCTAAGAACACTCACGGTGTCCTGAAATGTTCGCAAATAAACAAGATGGTGGTGTTCTGAAGACGCTTCTAAGAACACTCCCGGTGTCCTGGAATGTTCGTAGGGGGTGTCCTTAGGACGCTGTCCGTATTGTTCGTTGTTAAGTTGAAAGTGTTCTAAGAACTATCGCGTTGTTTGAAATGTTCGTAGGGGGTGTCCTGAAAACGGTGTCCGTATTGTTTGCTGGCAAGTTCAAAGTGTTCTAAGAACACTCACATTGTTTGCGGACATTAAAAGTTTCCCATAGATCCCAGTTGAAATGTTTGACTCTATGGACGTGATATGCTGCGGTGGTTGTTGCCAGGGCATAGAGTCTTGGGTGCATGGCCATTTGGCCATGCACCCAAGACTCTATGCCCTGGCAACAACCACCGCAGCATATCACATTCATATTTGCTTATAACTTTGGGTGAAAAACAAATGTATAAGGAACAAAGGTATTAGATACTATGGATGTGATATGCTGCTATGGTTGTCCTTATTATTGTATACTTACTGTTTGGTCTAGCAATGGGAGTCCATGTTTTTCTTCTTTATTTCTGTGATAAAAGAAAATAGCATGTTAGTATTAGTATTTTGTAGTATAAGCAATATACTTTTAATTTGCTCAGTTTCTGTATTTGTTGCTAAAATCATTGGGTCTGTGGGAGAAAAACAATCCATGTTGGATTAAAAAAAAAAACTTTTTCTGTTATGCTACAGTTTATTTGTTTGTTTGTTTTCAGTGTTCACTTGTTGTTTCTGGCTAATGCTTTATACTTTGCTTTGTTGTATTTGTTTTGGAGCAGTAACATATTCTTCATTTGTTTTGATATTATAAAATTTTGGAGCAGTTAGATACCAATTGGCGTATTCTAACTGTCTATTTTTTTAATATATTTTAGTGGTTTTGATTTATCTATTTGGATATTGTTAAATTTTGGGACAGTTAGATACCAATTGGCGTATTCTAACTGTGTATTTTTTGGCCTAATTTAGTGGTATTCATTTATCTGATTAGTTGTTGTAGAATCTTTGAGTTGTTAGATAGCTTTTGGAGTATTCTAACAGTTTATATAATTTTAAGACAAATTTATAATTTTGGGACAGTTAGATACCAATTGGCGTATTTTAACTGTGTATTTTTTGGTCTAATTTAGTGGTATTCATTTATCTGATTAGTTGTTGTAGAATCTTTGAGCAGTTAGATAGCTTTTGGAGTGTTCTAACAGTTTATATTTTTTTAACACAAATTTATTTAAAGGTTTAAATACAGTTTATTTATCAAATTTTGGTTTTAAGAACATCAAATAAGCGTTTGTAAGATTTGCTGGTAATCTCTGCTTTAGAGTAAGGGTACTATCATTACATTCAAACCATCCACATTTCTTTTTTATATATGCAGTGTAGTGCCCTGAATTGGTTGTGGCTCCTGCGTGGTAGATTATACCTATTGTTGTGAAGGTTTTCTTACCAAGTGATATTTGACCATGTGTGAATCCAGTCAGCTTGCAGTTGTTTTTGGTACCATCTGCATTGTAACGTAGAAGCATTAGTATTACGTATTTACTATGTGTTTGTATTACTAACGTGGAGCGATTATCTGAATTGCAGGTAGAGCATAATGTACCATGGTTTGCATTTTGTACAAGTTGCTGAAATGGAATGGATTCACAATTTGGTATTGATATATATATGAAGCGTTCATTGGGGATTTCTTCTTGTGTCACATTGTTGCAGAGAGTGCATGTATGTTTCCACATGTATGAAATCTGAAAGATTTCATTTATAGGTATGTTTTTGTTTTCCAGTACTTGTAGTAAGTACATTAGAAATTCTTGTGGATCTTCCTGTGAGTTTATAGTGAATTTCACCATTCCAGCACAGTAGTCCAATTGTCGTTTTATTCCAAAAACACTATATGTGTTGTCAGGATTGTTTGCTGCATTTCTGTGAAGTACTAACATTTGCAAACACAATGGGTCTGTACTGTGTAAGTAAATGTTGTCAACAATTGGTGGTAATTGAAATAGAATATTCATTGCTACATTTGCATAGCAACTTACACCAACTATATTTTAGAATTTAAATGGTCCAGGTAGTTCTGTATCTAACTGCTTTTTTTGGAGCTTGTCTTCCTTCTTTAAAGAAGTACCTGGTTTACTTTCTCTAATTGATTCTTTTTTGTTTGTGGTACTTGATGAAGTATTAGTTTCTTTTACTCTCTTTGGAGGATTTGCAGTGACGTCCTGTTGCATTTCTGTTTGATTTAGTTTTCTTTTACAACGTTTTAGTTTTTGTGGAACAGAATATGTGTTTAGATGGGGAGTGTATAGTGAGCCAAGTCTATTATATTCTAAAATGCAAGGAATATCAGCGTTTACTTTACTTGCACCAAAGTTGATTAGAAATAGACTGTGAAGTGTACGTAAGCGTGATAGTGCTACGTAGCTCATGCCTTCTTTAAAGACTGTGTTACCAATATCTATCATTGCTTTGTCTAGGGTAAGACCTTGTGATTTGTGAATCATGACTACGTATGCAAGAGTTAGAGAAAATTGTTCTCTGCGTACATACATATCTTTGAAGAGAAGGAATCTAGCTGTTGAGCGTCCTATCCGTTTTACTTCTGAAAGTTTGTCAAAGAGTATATTGACAAACTGAATTTTGTTGTCACGTGGGTATGTTTGAAAGCCAACAACTGTACCCAGTGCTCCATTAACTAGTCCTTGATCCACGTCAAGGTTACGTTTAAGCATTACTCTGCAATTTAAGGATAATTGTAACATCTTTTCTAAGCCTGTTGTGTTTGAGATTGATTTTTCTAAATTATTTTGTCTTGTTGTGGCTTGGTCACACATGGGTAGTGTCATACCATGTACATCTAGTTTGTCTGTGGCGCTAATTTCCATTATTGGTTGCATTTCTTTACTTAACATTATTTCATTGAATTTGAGACAGCTTGCAAGAGTTGGCATTAAGGCCATACAATTGACATTTTTGTGGGCTAATTGTTCCATAACATTTGTAGCACATGCATTATCGCCATAAAGTGCATTAATGTGCCGGGTTTTCAATGTTGCTTCTGCTTCTTTAGAAAGTATACCAACTCTCAAACTTTTTAAAATGTTGGCATAAGTGAGATCTGCAGATTGGCGCATGTTTTCTGTTAATTTTCTGTATTGGAAATGTTGCAAAAGGTTGACATTTCCAAAGCTGCCAACAGTTTTACAGCAGAGTTTGTGCCCTAATGTTTTAAAAATAGGTTCACCTTTTACTGGTGTTAATTGAAGCAGATCTCCAAAAACAATAATGTGTTTTCCTGCAAAGAGCTCTTCATAGTCTGTTTTGAGTACTTCTTGTAATCTGAGGTGAATCAAAGCTAACATCAGGTTGGAGACCATGCTCACTTCATCTATTAGTATCATTTTCATTTGTTTCAATACTCTGTGTAATTCCATTTCAGCTTCTGCAGAAAGTTTGTAATAGTCTAATTTGTTCTGGTGTTCTACTGGTAATAGTAGTAATCAGTGTAATGTAACACCACCTATGTTGTAGGCAGCTAAACCTGTGGGGGCTGTGACAACAGCTGACAGTTTGTTGTTTGTCAATTGTTGAAGGAACTTACTAATGATTTTGATTAGGAATGTTTTGCCAGAACCAGCTTCACCACTGACGTACAGTAGTATAGGTTTATAATTATGGCAGGAACATTCTTTATTTTCATGTTTTACACCATGTGCAATTTGTTTTGTTACTTCTTGAAAAATGCTACTTTGCTCATTGTTTAGTTTTGATTGTAGTATAGTTAAGTCTTCCTTATCTTCATACTGACACATGGTGTTTTCTACTTCTATCATAGCTAATTCTGCCTCATTTGTTATTAGTGGTTCTCCCAGTGGTTCTTGGCTTCCTGCTACAGAAGGTTAACTACTGTCAGGAGTATCCTTATCTAGTTGGGCTTGGAGTTCTTCTTCATGTTGCTGTTCATTGTGCAACATTGTTTTGTACTGTGTAAAGTTTATATCAGTTATAGTGCTTTCATTTGCTTTGAAAGCATCCTCATATGAGTCATAGTTATCTAGTAATTGTTCTTCTTTTCCCCATGGTTTGAAGAGTTGTAGCAGGGACATGTAATATACTTCTTTATGTTGAGGAGTCTTCAATGACAATTTGATATGATTAATTAAATTTGGTTTAGTGAGTTTAACTAAGCTGCCTTCACAGTCTGTCACTCTATATTTAACTTTTTTTTCATCAGGTTTCATATTATTTTTGTATGTTTAGTTTTGGGCTATTTGGTATAGACACATGTTTTCCAAAATATTACTTCTGTTTGGGTAGTATGTGTCCAATAAATTGTTTTTTTAAAATGTCTTGGCTGTTGGGATCGTGTTTGGCTATTGTTTCTATATCTTCATATGATTTTAGAACTCTTTTTCTAGATTAAGCTGGACCAAGACTTAGCCATACTATATTTTCAGATTTACCATACAATGAAGTACCAGTTAAACGATCAGCTGCTTCATAAGATCCACATTCTCTATGGGTGAGCATTTTTATGCCCAAGCTGTGTAATTTCTGAGATACTGTTTTATCTGATGACAGGTCATTCCAGAGGTCTTGGAGCTCTCTCTTTTCTGCTTTAGTTAAGTATGCTGTGACATATCGTGCAACTGCAGTAGAATTGTCTGCAATGTACTGCACATCTATGTTTGCATTCCATAAGTGGGCAATGATTGCATTATAATCATTGATATATTTTTCTTCTTCTTTTCTTTTTATGTAATATGTATTTTTAGGTGACTTACCTTTAACACTATGTCTAACTGAAGACATGAGGTTGTTTACTTGACCTGTATTTGTAACTGGTCTAGGGAAACCAAATCGGCATTTGGTGTAGTATTTGCCTTTGTTTTTGTATTTGCGACGACAATATTTTCCACATTTGTGTCTTTGAAATTGTAAAATGTGTGCACGAAGATCACTATTTGTGGCTTCTGATGGAATTTCACAAGTGACATATTTTTCAATAAACTGTAAAACAGTGGCATCACTGTCTTGACCAAATTTAGGAGCATCTTTAATCCATAAAAGCATGTGGATATGTGGTGCTTCTCTGGCTTGGTATTCTTTTCTCCAAAAGAAGTGTTGCACTTCTCCAAGGGGAGGAACAGTTTTATTACAAATAAAATGTAGCATAGCAATGAAGCGATGGTGAAAATATCTTGAAACATTAACAGGATCCAAAGAACAAAGTTCTCCAGGTGTTAGAATATCTATGTTTGTTTTGTTTTTATTTGATATGCGTAGGAAATCATGTAAATCTTCCCATGCATATTAAGCACACCTTAATGTAACAAACCAAGTGGGTGGGCCAAGGTTTCTGATCATACAACGTACATCTCCATGACGTTGAAACCAGTACTCTTTAGTACCACGCATATTTGCTAATAGATTTGTAATATTTGATTATAAAACCTCATCCTTTTGTTGCACTTTCTCTAATAATTGTGCAGCTGTCATATTTTGAAAGTGTGATCCTGATTTTAATATGTGTGCAACTCCGTAACATAAAGTTGCTAGTTCACTTTCAAAGAGTAGGTGGAATATGTATTCCACATTTTGTCTAAATCTGGGATCTTCAGAATACATCCGTAATGAGCGGTATTCTGAAGCTGATATTTGAATAGGTCTAACATCATACCTTCCTCCTTTGCCAGTAGGAAAGTGTAGAGGAAAAGTACGTGCTTCTATACTTTTTTCCCATATACTGATTGGCGATCCTTTTGTTTGACGCATTTGGTAAGTTTCCAGTACATCTTGTAAGGTGTCATTACAGTGCAAAGGATGAATTGTATAATGGTCTAAAGTATTTGATATTGTAGCAGGATCTAGTAGCTCAAATTGACCAGCTTCTTGTTTTTCTTGAATTATTTCAGTTGTATCTTTCAAGTTTTCTTCAATATTAATTTCTTTGTAATATTCATTATTCTCTTTAAGATATTGGAAGGCTTGTCTAACTTTATATAAATCTACCAGCTGTTGCCATATTTTTTTGTCTTTTTTAGGTATCCATTTACTAATATAATTAAAGATTGCTGCATTGGACATTGCACTCCTAGAGTATGCACATTTTCTTTTAGATTTAATGGTAAATAAACTACTTTTCCACAAATGCCTTTTACCAATTCAGAGGGAGGTAATTTTGCTGTTTTTGGTTGAAGGCGTATTATTGCTTGAAATGGGTGTACTCTTTGAATTATGATGCTCTCATATAAATTAAGTTGTTGTAGAGGTTTTGGTACTGGGTATAATTCCAAATTATTTGTGATAGAACGTGAAGGAGTTTGGTTGTTGTCAAGTTTTGTAGTGCAATAACTGCAAAGTATTAAGGGCTCAGTTATTTCATATTTGTTTTCTGCTAGAAGGTAGAGAGCTAATTCAAACCATTTAGAATCTTCATTGTTTTCTTTTTTGTATGATAGGTCCACAGTTTTTGTGTTACTTTTATAAAAAAATTCTACAACAACATACACATACATGGTTTGGTACTTCAGCTGATGTACTTTTAAATTTTAGTATTTCTTTTTTGTATGTGTTTAGCAAAAGGTTGCCATGTGTAGAATTGTTGCTTAATTGGTTTAAAGCTATTTCATTCTGTAAATGGCTTTCACTTCCAAAATATTTTTTCTGGATATAGTGAATTTCTTCAAGTAGGTCTTTTGCTGTACCATGTAGAAGGATGTTATTTAACTTTGCTAGTGCTAAAGCAGGACTTTTAGCATAGTACAGTTTATAGACTAGATTTCTTATAGTTGAATGATGTTTTGATATCCTTTTGATATCATGGAAAGTGGTTTTACACGTAGGTCCTGTAATGCAGGCCAATGAATGTCCTTGTAGTCATGTGTACTTGCGCACTGGACGGGTATCTATATTTTGCAGTAATTTAATTTTGATTTTGTCTTTGCATTTTACATATTTATTGAGGAATTGGCGTAAAGAATTGAAACATTGTTTGGGAATGTTACACATTGACGTGCATGGCCATTTGTACACTAGACGTTCTGATTCAGTTGAATGGAGGGGTAATTCTAAGTTTTCAGGGCATATTTTTCTAAGGAGTACTTCTTCTTCCATTATGGTATTATTCACTTTTTCATAACCTCGACCACTGCTATTTATGGCAATTGTATTTGTTTGCTTTTGTTTGTACGCTTCTTCATTAAAATATGCTTCTGTGCTCGTAGTGTGATTCCATTCACCTCCGCAGATACTTAAGAAGTTCTTTCTGTTGACATTTCGCTTATTGAGAAGTCTTTTTTGTAATTTAGTTATTAGTTTTATTAGTGGTTTCATTTTGTTTAACAGTAAAATAAATACATTTCTTTTGAGAAGAATTGCACTGTCCATCAATGCTTCTAAGATTAATTTCCTACGATAGGTTTTAAGCTTTGAACCTGATTTCTCTCCTGTTTTATAAGATTTTGAAGGACTTTGTGACGGTATATTTTGGCTAAAATACTTTTCTTGGTATGCTTATTTTGCACTATATTCAAATTTGAAGAAGTAGTTTTATCTGTGCTGATAGCTGATTTTCTGTTAATTGTTTTTTGGTTTGTTTTACATTTTGATAGAGGAAGCGAAGTTGTTGTACTTGAAACTATTTGTGTTTCACTAAATGATTGTATTAGCTGTTTTGTTTCAAATATTTTTACAAATTGTGCTAGAGATGGATGCTTATGTTGGACACCTTTATTTTCATTTGCTCTACTTTTGCGTTGCTTTCTACGGAGTTGTCTTTTGGTAAGCATTCTTTAGGGTCTGTTGAAAAAAATAAAGAAGATATGGGTTGGGGTGTTCTGGAATGTATGTGTGCTGTGTGCATGAGTGTTTGAGTAAGATGATAAAGATGTATGTAATGGTGTGTGATTTTGCATTGGGAACTAAAACTAGTAGGGATAGGTATTCTTGAATTTATGTGTTACTAAACTGGGGTTCAGATGACAAAAAAAAAGTAAGCTAGTGGTGTGGAAAAGTACAAATAGTAAATCTAATGTATACAATTAAAACAGTTGTTTGTTCTATAATATGAAAATTGTAGTGGTTCAGTTGGCTAATTTGTGTGTCCAAAAATAGAAATTTGTGGGCCATTCTGGCTGTAAATCGCTGTTTAAGACATGGAAATTTTTTGACAAAATGGTACAAAATCTCTATTTTAAGAAACCAAAATAGCTTGTATTAATGTTATAGTATATTTGATTAATAATACGAATATTATGGTGATATTTTACTTACTTTTTTTTTAAATTAACAGGTAACTTCTTAGTTTTTCCTTCTTCTTCGAATTCGGCTGCTTCTTTTCAGCAAACTGGTCTTCACTGCAATTGTAAAAGCTTCAAATTAGTAACTTTGTTTGTATATAGCACTGTTTTTAATTTAGATATTGATTTTTTTTAGTTGAAATCCTCAGTGCCTTCTGTAAAACCATTAAACTAATTTATTTACATAAGATACATTGCATCAGTTCAGTACATTTGATATGTTCTTAATGAACAAATTGTATTGAATGACTAACTGTAGCAAAAAAAAATATCTTTACTATGTCTTGTGAAATTTATAATATATTAGTGAATACCACTATTTCTGTAAGTAAACTGTTCTAGGTAATAGCGCCTCAATGTCATGTCTAATTTAAAGTAATTAAGTAAATAAATAAATAAAAACAAAAAATATGAAATTGTCTAAGTATTTTTATAAAGGTTTAAACATAGATTGTGTTTGCATGCAATTTGGTTTGAATATATGTAGTCTATATATTTCATTTAAAAAATGTTAGTTTAACATGATTTGAGTGTGTGTGTATAAAGAAAGTAAAAAGTATAAAGGTTTATAAGTGGTAGATGATTTTAGGAAATTGAAAAAAGTACAGTAAATTGATTTTGCAGATTTTACAAGGTAAAAGTCTGTTTGAAAATGTGTTCATCTACCATAGCTCCCAACTCACACGCTTTTGGCGGGTGTCACATGCCTTGTAAAGGGCAGACTCACCCGCCAAGCCTGCTGCACGCCCATTCATTCCAATGGGCGTCTCACCCGCCAAAAACAAAATCGGGTGATTTCACCCGCCTGTAAAACAAAAATGGTTGAGAGCTATGTCATCTACTATACATAAAATATGCATACCTGAAGTTTGTGTTCATGCATATGGATATGCATGGAGCTGCAAGTAGAAATCTTGAAGACTTGTACAGTATTTCTGGTAGATGGTGCTTGCCAATGATATGACACTTGTACTCGGAGAGATTCAGAGTACATTTGCAGTGCTGATCTATGATGATGCAGTTAGATGTAGAGGTCTTGAATGTGATTGGTGCATGGTCATGTGATTTTTGAGGTACATCCAATGAGGGAATGGCAGAGAGAGTGTAGTGGAAATGGTAGAAGGGCTGTTCATGTTACGATATGACCGCGGACATGGCGGTAGTTCGCGGACATCGGGAGTTACATCCGGGGATTTTTGGGTTCAGAAGTCATGCAAATGAGAAAAAGCACTGAAAGGGATTGGTCAGGAAAGTTTGGTGGGTATGTTGTGCCAGGAGAGATTTTCTCAGATACTCTTTTTGCTGAGAGAACAAAAGATAGCTATGGCTGTGTGTTTCAGAAAACAGATTGTTTGGATTTTAGGAGATTCGTGGATACATTGGTTGAAGGTGCATGCAGAAAGCTGTGGAGTAGCTGTAGATCTTGGATTCCCACATGTGGAAGTACACTGGCATGGAGTACGTGGAATGAAGTGGTTGGACTTGCTACCTCTCTGTGCTATTTTGGAGACAGAGCAACATCCAGACATAATTGTAATTCATTGTGGAGGGAACAGTTTAGGACATGTGACTGGAATTTTTTTGCAATTTGTTATGAAAGAAGGACTGAGGAAGGTTATGGACATGTTTCCTAATTCTCAAGTGATATTTTCACGGATTGCGCAGAGACAAATGTGGCTTTGTTCTTCTTCATTTGGTCCACAAATGGAAAAAGCAAGGCGCAATGTTAATAAGGCTGTTTGTGGCTTTCTAAGAGATTTTGGCATGTCTTCTTTTCACAATGAAAATATTATGTTTCGTGGTACATACATTTTTCGCAGAGATGGAGTCCATCTTACTTATGCTGGCAATCAGATTTTTCGGAGAAATGTAAAAAATTCATTGCAACCTTTTTTGGAATTACAACAACGATTTTGAAGTAGATGTTAAGCATTTACAATTTTTGACTTACAAACACCACCCAAAGGCTCTTTTCAGAGCCACCACTTCTTTCCAGAAAAAATTACAATGTTTGTGATGGAGTAGCAACCCAATTTTTTTAATGTTCGCAAACTGTCCGCGGACTTCTAAAAAATACAAAGAGCCCTGCTTCATTTATTTTCACTTCTATTTTTTAACTGGGAAAGGTGGCTCTGAAAAGAGCCTTATTTTTTTTGATTTTTGTAATTTTGTATTTTTTTGGGTTTTTCAGACACAACACACTAGGAGAGGAGGGTAAAGGAGGGTAAAGGGGGGGACACCAACCACAGGGATAAGAAAGGGCGAGCTGAGAGAGGAAGATGTAGAGTGGGTTTTATTTGGGTAGTGAGCAGGTCTTCTCGTGCTCTGAGACGATAGTCTCAAAAGCACTCCGAAGTCGCTCCCCCCTGCAGAGTACTGTGTCACAGTACATACATACAACTGTGACCCTCGAAAGGTAAGGGTCATCAGCTTTCTGTATGGCCTGGGAGGCAGCTTGAGAAATACGCTGTCCCACAGAGGTGGTCCTTGTGGTGACAGGATCAGAAACAGAGGATGAAGTAGAGGAAATCAACCTGCTACGTTCTTCGCAAGGTACAACCCTGCGAATAGCCCCAGAGTGAAATGACCTCAGGTGTCGCTTCATAGTAGTGGTCCCAAAGCTGTACTTACCGTGCTTCCCGCGACTGAGTATCATTTTGCACTCATTGCAGGTAACATGGTTCGCACGAGCCTTAGGACCATTCCCATGAATGGTAAATAACCGCCACACCCAAGACTCACGCCTAGTGCGGGTAGTAGGGATTTCCTCTACCTCATTCTCATCATCCTCTTCTTCCTCCTCGGCATCCTCAGTCCTGTTCCCCTCTTCAGGCCCTTGGGCAGGTGGTGGTGGTGGAGGGGGTGGTGGTGGTGCTGAAGCAGGTGCAGCACCAAGTGGCAGTTCAGCAGCCAAGGATGCCATCTCGATGATGGTGTAGTCTGCAGGTGGCAGCAAAAATCACTGTGTTCTGAAGAATAGCCAGAAACACAATGGGAATAAGCTCTTGGGCGTGGTCTTTTATAGGGGTGCTTGTGCGCGGTCCGCGGACATGCACACTGTGCGCGGACAGATCGAACACAAAAAAAGGATCGGAAAGTTTCAAAAGGTATATAGAAAGTCAAGATTGCTATGTGGGACTTGTGGCATGGTGAGATTTTATTGAAAAATATTATGGATTAACTGAAAATGTACTTTTAAATTGTTCGGGGACACGAACAGTGTCCGCATTTCAGGACACACGATGAGCGTGGGCGCGGTCATATGATCTGTTTGCGAACTAGTCTGCGAAGGAAGCGCCTGTCCGCAGGACACCAAGTGCACGGAGATTGGTTAGCGCATGCGCATTGATGTCCTACGGACACTGTTCGGGTTCTGAAGTAATTAAAAGTGCGTCACACGTGAAACGAACATTTCAGGACACCGCGTGTGTTCTTAGAACAGTTTAAACTTGGTAGCAAATAGTAAGGACAGATATAGTGTTCTTCAGGACACGTGTAATTTAGTTTATGTACTAACATTTCAGGACACCAATTGTGTTCTTAGAACAGTTTCAATTGGGTAGCGAACACTACTCACAGGTATAGTGTTCTTCAGGACACCTCCATTTTCGTTTATGTACGAAAATTTCAGGACACCAATAGCGTTCTTAGAACAGTTTGAACTTGCTAGCGAACAGTACCGGACAGGTATAGTGTTCTTTAGGACACTTTAACTTTTGTTTGTTACGAACAATTCAGGACACCAAGTGTGTTCTTAGTACAGTTTCATGTTGCTAGCGAACACTACGAACAGTTGTACTGTTGTTCAGGACACATTATTTTCGTTTATTTACGAACATTTCAGGACAGCAATTGTGTTCTTAGGACAGTTTTAAGTTCATAGCAAACATTACGGACAGATATAGTATTCTTCAGAACACTTTCATTTTTGTTTCTTTACGAACATTTCAGGACACCACATGTGTTCTTAGAACAGTTTCAACCTGCTAGCGAACAGTACGAACAGGTGTGGTGTTTTTCAGGACACCTCCATTTTCGTTTATGTACGAACATTTCAGAACACTTGCACTGTCCGCGGACACTTTTATTGTTTTTAAAAAAAAAAACGGAAACTATTCACAATACAATATAAAAATTAAACTTTATTTAACATATATTAATAATTTATGACAGAGAAGGTGAGGCAGAAACAGAAACAAAAACAGGAGAATTTGGGGTTTCAACATGATTGGTATTAGGTGAACAAGGGATGGAAATCTCATCAAAACGTTTTGGATTATGGAGAGGGTTTCGGGATAATTGACTGGGATATGGTGAGGAGGGACAAGTACATGTGGGGCAATGGTATGACGTTTTTGTTTTAAAATGATCTTCAACAAAAGGTTTCAAATTATTAAAATTGGTCAACAGTAAATCAATTTTTTCTTTTATGTTGTCTAGCGTGTTTTCCATAACAGCTTCTTCAGAGGTATTTTCTATTTTGTTATGCTCTGTACAAAAAATATATATATATGTTAAATGTATACATAATAATGTTATTTAAATGGTTTATATTATAAAGTGTTTACCATTAGTTTCACTATCTTGTGACATTTCTTCATGTGGGAAATTGTACTCTAGCAATTCCAGAGTACTAGACATTTCTGTGAGAAAAAAAAAAAGATAATATATTTTTTAATCTAATACAGAAAGTTTTTAAATATATGATTAAAATGAAGTACACTTACTATTTCTGGTAAGATAAGTCCTATGTATTCAGTGGGTCTAGTCTTGTTCTCAGTTCTGTTGTGTCTGTGAGGTAATTATGTTGGAAGCTAATTTATGTTCTTGTGGTATATTCCATTTCAGAACATATTGTATTTAAATGAATGGTTAGTGTGTTACATATATGGGTTACATTTCTTATGTATTACTATATATAATGTGTTTGTGTGCTGCTTTTTGAATTTGTTAAATGTTCCTATATTATGATATAACAATCAAACATACCCCCCCCCACAGTTTTTAGGTAGTGGTACTGTTCTCCGAACATGTCCGCGAACATTAAATAAGTTTGCGGATATCACGTTCATAAGAAGAGATCTAGTCAGTTCCATATGATATGTATATAAAGTCAAAGTCATTATTGTTAAGTTTTGCTACTAAAAAACTATGAAATTCAGTGAAAAAACTTTGTTAAAGGGACGTTATGGTTAAGTTGCGCTACTAAAAACCTATGAAATTCGGTGAAAAAAACTTTGTTAAAGGGAAGTTTTTTCACTGAATTTCATAGCTTTTTAGTAGCGCAACTTAACTATAACCTCCCTTTAACAAAGTTTTTTTCACTGAATATATATATATATATATATATATATATATATATATATATATATATATATATATATATTGAACAAGCTTGCCGCCAAGGGGCAGCCCTGTTTCAGGCCATTCCGTGTATACATTTTCTTTGTGATTGCTCCAATGGCTGAGAGCCTCACCTGGACCGAAGTTTTGGAATAGAGGGCCTTTATTGCAATTACTAGATCAGGTGGACAGTTTCAGGAAAGTAATTTGTTCCATAGTTTTTGGTGGTCTACGCTGTCAAACGCCTGTTTCAGGTCAATAAACACTGCATAGATTTCAGTTTTTGCCCTTTACGCTTCAAGATTTAGTAAAATCAGTATCATGAGATTAACAATGGTTCCCACTCCTTAGACTAACCCTGTTTGTCTGGGATGTCTGCTGTTATTTTGTATGGACCACATGGTTGTTCTCTACAGAAGAATGGATGCATAGAGTTTACCCAACGGATCCAATAGTGCAATTGGTCAGTAGTTTGCTTGGGACGCCCTATCTCCTTTCTTGAATATTGGAATTAAGACAGCATTTTTCCAGGACTCCAGGATCTGATTGGTTTCCATAATCACCTCAAACATGTATTGGCAGAGATCGTCCCAAGCAGACAGGTTAGATTTTAGAATATAATGTGTTAATCCGTCTGGGCCAGGAGCTCGTGAAGTCTTTAATTGTTTAATTAGAATCAAAATGTCACCTCTTTCGCAATCGATTTTCAATTTTTTTGTCTGAGATCATCGGGCGGATCTACCCATGTAGTTCTCTTTGCATAGTGGGATGAAAAATTAGCCACCCATGCTGGTTCTGAAACAGCAGATATTAAGAGCGTAACTTGTTTGTGTTGACCATTCAATAAGGACCATAGGCCCTGTGTATTTTGTTTGGCCAATCTTTCAAGAAAACAGTCTGTGTCCCATTGTAGTTGTTGAGTCTTATATTTTTTCTTAAGTATTTTCATTCGCACAGGACAGTCTTTCACGGGGCAGAATTTCAGTTTCTTTAATTCTACCCAATGGATTTTTCTCTTCTCGACCATCTCTAGATTGCAGGCATGATCATTGGTACCGGAAATCTTTGGGCCTTTAGATTCAGCAGCTCTATAACGATTCAGCATCCAGTCATAATCCAATCTCTCGACTCAAACCTTGGAGCTGTTTAGGTAGTTTGCCATCATTACTGAAACTTCATCTGGGTTTATTTGCATCCTGATTTTCCCATTAGACACGTTTAAGATTGGGAGTTTGTTCAAGGAGCAACCTTCTTGGGTTCCCTTCCAGGTCAATGCGAGCATCCAATGGTCACTCTTTCGAGTGGGGATAATCTTCAAAGTATCCAACTCTGATATTAATGCCAATGAGGTAAAGATATAATCTAGATAGGCCAGTGAATTTCCTTTTTGCCAGGAAGGAATTGGTGGTATAGCTTCGGTAAGTTGCCCGTTGATAAGAAAAATAGATAGTGCTGGCAGTTCTTTCATCCAAAGTTGAGCTTTCTTAGGGAGCATTTCAGTAGAGATCAAGCCCCTGAGGTCTTAAACAAATGTATATTCAAGTCCCCACAAAGAATAATGTCCAAGTCCTTATATCAAAGTTGAAGATCATCAATTGCCGAGAGTAGAGTTTCAATCAATGTCTTGTCATTGATCCCGGCAGGTTTCCAATATTAGTTGCATATTGCAAGTTCATGTGGGCTCCCTTTATTCTGATCTTCTTTTGAAATGATGATAATATGAATGAACAGATTAAGGTTCAGAACTTTTCTGGACTAGCAGGTTATGTGCTGACTTCACTAGAATCAGCAATCCTCAGGGTGGGAGACCACATTTGCCCAAGAGCGCAGGATTTAAGTATGTTAGATATCCATCGCATAATGGAAATTTCCACATCCAAGTCTCTTGTAAGCAGATAATATCATAGCTTTGTATTTCTGAGCTTCCTTCTACAAACAGGTAAGAAAACCCTCATGTGTTCCATAAACAAAGCTTCAACATTACATTGCTTTGGTATCTCACATGTACATGGAGTTGTCAAAGAGTATCTTGTGCAACAGTGTGTTGTGCAGCACCATATGGTCTACCAATGGGTAGTGGGGGAAGCTAGAGTCCTGATTCAACTGCAGCACTCCTAGTTGTTCATGTTGGAGGAGGGTATGTGGCAGTTGGTGCCAGACTGGTGAGTCAAAGTGGGTTGTTGCTACACATTGGACTAGTTGGGGAGCGAACTAGAAGGGGGCTGCCTGGGGATTGGAGGTGAGTAGGGGTGTTCGGAGCTGTGAGGGCTTGAGGAAGCAACCCGTGGCAGTGGGTGGAGGAGAGTGGGGGTGATGTGAGGTGTAAGGACTTGAGGGGGCTGCCCAGGGAATTGGGCAGAGGTGAGTGGGGGTGGTGGGAGGAGGATGTACTGGCAGGGGAGTGTCTGGGTGTTGGGACAGATGTCATTGGGGTGTTGGGAGGTATAAGGACTTGTGAGGCTGCCTAAGGGAGTGGGTGGCCATGAGTGCGGGTGTTAGGAGTTGTGAGGACTTGATGGGGCAGCCTGGGATAGTAGGAAGAGGACAATGGGGTGGTGGGAGGTTTGAGGACTGGAGGGGGCTGCCTGGGGTAGTGGACGGAGGAGAGTGGGGTGGTGGGATGAGGTTGGACTAGCAGTAGGCTGCCTGGAGGTTGGGGCAGAGGTCAGTGGGGTTGTTGAGAGGTGTGAGGGCATGCGGGAGCTGCTTGTGGTAGTGGGTGGGGGTCAGTGTGGGTGGTGTCAGCACTTGTGGGGGATGCCTGTGTGTTGGGGCAGAGGTGAGTCGGAGTGTTGGGAGGTGTGATGACTTGAGGGGGTAGCGCAAGTTACTGGGCGGATGTAAGTGTTGGTAGTGGGAGGTGTGAGGAATTGAGGGGGCTGCCCCGGCTAGTGGGTGGAGGTGAGTGGGGGTGGAGGAAGGTGTGAGGACTTCAGGGTGATGCCTGGGGCAGTGGGTTGAGGTGAGCGAGGTGGTGGCAGATGTGAGGAGTTGAGGGGTCTGCCCAGGGTAGTAGGTGGTGAGTGGGGGTGATGGGAGGAGGGTGGACTAGCAGGGGGCTGCCTGGGGTTGGGATGGAGGTCAGTGGGGGTAATGTGGGGACTTGAGGGTCTGCTATGACTTAGAGGTGATGGACCTCAGTTTTGCCAGGATGACGTTTGACCTTAGGGGGGACAGTACATAGTTTAACTGCCCCTTGGAGTTAGGGGTGATGGCACATAGTTGAGGTGCTGCTTGGGTAGTACGTAGATTTGTCTGGGTGCTGCCTTGAGCACCCTTTCTCCAGGCAGTGCTGCCTTGATCTATGGGGGACAGTGCTCAGTTTTGCCAGGTTGATGGATGGTAGTGCAAAGGCACTAGTGTTTAACTTCCTACCTTCTCCTGTCTCTCCTCCCCCTACTCTCTCTACTCCTGCCCTTGTACCCCTCCTCTGAAAACTTTCAAAGGAAAAGACCTCCTTCACCTGGCAACTCTTAATGCTGGCTCAGCCAACAAACACTCCGACAACATGTGCCTCCCCCTTCAAGACATTGACCATGACATTCTCACTCTTACCGAGACTTGTTTCAATACCAGCTCAGTCACTGCTTTTGACTCCCTCCTCCCTGATGCCTACAAAATAATTTTGAAGCCTCAGCCTCACGAGCTCTACTCTCCCTTTGAGAGTCTGGTGTGCAAATTGGTCATCCCGCCCTCCTCCACATTGACCATTGCCACCATTTACCGGCCTCCATGTACTACCACCCTGTTCCTCTCTTAATAGGCTGATTTCTGTTCTTCCTTACTTTCATCCACCTCCAATATCCTCTACTTGGGGCATTTCAACATCCAGTTGTACTCCCCTGTCACAGCATCTACTATTTTTGTTGACATCTACTCCTCTCTATCCATCTCCATTCTCCCTTCTGCAGCAACACATTCGGCTGGACACCCTCATTCACCCTGACCTCTCTCTCTCCTCCCCAATTTTCACCTCTCTCTGTTGGTCAGAGCATTCTCTCCTCTCCTCCCATTTGGGTGCCTTGGGGCCTCTGACTGCACCCCAAAAGTCCAGCCAACTTAATACACTAACATCCACCTGATGAAAAGGGTGTCAGCTCTGCCATTACCTCCACCTTCATCCCACCTCATCCCGCTAGCTCTAACTCTACCACTGATTCTGCTCTCAGCAGCCTTCCTGTGTCCATTACCAATACCCTATTTCCATCACTCCCTTCCTGGGGAAACTGCAGGAGAAGCTGGCCTTGCCCCAACTCAACTCCCACACCAAACTTTTTGGTGGTCTCCACAACCATTAATCTGCATTCCGAGCATTCAGAGGAACAGAAACTGCTCTTCTGAACATCTGTGAAGAACTACTTGCATCTCTTGACTCCGATTCCCCAGCTATACTCTTCCTACTTAATCTCTCCACTGCCTTTGGCACGGTCAACCATTCCATTCTCATAGAAAGGCTCTAGAATACCATTTGTGTCTCAGGTCGGGCACTGGAATGGCTGACATCCGTCCTAACTGACTGCAAGTCCCAGGTCAGCCTGGGCTCCTTCTCCTACTTCCTTCTCCATCTGTGGTGTCCCCCAGGGTACTATCCTCTCCCCTTGGCTATTTAACATCTAACTTGCTCTGCTTGCTCGCCTCATCTCCTCTTTCTCCCCAACTTCCTATGTTAAGCTGATGGCACACAACTGTTTTTCAAACTGCGTGCTGAACATTTTGCATCATCCATCAACCAGGACTGCCATCCAGTCCTGGTGCAACACCAACAATCTCTGCCTCAAAGCCTGTAAAATTGAGATCCTTCCCATTGGGACCCATGTATCCTCCTTCTCCCCCTCACTCGGGCCTTCCTCCATGGGTTTTCCCCCTGCTCCTTCCTCTGAAGCCAGAAACCTTGGAGTCATGTTCGACTCCTCTCTCTCATTCCTCCCTCCCACTCAGGACATTGCCAAGATGTTCACTGTCAGCTCTTCCTTTTCAAAGGAATTCTGCCTTTTCTCACTTTGCCCCAGAGGCCCAATGTTACCCGAGTCCTGGTTCTCCCTAGGATTGACTATTGCAATAGCCTCCTCCTGAATCTACCTTCTTCCACTCGGCTACATCTCCAGTTAGTCCAGAATAGGGCAGCATGACTTATCTTTGGCCTTAAGCCCGGGCGCTGCATCTCTCCTGCCCTAAAATGTCTTCACTGGCTCCTGGTTGCTGCACATTTTAAATTCAAATCCCTCTGTATCATCCACAAGGACTGGGCATGGGGACCACACTATCTTCAACGTTATCTCACTAAATACTCTCCTAGACATATATGTTCCTCTGGCACCAACTCTCTGTGCGTAAAGCGTTACGCTAAACCAAGAGTAGGTGGTCAATCACTCTGCTCCACTGGCTTCCACCTATGGAACAGCCTCCCCCTCGCTCTTCATCTTGAGCTAGTCCTCCTTACATTCAGGAAGTTCCTCAAGACTTTCCTCTTTACCTCCTCCTTCCTTTTTTCTCTCTTCTGCTAATTTGCACAGCTCCTGTGATTGGTGTCCTGGGCCCTCATGCATCCTCGGGTCCCCTGACCTCCCACACCCAATGGTTCCAGCTCCTGTCTACCATCAGCACTTGGTCTTGCACTCCCTACACCTTGAAGGCTTAAACTTACCCATTGTGGCCCTTGTCCATGTAGCACTCTCCTCACCATGCAGTTCTACCATGCGCTTATTTGTAACTCACCCATGAGCACGGACACTTTAGCACTTCCCTCTTCCTTGCTGCACTTGAACATTTTGAATACTCACAACGCATAGCAGTTTCACCCCCCCCCCTCCCACCACCACTGTTTTTTTGTGTGTGTGTTTATTAATGTGTTTCACACTCTGTTTGCTTCCTTTGCCCTGAGGGCGCTTTGAAACTCTATGTACTTGCTGTATAGGCACCTAACAAGTGAACACTAAATAAATACATGAATGGAGGTGGGTTGAGGGCGCTCCAGGTGCAACTCAGTGTTTGCGCTCCGGGTTACTTTGCGCTTTAGAATCCATGAATCAGCTAAACAGTGCAAAACACTTTGCACGCGGAAGTAGGCACAATGTTATTAACGGTGCAAAGTAGTTTGCGTAGACTTATTGCTTTTTCTAGAAATGTAGCCCTTAGTCAGAAGGAGGTAAATTATGATAAAGAGCACGAACAACAGCAGCGTAGGAGTTGTCTGAATGATGTAGTGGGGGGTGTAGGGAGAAGTGAAGATGGGAAGGAGAGGGCAGTCACCTACATTTAGCTCACAATAAAAACACTCGGCATATATTAAAGTTCAAGTTAATCAGTGTATTAACATAATGATGTTCAGACTAACAAAAAATGTGTCCAGGAGTATACTTTACAGCTGGAAAAAGGTTCGACTTGAATAGCGCAAGTAACCTATGATTCACAAAGGAGTGCACTGCTGATTTTCTATGCGTATGCATCTTGGTGACTGATGAAATTTGCACATTCTGGTAAATATATAATTTGGAAAATATGCAAATTGCGCACAAATACTGTGGACTATGTGTGACGATCAGTGAAATTGCGGCTGTACAAAGACAAGGGTCACCAAAAGGCCACTGTCTAACCTCTGGCTTTGCATTGCTGGCCATTACAGAAGGAGAGCCGCCATGTGCGCACATCAGACTAGTCTTCGTCCCAGTGGGACCACTCCAAATTGATATGCGAGAGTACTTCCCCCTATGCAAAGGGAGAACAAAAAATACACTCGCATGTTTTAAACTTCCTGAGCCTCATGGCTTAGGTAAGGGTTGATTCCCTGCATACGGACAGCTGACAAGAGCCTTCAAGATGGCCGTGGCACTGAATAAAACTCTAACCGCGACCCCTTCATCTCGGACAGTGGATTAAACCAATATGGCATTTCCCAAGGTTCAGAATGTGATGCAACTGCTTGCTTCTTTCACTGTGAACTGCCACGTTCACACACAATGCACATGTATTGGATATTGGAGAAGGAACCCGCATTTCGACTCAAAAATGTGTCACTCATTCAGACTAGCTGCTCCCACAGTCCAATGTCTGTCCCAAAACAGACAAAGAACTCAATCCCCTAGTTGGGAGCTCATGTAACGAAATAAGCAATGCAGTTTTAAAGATATTTACCCAATGGAAATAGCAAAGTGTGTGGCTCTTTTTTTGCATACATCTCCCATGCATTACACAGTTATCTCACTAGTTAAAATTTGGTTTTAATGCATGAATTTCAAGAACGGAATTCTAAATAGTTTCAGAAAGAATATGTGACCTTGCATGTGTATTGTGCTGGTTTGCATTCATATAACTATGCCCTTTTATTGATCTTATTTAATTGTACTCCTTTTCATCACAAGATAAATATGCCAAGAGTTGTGTTAAAATAAGCACATTAGATTAGCGCTAGTTTACATATGGTTTTGCAATGGAATATGTATTAAAAACATAAATATTCACGTTCTGAACTGATGCCTGATCCTTTTGATTAATGCAACACCACTTGTGAAAGAGAACACACTGCGGCCTGCCTCAGCTATGGGTACGTGCTCATCCCTAATTAGTACAAATCTATTTTAATCATCGTATTACAACAAAGAAGATACTGGAATGACTTGAAACAAATTGCCATTCCACTTGTTTTAATAGCAGTGCATTTGCCATAATCCTGTGCTGAATGGCTCTAAATAAGAACAGCACCTGAGGGTTTGTCATGTTTTTATGAAAAGGAAAAATACAACTCAATGAGAAATCCACTAATGAAAAAAAAATTACAACTTTATATTAAAGGGCCCTTATTTATTAGAAATGTCCATCCTGCTATATCCTACCTCCAACATAACACACCAACGTACTATATCATCCCTTGCACAATTCAGTTTTAAAAGAAAGGTTAATTTAGACAACATTTGTAATTTACAGTGAAAGCAAATGTTCAAGAATTACATCCTACCACCCTATACTTCAGCATGATGTTATCCTCTACCACAGACACATGTATTTAATTGGCAGGTGGACCATAGGCAAGCCTAATGAGTCAATTTAAAGACAAGCAGACATATACAAATTAGGAACTTTCGCATTCTCAACTATATTTGTAAAGCGGATGCCGCGTTTCATAAATGCTGCCAGATTGAGAGGCTGCATTTCAGTTAACTGATATTTTCGTTTGTTCAGAGAGTTTTCAAAACTCTTAAGTCTTTTACCAAGAATAGGAGGATGCTAACTAAATGTCGGGGAACCTTAAACGGATCTACTGAATCATTGTTAAAATCCTTCACACAAATCAGTCGAGCATATTTTTAGCTGCCGCTCAAGGGGATTTGAAAAGATCCAGAAAGTTCATGGTTTGCTTCCCTCGAGGTCAGAATCAGTACAACACCGTCTAACCCATAGGTACCTATTGGATCACATCAGATCAAATTGATTTGAATCTGAATAAACGTATTGTAGCATATAAACTGAAATTAAACAAAAAAAAATATTAAGGGAAAACAGGAAAAGCTGCCAAAGTTTGGAGACTGGTTGAATTACCAGATTTCTGGGCCACTGCATCCACCCTTTAGGGTCCACATGCTCACAAAAAGGCATGTTGCCGATGAAATATCTCCCTTTAGGGATCTGAGGCAAGAATTGTTCATCCAGTGGGGAGTGAAGGGCTCTGGCATTGAGCTCCTAGCACATGTCACTCCCCACTGGCTCCTCAGTCAATATGTGTGCAGGCTCAACATGACCCACATGCCTGTTATGATGCTGCTACAGTCACATTTCCTCTTCTGCAACCATCTGCTATACATTCTTGCAAAATACATCAATTATTGATTTGTTAGAGTTTTAGGGAACAGGGCACTCGTGCTGCTTTTCTGCAGTTCCTTCCTGGCACTTTCACTTTACATGGTGCCTCAAAGTCATTCTGTCCTCACCATCATCTTTTTTAGTTTTTTTATTAAAATGTAATTTTAGTTGACATGCAACTTCCCGAAACATTTTGACAAACACATGAAATAGAAATTATATGAGAGTTATAAGAAGAGAAAGAGCAGGATTAAACAAAAAGATTTTAAGAAAGTACATTAATTTAAGACTAACATATTCTATTTTATATGAACGAACCGTCTACCAAGAGAATATCTATTGTAGTATCTTTTTCGACAAACTTAGAATGCAGTTCAAATGAGTGGACATATGTAATCTATTGTCTTCTCAGTTGCGGATTTCGCACATTATGAGGTCATCACTCTGTGGTTTAAAAAGGCGATTGAATTTTCAATGTATTTAGATAGTTTATTGTTGCCAAGTTTAATGATATTTTTGTTGCATTGAAGATCATCTCCCATAATTGTTTTTGATTGATCAGTCTGAATTGTTAAAAAAAGTGTAGAAAGCTTCTTGTTGTTGCATCTTTAGTTTTATACAATCTGTTAATACATTTTGAAGAGTTTCAGCTTTGTGCCTGATTCATTGATTATTTGCGCCGAATAAAACAGGATTTGTGCACCATTCTGCTTGCAAATCCCCATTTGTTAAACAGGGATTTGCGAGTAGAATGGCGCACAAATCCTGTTTTTCTCAGCACAAATAATCCATGAATCATTCCGTTTGTCTGGTAGATCCCAGAATCAGCATGTTTTCTTTTCCAGGCCTTTTGATCTTATTGATAGCACTTCTTTCGTTGGTCATAAGTTAAATCTCAAGCGCCTTAGTTTTGACCGATACTCTTGATTTGGACATTTCTTTAAATATGTCGGTATTGTGTTCATTTTTCTGGGTGAAAGTTTCCCATCGTGAACATTTTATAATCGGTGCATTCTTCCCAATTCTCATTCCAAGCTGTCTGCCAGCATTTCTCCTTTACTCTCTTCAGATTTGTTGTTATTACTAGTAAGTCAATGCCAGCTTTGTGCATGTTGGTAAGACAGTCATTTTCCCATGTCGTTAGCAGAGTTATTTGTTTTTTTCTTAAGAGTTTTGCTATGGCCAGCAACATTGTGTCTTGCTAGTTTTTTTTTCATTCATATATTTATTGTATAGTGATATTGCATTCCATATTACTGTTGCTTCCATTGGTATAAGACCTAGCTCACGTCGAGTTATCTGTATTGGGAAGTTCTGTGGTATGGGCAGAATTGATTTCCAGAAACGTCCTTCAAAAAGGTTCCACTATGGATGTTTCTCTGCGCTTTTTGTCTGGGCTCCATATGTTCGTTGTAATGCTTACCTTGTGACTCCGTGGGAGCGTAATGCCTTTTCAGCTAGAGAACCTGTATCTGGGCTCTTATTCTGTGGAAACAACAATGATAACAATAGAACTATTGTAATTCCCATTCGCAAACAAAAACTGTGGTGCAGTGTACCTTTGAATAAACCCTCCCTTCTCACCTGTGCTTATGTTTTGTGGAGCTCTCCATCCTGTATTCTACAGGGGTGCGTTGGGTTGATAACTTTTAATCTGAGAGGCTGTGATGTCGGCAGATTCTTAAATGAATGATGTCCTATCCTCTTTCAGAGGTATCTTGGATAAGTCTTATGGTGAAAATATAATTATGTACAGTTCATCAGATTCTGAGTTGTCCCTACATTGGAGAGATCTCTCTTACTAAAATTCTCTTTTATTTTTAATTAACGTTAGTTTGTCGAAATGGAGTGATAGCTCCCTTCAGTGACAAGCACGGTAATAATTAAGCAAAGAAAAGCCTTGCTGAGACTTCAGTTAAGCACATAAGTAACGTTTTCTTTCTCTTCTTCATTCACTAAATACCTTTGTTTTGCAGGTCTTCAGAAAAAAGAATGTTGATGAAAATACCTTCAGACGATGTGGAGGCTGCTGAGGAAAACTTTTGAATGAAGGCACTCCGACCGCAAACAAAGTCTGCTGATCAAAAAACTTTTGAATGAAGGCACTGCGACCGCGAACAAAGGCTGCTGAGAGAAGAAATGCTGCGGCTGCGACGAAACTTCTGACAGAAGATGTGGAGACTACAAAAATAACTGCAGTCTGAGGAAAAGCTTTGGAAAAACTTTGGTTCGGTAAGTCTTTACAAATATACTGGTATTCTGTTGATTTGCTGTGGAAATTAATATCTTTTAACTCGTTCTTCTATTGACAGGTTCTGTCAGGAGATCGCTGGTGGCGTTACCCGCTGTCAGTGGAGAAGACGTGAAGTGAGAGCTCCAGGAGAGGCAGGTTTAAGTAGCTCCCTCTGCAATAGGTGTAGCATGCACTGCGAGTTAATTATAGACCAATGTAAGTGCAATGAGCCTATGGGTGCAATGCTAAGAGTGAGGCAAATACCTTTTGCGACCTATTGATTGATATGAAGTTCCTTGCTGCCCTAGTGTTTCTGAATGGGATCTGTATTCCTTTGCTGGGATCATGACAGGTATTGTCGGCACAACCTTTTCTTTATAGAACTTTATAATGGGAATGCAGGAGTATGAACCATATTTTGTGTATGTCCTTTTAGCTTGTGGGATTAATGATTTAACTTTTTCTTCCACTTTGCTTTCTATTTTGAGTCAATTTTCTGGTCATTTATATTGATCCCTAGATATTTATAATCGTTTTTTATTAATATTATTTCAGTATCCAAGGTCCATTTAAACGGACATCGTTTTCTTACACAAGCTCCTTTTTTATGTTTAAAATATTTGATTTAGCAATATTAATTGGTAATTTGTTCTGTATAGCAAACTGGATTAAGGATCTTAGCTGTGTTTGGAGTACAATTGGAGTTCTGTCGAATAAAACCAAATCATCAGCATATAATAAATGTGAAACTGGGTATTTACTCAATTTTGGTGGAAAGACTCTTACTGCATTGATGTATTTGTGTAAATCTCTGATATAGTTATTAAACAAGGTAGCGGCAAAGATGCAGCCTTGTTTTAATTCACAGGTTGTCTGTATATTTTTGGTTAATAATCCCTGTTGAGTTAGCTTTAGTTGGACTGTGGTTTCTGTGTAAAGTTGTTCTATTGCTTGAAAAATATAATTTGGGCACTTATCTGCTGTACTTTTTCCCATAGTAGTACTCGAGACACTGAATCAAAAGCTAGACGCAAATATATGAAAGCTATGTATAGAGATTCTTTAGTTGTTGAAAGCAAGCGTCCCCAAACAGCACGATCCTCCCCGCAATGAGAGACAATGAAGGACTCTCCCAAGATGGGAATAAGGCCAAGACAGAGTGCGGGTGAGCGTAAATGGGAGTTTATCAATCAGAATTGGGCATGCAAAGAACTCTGCAAACTCCGAGAGCGCTCTGTCTGACAATAGCAAAGACAGGCGTATATATTTACAAAAAACGTCATCAAAACCTACATACTATAGGGGGCACAAGTTCGTTGGGATTGGGTGGCGATGACTAACTATAGGTGCTGCTGCGGTGTGGTTGGTCTTGGCTGGAGGACGTCACTGGTCACCCTCGTGGGTTGGGCTGGGCCTGGCAGGTCGGCTTGAGTTCATCCGGGCGGTGTTGGTGTGCTGAGGCGACCTGTGGCAGAGATGAATGCCTTTCCTGACTTACTTGCCCTCTGCCATGCACCCCGCAGTCATTCAGTCATTTACAGTTCTATTCTCTTTTAGTAAATCTTTCAATAGGTTAAGGCAACACAGGAGGAATGCACCTTGTGAGGGGTCTGGAGATAATATATCGAGGCCTGGTTACTTGTGATCTGTTGACCGGGACCGTAGGTCGAGGGGCTAAGCTTCGGGGACTGGGGCGGGTGGTACAGGTCTTTCTGTCTTGTTAGAAGTGGTTATAGATGTTTCGCTGTGTGTCGTCAAAGTGTTGGGTGTCCTGGTTGCACAGGGCTATAAGTCTGAGACAGTCCGGTGGGTTGCGGGGTTTACAGGGGGACGCTTGAGTTTAAACTAAGGTTTATTGCTATGCTGTAAATGATGCAGGTGGCTGGCCGCGGCCTTGGGTGCTGCAGTGGGGTTACAAGTCTTTGAAGCGGCTCCAGTCAGGTCGGGGGAGGTGTGATAGCGCAGAGCGGGGCTCTGTTCTCATGTCTTGGCAGTCTTCTGAGGGAGGGAGGGGGATACATCGAGACCTTGTACGCTTTCACAAAGGTATCTCCCTCGTGTGTTGCCAAATATAGGTAAAGACATCGCAAACATTTGAATACTTTCTATAATACTTATTTAAAATCACTTCAAAACATGCATTTAACCTTGGCTGAGTGCGTTTCCACTATACCCAGTCCGAGCACCATTGTTGTACATTATATTCTAGCAGCTACAGTGTTTTAGTTACATGCATATACATTTGCAGTAAATGAGGTAGTGGTTAGATCAGTGGAGTACATAGAAAACGATCCGCCCCTGTACGTGACGATGGTAGCATATGAGGGGCTCAGACATTCACACATGATAAGTGCACTCTTGCGCATTCTTGACATGAGTTCATAGTATATTTGCATCCGCTTTCTCGCGTACTCTAGCAGCATTAGTTTTAGTTATGGCGCAAAACCATGTGAGGTAGGCTGCCCAGTGATACACGCAACAAACAGATCCCTGGAGCGTCCCTTTATCATTAGCATCCACCTGTAATGGTGCGGGCTCGCTATAGCTTATATCATGGGAGCATACTCTCTCATTTTAATACATTCTACAGGCGTGTATATTTTGTGGAAGAAAGAAATAATGCAAGAGGACTTGACATTCATATATACATATATATATGTAAAGACTGTCTGCCATCAGAGGACCATTTTGCTGTTCATTTCACTGTTCAGGCCTGCTGGCTGGGTCATGCTGATAGTGATGGTACACTGTGGGAGGTGAACTGTTACAATGTTAGCGTATTTCGCTAGCTCATGTCCGTCTTGTTCGTGGGAACGTGCTCGCAGCGGATCTGCCAGGGTGCTGCGGCAATAGGGATGTTCTCCAAGGGTGGGGGCCGCGCTACAGTGCGCTGAGCTCACACCATCTTTACCGGGCAGAGAATGGTTTTTGGGCCTAACTAAATTTGTGTTGTAATCAATACATGTGGGCATTCGATACATGCGGGCAATGTCTCCAGTGGGTGAGCCCTCCACCACCTGGGCCCGGGTGGCATGAGGGAACGCCCAATGGGCCATAGCCCTCACCTGGGGAAGAAACGCAGGCGAGAGGGGTCTCCTGGACCAGTCCTCCCCTACATTTCCCCCCTTTCGTTACTAAAGTAACGAATTCTTTAACTCCTCTATCCTCCTACACTCTACTTCGTTCATCACCGCCTCATCCCATGCAGGAGTTCCTTTGATAGGCATCCATGCTCTGCACACCCCCCTTAAACTCTCACCTCTCCTGGCGTATTCATCTGGAGTACACGTAAGATATATGCACCCACCATCTCCTTCCAAATCTACCCACACTTCCTCGTACCATTCTAGTATGCGGGGCTCTTTGATGGTGGTGTGCCAAAGCTTATCTGCAATATCCTTGTCATGGTACATGGGCACCAGTTGGTACCTTGGTGTGTTGTCTACCCCTGTTTGTACTTGTGCTTCTTGCACCGTTTTTATTGTACCGTGTGAGTTGCCCATTGTCACCATCATCATTGCACCATTTGGTACTGCGTTAGCACAGACTCGAAGACCCACCTGGCATAGGCAGAAAATCAATAAGAGGAACACCACAGCTGGCATCAAAAATTTCATTGTTGTTCCAAGCCATGAGGGGACCCAGGAGAAGAGGTTATCGAACCATGTACTATCTTCTGCTCCGCCTTCCATCTTCATTTTTTCTCCTAGGTTGTGGACTGCTTCGATCACATGGGACAGGGAGCCATTTTCTGCGTCTTCAGAAGGTACGAAAGTGCAGCAGGCACTTCCTATTTTTCGGCAAACACCGCCGTCCATCGCCGTCAACAGGTCCAGGACATACCTGTTTTGCATGGTCATCAGTCGCAAGGCTCTTAGTTCGACCTTTATTATGTTAAAACCTTCTTCAGTGTCGTTCGCCAGCTGAATTAATTCCCAGCGTGTTATCTGGAGCCATTTTGCGTTAGCCCTTGCTTGGACACTTGATACGAGCGAGGCAAAGAATGTTTCTGCTGAGCTGAATAATCGATATTTGTCTGGGATCTGGGTCAATAGTTCTGATGATGCCTTCGATATATAGTTTGATGCTCGTCTGTTGCGGGTCAGCACCTCTTCCTTGCTTCCAGAAGACAGGACATACATTCGTGGTTCTGCAGTTGGTTGGCCCACACTCTGTTGTGTGCGTTCCTGTGTCCTTTTGCTTCCATCGATGTGGCTTTCTGGTATCACCATTAGAGCCGAGTGCAGAGTGGCCATTGAGCAGCTGCCACTCCACGACGGGGGGAGGTGTAGGTATGCCTGGTTTCCACATACCCAATACGTGTCCATAAGGGCCGCAGTCCCTTTTCTTAGGTCTGGGATAGTGAGGGTTTTGTTGCACTTCTTGTTCGTCCCCATGGATGTTCTCCCCTCTCCTTTGAAACATAGTTCATAGTCTATTTCATTCTGCAACTTGAAAGGCTTTTCAATTGGCGTGACCCAGGTTAGTTTTGAAATGTGTTCTCTCCATACGGGTGTGCATGTTTCTTTTATCCATTGCAATTTCTCCGGTTCCACACCCCTCAGTGCTTCAGCTTTACACATTACTTCTTCATTCTTCCACTTGTTGTCAGAAAAAAGTGTCCCTTCGATTGCAAAAAATGGTTCTTTCAGACATACAACCCCTGTCGGTTTTGGGTAGCACGTTTTCTCGTTCTGCAGCATTTGAAAAGTCACTTCATGTGCCTGGAAAGTGTTCTTAATTCTGCACAACGTGAGATGAAGGAGACATTGGGCATCTATAATCGGCAACTCTTTGGGTAACAGTACTTTGGGTGTACCTGATGCGTGAGGGATGAGGGAGCAAACATAACAGCTCTCGTTTGTTGTTTGTTTAGCTGTGGCACTCATATCTGCATACCACTTATTTGTTTGGTGGGGGTGTCGTGAGTCTTCCATCTTATCTAGGCCTAGCCCAGAGTACTCATCATACTTCCTCCTCCCTGCTTCCCTCTTCCGTCTATTGTTCTTATTCCTCATATTTTTCCCGATTCCCTGGGCACGAGACAAACTAGACCCCCCTTTCTCATTCCCGCCCCCCTTCACCCAGTCATCATATAATATTTCATGTGTCTCTCTCATTCTTTGATTCTCTATGGTCGTGGGGGCAGGTTGGCTGGTGGGGGTATTATACAACCATGATATGGCAGAGGGATTTCGGTCGTTTAAACTGTGAGCATTGTAATTAGACATCTCAGGTGGGGACAGTGTGTTGTTTTGTCTTTCACTTTTTGGCCCTCCATCGTGTGAGATGACAACATTGGGTGACGTAGTATAGTAGCCCCACACAAGTTTAGTTCCATCCCATATCAAAAAATCACCTTCCCTTGTAGTTGCGTTGACACTTGCAGTTGTATTGGTCCCAATAGTGGTGTTGCTCCCTCCCCCCTCGTTCATCTCGATAGAGATGAACGCTATGAACCAGTATGTAACCAGTCCAAATAATAATGTAAAAAACAATATAATGCACGCAGATAGTCCACATTCATACGAATATATACATTTCACAGTTAACCATTCTCTAATTCTAGTAAATTTATCCGTTGCAGGCCGCCCGTTAGATGCCATGGAAGCTCCTGTTTTAAGATATAAAAGTGCATTGAGTGCATACATGTAAACATTTTTGTTGGCACCATCAGTGCCAATATACATGTGACGGGGAATGGAAGCGGGTGGGGATGCGGGGAGGGGTATTCACAGACAAGGGTGTATACAAGCTCATAGTTTGGCATTCCATTTAATATATGTATATGATATATTCATACTCAACAAGATCAAAGTTAAAACAAAATTTCCCCCCCTTTTTTTTTTTATTTTTTTTTTCATCTTTATAAGTTGCGCATTTCTTCAAATTCAGTACCAGCACATACACGCAAGGTCATATTCAGTCATTCTGCTCAGTTTCAGCGTTTGCTGTTGTCTGTGCCTCCCCATCTACCTCCTCTTGTACGTTGCTATATGCCTTCCGTACATCGGTCAAGTGCACCCAGTACCTCAACCCTTTGACCTTTACCGCCGTAGGCGTGCAAAATATTACTTCATATGGGCCATGGAATCGTGGTGCATTCCACCGACGCACAAAACTTCTGACATATATCCAGTCGCCTGGCGTTAGCTGTAGTTGTTGCTCTGGCTCCGTGACAGCGCCTGTTACATTTCCCTCTTCTCTAGTGAAGGGTGGGGACAATTGCTTTGCTATCACGCGCGCTGCCCTTGTCAGTTTCTTTAAATAGTCTGTGAACTCCTCTCCCAATATCGCGGCGCTTCTGTGAGCGTCTGAGTGTTCGCGCAGTGGTGAGTGTGCTGTGTTCATCCGTCTCCCAGTCACGATCTCGTGCGGGGACAAATGGTGGTCTTTGCTTGGCTGGTTTCGCAACTCAAATAGCGCAAGCGGTAGGCAGTAAATCCAATTCTTTTTTAATGAGAAGCATAGTTTTGATAACCTGCCCTTCAACAGTCCGTTCATCTTTTCCACTACGCCATTACTTTGAGGATGATAAATTGAGCATAATTTATGTTTTATTCCTAGCAATGTAGTCACTTCCTTAAAAAGCTCATTCACAAAATGAGTGCCATTGTCTGAGCGGATTACGTCACAAATTCCCCAGCGCGGGAATACTTCCCTTACTAGGAACTTGGCGGCGCTCTTGGCATCGGGTCGCGCGCAGGGTCCTGCTTCCACCCACCTTGAAAATGGGCACACGACCACAATCATGTACCGTGCACCATGACACCTTTCCCCCATGTCTGCATAATCTATGTGTAGTTCCTTGAATGGGCCAATGGGTTTAGGGATTGTTCCCCGGAGAGTGCGTAATGTCATCCCTGAATTGTATATTTGGCATGTTGTACATTCCATTGCCAATCGAGACACATGCTCCTGAAGACAGGGCACAAACCATTCTTCCTGTATTTCTGCTGCGATGTGTTGTTTGGTGTTATGTGCAGGGAAGTGTAGCTGTTGAAATGCAATCTCTAGTAGCTGAATTGGCATTACCACCTTCCCCGAGTTATTTTGCCTCCACAGCAGGTCTGTTCCTGACTTGCTGCACCCTCGCTTTGTCCACAATAGTTTTTCCTCTGCACTGGCTCCTTCCTGTAATTCTATTTTTGTGGTATGGGCATGATATTATATCCCTCTGGGGGCTCTTCGTTTGTTTTGTCCTTTAGCATGTACTCACCTGTGTCATTTTTCTGAAAATAGGAAGCCTCCTTGGCGGCCGCGTCCGCTGCCGCGTTCCCTAAAGACACAACATATGTGTTGGACGTATGTGCTTGGCACTTTACTATTGCTACCGCAGTGGGGTTTTGCAGGGCCTCAATTAACTCTTTTAACAATTCTGCATGCTGGACAGGTGTTCCATCTGCCCTCCTAAAGCCCCTCCGCCCCCATCTTGCTAGGCCTCCATGTACTGTCGTTGTCATGTAAGCTGAGTCTGTGTATATCGTCACTGCACAACCCTTTGCTGCATGTAGTGCTTCTATGAGTGCAATCAGTTCTGCTGCCTGCGCGGAGTAATGTGATGGGAGACGATATTGTACCAGTGTTTCATACTCACCGTCTTCTAACCTCACCACTGCCATGCCAACGTGTTTTTCTCCCGTGTCCGCGTCAATTGATGCGGACCCATCCACAAAGTACACTTCCCCTTCGCTTAGAGCGTTCTCACACACCACTGTCTCCTCCCCGCTTCCTCCTGTGTAGGTTGCGCAATCGTGGTTCTGCATGTCTTCGAGCGTGCACGCTTCTGTAATGAATGTGGCGGGGTTCACTGTCTTGCATCTCACTATATGGATGTTGGCACTGGACAGTATAACCTCGTAGGCGGTCGCCCGCTGTGTGGTCAGTGTGCTTTTTGATCTCTCGAGTATTGCAAATAATGAATGTTCTCGCACGCGAAATGGCCCTGCATCACAGCATCTAAAGTGCCACTATAGTAAGCCAATGGCTTGTGTCCCAAAGATGTTTTTTGTGTCAGGACTGCTGTCATCAGTGTTTCCTTGCAGTGTGAGAATAGGTAAAACTCGCGTCCATAATCAGGGTTTGCGAGTACTGGGGCGCTTGAAATCAACTCTTTTAGTGTTTGGAAGGAGGAACTCATCTCTTCTGTCCATTCCATCTTCCTGTTCTCCTGTTGGGCCACCTTTAATGCTTGTAATAAGGGCCTGGTGTATGCCGCATAATCTAATATCCATGCTCGGCAATAATTGCACATTCCCAAAAATGTCTGCATGTCTTTTACTGTTGTGGGTTCTTGTACTGATCTTATGGCTTCTACCCTGTCTGGTATTATTCTTTTCCCATCTCTTGAAATCAGCTGCCCTAGGTACAGGACCTCTGTCAGACAGTACTGTAGCTTTCCCTTGTCCACTTTGTACCCCTTGTTGGCCAGCAAGGTCAACAATGTTACGGAATCTGCTCTACATGTCTTTTCGTTTCGTGCGCAAACTAGCAAATCGTCTACGTACTGAATAATGGTGCTCTCAACTGATAGGTTTCCTAGGTCTTCATGTAATACACGATTGAAAATGCTCGAGCTCTCGCAGTAACCCTGTGGTAATCTGCAATGCTCATACCTTTTACCCCCCAGTGTGAAGGCGGTGAGGTATCTACTCTCTTCAGCCAGGGGTATAGAGAAAAATGCGTTTTTCAAATCCACTACTGTGAAATGTGATGCCTCTTTAGGGATGCTGCATAGTATTGATGCGGGGTTCGGGACTAGAGGGAACTCCTTCTGAATTACATCATTGAGGGGGCGTAGGTCTTGTATCATCCTCCACGACCCCCCTTTTGCTTTTTTGATCGGATAAATGCAAGTATTACATGGGGAGTTTGAAGGCACTATTATCCCTTGTGCTAGTAGGGCATTTATTGTCTCTTTTATCCCTTCTTCAGCTTCACGAGACAGAGGATACTGTTTAACTCGTGGTAAAATTGCTCCTTTCTTTAGCTTTATTACCACAGGCTGTACCCCATGCAACAGTCCCACATCATGGGGGCCTGTCGTCCATAAGCTGTTTGGTACGAGCCTCATGTCGTCATCAAAAAACGACGGTGGTGCTCCTACCACCGTCATCAATTGGACGGGAGTCTCCCTTGCTTGTATTAAAATATCACAGGGCATCGCTATTTCCATCACTATTTCACCATCCCCTTCTGAGTCTGAGAAGAGATCCTCATCTGTTACCTCTCGCAGGGCGATGTCGGCGTTTGTGCATAGCACTGTGCGCCACTCACACCCTTCCTCGTCCACCCCGATCACAGCTATTCTTTTTGCTGACACTTGCACAGCGTGCAAATCTAACGATACCACTGATCCTGGTGCTGCGTTGGGGCATACTATGGGGCGGTAGAGGAACTCCGCCGGGATCCTCCAGTCCATGCTTATCAGCTCGGGAATTATGAGGGCCAGAGTCTTCAGCCCTTTGATAAACATTTCCTCATTTTGTGGCAGTCCTCGTATTTCCTGCGTGGTTGTGTAGGCTTGCACTACCAACATTGCGCGCAAGGGGCATATCCCGGGTGTGGAACACACTATCCCTCTCTCGGTAAATGATATGGTCATGTTGAGTTTACTCAGGAGATCCCTCCCTAGCAAGTTAATTGGGGAATGTTCGTAATACAATAAGGGTGCCTTCACAGTCTTACCCCCCACTGTTACATCCAAAGCTTCTGTATAAGGAACTTCAACTACAGCCCCAGAGAACCCCTGCGTCTCTAACTTCCTGTTAGATAACGGGAATCGGCCCTCTCTGATACATGATTTCTCCGCTCCCGAATCAACCATGAATATAAATTGCTTGTCTCCTATCTGCGCCCCTACCAATGGTTCCTCTGCTGCATTGTAGGTGGTGGATAGAACTGGACACGCAAGTGTTCTCTGTGGGCTGTCCTATGCAGGGTATCTCGTCGCCCCTCCCTCATTAAAGACATTTCCGGAAACTACCGACATGCCGCTGTAAGGCGCTGGCGCGGGGGCCCCGTTTGCTGTTGTCGCGAAAGGGTTACCTGGCGTGTATTGCATGCTGTCATTGTTTTGGGGGTGGTTCTGTGTCCTATACTGGTGTCCTTGTTGCTGGCCCGTGGTACCCTGGCCAGGGTTCCTTAGCTGCTGTTGTCCCATTGGGAGACCGTATGGGCTTCCCGGGTGTGGATGACCATAAGCCTCCCCCTCCTGGAACCCATTGTTTTGTCTACTTCTGCATTCCCTGGAGTAATGTCCCCATCTTCCACAGTTCCAGCAACTCCCTTGGGGGCCCCTGGGACCCTGCCATCCATTTCCTCCCATTCCTCCATACCCCTGTCCACCTCCTCTCCGGCCCCTGTACCCACCTCGTCCCCTTCGAGGGGTCCACTCTTGCCACTGCGGGCTTCCACCTTGCTCTTGCTCAGTCCACTGCCGCTGTGCTGGTCCTGCCCAATTAGTTGCTACCCTTCCTTGGAGTGCTATCAGCCCCTCCTCCTCCTCATCTCCCTCCCTACTGTGTGGGAGCGCGGCTACTGCTGCTGCAACCTTCACTAACTTTGACTGTACTAACTTCGCCTCGTCTGCCAATCTTTTCTGCGCCACCTCCTTCTCCCTCTCCTTTATTCTTTTACAATGGTGTACTATTATGCTTTGAATTTCTGGCCATCCTTTTGCTTCAATACCTGCTATCTTGTCAAGCGCCTTCTGCACTTCCTTTGGGAGCCCTCTCTTTATAATAAAATAAAATAAAGATGTCGATTGATACCAGGGCGTGCCCGTTTCTGCTCTCCACATCTCTTGGACCCGGAAAATATAATCCATAGCCTCTTCCCCGTCATTCATTGTACACTGCATCACTGACTGCAAGTCCGGTGTGTCTGGGAATGTTTCGCGTAAGGCATCCCACACCCTGGCACGCACCGTGTTAAATGATGCCCCATCATGGCGGTCACAGTCTAACGTTACTCCCGGGAAACCGGCCTTAACCCATACCCTTTCAGCCTGGTCACCTACCGCTGATACGAGTAGACATTTCACATCTCCTATGGCTAGGGGTACCCCGGCAGTATGTTTCTCAAAGGCATATATCCACTTACTTGCCCCTCCTGACAACGGGGGCAATAGCTTTAATAAATTGGCTTTATCCATCTGTGCCCATGGGATATAGTTAGGCCTCCCTCCTCCCCTGTGTATCAACGGGAGCTGTAGCCTTCCTTTTGTCGTTCCGTCCGGACCCGTTTGAGCTGTTGATGTCCCCAGTGATGCCATTTTTCCCACTCTGTTCCTTAGTCGGCCCGTCCACTCATCATCCAGGGTTCTCAGCGAACACGTACCTTCCTCCCCCTCGCTTCCCCCTCCTATTGCCATACTCAACCTGTCGCTTTCTTCTACCTCGTCCCTTATATCACACAGCAACTCCTCTCTAAGTCCCCCCCGCCTTTCCTCGCTTGCACCATCTCCCTCTCCGGGCCCTACTTCTATTATTCGCGTTGGTTCTTCCTCAATTCTGAACAAAATCTCGCCCTTTTTCCACCCCTCTTCAGGCTTTCTATTTTCACCTAGCGCTCTGGACGTGCGCCCTGATCTAGTTGCATCTAGTGCTGTCCGTTCGCATATGTCTTTTATCCTCGAGAGCTCATCCTTTGCTATCGTCAGTCTTGATTCTAAATCATCTGTGAGCTTCTCTATATCCACCCTTTGTGCGCCTGCCTGGGCTCGCTCCCTCGTGCTTTCGTATGGCGGAGGTGCCGTGGGCCGGAGGGGTGTAGTATCTCTCGGGGGAGGTATGTAAGTGGGATCACTGTACCCCTCTGCGGGCACAGGCTTCTTTATTATCGGGTACAAGCTTATTACCTCTACTGGTGGCGCTACACTTGAGCCTTCTTTGACATCTCTTTGTATTAGCAGTGGATTGTCTGTGGTGGATGGGAGATCAGTATTTAGTACTGGTGTCTTAGGCGGTGGTATCTCTTCAAATAACCTCCAAAGATCTAATATTTCCCTCCTATTTTGCAGCTGCTTTCCTTTGTATTTTATATAAATGCATGTGGCCACTGTATCCAGGACACTTTTATCAAACGACCCTCCCTCGGGCCAAATCTGAGGTAACCCCTCCCCCTTTAGTTCGGTCACCCATTGGTCATGATATTTTTTAATCCGCTCCACGTATCCCGGGAGATTCTTACAAATATGTGATAAGGGTGTTTCAGCCCCCATCTCTGTGCCCTCCTAGTGCTGATGTGCCTCGTGTGTTTGCAACTACAATGTAACTGTCGTATCAATATTATTCTTTATATATTACCTCACATTCAATGCTGGGTCCCTTTGGGCTCTCCCCCTCCCTGACTGCACAGCACAATACAAAACTGGCCGTGCACAATGTCTATTATGTTCTTTTTGAGGGGCACATACAAGAGCAACCCATCCTTTGGTTTGACAATGTCAGACTGGAAATCAAAAAGGTACTCACTCACTCCACTATATTGGCGTTTTCCGAAGAGAGAGAAAACTTTTATCCGACCACACTTATTATGACCATTTAACTATTGTGCACTTCCAATCGTTCACGCATTCACAACGTCAAAATCTCCTCTAGCACATACGAGGTGCACACACCTCTTGGCACCATTCACCATTCAAGCTGCCCCCCCTTTCCTCCCTAGCCGGCTGTCCCTAATCGCCTTATTTGAGTATCTAGATGCGCATATATATATATAGATATTAACCTGTTTTCCCCTCCTTCTAATAGGACTTTGTTTCTCTTACTGTCTCCCCAAGTCTGTGCTAATCACAGTTCTTTATTCTCCCCCCTACCCTTAAGAAAAGGAAAAAAGTAATAGCGGTCACTAATGTACTCTCAGTGTCCCCTTTTGCTGAACACTTTTATTTTATACTCCACTTCTTCATATATTCCCAGTACTAGTCAAGATAGCACTATGCGGCGCCGCCTTCCACCCCCTTTCGGAGCTAGGTTCCCGTCACTTTTATCTCTTATTCATCTCTTAATCCTAATGGCCATATGCAAAGAAAAAGCAAGGAAATTTTAAGATGATCTTTAGTAGATCTGCGTACCCCCTCTTCGTTTCCTGTCCTACACTTCACTCCCCACTCCCCTTAAGATCGCTCGCACTCAGTACTCACGTGCCCGTCTTGAACCGATACTCTCCGAAACTGGGTCCGTCCAGGCAGTGTCGCCGTCAGCTCAACAGTCAGCCCCGGCTCCGGCGAGCGGTACTCAAAGGGGATTTTTCAACCGGGATCCCGTACCCCCTCTCTATTGAGTGCGCACTTCTTAGTGTATCGGTCGCCGTTGGCGGGCCGCTTCCCGGAGCCGGCTCACCGTGCGTATCCCTTTTCGACCGGAGATTCTCGTGCCAAACGGGGACGGTTATAAGGAGTTTAGGAAGAAATAAAAATCACGCTATCGGGGTCACCACTGAAAGCAAGCGTCCCCAAACAGCACGATCCTCCCCGCAATGAGAGACAATGAAGGACTCTCCCAAAATGGGAATAAGACCAGGACAGAGTGCGGGTGAGCGTAAATGGGAGTTTATCAATCAGAATTGGGCATGCAAAGAACTCTGCAAACTCCGAGAGCGCTCTGTCTGACAATAGCAAAGACAGGCGTATATATTTACAAAAAACGTCATCAAAACCTACATACTATAGGGGGCACAAGTTCGTTGGGATTGGGTGGCGACGACTAACTATAGGTGCTGCTGCGGTGTGGTTGGTCTTGGCTGGAGGACGTCACTGGTCACCCTCGTGGGTTGGGCTGGGCCTGGCAGGTCGGCTTGAGTTCATCCGGGCGGTGTTGGTGTGCTGAGGCGACCTGTGGCAGAGATGAATGCCTTTCCTGACTTACTTGCCCTCTGCCATGCACCCCGCAGTCATTCAGTCATTTACAGTTCTATTCTCTTTTAGTAAATCTTTCAATAGGTTAAGGCAACACAGGAGGAATGCACCTTGTGAGGGGTCTGGAGATAATATATCGAGGCCTGGTTACTTGTGATCTGTTGACCGGGACCGTAGGTCGAGGGGCTAAGCTTCGGGGACTGGGGCGGGTGGTACAGGTCTTTCTGTCTTGTTAGAAGTGGTTATAGATGTTTCGCTGTGTGTCGTCAAAGTGTTGGGTGTCCTGGTTGCACAGGGCTATAAGTCTGAGACAGTCCGGTGGGTTGCGGGGTTTACAGGGGGACGCTTGAGTTTAAACTAAGGTTTATTGCTATGCTGTAAATGATGCAGGTGGCTGGCCGCGGCCTTGGGTGCTGCAGTGGGGTTACAAGTCTTTGAAGCGGCTCCAGTCAGGTCGGGGGAGGTGTGATAGCGCAGAGCGGGGCTCTGTTCTCATGTCTTGGCAGTCTTCTGAGGGAGGGAGGGGGATACATCGAGACCTTGTACGCTTTCACAAAGGTATCTCCCTCGTGTGTTGCCAAATATAGGTAAAGACATCGCAAACATTTGAATACTTTCTATAATACTTATTTAGAATCACTTCAAAACATGCATTTAACCTTGGCTGGGTGCTTTCCACTATACCCAGTCCGAGCACCATTGTTGTACATTATATTCTAGCAGCTACAGTGTTTTAGTTACATGCATATACATTTGCAGTAAATGAGGTAGTGGTTAGATCAGTGGAGTACATAGAAAACGATCCGCCCCTGTACGTGACGATGGTAGCATATGAGGGGCTCAGACATTCACACATGATAAGTGCACTCTTGCGCATTCTTGACATGAGTTCATAGTATATTTGCATCCGCTTTCTCGCGTACTCTAGCAGCATTAGTTTTAGTTATGGCGCGAAACCATGTGAGGTAGGCTGCCCAGTGATACACGCAACGAACAGATCCCTGGAGCGTCCCTTTATCATTAGCATCCACCTGTAATGGTGCGGGCTCGCTATAGCTTATATCATGGGAGCATACTCTCTCATTTTAATACATTCTACAGGCGTGTATATTTTGTGGAAGAAAGAAATAATGCAAGAGGACTTGACATTCATATATACATATATATATGTAAAGACTGTCTGCCATCAGAGGACCATTTTGCTGTTCATTTCACTGTTCAGGCCTGCTGGCTGGGTCATGCTGATAGTGATGGTACACTGTGGGAGGTGAACTGTTACAATGTTAGCGTATTTCGCTAGCTCATGTCCGTCTTGTTCGTGGGAACGTGCTCGCAGCGGATCTGCCAGGGTGCTGCGGCAACAGGGATGTTCTCCAAGGGTGGGGGCCGCGCTACAGTGCGCTGAGCTCACACCATCTTTACCGGGCAGAGAATGGTTTTTGGGCCTAACTAAATTTGTGTTGTAATCAATACATGTGGGCATTCGATACATGCGGGCAATGTCTCCAGTGGGTGAGCCCTCCACCACCTGGGCCCGGGTGGCATGAGGGAACGCCCAATGGGCCATAGCCCTCACCTGGGGAAGAAACGCAGGCGAGAGGGGTCTCCTGGACCAGTCCTCCCCTACATTGTCAATGTTTGATTTTTTAAATCTGTAAGTGTTGATAAGTTTATCGATGTCCCAAGGCCTTCCGCAAAACACGACTGGTGGGCATCCACCAAATTGTTGTCCTGTTGACCAGGTTTTGAGGTCTTTTACAATTAGACGTGCAAAGAATGTCCCTATGTGGTCTAGTAAGGCGATAGGTTCATAGTTGTTGGGTAGATTTCTATTCCCTTTTTTGAAAATTGGTATTTGGATTGAATGCTTCCATGTTTTCGGGATCATTCCTTTAGTTTTGACATCTTTACAAATGTCATATAGGACTGCAGCCCATTGTTCTGGATGTTTCTTTAGGGTTGCATTTGTGAGGCCATCGGGGCCTGGAGCATTTCAGTTACTTAGTGACTTTATTAGCATCAAAATGTCAATTTCATCGAATTGAAGGGCCTTAAAATCACTCTTGTCTGCTTTCAGTTTGCAAACCATGGGTGTTAATTTTGGGTTTAGTTCTGTTATATATGTAACCCATGAAGCTTCCGATATAGTATTTAATAACAGTGTTGCTGTCCCTGTTTTTCTAGCTTCATTAAGAGTTCACATATCTGTCAACTTGATTTTGATGCTAGTGCTGTTATAATGTGTTCATTGTTTTCTTGATGTTTTTGTGCTTTGTGATTTTTTATTACGTTTCTATAGTTTGTACGGATATGAGATGCCCTTTTGTCTGCTTCTTGCCATGATAACCACTTTAATGATTTCAATTCTGCCAGCATTTTTGTTTTTGCTTTCTTAATTGTTTAATCACATATTGGGTGTTGTAGAAAAAAGGGGTGGGTGTGCTGTGAGCTCTTTTCTATAACCATCAGTAGGACCTTGGTATAGTCTTCTTCAGAGTCAACCCCTTGCTTTCTATTCGCTAGAGTTAGAGTCCTCAACAAATTGTTTAGTTTCGGTATTGACCATTTGACCTTGTTCCTTTGTTCAGTTAGTATACATTGTGATGGATGATATTCGTTTCCACTTTGTGTAGAATATTGAAGCTCAATCGTTAGTATATTGTGGTCACTAGGGTGAGTATCTATTATTTTAAATTGCTTTACTAGGTTTATCACATTTGTTAAAATGAAAGTGTAGTGAATAATTGATTTAGCCTTATCTCTGCTCCATGTCGCATTTGGTGGGCAGTCGTCTTCGAAAGTGCCATTAAGTATGGAAAGAGTTCTTTGCTTCATGAAAGATAGCCATCTTTTAGCTTTTGGTTGAATTACATTTCAGTTTGTTTTGATACATTTTATGTTAAGTCTCCTCTTACTAAAATCGCATATGGTGTCACGTCTTTTACTACAGTATCTAGCATATTTGTTACCATCTCAAAGAAATCTTCACCCATGTTTAGAGCACTGTGCCAATAGATATTTAGTATGGCTATGTGAGCTAAATGTTCATTAGTGGAATTTAGAAATTCTACTTTTATTAGCTGAATGCATGGATGCAGATTTTCCCACAGTGTTAATCTTGCTTTCAGGTCTTGTTTGGCGGCAATTAGTAGCCCTGACATTGGTCTACCATTTACTTGCTTGATAGCAGGAATTGTTAGAATTTCATAAAATGGCCATATTGGCTTGTTAACAATCTATGTCTCTTGAAGAATTCGAAGATCATATACCTTCAGATGTTTGCTTGTTACAGGATTTGTCAGGTGGGTGAAACCGCTGGTGTTCCATATAGCAATATTTAGTGAACTGGGTAAAGATGGTTTCTGGCATCAATTGTCATTATTGTAATTTTTTGCTTTATTGCCTGTTTTAACCAATCCCATGTGAGATTACGATTGCATGGGCTTGTATTATCTAGGTAAACTTTTCTCAAAAGCTCACTGGTGTTTCCATGGCAGTTTATGATCAGGGGTTCTGGGTTTATGATTGTAGTTGATCGAGTTCCTTCTTGTTGGGTTTGTCTGATGTCTCCCTTGTGGATTTAGTTTTTTTGTTGCTCTTTTTCCATTGTTCTTACTTTTGTTTGAGCAACGGTTATGTCTAAACCCATTTCTTATAAGGCCACTTTTTCAGCCAATATTGTTTCTTTTACTAGTTGTGTTTTGATGATTAAATTTGCATTATTCATTTTTCGTGATTGATATAGAAGCACTCCTTGTGTGTCACTTGATTGCATTCTCTTCAAGGTTGGAATTTGAGCCATAAGTGCAAACAAGGTCTTTCTGTTCGGGTAGGTGTCACCTCTTTGTCTTTTCAGCATTTTTATGTTTATTACATCCTTATTATTGATTTGGGTTATATTCTTTGTAGTGTTTCTTTTTCTTTCATCTTCAGGCTGGTTTCTTTCAGATGTTTTATTTGTTTTGTATCTATTTCATCCTCTTTTAGCCTTTTCTCAGCTCCTTGTTTGGTTCTTTGAATTTGGTCTCATGATTTTATCTCCGTCCTCTGTTTCATATTGTGCTCAGGTTGGTTTTTTATACTTGTTGAAGTTTTGATCACTTTCATTCTCCGCTGTTCTAACATTAGATAATTGTCATCCTCATTCTTGTTAAACTGTGAGTGAATAACTAATGCTATCACATCTTCCTGTGGATATATACTGACCCTGTTTGAATTGTTATCTGTGATTGTGGTAATAGAATACATTGAGAAGTTCAAACGTTGGTCCTCATCCTCACATTGATTCTCTCTCTCTTCTCTGGAGGTATTGTGTTGGTCTTGGATAGGTGCATTATTTTGAGAGGCTACATTTTCTTTCCCTTGGGGGTTCTCTATAATTGTCTGTATTTGGGTCTTTTTCTTTTGCCTCAATGCCTTTGGTGGAGTTGTTATCGCTCCAATACATTGTTTAAACTTACTCTTGGATTGTTTTGTTTTACTGATTGATTTGTTGATTTCCTTGACGTGGGTTGATTTACTATTATTATTATTTTTTTCTTATTTAGTGGTTTGAGAACTTCAAATACTGAGTCTTGTGAATGCACTGCAATTACATCCATCTCTCTGCAGTATTTTTGGTTTTGGTCTCAATCATTTCTGGAGTAATAGCCTCTGCTATAATCACACCACATGGTTGGGGTCTTGAAGTTTGGTCTTCTATTGTATTTATTCTTTGCGAAATGACATGCAGTGGGGTTCCTCACCATTATCTCTATTCCAATATAGCCCCTGTCCTAAGTTTTTCCATTTGTAATATTCAAATCTAAAAGTGCCACCTATCTTTCAGTGGTTATTGAGGCTTCTTGGCACTATAAAACTGATTCACCGCAATACCGTTCTGCTTTTCAACGTTGTTAGGGAATTAGCCCAGTAGCTTGCTGCTACCTCCTTCCATTCCTGCTCCATCATCATCTAGTAATCCTGTTTATTGTTCCTTTGGTAGATACAGAACATGTATAGAGTTCTGTTTCATTGTGTATTGTTACGGAGGTTTGTCTTAAGATGGATACCCACCTGGCTTCTATCAATGCCGCTTGTGTTGCTCCAGCTTCCTTGTCGTATGAACAAGACATCCGGTTCCAGTGTGGCTATCCTTGTCAGAGGCACTTGTATACATTCAAGTCACAAAAATTGGGGTTGAAATATTTTAAAATAATTTCTAGTTGCAGCTCCAAATTTGAAAATCATTTGAGTGAAAACAAATCCTATTGTTCAGATAGATTTGCATCTACTTTGGACTGATTCCCCTATCGCTAATTATACCTATTTATTAAACATCTAAAGAGTGATATTGTCATGTTGTTACTGTTAGTTATGTCACACAGTGGGCCCCATTCCAACTTTGTGGTAGCCATGGTGCTATTAGCACCAGGGCTCCCTCCAAACCCGGGTCCGGGTCGAGTCTGGCTGAATGGGGACTTACCAGGTCATTCTGACCTTGGAGGACCCGGTAAGTCCCTATTCAGTAAACCATTCACCATTCCCATTTGAGCCCCCATAGGGCTCAATGGGAATGGGGAAGGCGCTAATTACGGGCCCGCAAATAGCGGGCCCGTTATTAGCACCCTGGTCCCTTAGCGGGACCCACAAAGGACGTGTGGTCAGACCACACATCCTTTGCGGGTCCCGCTAAGGGACCTCGGAATAGTGTGGTAAGGGTTTACTGGCACCGGCATCCTTACCGGTGCTGGTAAACCCTTACCGCCCAACTCGGAATGAGGCCCAATGTATTCAACTTGGTTTTCTGCAATGCAAGTCACAGAAAGTTTCATTATGCAAAAACATACAAAGAATAATGCTCCAGTGGAACACAGTATGTTGAAGGATCCTGTGTGAATAGATTGGCAGAAACCGCTTGTATGTATATCACAGGGACAATGAACACCATAACAATACACCATTGGGATGGCAGATTGCTTGGCAATGTTACTGCAGGCAAAGCAATGTAAACCTTTGTCCAGTAAATGTACAGCCACATTCAGTTGTTGGAGAATGTGATATTTTGCCTTAGAGCAAGTTTGCCACTGGATGTATAGTTAATTCACATGTATATATATATATATATATACATGCTCTGCGTCTTTTCCAAGTTTGTGGACTAAGAGGATATTGACAGATTATGCCCAATATTCCTCTAAATACCAGGCATAATCCTTGAAAATCAATGGTAGAAGTGTTGCACCTATTATAACAAAGGCTGCTACCTGTGAAACAATCAACCCTGCTGATGCTGTTTTCTGTTGTGCCCATTACACTGAATGCACCATTGGCATTCAAAGAATGACCCAGAAAATCAGCTTCACGGCACATATGCTGTGAGTCATTGAACAATCCCTACAATATGCAGATACATTAGAATGGCATGAAATAGCTCAACCAACTAGTTTCCATATTCGTCACGCTCTTTTATTAATTTAAAATGTGAAGATCAGAGACAACTCCTCAATATGCTTTGATGATAGTTTTTACTGACTGCCCTCCAACCTCACTCATGTTTATCAGGATTTCTTTCTTTCCTTCATTATTTGAGGCTGGGCCTCACCTTCATCTTGCACAACACAGTGCTTTCACTTTATCTGCACCGAGGGCCCTTTTCATCATGCCCGAACTGCACGGCTGCCATGTCAGCTGTTCTGTGATTCTCAGGCTTCAGGGAGAAGCTTGCCGTGACTGGCTTGCCACCACAACTTCTTCCAGTCTGTAGACACAGCCGGATGCCGACCGCCAGTCCACCCAAGGGTAGTCAGTATAAAGGCTCGCCTCCTGTTGGAGTGCATTTTTTTCTTTCCTTCGTTATTTGAGACTGGGCATCACCTTCATCTTGCACCATACACTGCTATCACTTTATCTACACAGAGGGCCCTTTTCATCATGGCCGGGCCCTGCACGGCAGCCATATCAGCTGTTCTTTGATTCCCAGTCTGCAGGGAGAGGCTTGCTGTGATTGACTGTCCACCAAAACTCCTTTCTGTCTGTAGACGGAGCCTGATGGTGACTGACGTCCCCCTCAAATGGCCTCATCTAAGAGTCAGGTCCTTCCCTGTCTGACCCTGTCTTGCTGTGGATGGAGTGCCGTGCCTGCACACCTCCTCATCGTCCCTTGTTCCCACCTGACTGCGTCTTGCTAAGATCACAATCTTTACCACCAGTATATTGGCTGTTATTTTGCATCTCTTACGTGATTAAAGGACACTTTGCCAACTTGCTTGTGCCTTGGCTGCGTACACTGCCCCTGGCTTTCATAATCCTTCCTCGCCCGCTCCCAGTGCACCCCTTTTACTGCTCCTGCACAGTTCCTTGCCTATGCACCCTTTCAGCTGCTCTCCATCCCACCCTTGGAACCTTTTCACCATCTCGGACTGTTAGCGTTTGCCCCTTACACCAGTTGACTCGCGCTGCTTTTTCCACACTCTTGGTGCGCCTCTGCAGTTGGTGTTGCTGCCACTCGATCTGGTACTCTACTCCTATGAGACTCTGCATCATGAACTGCCGACGCTATGACACAGTAACAGCGTGAGAATTTCAACATGCCTGTGACACCTCCTCATCTGGAACATTTGACATGTTGTGACTTACCTTTTCCTCTGAGTCTTGTGCAGCGTTGTCATTCATCAGATTTCAGGTGGTCATGTTTACGTGTCTTGGTTGTTTGGCCATCTACACTGCTCACAACCCCCTGCTCCTGTATATGCTGCACTTGTTATCTGGCAGCATCGTTGTATGTACCCTGTACCCATTCCATCTAGGGTCTTTGCTTTGTTTTTCTTCGCTTGCACCATTTTGACTCTAATTGTGCTTGACCCCATTTTTTACCGACTAGAAAATTCAAACTGTGGAAGAACACCTGGAGGAGATCTGCGAGGTGTTGACCCAACTGAAAAATGCATGGGCAAAATTATCACTTAAAAAACAAATAATGGTGTAGTACTAACCTTTTAGGCCAAGATATCACAGCATTGTGTCTTAATCCCCAGAAAACAGAATGTTGATTCTCTACTGAAATTGAAAAAGCCCACACATCTACCTAAATAATTAAGGATTTTAGTATTGACTAATTGTACCCATAAGTTCATAGCTAATTATGCAGAAATCACTCAACCCTTAGTCCATATATTGTAGGCAGTGGTGAATTGGGAGTGGGGGAACAACTCTGTGAAAAGACTGAAAAAGAGTCTGTGCCAATCTATGTGCTTTGCTTACCCCATTAAAAACAAAGAATATTTCCCAGGAACAGGATTTTCTGACACCTGTTTAACCGTGGTCACTACTATCAACAAAATAGACATTGCAAAACTACCATCCATTAATCCACAGTGAGCATATAATAATAGAGACCTCCCATGAACCACTACAATATTTGCAGATTGACTAAACGTTGATTAGTACAATCTTTACCCCAAAGATTATTTCCAAGATTGTTTCAATGCAGGGTTATCCGGTAGAAATCAGATATAGTAAAAATAAAACATTCCCATGTAAAAGGATTAGCCAATCTACATTATTTATTTATTTATTTTTTGTATTTATAGCACGCACATGACAAACTTAATCGTATTTAGGCGCAGATGACAAAAACAAAGGTAGAGTGTACAAATTGAACAGATCCCCTGAAAAACAGGGCTGTCTACCTAAAGAGAACGTTTTTTAATGCTCGGCGAAATTGCAGAAGAGAGCTCACGGTCCTAAATTGCAAAGGTAGAGAGTTCCACAACATGGGACCAAAGACAGAAAATCTTCTGTCACCTCTGGAGGTATAAGTTGAGTGAGGAATGATCAGAAGATGACTGTCACTAGAACGTAATTGTCTTACTGGGTGGTATGGCTGAATTAGCTCTCTCAGATACAGAGGGGCAATGCCATTTATGCATTTAAAAATGATGCAGGCTATCTTAAATTTAATGCGGTCAGCAATTGAGAGCCAGTGTAGCTCTCTCCGATAAAAAGATACATGGGTAAATTTACCTTTTTTAAATATCAATCTGATGGCCGCGTTCTGGGCTCTCTGAACTCGCTGAAGTTGTTTGGAAGGGATGCCCATCAATTGACTATTAAAATAGTCAAGGTGGGTGCTAGTTAGCGCCCCTACCACAGCGGCATGGGCCTCTTTGGGAACGTAAGGAAGTGCCTGGCGTAACATTCTCAGAACAAAATAGACTGCTTTGGTCTTTGCTTCCACCTGTGTTTCACTCCCCAGGGCTTCTTGCCACATACATCCCAGATTTTTTATTTTTGAAACAAATTGTAAATTTTTACCCACTAGTGTTGGAACAGGCAGTTTTTTAGCAGCTGTCAGCAAATGCTTAGGACCGAATAACATAAGTTCGGTTTTAGCAGCGTTAAGCTGTAAATAGTTCTTTGACATCCAGCTGCTTACCTCTGTCAAACATTGCTCCAGTATGCTAAACGCTTCCTGGAAGTTAGTAATTCGTAGAAAAATCTGGTTATCATCGGCATATGAATGGAAGTCCAACCCGTACCGTTATAGGATTTCCAAGAGGGGTCGAATATATAGATTAAACAGTAATGGTGACAGGGAGGATCCCTGAGGGACTCCACAACTTATACAAATGAGGTTCGACAAAAACTCTCCCAGTCTCACACGCTGCTGACGATTAGTCAGAAAAGACTTAAACCATTTCAATGCTGAGTCCGAGACTCTTCCTACCTCCTGTAGTCATTATATGAGGATTTTGTGATTCACTCTATCAAAGGCCGCAGACAGGTCCAGCATCACCAAAAGTGTAAGCTCCCCCTGATCTGCGGCCTTCTGTAGTTCATCCTGTATTACTAGGAGGGCTGTCTCCGTTCCGAATTTTGGTCGGAATCCTGATTGGAGTTTATCAATAGTTCATGTTCAACAAACTCCTGGAGCTGGTTGGTGACCACCTTCTCAAGAATATTAGCTGGCCATCACAGTCCTGCAATAGGACGATTATTTTGCAGAATCTCTACGTCCAGTGATGTTTTTTTAATAGAGGTGAGACTATAGATAACTTTAAACTCTCCGGAACAGTCAGTGTTAACAAAGACTTGTTAACGAAGGTGGTGATAAATGGAGTCAGTTCATGCGCCAATTTTTTGGCTACATAGGCTGGTAGGGGAGAGAGGGAGTCGATTGTGGGTTTAAGAGTGGTAATAAGTTGACAAATATCTATTTCAGTGACTGAGTGGAAATCAAACACAGATGAAGAGATCTGATTTTGGAGACTATCAGATTTAGATACCGCAGGATTTGTTGTACATAGCGATGGATTCACACAGATAGTCTGTTCAATATCCTTCCTTATTTTTTCTATCTTATCTACAAAGAAAGAGTTGAACAGATTAGCTCGTACTTCTGTAAAATCAGGTACTGAATTTTTACAATCAGGATTACAAAACCTAGATATGATTGAAAACATTTCTCTCGGTTGATTACTGGCAGACTGTATTTTATTCCCCAAAAAATCTTTCTTTGCCGAAAAAATGGCCAACTTATATTCCAATGGGGCATTGCTGGCTTTAATATGTACATAGCAACTATTTGGTTAAAGAACAATGCAAAACAATTAATATTTTGAGTCATATTTAGCTTCTCCTCATAAGGTGCATGAAGAAAACACCTGTCAGGAATGCCCATAGTTTGTGTGGAAAGATGTTCCTACCAGCTTAAGGAAAAATATAAGAGGCAACTAATAGCTGGTGTCAGAAATGCTTGGGTGAATAACATCCCTGAAACCTCAGAAGGCTATAAAATTGGTCCCTTGAGTATAGAGATGGCAAACCTGATGGTTATATCCTTACTGATGTAAAACTTCAACCCCTGGAATTGGTAATAAGAATGGGGCCAGACTATGTTCAAAATTGATTTGTTGAACTCTAAACTGAAAAGAAAGAGGTATACTCTGCCCCAAAAACAAACCCTTAAAACACAAATAATAGATTATCTTGTGACATCAAATAATATCACCTTATGTATTAAACAGTAGGGACACTCAAAAGGCCTCAATAAGACGAGGAATGATTTGGCTGATCAACTAGCCAAAACTGGGCAACCCAGGCGGATTACACTGATATAGAACATATCCACCACTCATAACATTGCAGTCCTTTTTACAGGGATTTTGTGCTCCAACCATCTCTACTACTGCTCATTTCTTCTCCTGATCCTTTCTGACCAATTCTTTACTTCCCTCTGTAAAGGACCTTCATGTTTTCACACTAATTATCTACAGTCTTCACTGCACCTCCTTTTTCTTTCCTGACATGCTGGTTATCCATGAAAAAAACAGTCTCTCTACAAATACGATATCCTCTTATTTAAATCTATCATTGAACTTTGTATCACTACCTAGAATCTCTGTTCTCCTTCTACTGTACTTGTAAATCCTTTAGATCTAGTACCATCCTCAATTAGTCTGCCCTTACCCCACACCCTATCCACTCCCTCGTTTCACCTCCTTAACCATCCTTGCTCCATTATAAAAAAACACCACCACCGGCCACTCATTTCAATCAACACTAACGTTTCACATCCTTTACTTGAATGAACATCACATCTCTCAACATATGTCCTCACCTAAATTACTCTTACCTTGCTTAGCTTCAATTACGGTCACCTACACTATCATGTCCTTTCCATGTCTCAGTGGGTGTCCTACTCTGTTTTTCCCCAGTCTATGTATGATGCCTGTGTATGCACATTTTTTCCCTGCAGGCATTACAGTGTAGAGATTCATCTGACTACACCAACAGTGAAGTGTCTTTACCATTCATTTAGCAGATGACCGTTCCTGCAAACTCTTTTTGCAGCTCAATATCAAGGCACATTGTATGTGTGTGAAGTTCACAAAAATGCAGATGTTGAGAGAAGTATAATTCCATTTTCAAATCAAATGTATTAAAAAATAAAAAGAAGAATAGCCACATTTGCGAACTTCATTACTGGCTAAAAGAGTATTTTTTGTAAGTTAAATGAAAACCACACAACCACATTTTCTGATGTGTATTAAGGCCATTACATTTAACAGAAAACAAAGTGCTGAAAAACCTCATTTATATCCTGGCCGAAAAAAATGTAATTAATGTTTTAAAAAAAACGGAATTAACTAGTTTGAATACATATACTCCAGCACTTCAATGTGAATATTTTGAAGATTATAGGGTGGATCCAAATTCCTCCAGTCATGAAGGTACAGTCAATCATTGCTCCCAGGTTAGTCCCAGGAGAACAACAGGATGTCGAGCTGGTGTACTATCATTCACGCTGTCTGCAATTCATGGCATGCTTAATTTCTATACTTTACCAGTAAGCAAATTATTAGAAACAAATATTTTCAGGAAATTATGCATTGTGGGAATAATTCACTACACCCACTACCTTGGATTAACTGGTATTAGTCAGCAAAATGTATTCCACATTTACAGCTGTTTTCGCTGCGTAAAAAATGCAGACCATCCAGAGATCAATTTTTCATGCTAATTGTGATGTATGCATACTTGCATGCCTGTAAACACAAATGTATGGCAATTTATTTAATTTAATTAATTCTACATGCAAGAATCTTCTCAAATTCATGAGGATTGTGAAGTATTACATCATCCAAAGGTGAAGAACAGCGACTTCATACAGCCCCACCTCCACATCATTTACCAACATGCCGAAGATTGTGAATTTGTTTTTACTTTACCTGAATGTGTGTCTACCAAAACCAGTTTGATGCCATGTGAGTGTTTCTGTTTAATATACATGTTGGTGAATTAATTCATCACATATTGACCTGGCCTGCAAATCCACACAACTTATTAGATTTCTTCCTATACCTGGATAGCAGCATGCCAAAGTGTGAGTTTACAGCCAACATTATTGTATCATTGTGGGGAGATTTTTTCAAGTAGCACGAATATGAAAAAAAAAATTACTGGCATTGTATAAAAGTTCTAACATTAGGGGCATTGCTTTGATGGTGCCTTTTGATGCAGTTCTGGTCTGTGATGTGTCTGAATTTGCTGCCTGAGCTGTGTCTGGGTCCCTGAATAAAGCAGCGTTACTTCTTGCACTGGCATATACTCGTTTTTTAAATACTTTTGTATTTTTTGGTGAGTTTTAAGTGCCAATCCCGATACATTTTTGGTTCTCCGAGGCGTTGCAAGTCCAGCCATACTACAGGAGGAGTGCGGGACAGCATCCATTGGCCAATACTAGGAGATCGAGTCAAAAGAGGTCCATGGGCACCACTTCCGAAAGGTCCGCCTGGTCTGGTGCTGCCTTCACTCTGACTGAAGTGCTGGTTTTAAAGGGAGACTCTAAGTTCGAGAGAAGTGAAGAATCTCCTAAAAGGATACGTGAGTGTACCCATACATGAAAAGTGCTGGAGGCCGGAGGGACTCTTTTTATGGTATATAGGACACAGACTCATTAGTGGTGAAGAGGGCAATTGGCCATAGCAGTATTAGATGTTAAGTCTGCTGTTCCGATAGGGAGCAGGTGGATGGTGGCACATCTGCACTAGAGCATAGGGATGCATAGTAAGTGGCAGACCTTGTTAAACAAGAGCTGTGCGTAGTGCAGGCAACTGATATAATTGCATCATTTTATTCTTTTTGGGAAACAAATCTTTGGGGTACATGCGCCCACATGTTTTGTGAGTAGCAGCAGTGTGTTTTTTTTGTATTGTGGATAGTGATCATAGTGTTGTTTTTTTATGTGTTTTTGCAAAACATGGAAGAGCCAGAGCCAAAATAACTTGTAAATAGCACAATGCCGAGTACTTGATATAGTAGAGCAAGAGGAGGAGTAATCACTTTTTCTAATGTACTAACACAGGGCCTCATTGTCAAGGTGGTGGGCCTGCGGAGAAGGCCATTTCTGTAATAATAATAAAACAATATCACAAGGCGGGCCTATGGAGGAGGCCATTGTGGGCAAACATTGAGTGTGAGGTGTGAAAGGGTGGGGCCTGTGGAGAAGGCTGGAGCAAGTGAAACTAGGGCGATTGTACAAAGAGGTAAGTATAAAAATGGAGCCAGTGGCACTGACCAGAGAGTGAGAGTTTTAAAGTATAAAATAGTAAGCGGAAGAAAGGTAAGGAAAGAGGAGGACATATTTTAAATAGAAAGGAATAAGGCAGAGACTGTGTTGTCCTATTGGATTGATGCACAGTTTAATCACATGTCTTAGAAGTTGCCCGAACATCACTATAAAATAGCAAAGCACCATTTTGAGTGGGTGTAGAACACAGTGGAGAAGCGTTATAAGTAATGGCCTGGAGAGGGGACATTCGATAAAAACATTATAGAAATTATCTATTCATATTTGGCAGCTACATAAAAAGGAGCAACACATAAAAAGAGAGAGGACATTCTGTGGCTTTGGAAATAGTACAAAATAAAAGAAAAGGATACAGAGAAAAGGAAAGGGAAAGAGGAGGAGGAGCAGGGAAGTGCACCACCACACCCCTATACGATATATCCATTATTAAAATAAGCTGCAGCGTATAAAAATCCTAAACACGTGTCTCAAGACAAGGAAGGAACACACAGAAAGAAGACAGCGACACAAGCATGATAGGTAAGGACGAGGAAGGGAAAAAGAAATATTTAAATGACATAAAAAAGAGCCTGCAGCAGCAACTTGACAGTGTGTTCTAGGAGGGAGAAAAGGCAATGCAAAGGGAAATAGAGGAGAAAGGAAAGGAACACAAGAAGGGATCCAATGAACAGGGATGGACGGTAGATGCATAATGTTTAAAATAGGCAAGTGGGGACAGGACTTGGACCATAGTGACACAGATATGACAGACGAAGGGCACACCATATCGGACTGGGAGGACAGCGGTGACAGCGATCATGCGAATGATGAGATAGAGACACACAGTCTGACAGACAGGAGAAGGGAAAGGAGAAGAGATGAGAGAGAAGAGGAGGAAAGAGAAGAATCACTAGGTGACTGGGGTAATAGGCTTTGAAGCAGGACAACCAGAATAGCGATAGCGAAAAGAGACCACACGGCGCAGAGCTCTCACACAACTGCCCCTTTCACAGAAAACAAGGGGCAAGGTTCATTACATACCATGCCACATAATGGACAGGGACAGTTTATCGTAGGGGAGAGCACGTGGATTTATATTTTCGAAAAAGAGACAGCGGGAATCCCATTGGCCATCCGAGACATAACAAGTTTATTGCCAGTATTGGTTGGGGAGAGAAGTGACAAAATATGGCATCAGGCTTGATACACAGGGGTAAAGTTAAGCTCTAATATACACAATCGAGCACCCTTCAACAACCCTCATGTCTGGAAGGCTCTAAGGGAGCTGTATTCAGACACGTCAGACATGGGTTCTATATTGGCTCACAAACTGACGCCTGATGAGGATCCTGCTGACTACAAACGATCCATCCAATAAATGTGGATGCAGGAAAATAAACAGTCATGGGACAAGAAAATACCTTTGTTCTACCACATTCTAGGGAGGGGGTTCACCGTAGATGAGCAGTTGTCTTTTGAAAGATAGTGGGAATCGAGGCAAAGGGGTGGCCTGATTTGCAGGTGACAATGGTACACAATTGCAAAAGAAAGCAGGCGAAAGATAAAGAGACAGTTGATAATGCAACCAAAGCAGAAACAAATGGGTAAAAAATAAAACTGGTGAAAATACACATGGAGGGAGCAGTGCTCACAGGGCCAGTCGTCATTCCACAAGCTGAGCAAGGGAGGCTTACAGTGGCCTCAGTAATGCAGCCAGGAGGTTACACTAAGGTGCCACCCAACCAGCAATGCGGAACGGTACAGATGCAGCAGAAACCCACATTCATAAACCTGCAGCAGCCAGGAGTCATGCAGGCAGGAAGGGGAAATGGGCACATGGGAGAGTATCAGAATGGGAGACAATATTATGCATGTGGAAGGACAATGGAATGCAGGGGAATTACTCCATGTTTCAGAGTACAGTGCTTCACATGTGGGAATTCCCGACATTTTGAACGAACATGCCTACAAATTGCACAGGTAGGGCAATCACTGTAGACATACATGCAACAGGTTCCTCAACAGATGCTGGTCATGCCACAGCAGCAGCAGACATTCATGCAGCAGACGCCACAGCAGGTGCAGATAATGCCCCAGCAACAATTACAGAAACAGCCCGCACAAACAAAGGGTATTACTACCCAGGGTCAAGTACAGGTAGCAAGTGGGGAAATGGCAGGAACTCAAGGTACAGTGAATGTACTGCAGGCACTAGTAAAGATGCAAATCTCAGAAAGGGTAAACATATTGGGACAGAATACCATGACCCAATCCACAGGAATGACAGTGGTGGGTGGTAACCCATTTATGTCATCCGTGAAGACATTTTGCCTAATAGGGGTACCCAGGGAGAGTGCAAGTATGGAGGAGATCTCAGAGGTAGCAGTTCAGTTAAGACAGAGGGAATTTTCCTTTCTTATACATACTGGAGCAACAGGATCATGCATCAAGGAAGAAGGATTTCCATGATCTAATAAAAGTTTGGACACAAGGCTTTGAGGACATTTTTGAAAGTTCCTCTGACAAAATATTTACCCTTGGCAATAGGGACGCAGCAAATTGTAGCATCATTGCTGTATTCAAAAGGCACTCCTATCAACATTATAGGGAGGGACCTACTCAGCAAACTGAACACCACAATTTCATTTTCAGAAAAGACAATGGTGTGCACACAGCACAATGATAAGGGTACCCACACACAGAGTTATTTGTGTATGGGGTACACATGTTATGGGGATGGTTGCCAGCCATTGAAGGGAACACATTTTTGTTCAAGCCTCAGTGTCCCTCCTCAGTTAGCTCAGGCACTCACACTCTACTGTACTTGGAGGAAGTAGTGGTACGTAAATACATGATTATACTAGTTGCCACTGAGGAGAACAACATGGAATGGTGCTCAATATTATGTATTGACCCCACACTGACCCTGACAGGAGTAATGGACACAGAGTTGTTTCAAAACAAAAGACAATGAACGAGAGATAGTGTTTGAATTGAGCCTACCTTGCCCAGTAAACATAACAGAAAAGCCATTGCCCCAGATGACCCAGATAACGAAACAGGCAGCACATTATTTGCAGGAAGATTTGGAAAAGGTTCCAAGAATTTGTGTACACCAGTATCCCATGATGTAGGAATACTTCAAGGAGCTGGGGTGGTTAAAAGAGGGAGCATTACTGAATTCCCTATGGCAGCAGGGCATAATACAGGTGAGCTCATCACCTTGAAGTACATCTATCTATCCAATTACGAAAGCAATGAGACGGGTGTGGCTTTTATACAGGATTTATGCCCTCTAAATGACATTATTGAAGCAAAGTATACATTGGTTCCCAATCCCACAATCATTTTTTGCAATGTTTCTGCAGAGGCACACTATTTCCCATTGGTTGTCTTAAAGAATGCCTTTTTCTCCAGTTCACTACACCCAGACTCCATGTATCTCACTGCCTTTACGTATCGCGGGACTCAGTTTGAACGTACTAGAATGCCTCAAGGGTATTGTGAAGAGCCTAACATCTTCAACAGATTTTTACAAATAGACTTCAGCAATTGCAGGTTACTAGCACAGTGATACAGTACGTTGAGGACTTATTGGTGTGCAGTAAGACAGAAAAGGAGTGTAGGTGGGACTCAGTGACAATACTGACATTGCTGGCAGACAAAAGATACAAAGTGGACATAGAGAAGTTACAATACTGTCAAAAAAGAGGTAGGGCCTCATTACGAGTTTGGAGGCAGCCATGGTGCTATTAGCACCATGGCTGCCTCCAAACCGGGCTCCATTGCCGGGTTCCTTCAATGAGGAATAACTGGGTCATTCCAACATTGGAGGACTCGGTAATTCCTCCTTGAAGGAACCATTCCTCATTCCCATTTGAGCCCACATAGGGCTCAATGGGAATGGGGAGGGAGGTAATAACGGGCACATTACAAATGGCCCGTTATTACCTCCCTCTTCCCCTCGCGGGACCCAGAAAAGACGTCTGGTTTTACCAGACATCTGATCCGGGTCCCGCAAAGGGAACCTCGTAATTGGTGCTCACGTAATGAAAGGTACGGTCACCTACTATGAGCGCCATGGCTGCCTCCAAAATCGTGTCCGGGTTCCCTGAATGGGGAATTACTGGGCCATTCATGTGTGGAAGGCCCGGTATTTCCTCCTTCAGGGAACCCAGGCCCAGTCCTTCCCCATTCCCATTCGAGTTCCCATAGGACTCAATGGGAATGGGGAGGGAGCTAACAACGGGCCCGTCAATTACGGGCCCATTGTTAGCTCTCTGGTCCCCTCACGGACCTGCTATGGACGTCTGGAAAAACCAGACGTCCACAGCGGGTCCTGCAAGGGGACCTCGTAATAGTGCAGAGTGGGTTTAACGGCGCCGGCACCATTACCAGCACCGTTGAACCCATTCTGCACTTCTCGTAATGAGGCCCATTGTGTCAGCAGATGGGAGAAAAATAACACCAGAAAGAGTAGAGGCTATACAAAAGACTCCACAACCAAAAACAGTCAAAGAGATGCAGCAATTTCTGGGTTTGTGCAACTATTGCAAAACATGGGTCTTTGATCCCTCAACACACACCAGGCCATTGTGCAAGCACTAAAGGAAGCACAGAAAAACAAAACACACATAAAATGGACAGCTGAGATGGGCAAAAGCTTTGATTGGCTAAAACACAAATTAGCACCAACTCCCAATTACAAAGAAAGGTTTCACTGTTTTTACATTGAGATTGCAAATTAATGACAGCATTACTGACACAGAAAAAGGGACAAGGACACAAGCCACTTTCATATTACAGTGGGTCAATGGATGCAGTTATGTAGGGACTTTTCCCACGTGAGTAGGCAGCTGCTGCTGCTGCATTCACTATTGAGAAGGCTTCCACAATAACTATGTGGTGTCCAGTAGTTTTGTACGTGGAGCATGCATTATTTGCCATATTGGAGAAAACAAAATTGACACTGACAACTTGGAGGTCTTCAGGGTTCAAGGTAATACTAACCAACCCAGCAATAGAAGTGGTTAGGTGCAGGACAATAGACCCAGCAGAGTTTATTGCATTGAAAATATAAGCAGGGATTATGTGCATGACTGTGCAGCATGCATCAACAGGAGCGGAGGTAACCCCCTAGTTAAGGAACAGGTGATGGAAGGGGGGGACATGGTTTTCATTGATGGGAATTCCTGCATTGACCAAACTACGGTGCAAAGGCACTCAGGGTGCACAGTGGTGGGGTATGATGAGGAGTACACAAAGGGGAGGAGTTGATAGTGTACTCACAGACACAAATACCAAACCATTAATCTGCACAAGCAGCAGAACTAGTGGCCTTGATTGAAGCATTAAACATGTCAGAATGCCAAGCATTGAACATCTTCTCTGATTCGGCCTATGTTACCTCTGCAATGCACTCAGGATTAGCCAGGTGGGAAAGGAGTGGGTTCAAAAGAAGTGATGGCACTCCTGTTCAGCATGCAGCATTACTGAGTACATTACTAGAGATTTGTATTTGTGATTGTATTTATTTTATTTGAATTGTGTGCCTGGCCCTGGGGCATCTAGGTGCATATCTTGAAGGAAGTACATCAGTTACAAAGACAAGTACATACATTAACAGATAGTGAAGCACTTGCAGGTACAGTAGGCGCCTAGCCCAGAGGCCAGATGGGCACAGATTCTTACAGAGAGGTACGTCCGTTACAAGTAATACAGTAGTTAAAGAGTATTCAGAAAGATGAGATGTAAATTACAACAGTTTGGCAACAGTAGCTATAAAGGTGCCTGCTGTAAGTGCATTAATTTTACACAATGTACAGTGGCAAGATAACACAGTAAAGACCTGGTATTTACCAAACAACTAAGCACTAGGTTAGATGTGATAGATAAGAGATAAGAGTTAGTCGAGGAGAGGGTGCGAAGAGACGGGAGGTGATGCAAAAGGTGAGTAGATCCTTGCAGAGGTAGAGATTTACCTGCATGGAGCAGCATGGTCCTGCTCAAAGAGCCAGAGTTTAGGTTTATTCTTAAAGGAGTCAAAGGATGGTTCAGATCGGAGTATAGGGGTTAATGTGTTCCACAGCTTGGCTGCAAGGACTGGAAAGCTGGATCCTCCAGCTTTCCGAAGCTTGAATCTGGGTATTGATAGTGAGTGGGCTGGTGCAGTTTGCAATGGTCTAGTGGAAGTGTGGGCAGTGAATCGGTTAGCATGGTATACGGGTGCAAGGTTTGCAAGAGACTTGTGAGTCAGAGCAAGAGTTTGAGAGATATTCTATGGGCAACAGGAAGCCAATGTAGGCTCCGTCGAGTGTCCGATATATGAAGTTTCCTCTGAATATGCCCTAATGGCATTGTTCTACGTTACCTGTAGTTTGTTGATGTTTCTTTGGCTAGTCCCTAGGTAAAGGGCGTTACAGTAATCAATTTTAGCCATGACGAGGGTTCTGACAAGGATGATCTAGTTAGTGGCCGTCAGGAAGGGTCTGCATCATGTTATAAGTTTGCATGTGTAGGCTGAAGTTGACACCACCACGTTAGTTTGTCTCGTGAGTGACAAGGTGGAGTCTAGGTAAATGCCTAGTGTTTTGGTGTCATTTGTGACCTTGATAGTGTTCCCATCGATGATAAAGGATTTGAAGGCAGGGTCCAGTTTGTTAAGTCTGACGTGCAAGGCTAGAATGAGTAACTGTTTTTTCATCATTTAAGCAAAGCTTGTGATGTGCCATCCACGCCTGGATGACTGAGTAAACATCATCGAGTGCTTTTGAATCAGTTACCTAGTTACCAGTGATAGTATCTAGGTATCATCTGCATAGTTGGTGTAGGTGACACCCAGGCTGTCAAGGATATCAAAGAGAGGCTTCGCAAACACATTATAGAGCGTCGGGGAGACACAGACCCTTGCAGGACCCCACAATGGACTGGTGACGGCTCAGCAGAGGCAGATGGTGAAAAGACTCGCATAGTTTTGTTTGCCAGGAAGGATCTGCTCCATGAGATAGCTTCATCTGATAAGTGGGCAGCTGTTTTAAGATGATGGCAGAGAATTTGGTAGTTGACCAAATCAAAAGCTGCTGATAAATCGAGCAGTGGTAGAAGGCCAGCTTACACTTATCTTTTAAGTCATCGATTTGTGTTTTTAAATCCATGAGGACAGTTTCTGTTCTGTGTCTGAGATGGAAGACCGATTGTCGGAGGCCTAAAAGTTTGTTAGATTCTAAGTAGGCCTGTATTTGTAAATAGGCTGCCCTATCCGGGATTTCTAGGAGGAAAGGCACTGTGGTAATAGGTCTGTAGTTTGCAGGGTTGGTTGGGTCAAGAGTAGGTTTTTTGATTAAGGGGATGACCCAAGCGCCCTTGAGGTTGTCTGGGGCAGTCCCTGATTTAAAGGAAGCGTTTATGAAGGTGGTGATGAACGGAGAATGGCCGTGGGCTGCCTCCTTAATGATAGGTGCAGGGCAGGAGTCACCTTGACAGTTAGAGAGTTTCAACTTTTTGATAATGTGTTCTACTTCCCATATGCAAAGGGGTGAAAAGCTGAATGGTTTAAAGGGTTATGCTGATGCAGGGGTTGTTACATTCAGATGAGATGGTTGCAGGGTCCGGGAAGAGGTTGCATTTTGTAGTATTCATTTTCATTTGCAGAGTGGAAATTGTGTCGAGGAGTGCTTTTTGGATGTTAGTGCACTACGAGGTGTGAGTGTTGCACTGGTCCAAGGGGGCTATGTGAGACTTGAGTTCTTTAAGAATCTTGAAGAGCTTTTTGGTGTTCGATTCAGCCTGCATGATACTTTTGTTATAAACATCTTTTTGGCTAGGAATATGGCTTCTTTGTAGTTAGAAGAAGCAATGCTTAACATACTTTTATTGGTATCCAATGGGCACATTTTCCAGTGCGCCTCGACATGTCTTTTTGCTTTGCGGAGGTCTCTAAGATGTGCAGTAAACCAGCAGTTGAGGTGGGGGCGTGGTTTTGGTTTACGTAATTTAAGAGGGGCTATGGAGTTTAATGCTTTTAGGATAGTATGATTGTACTGATAGTATGATGTTACTGCTCCCAGTAGAATTAGCATTAATAAAGTGCAAAGCTCATACAGGAGGGCAAGATTGTATCTCAATAAGAAAGAAAGGGCAGAAAAAGAGCAAAAGAAGCAGCCTGTATGGCAAGGGGATTACATGTGGTGTTCCCTGGCGAGGACGAACAAATACCCCTAATAGCAGTACTGAAAGTGAGCAAAGAGAAGGATGCATTGCCAGAAAGTTTGAATGCAATCCCAGTATTTCAGACAATTGAGTTGCAGGCAGAAGCATCAGATGCTGAAAAAAGAGAGGATGTTCTCTGTCCCCAACTGATATGGTTTGAAGCAATGATAGCACAGGAAAGGTTGTCATGCCAAAGAAATTGTCACAATTATTATTGGAACAGCTTCACTATGATATGATACAATATGATAAGTCATTTATAATGCGCCTAAAGTGTTTCTTGGTTTGACAAGACAAGAAAGGAGATACAAGGGAGGACAAAACAAACGCTCTTACTAGGCCTAGTGTCATTCCGATTGTGCAACTGCAAGGGGGAAGGGAGAGGGGTAGTGCCAGGGGGATCGAGGAGGGAGAGTTTAAAAGGCAGAGCTCAAGTAAATGCAGCTGAGATGGCAGGCTCAAGTAAGTGCAAGGAGGCAGGGGAATTCAGGGTTGCAGATACAATCCCTAAGGGTGCTGTAGGCCCAGAGGCAGTGCATGGGGCTACTGGTCGTGAAGGAGCCTGGTGCCCATAAGGTTCAAAGGGTTGCCAGGTACCTAGTTAGTGCAGCAGACAAGTACATCAGCAGGGGAGAGAGAGAGAGAGAGAGAGGGAGAGAGAGAGAGAGAGAGAGAGAGAAAGCAGAAGTCAAAAGGAATGTCTTGAGTTGCTTCCAGAATCTAAGGTCATCCTGCTCAAGTTTTGGAGAGGCAGGGAGGCTGTTCCAGAGGGAGGCACCAGCCGAGGAGAGATATATAGCTACACTCTCTGCCTGGAGAAGCATCTGTCCCTCAGAGAGTTGGAGGTGGATGAGCATAGGGCTCAAAAAAAGAAAGTGCTTTGGAAGAGAGAGTCAGATGTAGTGTGCCCCCCGGCCCCTGAAAGCCTTGCGGACAATGCAGAGGGTCTTGAACTTGAAACATGCAGCCACCCGGAGCCAGTCGAGAGAGTTCTGGGCTGGATAGATATGATCCATGGGCTTTAGGCCAAGGACAAATCTTGCAGCCCAGTTCTGAATTAGTTGCAGAGGGCGAAGGGTAGAAGCAGGCAGAATTAGAAATAAGTTGTTGCAGTAGCCCAGCCTAGAGAGAACAAGGTTTCTGGAGAAAGTGAGCTTCTGGCGGAAAGTGAGCAACCAAAGAGGTGCAGCTGGCAGTGGGAATTCTTTGAGAGGTCTGTGATGTGAGGAGAGAAAGAGAGGGTGGAGTCAAAGATGACACCAAGGCTTTTAGCCTTGCAGGATGGTGCAGGTAGAGGGCCCAAGCAGGGTGACCAGAGTGAAAGAGGGAAAGAGGGAGCAGGGGTCCCAATGAGAACGATCTCAGTTTTACTGCCATTAAGGCAGAGATCATGGGAGGCACACCATTCCTGAATCATGGATAGAGACATGGGAATGAGTGAGAGAGGAGAGGAGGCTGAGGGGAGCCTGACGGAGAGCAGAGTGTCATCTGCATATCACTGAAGGCTAAGCAAGAAGGTAGAGGTGAGGTCGGACAGAGGTGCCAATTAAAGGTTGAAGAGCCAGAGTGAGAGGTTAGAGCCCCGAGGGACACGACATGTGGAGAGATAAAACACGGCATGTGGAGAGAGAGAGATGGTGGAGAGAAAGGACCCCAGTTGGACCTGGGATGGTCAATCACAGAGGAAGGAGGTCAACCAGGCTAGGGCCTGGTCCGTGATGCCCAGGTTGCAACAGCGATGATTGATCAGGATGGCGTGATTGACTGTGTCAAAAGCAAAGGAAATATTAAGAAGGATGAGGAGAGAAGGAAGGCTAGAGCCGAGATTAGAGAGTAGGTCTTCACTGGTGTTCAGGAGAGCAGTTTACATGCTTCTGGCTGCTCAAAAGCCAGACTGATGGTAATGGAGACAACCAACAGATCCAGTATGGAAAGTGAGCTGGGAGGTGTCTAGCTTGTCCAGGGGACTTTACTCAAGAAAGTAGTGAAAGAGAGATCGGTGAGTAGTTTTCAGAGGAGGAAGGATCAGCAGAGGGGGTGCACAAGGTAGTGCTTTAGGGTGTCAGGGAAAGTTCCTGTGGCAAAAGAGCAAGGGTGTCAATGTGGTCCTTTATGGTTCTGAAGGAGCAGGGGAGCACCTGCTTTCATGACACTTTCATAGATCAGACTTGTCTGGAAACATTGTCAGGAGTGAAGACAGGAAAAAGGAGAGGGAGAGGCAGCAAGAAAGGGGCCGCGAGATGTAGAGGGAGTGGAAGAGGAGAGAGAGGAGAGGATGTCCTGAGTTGTAGTGGTGAAGTGAGAAGCTAGTGCCATGCAAAGGGCCTGGGAGGGAGCAGGAGAGCTGTAGACTGTGGCAGGATTGGCCAGATTCTTGCAGATTTTGAAGAGTTTGGCAGTGTTGTTAGAGGCTGCAGACATGCAGGCTTTGATTTAAGGTCTCCTCTTGGATAGGGCACAGAGTCTGTATTGCATTTGGAGCAGTTGGCAGACCAGTTTGTAAGAGGATGTGCCTGATTCCCTCCACATCCTCTCAGGCACCCTACACTTGCATTTAAGGCTGGCAAGGTCAGAATCATTCTAAGAATTGCACTTGGAGGTCGGCTTCAAATGGATCCTCATGACAGGGGCAAGGACATCAGGTGTTAGAGATAGAGTATTAGAGATAGAGAGACACAAGTTAGAGATGGCTGTGTCAGAGTGTGAGGCTGGTGTAAGCATACCAGGAGGAGAGAAAGTAGTGGGAAAAGCCTCCACTGACACATGCTTCATGGGCCGGATAACCAAGACAGTGGGATGCATTGCTGTGGTTGGCTTTACTTGGGGAACAGAGAGTGTCAGGTTGCAGAGGAGAGAAGAACGTCATCAGTCCAAGAGAGAGGACTTGTGGGAGGGTTAATGAGGGGGATTTCTAAAGAGATCAGAACATGTAGGGTGTGTCGGACCAGAGGGTAAAATAGAAGGCGAACAAGAGTCACAGATTGCGATATAGCCCCTGAGGAGTGGCTGGAAGCATCCAGATGATGTAGAGGTCTCCAAGGAGGAGAAGTTGAGAGCTAGAGGCAAGGAGAGAGGTCGGACCACTCAGAGAGGAGGGGGCCACCTGGCCAGGTAGCCTGCAAATGGTGGCCACATTACGAGAGAGGCCAGGAGAGTTAGAGAGCCTGCAGACTAGGCATTCAAAGGAGGAGTAGGCCTGCAAAGGAAAGACAGAAGCACAGATCCACTCCGGGAAGATAAGAGTGAGTCTACCTCCTGGACGTTGGTTCTGGGTCTTGTAGCCATCAGGGAGGAGAGTGTCAAAACTCATGACGGAGTTAGCCGTGAACCATGTCTTGGTGAGACCAAGGACATCCAGATCAATTTATTTGAGGAGTCGGCAGATGTTGGAGGAGTGTTTGACAGCAGAGCGAGGGTTGAGAGTAGCGATGTGGAGCAGATTGCCACATTTGAAAGACTTCAGTGGAGGGATACAGGCATGAGGTACATCCTGTGCAGGTTGTAGAGGGGTATGAGAGTGACAAGATGAGGAATCGGGAATGGCAGAGTAGTCATAGAGGATGGGGAGGTGCCAGAGAGGTGGCAGAGGAAGGAGGTGGCATAAAGAGGGTGCCAGAGAGGTGGCAAAAGAGGGAGATGGTGGAAGAGCCAAGTATGAGTAGGACGAGTAGGAGAAGGAAGGAAGTTGATAAGATGCGGGAAGCACCTATCAGAAAGGAGTCGATAGGGCTGAGGGCCCTGAACCAAGATAGTGCCATTCAGATAGACATTAATGATGGTCTTGGAGGAGTGGAAGGGGGCCAACTGGACCTCCCACCGAGTGCCACCATTAATGGGAGAAGAGGAAAAAGGGGAGAGAACCAAGACCATCTGAGGGGTCCATAGGCCTTGAGAAGGAATGACAAAGGGGGTGTTGGTAAGGGTCTTTCTGGAGTAAGCACTGGTGTAGGTATCAGCAATAGGGAGGTCTGGGTTGTAGACCAGGATGTCCCATTTGAACTTCTTCCTATCAGACTTAGTGAGAGGCATAAAATAGGAGAGTGCATCAATTAGAAAAGATAGGGCAGACTGAAAGTAACATAGAGGGGTGTGTAGAGGAAGGAGGAAGTGGGGCAGCCCAAGCAAGAGGTTGGTGGGTTCACACACTAGGCATATGCAAAGGCGGAGAACACAGTTGGAGGACGAGTACAATCAACACAAAATCCAGTAGCAACAGTAATCACAGTTAGGGGGGAGGGACTCAAGAGAGGGAGACAGTGCAGCAATACAATAGTAACCACTCGGGGGGAGGTGGGGGGCCGGAGAAGTAAGAGGAGACATGGATGCAATACAATACAAAATATGCAATACAATAGTAACCACTGCAGGGACCTAGAGAAGTAAGAAGAGAAATGTACACACTACATTACAAAATATGCAATACAATAGTAACCACTGGGGGACCTGGAGAAGTAAGAAGAGAATGAACACAAGTAAAGTAAAACACTGGAGGGGGAGAGCCTAAGAATGCAGAGGGAACAGTGCATGAGGGGACATTTGGGGAAGGGAATAACGCGCAAGTAAGTGGAACCTAAGGTGCAAGGGGAACAGAGCATGTGGAGAAGGGTGGAAAGAGGACAGATGGGTAAAGAAGCAAAAGGCCGGGAGAAGTGAGCCTGACATGTGAGAGGAACAGCGTGTGTGGAGTCGGGTGGAAGGGAGGAAAACACACAAGACCAGGAGACATGGAGCCTAAGATGCGAGGGGAACAACACACATGGAGTCGGACGGAAGTGGGAAAGACGCACAAGGTTGTGAGATGCGGAGCCCATGATGCGAGGGGAAAATCGCATGTTGAGTCGGGCAGAAACGGGAAGACATGCAAGACTGGGAAGAAGTGGAGCCTAAGATTGCAAGGGGAACAGCACACGTAGAGTCATGTGGTAAGGGGAAAGATGTGCAAGGCCTGGGAGTTTAGTGGAGCACAGTAGTGGCAACTCTCTCTCTCTGCACCTTCATACCTATCCTACCCATGTATCGAAAGAACATGTGGCTGCAGGGATAAGTGAAGACTGGTTTGTGCCAAATCTGTATGAATGTGTTTCTGAGTGTTTAACTAACAGCATTATCTACCAGAGGTTTCTGCCAAGTCACACATTGAGAGCTGTACAGTGAACATTGCCGCGACCAGAAGACCCCTTTCAGAACTTGCATATCAGTTACGTTGATATACAAGAGAGATGTTCTTCTTATAAGTACATGCTTGTAGTTGTATGTCCAGTCTCATGGTGGCTTGAGGGAGGTCCATGCCCCCACAATGATGCCGGCTCTGCCGCTAAATTTTATGGTGAAGGAGGTGTTCCTGAGGTGGGGGATTCCAGATGAAATTTTTGCCAACAATTTGATAAAGAAAGTAACAACACTTCTGGGGATAAAACACAAAATGTGCACAGTTTACCAATCTCAAGCCAACAGTTTGGTAGAGAAGATAAATGGACTGGTGAAAATGCGATTGGCTTACCTTATGCAAACACTTGAACAATCATTGATGCAATGCTTTCCTCTTGCTTTGCTTGCGCTAAGCAATACGCCTGGTGGAGATCATCACTTGGCTCCGCATGAGATTGTTACAGGGCGTAGAATGCATGCTCCAATTCCGCCATCATATACAATCTCTGACGCTCACTCCTCCTCTGCTATTATGGATGGGGAATTTGACACAAATCTTTAAGAACTTACCAAGTCCCTAAACTATATCTCCTTGCAGAGAAGGCCTAAAAACCAATCTGGACAATCAGGTGATCCTGCAGACAATGATCCAATTGCAGCACAAGGACTATGTATTCTGAACAACCTGCAGGCACGTTCACTACTTGCACTAGCACATCCTTCAATTCTCCCCTGAAACTCCTGTAGAAGAGTGTTGTATGCTTGTCTTTGGGCCAATTCATTTCTGCTACTAATCTATTGAAAGTGTTGATGTAAGCTGGCAGGGACAACAGCTCATTGTCAAGGGGCTGTCCTTGGGTTTTATGTGTGAAAAGCTTCTCTAGCTCCCATTGAAACCTGGGAAAATTGCATAGAATAGGTTTATCTTGGTTTACCAATAGAATGGATCAATTGGCCGCATAGTCCCCTGCATTTGTTCATGAAGGCAGCAAACATATATGCTTCTCCTAAAAATGTGTTCCGGGGGACCTGGATGGGGACTGGCATGGCTACTGATGCTATCAAGCCGTGTGGTGGCTTAGGGACTTGTTCTGCATGTGCCTGGAGAAACTGCATGGCTAGCTCATCAGTGCAATCCCTTTTGACCACCAGTTCCCGTCGTAGTGCATTGATCTCAGAGCGGGCAGTCTGTACTTCGGCTCTGGAGGCTCTATGACTAATCTTCTGGAATTGTAGGGTTCCCCAATTAGTTTAAATTGAGTCACATCCCACTGCTGACACAACATGTAAGGAAGGCATGGTATCAACAGTGAGACAAACACAAGTGGCCATAGTTCAAGGGTGTTTATTGAACTTCAACAATGGTGTGATTAATGCCTTTCTAACCCTAAATCTACATATGGGAGGAAGCTATGTCCATCAAATAATAATAATGCAGTCCTAGGGAAGTCTTGTCAAAATAAAAAAGGCCTATACTAAAAATACCTATTGCCAATCCTTACCGCTAAAAACAAAATAGTGTGGGATAGGTTCATGAAAAAAAAAGAAGTGTTTACAAAATGATATGTCAGGATGTTCAGGCCGTTGGCCTCCCTTTCCCATGTTTTTAGCATGGGACAAGGTGGTTCACTCGAGCAAAGCACACACTCTGGCTTCTTCGGCACAAATATACAATTCTGTTACCAGCATCAGGACCCAAGTACCTTTACTTCAAAGTCTCTTGATTCAGAGGATGTTCCTTTCCTCTTATAAGTATTCAATTCTTTTGATTCACCTTGGATCCACAAGAATATTATTTCTCGGGTGACTCAGGGCTCACCCCGGATCACCCTCAGGGGGATCAGATACTTCCTCTTACACAATTAGTCTCCCTCAGCTGGTATGGGACCAATTTCAGTTTGCATTAAACTATCAATGACTTTTGAATGTGCACAGGGTTGAGCTTGAACCGTTGCAGGACCACTTTGATCTTCAGTTTCATTTTTGACAGTTGCCAATCCGTTGGATACCTAACAGGGACCTTTGAATGAGCACCCACTCTGTTTACGTTATCTTTCTTGGTGACCCAAAGTTCAGTCACTCCTCTAGTTTTCAATTATATTTGTGTTTCTCATTACATACTTTTCACACACAGTTCTTTAGATTTCTTCATACATTGTTGCTGCTTGCAACCTTGGTTAAACACAGACTGGTCCAGTATCAGTCTCTCCAACTGACTGGCTGTGCTGTGCTGTCTTTACTTGCGCTGCTTTGTTGTAGGAGCCAAGAACAGTACCAAAGCAGAAACCATTCCTCCCTACCTTGGTTATCAATGCGGGAGAGCTCCGGGGTCCTCCGAATCACAATGCAGGTTTCATCAGCTTTAGTCCCCGACCTTAAGTTTCTGATTTTCCAAGGCTCACTAAAGTAAAGGTCACAAAAGGTGAAGGGAACTTCCCTCCTTGCAACCCTTTCTGGTCTAGCCATCTTTCTCCTTGGATTAAACTGCCATCTTGGAACTGCTGCTTCCGCATGTCCTTTGCCTTGCCCAGAGTTTTCTTTTGTGCTCCGTCATTTAACCATGTGGGGAAGCGTGACCGAAGTCAGGTCTGCATAATGATCAGTAATTGCCTGACCATTGTATTAGGACCTGTCAGGTAAAGGGCTCTGGTGTTAGTCTGTTTTTGCTGGAGTTGAGATGTCAGCGAGAAAGTGTTTATGTCGGGAAAGGGAGTGGGGGGGGCGGAGTTGGGTCCCTAAGTAGCCTACCTGGTAGAATGGGGAAAATGTGTTACAGGGAAGGGGATACCGGGTCTCGGCATTCAGTGTCCCACTTCTACTCCCCGAAGACCCCTTGCCCAGGTGATCCTCCAGCACGGGTCCACCCCAGGCACTGAATCCAAAAAATGATGGCCGTGTCCTGGCCACCTAGATGACAGATCCCTGGGGACTATTGGGTGAGACACATTCAGGTTTCTCACACTAGAGAGAACAGGGGGAAGAACCATCCATACTGGGTATGAGATCCAAGGAGTCTGGCATGCTTGAAAGTATCTGAGAAGCAGGTGTCTACAGCAGTTCCTCAACAGAATGAGAAACAGAGGTGAGAAAGATAGTTTCCTTGGTGGCATGAACAGGGTGCAGCCGTGATGGGTTAGGGAACTGAGTAAAAGGGCAGAGACTAGGAGGGAACAGAGGAAAGAATCCTCCATTCAGAATACTAGAACCACAAAATCTGCCAGGCCGGGGCAGCATTTAATAAGCAGACACTTATGGGCTAAGAAAACTGAGAAGAGAGGTGAACTGCAACAATCCTGCTGGCAAGTCAGAAATACAGACAGACCTCCAGGTGGCTCAGTGGCAGAAGGTGGCGAGCAGAATCCCATGAACAGAGAGAAAGATGTTCACAGGAGCATTAAAACACAAACCGATGAAAATGTGCTAGAATCGTTGAAGTCAGCACAATGCTTAAGAAACACAAAAAGCCAAAGAAGTCACAAAAACCCAAGAGAAATTTGGGGAAACACCAAAGAAAAGGGAATCATGAGGATTCATACAAGTGGGTTATGGAATAAAGCCAAGAGACAGTTGAGAAACCCAAAAGAGAAGAGAATCTGGAGGAGACCATCAAGGAGGTCCTGATATAACCCCAAAGAGACATTTGGAAAATCCAAAGACAGGGGAACCTGGAGGGTCCAAGAAGGTGCACCAAAATATAAAGTCCAAATTACAGGTGGGAAAAGGGTCATTTCTACTTGTAAAGGACTAGAGACATTTAATCTATAGAGAGACTGGCACCTTTCATGAAGACATTAAAAGTATAGCGGAAATCCTTTTTTTAATACTGTTTTAATACTGTTTGTGAACACCAACTCCAAAGTGAGATCCTCTGAATATTGGTCCAAGAAAGCCTAAATTAGAAGGCCATCACATGGACTAATGTTATGTTATTTGAAAATAGTGGTAGGGCTAGATAGCAGGACTTATGGACTTAAGACTGCAATTTATTTTGACTGACGAGCACCCTTGGTTTACGTTATAGATAGGGATATCCATCATAGCTATAGGAACAACAAGGTACTTTTAGTTTCATTAAACACACTTAACAAGTTATTCTTGAATCTGTCTCATTATTCTGGTTCAACACAACCCCGGCATTCGCATCCTAGTGTAAAAGGTATCAACCCACATACTAACCATTTTAACATTTCCTTTAAAATTAACTTACGTCATTATATAACTGGTTTTTCTTGTCTCTTTTTTTTTAAATTATATAATTATATATTATAATATATAATTAATAATTATATATTAATGTATATTTTAATTCACAGCTGATCATGGAATATTTTGTATATGTATATGTATATGATTTGTGTTTTCATTTTCTTATCCTTAAACATGTTATGTAGATTTTATGTTGAAAAATCCTATCCTACTAGCTATAATACACCTATAAAAAACATTTGAAACAGTACACTGGACTCATTACAAGTAGGGCGTAAAGGGATATCGGGCACCGGTAATGACACTGGTGCCGGTAATCCCTTTGCGCCCTATTCCGAGGTCCCTTTGCGGGTCCTTCCTTAATGCCTGCTTTTAGAAGGCATTAAGGACGGGACCCGCAGAGGGACACCGGGGTCAATAACGGTCCCATAATTTACGGTACCGTTATTGCCACCTTCCTCTTCCCATTGAGCCATATAGGGGCTCAAATGGGAATGGGGAATGGCCCTGGTGAATGGGGAATTACCGGTCCCGCCGACCTCGGAATGGACCGGTAATTACTCCATTCACCAGGCCGTAGTCGGAACCATTTTGGAGGCAACCATGCCGCAAATAGCGGCATGGTTACCTCCAAACTCGGAATGAGGGACATTGTTTTGTAGGTAGAGGAGGCTATGAATTTTAGCTAGGGCTCCACATTTCAAAAAGGATAAAAGTTTGATCCCAGTAGTGAGCAATAGTGTAAGACTTATGTGTGAGACTCAGGCTGAATCTAGTAGATGTCAGTATTGGTAATGCACAGAACACATGCCAGAAAATGAAGGTTTTGAATTTGGCATTGAATAACATGATGTTATCACTTTTCACCACTATACCACAGTTGCAAGCTGAGTTGCAAAGAAAAAACATGAGACTAACATACGCTAACCACTAATACCCCCTACTAATATTTAGAGCAAGACAGTTCATGATTTCTTTTCAAACACGTGGTGCAAATTGATTAGCTGAATGTGCAAGGCATTTGGGCTGTGCAAGGGTAGCTTGGAAATGCAATAAATAAAATGTGCAGAATTGAGGCTGCTCAGTTTTTGAATGAGAATATGACAAGAATTGTGGAATGTAAACTGTGTTTTGCTCAAAACTAGTGTATTGTTTAAAAGACTTTCAGAGCAGGAAACAGCACAGAGATGTAGCTATTTCCATCCATTGCAATAGCCTGGATCATGGTCAAAAGTGGCAGGCAGAACACGTGTTTCTTTGGAACTTTCCAAAGGTAGGTGGTTTTTGATGAGCACATGATGTCACTACCAGAGGCAGGCTGTGCTTACATTTTCTTTAAGGGAATATGCAGCAGGGGGCCGATCTGCAATGATTGTGCAATGATGTCAAAGAGGCTGTTCTTCGTGGGATGTCATCTGGAGCATGGGGCACTTGCTAGTGGTGTACAGGCTTTCTCTCTGAAGAGTGTGGGCTGAGCTGTCTTAAGCACGAAAGGGAGAAGGCAGGGAAAGTAAATTCCAGGGCAAGCGCTGTCCAGATGGCTGCCGTGGGGGTCTTTTGCAACAGCCGATCTGAGGGGGAATCGTAACCTTACTGTGTCAGGTTACATGCTGAACCAGACTTTTTCTAGTTGAGCATAACAAGTATAATTGAGGTGCTTGTAGCTTTAAAATCGCAAATGTAGATATCAATTTTGCATGGGTTTCTACATATCAGGCAAGCCAAAGTCTGTTTGCTCCCCATTATACTGAAGTGAAGTTTATTTCCCAATGTGGAATCAGTTGCCAAACCATAAATATTGCAAAGACTAGAAATTACCGCTCTCAGAGCTAAGTGTCTCAAGGTCATTACTTAGTGTTCTCTGCCAAGTTTTAGGTGGGAGAGCAGGCTACAGTAATTCTCTGAACTTCTGGGGGATCATCGCTTGGGGTGAGAGAGAGCAAAACGTTTACTAAATATTGCTGCTGGAATTGTAAACGCATTGTATTATTTTAACAGATTGTGAAGCCATCATGGGCAAATGAACAAAGGCACACATGTCTTCAGTTTCTTATATGTTTGTTTTTTTCATGAATGAGGCTCAATTACTTATAAAGTGCTTGCAAAAGAAAGAAGTCAGCTCTGGTATTTATTTATGTGTTCAGGTTTCTTGGGGTGTTATACAGATGGATGTTGAGTGGTTGCTAAACCCATTTTACCGCAGATGGTAATTCACTTTATCACATGTGGTAAAATATAAAACCAACTAGTCACGGTGAAGTGTTTTTTTCTCTGGGGCCTTTTGTGAATGATACATGGTTAATCTATTCTGAGATATCACCAAAAGGGCATTATGTGGTATTGTAAATAAAACACTGCAAGGGAATGAGTTTGTGTTCTAGAGTATACAAAGTCCAGTCTTGGCTTATCGTTAGTGACCCGGGTATAAAAACAATCACCAGGCAATTCCCTATATTCTTGACTTACAACTATACCACAAAAACACCACCAAAATGTACCACCTAGAAATATCTCCAACAAACGTTGGTGCATTGGCCAGGGATGGTAAAGTCATTACTGGGTGTGGGCTCCCATCATAAATCATAAACATATTGTGCACTAATTCTCTGAGTTAGAGCTGTGAGATAGTGCAGTGCTGTGTACACATTTGACTTTTTTATAGCGTTATTGTCAATATTCCCACCACGTCGCAGATTCAGGCTGAGTTTCCTGAATTATCGAACTACCTTGAGGCAAAACGCTATGCTTAGGCAACCTGGTCATCTGAAAACCTGATAAAATGGAAAGATTGGATGTGCAATGAAGTGGAAAATGAGGCATCTGAAGGTATTTTTGATGAAGGAAGTATTGTGTAAAGGTGTCTACTTAGACTGTTTCAAGCCTCAGAGCATAAACAAGAGAAGATTGCATCATTAGTCTGTGTGTGAAGCTTTGGTTTCTGTTACACAGATCCATAAAGCTGCAAAGGAAAGACTGTGAGGTCAATGCGATGTAGATGCAGAACGAAAACGATTGCACCAATGGAAGAACATGGGGAATTATACATGCAATTGCATGCTAAATTTAATGAGTTTAGTGCCCCGCTGGCTCTGAGAGATAAATAATTTTCTGAAAGTGAGCAAGAATTAATCCATTTAAAAACAGTATTAGATGATGTAAGACAGGATGAAGATGTCACAATTTCAGAAATTCAGACCCCTAGCACAGAAAATAGGAAAAAGATAAGGAATTTTGTGCTGTGAGAAACTCAAAGGTGTCTCAATTACTAGTCCCCGGGGATCTGTCATCCAGGTGGCCAGGTCATGGCCATTGCTATTGAATCCAATTTCTGGGGGTAGACCAGTGGGGGAGGATCACCTGGGCACTGGACCTTCGGGAGTGGTAGTGGGACACCGAGGGTTGAGGCGAGGTATCCCCTTACTTGTAACACATTTTCCCCATCGTACCCTGTAGGATATTTAGAAGCTTTACCCCTGCTTTTCCCACACAAACACTTGCTTACACTATAACAGACAATGGACTAGCATCAGAGCTGTTTACCTGGCATATCCCAAAACACGGGTCAGGTAGACTCAGGCAATCAACAATAATCACGCACACCTGACAGCCCTTTACCTTCCCCACAGGGATAAAAGGTGGAGCACGAAAGCACACTTCTTACAAGGCTGAATGTAGGAGGAGACAGCTATATCCGACCTGCAGTTCAAACGGAGAAGAAAGGCAGAGTCCTGGAAAGACAACGAAGGGGGTATTGCCCTCATCCTTTTCAACTCAGACCTGCAAAGCCTCCAAAAAGCAAATCATAAGTACTGGAGTGAGAGATTGCGTACGAAGCGGCAGACAAAAATTGTACACGGAGGCCTCCTGCATTGATAACACAGGCAGTGAGGCAAGCTGGCTACCGTGGTACTATCCATAACTCTAGAGATTAAAGAAGCCAACGCCTTCAGCACAGTTGGTGAGTCAGAGGAGCCTGATAGAAAACCGAACTGTGTTGAGCCCAAGGTTGCAAGTTCGAATATTGTATAATGCAAGGAATTTGCAAAAGATAGACTTTGTGTTTGTGTTTGAACTTTAAGGAAAGCCCAGTTGAGGTACACGTGCAGAGGGGTCTGGCGCCACATGGACACTCATTCGAAAGACTATGACCGGGACCCAGTTAAGAAACTACAAGAACCAGAATGTGGCGTGAGGCATCAGAGTGGTCTTACAAGGGTCACGTCAAATCCCTTGTACAATCAAATGTCTCAGACCCATTTCCAGATGAAATCTAGAGGAAAGGGAACCCTGCTTTCCGATAGGTTTGTGAACTGAGGAATAATGCAAGTGTGAACCAGACAGAGGGATGCCGAAAGAAAGCTAGGAGAAGAGAACCAACCTTTCTGATGAAATTAAATAAAACATGAACTGTGTTAAAATGACATGAACTGTGTTAAAGAAGACCATAGTGAACCCGACAGAGGGATGCTTTTTACTTTGAATCAGCAAGTCTTCTATGGCAAGAACTGTTGTAGGAAAAAGACTTAGCCGATAAAGGTATTGATATCATTTAAGTGGAACTGTGAACCTCGTGCAGATGAGGCCAAGGAGTGTGCTGTGGTTGAGAGTGCTGCCGTATCCCTTGCTTCAAATGTAGGGAAGGGAGACCCAGCCATACCATCCTGATTTATCATTTTGGTGAACACTGTTTTCTTTTCTGGTGAACATGATCCCACACTCTTTTTGTAATTTAGTAGTATTGATTGGCAATATTTTGTTTTAGTATAGGCCCTTTTTATTTGACAAGACGCCACTACAACTACCTCATTATTATTTGATGGTTGTAACTTTCTCCAATATTAGATTTAGATTTAGGTTTAGATTAGGAATTTATCTCACCCATTATAAAGTTCAATAAACATCCTTGAACTGTGATCACTTGTGTCTGTCTTTACTGTTGCCATCATGAGTTCCTTACAGTGCCACTGAACAAGAAATATTTAAATTACTGGATGAGAATGAAAAAAGCAAAAACAGTTGACCGTTGTCAGACACAGATTAAACAATTGCAAGAGATATTCAATAAAGTCAGGGATGAGAACTTACATTTTTGCCACAAACCACATCAGTTTCATGCACAGTGCAGAGAATTGAAACAGCAAATCTTTAAGTCTCAAGAAAAGCAGCAATATATCAGGTTGAATCTGGACACAGCCCTTACCGGCAGCTGTCTATATGGGCAGGCCTGGTTATGATCCAATGATAGGGTCTGAATCACCTCACCTGCTCACACATTCTCAACTACAAGAGAACAGGAGTGAGGGACGAAATGGTGCACACCAGACTACACCATTTATCCCTTTAAAAATTAGGAAATCTATCAAAACCTTGATTAGACCGTTCAAGAATGGAGAAGATTGCTGCATAGAAAATCATTTGGAGGTGGTCCATAATATATTCATAAACCTTCAGATTACTATAGAACAATGTGGGTGGTATTTTCACCTCTCTCTAAATGCGGCTTCTGCTAGTTTTATCCATGGTCCGAATGAACAGGATAATTTATCATGGGCAGACTTTAAGAAAGAAATTAGACACCAATTCTTGTCCTATCATTCTATACATCAAGCCAAGAAAGCTGCTTATAGCATGGCTGTACAACCAAATCAATCCCTTCACCAGTTCTTTCAAAATTTACAAAGGTATTCTCATATTTTGATGTGACCTTTAACCCCAACTTAGTAGAATTTAAAACTGCGTATTTCTATGGGCTCCAAAAAGAAATTATCTTCCAATCAATCTGTGAATTTGACAGGGAAAAAACAGTAGAATGGACTATTGAACAGGCAACTAAACTGTAGGTAATATTCCCAAATCACCCCAAACTCAGGCAAAGAATGACAAGACACCTAATGAAATGGGCGTGGGTCCACAGAGAACACCACCCCAGGCTCCTAAATTCCAATCCATTGATCCCAGCGACAGAAGTCCTTACAATAGTTCTCAGTATCGTGGCAATTCTCCCAGATTGTTTTTTTTTCGCCATGAAAGGCCGGGCCTAAACAACAATCAAAATCAGATGTACAATGGCTCATACCAGACATTAGGAGCACAGAGTATATTTGACCCAACCACAATGGTTTATGGCCACCAAGAAAGACCAAGGTTTGTGGATAGATTCATTGAAAATGGAAATCAGCATAGGGAGTAGTTTGCACCACATGAAACACAATATATGAATTATGTACCTCACCAATATAGTCAGTCCCCACCACAGGTTGACCATGGTCAGAGGATGATCACCCCATGTTCTCAACCTCCTGTGTCATGAGAATTCAGGGGAAATACAAACAGAAATAAATCTCCTGAAAGGTACCAGAACAGGTCTAATAAGTGTGAATTTAACCATTACTGGCCCAGACCAAAGAAATAGAGGTTCAGAAGGTCATAGGAGTGATCTGTTGCGCAGTGACAACAAGTGACTATTCACCTCTGCAATGATGATATCAGATGCCCATTAATCATTTTTGAATAAGCATATTGAATTGATTGCCGATTAAAACCAAGAAAACAAATGAATGAAAGTGAGACAGTGAATTATAACATGCACAAAAAGGGAGTGTGGTTTTACTTGGAGTTGAACCAGACAATTAAGGTGTGTGAAGATGAAGAGCAAAAAGGAGAAAATGAACAAGAAAACCTCAAAAAACAGAGAGGTAGATTTAAAAAGAATATGCAATGTGAAAATGAAACACAAAAAGAGTCAGGATCAACAGATAGTTTACGCTTACCTAATAATCAAAATACTGTTGATGCACACACAGAAATAAGAATTCCCCAGAAGGCAGATGCAGGTCAGTTACCTGAGGAGTTTTTTGAACCACAGATATTTCAAGAGACCGAAATGTCAGGCACTGTGCAAAATGCAGATAAGTGCCACACACCAGAAGCTGACAAGATGACACATGATATTTGTGAAAATAAACAGCCAATTGGTTCCAGAGTGGAGGTAAGCTGAGAGGACCCAGACAATGGGGAAAGAACAATGAGAAATTGGGGTGTGAACACTGGTTGTCCCAAATCAGAGGGGCAGTCAGTGGCTACAATTCAAATGGGTTCTAAACCCAGGAAAATAGACAAAGAAATTCAAAAAGAAATGGGCAAAAACGAAGGTAAAATGTCATTTCATGTGCCCCTCTGCCTAGCAAAGAGCCAGGCTGATCTGAGAAAAGTAAGTCATCAGATCCATAACAATTTCCACTTTCTATGCTTACTGGAAGAATTTGAGGATAGATATTATGCTCCCATCACTGTGGAGGACAAATGTAACACATTTGCTATGATTGACACAGGTGCCTAAGCAACAATAATGTCAAAGGAACTTATGCAAAATATCAATAAGGGCAGATCCTCACAAAACTATGCAAAGGTGAGGCAAAGTGAAGGCCATGTGCACAGTTTCAATGGGGAAGAAATACCTATCAAAGTTGTCACTGAGGATGACAAATATAGGGAAGCATACGATGAGACAGGAAGTATTAGTCACTTCCATTAATGAAATACCCTTTCTCATAGGGACACATTGCCTGAGGAGGTTTTTGCCCCTCATTGATGGTGTAAATGGTGTAGTGTGGTCCTTGGCCATTGAAACCTAATAAAATAATGACCCAATGCAACAACATAAAAGAATGCCACATCATTGCAAAATCAGAAAGTGCAGTGGAAGTAGATCTAGCATCACTGGTATTCTCATGTGTCAGGATGAAATGCGAGGAGAAAAAGAGGAAATCTTTGGAGATTTATTTGGACATTAAGAAAAACTGACAAACAGAAATAGATGAAAACATGTTACACTTTTATTTAAATGAGGAAAATTGCAAACCAAATATGACTCCATAATCAGATCAGGAAAATTGCATTTTAACAATTGCAGAAATACACATGGGAGTAGGGCAACCATGGATCCATATCCATGCGAATGCACATTCTGAAATGTTTGAAGCCACTTTGGTGCTTGAGCAGGAAAAGAGTTTCATTAATGAAAAGGTCCTCAGGCAAATACTTGACAGAGAAGAAATTCCAAATTTTTAAATAACAAAATGAACACATCTTTTGCCTAGATCACCTTAAATATGGACAAATGATTGTAGGAAGATGAATGCTAACATCACATTGGCCCTAAAAGCATTCATCACAATGTGCGGATTGTGATGGGAACACACAACAAATTCTATCTGGGAAATTACATTATGCACAGAATGTGTATGGTGTTAGATTTTCTAAATGAAAATGTCTGGTCCAGATTGAGTGGAGCTGCACCTGCATTTGAAAACAAGGAACATGTTTACCATTTTGCCCAAAATATGCCATATGCAATTGAACTTCAAGTGAAAAAGGATATTACCATCCCTGCATTTACCAGACAATTTACAGTAGCATTAAAGTACAGGACGGAACATCAGATGAAAGATCCTGATGCATTTGTGTGACTAAAATGAATATAGATAACAGCAAGGATTAGAATGTGAACATACACCATTGGTAGAGATTGGGAATGAACCCATTCAAAACCTGGTAGACAATATCATATACAATGGGTGAATTTAATCTTTTTTGTTACCGGGGGGGCCTGTGAGGTGAGGGAGCATAGGAAGCACAAACAAAGGGGGCAACATAGGCTACCCCACCTTTACACACTTACAGAGTTAAACAAAGTGCTTAGGTCACAATGCTACAGGGCATCGCTCTACAGGAACAAATGGTCAGGATATCTTAAAAACATTTTATTGCAGAAAACATGTCATAAATCAACACAAGAAAATCTAAGCTCAAATGCGTTATACAATAACAAATAGTACATGGGCACATTAATAGTGATGTTAGATATCGAATCGCGATTCACTTTTGGTAGCAAAAGTACAGGTGGTTCGAACCACACATAACCATGCAATATGTACTAGCGTGTCATTCCAGGCATAACTAGACCTTCTAAGTAGATGAACTTTGGTGACTTATTTACACCATATGAGCTGCCGTTATAAAAGCACCACATTAGAAATGCCATTTATCATAATACTGTGCAGGCATTTAAGTAGACCTGCTTGAACTAAACAGATATTCTGTTTTTTGGCTGCATTTGTCCTAATAGGTTGGTCATCTGACTCAGACTAGATGAACCGTGTACCAGCAGCACATCCTTGCTGCCAGTGACGGTAACAGATATTCTGGTTTTTGGCTGCATTTGTCCTATTAGGTTGGCCATCTGACTCAGACTAGATGAACCGTGTACCAGCAGCACATCCTTGCTGCCAGTGAAGGTGCAAAGTTAAGAATTACGCCCTGAAAAAGAAAAAAAGGAGGGATTGCCTTTAAATTAATCAAGGGAATCCCCCATAAATCACTTTGTCAAAAAACTGCATAAGTAATAACAAAAGAGGCAGCTTGGCTATAAAGAGGACCCAATTGTTGCCCTTTTTATGTTTCAGCAATCTCCAATGCAACACTTAAAGATGAAACAATGTGTTGACCAATTTTCAGCTCGACACACACAGAAGAAATGATAGGTGGTTAAACAGTCGTGTGGTCTCATAAGTCAACAGAGATTTTAATGTTTTAGTGGTCAGTTTTTACATCTTTATATTTTTTCATATCTTATTCACAGTACTCGTCAGGAGATGATCCCCCACAATGAGAAATTTGGTTTCCATATATTACTTGAGCCAATGTGTCCTGAAGACGGTTCAGAGAGTTTAACCATCTAATGAATGGATTTTGTAGACATTGTTCGCCCTGCCCAGCCAAACATGATGTCTTGACACCAAAAGTGAATCGCAATTCCATATATATAATTAATCGCCATGCACCCTGTTACTAACATCGCTATTAATGTGCCCACGCACTATTTGTTATTGTATAAAGCATTTGAGCTTAGTTTTTCTTGTGTTTATTTATGACATGTTTTAATGAATACAATGTTTTTTAAGCTATCTTGACCATTTGTTCCTATAAAGCGATGGCCTGTAGGATTGTGACCTAAGCACTTTCTTTACCTCTGTATTTGTGTAAAGGTGTGGTAGCCTGTGTTGACCCCTTTTGTTTGTGCGGACAATAAAGGGTGTAAACACATTCATTTAGAAGAAAATACAGTGTCAGGAATGTCAGTACAGAAATCTTACTACACTGCTGGCTTCAGTAACCCAGTGATCCAATATATTCCTGAAAGCTATATGACTGCACAGGGTGAGTTACCAGAATGATTTAATTCTAACCCAAAGGGATTTTTTAGAATTGAGTCTTTGTACCCTTATGCGCCAAGTGAAGTGATATGCTGTCATCAGGATAATTGTATCCCATTTGAATTAAATGAATCTGAAACAGAAAAGCAGCATATTGAAGTCGAGGGTGGAAGCAATTCAGAAACTTAACGATCCCACTAATTTGAAAAGTTTGAAAAGCTTGTTAGGAATGACAAGTTACAACAGGACATTTATTGCAAGTTATGCAGAGATTACACAACCTTTGATGAGATTACTGCAGCAGGGTGTACCCTGGGTATGGGGAAAGGAACAAAGTGAAGTAGTGGCCAAGTTAAAATGCTGTCTGATGAAAGCGCCATGTTTGGCATTTCAAGTAAAATGTCAGGATCTCTTTGTAGGAATAGGATTTACAGATCAATGTAGGTCAGCAGTGTTATACCAAAAACATGAAGCAAATAATAAAATCATTGCATATGCCAGTAAGGCATTATCACGGGTAGAGACAAAATGTAGTGAATGTGAAAAGGCACTTCTGACCACTGTCTGGACATTGCAATGAAGAAACATGTAAGTTTCTCCCAACCGTGTATGTAGATGGATGTGCATATCATGTGGAAGGTGATTCTGAAAAAGAACTGGTGGCATAAATAGGAAACTGGTGGATTAATTTCAATGGAATGCTGAGTGTAAGCATGAGAGTAGGCACCAAATGTCGCCAAGTTGCAAAACTGGCCACCATATATAAGGCACTATCTATAGCGGTGGAAAATAAACTTAAAGAAATAGTTTTAGTCACTGACTCTGATTAAACACAAAATAGTTTTGTGAAGTATTTATCCCGGTTGGAAATTGGAAGGAATGCTCACATATAGCAAGAAACCACCCATACATGGCAACATGTTCTAAGCTATAGACATGATCATCCATTGAAGGAAGATAGGGTGGTCATTTGAGAACACCAGGGGAAGATAAAGGGGGAAATGATAAGGCAGATCAATTAGCCAAAACTGGGGCTTTGATGGCTGAGTTATTTCTCATTGAACAATTGCTTGGAGAAATTCAGGTGGATGCGATAATGTGACCAAATCTCAGAAAACAAATTATCAGCCTGTGGAAGAGTGGAGTTTTGATATTCCTGATCAGGACTTGATTAACGCACAAAATGAGGAATTTATTGTAGGACCATTTTAGAGCCACATGCTAGATGCAGAGCAAAATCCTCTAACTGAAGAGGACTACAAAGGGAAAGATGAATTAAAGGTGCTGTTAATAAAACAAAAGGAGAATTAGTTTACAAGATGGGTTGATGATTAGGGAATCTGAGTCAGGCAAAATCCAATGGATCCAATGGTAGTGCCTTTGTCATTTCAGGGATTGATACTACATCGTAACCACAATACGTTTACTGCAGGCCACAGAGGTTCCCAGAACACTTTGGAAATCTTAAAAGATTATGCCTATTGGCCACACATGTCAAAGGATGTAGAACTCTACACGGGGGGTTGTTTAGTCTGTGCGCAATTTCAGCCTGCTTCCTGGACTCACAGACCACCATTAATGAAAAGAGTTTTGATACTCCCATGGTCCGATCTGCAAATCAATTTTGTAGGGCGTGTGAAAAGCTCAGCAAGGGGAAAAAGGTATATGTTGAGGGTCATTTTTTAAAGTCCAAATCGGTGGAGTGCATTCCAGTCCCAGACTGTAGTGCCCAATCACAGCCACTTTGTTAGTCAATCATATAATTTCAAGATTTGGTTGACCTCAGAGAATAGAGGTAGACCGTGGAAGCCGTTTCTCTAGTGCAGTCATGAGAAAAATGTGGAAAATGTTGGGTATGAAAAGGAAGTTGTACATTTCGTACTGGCCCTCCTCTTCAGGGGGAGTGGAAAGTTGTAATAGATCAATAGTTGACATGTTTAACAAGTTTGTAGCTGACGCAGGATCTAGCCCGGATCTGCGACTGTATTTGGTGTTAATGGCTATCAGGTCAACACAATCTAGATTGACAAATGTCAGCACACACAAAATTTTAATAGGTAGGAAAATGGTTTTGCCACAACACCTACTTTACAGAACAAATGAACAGGTCTTTGTAAATGCATCCACAATCCACAAATATGTGGAAAAACTGATAAAGCATTTGCAATATGCTTTTGCATTTGTGCAAAGAAATTTATAAAAAGCTGCTGACAGTGTAAAATCATACTATGATGGGAAAACATCTGAGAGAGAATATGTGGTAGGCGACCAGGTACACACGTTCAATTTTAAGTTGGAACAAGCACTAGGTTTTATACTAGGAAATAGAACACTTTTGTATCAGGACATTTATACTAGCCTAAACCCAGGTTTGCTGATTGAAAGGGCCGTTAATGGATCGGAAATAAAATCAGTGCAAGTGGTGGAATGGAGAGGAAGCTCATAAATCAATTAAAGAGGTGTTGCTGTAATTAGAGAAAGCTCTTATGAGTCAAGGAAAGAAGGGGGATAAGAGTGGCCAGTCTTTTAATTGCAACAATTGTAATGACCATAGTTGGCACTGTGGTGGGCACAACAATATCAACAGCTAAAGCTGTATCTGTAAACACATTAGGTAGCAAAGCACATGAATTGGAACATGACCTGGGAATGTTACAACAAAACTTAGATGGACTTAAGGGTGAACAGAGTGAAGTGATTTGTTTTGTGAATCAAACAACTTTGAACATCAATGAGGAGGCCACAATATTAGAACATATCACCAATACTCTTGTAAAACATGATAACCCAATGCATGACATTTTGAATGTGTTACATCCATTCGAAAATATTCGGGCACAGATCATACAAGAAATTCAAAGTGCTGTGTGTCAATTAATTGAAGGCCATATACCTGTGTACTTTGTATCATCTGACATCATTTGTCAGATGATGAAACACATCATACAAAGAGAGGTGGAAATAATTCAGAGAAAGTTTGGACCTGAAATGGAGGAATGCAATTCCATTGTACATTGATATAGAGAGAATGGAAGTGGGATTTCAGCTATGCATACAATTTGTTACTCTAGGATTGGTTTATCAAACAAAATTAGTACATAATGTAGGTTTTTGGCAAGAAGATAAATATGTAAAGATCGTGACTCCTGAAAAGGTGGTGTTTCAAGCTTGGGAACCTGACTTGTATCTGATCCTAAAATTAGATACTTGTGTGAAGTTCAAGGAGCAGAATTATGTATGTCCATGGAAGCCAAGTATGCCTGATGCAGTGGGTGCTATTTGCGGGTTGAGGACAGACCATGGAGTCTCAGAAGGATGGGAAGTGTTGATAAGTAACCCAAAGAATGAGAAGTTGACCCAAGCAAGATTAATTAAGCAAAGGTGGTTGATGAGTACTTCGGTACCAAACTATACAATCACCCATCTTAATCATGGTTACAGTTACAGCATAACATGTTGTACATATTTGTCCCTAAAGATACAGTGGTGTCAGTTGGTGGGTTGTCTATTTTTCACGCCGATCGTGACTTATGGGAGGGGAAAGTAGAGAAAATTGATGTTTTCAGAAAAATACGTTTCCCATTGACCCCGACATTCAATATTGACTGAGACATAAAAGCATACACACAGTTTGGATGAATTTCAATAAAACTAGTATTACTATGAGTGACTTAGGCCTGGCAGAAACAGAAATATTCATTTGGGGGACCTGGATGAAGAGAGGTTTAGTGATTCTGGCAATTTAAATAGTGATCATTTTGATTTGGTTGATCACAATTATTATGTTAAAAAGCATATGATGATGTTTGCATTAGTGACACTAGGGAAAGGGAAAATCCAATTGGGCGAAACGCACATATTTTACATTTCTTTTGTTTTTCTGAAGTGACCCTTTGGTTAGGTCGCAGCATGAAAAAGGAGGGGTGTAGGGAGAGGAGACTCTGAATTTTAGCTAGGTCTCCTCTTTTCTACAAGAAAAAAAGACTGATCCCAGTAGCGAGCAAGAGTCTGAGACTCATGTGTGAGACTCAGATTGAATCTAGTAGATGTCAGTATTGGGAATGCACAGAACACATGCCAGAAAAATGAAGGTTTTGAATTTGGCATTGCATAACATGATGTTATCATTTTGCAGCACTAGACCACAGTTATGGTCTGAGTTGTACTGAAATGTGCAATGTGTTTGTGCTGTGCAAGGTTAGCTTAGAACTGCAATAACTAAAATGTGCAGAATTAAGGCTGTGCTGTTTGTGAATGAAGACGTGAGAAGTCAGAATTGTAGAATGTGAAATCCGTTTTGCTCATGTATTGTAGTGTATTGTTTCAAAAACTTTCAGAGCAGGATACAGCACCGAAGATGTAGCTATTTCATCCGTTGCTACAGCTTGGATCAGGGTCAAAGGTGGCAGGCAGAACACGTGTTTCTTTGGAACTTTCCAAAGGGAGGTGGTTTTTGATGAGCATATGATATCACCATCAGAGGCAGGCTATGCCTACATTTTCTCTAAGGCAAAATGTTTCAGGGAAAGATGTCCAGGGTTGGTTTAGAAGAATTGTGCAGTGTTGTCAAAGCGGCTGTTTTTCCAGGGCTGTCATCTGGAGAGTGGGACACTTCCGGGTGGTGTACAGGTTTTCTCTCTAAAGAGTGTGGGATGGGCCGTCTTAAGCATGAAGGGCGGAAGGCAGAGAAAGGAAGATCCAGTATGAGTGCTGTCCAGAGGGCTGCAATGTGGGTGTTTCGCAAAAGCCGATTCTATCTGAGGGGGAATCCCAACCTTGCTGTGTCATGGTACTCGCTGAAATGTATACATATACATTTTGCATGGGTTTCTACATATCAAGCATCCCAAAGTCTGTTTGCACCACCTTATACTAAAGTGTAGTGTATTACCCAATGAGGAATCAGTTGCCAAAAAATAATAATTGCAAAGAATAGAATGTATCACTATCAGAGCTAAGTGTCTGAAGGTTGTTGCTTAGTGTTCTCTGCAGAGTTAGAGGTGGGAGTGCTACAGTAATTCTCTGAACATCTGGAGGTATCATTGGCTGGGGCCAGAGAGAGCAAAACATGTGCTAAATATTGCTCCGGGAATTGTAAAGGTATTGTATTATTTTATCAGATTGTAAAGTTAACATGGGCAAGTAAACAAAGGCACATATCCCTTCAGTGCCTTATACATTTGTTTTATGCATGAAGTTCAATTACAAGTAAGCTCTGGTATTTATTTATGTGTTCAGGCTTCTTGGGTTGGTATACAGATGGATGCAGAGTGGGTAGTAACCCAATTTACCGCAGGCAGTGCTCACTTTGTCACATGTTATAAAATATAAGTGAAGTGTTTTTTTTTCTCTAGGGCCTTGTGTGAATTATAGTATTTTAAGATACCGCCAAAAGGGCATAACATGGTATTGTAAATAAAATACTGCAAGGGAATCAGTTTGTGTTCTAGAGTGTAGCAAGTCCAGTCTTTGCTTACTGTTAGTGACCCCAGTATATAAACAATCACCAGGCAGTTCCCTATTTTCTAGACCACTATACCACAAAAATTTCACCAAAACATACTGCCAGGAAATGTCTAACATTATTCACATCCTCATTCCTTCTTCTCCGCTAATCTTACACGTTCACATTATGTCCTCTGCCTTTGTGCCTCTTACCCCTTATGTCCATTATGTAGGGAACTCTCCACCCTCTCAATTTCCTTTTTACACCTCTTCCATTGCTCATTCTTTGGGCATCATCATGAGGTGGGCCTTAGCCCTTAAATGCGGCAGTGATGATATTACCCTGCATTGAAGAGTTTGCCTAATCAAGAGTCAGGCCGTAAGTGGGAGTTCTACCACCAGCTTTATTTCTGCAGGTAAAAATGTCCCCTTACTGCCTGTTTTCGGGGCTATTACTGCCTGCAGAATTCTCACCAACGGTAATACTGCCACATTGGACCCAATGGGGAATGGGAATGTCCCACTGTACCACTACTCTTGATCCAGCGATAATAGTGGTCGGTCTGAGCAGCGGTAATGCTATTTGCACTGGCAGTATCCTGGCGGTATTAGTCCCTGGTGAGGCCCTTAGTCTGGTTTTCATATGCACTTATAACTCTCTTTTACAAGGACAACCCTGCACACACATTCACACCATCACACCATCCTGCCCCCGTGATTGGCTCTGGATCTCCCCTGAGATCCAGATACTCAAAAGAAACATGCTTTCTTATTCCCTCACTACCCTCAACCCTGCAATAGACTGTGCCAACACATCCCACCAGATAAACCTAATCTTCACTCTAGTCAACATTCTCTAACTCCTCCCTTTCTGCAAATTTTGCTCACTACTTTTCCTCTAAAATCTCTAAAATTCATAACAATCTCACAACCCTCCTCTCTCTCCTTCCCCTTTGCTCTGTGTATTGTCCATTTCTGTACCTAACCCTTCAGTTTGAAACTACTTTTTTTTACCCACAAAACATGTACTGTTTTAAATGCACCCTTCTCTCTCTCTCTCCTTCCCCCACTCTCTCTGTATCTCCCATTTCTCTACCTAACTCTTCTGCTTGCAACTACTTCTTCTTTACACAAACAACATGAACTGTTTTAAATGCATGAATTTAAGTTTCAATAATCTGCTTTTACTTCTTCACAGATGAAGAGGTAATTCAAATAAGGAAACAAACGTTATACCAAAAATGAAAGGCTAGAACAGATTGTACAACAACAAAACCTTTACAAACAATAACACATATGCTACCCAATATCATGATGAATATCAATATAATAAAAGAGGGCCTTTAATAGCTCACATTAACAGTTAACATAACAGAAGAAAAATAAAGATGTATGTATGTACAATATGCCCAAATAGATCCTTCCATCCAAAATACATAGGGGGTCATTCATGGATTATTTGTGCCAAAAAACACGGGATTTGTGGGCCATTCTGCCCACAAATCCCTATTTAACAAATGGGGATTTGCGGGCAGAATGGCGCACAAATCCTGTGTTTTTTTTCAGCGCAAATAATCCATGAATTGCCCCCATAATACCACACAAACTATTAACCTGCTTTAAATTATTCCACTAAACAAGAATACATAGCTATTTACTATGCATTTATGTATGTACTGTTGTCTTTGTCCTTTATATTATGAAACTTGAATATAATTGTTATATATGTCCATAAACACGTTGGCTTCAGGAAGGCAAAATGTATTAAAGGTTTGCAGTTGACAGTGATTTGGCATCCACAATAACCTTCATAGCTATTTCACTAGAATAGTAACCTACAACTTGCAACATCAAGCGCTGCTCTGCCCCCCACCAACCAACGTTACTAGAATTTCAGCCAATTGCATTTAGACACAGGTTTCTGAGATCCTCTAATCTAATTGGGTGTGAAACAGCTTCCAGTGGTCCTTTGTGTAGAGTGCTTGATGTCTGACCTCTAGTTCCATGCAGCTATGGGAGTGATTTCTATACTCGCAAATATCTGACACACAGTTACTACAATGGGCTCCACGAGTCACAGGCCTAACACATAACTAGTTGTATATCCCCTCTTTAAGACTTCTAGAGGCACAAGCCTGAAATGTTGATGATTGTTCTACCATTGATCTTGCAAAAGGGACTGGCCTGACATACAGAGTTTAAACTGGAGTGCACCTAAATTACTAATACTAACCTATTCCCTTCAGACATCCTGTGAGCACTCAAACTGTGTGGGCTGCTTTCTCTTTCCCTGCTCTTCAGCACCACTTACCCCTGCCCGACTTAACACAGTGTAGCATTTAGAGCTTGAAGATTGCAATGTGTGGAGAGATGAACATATAATGCACGCCTCCCTTAGCAAAACTCCCAATCAGGTGCAGAGAAAGTGACAGATAATGGGGCATTTACAGTCGAGGTATGCAAGCTGTAATGCTGTTGTGTTCTTCAAAGGCTTTATTCCATCCTGGCCTGAGCAAGTGGAGAGATTTCACAAAAGCTTGAAAATAAGCAAAATAAATGCTTTGCTAGCCTAATTAAGGTATTGCTTTGTTTTTTTCTTTTGGATGAACATTCTATTCACATTCTTTATGAAATAGGTGTTCTTTAATGCACATAAAATGAGAGAAATTAAGATACATAACATTTAAGGAAAGACAATGACATGCCTCCAACACTCAATTTTCACTACACAGTAGGTATCTGCTGATAATCTTTGGGTTTTTCACCATCCCATTAGAATTATGTAAGGTTATCAGTCCTTTGGTCTTCTCTCACAACAAAAAAGACATGTGGTTTTCTCATTGGTTTGGTCTTGGCTGATCCAAGGTGGCTGGTCCTCCACATTTTACAGTCAGGAGTCAGCCAATCAGAATCCACCTACAACTGAAGAATACATCTGTGTTTAGACTGTCCAAAGGATCAGTTCAACATTGCAATTGTAACTGTTAAAATATAAATAAGTCAAAGAGCACCAGATTGTGGGTTTTTACTAAAAAAAAATAAAAGAAAAAAAAACACTGAGCACATTTTCAATGTAGGAGTTTCAAAAGGGAATTGCACATTTAGGGTCCCCTGTAATACTTTGGCCCAATGGATACAACTTAATGAACCTTTCTAACAATTTTAGAGATGCATGTACAATTTATTAGTGAGATGTCATGAAGATCGATTGAGTGGCACCAACAATATAAGCATCCCAAACAATGACACTGACCCTGGAAACACAGACCGTAACATAAGTACACTGTTGCTATATATACATAAGTAAAATATATTTATATATTACACAGTCAGCTGAAGTTTCCTTGTAGTTATAGTTAAGTCGGACTCCAAATAGAAGAGCACTGATTAGGCACCTTATAAAGTTGGTACTGTTCAACAGATTAACATGTCACTTTTTTTCTAAAGAAAATATGGACACTGAATGTGTGTGATGGCAAGGTTATAGGGGTGGTCCCAAACCTTTACAAATCCCAACTTCGAGCTATGGACTGAACTTTTGGATGGAGTCTAACCAGATTTTTATGAGGAGCGGCAGTCTGGCACTTGGAAGCACGCTAAGGAAATCTGCCATTAATCCATCAGGTGTTTATTTTTTAAAAAAAGGACTAAATGAAGGTAAAAGGATGAGTGAAATCTCATCTGCTCATTCCTATTTTGGAGTGCGAGGATGACTCTCAATGAATTATAGAGTTGTGCAATAGTGTGTCAATGAGGATACGTGAGGCATGTGAAAACATTTTGAAATCACCACTGGGTTTGTTTTTTAGTTAGCACATGTAGTTCACAAACCACATGATAAAGAGACAGAAACATAACATTCTAATACACTTTTGCATGCAGCAACATCAGGGGGATTAAAGGTTACTGAGATTGGCTGAAATGTGTCAACATAAAGGCCAACAGAAGGCATTTTTGTGGAGCTATCTATGAACAGACATCTTGGACAGTGCTCTTGACATATTAGCATAAACAAAGCATCACATTAGTATTAGAGTTAAAACAAACACTCATAGTGTGAAGACTGGCGTTGATGGATTGATGAAGTCATAAAATGATGTCAAATGTTGCCTTTTTTGCAGAAAAAGTTAACACAAATGCTGAATGTAAAGGAGCCAATGCCTTTTGCTCTCTTTTCCTTGGCAGTGTTAAGGCACTGGTTGTAGCAGTGTAAACAAGTAGTGTTTGCATAATGTGTGGCTGCTTCATAGGTTGCATTGTACAGTTTTTGGAATGTTGGGTGGTAAAAAAACAGGAACATTTCGGTAAAGGAACCCAGTGTTCTTGCCCACACTCCCTGTAAACTCTTGAGACACAGGCTGTAGTGTTGTAAATATTTCAGTGAAATATTGTTTGGTCTTGTTATTGTCTGCGGCCGCATAAAGAGGGCATAGGGCCTCGTTGAAGCCCAGGCTCCATGTCTACATTCTCCTGCCATTAATGATAATGATATATTGCTTGTAATGTTGTGGAAGTGCCTGAGGACGTTTCAGTGAATAGTAGGCTGGGAGATAGAGCTTCATGGGTCTTGTCATCATCAGAGCCAGTGTGTAGTGGGCATGGGGAATGACAGCACGCTAGGCCCATTATGAACCTTTGTCAATAATGATGCAGGGATTTCATGGGCCTAGTCACAGGCCAGCTCCATGCATATTTTTCAATGGCAGTGATGATGTTCTGCTTGTAGAATTATTAAAACGTCGGAAGAATGTTGAGTATGTAGAAAGTCACATGCCCAATATTCCTTGGCACAAATAATACACTCATTGTAGTGCTGTATATTTACATATGTGGCTATTGTTTTTAGGTTGATTGGTAGTGTTTTGGGAATGATGGGTGTGTTATGTCTAGGGTGGAAAAAAGGAAATGTTTAATAAAGTATCCCATACTTTGTATCTACTGTTGCTTGTACTGATTATAGTGCTATACATATTTCTGTGCAATGTTTGTGAATGATGTAATCATATTTGGCAGAGTAAAGTGGCAACCAGTTTGATCCTAGACCAGGACCCATGTCCACCTTTTACTGGCACTGAGGATATACTGCCTGATAAATGTTTGTCATTTTGTTTCGGTAGTAGGTTGTGAGGTACACACAAGGTACACTAGGGTTTGGGTTTGGACATGCTTAGTGACAGGGTGGAGTCTATGTATGGCTGCATGTTTGCAAAGAATCGAAATCATGATTCACACTGGGATATGTTTTGAAGAACATTACATCAGCATGTTTTAGCCTCATAAACAGTAAACTATATGTACTATGTTTTATACAGCAGTTTATTTTTTAGCACAATGGTGTTCACTTTGCAAACTTCTAATCATTGAGTCATGGAAAAGAAATCTAAGAGGGATTAAACACATATTTTCAGTTCATACACTAATATGCAAAATAAAGTATCTTTATAATATGGAGAAATCCCAACTTGAAGACCAGTCAACATGTTAATGAGATCGATTATAGTTGTAGACCCTTCTAAGTGGAATAAATTCCATCAAACAGGTTATTTGAACCATGTTTGTAGAGGGGATCTCATATTTCTGGAAAATTGTGTAAAACATGGTGTTTTACCTTACATAATAAAGGGCAATCCATACGTGGGCCTCTTGTTCACTGGCCTTAGAGAGACTCAGCTTCTCCTTACTGATGAGGCACAACAAGGCATAGAAATGTGCCTGCGGTTGTTGATGGAACTCTTGATCAGAAGTGGATTGCTTAGAATTTCGTTGATGGATTGCCTTTGTGGGTGGGACTAGACTGATGTGATTATAGATATTTCTCCTGTGAATGGGCTGGTGAGCTAAAACATGGCTGTGGACACTCCTTATTTGAACTATGTTCATTCTCAGTAGAGTGGATCCCATATTTCTGTTAATATTTTAAATTAGTTAGAAATCCCTTGGGGTATTAGAACTGTAACATTGAAGCCTGCAGATACAACTTTATTTTGTTAGGTTTAATGAACAATGCAGGGATTATATTCATTGAAACATTATGAATACACAATGGTGCACTGGTGCATTTTACACAAGCTTTGTAATGGCCGATGTTGTACTGACACCTATATGGTATATTTGCCGAACTGTAATTAATGTTATTTCCTGCAAGAGACACTTGATTGTATCTGAAGTTTGTCAGTTCACAGTTGTCTTGTGTTTCACTTGCCATACAACGTAAAAGCGTTTGGGTAGTGAATGGTCAATTTCTGTCTATTTTTATAGCGGAAAACAGAATACGCTCTGACTTGCTTAATTTGAAAAGTTTCTGAAGTGCTACACTATCACACTTTGATATACATAGTGTGGTAAACCAGAAGAAGGAGCGGGACAACTCAAAGGGGTCTTATTAAAATTAAAAGAAAACTCCTAACTTACCCTATCGCTATGAGGGAAGTTACCTACCTAACAAAAGTAAAACTAATGATGCATGTCAAGTGCAAACAAAAGTAATTTGTCCAAATCCTAATGATCTAACTTGCCCTACCATGTTGCTTGCTCCAGTCAAGGCACGTGCCTTCCAGCCTCTAGGCATGTCGCTGCTTCCTCCAAGGTTCGACGTAGATCTGTCCCTCCAGGGATTCAATGCTCCATGGGATCTACCCTGTCTAGCATTTGCTCTCCTCAAACTGTGTGAGTTTTCTCTCCATTTCAGTTTGTTTTACTTTTATGTTCATCATTAGACTAAATGAATGCATGTCCATCTTCATTGATCATGACACTCAGACGAGATTCACCATTCCCTGAAGCCTATAGAGTCAAAAAGGATCTTTGTAAATTATAATTTTAGAAGTGAATTCAACAGTTTTTCCTACATCCATATATACAGAAAGGATGGTTTGAGCACAGAGTTCCATACTGGAATAAGAGTCTGTGTCCCAAATTTGGGAGTCACTCCCAGGTAGGTCCCATTTAGTCAGACCCCTATGGAGGGTTTTGCCTAGCAAGCTCACTTACCTAGCCGTGTAGGGGGTGGCTCTCACCTGGGATGAAGGGACGAATTGTACAGATTTGTCAAACCCCACCCTTTGCTCTTGATAGGGATGTAATGCAATTCCAATATGGTATTTGACAGAAAGTTATGTCACTGGGATCCACGAGTCACAGGCCTAACACAGAAACTGGCTGTATATCCCCTCTTTCAGACTTCTAGAGACACAAGCCCAATATGTTGATGATTGTGCTACCACAGATCTTGTAAAGGGACTGGCCTGACATACCAAGGTTCAAATGGACTGCTCATACAATGACTGACACCTAACCAACCCCTCCTGTATTCCTGAGAGCACACTGACACAACTTTCATGTGATTGGAATTTTTTTTCAATAAAGGATTTTCTTTTTATTATGGTATTATTTGTTGTGGAAAGTTTATTTTAAGCTATGGGCCTCATTACAGGTCCGGCAGTAACCCTGCCGGTGCTGCTGGCGAGTTGTCACCAGACCCGTACAAATTTACTAGCACCTGACTTCCCGGTGCCACCAGGAGATTACAACTCCGGCAGCCCGGAAAGTCAGGTGCTGGTAAAATGTAAGTCCCCATTCCCATAGAGTCCTAGTGGACACTATGGGAGTGGGGACATGGAAGCACTGGCACCATTGCTAATGGTGCTGTTGCTTTCATGACCGGTCTGCCTACCATGGCTGCTGCACCTAGCAGGGTGAGACCTGTCGGGCACAGTGGCTCTGGCAGGCAGACTCGGAGTGTGGTGGTCCAGAAACCCTTGTTTCTGGACCGCAACACTCATCATGAGGCCCTATACATAGTAAAACAAATCAAAACATATGCTTTGCTATACATTCAATGCTTTTATCTTTGTGATATAATGCTATAATGCTCCTTTCTACACATTTGCAAAAAACGTTTATTTTCACATATGTATATTTGTTTGGCACCAGTTTGCCCTTGGGATCAAAGCAAGCTCCTTAAAGCTGTTGTTGTCAAGCTAACTGGGCTCCTTTGAGAAAAAAGCAAGAGCTAACTAGATCCTAGTTATTTCATGTATGTGTTTCATTTAACACACAACATTAATTGTAATGCAAAAAGTATTGGCACAGGGGAAATTATAAACTATGTTTAACCTACCAAAGTGTTCAATATGAGCATCCTTGGTTGACTGGTGTTCTATTCCTTGGTAAGCTGGTATTCTATTGTACTTACAGGAAACACAAATGAAGAAAATCGTTTCTGTGTGCACCTGTATGGGACCTATATAATTACAAATTTAGCTGATGAAATGGAGGAGATATAAATGTATCTTATCTGATGAGCGTCTGGAATTGCAATCTTGCTGACTTACAGCTGGTCATTGCATGTACTGGCATTTGAAGTTGTCGTGTAAAATGTATCAATTAGTTTGCATATAAGATTTACTTAACATACTTCCTTCCTATGGCCAAGATTAAAGGACCAAGGCACTACCATCCAGTATTGAGTTGATCATGGATGATGACACAGGATGGGGACACAGTTACTGTTTGGGGAAAAGTAATTGCTGAGGAAATGTTTGTAGGATGCAGGATGTGTGACTGAGTGAGAATATCTTTGGGGCCAGATGCCTCATCCTGCCATTAGTCATGTGTGCGTTACTGTACCCCCTACCCCCAATACATACAGTAGTCTGTGCCAACCCAGGCCCTCCACTTCCCAGAAAAATTCCCGAAATCTCCGGCTAAGTTTGATTTGACACCAAACATTTTGAGCCTTACTCACCAGATGGCATAACAGTTACAGCAGACATAAATGGCATGGTACATGCAGAAGATTACACAATTTGGCTTCATTCATACCTAGAACCAACTTAAATAAAGAAGGATTTCGAGGGGCGTGGGGGTACATAGCTTAGCTGTTCAAGCATTGCTGTTTGGATGTTTGTACTTAATGAAAGCAAATAGGTACACATGTATGCATCCATGAATGTGCCTTTTCAAAACATCTCCTAACTCAGAGACAGAGAGTGAAAGAGAAAGATAGGGAAAAGAGAGAGAGAGAGAGAGACAGAGAGAGAGAGAGAGAGAGAGAGTTAAAGAGAAAGAGTGGCAGGCAGCACATTCCCTGTGTCCCTTATTTGCATGGGACTGTGTTGACTGCCTAAAAGCATGCAGGGAAGTGGGATTTTTGTTTTTATTGCAATGTGTATGTATGCAGTGGCATGCATGCAAGGAGATGTGTGAATGCACGGTCTAAATAGGTTGTGTGTACATGTGTCCGCTCCCATCCCTCAATTTAGAAGTGGGAGCTGCTGGGGCCATGGCTTTATTTTTTGCTATACACTTGATGCTGATCAAGGGTATAGCAAAAATGGTATGTGAAGTGTATTTCTTGGCTAGATTGTCCTACAGTGAATGTTAGCCAGTCTAGCCAGGTAATAACACATGTTTAAGTTACCCTTGATGCACAGTAACGGTTTTTTTTTTAATTTATTGTTTAAAGTTTTATTGTTTTCATACTAAAAAGACAACATGTAATAATAGTACAACAAAACCTTTAACAGTTTAAAAGAAAACATCAACCATTCATTCCTCCCGACTTCTGACCATGCTTATACTACTTTCACAATTTCTTTCCCAGACATCAGGACCCCCATCAGACATGCCCCAATATTGCACTCCTCTTTACACTCAATCCTTTTACTGGCCAATCATCGGATTTATACATTTCAACATGGCCAAAGTGGGCCCTTTATGATGACCAATCAAGATCCAATCCCAATATTCTTCAGCATTTAGAGTACCCCTCCAGTATGGACCCATGTAGTTCGTTCGGTTCAGACTAAGATTTTTCACAAGTCATGGCAATATAATAAAGGGATTCTACCTCATCAGTCTTATTACAGAAACGGCAGATGTTATTTTCAATTCCCTTTTGTTGGCACTTATACTGGATTTCGCTTGTTGGCATAATATTCATTCTGCAGCGAAACAAGAGATTCATATAAAATGTCAATGGGAATTTACATAAATATGATCGAAGTTCATTTAGACCTTTTTTCGCAACCTAACATTTGAATGTATTTGGCATTATTGGTCTTGCTTCACTGATGTGTATCCAGTCTGCTCTTTCCAAATGCGACTTAACCTTTGTCAGATTCTCCTTTAACAAGGCAAGGTCTACCTCCAGAGATTGTAGTGCCTCTACCATGACTTAGTACCACTCAGATAATACATTTTCTTTAGGCCTCTTTGCTAAATCAAGTATGGAATATGCAGAACAGGATATTTCAAGATACATTTCCTGAAAAAAGAAATTTCCTTCCACAGAACAATGGATGCCATTGAGGGTAATTGCAGCTCATGGCAAATGTTTGCTGTTAATAAACACCTCGGTAGCCTTAAAATTTTTCACCAAAAGTGGCCTTCCATTTATAGCCATACTTTTTTATTTAGATTCAATAAGGTCTCAGCTCCATGAGTGAGAACTTGTATGACTTTTAGTTGGTAAAATGTTATAATAGGTATTATAAAGAAGGCCCTGTAGCGTCTGTGAATGGTAATTCCTTGGTTCATGAGAGTTTGGAGTTTCAATTTCAGCAAAAGTATGTGAGTGCTTTCATTGATGTTTCTATTGATTTTCACCCCCAAATACGTAACAGCATCTACAAAATCCACGCCCATATCACCAACCATGCATACAAACGATGATTACTTCCTCTTCCCAGCAGCTGACATCATCAGAATTTGGGATTTCTTTACATTCATTTTCATGCCATTAACATTTAGATAGCTGCTGAAGGCTACTATTCTCCTTTGCAGACCATATCTTCTGCATACAGTAGCCAAGCTAATTTGCATCTGTTTAATTTTGGAGGAAAGGCACAGATGTTATTTTGGGAGATAACCAAATCCACTAAATAAAGGCAGAATAGGATGGGGGCTAACGCACAGCCCTGTTTCAGGCCCCCTAAAAGTCCAGATTTTTTTGGATAGCCGACCGTCAGAACCAAGTTTAATCCGAATAGAGGTATTAGAGTATAATGCTTGTATTGCTTCTAAGATGTCCCTTGGGCAATCCCCTGCTTTACGTTTGGCCCACAGGCGATTCCGATCCAACTCTATCAAATGCTTGATGTAAGTCTAAAAAGGCCATGAACATTTTTAAATTCTTAGCCGGGGTTCTGCGTTTGAGTAGATTCAAGATGAAAAGATTTAAAGAAGTTCCAACCCCCTTTAGTAAGCCTGACTGTCTGGGGTTTAAAGTTCCCTTTGTCATTGCCCATTTATTGAGGTCTCGCAGAATTAAGGAAGCAAAAAACGTTCCCAGTGATTCCAGAAGGGCGATAGGATGATAGTTTTTCAGATCAGTCCTATCGTCCTTCTTATATATGGGCAATACCCATCCCTCACTCCAGGAACTTGGGATCTGGCGGTTTAACATTACCTGAGTCAATAGTGATAAGGCGAAGCTTGTCCAAGCTTCTGGGTTGCTTTTCATCTCACTATTAGAGACCCCATCGGGGCCGGCCGCTCTAGATGAGCTAACCCTCTTAATCATGATTTACAGATCATCCCTATCAAATTTAAATCTCCAACCAGTGACCCCATCACTCTCAAGTTGTCGTAGGCTGTGTGCTGGTGCCATAAAAAAGTTGGTATAATGGCTCACCCAGCTTTCTTCAGATACTCCGCCAAATAGGTGGTGTCTCTTACTACCTCCTCCATTGTTGATCAGCTCCCATAAATGGTGGGAATTATTACTACAAATTGTATGGAGCATTTTTTCAGCATCATTTTGCTTGAGTATGTGCTTATGACTCTTTACCCAGTTTTATAAATTTGGCTACATTTTTTTAAGTTGAAGCTTCAAATTTCGGGGTTTTCCACATTAATGAATACATGCATATTCTACCACTTTGTCACCTTTCACAATTTCCCAATCTAGCCATTCTACCAGCAGTGGAGTTATATTAGGAGGGATTTTTAATCTGTTCAGGCCTTCATTGATCTCAATAGTGGGCATACACATAGACTTAGTTTGGTCATTTTTGGGTCCAGAGGGTTAGCGATAGTTGCTTGTGGTCACTTTTGGCACATGGGTATCACTTCAAATGTCGAGATCATTTGTCCCAGGGTTGATGAAACAAAGCAAAAATCAATACAAGCAGTCAGCAGCCCCTTTCTTCAAGTGTTTTTACCCGGGCAGTCACCCACATACGAGCCATTCACAAGTTCCATATCATGGGCAATACCCGTTTATCAAGGATAAATCAAACATAACACATCTTGCCACTAGCCTACATCCAATTTAGGCCAGTCTAATCAGGTATTCGCACTTATGTTGGCTTTACCCTAAATACACAATTAATGTGCATCAATGGTGATTATTACAAAGCCAACTTGGCCTATGGTGTCAGTGTGCATTTACTTTCATACTGCAGCTTGCCATTTGTTACTTTTTACTTGACATCATTGATAAAGCAAACAAAATGAGTGTTATTACGAGTCTAAACTGGCTTACATTGGTGGCTCTAGGCTAGCCATATATTGTTTGCTTGCCATGGCATTTCTTTTCTTTGCATCAAGGGTAAACGTGTCTTTACTTGGAACACAGGCCAATCTTGATACATATAGTGTGGCTATACTTTCTTTCCTTGGCAATTTTTTTACAGGCTGGTAGTTCTTAAATTGTAACACCAGCATATATTGCTGTAACAGACACAAACATGGATGGGCACAACCAGCATGTAAACGTTTTATATACTGGCATATATTGTGGCCAAATATATAATGAAAATGAGTTGAAGATGGCCCTTTGCACTGTTGTTGACTTGCATCTAAAGGGTGTTATCATCTGCTACCATACAAAATTGATAGCAAACTTTGTCGGTTTTCACCAGATATTTCACAGGAAGTGCTGTAAAATTCACCATATTAACCCATTATTTAAAAAATGTTCTCGGAGGTAGAACATCTCATACCCACCCCCTGTTTTGGTTCTGTCTCCATCAACACGCGGTTGTTTCCACATATTAGACAAATACATTTATTCCCATGCAGTTGAAAATTCCAGGAGCCAGAACTGCTCCAGTGTGGCTTCCTTTAGGGAGAGGTAGTTAGGTAGAGCAGAGGAGCCTCACCACTTACCTCAACAGCCCATTTAATCCACAGAACATGGAGTCTGTCCCTCAGCCACAACCTTGCACCTGCACGATTCAACTACCTTAGCATACGTGCATGCCTATTGCTGCCTCTCACCTCCTACTTAGACCAGTACCTGGCTGCACCACTCAGCCACCAAAACGCACCACACATGGCCTCTGATGCCATCCATCTTCTCCAACTGCTACAACACCCCTCTCTTTCTTTGAGCATGCAACACTGTACCTACCAGATATTCCTCTCACCTGAAGGGGAATGCAACCCTGCAGCACACATGCATAGCCAGGCTCCTTTGTATACCATCCACGGAAAGCTAGTTTCTATGCCCCTGAACCATGAAGCATACCCCTCGAGCACAAGCAAAAACAGCTATATTTGAAAATGTGTTTTCAGAGGACATCTGCACAAGTACAACATGTAGGGACATCTATTGCTTATAAATCAAATCGATGATACAGGTAGCAAACTTACAGTTTCAATTTGACAAGACTGCACTGCAACAAACATATGTGGGGACACTTGTGATGTTTATAAATCAAGTAGCTAACACAAGCCACTAACTTACAGCTGTAATTAAGCAATTAAGGGGGTAATTCATAGAATTCAGCGCACAAGTGGTGCATGCGGCTGGCGCACAGTGTGCGCGTGCGAATCCCTGCGCCAGCCGCGTGCGCTAAAATCCATTTCCGCGCACAGCGTATTCATGGATCCCAGCCACCAAAACCAGCCGTGGCGCACAGTGGTGCAGCGACCTTGCAGCAGCGCCAGTTACGCCCCCAAGAACGCCTCTCGCGCAGGGAAAAGCTATCAATATACCCAATCCAGCGCAAAGGGCTGCGCTAACCCTGTACCAGCACAGCAAGCGGGCTACGTGTATCACTGGGGTGCGCGGGAAGTACCTCACGCGATTGGCCCCGTGCGAGCAGGGTACGCATATTTCAGGGGTGCGCGGGAAGTTCCACACGCAATTTCATCATGGTACGTGTATTTCAGGGGTGCGCAGGAATTTCCACACGCGATTGGGCCCGTGCGAGCAGGGTACGCCTATCTCAGGGGTGCGCCGGAAGTTCCACACGCGATTCCATCAGGGTACATGTATTTCGGGGTGCGCGTGAAGTTCCACACGCGATATCAGCAGGGTACGTGTATTTCAGGGTGCAGGGGAAGTTACACACGCGATTTCCGCAGGGTACGTGTATTTCAGGGGTGCGCGTGAAGTTCCACAAGCAATATCAGCAGGGTACGTGTATTTCAGGCTGCAGGGGAAGTTACACATGCGATTTCAGCAGGGTACGTGTATTTCAGGGGTGTGCGGGAATTTCCACACTCGATTGGGCCCGTGCGAGCAGGGTACGCGTATCTCAGGGGTGCGCGGGAAGTTCCACACGCAATTCCATCAGGGTACGTGTATTTTAGGGTGCGGGGGAAGTTTCACACGCGAAATCAGCAGGGTACGTGTATTCCAGGGGTGCGCGGGAAGTTCCACACGCGATTCCATCAGGGTACGTGTATTACAGGGGTGCGCGGGAATTTCCACACGCGATTGGGCCCGTGCGAGCAGGGTACGCGTATCTCAGGGGTGCGCGGGAAGTTCCACACGCGATTCTATCAGGGTACGTGTATTTCGGGGTGTGCGTTCCACACGCGATATCAGCAGGGTACTTGTATTTCAGGGTGCAGGGGAAGTTACACACGTGACTTCCGCAGGGTACGTGTATTTCAGGGGTGCGCGTGAAGTTCCACACGCGATATCAGCAGGGTACGTGTATTTCAGGGTGCAGGGGAAGTTACACACGCGATTTCAGCAGGGTATGTGTATTTGAGGGGTGCGCGGGATTTTCCACACGCGATTGGGCCCGTGCGAGCAGGGTACACGTATCTCAGGGGTGCGCGGGAAGTTCCACACGCGATTCCATCAGGGTACGTGTATTTCAGGGTGCGGGGGAAGTTTCACACGCGAAATCAGCAGGGTACGTGTATTCCAGGGGTGCGCAGGAAGTTCGACACGCGATTCCATCAGGGTACGTGTATTTCAGGGTGCAGGGGAAGTTACACACGTGATTTCAGCAGGGTACGTGTATTTCAGGGGTGCGCGGGAATTTCCACACGCGATTGGGCCCGTGCGAGCAGGGTACGCGTATCTCAGGGGTGCGCGGGAAGTTCCACACGCGATTCCATCAGGGTACGTGTATTACAGGGGTGCGCGGGGAGCACCACACGTGAATTGCACGTGTGGGTCCTCCCAGGTGTTCCCTCTACACCCTCTACGGCCCCTGCAGGTGGCTCACACCACAGGGGCCTACCCTGCACATGTCCTGCAGGCACCCCATCCACCATGGCCATGCCCCCCAGCCAACCCACATGTCAACTTGCACTACTGCCCACCAACGCATGTCCCCCTGCACCCCCAGCCACCAGGGGCACCCTCCACAGGCCCCCACCCATGTCTCCCACCCCCCCCAGCAGTGCAGGGGCAACCTCCACCAGGCCCCCACCCATGTCTCCCACCACCCCCACCCCCCAGCCACCAGGGGCAGCCTCCACCAGGCCCCCACCCATGTCTCCCAGCACCCCCACCCCCCAGCAGTGCAGGGGCACCCACCACCAGGCCCCTACCCATGTCACCCACCACCCCCACCCCCCAGCCACCAGGGGCAGCCTCCACCAGGCCCCCACCCATGACTCCCAGCACCCCCACCCCCCAGCAGTTCAGGGGCACCCACCACCAGGCCCCCACCCATGTCTCCCACCACCCCCACCCCCCAGCCACCAGGGGCAGCCTCCACCAGGCCCCCACCCATGTCTCCCAGCACCCCCACGCCCCAGCAGTGCAGGGGCACCCACCACCAGACCCCCACCCATGTCTCCCACCACCCCCACCCCCCAGCCACCAGGGGCAGCCTCCACCAGGCCCCCACCCATGTCTACCAGCACCCCCACCCCCCAGCAGTGCAGGGGCACCCACCACCAGGCGCCCACCCATGTCTCCCACCACCCCCACACCCCAGCAGTGCAGGGGCACCTGCCAGCAGGCCCCCACCCATGTCCATCTCATGTCCCCCACCACCCCCACCCCCCAGCACTGTGGGGCACCTTCCAGCAGGCCCCCACCCATGTCCAACTCATGTCTCCCACCACCCCCACCCCCCAGCACTGTGGGGCACCTGCCAGCAGGCCCCCACCCATGTCCAACTCATGTCTCCCACCACCCCCACCCCCCAGCACTGTGGGGCACCCACCACCAGGCCCCCACCCATGTCCCATCCATGCCCCCCTGCACCTGGGTCCCACCAATCCCCAATCATGTCCGTAATGGCCATCCTCCCCTGCCAAAAGGCCCAACCAACTATCACATCCACCCACATATCAAAGGCAATGACATGTTACACACCCAAGGTAAATAATGCAAATGAACACATGTCTGTCACACACAATGGCTGCAAGTGAATGTTAAAACACCCAACATGACATGCATGAAAGCAATGAGATGATACGACACATTGAAGGATAAAAATAAAAATGTATTTAAAATCAACTTGAATGGAAATGAAATGAGAAAAACCACAAAGCAAAACAACCAAAAGAAGAAGAATGTCCATGAAAAAACACACAGCACAATCCAAAACAATGGTGTCCAAAGTCACAGTCAGAAAAGTAATCCAAGTGTAAATGATAAACAAAAACCATTGCTCCATTGCGATGAAAAAAATAAAAAAAATAGAAAAATCCATTGAAGAACTATTTACAAGATAATCTCGGGTCCATGAGCCCAACCAAATGAAACCTAACTATGACAACTAACTAAAAACTGAACTACATACAAAAATGTGGCGCATTGTCCAATCGCAACCAAATAAATAAAATAAATAAAGGAAACCTAACACTAACTATATAACTATATACAAAGGCGGCGGGTAAGTCCAGCGGCTCACTCCGTGGTGTTCCGGGCCAGGGCATCATCGAACTCCTGTTCGATGTCCCGGAGGCGGTCCTGTTCCATGGCCCCGAGGGTCCGCAGGGATGAGGCCGTCTCCTCCTCCAACCCCCTGCGGATTGCCTCGAGGCACTCGGCCCGCCTCAGGGCCCTCCGCATGGAGTTCTCCGCCCTGACCATTGTGAGCCATGCCTCTTCCGCCCGCCGCAGCTCCGAACCTATCTGCTGGCCCAACCGCTGCCACAGGGAAGACACTTCCCGTCCTGGGTCCTCCTGCCCTCCGGCCGATGCCTGCCCCTCCGATGTTGATGGCCCCGAGCCATGATGCCTCCCACGTTGACTCCGCTGCTGCCTCCGACGCCACTGCCTCTGCCAGCACGACGGCATCCAGGCTGATGGAATCCACCGACGCTGTCGTGCACGTGCCCTGCCTGATGATGCCGGCACATCTTCCATCTGCTGGGGTACAGTTGCTGTGGTGTCCACCCCTGCTGGACCTCAGACTCCCGACTGTGGCAGGGATGGGATCCCCACCGAGCTGGCTGCATTGGTCAGGGCAGGTCCACAGGGGGCCCTGGTGGCATCTGGGCCGGAAGACGGCAAGGAGAACGACTGGCGTATAGTCTCCACAGAGGTGGAGAGGGCCGCCAGATTGGGCGACACATGCAGGAAACCCCCGAACATGGACGATCCCAATTGGGCCACGTCGGCACGGTGCTCTTCGTGATGACGTGCATGCTCCTCCTGGGAAGCATGCACGGCATCACGAATCACAGCCGTGCGCATCGCGACCCCAATCAGGACCTTCTCCATACGGCCAGGGGTCCCCTCGTCCGGAGGTGGAGGGGAGTCAGATGACATGGACATTCCCTCTACCTGCGGACGGGCCTGGGACGGGGCATCCCTGCTGGTGCATGGTGGTGCACCCACATTGTCAGGGACAGCGACATGCACAGGCCCCTCCACGGTGACCTGTGCTGCCTCCTGCCCCTGCCCCTGGACTGCACCACTTGCACCAGCAGGGATGCCCCCACCAGGCCCCATGTGCGCCTCAGTGGCGGCCTCCTCCTCCTCTGTGGAAACCACCAACCTGGATGGCTCCTCACCGTCTTCCGCCGTAGCAGGCCACTGTGGGGGCTCACCCACCCCTTCCGCTGCAGCCATGGGGGCATCCCCGCCGCCTTGCTCCACAGCGCCGTCTCCGCCCTCTTCTTCACTAGCCGCTGCATAGAGGGAGACATAGAACACAAGAATCAGGGTACTGTACAATGGTCCCCTAGACAGGAAGCAATAGCAGATGAGTGCCACTGTCAAAGTACACTTCCATCATGTCCCTCCACAACACATGTGTCAGTCCAGGCAAAACACACACAGTGACAGTCATGGTGCATGCCATGGATATTTCCATACATGTCCAATGGACTCTCGAAACATACAATGTAATGGAACTCACATGCATCATGGGTCATGCCTATCACATGCACACACTTCACCTCAGTCACATCCATCTGGCCCCGTACACCCCAATCACAGTGGATACAAGGATGACTAGGCTGCATCAGTGAATCTGTACATTGTCACAGACATGTGTCATGCATCCATGGCATTCACAAGTCACAGACACGCAGGTCAGGCACACAGACATGGATACCATATATGTACCTGGCATCAGCACCCATCCCTCACCCCCACCCATGTCCAGGAACAGAGACTGCCATGCTCTCATGTGTACAATCTGCATAGGGCTCCCCATGTCGCATTTAAACACATGCAACAACCGTGCGGTTCACACATTACTGGTCGCACATGCATTACCATGATGTTCCTGCACACATACATGCGTACATGGCCTATGTCACACATACAGGCAAGTATCAGACAACCAGCACACTGCAACATGCTCTGTCTCACACAGCAATGCTTGGCCACTTACCGCTCAACTCCAGACGGGTCTCCCTCTCAAGGACCTGGGCGTGGAGCGCTGGGTGTACGCGTTCCAGGACCCTCATCTGGATGGAACTCATGCGGCCCCGGCCCCCCTCCACGAGGCGCCGGGCCTTTACGAGGGTCCTGGACCTCAAGTCTTCCCAGCGTTTCTTGACCTTCTGGATGGTGCGGGTTGCCACCCCCTCCGCGTTGATGGCAACCACACAGTCGGCCCAGATCCTCTCCCGTCCTTCCTTGTTGGCGCGGGACGATCCGAAGAGGGCATCATACTGCCCCAGGACTTGCTCCACCAGGACACCACCTTCGGTGGCAGTGAAGCTGGTGCCCCTCTGCCCCTCTGGCCGGGGGTTGCCACTGGTGCCAGATGTGGATGTGCCCGACATGGCAACCCCAGGGGCAGGAGTGGGTGGGCAACTGGGTCCTGGGGCTGGGCTGTGGAGCGATGTTATCTGAGTCGGGAGTCTTCTGTTCCAGCAGGGGTGGACACAGCAACTGGACTCCTGCAGATGGCTGATGTGCAGGCACCAAATGGCAGGGCATTGTGGCAGCAGGCAGGCAGGCAGGCAGGCAGCAGCAGATGGCACGTGGGAGGCTGCTCGGGGCACTGGGGGGCAGTAATTCGGCCTTCTGGGCAGGAGAGTGGTCTTCCGTGTGTTTTTGCCTGGCCAGCTTGATACGGAGTGATTTGGCACGTGAAAATCCTGCATCTCAGCGTGAAAATCGAGGAAAGGCCCTTAGCGCGTAAGCGCGTCAGCACGCGTACGCAATTTCATTGGACCAAAGGCCCTTACAGCGTAAGCGCGTCTGTGACATAAAGCGCACGGGCGTTGCCCTGGCAGGGCTTGGAGATCCCGCGTGCCTTTATGTTCTGTACGTGCTTTTCGTGCGGTGCGTGTGTTTTCCATCCGTTGGGGTTCACACGCTATTACTTCACAGCGGGTGTTGGCTACGCGTTCTTCTACACGCAAGGCAGATGGGGTTCCCCCAGGCCCGATCGCGTGAAAACGTTCACGCAAACCCCTGAGATACACGTAGCCCGCTCCCCCAGGCCCGATCGCGTGAAAAAGTTCACGCGAACCCCTGAGATACACGTAGCCCGCTCCCCCAGGCCCGATCGCGTGTAAAAGTTCACGCGAACCCCTGAGATACACGTAGCCCGCTCCCCCAGGCCCGATCGCGTGAAAAAGTTCACGCGAACCCCTGAGATACACATAGCCCGTTCGTAGCCCACTCCCCCAGGCCCGATCGCGTATAAAAGTTCACGCGAACCCCTGAGATACACGTAGCCCGCTCCCCCAGGCCCGATCGCGTGAAAAAGTTCACGTGAACCCCTGAGATACACGTAGCCCGCTCCCCCAGGCCCGATCGCGTGAAAAAGTTCACGCGAACCCCTGAGATACACGTAGCCCGCTCCCCCAGGCCCGATCGCGTGAATAAGTTCACGCGAACCCCTGAGATACACGTAGCCCGCTCCCCCAGGCCCGATCGCGTGAAAAAGTTCACGCGAACCCCTGAGATACACGTAGCCAGCTCCCCCAGGCCCGATCGCGTGAAAAAGTTCACGCGAACCCCTGAGATACACGAAGCCCGCTCCCCCAGGCCCGATCGCGTGAAAAAGTTCACGCGAACCCCTGAAATACACGTAGCCCGCTCCCCCAGGCCAGATCGCGTGTGTGACTTACCGTGCACCCCCGGAATACACGTACCCCGCTCAATCTCGTGTGTAACTTCCCGCGCAACCCCGAAATACACGTGCCCCGCTCGCACAGGCACAATTGCTGTATGTTGCCACTTTTGTAATGCGCAGGGACGCTACTGCCTGCCTTTGTGTGGCGGACGTGTTTCGGCTTGTGCGTGTCTTTCGCTGTGCGTGGCTTTGCCCTATTCGATTCCATGATTCCAAATCGATTCCAAAATGAATGCGTGTGGTTCGGGTGCGTGTGGGCGTTCCGTCTGCTTCCCTGCAGTACATCCCCAGTTACGCCCTTATTCCGCGAGTTGTTCCCCATTCCGCGCGTTACGCCCCGTGTTCGGCCCACTTTCTAGTGTATGCGCCGAGGTTGTGCGCTTTCACTGTGCGCGTCGCGCACGTCTTTCGGGATGTTGCAGTGACGTGTGCGCCATGCACGGGTTTGGCGCACATCCCGAGGAAAACACGCGCAGGGACTTCCATGAATCGGACGTGCGCCTGTTTTTTTGCGCTTGCGCCTGCTTGCGCCTGCTTGCGCAACGATTTTCGGCGCACGTTTGTTCCATGAATCGGCCCCTAAACCTCATAAGACTGCTTGGAAATAAATTGGCAGGCCTTGTGAAGTAAAACACTTGATAGAGATAGCTCAAAGAGATCCCAGGTTGGTTTGTTTTAAGCAAGCAAGGGCAGGTAGTGGGTAGGACTGGCCATAGAGCCACACATGACCATGGGTGGTCATTGGGTCGATAAAAAGCCAAATATCCACAAGCTTTGTGTGCCTCCTAACATGCCCTCTTCCTCCTTTCTGTACTCCAACGCAAGCTTATGGATGACACTTCACAACTAAAAGCTAGTTGGAAGCTTGGGCTGGTACCAATTCTGGTGAAAAAAAAGCCAACTCAAGACCTAAATTAGTTCATTTTTTGGATATCTATTAACAGAAGAAATGGGGCAGTTACATCGGAAAAAAAAAACTAAATGTGGGGATTAACAGAAAAAATAACAAAGAACAGCAAAGGAATTGTGTTCAGAAGGCCACCTCGACAGAGCGAGGAAATACTAGAACATTCAAATAAAGGAGGTTAAGTGGCCTCTTTGAATATATTCACTTACTGGGCAGTGGTATGATTTTATATGTCGGCCAAACAATAGAAATATGCATGGAAAAAAATCCCTTAATTTGAATAAATTTGACCACCATTTGCCTACTTTTCTCAATGTATTGACTTTCAAGAAAAAATAAATAAATACAGCGCCTGTAAGTGATGCTCTATAGGTTGTGGCGTTCTAATTGATACCATGTTTAATTCCTGTAAACATGCTTCTACTGTTATTCTATCTGTACAAACACATATCTACATGTAACTCTGATGCAAACTGGTGTGAGTTTTATGCTGGGCCACCTACACGAGACAAGTGGCGATTTGGAGTCTCTGTACACTGTGCTATTTTAAAGACAAAATGACGAAGTAAATGGGCCAGCCTTTAGGCTTTCTTAGATAGACACACAGCGTGCTGGTTAATGTACAAATAGTTTAAATCAGCATCTCACAGAACAAATACAACTGTGTCATGTCAAGCACGCAATTATAATTGAAAATGATCCGACAGCTTCAAAAGCTTAGTCACTTTATCTTGTTTTCATTTTCTTAAATGCAGGTAAATGTTGAGCAGACACGCAGGGCTGGCTGTATGCGGTTTTGGCACTCTGATTTGAAAATAAACTCACTAAAGTAACACAGCTCGGACTTAAAATAGAAACACGCCCGAGACTCCTCCCTAGGTCAGCCAATGAGGTCAGAGTCATCAAACGTAGAATGCAAAATGCTATTAAAAGTCTTACAAAATAGCGATATTCGCTAAAAAATAGTTATCTGTCTCCTCAACTGAAATTCCTTGGTTTTTTTTCTCTTCGTGGTGGGGAGATTCTGCCTGGCTTCAGAGACATCCGTGGAGTATTGACATTTTAAATACACATGCACAGCAGCAAGGGCAGGAATTCAAGCCTTAATTCTGAAGAAATGTTCCTGCGTTGCTTTTCACACCTGATGCAAATGCAGAAACTGCAGGAGCAGGCAAGTTCATCATGACAGTGGTATAGAGTGGCCCAACCTCCTTTCCAATGTCTGTAGAAGCCTGCCCACTGTGGTTGCAGCTCTCCTACAGATGCTTATGCTGTAAAGAGCCACTGCACTCGCAAAAACCTTTCTATTAATAGAAAGTTGTCATTGCTCTAAGTATGGGCTATGGTGGTGTTAAAACAGCTTAAGGACAGTTTATATTGCTATGTAAAAAGTTAAATCATTAGCAAAAATGATTCTTGATTATGATTTCTCTTCCTGTAAGTTAAAAACACAAATTCAAACTGCTTTTTAGTACTTGCACAATGTATTAGAAATCAGGGAAATGTTAATGTTTTTTTAAAAAAAAATATTATTATTCATATTTGTCGAGTATGTTTCTGTTTCAAAAATCAAATCCAAATATAGAGGATGTGGTTTAAAACATAGAATCATGTGTATTCATAAGTCAATATGCTCTACGCCAGTCGGGAGATGAGAGTCAAATCCTGGTGGGTTTTTTTTCTACTCCGGTATTTGTTTTATAATTGGGAAATCCAGGACTACATGTCCCAGAATGCAGAGTAAAAAACAAACTGGACAATCATTTTCACAAATACAATGGAGAATGTTGTCATTTATTATTGTATATGTTCTGTTTTATTTAATAATACTTTTCTCTGCTGGGCAGATCATTTTATAATGTTCATCTCCTTTGGCTTAAATGGCAATACTAGCTAAAAATATCTGCCTTTGTCTCCGTTATAGATTATACAGGTTGAGTGCATGATGGGAGGCAACAGAGCTGAGTAGCAGCAGACCTTCACCCTGCATATGTTGTTGAGCTAGGGCTCATGCTGTGCTGCATGCATCCCTGAGAAATCAAAAGGCTGCCTGGGGAGAATTTCATCAGCGGAGTGCAGCCACGTTTGGGACCCGCTGTGGAGTCCCTCTAGGCCACCTTATATGTATTTCAGTGGGTGGCGGCCCCGTTAACACAAAGAGGATGCTCCCTGACACAGGTTGATTTATAGCAGAGATCCCGACACGGACAGCGGTCAGCTAATATGTTGGCGGTCAATGTAGTGAGGTGTTGACCTGCCTGTTGCTACTGTTAGTGGGGCCAGATGTGAGGAACTGACTGATGTGAGGAACAGTCTGGCTTGTTGTGTCTTAGGGTGAGGTGGTGAGGTGCTGTATAGAGGCCTGTCAACGTCACAGTACTTATTTGCTATAGCCTCCCCATCAGCCTGTGCAATTGGTACCAGCCACAGTCAGCAGCCCCGAACACTTCTACTTATCCACATTCTGGAAACCTAGAGCTCAGGATTCACTGGTGGTTGCAGCTGCTGAGATGAGAAGCTGCAAAAGTAATAGCCCAGTCTAGTGGCTGCGCATTGTACATTATCATCTGCCTCCTTATCTGCACATCATTAGCCCTAACACTATAATAACGGTGTACTATCTGTGTGCATTTTGCAGAGGCTGTCACATGATTTAAAGGTTGAACAATGCGGGGATTCCTAATAGCTGTGTGACTTCAGGTGCAAAAAGCACAATGGCCACAGGTTGATGAGGCTCCCACTCGTACGAGGGCTTTGATTGCTTATTTCCCCTTTCTGTGTGGAGAGCTGGGGAATCGTTTGCCGGCTTGCCACGTCCTCTCATTCCTGAGATCTCCAGTTGTGGATCTGAAGCATCTCACAGACCATATTCGCTGGTTCATTGCCCTTATGGATACCCCTGTTGATTTTCTTGCAACAATGGCATCCCTATGCTCTGACTGCTATCTCTGGCTGAAGGCTCTCTGCCTGGGAGAGTGAGATGGCACACTGTAGGCCCTGAATTTGGGGGCACTTCTGCTAGATCCCCGGCACTGTGATCGCTGTGTCTTCCACCCACTTTGGATGAGCGTGATACTTGATAACCTACCTGCCTTACGTCTCTCTTCACTGGTCTGAACTTCCTTTCTCATGCAACTGATTCATCTGCGTCTGTTTTACTGCTAGATCACCTGCTGAGTTCATCATACTTTGTGTAGTTTCTTTGTCCCTCTTGTTCTCCTCCTTTCCATCTCTCTGCTCTCCCACTCCATGGTGGTCCCATTTCCCCCATCTACTGGAACTGCTACTCTATCACCTATCCTATCTCTCTTTCGAGGTCTGGGAGAAAAAAAGTTCAAGAAAGATCTCTTGGTCTCCAATCCAGGCCTGCCTATAGCTGACACCTAGGTCAAAGCTTCTTCTCGGCAAACTGTCATTGAGATCCTCTTTATCATTCCCCCTCTGACCTTTGGATATTCCATATGGTCTCAGTCCTCTCCTATTTCTCTTCTTCACAAAATGAATTGTGGAACCCGATGGGAAGTACTCTTGGCACACTTAATATCAAGCAGAAAGCCACTGTCATAGCCCAGGGCTCTTAGCCCGACCTTCTCCTTCTTGGTAGGAATTTTCTGTCTCTCATGAATTGCCCCCCTTCTCCTGCCATTCCGCTTCTGCCACCCACCGGCCCCTTCACCACCACTGATGGGCATACCAGATTCCTGTACACCTTCTCGGAAGACCTTCAAAGGTGGCAAACTGCACCACTTACCTACACTCAACTCTTGCACTGCTGTTAAACACGGTTCCATGACATTTCTTTGATTTTCGTAGGTCGTCTAACAAAAAAGAATATTTTTATTGGCTGATTTTAGGTGGCCTAAAAAAGTTTAAGAAGATTACATTCCTATTGCCCCCCATCTTCTCTTGTGGGAACCCCCTTCCATCAATCCCGCTGACTCCCTCCCCACACAAGTCTCCCCCGCACCAAAACACACACAAACACGCAACACACAAACACTTACTAATTTTTCCACAATGCCGCTTCCGGGTCCTGGTGTGCTTGTCAATCCCTGCACTCACTTGTGTGTGTTGCAGGGGCTAACAGTTTAGTTTAGAAAGACTGCTCTGTTTGACCACAGAGTGGTCTTTCTAAATTGTTTTTTTGTTCGTCTTTTAAAAAAAAAGGTCTTTTGACCTAATACTGTTAAGCACTCCTCTGACATCTGCTACCTCTTTGAGGACTTCAGACTTGATGTCTTCGCTCTCACCGAGATATGGTTCACTGCCAGTTCTATCACTATTTTTGACACACTCCTCCTGGAGGGCTACAAGATCCTCCCTAAGCCCCACACTAACCAGCTTGGGGTGGAGTGGATCTCATCTTCCCTAACTGGGTCCCTGCTACTAGTATACCCATTCAGTCCTACACTTCCTTCAAATGCCTCATGTGAAGGCTTGGTGTCTCTCCAATCCTCTTGCTGACTCTTGCCACCATCAACAGGACCCCTGGTCGGGTCTCCCTCTTGGTTTTTGAGTCGTCTGGCTTCCACCTCCAAGCTTCTCTTCCTCAGAGACTTCAATATTCACCTTGTCTCTCCTGATGCAGCCTTTGGACTAGTCCACAGCCTCCATGACTCTATTTCACTTACCATTCTTCACTCCGGTCCGACACACTCAGCCAGAAACACCTTGGATGTTGTCATCTCAGCAGACATCCGGATCTCCAACCCTGTCACTACACCCCTCTCATGGTCTGACCATTCCCTCCTGTCCTCTCACCTGGACCTCTTCGGTGCCCCGGGTAAGCCACTGCCCACACAGCCAGTCTCCTTTTCTGTCATTCACCTGATGGCGTGAGTGTCAAGAGCTGCTTTTGTCGCCACCTTCATTTCCCCTCCCACTCTTTCCCCTGAGTTTCACACCAACACTGCCCTTGCTAACATTCACTTCTCCATCTCCAGCACTCCGAACATCCCTGCCCCTGTCATGAGGATCTGAACTGTTTTAGACTCTTTAAAACGAATTGACACTCTACAGGGTGGATGGGGATGGAAAAATTACTCAAAAATCAATAATTCAACCGACTCAGGAAGTTGGCAAATACTTGTTTCTGTTTTAATGTCATTATCTAAAACAGGGAATACAACAGACATCATCCAACATCCGACGATAAGATCTCGTTTGCATTTCATAAAAAACATGATTATATAGTAAATATACATGGCAAACTAAGAAACCTATTGAGGGTTGTGGTAGGGTAACGGCAAACATCTAAGTATATTTTCTATGAGGGTTGGTATTGTAATTGGATCTCTACTGTCAGATGGACAACTCTGCCCACCCTTAGTGCAAGTCATTGTGAGCATCATAAAATACACTACGTCTTATTGGGTCTCTAAACTATAGGACTCTTTGGTACATGGCCCTTTATAATTGGTTGGCACACATGTGCCCTTCTGGAATTATCCACTCATTAGCAGCATGCATGCTGGTACCCCAGTTGCCAGTGGGTAGGGCTTGATCATGCCACCCCACACAATTAGCCCATCATCCATAATCCCTCAATCTGTCTGCAATGAGAATAGTCTTTGTACTTGGCCTTGTAAAATATCACTGCTCCTGGGAATAAAAGGGAGTGTGTGTATGACTTTATTGTTTGGTCTCCGTGTAGCCTGTTCAAGAGTATATTTTCATCTGACCACATTTAAGCTTTCTCGCTGGATGTAATGGTATTAAATGAATTGAACTTGGCACCCAATGTCCTTCTGCCGCACCTTAACAGGAGCTTGGCTTCTTGCCATCTCGTACATTGTATCTTTCCATTATAATTGACAAGTTTCTTGGCTTCTTCACCCCTCGACACTTGGCCAAGCAGGCCTCTTAATGCTCCTTCTATTCTGAGCTGAGGTTATCTTTTTGCACCACACTTTTCCAGCCCTTCTATTCAAAGGCTTCACTTTGCTCAACTATGATGTAGAACTTCCAGATTCCTATGCATATATATATATATATACACTTGGTGTATCGCTGCAATCTATTCAATACATATAGCCAGCCCTATGATTACTTTATCTACTTGCGTTACTGCATCTGTACAATTATAAAATGATTGTCATTTTCTTCCGTGCTTTTCATGCTTTTCATACGTGTGATCTTCATTTTGCACGTGAACATTTACTCGTTTCTTACTTCGTCATCAGATTCTATATGGTCTATTTATCTTTTCTCTTGTCATTTCTTCTGAGGTGTGTCACTTTCTGCATGTGCTGTCACCAGTCTATTCTTTCATCTGCCTTTACATGCTCTTCAGGGATCTTTCCCAAAAGGCTGTCAGTTCTTTGAGTTCTTCTCAATGGATACTTTGCTTCAAAGGCTGCTTGTGTTATAGGCATCATTACAAGTGATTCCTTGGTTCCTCCTCTACACTCCCCCCTCTAATTGATTCATCGACCACTCTCTCACCAGTCTCTGCATCTCGACATCCTCTCTTGAAGAAGTGTTTCTTAGGAGTCCATATCTTCATCACACCTTTCAAAGATCCTGCTGATTTTACATGGTCATCAATACTCCAGGTCATAAGCTTGCATTGTCCACTTGGGTTGCAGTAGACCCATCTTCCCACATACTTCTTGTGTTCTCTCAGATACAGGGACTTTGTTCCTTCAGGTGCATGTATGCTAGCCTGTATACAGTCTCTGATTTCTTCATAGGTCAGCTCTTTGGGTACAAATCCAGATTCAACATCGATTAGGATCTTCATTCCTACTGCCTTCTTTGCTGTTATTATCTTGATCATACTAAATCCAAACATTATCATCTGTAATAATGTTCCTAAGAACTTGAAGATATTCGCCATCCACTGTGGTACCCATGAGAAGATTGCCGCAAACCAGCTGTCATCTGCTGTATCTTCTACTTCAACTTCCATCTTGGTTTGCAAGTTTGTCAACAACGCGATGGCCTCTTTCAAGGTCCCATTCTGGTCATTGTTAGAAGTTATGAATATGCACCATGATTCCCCAATTTTGGCACAAACACCTCCATCCATGGCTATATTCATGTCCAGGACATATCTATTCTGGGGAATCATCAGTCTTATGGCTTTCAGCTCTTCTTTAATTGCATTGAATTCCGTTATGGTGGTGGATGTTGATTATATGCAGGAGCTCTGATCTGGTTATCTGTAACTATTTGGCATTCTCCATTGTCTGGGTCCATGGCATAAAGATAGTTGTGAATACTGATGCAGTCTTACTGAACAACATGCACTCATACGGAATAGCATTTAAAGCTTCTATTAATTTGGCTGAGAAGTAGTTTTCCCTCTTTGTTTGATTGAGAAATCCAAGTGACTTCAGCTTTTGGAAATTCTCCAATGTTCAAGTCACTTCTTGGGATCACTAATTCTGGAACATGAATAATTCCCATGTAACACAGCGCTCCCCAATCTCTGGGTAGTTTCATATAAGCTCTATCCAAAGGCCCTGTAGTGGTCCATTATTACTACTGTTCCATCCTTCATTCCTGGTACATCAAAGATTCAACTGCAGTTTTGATTTTCTCCAACTTTTCTTATGCCGGTCTTTTTGAAACATAGTTCCGTACTGGCTATAAGTACTATCTGCACTGGGCCACCTTTATCTTCAACCCAGGTCAGTAGTTTGTCAAGCTTCATCCAAAGAGGTTGACATCCTGTCTTCTCATGTTCTATAACTGGTTTGTGATGTCCTGTTACTGCCACTGTTCTGCATATGACTATGCCTTCTTCCCATCCATCTGGTGAAAGTACTCTTCCCCAGATCTGCATTTGGTCTCTCTCCTTGCATCTTCGTACCTCTTCTTCAGTTTTCCCTTGGCAATTGAGCTTTTTATTTATCCCCATCTGATTCCTGTTCCCTTCATTCCAGTGTGTTTGTATCTTATCACATGATCCTTTGTGTGTGGCCTTGATCTTGTTTTCAAATCTTGAACATAATCATCTTCTTCTGGTGCTGTCCATTCTGTCACCCATAGCAAGGATGCTGTTCAACCTTGCAATTGACCTCTCGTATGGCAAAGTGCAAGGTGGGTGGCAATGTGTAGTCTGGGCAAATATTTTAGAATTTCCCAATGCGTAGGGTAGGAGAGCACAAACATTGCAGCTCTCCTCAGAGGTACTTTTTCCTACTTCTTTCATGTGCTGATACCACGTGTTCCCCAAATTTGCTGTACTGTCTAGATAATTATTTAATTCATAATCATATTCTCTTGCACTTCTCTTAGGTCTCTTTCTTGCCAAGTGATATTTCATGAGCAACTCATGAAATACATCAGTACACATCCTTCCCACAGGGGGAATCATAGGGACACTTGTCAGTGAAATAGGTGACTTTGCACGTGTCATTGGTGTAGGGATAATCATATATGGTGTTGGCCTTCATGCAACTGATATGTCTGGAAAGGTCACTGGTATTGGAAGGATCAAGGGGATTGCTGCTTACTTTGGCCTGGCAAGATAAGCAGCACACATTAGCAGAAAAAGAAAAACAAGGATAGGTGCTGTGCAGACATTTATCAGGTCCCAGTACATTAATCCCCACCAACAGTGATTCCTTACACGTCGCTGAGCTCGCTCATTTCCTACCACTGCATAATGTTCAGGATCCCCCATTATGCCTGTGTAGGTGCCACATTTAGCCTCATTAGATGCTCAGGTAGCTGCAAAATTTTCTCAATGATTGCTGAGAGCGGTATCCTTATCGTTGGACCATTTCTAAGGTTGTGCAAGAATACACAAATGTTAATACTTCTCCCCACAAGTACAGGATATGTCAGAAGAATAAAAATAAAGACAAAAAAGCAGGAGCCAATGAATGTCAAGATCAGACAGTACCATTGGTGTGTCCAAAGAGAAATTCCGTAAGGAAGGAATCAGGGAACTGTTCCCTCTTCCATCAATTGAACAGGAAATCCAGATTTGTCATATTCTGCAATGTTCCAGCACATTCTTTTTAGTTCAGTTCAGAAATTCCTGTGGCTCAAGCACCAAGTTTGCACACCTGCTATAATATATAAGGAGTGTCCACAGTAAGCCACAGTCCAAATGCACAATTGCATTTATTTGCTCAGCACTTTCTGAGTCCTTCTTCCTCATTATTGATCGAGTCTGCACGTGCTGAACTACTTCGTGTTGACTTGCTTCTGAATCAGCGTGCAGGGGTGGATCGGTCTCGCCAGCATAAGTTTAACATCACCAAGGTGAATCCAGACATGTCTTTCTTGGACTTTTACTGCTCAAGGAGTAATGTTCTCAATGATGTAGGGACCAGAAAAACAGGGCTCATGCCACTTCATAGTGAAGTTGGGAATTAGGATTGGGTCTCCCACAAATAGCTTTGGTATTGGTAATCATTTCTATAATCTCATTGGTGAATGGTCTTCATCTGTGTCCTGAGACAGACAACCCTTGCATTTGTGTTCATCTGAAATGACAGAGATACTAGCAGTCATATATGTTAAATAAACTAATTTCCTAAATTTTTTGTTGTCTTCTGAGCATCACTTCTATTCCTCGATGGAGCAGTCAGAGGCGTTCTTATTCACCTCCCCATTACTAGTTCATGGGGCGTGAGGTGGTGGTCCGATCCAGGCTGATTAATGCATATAATGCCAAGGCTAGACAATAGAGACATCCATTTTACAATGACAATTTTAATTGAGTAATTATCTCTTTAAAATGAACATTAAGTCTCTCACATATATTCTGTTCACTTGCGGGTGATAAGCAGAAGAAAACTTGTGTTTCATGTTTCATAACAAGCTGATCTGTTCGAATATCTCAGCACCTCACATACTCCCCATCTAGAAAATACTTCTCTTACTATCATCTTCACTGCACATGTGGCATACGGGTGTGTAGATGGACCAGCTTCAATCCATCTCAAAAACGGACACACTACCTCTATCATATACCTGAATCCACTACATACCTGAAGTATATCAACATTATCTATATGCAAATGCTAAAAAGAACCATTAGGTCTAGGAATCACTCCCCTGATTGTTTGCAATGTATGCCCAGCAGTAAATATTTTACATACGATGCAATTTACTACATAAAATGCAACATGTTCTAACAGGTTTGATACAAACCAATCCTCTGCAATAACTTCTGTGAGACTTTCCCTAGTTACATGTGCAGGGTAGTGCAGCCGTTCAGGTGCCACCCTTAATAAGGCTACTGGCTACTGGCTTCATCTTGTGGAGCATTGCCTTGAAGTTCCATCAACTGTGTTTTTGGCCAATTATTAAAACCTTCCTGCATTATTACAGCCATAATGTTGCCCTTTCTTATGTAAGGAATATCAAAACTTGAAATGTCTGAAGAAGTTGCAACTGGCTTTGCTTCTTCATCTGCGGCTTCATTTCCACATGAAATAAAATCAGCTCTTTTAGTGTGAGCTGCGTATTTGACTATTGCAATGTTTGCTGGGAGCTGTAGTGTCTTAATAAGCCTGTCCAATAATGCTGCATGCTGCACAGGAGTGCCGCACGCTCTGAGGTTGCCCCTCCTTTTCCAACATGCAAACCCTGCGTCTACAGTTGACGTCACATAGGCAGAGTCACTGTACACCATCACTTCCTATCATTTGTATATCTGAAGCACAATAATAGGCACCACCATTCTGCTACTTGTGCTGAAAAGTGAGAGGACAGCCTTATGCTTGCCACAATTTCAAATACCCAATTCTCTCTATGCCTCACCACAGCTGACCAAGTCAATCTTTCTCTATTTTTCTATTTATTTGAACGATTTCAATGACTCATCAATGAAGAGAATCCCTCCTTTCTCCTGTACGTCTTTATCTGACTCCTCATAGTTAGCTCAGTAATGCACCTGCTCACGCTCTGCCACAGGCTCAGCTACAAATGTGGCAGGGCTCAGTATTCTACACCTGACAATCTTAATCACAGGATTTGATATGACTAATTAATATGCGGATGCTCTCTGAGATGTCAACATACCCTTAGGTTTTTACAAAATGACAAACAAAGCATGCTCAACAAACAACATCATGGAAGACCCCATCACTATGGCCATAGACTTTTCAATGGCAAACGCGGCTGTTGCTGTCTTAACTGTCACATTTGTGTGTGAAAACAGATAGAACTCCTCAGAATAATTGTGAATTCCTAAAACCGGAGCATTACAAATTGCTTTCTTTAATTCCTTAATTCTTCAAATCATTCCTCCATTTCCTCAGTCCATTCTATTTTCTCATTATTCACTTGTGCCTTTTTTAATGTCTGCAAACATGGTCTTGTGCATGAACTATAATCAAATACCCATGCTCTAAAATAGTTGCATAGTTCCAGAAATTGCTACATTTGCTTTACTGTGGGCGGTTTTGCTGTTTTCATAATTTCCTCAGCCCTTTCAGGTGTGACCTTTTTTCCCTCATGAGAAATTTCCCTTTCCACTCAATATTGCCTGGGTCCATCTGGAGGACCCTATTAAAGATCGATGGATATTCACAGTACCCTTGAGGTAAGCAAGTGCTTTTCAGCTTAGTCTGACGGAACATAAATTACATCAGATTGTAAGAGTCTTTATGCAATGGGATTGAGAAAAATGCATTTTTTCAAGTTAATCACTGTGAAATATCATGCTTCAATGTATTGGGGCAGGATTTGGAACTATAGGAAACTCTGCCTCTACAATCTGGTTAATTGGCCTCATGTCCTGGATAAAACAACATGACCCTCACTTGGATCTTTTCACAGGAAACACTGTGGTATTGCACAGTGACTCTAACATCACTAGAATACCCTGCTCATGGGCTACTGGGCCTCATTACACAGTAGGCGGTAGGGATTTAACGTTACCGGTAATGGAACACCGGTAACGTTAAATCCCCATGCCAATTACGACCCGGATCACCGCTATTAGCGGCACCGCTAAGTACGGTGCCACTAATAGCAGCCAGTCTGCATGCGCGCGACCCTCCATCCCGTAAGTAACGCTATGCCGCTAATAGCACACCATCACAAGCCAAGCGGACATGCCAATAGCGGCATGGTAAAACCCCCAAAACCCCTTACCGCTATGGCACTAATAACGGCATCACGAACCAACCGTTAAGAGAACTGAGCAGTGTTCCCACCTGCCAAAGGTGGACACAATCAGCACAGGCGGAGGCAATGGAGACTGTGGCAGCACAAAAAGAGCACACCACACCCCTTCCCACACCAAGATGGCCCCAATACTAACAGCATTACATGGGCTGGAGGACATGATTGCAGTGCAGCAGCAACGACAACAGGCAGCACAGAGGAGACACAGGAGGAGGAGGAGAAGGAGGAGGAGGAGGGCAAGACAGGCACAGCAAGCACCACCACGGCACCTTGTCATACCACAGAGGCAGCCACCAATCCCCAGGATCAGTCATTTTAACCTATCCCCAGAGCAGATACACACCCTGTACCATCTGGACCGGGATACTATCACCAGCATCGTGGACATGATACATGATGACATTGTGAGCCTCATAGACATCAGAACTGCCATCCCCCCTCTACTGAAGGTGGTGACTGTGCTCCACTTCCTGGTCACAGGCACCTACCAGCATACACTGGGGCACATGCATGGCATCTCACAACCAGTATTCTCACGCACGCTGAACCAGGTACTCAATGCCCTCCTGAGGCATGCACCTGAACACATATTCATGCCACGGACTGCCCAGGAGATTGCAAACACCAAAGTTGGCTTCTATTCACTGGCAGGCATCCCAAGTTGCATTGTGGCCATTGACTGTACCCATGTGGAATTGGTGGTCCCACATCACAATGAAGTAGTCTACCGAAACAGGAAGCAATTCCACTCCATCATTGTCCAAATGGTATGTGACGCCAACAAGATAATCACACATTGTTGTGCCCGTTTCCCAGGATCAACCCATGATTCCATGGTCCTGCGGAACTCAACCATCCCACGCTACATGGAGAGACAAGCCAGACAACGTTTGTGGCTACTTGGTGAGTAGCAGGGCAAGCACATGGCAGTGTGATTGTGGGGGGGGGATACATACTCCAACTGGGTGTGATTGGGGGGAGATATACATACTCAAAATGGGTGTAGCTTGTCGTCCGTAGGACAAATGCACATACAGATGTACGCCAATGTCCATCTGGGAAGGCCGCAACATACTTGAGATGAATCGACATGCAAGTATAAGCTACACAACATAGAGAACAATCCAGGTCTAGAAACATTAAACATCCATCCACATCCACATTGCACAACATTCAACACCACAAAATACACAAATCTCCTACATGCCGTCAAGATAGTCATACAGAATTAGCGCAGCACAACCACAATAATGCAATGTGCCCTTGAATGCATGCAAAGGGATCACCCCTAGCCATAGCATTGAGCCACGCACCTATAGCACCACTGAAGTGATGCCTCTCAGCATGGCAACATCAATGTTGGAATGTCAGTACACTAGCAGTGTGGTACCAATTCTGCCTGGGCCCAGTGACACCTAAGACCTGGCCTCACCCAGGACATGTCAATTACTGTTGGAGGCATTAATGGGGCATGTTAACTTGCAGGGTCGAGCTCACCTTTGCACATTGCAGTCACACAGACGTCTGCATGCATGCTGTTAATTGTGGACTTCAATCACAATGCAAAGTCAATTTGTTTGATATGAACAGGCAGCTCTTGAGGTGAACAGTAACAGGACCCCATTTGTCCCCCCATACAGGTGATGCCGCCTATCCCCTGAAGGGGTGGCTCCTTACCCCTGTACGGAACCCACAGAACAGGCACTAAGAGGACTACAATCGTGCACATACCTGTACCTGCGTCGTGATCGAGCAGACTTTTGGCCTTTTGAAGACACGGTTTAGGTTCATTAGCAGGTCTGGTGGCACTCTCCTGTATGGCCATGAGAAGGTGGCCAAGATCACCATGGCATGTGTCAAGCTGCACAATATGTGTATCAGACGGAATGTGCCACTGCCCCCTGATGTTGAAATAGAAGCACCTGATGAGGATGATGATGGTGATGAGGATGGAGGTGACAGGGATGCAGGTCATGCAAGAGGGGATGGCCAGGAGGGACGTGCTGTTAGACAGCATCTGATCAACCAAATATTCTGAGTAACATGGATTCTTTCTGTAAGATGGATATGGGTAGTAATGCACTGGTGTCTGTTTTGAAGCGCAAAATGGACCCTGTCGCCAATAAAGTACACATACACAATGAAGAAGTCCAAGCCTGTGTATTGATCAAACACCAGTGTATTAAGGAATGTAAATATGTATAAGTGCATTAAGTGCATGTCCCCAAACATCCCACCACCCTTCCCCCCTCCCCCCACAACAGTCCAAAAACACCCTTCCCCCCTCCCCCACAACAGTCCCACAACAGTCCCAAAACACCCTTCCCCCCTCCCCCATAAAGGTCCCAAAACACCCTTCCCCCCTCCCCCCACAACAGTCCCTTATGTGTCTGGCACAATGTTGTTGTCCAGCTAAACACGTGGAAGCTTGACCCTGTAGTCCCTATTCGCCATTGCCACCATCAGCATTAGGAGGCTGGCTAGACGTGCGCCTGGTGTTGCATGTGGAGCGGCGGAGGGGGCTTGTCTGCCTCGAACTGGCGGATGAGGATGTGGCTGTCTGTCCTGGTGGTGGTGGTGGGAACTGGCGGTCCATTGCGCCCGCTATCCACGTGAGGACCTCCCTAATTTGGACACTCTCCCCACACAGCCTGTTGGTACAGGCCTCCATCGCCTCCCTGGAGTGCCTGGCTGTCTCTGTAATCTCCCCCCTGAGACGGGCAGCCTCCTCCACATGCTGCCCAACCAGCACAGTTATGTCCTCTTGGCGCTGCCTGATGCTGGCCAGGTCAAGGGCACTGTTGCGTTCTGGTGGTGCGGCTGCTGTGCCTTCCTATGCAAACAGGACAACTGGTGAAGCCACCGGTGGGCTACTGAACCCTCCCATGTTGTCCTCTCCAGGGACACTGAACCCAGGTGTCTGCTGTGGTGTTGCCTCAAGCGTTCCAGGGGGGGTTGGGGTGTGCATTTCAATGTGGAAATCTGTCGGATCCTCCACATCTGAGAGTGGAACTGTGGCTGCTGCCTCTCCTGTGGAACTTGTTGCAGCTGAGGGTGGGCCCTCCGTGGCTGGGATCTGTGGTGGGGGGTTCACTTCAGGAGGTGGGGCAGTTGTTGCTGGTGTGGACAGTTGCATCTTGGCAGTGGCGCTCCACCGATGTTTGCCACTCTACATGGGGGCTCTTCTCCCTTTGCCCCTTGATGTTGTGAGGGTGTCCTCTGTGGCCTTGATTTTTTACTGGCAGGGGGTGCCTGAGTTGCAGTGCCAGGATCTTCACTGTCTGTATGTGAGACTGTCGGGGACAAAGATGGGGATGGCATTGGTTACGGTTCTATGTACTTAATGCAGTATACGTCAATCATGCAGTTGTGGGCATTTGGACTTCATTGGTAGGGATGCAGGTGATGTGTCTGTTGAGTGGCTCACCCATGCATGGTTGTGTGTGACACTTGTCTCTGGTGAAGTGTGCATGTGTGTGTGTTTGAGTTTGACACTGAGATGGCATGGCTTGTATGCATATGTGGATGTTTGGGCATCCATGAGGTGATTCTGGGCTCACATTTGGGGGGACCTGAACATTCACAGTGCATACTTTCATGTGTACACTCACCTCCATCTGAAGTGGTTGCCACACCATGCTCCATTGTCCTGACTCCCTCTATTGATTCTACTCCAATCAAGTTGGCGCAGGTCTCTTCCCACTCCTTTAATTTTATCGGCGAATCAGATCCACCTGCTGTGGCTATGTTGTGGTTCGCAGACAGGATGCTTCCGACCCGGAGGCGGAGATCATCCCACTGCTTTCTGCACTCACGGACATTGCGGGTGGTGGTGCCCACTGCACTCACTTTCAAGGCAACCTCTGCCCAGATTGCCTTCTTGCAGATAAGGGTCTCCCGACGCATGTCGCTCGCAAATACCATGTCGGCATTAGCAGCAAGGGTCTGTGTGAGCATTATTAGCTCCTCCGTGGTGAACTTCTCCTTGCGCTGGCGGTCGGTGGTTTTTTTAATGGCCTTAGGCATGACAAGGTTGTCCTTGTGGCTTTCCAATAGCAAACTACTCAAGACAGGTCCAGGGGGCAGAGGATGGCAATGGATTGTGATTTTAAATATGGCCGCCGTGCACCTTCCCGTTCCTGTGCGATGACGCTCTTTCCAGTTCCGCTTTTTAACGGTGACCGCTGTTTGCATGTTGCGGGAGGTCGGAAGTGCTATCTGCGCTTTCATCGGTGCCGGTAAGGGTCTTTTGGGGGTTTTTAGCGGCATGGCGGTAGGGTCATTACCGGCATGGTGCTATGCTCGTGTCCGCATACTCGTAATGGTACGCTATTAGCGGCCTCTTGCAAGGGCGGACACGTTAATAGCACCATGCCGGTAATTTGCGATTTTTACCGCACAACGTGTAATGAGGCCCACTGCCTTGCTCGAGGTAAAATTGCTCCTGGCTTCAGTTTAATCTTAACTTCTCCTACCCCCTTCAATATGCCTATGTCATAGGGGCCTGTAGTCCATAAGGAGGCTTGTACTTTTTCTAAGTCCTTGTCAAAATATTCTGGATGTTGTCGCACTATCATCATTTGCTGTGGGACCTCTCTATTCTCTATTTTAATCCAATAGGTAATATTCGTTTGAAATACTAAATCATCGGCTGCTGGATTGTCTTTAAACAAATCCTAATCTGTGACATCAGTCAATCTGTACCCTTCCCCAATAGCAATCACTGTTCTCCATGGCTTGCTCCTGCCCCATCCTGCGAGCATGGCCAGTTCCCCTTGTACTATAGCTGCAACTAGTTCTAGAGGAACCATTTATCCCCCCTCTTCGTCCGTAGGTATCTCTGGCCTGAATAGAAACTCATCAGGTATTCTCATAGTCTTTCAAACTAAACCAGGCAACCATGTAAACAGAATGCATACTTCATTATGGAAGACTTCAGGTTCTATTGGCACTCCTCGCAGAGCCATATGCCCTGTAAATGCCATAATAAATTTGCCCACATGGAAATAGTGTATTCCTGGAGTAGGACACACTGTGCCATCATCAGTGGCATATTTAACTTTGTCATTAAATCTTGTCCCAGAATATTAACTGGTGTCTGCCGTGAATACAATAATGGAACAGACATGTTACATTCTCCTATTGAGACTGGTAATTCATCAGTAAAAGGAACTCTGATACTAACTCCGGAGAAGCCTTGAGCATTCATGGCATTTCCCGATAACAGAAATTTTCCCTCCCGTGTACATGAGCGAGTTGGACATGTGTCTACTAAAAAAGAAAAAGGATTTGCCTCCTATCGATACATTAACCCTTGGTTCATCTTGAGAGTCTGGTGTTATCGATGGTACTGAACACATCAAGTCACCCCGTGAGATGTCCTATTGTGGATATATGCTCATCCCCATACCTGTGAAAGGACTTCTCCCATGACAGAAACACCCCTTATCCTAGGAGTTAGTAACTGTCCCGTGTTTGCATTCTGCTGTATCTGCATGGATGTATGCTGTGACGTTCCTTGCAGTAGATTCAATGATGCTTATTGTGGCTGTTGTATATCTGTAGTGCTTGTTACATTTGCAGCACTTGTGCTTGATACACAGTTTGATCTTGGACAAACCCATTCATAGCCTGTGGGCTATAGGCAGGAGGATAAGCTCTCCCCCTTCTGGAGAACTGGCCATTTTGTACATACCCTTGGTTTTCACAAATGCATGCTACACACCCTGCCATGCCACACATCCAACATACAGGATGTGGTCTTCTAACTTGCCCTCCTTGCATATTCTGGTTATCATTCTACATATTCTGAAAGCCATTCTGAATATTTTGGAAGTTACCTCTCCCTCTGAAGCTTGGCCTCTCCGCACAAACCCACTTCCTCCTTGGTCCATCTTTTCTTGTTTATTTGCCCGTGATGCACCTGCTATTTGTTGTTGCATTTCCAACCCTTCTCCGCTTGTCAATACCACACCTCCCATGGTGTATTTTGACAGTTTCTTCTGAACTAACTTAGCTTCCCCTAGCTTCCTAGCCACTTCTTATTTTTGTTTTTCTCTTGCAATGGTCAACAGTGGTGTATGATGGTAAACTGTATTTCTGCCCAAGGCCTTGCCTCCATTCCCACGAATTTCTTGAGCTGTCTCTGTACTTGCTCTGGTACTCCCTGACATAAAATGTGGTAAAATACTGACATTGATTTCCCTGAAGGCTCATGAGTTAACAAAGTCCAGCGTTCCTGAATACTTTGAATGTAAGCAAGCAGATCTTCACCTTCTTGCATCTTACATGCAATAATTGCACCCATATCTGATTTGTCAGGATACTGTACCCTAAGAGCTATCCGCACATCTGCCCTACAATTAGTAAATGGCACTCCATCATGAGCTGTATTCTGCGCTGTGACACTTGAGTAACCTGAGAATGTCCAAATGTCATCAGCCCTCTCCCCAAGAATGGCTACTAGGAGACCCTTAATGTCTCCTATGGCCAGAGTATTTTCTCCTGTCATTTTTTTCTGGTTCATAAATCCATTTTCCTGCATGCGCCATTAAGCGGGGGAGTTTATATCTTAAATTGTCCTTGTCCATCTGGGGCCATGGGATATACTGCATTCTGGCCTCTCCTTTCTTCAATAGGGAGAACTGCGTAAACACAATTCCACACTCGGCTCCATTGTCTGCCTATCCATAGTAGGACCAATGGTTCCACATCACCTTCTACCTGACAATGACCATAACCTGATCAAATATGGTGGCAATTCTCCTTTTTCGCTATGTGATTGTCCTTTAGGGCGCTCATGATATGCTAAGGGATCCGGTGTCCTATTCTTACGATATTCCAGATCAGACCATATTACTTCCTTGTCTGACAGTGTGCATCCTTCAGGACCACATGCGTTCTCTCCCTCCTCTCCACGAAAGGTTTCCTTGTCTACATCTGACATATCCAGTCCCCACCTAGTGTGGCTCTGATCCCTATTATCTTTGTTTAACTTCTGCCTGTCTAATGACAGGGCTCTATGCTTGAGGCTAAACAGGCTTCCTTCTTTGCTTCGTGAATGGGCAATTATAGATCAATAGTCTTTTCCTCTATCTACCGATTCACCTTTCGTCCTCATCTCTTGATAGGCTTTATCGATCCTATCTCCGATACTTCCTATCTTAAAATTCTCATCTAGGTTTACCCTAGATGGTCCTGGCATTGTGTCTTGTGGTGGAGTGGTTCTGTCATTGCTCCCTGTGATGGGAGGAACTTCACTATATGATTCCATGGTATTATTGGACTTGGCTCCATTAGCTCTTTCTGAATCTGATCAATGTTGCATGCTCTCTGTCTCCTTTTTTGCTCCATTTCTTTGTCTAATTCCCTTTGTTGCCCACCTAATCCTTTCCTCCTCTTTTCCTCTCTCCCCTTCTTTCTTTTGCTCTGTGCACGTCCTCATCTCTTTGTTTTGGCATTCTTTTATCTTGCACTTTATGTTCTTCTTCCTCTTCTCTCTTTTTTTCTAACATGTCTTGTTCTTTTAGTGCTCTCTGCCTGCTGTCATGCTTTCTTTGTTCATCCACCCTTTCTTCCTGTCTTAGCTGTTCCTCTTGATAAAGCTGCTCTCGCCTATGTCTATTCATTCTCTTGTTCTCATCTTACTTTAATCTTCTTTCTTGTTCCCTGTTTTTTTTATCTTGCTCGTCTTGGTCTTCCCGTTGCCTAACTTCCTCAAGGCTTCTACCATCAAGCTTTAATAATATCTGTCCACCCATCCATTCATTCTGTACGAGTGTAATCTTGTCACCTTAAGCCTTTTCTCCTTTCCATCTTTGAATCTCTTGTTCTATACCTAAACATATGTTTGGTCATTTGTTTGGACTGCAAGACCTTAAACATCTCTTCCTTTTTTCTAGACTCTTCTTAACTGTCATCACTACCATAAGTGGGTGGTTCATATATCGAGTTACTGTATCCTGTCACCACTTTAGGTCCTTTAATGGATACAGTCCTGCATCTTCTGTACTATCGCCATTTACTACCATTTACTTCCAGTGGAGTAAGGGAGCAGAAGACTCAACATCTTCCTCCTGGCTCTGGTTAAGCATCCATTCCTCCGGGGGCAGATCCTCTCACTCCTCCAGGTACATCTTCCAGAGCTCTAAAATATCTAACCTCTTCTCTAATTTCATGCCCACATACGTGTATGCTGCATGCATGTATGTGGGCATGTGTTGTAATACTGCCTTTGCCAGTGATTCCCCTTGTGGCCACGGCATGACCATGTTGTCTGCTGTTCTGTTTACCCATTCTGCACTGTACTGTTTGATCTTGGGCATATGTTTCGGTAGTGTTTGCACATGTGCATCAGTGGTGCAACCTCTCACATTATGACAAGTCTCAATTGACTGTCTATACTTACCAGCAATTTTACCCAAAATATGGTTCAGAAAAATAATAAATATGAGCGGGCACCAACAGTCTTTGCTCAAAGCCTCTACTTCTCAATAATCCCAATCTCTGTGGTCAGCACGGACAATGACCTGAGATAGATAATGACCTTTTTCACTACATAGCACAGACTATCCTTGTCACTCTTTGACAGTCTTTAAATACAATAAAATATAAAGACAAACAAAACAAACTAATCAACTCCTTACATGTACACCATGGCATTACTCCTCTTCTCTTAGCCACTAAAACACTCTAATACAAGTTTGAATTGTCTTCTCTCATAGATCTATCTATGTGCAGCCTAGTTTACCACCTGGGGTTTTAATGCAACTCCTTCTAAAATTCCTTGAATTTAGGACTCTTGGCTTTTCTTATGGAATGCTCCTCGTCCAACACACCTTTTCCCCTTGACACACCTGATCTTATATCCACAACCCACCGTTACTTGTTCTTGTGTGTATGTGTGGTACCACTACCTTGCTCCCACAATTTACCAGTTTCCTCAATCAACTCACCATTTGCCTTTCGGCTCTGGATTCTCGGGATTGCCCCCTTCTCAATTGTCCACTGTCACCTTCTTTCCGCTCAGCACCTGCGGAAACCAGGAGGGATTTCGTGAAAGAAGGGCCTGTCCCAACTGTATCTTCTTTACAGCTTGATGGCAGAGGGTGTCCAATGTTCCGACAACCCCAGAGACCTACTTATCAATGGGACTTATCTAACCATCCCCTTCTGCTACCAAGTGAACCGTTTCAGGCTCTTTAAAGTGAGCTAACACTCTACAGGGTGGATGGGGATGGAGAAATTACTCACAGATAAATAATTCAACCGACTCAGGAAGTAAGCAAAGATGTTTGTCTTTTTTAATATCAATTATCTAAAACAGGGAGTACAACCAACATCATGCAACGTCCAGCAGTAAGGTCTTGTTTGCATTTCATAAAAAAACATGATTTTATAGTAAATATTCGTCATCAGTGACTTCATCCTATGTGACAAACTAAAAAAAATGTATGGAGGGTTCTGGTTGGGTAACGGAAAACATCAAGGTGTATTTTCTATGAGGGTTGGTGTTGTGATTGGATCTCTACTGTCAGGTGGACAACTCTGCCCACCCCTAGTGCAAGTCATTGTGAGTGTCATAAAATACACAATGTCTTATTGGGTCTCTAAAGTAGAGGGCTCTTTGGTACGAGGCCCTTTGTAAATGATTGGCATGCATGTGCTCTTCTGGAATTTTCCACTCATTAGCAGCATGTATGCTGGTACGCCAGGTGCCAGTGGGTCGGGCTTCACCATGCCTTCCCACGCAATTAGCCCATCATCCATCATCACTCAAGCTGTCTGCCATGAGAATAGTCTTTGTACTTTGCCTTGTAAAATAGCACTGCTCCTGAGATTAAAAAGGGAGTGTGGGTATGACTTTATCTTCTGGTTTCGGTGTAGCCTGTCCAAGAGTCTATTTTCATCTGACCATGTGACTGGAGACCACATTTGAGTTTTCTCGCCATATTTAATGGTATTAAACAAATAGAACTTGGCACACCATTTCCTCCCGCTGCACCTTAACAGGAGCTCGGTTTCTCGCCTTCTCGTACATTGTATCATTTCATTATAATTGACAGGTTTCTTGGCTGCTTCACCCCTTGACACTTGGCCAAGCAGGTCTCTTGTTGCTCCTTCAATTCTCAGCTGAGTATATCTTGCTGCGCCACACTTTTCCAGCCCTTCTATTCATGGGGTCCAGTTTGCTCAAATACGATGTAGAACTTTCAGATTCCTATCCATATATATACCTTGGCGCGTTGCCGCAATCTATTCACTCTGTAAAGCCATCCTTATGATTAATTTGGGCCTCATTACATGGAATGCGGTAAGGGTTTACCGGTACTGGTAAGGGCACCGGTACAGGTGAACCCTTACCGCCTTACTACGAGGTCCCTTTGCGTGACCCAACCTTAACGGATGGTTCTACCAGCCGTTAAGGAACGATCCCGCAAAGGGACCTTGGTGCTAATTACGGTACCGCAAATTGCGGTACCGTAATTAGCTCCTTCCCCATTCCCATTGAGCCCTATGGGGGCAAAAATGGGAATGGTGAACTGCCTTGGTGAATGGGGAATTACCGCCCCGCTCACCTTGGAGTAGGGTGGTAATTCCGCCATCCACCAAGGCAGACACGGTAAAATACCGGCGGCAACCATGGCGTAAAGGCACCATGGTTACCGCATACCATGTAATGAGGCCCTTTGTCTACTTGTGTTACTGCATCTGTACAAATATAAAATGATTGTCGTTTTCTTGCATGCTTTTCACACGTGTGATCTTCATTTTGCACATGAACGTTTACTCGGTTTTTCCTTAGTCATCAGATTCAATATGGTCTATTCATCTTTTCTGTTATCATTTCTTCTGAGTTGTGTCACTTTCTTCATGTGACATCACCGTCTCTTCTTTCATCCATCTTTACATTCTCTTTAGGGATTTTTCCCAAAAGGTGGTCAGTTCTTCGTGGGTACATAAATAATTGTCTTCTCAATGGATACTTTCCCTCAAAGGCTGCTCATGTTATAAGCATCACTGGAGGCTTGTCCCTATTTCCGGTTCCCACCATATAGGCAATTTAGCTCCCGGTAGAGGCTTTTGTCTCCTCCACTACAGATCCGCATGAAGCCTGCCTCCAAGCTCAACACCTGCTATGATTTCAACCTAGCCTCTCTGTAATTCAAGTGCAGAGTTGCAGAGCGGAACTGTCAGGCCTCAAGCACATCATCTAACAGACTTGTCTGCCACCTGCTCCAAAGACAATCCACACTTTCCATCCGCTCGAAGAAGAAAGTCTATATCAAAGCCTCCATCTCTGGGGACACTAACAAAACTGCTGAACTGTTTAAAATCTGCAAGCAACTCACCAATCCTATTGCAGACTCCACCCCCCCTCTGCCATCCCTGACCCTCTGCACTGGCCTCTCACCTCATAACCAAAACTCAGGACATCCTGTCCTCACACTCCTCTTCAGCCCTCCCTTCTCCCTCACCCACTCTCAGGCCTCCCCTTGGTCCCCCTCTCACCTTACCTCCTACTCTCCTCTTTCTCGTCCATACCACTGGATGAGATCTCTAGACAAGTCCAGTCTAAGTAAGACTCCTTCAAACATGGGCTCCCTTGCTCCTCCAGAACTATCAAGGACAACATTGCATCTATTGCTCGAGCCTTGGCTGATTTCTACAATAACTCCTTTGCTACTGTCTCCTTCCCACTACTGTGGATGCACTCCCTTTTACACTTATCCTCAAAAAACCTTCTGCCTGGCTGACTACTGCCCTATGTCCATTACCCCCTTCCTGGGCAAATTCTTGGAGAAGCTGGTCAACTCCCAGCTGATCCACTACACTGAATCTGTTTGATGTCTCCACGACCACCTGTTTGGCTTCAGAGCAGCCAGAGGCATGGTAACTGCACTCCTGAAATCCCATGAATGAAAACTTGCTCTCAAATCTTCATTCTAGCTCGCCATCCATTCTCATCCTTCTTGGCCTTTCCTCTGCCTTTGATAGAGTCAATCATACCACCATTATAAATCGGCTCTGTGATACCCTTGTCATCACAGATGAGGCTTTGGACTGGTTGACTTCCTTCTTCTCTGACCAACCTTCCCAGGTTCAGCTGGGCCCTTTTCTCTTCCCCATCACACTCTCAACCTGTGGTATCCCTCAGGGCTATATCCTCTCACTGTGGCTCTTCAACATCCACCTTACCCTTCTAGCTCATTTGACCTCTGCCTTCTCTTCTCTGACCCGCAGCTCTCCTTCAATCTTCCCTCCACTTCCTGCTTTTCTTCCTCTCTCATTCCTGATTGTCTGACTGATATTCAGGCATTGTTGCTAACGATATCTGCCTTAATGCCAGTATGACTGAGATCCTTCTGATTGGGACCCCGTCTGCCCATTGTCTCCAGAGCTCTGGTCCTCTCTAGGCTGGACTACAGCAACAACCTCTTCCTCAATCTGCCTAAATCCTCCCTTCGCCCCTTTCAACTAATCCAGAATAGGACTGCAAGACTTACCCTTGGCCTCAAGCCCAGGGACCACGTCTCCCCAGCCCTAAAATATTTCTACTGGCTCCTGGTTGTTGCAAGGATCAAATTCAAGACCCTCTACATTATCCACACAGATTTCTGGGGCTTGGGATTCCGCTACCTCCAACTCTTTTTCCCCCAAAGACCTCCCTTCAAGAGCCTTTTGCTCTTCTAGCTCCAATTATCTGCAGATCAGATGATTTTCCAAGTGGAGAATGGGGGGTAGATCTCTCTCTTCTGCAGGAACCCCCCACTGGAATGCCCATTGCAGGCTTGAGCTGGATCTCCTTAAGTTCAAGAAGCTTTTCAAGATTTTCCTTTTCTCTTCTTCCTTCCCTTCCCCATTCTAATGTCCCTGTCTGCTGCATTTTGACTTCTGCCTGGTTCTTTCTGACTCCTAGAGGGCAACAGGCCTTCCTCTCCCTGTCTACACAAGCACTTCATTATTCCCTGATCCCCCACCCCAAACGTGCACTTGCCCTACCAGGCTTCCTCCTCGTGTATTAGCCGTGTAGGGTCGACACTCCTACTGAGCCCTATCTAGCCCCATCCTCGAACCTAGCATGTGCAACCTCTTTCCCTCCACTCCCTGCGGTCCGCTGGCACTTGTCCACCTGGCCTCCCCTTAGCAGTCACCTAGCCCGGGGGTCCTCTTCCCCCTCCACATCACCCCTAGCACTTGCATGCTCTCCACTCTTCCCTTGCCAGCTTAGCATTATCATTAGTGCATTCCGCTCACACCGGCAACCCTCCCCACCCCCACGTCCCCACTCCCTGCACTTCTTGTTAATGGAACTTCTTGTAACTGCAATTGCACGATTCAAAGGACACATGGATTCGTATGACCACCCTTGTGGCCTTGAAACACCATTTGCTGTATAGGCTCATTATAAAAACACAATCAATAAATAAATAAATAAAACATGTTACATGTCAGTGGGGAGATGATCACCCAGTCCTATGTTCAATTTGTCTGGGTGGATAGCTCATGAGTAATAAGCTGCTGTCTGACACGAGACTAACCTGCAGTTTGAAAATGTGAATCCTTTTGCAGAGCTCACTTGGTTTTTCACCCTTCTGATGTTGCAAAACCATGTTCTATTAAATGGAGCATTGATACCATCTATTATTGCAGCACCTAGAAGTAGGAAAATTCAAGTATGGAGCGCTATTATTACAGCACCTAGAAGTGGGAAAATTCAAGTATGGAGCGCTATTATTACAGCACCTAGAAGTGGGAAAATTCAAGTATGGAGCGCTGTTCAAGAACAAACATTATTATTATTTACATTCTGAGACATGTAATTTTGTTTTGCACATTACACATTTTAAACCAATAAAAAATATCTGTCAGGACCTTGCCACGTCCCAGTGAAATGCCACCTACAGTAAGCTTCATTTAACAATGAGTGTCTGTCTAAAACTCGCTATCTAATTCAACTTAGGTTGCAATGTGTGGTGGCGTGTTTTTTATGCTTACATGGCTGTTGCATGCTAATGCAGATATGGTACCATGGACTGTGAAATAGTGTGGCACGTTGAGTGAGAGATGCATGAGGTACATGACTGTTGTGTGTGGATGTTAGACGTAAACTGTCATATACAGTGAATGTTACCACTGGGTGTTCTTTTTTGTACTTTTGCAACGGCAAATTCATTAAGAAGCCATTCTGTGGCCCTCATTACAACACCGTCGCTAAACCATGGCGCTATTAGCACCATGGTTGGTGCCGGTGTTGTAATGGGTCCGCCATGGTTTAATGAGGAATTACCACGCCATTCCTAGGTTGGCGGGGCAGTAATTCCCCATTGAACCATGGCCCTTTCCCATTCCCATTTTCGCCCCATATTGCAAATTGCGGTACCGTACTTAGCACCAATGTCCCTTTGCGGGTCCCTACTTTAACGGCTGGTGTAGACCAGCCGTTAAAGTCGGGTCCCGCAAAGGGACCTCGTAATCAGGCGCTAGTAGGTTAACGGCGCCGCAGCCTTTTACGGCGCCGTTAACCCATTAGCGCCAGGGTCGTAATGAGGCCCTATGTGTATACATCTGTCAACAATATGTCCATAGCCATAACTCCAATACATCATTTCAAAGATGAGGTGAAGTAAAAAAATAAAAAACTCTACTGTGCAAGGGGACAGCAACTGACAGCCACTGTTCCTCAACAAGATAAATGGAACCCATACAGTCTGTGAAGCGTTCCAACTTAAGTCTATGAGATGCACGTAAAAGATCCTTTGTAAAGGGAAAGAGCCATTCAGCAATTCTGAGACACATCTCACTATACTGTGTGCATTACAATTACTAAAGTAAGGACTGCTGAGGCTGGAGCATGTGACAGACTGGTAAAAACACAGTCAAAAGTATCTGGTAGAGGTATGGAGTTTTGGCAGAGATAGGCTGCTGCCAGAGACCGGTGTAAGTGTATAGAGGTCAGTGCACAAACAGAGCACAGCCTGGTGTCCGTCCTGTAGTAGTGGTGATGAAAATGCCAATCTGCAGTACCAGAGAGAAGAAATGGTTGTTGATGAATGATCCATAGGGTGTAGACAGGGGTGGACTGAGAACCAAATGTGTCTCTGGAAAGTGTTTTTAGAAGTGTCTCATCTTACATTGCATGAACAAGTAAAACATTTCTAAGTAGGGTTTGGGATGATCTCCCACACGGGAATCTGCAAACAATGCATCCAAATCGTGCACTTTAAAGCATGGTTGCCTCATAATAGGGATACAGAATTAGTTAAGGATAACATCAAAGTGACATGTAACATTTGCTAAGAGTAAGGAATGACATACTGGAAGCTTTACAAGAAGTTCTTTATTTCAAAGATGTGTCAGTGATAAGGAGTAATGGAAAGAGAGAGGTGGGCAACCTGGAAGAGAGTGTACGGGAACAGAAAATCAGATTGCCAACACAAATGAAGACCCTGCTGCAGAAGCCAACCATGATATCTCCAGAGTTCCAAGGAGGTCAGTCCACCCCAGGTTGTAGACATGGCAAGCACTAAGGTGACCTGTAATTCCGCTGAGATGCAAGGGCTGTGAAGCTGTCTTCAGCTATGGGGATGTCTTAGTAGCACCGTGAGAGAGGGAGGACCTTTCAAATCATCTTAATTTGCAATGTTTCTCTGCCTTACACTTGCTTATACACTCCAGCACTCCAGCAACACCCCATGACTTCCACGCACTGAAATTAAGTCAGCCTCACAGTAAACCTTCATCATCATCCCATATGTCATCCTATTCACTTCAAATTGCTCCCCTGACCATAATATCGTACATGGCTAGGCAAGTCACGGTTTTAAGTGGTATCATAATGGCAGCCACTGTGGTCAGATCCAAGTGCTGAAGTAATCTGTGTGGTGCTGCAGAAAGCTGTGCAAATTGACTGCATGTAGCACTTCAGTGTATTTCCTGCACATTTTCCCACTCCCAAGGTGTCATTGTGATGCACATCAGAACTAGGGGGGTCACAAGAGTCGAGGTGGGTATTTCAGGTTCACGCCTACTAACAGTGGATGCACTCCAAAGAGTCCTTCCGTGTCTATGCAGACTGTCATTGGTTTCAGAGAAATATCATCTAGTGGGTTTGGTTCTGGCTAGTCATTGGTGTTGGGCACATTCCGACCTGCTGATCCATGAAATGCAACCAATGTGCACACTGTCAAAGGTTTCTGGAGAGCTCCAAAGAGTATGCCGTTGAATTAAACCCTGTGTCCATATTCATGGAGATGGGACTGCAGATTGGCATGTTGCTGGAACGCAGCACAAGATGCAGTGACTTTGAAACAGGAACAAATGCGTGATGCAATGCAAGCAGAGAAGTGAGATCATAATGACTTGGTTATGCAGGGTGGGTTTAATATGTCTATTAATAGAATTCATGAGTGTCATCACAATCGTATGCATCCCAGTCAACAGAGACAGATTGTGTGCAGTTCAGGGGCATCCTTGCTTTGATGCTACCAGCAAGAACAATTGATTCCTCAGGAGAAAAGAGTGAGAAAGTGCACAAAGATGTCTGTGACATTAACAAAGTGTGTGCCATGATGACTATGCTGTGAACATACAAGGACACACTCTTTCTTGTCTTTCCTTGAATTTGTCAGGATGCCTCAATGGCTATCCTCTTCTTCTGTAATAACCAACACTACTACCCTGTACACTGGATAATGTGTACATGAGCTTGGAACCAAACTCCTAATCAGACTGGCCTGGGAGTCTCTATAGGATTTTAGGACATGATGAGCCCTTTCTTCTTCTGGCCTAGTGCTTGGTCTCTTCCTCCTCCTGCTTGTCACTTCTTCCTCTTCCTTTCTAGATTCAGGGCCTCATCACGAGTTGGGCGGTATCCCTGGCACTATTACCGCTGGGGCTATTAGCGTTAACGCCAAATCCCCTGGCGATATTAGGCAGTTAAATTCCTCTCTCTCCTCCACATTCACTTGGCTCCTTTACTCCTTGTTATTCGTCAGTGCTATATGCTCCTCCTCCTCCACTCTTTCCTACTTCTCTCTCCGACTTCTAGTGATTTCTTCCAACTCCACATATGTTCTAATTTCTCTCTCTCCTCCACACCTGATGTTCCCTTCTTAACCCCCTTTCTTTGTTCCCCCTCCATCCCCTTTTCTTTTGACTCATCCCCCTTCACCTGAGTCTTAAATCTTCCTTGCCCACCCCTTTAACTCACCCACATTTACCTCCACTCTCAGCTTGCCCAAGATCACCTGTATTTTTATAATTCTCCATCATCGACCACTGAACTTGACCTATCTCCTTCCCCTCTGATCTTAACTCTCTCTCCATCAGCTACACGCTCATCTCACTTCAGCTGTCCTTCTCATTGTAAGCATCCTAACCTCCACAAAGTATCCTGATTGCTGTCCAGTTGTATTCCCCTACTGAATGGGCAACAAAACATATGATTGCTTAAGGATTCTCAGATTCGAACGTGCTCATTGTGATTGGGGCATGAGCACAGGATATACTGATTCAGTGTGTGATATTAATTGACTTGTGGACTGTTTTCCAGCGCTGCTGAGGCTAATTCACCACCATCCGTGATTTTAAATGTACAGCTCAACTGCAGTAGTCATCACTGCCAGTCAGTACTAGCCCTTCGTGTCTTCAATTTCAGAACGGTTTTACCCATACCAAAAGAATATGGTCTATTTTGAAGGCCTGTGAACTTTGCAAAGTACACAAATAAGAGGTGTGCCATCACATACATTGGTATTTGTTTGCATATGAATGTCACTGTTTGAGAGTTTTTTTTTAAGTTAAAACCAAAAAAGGACATTGTGTTCAGATGAAAACAATAGTTTACCAATGTTCTCAGATTGCTTACCTCAACTTTGCAATGGTTTACAAAGCACTTTTAAACATGTCCTAAACGTAATGTTTAATCAAGTCTACCTTCAATTGAGTGTACACTATATTTGCAATAAGAATTCACAAATGATAACTACATGCAATACCTTGTATTTTAATATTTTGTTTGTACACCTAATCTAAACTATGGTTTGAAAAGTGCACACAGGGTTTTGTGAACCATTAAAACACATGATTTACAGCATTGTAAACCTTTTCAAATCTTGTTTTAGTGGTTCACAAAGCATTTGTAAATCTTTCAAACAATATGTTGGACTTGGTTTACTATCAATAACACATTGTAAACACAAGGTATTGCATGTAGTTTACATTGCTTGAATATGCTTGCAAACATAGTGTATAAACGGTTGCAAAGTTGAGGTTATGCAATGGTTTACAAATATGAGGACATTGGTAAACTATCGTTTTCATGTGGTGGCATTCTGTTATAATCCAGCCTATTTCATGGTCCTTAGTATCTCCCATGTTGCAAGGCCCATGATCACATACATGAGATCATAGATCATAGATGTTTTATCACTGAATATATTAAAGTGATCAGATGTATTACAATCAAACCCTTGAAATTCAATAGGTGTGGGAAGGGATGGCCATCTTAACTCGGTATCCCTTGTCAATGGCCTAATGATGTCATTTTGTATCTTATTGTGAATCCCTTCTAGATTCCATATATTTCTATGTGCATAGGCTCATTGGATTTGCAACTGGGGGAAAGAGAGTTAGGGTGGTCATTACTTCCCACACCTACTGAATTTGAATAGTGGTTTTGCAATAAATTAGATCACCTTAAATCTCTCTTAACTAAACTTATTTTTCACTGAATAAAAAAATAATCTATACTTTCTTCTGGACACTGTAGCCATGGCCTTCAGCCATTACCAGCGGCCAGCGGCATCTTGTTCCACTGTTCGTTAACCATTGCCACTGTCCACTGCAAATGTTGCACACATTATTAATAAGACCAATATCCCCTGCATAGAACATCTGATCCCATATCTGTGCAGGTTTGCAAAACTATAGCCAAGTCCCTGTCTTGCAAAGGTTATTGATTATTCCTCTTTTTTGCCCTATTTTTTGTTTCCAGTGATAATTTATCTTGCTAAAATTGAACCGCTCCTTTGACGCAATCCTCTATTTCTGTGGAAATCCTTCCCGGCAATCAATTCCACAGTAATGTAGAGTTTGCCATTTCCCGAGGTAAAGCAACGTTTACTGATTTATGTGGACTGGGAATATGCTTGAAAATGAAATCTTTTTCTCATCCTCAAAGGCACTCACTATGTGTCTACCTTATCTTGTCTTGGTCCCCACACTCCCCTTCCTTCTGTATTCCCTACCTATTCCCCTCACATTAACCGCTTCGACTCTCTGTTTCATGTGACACATTTTGCTTCCAAAGCACACCAGTATCTGCCCCAACAATACCTCTTTCACCCTCTCTACCTCTAGTCTCTTTTGAATCCACAACTTTTCCAATTATAAATATAATTTTGAGACGTGTTCTGGAAGATATGTAAGAGTTCTATGGAATTTGTGTGCAACCCTTCCTCAGTCAAAATATTTGAAACTACTGAAATTATTTATACCAAACCAACAAAAGGCACAACTGCAACATTTTCTGCCAAACATGTTTCTTATTTAGTGCACATCCATCCAGCAGTTTTTGCGCTAGGGGTGCTCTATTGAAGCACTTCTCTATGTGAAAATGAAAGGGGCCAGGACAAAACAGCTTTTTTTTTTACTTCTCCACATTTTAAAAATTCTTCCACAGAATTTCAAGTTTGAACTGGCCCAGGAGAACTTCTGTTTTGTGGAAAACAGTATCTTAATTAGTCTATGTTCAGGACATCCATACCAATGCTGAGTTGTGATTTAACAGTGACCCCAAACAAAGAAAAATAATGTTAGGATTGTTTGGATTTTACCATGGCATTTCAACCTCACTCATTGCAATTTCTAGAATAGGTTTTTCTGTAGGGTTTCTTAAATTGATAACAAAGCTAAATTAACCTCTCTCTCTGCGCTATATAAAAAAGAAGTTTGCCAGGCAAAACTTAACTCGTATGACAATCGCATAGCCAAATCCAATTCTAGTATGCACAAGCTCTTTTCCATACTAAAAGAACTTTAGCACAGATATCCAACAGGCCCTAGCAAATAAAATGATCACACTCCAAAATAAAATTCAGCTAAAAAAAGAAACACTGAAAATTCAGGATCTGCCTAAAATGCCTCACACTAATAATCCTTTGGCGCATAGCAATACTTTTCACTTCACCAAACAAAATGTCTACAGTGGAATTAGAAAAACATATCCTTTCACTTAAACCTTCCAATTGTAAAGGTGACATCTGCCCAGCACAACTAATAAAAGACGGTGCCAGAGAACTATTTCCCTTTATCACCAAATTGATTAACGCCTCCTTTGCCTCAGGCACAATCCCGGCCAACCGCAAACAGTCCTGGGTGCTCCCCCTCCTCAAAAAGCAGACCTTAGACCCCCTCATCCCTACCAATTACCGCCCTATCACCACGGTACCGTTTCTTTTTAAGATACTGGCCAAAGCTGCATATAACCAGATTCAAAATCAGCTAGAACTACATAACGTCTTAGGAGAGAGACAATTGGACTTCCGTCCTCTACATGGAATGGAAACTGCCCTAATTGATTTGAAATCCCAAATTGACGAGCTGAGAGACAAATGGAGGACAGTACTACTGCTATTTCTGGACCTTTCAGCAGCCTTTGAGTTAGTGGATCATAAAGTCCTCTGTAGTCACCTGGACTCTGCTGCCCATTTCTCCCCGGAGGCCATCATATGGATTGAGTCATTCCTGAGCGAAAGAACTATGAGAGTCTCGTCTCCCTCAGCAGCTGCAGATCCCACCCCTATCTTGTGTGGTGTCCCCCAGGGTTCTTGTGTCTCCCCAACTCTACATAACATCTTCACCAAGCCCTTGTTTGATGATCTGGACCATCTAGGCATCACCTACACTAACTATGCAAATGATACACAGATCCTCCTCCCGCTTTCTGGGGATCATATGAAGGACACAGAATTGGTGAACAAGGTATATCTTATCATCCAGGCATGGATGGCCACTCATGGCCTCTGCCTGAACGATGATAAGACTGAGTTGATAATCTTGGGCACCCACGCCGATATTAAAAAACTAGGCCAGGAATTCTCCTCCTTCAATATAGATAGGAATATCATCCAAGTGTCCAAGGAAGTAAAAACCCTTGGATTCTACCTTGATTTCACCTTATCACTTGATAAACACTTAAAATCCCCAGCGTCCTCTATGGCGTACACCTGCAAGCTGATAAGAGCCGGTAAGCCCTTCCTTTCTAATAACAGTTGTTTAATCCTGGCCAGACCTCTAATACTCTCCAGAATTGACTACTGCAATGCACTATATTCCGGAGCCAATAAAACAATAATTCAAATACTACAAACATTACAAAATAATGCTTTGAGAGCAGCACTGGGCATTAATAAAAGAACCCATATCTCCTCCATCAGACGCCAACATAAATGGCTGTCCACTGATAACAAAATACAACTAAAGATGCTATCTCTGACCCATAAAGCCCTCAATAACTCTGCCCCCAGATACTTGATAGACACATTTCACAGTAGAACCTCTCTCAGACCGACCATAGCTGTCAATTCTAACTGCTTGATAATACCTAACTTCAGACTCACCACGATCGGTGGAAATAGCTTCCCTGTAAAGGCTGCTAAAATTTGGAACTTACTGCCACAAGACCTGAGAGTGGATCTGCCTTACCTTTGCTTCAGAAAAAATGTCATTCAACTCCTTACCTCCACTGACCCTTAGTTGACCTGTGTCGCCCACCTCCTACTGTAATCATTTGCGGCATATCTGGCAAACTATACTTATATATCTGTAATTCTGATATACCATACCATGAATATTGTACATTTTGTAATTATCTGTGATCTAGAGATGTTTATTGTACATTGCATATTAATCTATGTTATAACCATGTAAACCTTGCATTTTTTTATTGCTGCGCCCTGCTACCCACGGGTCTGGTGCGCATAAAAAGTGAATAAAACAAACAAAACAAACAAACTATTTACAAAGGGTGAATGATTCCATTCAGGAATTTCTTTACCAGTTTTTCTATACCTATTTTATTTTTCTTCTTGGTCAAACTAAACTTCTAGTATCTCTTCATAGTGTTTTAATGTGGCTTTTGTAAAGGTACTTTCAGATGCCTCACAAGCATCCTGAAAAGGCTTATTCTGCCCAATATATTCTTTTGTTCACCAAAGTTTAAATAACTGTAGCAAAGTAATATAATGGAATTCTTTCTGATCTGCAGATTGGAAATAAAGTTGTACATAGTTAATTAGCTGGGCTTAGAATGTCACACTTTCAAATGTATTTTTCTATATTTACCATTTGTTTCATTTAAAGTTTTAATTTAAAGGAAGCTGACTAGAATGTGTTGATACGATTAGTTTTGAGGCTTTCTTGAGTGTTAAAATGTTCATCGGCTGGATATTTAGTTCCTTGGAATGCTTTTAGAATTCTTTCTCAAGATAAAGCTGGGTCAATGCTTAGCCAAATAATGTTTTTGGATTTTCTGTATAAAGATGCACCTGGTAATTGGTATGATGCTCATTATGAACCACACTCTCTATGGTAGAACATTTTTTATGTGAAAGCTGTTTCCTTTTTGAGAAAGCATTTTCTTTGACAAGGTACGAGAGCTGACCTTGTCAAGAGAAGATGGGCAGCCATCTCAGCCTAGGGCAGGATGTCAAGCTGGTTGTTTGTGAGACCAGTCCTGCCCCAGAGGTGGGATGAAAGGGTTGGGCGGACCCCAGTCTCTGCTCCTCCACACGTGGCAGCTTACAATTGAAGAGTACAACTTGTTAAAACCCGATAGCAACCTTTCCCTAGGCTGAGCAGTGTTTGAACACCCCTTTCAAAACTACGATTCCCACAAGTCATTGTAGTGAGAGAAGGAGTCTAGTACTCATTAGCGAGTGTCACAGCAAAGAACACAAAGCTGGTGAAGCATTTCCCTTGGCAGACTGGCAATTAAGATGCTCTTGTAATGTGAAAACAAACTTTGAAACTGACAATTACTACAGCGAGCCACCACCCCAAAACACTGGTGTACCCGTGTTTGAAAAGGGGAGAAGGCTTAAAAGGTGGTATATGGTTTCCCACCTGTGTAACCCAGTCTCCGGGGAGAGAAAGGCTGATATTGACATTGGGGAGCCAGTGAGGAAAAAAGCCAATGGAAGTGGGAGGAGGAGTACAAAATGTTACAAACAGAATGGGATAGTGTGGGTGGTCTGGCTAAGGTCAAGGTAAGAGAAGGTGAACCAAGAGACCAGGTGGAGGAAGAACGGTGGATTGGAGCTTGGAAGACACTTTCAGAGAGCGTGTTCAAGGTGAATATTGGTTGGTGATAGAAAGTGGTACTTGGCTGTGAGAGTGAGTAACGTGAGTACGTGGGAATACGTGATTCTGTGTGATAAGGGTGACTGGGAGAGTGGAGTTAGGGTGATTGTGAGAGAGGCTGGTTTGCACAATAGTGGGAGTGGAGAGTAGTCAAGAGTTGTGGGAATAGTGGGAGTGAAAAGTAGAAGATGGATAAGAGTGAAGATGGGAATGCAGAGTAGGAATGGGAGACAGTAGAAACTGGTAGAGAGTATAGGGGGAGAAGGAGTCTTTAATTTGTCACGCCTATACAGCAATATCCTTGATGATAAGGGTAAATGATTTTTAGTAAGAATCTTGAGGATGAGGGACGTCTGGGCTAGAGTGGAGGGAGACACAAAGAAGATGATAAAGAGAGGGACATCCATTAGTTGGAACCTCTTTAAATTCATATTGAAACCAGGAACCATCTTTGGGAGCTGGTGTGTTCTTGGGATGTCTCAGATGAAATGTCATCCCTGGAATATTTTGATTAAATGTTCTCAACATGTGTGTAACAGGCTGCAACCACAGTTGAATGTTCTGCAATGAATTGATTGTCTGTATTAGCATTCCACAGAAATGCAATGTTGGGGCAATGTTGGGGGTATAATCATTAATATGCTTGAGGTTTAATCCTTTTTGATGTTATATGTGCTTTGGGAGAATTGGATGTGTTGTTGTGTCTAACAGAAGACATTCAACTATTTACCTGACCTTTGGTGCATACAAGTTTTGAGTTTCTGAAACAACATTTAGTGCTGTATTGACTTTTGTTTCTGTATCTTGGTCAGCAGTGTTTTCCACTCTTATTTTATTATTATTATTTTTTATTGTATTATGTTCCAATTCTAATAATCAAACTCTTAATTAATGTCCTCTTTCATCACAATCCTGTCAATATATACATAATTGAGTCATACATTCAAACATTCAACATTCATTCACCTTATGATATAACATAATATACAATTATAATAATAAAATAAATCAGAAATCCATTCTAGTTACCAGGCAAAATGCCACACAAACAGGAATTTAAACTGTTATTAACCAATGCATCATACAATTCATCACAGCATCTACAGAGGCTTTTTCAATACTTTCTGGTTAAACCCAACTCATCCATCATTCTAACCAACTCAGTGGTCAAAAAAACATAATTACCTGCAATTAGCCTCTCCCAAACAACTTGTGCCAGATCTTCATTACTTGGTGTGAAAAATCTACTCATGAATCTCTTTCTAATATCTCTTAGTGATACACATGCCACCATCAAGTGGAATGAGGTATATTTAATCATTTTATAGTGGCAACACATATCTGTCTTTACACCCGTTCTACTATTAGCAAAGATTTCCCCCATGAGAAAGTGATTCAAACGGAATTGCAAAAATTGACTTTGTATTCTTTTACATGGGAATTGCTTCAAATAATTTGGTAGCATTCCCAATGGCTTTTCGATACTGGCAAAAGTTGAATGGGTTTGATAATTTCTGACTGTAGCAATTGTCCTAATCCATTCCATCTCCTTTAATCTTTTTTTTACTGAGTTCGGATGTTCAAACAACTCTCTCTGATCTTTGTTACATTCCCACAAAATGGCCTCCGCTCTATTGGCCATTGCAGTAAAAAGGATGATTTGTTTGATCACAGTTCTTCAACCAGATTTACGAAGAGTATGCTTGTAATTGGATTGAGGATTTTTGTTACTAGAGTGAGGAATTTTCATTGGACCCAATATTCGAATGATAGCAAACCCAGTTAATAGCGGATTGATGGCATAGGTGTCCCACTTGGCAGATTCAGTACCTTTGTCCAAATGAAGCCCTTTATTTTTACCCACGGTAATGTCAAACCTATTGGATTCACTTCCACTCTATATGTTATTTTAGGTATTACTTTCCCCACATAGTCTATCAGCAGTGGTTTTATTGTAAATGTACAATATTTAGAGAGGATATTCTTCATTTGTTAGATCATCTGAACACGTTTATGCAACATACAGTTTACACTATCCTCACATAATGTTTTATCAATGACCTGAATGCTTAAGTAGATTATTTCCCTTTCATGTACTATCTTGATATTATCTACTTGCCAGGTATATTTTGCTCCTGAGGTCTTGTGGTGAGATAACTGTATCACCTTGCACTTTTTCTGGTTGATTATTGATCCATTAGTTTTAGCATATTCACTAGTTTTTACAAGCAGACATTGTAGCCCTAACGGGTTAATGTCTATTTGTGCCAGGTCGTCTGCATAGGCCAACCAATGTATTGTTTCTTACCGCAATTTAGGTGAAACCAAGCCAACACCCTACATTGCCCTCTTGAAGTCTGCCATAAAGAGATTGAACATACAGTGCAACAGCAGTGTTTAATTTATGTTAATGTTAATGTTAATGTTAATGTTAATGTTAAAGGACATTTGTACTGCACACTATCACCACCGAAGTGGTCCCCTGGGGGTCTGGCGGCTCTGAAAAAGGGGAGGAGAGGGAATGGGTTAGTGGGAATAAGCTGGAAAAGTGCAAGAGAGCAGTGATGTGCTGTTGGCAGCCTAAGCCCGGTGGGTCCGTTGGCTGGGTTTGGGGTGTTTTATGGTCCGTAGTTGTTGTGTGCTGTTGTGCAACTCTATGTGTGGTTTGTTTTGTTGTTGCATTGTTGTGAAGTTTGTGCGGATTACTGCGTTTTAGGCTTGTGGTTGTGTTTGGTTATAGTTTGAGAGGTGTATGCCGAGGGATGGAATTGTTAGTTGGTTGGTTAGTTGCCATTGCTGTCCTTGCAATTGTGAGATTCCATCTGGGTGGGGTACATGCTAACAGTCACATTTCTGTCTAGATGCGACGCAAGCTAGGGTTCAGAATCCTGAGTGTGGTGCATGCTAACAGTCACATTTCTATCTAGATTCGACGCAAGCTAGGTTCATAATTCTAAGTGTGGTGCATGCTAAGAATCACATTTCTATCTAGATGCGACGCAAGCTAAAGTTCAGAATTCCATACTAGTGTGGTACATGCTAACAGTCACATTTCTGTCTAGATGCAACGCGAGCTAGGGTTCAGAATCCTGAGTGTGGTGCATGGTAACAGTCACATTTCTATCTAGATTCAACGCAAGCTAGGTTCATAATTCTAAGTGTGGCATATGCTAACAATCATATTTCTATATAGATGCAACATGGGCTAAGCTTGAGAATTCCATCTATGTGTGGCATATGCTAACAATCAAATTTCTGTCTAGATTTGGCGCAGACTAAACTTGAGAAATTCCATCTAAGTGTGGCATATGCTAACAATCACATTTCTATCTAGATGTGACGCGGGCTAAGCTTCGGTAATCTAAGTGTGGCACATGCTAACAATCACACTTCTGTCTAGATTTGGCACAGACTAAACTTGAGAATTCATCTAGGTGTGGCATATGCTAACAATCACATTTCTGTCTAGATGCGGCACATACTAAACTTGAGAATTCCATCTAAGTTTTGGCATATGCTAACAGTCACATTTCTATCTAGTTCCAAATATGCCCTCACCCCCACAGAAGAATCTGTTTCAAGGAAAAGGTTAAATTTTGTGCCATCAGCAGACAACCCCATTAACAATCTAGAGATTGAATTTAGGAGTTTCTTCACAACTGTCAAACTCAGGGCCTTCTTTATGGAAAAACCAGACAAACTCAATCAATCCGTAGCAGGTTTAAAAAGTCTTCCTTTACACCAGGAATCAATGAAGTACCACCAGAGATTGTGACCTTTAAAAGGGTGGTCCTGAAAGCTCTACCGGGAATTTTGAGTCAATCCTGAACATCTCAATACAAACAAAACGTATCGGAGGAAGAAAATCAAGCCTTAAGAACTTTGGAGGGTAATAAAAACATAGTCATCAGGGGTGAGGAATAGTGGTGATGGACAGACAAGGATACGAAAAAATTGTATATTCCTTAATTAACAACATGAACCACTATGAAAAGATATGCATTGATCCAACGGACAATCTTATGAGAATCCTTGCAAGAGTTATGTACTCAGGGTACAGAGGATATGTTCTTAACATCTGAAGAGGCATGTTTCTTAACTCCTAGAGAGTGCTGTAGAGAGTGCTGTATACCCACAATATATGCACTGCCCAAAGTGCATAAAGACAGTGAAAATCCCCCAGGACACCCATTATTTAATTGTGTGGCTCGATTTTGAAGCCAGTTGGGAAATACATCAAGAAAGTTATTCATACACTAGCTGAGGACTCTCCATCATTCTTAAAAGATACCATGGCTACCATCAACCACTATGAGGGATTGATAATAGAGGGCAACTGTAACCTTCTGGTCACATTAGACATCAATGCCCTCTATACAAATATTCCCCAAAACGAAGCACTGGCCAGCATCAAACAGAAGCTGAACAATCGCCCAATACTGCATGGAATACCCACACAATTTGTATTAAATATACTAGAGATTGCTTTATGTAACAACTTTTTTCAATTTCTAGAGGATATCTACATTCAAAAACATGGTACCGCCATGGGTCAGCGTCTGCCCCTAGTCTTGCAAACATCTATCATCTATATGGCGCTATTTGAAGATCAGTTTGTGTATAACAACAACCCATTCGGTGACTATGTCACGCATTTGAAACAATATATCAATGATATGTTCTTTATTTGGAAAGGCTCGGAAGAACAATTGAAGACCTTCCTTCTGTGATTGAATGAGTGCAAACTCAATCTTACCTACACGGGTCATTGGGACACCACGCAGTTACCATTTGTGGATCTGATTATTGCACAGAAACAAGGCTGTATATTTACATCTTTATACAGAAAAGAGACTGACCGTAATCGTTTGCTTGAGTATTCCAGTCAACACTCACATTCCCAAAAGGATAATTTACCCTAGGGGCAATTTCTTCAGCTCTGCCATAATTGTACAAACCTGACCGACAACGAACAACATGCTGATACCTTGGCAACCAGACTTTTGGAGAGGGGCTACCCTCGCAAACCTATTAAGAGATTGGCAAAAAGGTCTCACTGGACACTGAGAGAACATCTCCTGAAGCCTAGGGAGAAAAAAAACTGACACAGATTGATTGGTTTGTGTTACCGAATTCTCATCACAGACTGTGCAGATAAAAAAGTTAATTAAGAAACACTGGAACTTCGTTACTAGTACAGGATGTGCCATCAGTCTTCCCTTATTTGGGCTCAAACAATCTCTGTGATAATTTGGTTCAATCAAGATGGTGTGGACTAATTTCTCACAGAATAGCCTGGGAGCTGCTTGGAGCCATGATAAAGAACGTATCATGGGGCATTACCCATGTGGTAAGTGTAGTGTCTGTCACTTGAGCTAAAAAAACACCAGGTTTAGGCACAGCAGATTTAACTGGCAACTTTGACAATTCACAAATTGTCAATCTAGAAACGCCATTTCTGTCATATGATGTTCTTGTGGCCTGCTTTATGTAGGTATGACCACAAGGAAAGCTTCAGTTCAGATTAGTGAACACAGGTCACGTATCCGCACAAAATGCACAGCTGCCCCTATGGTTCAACACTATGTGATGGAAAATCACACAGAGGAAGATCTGTACTAGGTGATAATAGATCAATTGACACCGAACAGCAGTCAATATTCGATGCAACACAGATTGACCAAACTAGAGCAAAAATCGATCTATAGACTTGAAAACACATGAAACTGGTTTAAATGAGGACATACAATGGCCTTTCTTGCTGGACTGTTAGTGGGATCGGCACTCTATGCCTCTAATTTCCCACCTGGGTATTCCGTGATAATTGTCTCCTTTTGGGACAACAAGTATGCAATTAATTCCAAGAATTGGCATAGTGGTCGTTTTTCACTGTTTAATTAAACACGGCTATATATATTGTTATGGTTGCCCCAAGTTGGAAGTAGATTATGGAAATGTGGCTCCTGGCCCAGTTTGGCAACTGTGGAGGCCACACGGGTGTTGGAATTCGATCCCCTCTCTATTTCACTTGCCCTTTAATAAACATCTTCAGGAAGATATGTGATAATAAACGCGGTCGGGGATGGTAGCAGTGGCTCCTCCCCTCGAACGTGCAACGCGGGCACGTGGGAAAACGTGGACCAGCAAGAGGGTAAAATTGTGAACACTCGCACTCTGCTTACACCAGTGCGGGCGGAGTGCGAGTGGGAAATCATTGACAGAATGCTGTCCGGATAACAGGGTTTTCAGAGGTAGGTGCCTTTTTTGCACTGATTCAGGGCAGGTGTTGGAACCCTCCAAGACCGAGGGAACTTGCGTCCCCGATTGTGAGTAAACGATCCCAAGTCTTGGGCTCTAGTTAATGAAGGGACTCCATCTGATCCCCGTTGGTCGCTGGCCGAGTCTCCGACCGTGTGCCATGGCGGCCACATGGGTGGGCATCCCCGGGGGCCAGCAACCTGGGACGCTCGCAGTTTGTGGCGGTTCATGGCCGGTCGGGGCAGGCTCATTGATCTGAGCCACATCTCACGCTATGTTGAGATGCATGGAGGGACAAAAATTTAACATTTTTGAAGCATCTCCTTTTTCTTTTCTCTATCCCACCCCCCTCCCCACCACTCTCCTGTTGTTTTTCCACACATGTGTGACCTTTAAAACAGCTTATAGTGGATGGAGTAACGCAGCAAACAAGGAAGTGGCACTACTTAGCACTCACAACGGGATGAGAAACCGTGTTTTCCTTGGGCCCCTTTCACCTGTTGTTTGTGTGCTGGGGCAAGGCAGTTGTACTTTGAAGTAGACACGACACCTGCGCAAGGTAACACTTTTCACTCTTAAATGTCATCCTGCAAACTATCCAATTAGACAGTTGCAGGCAATTATGCACTAACTGTGAGGGGTGCCTAGAATACCTTTACACCGTCATATATATGTATGTTTAAATTATAGATGGAGTATAGCACCGAACTGATGAAACACTAAAGGTTTAGCAATCTGCAGGGATATGGCACAGAATTATTTCCCAATAAATGGGCATGCACGCTGTGGCACATCCATCGTTGTCTCATCCACAAGCCATTGGATAAGACTTTTGAACTTGAAGACTCTGCACCTGGTCTACTTGGGGCTGTCTTGAATCTTTTGAATTGTTGGATTTGTTAACGCTACGGACACAATTTGGGGTCTGTGATTAATGACAGATGCAGCAAGCTGGGCCCTATAACAAAGGCGCGCTTGGTTTGGGTTGGAGGTGCCTGAGTCCACTGGGTGTCAGCAATGGTCAGCCACACTATCCTTCCATAAATTATCAAGAAAGGATATGGGCTTTCTTCTATGTTAGCATATAAAATCTGAGTCAGTGTAGATGATGCTCCCAGATGGTTGGGTGCATTGATAAGACGAAGCACAGTGTTACGCTTTTAAAGAATGACAATTGTCTACAAATTAGAGAATGGTGGAAATAATGATTGGAGCACAGCATTTTACTATGTTCTTTTTCCCTCCCTCTTTTCTCCAATCGATTTTTCTTAGTAATACATCTGGCCTATAGAAGGTTTTGAAACTACAAGCTGGAATAATCTATATGTCAACTATTGGACTACAATCACCACACACTAACTTGAATTGTTGCTAACAAATTGTTGTTTTTCAAGAGTATATGTCCTGATGAGGTGCACTAGATGGAAATTATATCACTGTCTAGCTGCCTGAAACCCAAGTAGACATAACCTTAGATCTAACTCTACTGGGAGTTGGCTCTGACATAGATTCACTTACAAAGTAAGGTGTGGTAATTAATATAAGTTGCAAGCAAGGTTGATAACATATTCCACTCTCAAGATTGATGTTGATGCACTTTAGCTGAAAAACGAACACATATCCAGCAGTGAAATGTCTACAATATAGATGGATATGCTGGTTTCAGAATAGATTACATTGTGTTCAATGCACAAGTACGAAAGGTTCTGGGTATGAATGGGGATGAAAGTAGGTGGGATGAATATGTGTTCACTGGTTGGTGTGATATGTGTATGTTTTTTACAATTGGTTTTTAATCATGGGTAGTCACTTATTCTTATTGCATATTTTTAGATGTATTTTTTATGATAATCAAGTTAGGAATAAAATAAAAAGAAATTTAACAAATAAAATGTGCTTTGTCTAGAAATCAGATTTTTTTAAACAAGTTTCTTGGAACGGCTTGAGTGGTGCTCTAAAAGCGTGAATTGTATTAAAAATGGTTGGAGGGCTTGCATTTGTCCACAGACAATCGCAGTTTTGTGCACAAAGAGATTGAATAGACAGGGCGCAAATATGCAACCTTGGCATAACCCTCTATCTGTCCTAATCAGCGATTCTAATCCATGTCTCTTGGTGGATATTTTCTAATATTGGCAATAGCAACGGAGGAATACCCCATGCCTTATGATTCCTCCATAGATGTTCCCTATCGACACAATCAAAAGCTCTGGAAAAATTAATTAGGGCAGCAAAGACCTTTGTCTGACTTCCTCTTTCATCCTTAGTGATTTTATCATTTAGGATTGAAAAGATCAGACCATTTAAAGTTTTTCCCATTCCTTTACGGAATCCTGTTTCCGCTTTCGGCCAAATACCTTTCTCCTTTACCCAATCATTTAATTTCTCCAGGACTATGGCTGCAAATATTTTGCTGTCAGTATCTAACAGGGTGATCGGACGGTAGTTTAACGGATTGGAATGATCGCTCTTCTTATGGATGGGACCAATTCCACACTTATGTCTTTGGAAAAATAAGACTTTGGCTCATATGTCTTTATTTACGACCTCCCATGGGATAACATATGCAATGTATTGCCCATTATAATCTTAGGTACTCTCATTAATAGTATTGCCACATTTGACTACATGGAGCTCACATGACTGGTATTGTCTTTGCCCAGATATTGGTAATACTTGACTCCAACATTTACAGGGTAATTCATAGAATTTCGCAGAAAAGTGTCGCAAACGGCTGGCGCAGAGTGTCCGCGTGCGATTGACTGCGCCAGGCACGTGCGCTAAAACCGATTTCCGCGCACAACGTATTCATGGATTTTAGGCTTCCAAACCAGCCGTGGCGCAGAGAATCGCAGCGACCCTGCAGCAGCGCCAGTAACGCCCCCAAGAACGCCCTCGCGCAAGGAAAAGCCATCAAAATTGCTAAATCATCACAAAGGGCTGCGCTAACCCTGGACCAGTTCACCGGGCTGGCAAACAGCAAACGCCAAGCGGGGAACGTGTATTGCAGGGGTGCGCGGGAAGTTCCACACGTGATTTCAGCAGGGTACGTGTATTTCAGGGGTGCGCGGGAAGTTCCACACGCAATTTCAGCATGGTACGTGCATTTCAGGGGTGCGCGGGAAGTTCCACACGCGAATGGGCCAGTGCGAGCAGGGTACGTGTATTCCATGGGTGCACGGGAAGTTCCACACGCGATTTCATCAGGGTACGTGTATTTCAGGGGTGCGCGGGAAGTTCCACACGCGATTGTCCCAGTGCGAGCAGGGTATGTGTATTTCAGGGGTGCGCGGGAAGTTCCACACGCAATTGTCCCAGTGCGAGCAGGGTACGTGTATTTCAGGGGTGCGCGGGAAGTTGCACACGCGATTTCAGCAGGGAATGTGTATTTCATGGGTTCTGGGGAGTACTACACGTGAATTGGCCGTGTGGGTCCTCCCAGGTGTACGCTCCACAACCTCCACGGCCCCTGCAGGCAGCCCACACCACAGGGGACTACCCTGCACCCATGCTCATGTCCGCAGGCAGCCCATCCACCATGGGCATGTTCCCCAGCCAACCCACATGTCACCTTGCACTACTGATCAACAATGCATGTCTCCCACCACCCCCACCCCCCAGCCACCAGGGGCACCTGCCAGCAGGCCCCCACTCATGTCCAACTCATGTTTCCCACCACCCCCACCCCCCTGCACTGTGGGGCACCCTCCACCAGGCCCCCACTCATGTCCCCCTGCACCCCCACCCCCCTGCATCCAGGGTCACCCTCCACCAGGCCCCCACTCATGTCTCCCACCACCCCCAAGCCCTGCCACCATGGCCACCCTCCACCAGGCCCCCACTCATGTCCCCCTGCACCCCCACCCCCCAGCATCCAGGGTCACCTTCCACCAGGCCCCCACTCATGTCTCCCATCACCCCACCCCCCTGCCACCATGGGCAGCCTCCACCAGGCCCCCACCCATGTCTCCCACCACCCCCACCCCCCAGCCACCAGGGGCAGCCTCCACCAGGCCCCCACTCATGTCTCCCACCACCCCCACCCCCTGCCACCATGGGCAGCCCCCACCAGGCCCCCACCCATGTCTCCCACCACCCCCACCCCCCAGCATCCAGGGTCACCCTCCACCAGGCCCCCACTCATGTCTCCCACCACCCCCACCCCCCTGCCACCATGGGCAGCCTCCACCAGGCCCCCAATCATGTCTCCCACCACCCCCACCCCCCAGCAGTGCAGGGGCAGCCTCCACCAGGCCCCCACCCATGTCTCCCACCACCCCACCCCCCAGCAGTGCAGGGGCACCCTCCACCAGGCCCCCACTCATGTCTCCCACCACCCCCACCCCCCTGCCACCATGGGCAGCCTCCACCAGGCCCCTCCCATGTCTCCCACCACCCCCACCCCCCTGCCACCATGGGCAGCCTCCACCAGGCCCCCACTCATGTCTCCCACCACCCCCACCCCCCAGCCACCAGGGGCAGCCTCCACCAGGCCCCCACCCATGTCTCCCACCACCCCCACCCCCCAGCCACCAGGGGCAGCTTCCACCAGGCCACCACCCATGTCTCCCACCACCCCCACCCCCCAGCCACCAGGGGCAGCCTCCACCAGGCCACCACCCATGTCTCCCACCACCCCCACCCCCCTGCCACCAGGGGCAGCCTCCACCAGGCCCCCACTCATGTCTACCACCACCCCCACCCCCCAGCCACCAGGGGCAGCCTCCACCAGGCCCCCACTCATGTCCAACTCATGTTTCCCACCACCCCACCCCCCTGCACTTTGGGGCACCCTCCACCAGGCCCCCACTCATGTCCCCCTGCACCCCCACCCCCCAGCATCCAGGGTCACCCTCCACCAGGCCCCCACTCATGTCTCCCACCACCCCCACCCCCCTGCCACCATGGGCAGCCTCCACCAGGCCCCCACCCATGTCTCCCACCACCCCCACCCCCCAGCCACCAGGGGCAGCCTCCACCAGGCCCCCACTCATGTCCAACTCATGTTTCCCACCACCCCACACCCCTGCACTTTGGGGCACCCTCCACCCGGCCCCCACTCATGTCCCCCTGCACCCCCACCCCCCAGCATCCACGGTCACCCTCCACCAGGCCCCCACTCATGTCTCCCACCACCCCCACCCCCCTGCCACCATGGGCAGCCTCCACCAGGCCCCCACCCATGTCTCCCACCACCCCCACCCCCCTGCCACCATGGGCAGCCTCCACCAGGCCCCCACTCATGTCTCCCACCACCCCCACCCCCCAGCAGTGCAGGGGCAGCCTCCACCAGGCCCCCACTCATGTCTCCCACCACCCCCACCCCCCAGCAGTGCAGGGGCACCCTCCACCAGGCCCCCACTCATGTCTCCCACCACCCCCACCCCCCAGCAGTGCAGGGGCAGCCTCCACCAGGCCCCCACTCATGTCTACCACCACCCCCACCCCCCAGCCACCAGGGGCAGCCTCCACCAGGCCCCCACTCATGTCTCCCACCACCCCCAACCCCCAGCAGTGCAGGGGCAGCCTCCACCAGGCCCCCACCCATGTCTCCCACCACCCCACCCCCTAGCAGTGCAGGGGCACCCTCCACCAGGCCCCCACTCATGTCTACCACCAGCCCCACCCCCTAGCCACCAGGGGCAGCCTCCACCAGGCCCCCACTCATGTCTCCCACCACCCCACCCCCCTGCCACCATGGGCAGCCTCCACCAGGCCCCCACCCATGTCTCCCACCACCCCCACCCCCCTGCCACCATGGGCAGCCTCCACCAGGCCCCCACTCATGTCTCCCACCACCCCCACCCCCCAGCAGTGCAGGGGCAGCCTCCACCAGGCCCCCACTCATGTCTCCCACCACCCCCACCCCCCAGCAGTGCAGGGGCAGCCTCCACCAGGCCCCCACTCATGTCTCCCACCACCCCCACCCCCCAGCAGTGCAGGGGCACCCTCCACCAGGCCCCCACTCATGTCTCCCACCACCCCCACCCCCAGCAGTGCAGGGGCAGCCTCCACCAGGCCCCCACTCATGTCTACCACCACCCCCACCCCCCCAGCCACCAGGGGCAGCCTCCACCATGCCCCCACTCATGTCCAACTCATGTTTCCCACCCCCCCCACCCCCCTGCACTGTGGGGCACCCTCCACCAGGCCCCCACTCATGTCCCCCTGCACCCCCACCCCCTGCATCCAGGGACACCCTCCACCAGGCCCCCACTCATGTCTCCCACCACCCCCACCCCCCTGCCACCATGGCCACCCTCCACCAGGCCCCCACTCATGTCTCCCACCACCCCCACCCCCCTGCCACCATGGCCATCCTCCACCAGGCCCCCACTCATGTCCCCCTGCACCCCCACCCCCCAGCATCCAGGGTCACCCTCCACCAGGCCCCCACTCATGTCTCCCACCACCCCCACCCCCCAGCAGTGCAGGGGCAGCCTCCACCAGGCCCCCACTCATGTCTCCCACCACCCCCACCCCCCAGCAGTGCAGGGGCATCCTCCACCAGGCCCCCACTCATGTCTCCCACCACCCCCACTCCCCAGCAGTGCAGGGGCACCCTCCACCAGGCCCCCACTCATGTCTCCCACCACCCCCACCCCCCAGCAGTGCAGGGGCAGCCTCCACCAGGCCCCCACTCATGTCTACCACCACCCCCACCCCCCAGCCACCAGGGGCAGCCTCCACCAGGCCCCCACTCATGTCCAACTCATGTTTCCCACCACCCCCACGCCCCTGCACTGTGGGGCACCCTCCACCAGGCCCCCACTTATGTCCCCCTGCACCCCCAACCCCCTGCATCCAGGGTAACCCTCCACCAGGCCCCCACTCATGTCTCCCACCACCCCCACCCCCCTGCCACCATGGCCACCCTCCACCAGGCCCCCACTCATGTCTCCCACCACCCCCACCCCCCTGCCACCATGGCCACCCTCCACCAGGCCCCCACTCATGTCCCCCTGCTCCCCCACCCCCCAGCATCCAGGGTCACCCTCCACCAGGCCCCCACTCATGTCTCCCACCACCCCCATCCCCCTGCCACCATGGGCAGCCTCCACCAGGCCCCCACCCATGTCTCCCACCACCCCCACCCCCCAGCAGTGCAGTGGCAGCCTCCACCAGGCCCCCACCCATGTCTCCCACCACCCCACCCCCCATCAGTGCAGGGGCAGCCTCCACCAGGCCCCCACTCATGCCTCCCACCACCCCCACCCCCCAGCAGTGCAGGGGCACCCTCCACCAGGCCCCCACTCATGTCTCCCACCACCCCCACCCCCCAGCCACCAGGGGCAGCCTCCACCAGGCCCCCACTCATGTCTCCCACCACCCCCACCCCCCTGCCACCATGGGCAGCCTCCACCAGGCCCCCACTCATGTCTCCCACCACCCCCACCCCCCAGCCACCAGGGGCAGCCTCCACCAGGCCCCCACCCATGTCTCCCACCACCCCCACCCCCCAGCCACCAGGGGCAGCCTCCACCAGGCCCCCACCCATGTCTCCCACCACCCCCACCCCCCTGCCACCAGGGGAAGCCTCCACCAGGCCCCCACTCATGTCTCCCACCACCCCCACCCCCCTGCCACCATGGGCAGCCTCCACCAGGCCCCCACCCATGTCTCCCACCACCCCCACCCCCCTGCCACCATGGGCAGCCTCCACCAGGCCCCACTCATGTCTCCCACCACCCCCACCCCCCAGCAGTGCAGGGGCACCCTCCACCAGGCCCCCACTCATGTCTACCACCACCCCCACCCCCCTGCCACCAGGGGCAGCCTCCACCAGGCCCCCACTCATGTCTCCCACCACCCCCACCCCCCTGCTACCATGGGCAGCCTCCACCAGGCCCCCACTCATGTCTCCCACCACCCCCACCCCCCAGCAGTGCAGGGGCAGCCTCCACCAGGCCCCCACCCATGTCTCCCACCACCCCCACCCCCCAGCAGTGCAGGGGCAGCCTCCACCAGGCCCCCACTCATGTCTCCCACCACCCCCACCCCCCTGCCACCAGGGGCAGCCTCCACCAGGCCCCCACTCATGTCTCCCACCACCCCCACCCCCCTGCCACCATGGGCAGCCTCCACCAGGCCCCCACCCATGTCTCCCACCACCCCCACCCCCCAGCCACCATGGGCAGCCTCCACCAGGACCCCACTCATGTCTCCCACCACCCCCACCCCCCAGCAGTGCAGGGGCTCCCTCCACCAGGCCCCCACTCATGTCTCCCACCACCCCCACCCCCCAGCAGTGCAGGGGCAGCCTCCACCAGGCCCCCATTCATGTCTACCACCACCCCCACCCCCCAGCCACCAGGGGCAGCCTCCACCAGGCCCCCACCCATGTCTCCCACCACCCCCACCCCCCTGCCACCATGGGCAGCCTCCACCAGGCCCCCACTCATGTCTCCCACCACCCCCACCCCCCAGCAGTGCAGGGGCACCCTCCACCAGGCCCCCACTCATGTCTCCCACCACCCCCACCCCCCAGCAGTGCAGGGGCAGCCTCCACCAGGCCCCCACTCATGTCTACCACCACCCCCAGCCACCAGGGGCAGCCTCCACCAGGCCCCCACTCATGTCTCCCACCACCCCCACCCCCCAGCAGTGCAGGGGCAGCCTCCACCAGGCCCCCACCCATGTCTCCCACCACCCCCACCCCCCAGCAGTGCAGGGGCAGCCTCCACCAGGCCCCCACTCATGTCTCCCACCACCGCCACCCCCCAGCAGTGCAGGGGCAGCCTCCACCAGGCCCCCACTCATGTCTCCCACCACCCCCACCCCCCTGCCACCATGGGCAGCCCCCCCCAGGTCCTCACAATCCCCAATCATGTGCGTAATGGTCAGCCTCCACAGCCAAAAAGCCCTACCAAGTAACCCATTCACCCACATGGAAATGGAAATCACATGTTACACCCCCAATGTTCATGAAGCTAATGAACCCATGTCCGTCACACACAATGGTTGCAATTGAATGGGAAAACACCCAAAATGACATGCATGAAACCAATGAGATGATACCACACAGTGAAGTATGGAAACAAAATTGTATTGAAAAAAATAAAGAATGCTAAAGAAAGGAAACAAACTACAATGGGAATGAGAAAAAATGAGCTTGCTGTCCGTATAAAAACAAAAAACTGCAAATCAGAATCCAAAAAAATTTTGTCCAAAGTCAAATGTAAAAAAATCTCCATGCAATAAAGAACTATGTAAAAAACTACCAAGGGTCCATGAGCCCAACTGAACAAAGGAAACCTACTAAAAAACCTACCTAAAAATCAACTATATACAAAAAGTGGAGCAGTGTCCGTCGACTCCAAATCATAATAAGCAACAAAGGAAACCTAAAACTAAAGAACTATATACAAAGGCGGCGGGCAAGTCCAGCGGCTCACTCCGTGGTGTCCCGGGCCAGGGCATCATCGAACTCCTGTTCGATGTCCCGGAGGCAGTCCAGTTCCATGGCCCGAGGGTCCGCAGGGACGACGCCGTGTCCTCCTCCAACCGCATGCGGATTGCCTCGAGGCACTCGGCCCGCCTCAGGGCCCTCCGCATGGAGTTCTCCGCCCTGACCATTGTGAGCCGCGCCTCTTCCGCCCGCCGCCGCTCCGCACCTATGGCGTGGCCCAACCGCTGCCACACGGAAGACACTCTCTGTCCTGGGTCCCCCTGCCCTCCGGCCGATGCCTGCCCCTCCGATGTCGAAAGCCCCGAGCCACCATGTTGCTGCTGCTGCTGCTCTGCCTCTGCCCGTGCAGTGCCTCCTGCTGCCTGCACATCCTCCGCCGGTTGGGGTGCAGTTGTTGATGTGGCCACCCCTGCTGGACCTCCGACTCCCGACTGTGGCAGGGATGCCTCCTTCACCAGCCTGGCCGCACCGTCAGAGGCAGCTCCACAGGGCACCCAGGTGACTGATGGGTGGGAAGATGGCACAGAGGACGACTGGCGCGTAGGGGGTCCAGTTGAGGAGGGGGTCGGAGCAAGCCCCATCAGACGGCGGAATCCGGCCTGGGTGACCTGTCCCAGCAGGCTGACGTGGTCAACGAGCCATTCGAGATGACGTGCAGTCTCTCCATGAAAAGACTGCAGGTCACCTCGCATGGCCCGTTGACGCAACGCCACACCAGCCAGGACAGGCTCAACCCGGACCTGGATGGCCACGTCCGCAGGCAGAGGAAGGCCAGTTGACGTCAGCTCATCCCCTGCCTGAAAACGGGTCTGGACATAGGCATCCCTGCTGGTGCAAGATGATGCAGGGACAGGATCGGGGACAGGATTGCACACAGGCACCTCCGCGGCCGCCTGTGCTGCCTCCTGTCCCTGGTCCTGCACTGCACCACTAGCACCAGTGGGATCCCCACCTCCAGACCCCGTCTCTGGTGCTTGCACGGCCTCCTCCTCCACCAAACCCCCCACCAACCTGGATGACTCCGTGCCATCTTCTCCTGTTGGGCCCTGTGGGGTCCCAGCTGCCCCTTCTGCTGCCGAGGAGTCCAACTGCAACCTCTGCCTCTTGGACCTCCCCCCGGCAGCTGCGGCCTGGGACGCGGCACCAGACTCCTCACTCCCCAACGAGATGACAACACGGGAGGGGAGCTGGGCCTTGCTTCTCCGGCTGGCGGTCGGATCCCCGCCGCTGTGCTCCACAGCATCTTCTCCGCCCTCTTCATCAGTTGACGCTGCAGACAGGGAGAAACAAAACACAGGCATCAGGGCACTGTACAATGGACACATACACACATGACAGTTGCACATGAGTGGCATTGGCAAACCTCAGACATGTCATCACAATCCCCAACACACATGTCATTGCAACTCGCACACATGAGCCATACCACAGCCATATCGCAACTGCCACCACCATCCCTACACATACAACAGCATCAGCAGCCAAAGGGGAGCCAGACATCACATGCAACACAGGAAGTGCACCACACATGTACACACACCACCACATTTGCATGCATGTCTACACCTCTGCCAAGTGTCGCACTGTTCAGACGGGCATCCATGTCACATCTGCCAATCAGGCTTCCACATACCGCTGTCACATGCATCCATGTTGCATCACTGTTGCACCCTTGTCAAATACACACATATGCACATGTACACAGTGCTCATACATGCAGCCGAAAACAACATACATGCCTGACATCACGGACATGTCTACTTACATACACATTCATCCAAACATGTGTGCACGCACAACTGCATTTGCCATGCAAGCCTACACACACAAGCACCATCCATGTCTCACACATTACAGCCCTCGCATGTGTCAGCCCCACGGCCCTGTACACCCCCACCCATACTCGACCCCATACAAACAGATGTGCAACCTGCACAATACCGAATAATCACCACACGCACTGCTCACAATCAGGATTCATGTACACTCACCGCTCGACTCCAGACGGGTCTGCTTCTCTAGGACCTGGACGTGGAGCGCTGGGGATATGCGTTCCAGGACCCCCATCTGTTCTTCCGACAAGTGGCCCCGGCGCCCCTTGGCATCCGCTGCCTTCAAGAGGCGCCGGGCCTTGTTCAGGGTCCTGGACCTGAAGTCCTCCCAGCGCTTCCTGACATGTTGTAAGTCCCGGACTGCCACCCCCTCCGCGTTGATGGCAGTCACGATGTCAGTCCAGATCCGAGTCCGTCCTTCCTTGTTGGCGCGGGAACTTCCGAAGAGGGCATCATACTGCCCCAGGACTTGCTCCACCAGGACACCAACTTCGGTGGCACTGAAGCTGGTGCCCCTCTGCCTCTCTGGCCGGGGGTTGTCAGTGGTCACAGATGGTGTTTTCCCCGACATGACAACCCCAGAGGCAGGAGTGGGTGGGCAACTGGGTCCTGGGGCTGGGCTGTGGAGCGATGGAATTCCAGTCGGGAGTCTTTGGTTCCAGCAGGGGTGGTCACAGCAACAGCACCCCTGGCTGATGTGGGAGCGTGCTCGGGGCTCTGGGGGGCAGTAGTTCGGCCTTCTGGGCAGGAGCGTGGTCTTCCGTGTGCTTACGCGTGGCCAGCTTGGTACGGAGTGATTTGGCACGTGAAAATCCTGCACGTCAGCGTGAAAATCGAGGAAAGGCCCTTAGCGCGTAAGCGCGTCAGCACGCATACGCGATTCTATTGGACCAAAGGCCCTCAGCGCGTAAGCGCGTCTGTGACGTGACCCGCACGGGTGTTTCCCACACAGCACGTGATGACAGAGCACACGTGGAAAGACTGCACGTCAGAGTGTCATTGCGTGTAATTGGACAGCACGTCAGAGTCTCATCGCGTGTAATTGGACAGCACGTCAGGGTGTCATCGCGTGTAATTGGACAAAAGTGCGCGTACACGCGATTGGCCTATGTACGTGTATATCAGGGGTGCGCTGGACACTTACACACGCAAGTACGTCAGCGCACCTGTATCCCGGGGTGCGCGGGAATTTCCACACGCTATTGGACTGGGTACTGGATTTCAGGGGTGCGCGGGTCACACGCTCGCCTACAACACGCGCAACGCATTAATTTGCGCACTAACAAAATAACAAGCTCAGACCCAGGATGAACATATCGTTCCTAGCAGCAGTGGGCGTGGCCTACCAAAGGAGGAGGAGGAGGATAGTCAGGGCCAGAATATTCACACCCAGAACCAGCCTTTTCGGGATGCCTGATGACCAGGTGCATGGGAGGTAAAGGTTTCCACCACACATTATACTGGACCTGGTGAGTGAGTTGGAGGATGACCTCACATCACCCACCCTGGGCTCCCAAGCACTCAGCCCCCTGGAGAAGGTCCTCAATGTACTGCACTTCTTAGCCACTGGATCATTTCAGCGGACAAGTGCCATTGTGGGTGGTGTATCACAGGCCACCCAGTCACGCTGCCTACACCAGGTCCTGAACATCATCACTGCACGCCCATCAGTCCGCAGGCACATATACCTGCCCAGAACCCCTGCAGAAAGGCATGCTACCGCCCTGGATTTTTACGCTGTGGCACGATTCCCCAAAGTGCTAGGTGCCATCGACTGCACCCATGTGGCTCTACGTCCCCCCAGGGCATCTGAGCACATCTATAGGAACCGCAAGCACTGGCATTCCATCAACGTGCAGGTAGTATGTAATGCCAAGGGAATCATCACCTCAGTATATGCCAACTATCCCGGGTCAACCCGCGACAGCTTCATTTACCGAATGCCTAAGCCGGGACCTAGAAGCTGGGCGGCATGGCGATACATGGCTGCTTGGTGAGTTTGAATGCCACTGCACATGCATGCGTGTCAGATACTGCGCAAGGTCACAACCCCACCAATGATACCAATCACCACCTCCACAGGGGACAGTGCCTACCCTCTCAGCCCCCACATGATGACGCCAATTCGGAACCCCACCACGCCACCCCAGGTAAGATATAACACAGCCCACATTACAACCCGGGGCATAGTGGAGCGCACATTCGGAGTGCTGAAGTCACGCTTTCGCTCCCTTGACCGTTCTGGCGGGCAGCTGTTGTACGCTCCCCCAGTAGTGTGCAGGATCATAGTGGCAGCATGTGTCCTGCACAACGTTGCAACACGCCGGGGCCTGGCCGTGGACATGGTGGTGGCCCCACATCCCCAACCACATGCACAGCCGATGCGCATGGGAGGGGAAAGGGCAAGGGGGGAGGCAGCCCGTACACAGCTAGTGGCTAATTACTTCACATAGGAATCACACCCCTCTGGAGTGCACACTGCCCTGGCACATTCCATCTGACAATCAATGATGACTCAACCTGACAATGATCCTGAATGTCTGGAGAATGAACCGTGAAAACCATATCAGCCTGAGATTGTTCACCTGGAAGTGTCACAATGTGTGCATCCCTACCCACACAGACACCACCAATGCAGTTTTGTGAAGAAACACATTCATGCAGCTAAAATGAATACCCACTTGTAAAATGCAACAAGAGGACAGTGCCATGTCAGCCAACCCATCCCCAGCACCGCCACACGACACACCGTGCCATGTCATGCTATTTGCAGGTAAACAAAGTAATCCCCACAACATGACACTAGTGTCACAATGTAGAGTGTCCCTGATTGAAACTTGCAACACCTGAAATGCTCACAGTAATGCAGGACCAACAACAAACTTGAGCAGGTACTACCATTAACATGACATCACAAATGTTATATATTAGTAGTCTCACCACCTGCAAATGCCTGCACTCCCACCACTACCAACTGTGCAGTGTTGGCGCCATGTAGAGTTGTAGGTGCACTGCTGCCAACATGGACCCCATCTCCAGACTAGAGGGCCTTGTGTAGACATGAGGAAGGGACCTGCAAATTGGGAGGTAGACACAGATGATGAGTTACACATCAATGCAACATGCAGTGTACAACACAACAGCAATATGCACTAGGAATGTATACACAGTATTGACTAGACTACCCACACATGTAGTGGGAGTCCAATGTCACCATGTACGTCAATGTCACTTGGGCACACCCTTTGCAAGCCCATGGAAACCGGAAGCAGGAGGGGTGTGTGTGACTCAAACCCAAGCATCTGAACCAAATACATGACAAGCCTGCATGTGCCCAGCCACAATGCTGCGTATGCCCACAGGAACCACGGAAGCCAACAAATTGTCCCCAAAAAATTGGGGAAAAATATTTAGAAATTAAAAATAAAAATAAAAATAAAAATAAAAATCAAAAATAAAAATAAAAATCAAAAATAAAAATGAAAAACAAAAATAAAAATAAAAATCAAAAATGGCCATTGATGGGCCCAGGGGGGTTTGGGAGGCCGCCCAGGAGGTCCGAGGACAGGGTGCACACCAAAACCCACCTGTGTGGGTCCTGTGTGGTCCTGTGTGGCAGCGGTTGGGCCACGCCATAGGTGCGGAGCGGCGGCGGGCGGAAGAGGCGCGGCTCACAATGGTCAGGGCGGAGAACTCCATGCGGAGGGCCCTGAGGCGGGCCGAGTGCCTCGAGGCAATCCGCAGGGGGTTGGAGGAGGACACGGCATCGTCCCTGCGGACCCTCGGGCCATGGAACTGGACCGCCTCCGGGACATCGAACAGGAGTTTGATGATGCCCTGGCCCGGGATACCACGGAGTGAGCCGCTGGACTTGCCCGCCGCCTTTGTATATAGTTCTTTAGTTTTAGGTTTCCTTTGTTTCTTATTATGATTTGGAGTCGACGGACACTGCTCCACTTTTTGTATATAGTTGATTTTTAGGTAGGTTTTTTAGTAGGTTTCCTTTGTTCAGTTGGGCTCATGGACCCTTGGTAGTTTTTTACATAGTTCTTTGTTGCATAGAGATTTTTTTACATTTGACTTTGGACGACATTTTTTTGGATTCTGATTTGCATTTTTTTTTTTTAATACGGACATGCAGCTTATTTCTTCTCATTCCCATTGTAGTTTGTTTCCTTTCTTTAGCATTCTTTATTTTTTTCAATACAATTTTGGTTTCCATACTTCACTGTGTGGTATCATCTCATTGGTTTCATGCATGTCATGTTGGGTGTTTTCCCATTCAATTGCAACCATTGTGTGTGACGGACATGGGTTCATTAGCTTCATGAACATTGGGGGTGTAACATGTGATTTCCAATTCCATGTGGGTGAATGGGTTACTTGGTAGGGCTTTTTGGTTGTGGAGGCTGACCATTACGCACATGATTGGGGATTGTGAGGACCTGGTGGGGGCTGCCCATGGTGGCAGGGGGGGTGGGGGTGGTGGGAGACATGAGTGGGGGCCTGGTGGAGGCTGCCCCTGCACTGCTGGGGGGTGGGGGTGGTGGGAGACATGAGTGGGGGCCTGGTGGAGGGTGCCCCTGCACTGCTGGGGGGTGGGGGTGGTGGGAGACATGAGTGGGGGCCTGGTGGAGGCTGCCCCTGCACTGCTGGGGGGTGGGGGTGGTGGGAGACATGAGTGGGGGCCTGGTGGAGGGTGCCCCTGGTGGCTGGGGGGTGGGGGTGGTGGGAGACATGGGTGGGGGCCTGGTGGGGGCTGCCCATGGTGGCAGGGGGGTGGGGGTGGTGGGAGACATGGGTGGGGGTCTGGTGGAGGCTGCCCATGGTGGCAGGGGGGTGGGGGTGGTGGGAGACATGGGTGTGGGCCTGGTGGAGGCTGCCCATGGTGGCAGGGGGGTGGGGGTGGTGGGAGACATGAGTGGGGTCCTGGTGGAGGCTGCCCATGGTGGCAGGGGGGTGGGGTGGTGGGAGACATGAGTGGGGGCCTGGTGGAGGCTGCCCCTGGTGGCTGGGGGGTGGGGGTGGTGGGAGACATGAGTGGGGGCCTGGTGGAGGGTGCCCCTGCACTGCTGGGGGGTGGGGTGGTGGGAGACATGGGTGGGGGCCTGGTGGAGGCTGCCCATGGTGTCAGGGGGGTGGGGTGGTGGGAGACATGAGTGGGGGCATGGTGGAGGCTGCCCCTGCACTGCTGGGGGGTGGGGTGGTGGGAGACATGAGTGGGGGCCTGGTGGAGGATGCCCCTGCACTGCTGGAGGGTGGGGGTGGTGGGAGACATGAGTGGGGGCCTGGTGGGGGCTGCCCCTGCACTGCTGGGGGGTGGGGTGGTGGGAGACATGAGTGGGGGCTTGGTGGAGGCTGCCCCTGCACTGCTGGGGGGTGAGGGTGGTGGGAGACATGGGTGGGGGCCTGGTGGAGGCTGCCCCTGCACTGCTGGGGGGTGGGGGTGGTGGGAGACATGAGTGGGGGCCTGGTGGAGGCTGCCCATGGTGGCAGGGGGGTGGGGTGGTGGGAGACATGAGTGGGGGCCTGGTGGAGGCTTCCCCTGCACTGCTGGGGGGTGGGGTGGTGGGAGACATGAGTGGGGGCCTGGTGGAGGATGCCCCTGCACTGCTGGGGGGTGGGGGTGGCGGGAGACATGAGTGGGGGCCTGGTGGAGGCTGCCCATGGTGGCAGGGGGGTGGGGTGGTGGGAGACATGAGTGGGGGCCTGGTGGAGGCTGCCCCTGCACTGCTGGGGGGTGGGGTGGTGGGAGACATGAGTGGGGGCCTGGTGGAGGATGCCCCTGCACTGCTGGGGGTGGGGGTGGTGGGAGACATGAGTGGGGGCCTGGTGGGGGCTGCCCCTGCACTGCTGGGGGTGGGAGACATGAGTGGGGGCCTGGTGGAGGCTGCCCCTGCACTGCTGGGGGGTGGGGTGGTGGGAGACATGAGTGGGGGCCTGGTGGAGGATGCCCCTGCACTGCTGGGGGGTGGGGGTGGTGGGAGACATGAGTGGGGGCCTGGTGGAGGCTGCCCATGGTGGCAGGGGGGTGGGGTGGTGGGAGACATGAGTGGGGGCCTGGTGGAGGCTGCCCCTGCACTGCTGGGGAGTGGGGTGGTGGGAGACATGAGTGGGGGCCTGGTGGAGGATGCCCCTGCACTGCTGGGGGGTGGGGGTGGTGGGAGACATGAGTGGGGGCCTGGTGTGGGCTGCCCATGGTGGCAGGGGGTGGGGGTGGTGGGAGACATGAGTGGGGGCCTGGTGGAGGCTGCCCCTGGTGGCTGGGGGGTGGGGGTGGTGGGAGACATGGGTGGGGGCCTGGTGGGGGCTGCCCATGGTGGCAGGGGGTTGGGGGTGGTGGGAGACATGAGGGGGGAACTGGTGGAGGGTGGCCATGGTGGCAGGGGGGTGGGGGTGGTGGGAGACATGAGTGGGGGCCTGGTGGAGGATGCTCCTGCACTGCTGGGGGGTGGGGGTGGTGGGAGACATGAGTGGGGGCCTGGTGGGGGCTGCCCATGGTGGCAGGGGGGTGGGGGTGGTGGGAGACATGAGTGGGGGCCTGGTGGAGGCTGCCCCTGGTGGCTGTGGGGTGGGGGTGGTGGGAGACATGAGTTGGGGCCTGGTGGAGGCTGCCCATGGTGGCAGGGGGGTGGGGTGGTGGGAGACATGAGTGGGGGCCTGGTGGAGGCTGCCCCTGGTGGCTGGGGGGTGGAGGTGGTGGGAGACATGAGTGGGGGCCTGGTGGAGGGTGCCCCTGCACTGCTGGGGGGTGGGGGTGGTGGGAGACATGAGTGGGGGCCTGGTGGAGGCTGCCCCTGCACTGCTGGCGGTTGGGGGTGGTGGGAGACATGAGTGGGGGCCTGGTGGGGCCTGCCCATGGTGGCAGGGGGGTGGGGGTGGTGGGAGACATGAGTGGGGGCCTGGTGGAGGCTGCCCCTGGTGGCTGGGGGTGGGGGTGGTGGGAGACATGGGTGGGGGCCTGGTGGGGGCTGCCCATGGTGGCAGGGGGGTGGGGGTGGTGGGAGACATGAGTGGGGGCCTGGTGGAGGCTGCCCCTGGTGGCTGGGGGATGGGGGTGGTGGGAGACATGAGTGGGGGCCTGGTGGAGGCTGCCCCTGCACTGCTGGGGGGTGGGGGTGGTGGGAGACATGAGTGGGGGCCTGGTGGAGGCTGCCCATGGTGGCAGGGGGGTGGGGGTGGTGGGAGACATGGGTGGGGGCCTGGTGGAGGCTGCCCATGGTGGCAGGGGGGTGGGGGTGGTGGGAGACATGAGTGGGGGCCTGGTGGAGGGTGGCCATGGTGGCAGGGGGGTGGGGGTGGTGGTAGACATGAGTGGGGGCCTGGTGGAGGCTGCTCCTGGTGGCTGGGGGGTGGGGGTGGTGGGAGACATGGTTGGGGGCCTGGTGGGGGCTGCCCCTGGTGGCTGGGGGATGAGGGTGGTGGGAGACATGAGTGGGGGCCTGGTGGAGGCTGCCCCTTCACTGCTGGGGGGTGGGGGTGGTGGGAGACATGAGTGGGGGCCTGGTGGAGGGTGCCCCTGCACTGCTGGGGGGTGGGGTGGTGGGAGACATGGGTGGGGGCCTGGTGGAGGCTGCCCATGGTGGCAGGGGGGTGGGGGTGGTGGGAGACATGAGTGGGGGCCTGGTGGAGGGTGGCCATGGTGGCAGGGGGGTGGGGGTGGTGGTAGACATGAGTGGGGGCCTGGTGGAGGCTGCTCCTGGTGGCTGGGGGGTGGGGGTGGTGGGAGACATGGGTGGGGGCCTGGTGGGGGCTGCCCATGGTGGCAGGGTGGTGGGGGTGGTGGGAGACATGAGTGGGGGCCTGGTGGTGGGTGCCCCTGGTGGCTGGGGGGTGGGGGTGGTGGGAGACATGCATTGTTGATCAGTAGTGCAAGGTGACATGTGGGTTGGCTGGGGGGCATGCCCATGGTGGATGGGCTGCCTGCGGGACATGAGCAGGGGTGCAGGGTAGTCCCCCGTGGTGTGGGCTGCCTGCAGGGTCCGTGGAGGTTGTGGAGCGTACACCTGAGAGGACCCACACGGCCAATTCACGTGTGGTACTCCCCAGAACCCCTGAAATACACATACCCTGCTGAAATCGTGTGTGGAACTTCCCGCGCACCCCTGAAATACACGTACCCTGCTCGCACTGGGCCAATCGCGTGTGGAACTTCCCGCGCACCCCTGCAATACACGTACCCTGATGAAATCACGTGTGGAACCTCCCGCGCACCCCTGAAATACACATACCTTGCTGAAATCGCGTGTGGAAATTCCCGCGCACCCCTGAAATACACGTACCCTGCTCGCACTGGGCCAATCGCGTGTGGAACTTCCCGCGCACCCCTGAAATACACATACCCTGCTGAAATTGCCTGTGGAAATTCCTGCGCACCCCTGAAGTACACGTACCCTGCTCGCACTGGGCCAATCGCGTGTGGAACTTCCCGCGCACCCCTGAAATACACGTACCCTGCTGAAATTGCGTGTGGAACTTCCCGCGCACCCCTGAAATACACGTACCCTGCTCGCACCGGGCCAATCGCGTGTGGAACTTCCCGCGCACCCCTGAAATACACGTACCCTGATGAAATCGCGTGTGGAACTTCCCGCGCACCCCTGAAATACACATACCCTGCTGAAATCGCGTGTGGAAATTCCCGCGCACCCCTGAAATACACGTACCCTGCTCGCACTGGGCCAATCGCGTGTGGAACTTCCCGCGCACCCCTGAAATACACGTAACCTGATGAAATCGCGTGTGGAACTTCCCGCGCACCCCTGAAATACACGTACCCTGCTGAAATCGCGTGTGGAACTTCCCGCGCTCCCCATTGTTAAGCAAATGATGAACAGCGAATTCAATGTTTTGAAGGAACCTTAGATCTGCATAGCATGTTCTGAGGGAATGATACTCTCATGCACGGATTTGCAAAGGTCTGTCAAGTTTCCCTCTTTCTCTAGGGAAGTATAGTGGAAAACACTGTGCTTCTAAAATCTTTCCCTATGCACTCACGAGGACCCCTTTTGATTGACACATTTGGTGATTCCCATTATGTCTGTTAAATGTAGTATTTTTTTTTTATAGTGTTTATACATAGTGATAGGATAAACATATTCAAATTGACCAGGTTTTGGTATGTCTATATTTAGGGCGTGATTCACAGAGCATTGTTTAATGGGATTGCACCATTATAAATGGCTTCTGTGAATCAGGCCCTTAGTTTGACACCTTTGTTTATGCTGTTGCCAATGTTAATGTCTTTGCAGTATTCATTGTTCTCTCCGAGGATTGGGTAGACATTCTTTTATTTACTTAAGTCAACTAGTCCTTACTAGTTGTCTTCCATTGGTATTCCATTGAGCACCACACTATCAAAGAATGATTTAGTTAGTGACATCCAACTCATAGAGTTTAAATATTTTCTAAGAGATCCAGTGGAAAATATATAACCTTGCCACCAATGCCTCTAAGGTTTTGTGATGGAGACAATTTGGCACTTCTGAGTATTAATCCTATAATTGCTTAGAAAGTGTAGCGTATTTGAATTCAAAAGCTCTTACAGGTTCAGCTGTTGACAGGCCTGTTGAAGTGGGAATTCTGCTAAGTGGATACTGATGTCTTGACAGGGCATATGGTTGTCGTTGAGCTTATTAATGCAAAAAGTAAAAAAAAAACACTATATGATATATCATACTTATGTTCTGTTATGCTGTTCAAGGACACATTTAATCATTCCGATTGATCATTGTACTCTATTTCCAGACTGATGTCTACTGTTAGGTCTACTGTTAGCATACTTTACTAAATATGTCAGGACAGCAGCACAAAGTTTATTTTAAAAATGCAGCAGGTCTGTTGTGAAACATCAGCATTTCTTTTTGATATGTAGTAGAAATTATCTTATTGCTTACACACTTGTGTGGTAGAGTGTGTTATTTTTTCTTTCTCCTCCTCACTACCAATGAATTTATTGTGAATACCATTTATTGACCTACTGAATTATTTTGCTGTGCCCGATAGCAAAGACTGGTTTAGTTTTAGTAATTCTAGAGCTAGACAGTTCCTGCACACAATTGCCCCTTTTAGAGTTGTGTGTTGCCAGCATTTCTGTGTGAGGAAAAGTGATTTTACAAGATGATTTAGAAATGCAGCCCACACAATGTCCACATAATCCAGAGTGGATAGAAATAGAACAGGAGTTCATGTTCTGAGCATGTGTGGTTTTGCTTTATGTTTTGTATCAAAAAATTGTGAAAATAATTTAAAAGACTGTGGTCACGAATTGCATATCAATCTAGCTGCATGGTCCTATGTATATTAGCTGTGTTGTTGTCAATAATACTCCGTACAAGGGAAGAGAATTCGACACTCTCTCCCGAACCACAGAAGCCGAATGAAGTCGACCCTCCACCCGTGGTTGGCACAGGCACCTGATAGAATAAACAGGACACCACGTGGCAGCCAATGGGGGGAAGAGGAGTTAGGAAGAGGTTGTGGATAGGGTGGGGGAAATTAGGAACACCAGTAAGAGGATTAGAAAAACTTATGTTGGATAGGAAGGGAAACAACGGGAAAAAACCCTACCTACTTTTCCTCTGAACACGTTACACCTGTATCCAGCATACCATACGCAGAATATAGACCTGAGCTTTGAAACACCTTAATACGTGCATCTAACATAGTCTTAGACTTGTCCCTATGACCTCAGAAACACAGAGACATAGATGATACTCTGCACATATCATACTTGGGAGAAAATCCCACAATGATTTCAACAAAACATATGGCCCGTGGGCTTAGAGAAAAAAACAATGAATATGAACACGTAACATGAAACATGGAACATATTTTGCAGCAATATAATAACAAATAACATATGCCCCTTATGATTTTAGAATGTGACTTGTTGTTATACAATGCAGTAATGGCTGTTCCACCCGCATTGACCAATGAACTTTTGCGAGCAAACAAACTTCTAGCACTGGATTTTAAAGGCGGCAGGATAGTAGAAACAAGGACAAACTATTTTATGTCCGAGCGGTAAGCGCGCCGTTTCCACACACAGCCAATAACACCCATAAGAGCGTGATTCTGCCAGACGCCACTCGCCCTGTACTTAACTCAAGTCTGGGAGACCCGCAAGCCTTCCCGGACGTAGCAGTCTTCAGCTTCTAAAATGGGTTCTGCAGCCGCCTGTAGTCCGTGTTCCCGTAGAGAGTTTTCACATGCTGCTGCCGGTGTCGTAGCTTTGCCTGCTCCTGCTTCCATACACAAAATAAGCCACACCTGCCGTGGCTCTGTAACTCCTTATAAACGTTTGTTAATCCTTACCAGCTGTGTCAACGGCCGCACGACCGCAACTACAATTCTCCCTAAAGCATGCTGGGAAATGTAGTTTAGAGTTGAACTCGTGAATTCCACTGACCTCTATCGCCTTTTGCACACTCCTTTCTTGCACCAGCCCTTTTTCCTGACATTACCTCCCCTCTCACAGCCCTTCCTCAAACCAGCCTTGGACATGTGGCGCAAGTGAAATTGTTTCACCAACATAGGAGCGTGCACTGCTTCTGCTGGCTCCCAAGAACAATCCTCCGGTCCACAGCCTTTCCATTGAATTAAATACCACATCTTCTGACCCCGTTTCTTGACATCCAAAATTTGTTTCACTTCATATTCCACCTGTCCTTCTTTCATGATTGCTGGGGGTCGTTTAGTTGTCATCCCAGGAGCTGCAGGTTTAAGAAGAGATACATGGAATACTGGGTGTATCGCTAGATTCTTAGGCAAACGTAATTTCATAGCAGTTTCAGAAATACATTGAATAATGGTATAAGGCCCAATGAACCTAGGCATACATTTTCGTGATCCTATCATGGAGAGGTTTCGAGTTGAGAGCCACACTCTATTTCCCACTTGATATTTAGGACTTTCCTGTCTATGCTTATCAGCTTGTGTTTTATACATTCTTTTGGCATGTTCCAAATTGGTTCGTGCTTTTTGTCTGACTTCCAAAAGCAACTGTTTGCGCTCCTGCAATGCTGGTATACTTTCTATTTCGGGCAAATGTTCAGGTAACATATTCTGCTCCTGACCATACAGGCACTCATTAGGAGCCATTCCCAAAGAACTGTGAAAGGTGTTATTGTATGTGAATTCTGCTAACCAAAGAGCTTGCACCCAGGATTCTCTTCCATCCCCCAAATACCCTCGCAAATATTGCTCAAGGGTTTGATTCATTCTTTCCGTTTGACCATCTGTTTCAGGGTGATAGCTGGTGGATAGAGCACAGTTGATTCCTAATAGTCAACAAAAAGCACGCCAAAACCTGGAAGTAAACGGAGAACCTCTGTCTGAAACAATGCTTTTAGGTAGACCATGTAATCTCACTAAGTGTTGTAAAAATAACTCAGCCAATTGGCCTGCTCCCGGTATTCCAACACACGGCACAAAAAGTGCCTGTTTTGACAAGAAATCCACTACAACCAATATTGTATCAAAGTGATTGTCAGGGGGCAAATCTGTGATGAAATCCATTGAAATATGAGTCCAGGGTTTCTCAGGCGTCGGTAATGGCTGTAGCAAGCCTCTTTTCTTAACATGATCTGCCTTATTTCTTAAACAATTTTCACAGCGTACCAAATAAGTCATAATGTCTTGTCTTAATGTGGGCCACCAAAAATATTTTTCCAACATCACTTTCAGCTTTTTCTGACCTGCATGCCCCGCCAAGGGAGAGTTATGACACCAAAACAAAGCTTTTTCTTGCAACATCTTGGTTGGTAAATACAACCGACCCTGATGATATGGTAAACCATTCCGTACTGTCCTAGTCGAATGACTTCTTTGCCACTCTTGCAGTTGTCTAGATGATACTGCTTTCGTTACCTGTTCAATCAACTTCGTGGTAATAGTCCCAATAATCCTATCGGGTGCAATGACCGTTTTTGTTTGACTTATTGTATTGTCTGTAATGACTCCTTTGCCACTCTTCAGTTGTCTAGATGATACTGCTTTCGTTACCTGTTCAATCAACTTTGTGGTAATAGTCCCAATAATCCTATCGGGTGTTATGACCGTCTTTGTTTCACTTATTGTATTGTCTAAATTCTGCTGCCGGGACAAAGCATCAGCTTTACCGTTTTTCTTTCCCGGCCTAAAAGTCACCACAAAATCAAGTTCATTGAAATATTGAGACCATCTTAATTGTCGTGGACTCAAAGATTGAGCTGTCTTAAAGTATTGTAATTTTTTATGATCTGTTACTACCACCACCTGATGTTTTGCTTCCAATAAGTAATGCCTCCACTCAAGGAATGCTGATCGGATAGCCAATAGTTCTTTATCAGTGATGGAATAGTTTTGTTCGCATCCAGACAATTTCCTAGAGAAAAATGCCACAGGATGCCAAACTCCATTCTCATCCTTTTGGGAAAGAATAGCTCCTATGGCCACATTGCTGGCATCTGTCTCCACCTGAAAGACCCTCTCCGTATTTGGATGTCTGAGTACTGGAGCAGTGGTAAAGGCTATCTTCAATTCGTGAAACGCTTTTTCTGCTTCAGTACTCCAATGAAATTTCACTGCCTTTTTGAGTAATTGTGTAATAGGGGTAACAATGTTTGAGAAATTACTAATAAACCTCCTATAAAAATTAGCAAAACCCAGAAAAGACTGAATATCTTTTATGCATTGAGGAGATGGCCAATCCCTGACGGCCTGCACTTTTTTAGGATCCATCACAATTCCTGTTGCCGTCAGAATGAAGCCCAAAACTCCACCTGTCTCACATGGAAGGCACACTTCTCTAGCTTATAAGCTTGCAACCTGTGCAACACAGCTTTCACATGCTGCACATGCTGTTCTAGAGACTCAGAATAAATCAAAATGTCGTCTATGTACACAATAACAAAAACATCAAGAAAGTCATGCAATACCTCTTGCATAAAAAACTGAAAAGCCGCTGGGGCATTACATAGACCAAAAGGCATAACCAAATATTCAAATAACCCAAACTTTGTTCGGAAAGCTGTTTTCCACTCATCACCTTCTTTCACCCTTATCAGATGATAAGCTCCTCTCAAGTCCAACTTAGTATAAATCTTGGCTGTCCTTACTTGATCTAAAAGGACTGCAATCAGAGGCAATGGGAACCTGTTCTTAATTGTCACCTTATTTAATGCACGGTAATCTATGCAAGTTCGTAAAGTGCCTTCTTTTTTTGGAACAAAAAACAATGGTGAGGAGACCGGGGACGTAGAGTGTCTTATAAACCCCTTAGCCAACATCTCATCCAAATAGTCACGTAAATACTTATTTTCTTTTTCAGTAAGAGCGTAAATCCTGCTGCAAGGTAATTTTGCTCCTTCCTCAAGATCAATCACGCAATCATATGGTCTATGAGGTGGTAACTGCTCTGCTACCCTTTTGTCAAATACCTGGACAAATTCTTGATACTGTGATGGAATCTCTCCACTCATGGCCCCCACCACCTGATTGTCCAATCCTTTCTCTACCATAAATTGGACAGGTCCTACTTCTGGTACCATATGTTCCTGACAACTTTCCTCCTCAAACCACAAGACTTGTCTTACCCAATCAATCCGTGGGTTATGTAGCACCAACCATGGCATACCCAAAATCAATCCGAACTGTGGGGCTGCAATTAAATCAAACGTGATTTCCTCCTTATGCCCAGATGTACAAATCATCTCCATGACTTGTTCTTGTTTCCGGAAGGGCCCTGATATTAGTGGTGAACCATCCACAGATTGCACTCCCTCCATCTTTTGTTTATCAACCAAGGGTAATCCCAACCTTTCAGCAAATGAAATATTCACAAAATTTCCTATAGCCCCAGAATCTACCATGGCCATCACTTCTTGTTTAGTACACGCAAAATATAATGTTACCAGAATGTATAAATGAGAAGTTTTACTTCTCATCGTATTTGCCACCAATCTTGGGAACCTGACTTCGTTCGGGCCTGACACCTGTGTTCCCCCTAAGGTCGGCCCAACTCTTTTCCCGACTCCTTAGTACTCTTTTCTCCACCCACTTTCTTTTGCGGGGTTTTGGGACAGGTACGTATAAAGTGTCCCGCCTGCCCACAATAACGACACAATTTATTCATTTTACCTTGTTCCTTTTCTAAGGCTGATAATGCATAGGTTCCGCTTCACTCAGTTTTCCTCCTCTGCCTCTATCCAACCTCGCAAATGGTAATACTTCCGGTCTTTTCTTATCCCCTTTTCGCTCATTCATCCTATGATCCAATCGTAATGCCAAGTCAATCATTGCTGTACAAGTACTTGGTTGCGGCTCTACTTGAGCAATAGCGTCCTTGAGTTCCTCGCGTAACCCCTGGTAAAATAACACTGTTTGCTTAGCCACTGGCCACTCTGTTTCGATTACCAGCCTATTAAATTGTGTGACATAAGTGACCAAATCCCTTGTTCCTTGCTTCAATCCCAACAACTCTTTGTCCTGTGCTAAGGACACTTCTCTTCTATCAAATAGTCTGCCAAATTCTGCCAAAAAACCATCCCAATTATATAGCAATGGATCATCCTTTTGTACCAAAGGCATGGCCCAAGCCGCTGCATCTCCAGTTAAATAGGAGATTAAAAAAGCTGTTCTCGCCTGTATACTCTCAAAAGCTGTGGGTTTACACAAAAAATGTAATCTGCATTGCGTGAGGAACGTCATGTATTTGCGAGGATCTCCCGCAAACCGCTCCGGCGCTGCTAGAGGAACACTGCTCGGCGGTTTCACAATGATCGTTGGATTTTGACTTGTGGACGCTCCCTCAGTTCTGTTGCCTGACCTACCTAACTCGGAACTTGTGTTTTTAGATTATCTGACTCTTGTCTGGCATGTGCCAACTCCAACTGAATATCCTGAAGAGCCTTTAGCACATCGGCTAAAGGCGGAGGTGTCGCGTCCATTTGGCTTGGGTGGTTGTAAGTATTGTAAGGATATTTGGCGTGTTACAGTACAGAGTACAGTAATACTGCACAAGTAGCACATTTTTTTTGCAGCACCACCACAAGGGTGCGGTGCATTGCTATATGGGTTACCAGATTAACAAGGAAAGACAGGCTATTCAGTCAAAAACGATTTTAACATATAAGATGCAAATCTATTTTTACAGTTAAAAGCACACGTGCTCATTTAAAAATGCACACTATTTTTCACCTGAAATGCCTATGGTGCGAGAGACACATTTGAAAATTAACAGCTAACCTATTAACCATTAACCTGACTAATAAAACCTTATTTAATATAACCCACTAATAAAATGTGTTCTCCACTGTAGAATTAGGCATACTCTGAAAACCATTTAAATGTGTGTGCAGATTTTTTTTCTCTTCTCTTCTCTGCCTGATTCTCCGTGTTTTTGTGCACAGTAACTGCAGGAAGAAGGAAGTCAGATTTGCAACAATTGCAAATGTATAAGCGAAGCTATTGTTGAAGAGTAGGAGGATGAGAGATGATGGATTTCATTGGGACACGTCATACAGAGGGCTGAGAGGAAAGTTTTAGTGGGCAGTATCAGGGAAAAAGACAGGCAGACATCTTTCTGCACTACTGGGGAGAAGACCTGGCTGTGGGGTCCTGACTGAATGCAGATTCCTGTGTCCTGCTGCAGTCGAGATTGGGGAGAGCTGAAAGAAAAACCTTTCCACTGGCTGAGGCATTCCTATCTGAAAAAGCTGAGAATTCCAGGCAATGACCCCGGCTTGAGAAGGCAAGCGTTCCTTTTTGCTGGAGTTAATCCAAGAGAGCCACATTCACAAAGAGAACAACTAAAAAGATAAGGTAATGAGAAGTGTGGGAGCTGAGTGTGTACGGTAATATGCAGTCAGTGTAGGATTCCTGTGCGTGTCTTAATCAAATACCAATGTTGCAATTTGAGTTCTGTTCTCCGCCACGCTCTTTGCAGTGTGTCATAGACAATGCTTTGACTGTACCATTTTATTTATTTCTGTAAAGAATGAGATCGTGTCTAAATGCAGCTTTTATAATACAGAAAATATTTGAAAACAGACGGGTGTTTTATTTTCTATTTACCATTACAATGCCGATGATGTGGGGAGATTTTTAAACAGTGCAATGGTCATTTTAAGACAGATGTGTGCATGTCAGAATCAGTATGAATAATTGTGAGTGACTGTAGCATAGCTTGTTGGAGGTACATGAGCCAACGGGAAGAGAGACTCTCTGAACATAGCTCCCTACCGTATATAAGGTAGTGGAAATTACCACAAGACTACCACATATAGCTCTCTGTCGTAAATAAGTCAGTGAGTTCGCCCATGGTGGCACACCAACACTATCACTGGAAATGTGGTATTCCTAGAATGCAGGTCTGAGGTCTCTCTAGTGATCACACGAAAAATCTAAGCAAAGATAAGGGATTCTGGACATTGGGGCCACAAATAAAACAAGGGAATTATGCTCACCAAAATACCACCAACCACGTATACCAAATATGCAGGTCTGGGTGCTGAAATAATGCATGTCCATTGTATTATTGTTGCACATGGCCAAATCTGAATACAAAGAGTGATTATTGCTAAGTTATTTTTCGGCGGTAATAAAATACCGTCAGGCCCCAAATCTCCACAAAACACCCTACATATTTATGGTGCGTTGGCCGGGAATCGAACCCGGGTCAACTGCTTGGAAGGCAGCTATGCTCACCACTATACCACCAACCACGTATACCAAATATGCAGGTCTGGGTGCTGAAATAATGCATGTCCATTGTATTATTGTTGCACATGGCCAAATCTGAATACAAAGAGTGATTATTGCTAAGTTATTTTTCGGCGGTAATAAAATACCAACAGGCCCCAAATCTCCACAAAATACCCTACATATTTATGGTGCGTTGGCCGGGAATCGAACCCGGGTCAACTGCTTGGAAGGCAGCTATGCTCACCACTATACCACCAACGCGTATACCAAATATGCAGGTCTGGGTGCTGAAATAATGCATGTCCATTGTATTATTGTTGCACATGGCCAAATCTGAATACAAAGAGTGATTATTGCTAAGTTATTTTTCGGCGGTAATAAAATACCGTCAGGCCCCAAATCTCCACAAAATACCCTACATATTTATGGTGCGTTGCAGGCCGGGAAAGTGATCATAGAGTACCTACTGGGCGTGGCAAGCGTGTCTCACACTGCCATTTGCACATTAAAGGGAACCCATTTTATAATAGCAGTGTGCCACTAAAAACGAATTTCAGAATGTCACAAAGGGAAACCACATTCTCAGATCTAGTGCAATATTTAGAGGCAAAGTTATTTGCACATGGGAATTGGTCTTCGAATAGCACGTTAGAATGGAGTAACCGCATTCAGGGTGAGGTGCAGAAAGAAAAACTAGACAATATTTTTGCAGAAGGCAGCATAATTCAGGTCTGCCTTACAAGATTATTGAATGCAGCCGATAAAAGTGCAGAGAAAGACTGTTTAATACGGCTATGCGGCAAAATATGGTTTATTTTAAACAAGTCCCTGCGAATGCAAGAGAATGATACTCAGCTAATTAACAGGTTAAAGACTGAATTAGATGGGGCAAGTAAAAATCAGGAAATGTTGAGAGCAGAATTGGATGTATGCCAAAAAGACATGCAATTAAAATGCAGAGACTTTGATACTCAGTTATCCAAAAGCAAGAAACAATTTGAAGATAGTGAGCAAGAATTGACACACTTAAAAGCCTTAGTGGATCACATTAGGCAGGATAAAGATGAGGTTGTTTCAGAAATGCAGATTTTACAAAAAGAACATTGTGAAAAAGAAGGTGATCTCCAGAGTGCAGAACAAGAAATGATTAAAATGATTCAAGAAAGAGACAAAAGAAATAAAGAGTTCAATGAATGCCAAATGCAAATGTGCGACATGCAGGAGGCGATTAATAAAATGAGCGATGAAAATAATTATTTGCAGAATGAAACAACTAGACTCCTTAAAAAGTGTAAGGACTTAGAACAGCAAATGTGCATTCCCAGGTCCCAGGAGAGGCGGCAGGGTACCACATTCAATGGAGTGGAGGTGAATTCTAGCTCTGCCCAAAGAGCTAGTGCCCCAGTGACTGGGCCGGTGACTGAACTTGGTTGCAGCGCCCTTGGGGGATTTGATACTCCCATTGGGGGCAGTCACCAATCTCATACACCTGAAAACAGGATTGACTCACAAAATAGTGCAATTCCATGCATTGCAACAAGTAGCCCCATAAAAATAATGAAATCCATTAAAGCCCTGATCAAACCATTTAAAAAGGGAGGTGAATGCTGCATTGAGGATCACTTAGAAGCGGTGCATGACATTTTTAAAGCACTCCAGATACCTAGGGAACAGTACAGACAATATTTTCATTTAACTTTAGATGCCCCGACGGCCAGCATCATAAGGGGATTAAATGAACAGCAGAATATGACATGGCTGGAGTTTGAAAAAGAAATTAGGCGTCATTTTTCTCCTTTTCAGTCATTGCAGGAGGCAAAGAAAGTCGCGTACACTATTACTGCTGGACCTAATACATCCCCTCGCCAATTTTTACAAGACTTAAAAAGAGCATTCTCTCGCTTTGATGTATCTTTTGACTCAAATTCCAATGAGTTTAAAACCGCATACTTCTATGGGCTACAGAAAGACATCATATCCCAATTGGTCCGTGAATTTGACCGTGACAAGTCCCTTGAATGGATTGTACATCAAAGCACTAAGCTATATGAGGTACTCTATTGTCAGGGTAGAGAAAGTGATAAAATGAAAGATACTAGGCCTAAATCTAAAGAACCCTCAGCCACAGTAATGGAAATCAGGTCAGCCAAAATGTCCCTTGAGTCTGCTCAAAGTCAAGGTAAAAATAATGTGACACCTGAACAAAGGGGTAATCAACAAAGATCGCCATTGCCTGTACCAATGTTCCAAACACATGATCCTAGTAATAGAGAGAGCTACATCAGCCCTAGGTACTTAGGGGATAGACCCCGGGTAAGATACCGGTCTGATATGGCAGGTATGAACAATAACCAGAGACAAAATCAAGATCAAAGAAATGATGGTCCCTACCAGTCATTGGGGACACAGAGTAGGTTTGATCCCAACACCATGATATATGGTAATCGGGATAGGCCCCGATATGTGGATCGATTTACTGATAATGGAAATCAACATAGGGGCCAGTACCCACAATCTGAGAGACAGGACATGAGGCAAAACGTGAACTACAGTCCACGCCAGTACGATGATTCCCCACCAAGGGACTATAATCAAAGGATGGGTGCAACCCGCTCCCCTCCACAAATGAATCAAGAGTTCAGAAACCATCCCAACCGGTATCAATCACCTGAGAGGTATCAGAATAGATCCAATCAGGGGGAAAACAACCAATATCGACCTAGGCCACAGAAAGAGGATCCTAGAGAGATGGAAAGGTTCCAGTGCCTTGAGGCCCAAGTGAAAATGTTAGCTGAGCAAATAGGAAAGCTCTATACAGCGCAAAAACAACCTTCCAAAGAGGGGGCTGATGGCCATAGCAATGACCGGGGGGCTTCCGAAAAGTGACTAAGTACTCATGATAATCGCAGTGCCAAAATGACAGATTGCTCTGATATAATTTTGCATGACAACTCTGAGGTGACTAATGGATTAAAAATGAAAGTACCAGTAAATGAAATTGTGATAGAAAGTGCAAATACTTCTAAAAAAGAGGTACGGTTTAACTTAGGAATTCCAAAAGAACAAAGGGACAGATTTAAGAAAAATGACTCATGCATGGGGAATACCAGTGAACAGGGAGTAAGTGGGGATGCCATAGCTCCTTCCCTGGGCAAGCAAAACAATGACCAAACACAGACAGAAAAAGGAAATACTCACAAGGAGGGTACAAGTCAATCACCTGAAGAATTCTTTGAGCCACATATTCTTGAAGAGGCTGCAAGGGCTGGTATTACACTAAATGATCACAAATGCACAGAATTAAAAAATGACAAATTGCTGAATGATGTTGTTACACATGTTCAGTTGGAAGGTTGTAATGTGGTCTCTGATGTTACCCAGATGGATGGGCGAACAGTGGCCACACTCCAAAAAACTTCTGATCATGGAGAAATGAATAAAATATCTCGCACAGAAATGGGTAAAAAGGAGGGAAAAATGTCTTTTCATTTACCAATGTGCTTAGCCAAAAGTGAAAAAGACCTGAGAAAGGTGAGCCCTGAAATCAGTAAGAATTCACATTTCTTATGTGTATTAGAGGAAGTTGAGGACAGATATTATGCACCCATCACTGTAGAAGAAAAATGCCACACCTTCGCTATGATTGACACTGGCGCACAGGCCACAATTATGTCCAAGGAGCTGGTAAAGAGTATCAATGAAGGGAGGCCTCCACAGAGTCAGATCACAGTGAAGGCAAATCAAGGCCCAGTGCATAATTTTAATGGGGAGGAGGTGCCCATCATAGGTGTAACTGAGGTTGACATAAAAATAGGAAAGACTCAGATGAAATGTTGATTGCAAATTTTCATTGATGCACATGAATATTCATTTTGTTGGATTGCTATATTGTAAAAAAAATAGAACAAGTTGTTTTTAGGAATTGGCTTGGATTATAGCCAAGTTCTAAAAACAAAAGGAGGGTATATGTAAGGATATTTGGCGTGTTACAGTACAGAGTACAGTAATACTGCACAAGTAGCACATTTTTTTTGCAGCACCACCACAAGGGTGCGGTGCATTGCTATATGGGTTACCAGATTAACAAGGAAAGACAGGCTATTCAGTCAAAAACGATTTTAACATATAAGATGCAAATCTATTTTTACAGTTAAAAGCACACGTGCTCATTTAAAAATGCACACTATTTTTCACCTGAAATGCCTATGGTGCGAGAGACACATTTGAAAATTAACAGCTAACCTATTAACCATTAACCTGACTAATAAAACCTTATTTAATATAACCCACTAATAAAATGTGTTCTCCACTGCAGAATTAGGCATACTCTGAAAACCATTTAAATGTGTGTGCAGATTTTTTTTCTCTTCTCTTCTCTGCCTGATTCTCCGTGTTTTTGTGCACAGTAACTGCAGGAAGAAGGAAGTCAGATTTGCAACAATTGCAAATGTATAAGCGAAGCTATTGTTGAAGAGTAGGAGGATGAGAGATGATGGATTTCATTGGGACACGTCATACAGAGGGCTGAGAGGAAAGTTTTAGTGGGCAGTATCAGGGAAAAAGACAGGCAGACATCTTTCTGCACTACTGGGGAGAAGACCTGGCTGTGGGGTCCTGACTGAATGCAGATTCCTGTGTCCTGCTGCAGTCGAGATTGGGGAGAGCTGAAAGAAAAACCTTTCCACTGGCTGAGGCATTCCTATCTGAAAAAGCTGAGAATTCCAGGCAATGACCCCGGCTTGAGAAGGCAAGCGTTCCTTTTTGCTGGAGTTAATCCAAGAGAGCCACATTCACAAAGAGAACAACTAAAAAGATAAGGTAATGAGAAGTGTGGGAGCTGAGTGTGTACGGTAATATGCAGTCAGTGTAGGATTCCTGTGCGTGTCTTAATCAAATACCAATGTTGCAATTTGAGTTCTGTTCTCCGCCACGCTCTTTGCAGTGTGTCATAGACAATGCTTTGACTGTACCATTTTATTTATTTCTGTAAAGAATGAGATCGTGTCTAAATGCAGCTTTTATAATACAGAAAATATTTGAAAACAGACGGGTGTTTTATTTTCTATTTACCATTACAATGCCGATGATGTGGGGAGATTTTTAAACAGTGCAATGGTCATTTTAAGACAGATGTGTGCATGTCAGAATCAGTATGAATAATTGTGAGTGACTGTAGCATAGCTTGTTGGAGGTACATGAGCCAACGGGAAGAGAGACTCTCTGAACATAGCTCCCTACCGTATATAAGGTAGTGGAAATTACCACAAGACTACCACATATAGCTCTCTGTCGTAAATAAGTCAGTGAGTTCGCCCATGGTGGCACACCAACACTATCACTGAAAATGTGGTATTCCTAGAATGCAGGTCTGAGGTCTCTCTAGTGATCACACGAAAAATCTAAGCAAAGATAAGGGATTCTGGACATTGGGGCCACAAATAAAACAAGGGAATTATGCTCACCAAAATACCACCAACCACATATACCAAATATGCAGGTCTGGGTGCTGAAATAATGCATGTCCATTGTATTATTGTTGCACATGGCCAAATCTGAATACAAAGAGTGATTATTGCTAAGTTATTTTTCGGCGGTAATAAAATACCGTCAGGCCCCAAATCTCCACAAAATACCCTACAGTATCCCAATATGGGGGTGGCTTATTATGTCAATAATACTCCTTACAAGGGAAGAGAATTCAACACTCTCTCCCGAACCACAGAAGCCGAATGAAGTCGACCCTCCACCCGTGGTTGGCCCAGGTACCTGATAGAATAAACAGGACACCACTTGGCAGCCAATGGGGGGAAGAGGAGTTAGGAAGAGGTTGTGGATAGGGTGGGGGAAATTAGGAACACCGGTAAGAGGATTAGGAAAACCTATGTTGGATAGGAAGGGAAACAACGGGAAAAAACCCTACCTACTTTTCCTCTGAACACGTTACACCTGTATCCAGCATACCATACGCAGAATATAGACCTGAGCTTTGAAACACCTTAATACGTGCATCTAACATAGTCTTAGACTTGTCCCTACGACCTCAGAAACACAGAGACATAGATGATACTCTGCACATATCATACTTGGGAGAAAATCCCACAAGGAATTCAACAAAACACATGGCCCGTGGGCTTACAGAAAAAAACAATGAATATGAACACGTAACATGAAACATGGAACATATTTTGCAGCAACATAATAACAAATAACATATGCCCCTTATGATTTTAGAATGTGACTTGTTGTTATACAATGCAGTAATGGCTGTTCCACCCGCATTGACCAATGAACTTTTGCGAGCAAACAAACTTCTAGCACTGGATTTTAAAGGCAGCAGGATACTAGAAACAAGGACAAACTATTTTATGTCCGAGCGGTAAGCGGGCCGTTTCCACACACAGCCAATAACACCCATAAGAGCGTGATTCTGCCAGCCGCCACTCGCCCTTTACTTAACTCAAGTCCGGGAGACCTGCAAGCCTTCCTGGACGTAGCAGTCTTCAGCTTCTAAAATGGGTTCTGCAGCCGCCTGTAGTCCGTGTTCCCGTAGAGAGTTTTCACATGCTGCTGCCGGTGTCGTAGCTTCGCCTGCTCCTGCTTCAATACACAAAATAAGCCACACCTGCCGTGGCTCTGTAACTCCTTACAAACGTTTGTTAATCCTTACCAGCTGTGTCAATGGCCGCACGACCGCAACTACAATTTTCCCTAAAGCATGCTGGGAAATGTAGTTTAGAGTTGAACTCTTGAATTCCACAGACCTCTATCGCCTTTTGCACACTCCTTTCTTGCACCAGCCCTTTTTCCTGACAGTTGTCTGGTAGAGAAGAGCATTGAGGTACATTTTTGCTAGAGAAGGTTTTGAAAGGGAAGTTTCTTTTTTCATAACGTGTCCTTTGACGTCCTCCTAACGTCCTCCTAACCAGGCTGTCAACATACATTCCATTTGAATTTGTTTTGTTCCAGGCAGTAGACTTCTTGATGGTCGAAACATTGTTTCGCTAGTATGAAATCAATTGCCCCCACACAATTTCCAGAAATAGTCCACGTTCACATGGCACAAGATTCAATGTATTTGTTCAGGTTCTTTTAAGTAATTTTTAAAATATGTTCTTTCTCTTTAACATTAGAATATACAGTTTTATTTTCAGTTTGAATGTGCTATAAATTACGTGTTTTAATATTAATGTGATTTATTTTTATCAAATTAGTGAGAACTCCATAACGGAACATGTTTTGTTATTGTTTCTTGGAATGGTGTATTGCTACTGGACTTTATACTGACAGATAAGGCTTCATTGTCTATGGTGTGTGTTGAATGTTGACTCTCTGATGGTGTGTTTTGAAGGCACATTTTTGGGATTTCCTTTTTGATATAGATCGAGCAGCAAGTACTGTTTCGGTTGTTGGTCTATTTGTACTTTGCACGGTGAGACCAAATGTCATCTCGTGCTTGAAAATTTTCAGTAAATGATTTTAAACATGAGTGCCTGTATGATACTGCATTATGATTACATGCAGGTTATTATTTTTACCTGTGGAGGTGCGGTCATAGTAAATAGTAATGTATATGTCAATGCTATGTTTGGGATGCAATTCATAGGGAGACTTTTACATGCTTGAATTTTTCTATTTTATTGGAATGTGTATAGTACGTCTGCTAAAGTACTGCACAATACATAAAATAATTCAAAATAGTGGAAAGAAATCACTGATAAATGAGGAAGTAGTAAATGATCAAAGGGGACCGACAATCAGAAAAGGCCAAGAAAAGTGAGGGTTAAGAAATGTATAGAACATTGCACAGGAATGGGAGCACCCAACAGTAATCTGCAGAATGTTCCAGAGTTGATAAGTAAGGAGAGAGGAAGAAAGGAAACACAGTTTGGCACAAGAGGGCTTAGGAACAGAGCGAAGAAAGACATACTGGAAGTGAAGTGGGTGTGAAGGTTGGTAGACGTAGGTGGAAAGGATAGGGTGGAGAGAGGACATTGATGCATCTAAAGAAAATGCATAGGAAATTGATTTAGAGGCAATGGTGGAAGAGGAGCCAAGAGATCTAGAGGAGTAAGGGAGTGGTGGAGGAAGGAGAATGGAGAACAGAAAAAAGTCAAACAGAAGAATTAAAGACAGCAAGAGGTGCAAGATTAGAAGAATGGAGTACAACTAAGAGGACAGATGAATAAAGGAAATTGGAGACAACTATAGGTGAGATAAGAACCTTAGTGAGGGGACCTTTTACCAATATTGCTGATATGAAATTGACAGGTGTGAGCTGAATCAGAGATATGGAGTGAAAAAGAAAGGGCAATAGCAAAAGTGACACTGGTTGGTGTGCAGAAATGGTTAAAGGCAAGGAGGAAGGGGAAAGACATAGGGCCTCATTATGAGGAAGGCCATAGATGGTTAACTGTGCCCGGTAGAGCTGCTGGTGCCGTTAACCCTCTACCGCCTCATTACGAGGTCTGCTCGTGGGTCCCGCTAAGGACGTCTGGTAAAACCAGGCATCCTTAGCGGGACCGCTATCAGACCAGGATCAGACCAGGATGATAACAACGGGCCCGTCATTAACAGGCCCGTTGTTAGCATCCGCCCCATTCCCATTGAGCCCTATGGGCTTAAATGGGAATGGGGATGTACCGGGTCCGGGTTCCTGGAATGGGGAAATACTGGGCCCTCCAAGGTTGGAATGGCCTGCTATTTACCCATTCCAGGAACCCAGATCCGGTACCCGGTATGGGTGTAGCCATGCCGCTTATAGTGGCATAGCTACCTCCATACTCGTAATGAGGCCCATAGAAGGAAAATGAGAACCTAAACTTTGGAAGAACTTAGATAGAGAACATGGGAAAGCATCCAGAAAGTGAAATCAAGTATGCAGAGTGACCGATTTGCATGAAGAGAGTGAGAAAGGAAGAAATAAAATCTGTGGAACATCATCATAAAAGAGACAGGAGAGATTGGAAGAATCAATGAGAGTCAATAGATAGATTTTGTAAATATAAAATGGAAGAGGAACAAGCACAGATTCCTGGAAAATGCCAAAGTGAAGAGGCAGGGAGGGAGAACATTTGATATCCGAGGAGCTAGACTAGATATTGTTGTGAAGATAGATGGCAGAACCACTGCAAGACAGAGGCAGAAAACCCAAGTGAAAAGAAAGAAGAGTGAAATGATCTACAGTTAGGGTCGGATTGGGGCAAACAATTGGCTTGGGAACCGGTGATAAAGTGACCCACCATTGCAAATGGAAGATCATTACTTTTGTGAAAGACTGTTTGAGTAATACTCAAGAGGGAGTTTGTTGGTATAATGTTTTGGAAATTGTGCATTTTAAAGAATATGTGTTCATGAACACTGGTCAAAACAGCTAGCTTCTGAAGGCAAGTACCTGAACTCTCACACCAGAGAGAATACAACCTGCTATGATAGAAAGGCCAAGTCGATCTTGTAAGAATAACAAGTTTTAATCTCACATGCATATGAGAGCAACAGCGAGGAACTCTGCTGCTAAGAAAGTTCTGCCGAAAAGTAGTACAAGCAGAAGCGTATAAGGAAAAACAGTGTCACACATGACGCAATACACAGGGTAAAATACTGTGTGGCTGATTGGTTTGCGTCTATGCAGGATCCGCTTGTCCCATAAGGGATGCCAGGCCATTGGTTCCAGCCCAATCCATCTGTCTTCCATCACGTGGGAGCTGCAGTGATCGTCTTCTTCTCACATGGAAGGTCAAAGAACACATTCATTATTCTCCTACCATACGACTACTTTATCACTCATACTGTGCACTTCACAGGCCTTAAGACAGGGACAAAGGAGGTTCTGGGGAACTCTAACCTTTGCACACACATTTCACGTACTCCCTTATTTTAAACTATAATGTATCCCTACCAGTACCTCACAATCCAAATCACACAATGCCCTGTCCATCCATTTTGAACATTTAAAGACTTGTCACATTGGGCTTAGGTGGTCAAGGGGCACCTGGTGCCATGGAATTCAGGGATCTTAAGGTTTAGTCAGTTATATGGGCTATAACTCGTGGTCGCCTGCGGATGGTCCAGGTCATGCTTTGGCCAGTGTGAGATAATGTGCACATGAGATGCCAGTCTGCGATCAAGGCCTTCTAGGGAATGTGCCCTAGAAGGCCTTGATGGGGCACATTCCTCTCTAACATCTTTGCACCACTATTAGAACAATGAATAGTGGTTGTGGCGATTGGGGGTGTGGGCCATCCTCTTGGGAGCTTGGGCATGGCTGAAGATTTCCCTTGTCTCGGAATTTGGGCCTAGTGCACACAATACCACATTTTCCGCGAAGGCCTTCCCTTCTACCTATGGTTACTAATATCTATGCAAAAATAGCAATGCTGCTCACGCCCTATGCTGTACTATGTGGATAGACTATATTTGGTTATATTCTGGCAGGTGTTCTTCTCACCGTCCCCCCTGTCCCCAGTCCCATCATAGTGCTTCAAATGCATCTCACCTTACTCAAAATCATGTAGGGGGTTTGGACAGGGCTGTCCCCTTCCCAACACTTCATAGTGAAGTAACTCATACAATGTTCCATTCCCACTTTGGCCCAAGTACTGGCTCTCTTTGCACAAAGAACTGGCCCACACTAGGTCATTGGGACTGCAATTGTGTTGTCAACTTATTGCCTGATGGACCAGTCCAAGCCTATCTACAGTATCAAAAGCAGCTGACAAGCCAAGAAAAATCATAACAGATAATTGTCTAGAGTGATAGGCAGAAAGCAGTAAATTAGTAATGAAGAGAAGACCAGTTTCATAAGTGTGATGATGATGATAGCAAGACTGCTAAATGTGAGAAAGAGAGTGCTGGTCTTTGAAGGAAGAAAGGGTGGAAGATTAGTCAGAGAAAGGTGTTATTTGAAATGAGGTGGATAATAGCAAGCCTAGAGGCCATGGAAAAAGATGTAGACTAGAAAGAGAGATTGAATAGAGAGATTAAGGAAAAAGAGAAGGATTGACTTGAGGGATGGGAAACATGGAAAAATGATCAGAGTAGGATGAGTGCAGGTTACAAAAGTAGCAGTACCAGAATAGGAAAGACTAGAAGATAACGGATTAGTGTGTTGGGGATGGGAGAATGAAAGTGATGGGGAGGATGGAAAGGAAGAATGTAAGATGGAAACATGAGAGGCACAATTGTTCGCTCTGTGAGAGGCAGAGGGAGGACAGGGTAGCAAGCCAAGATGAACCCAAACACTCCATCAGCTGCAGTGAGCAGCTGGGAGAGCACTTTTAAGTAGGACACATTTTGCTTATTTGCATGTACCAACGGAAGTACATCCCCAATGGGCCGTACAAAGCCTGAGTGTTTTGCGCCCCCAGACTAGTATAATCCATTCAGCATGTTGACTGGGGTAATGCAGGCCATTAGGACACAGGGAGCATTCCCCCGCATCCGTCCCTATTCATCTGCCAGGGGCATTCAAAGGATGATGCTCACAGCCGTGCTGCATGAACTAGGACTCGGGCTTTGATGGACAGCTCCCCCATCGTCTTGCTTCCTGGCAGTGTGCGAACCGGGTGGGCAATTCTGCTGAATAATGGAGTGCAGGTGTGTTGCTGGGTTAATGGTTGCAGTTAAGTAAAACAAATGTTGTTTGAGGATGTGTGTGTGTGTGTGTGTCTGTGTCTATGAATATGTATGCATGCCAGAGTGTGTACATGTGCATGGTGATTGGAGTACGAATGTGTGGGCGGCCCTGAAGATGATTGGGGGGCGGTCGGGGAAGTGCAGCAGATTTCTTTTCTTCAGAAAACATAATTTTTCAACTAATTCATTGACAAATGAAAAGGAGATAATGGTTCTTAAGTTTGGATGCTGCCATACTGCCACAGCCAACAAAGACATTATTTTTAAGAGTGGCATAACTGGCATTTGCACGTCTAAAAGCCTTCCCAGAAGAAACTGGAAACTATGTTTTACAGTGGGTGCTTTTTCAGAAATAATGAGACAATAGAATAGTCTTCCTGCAATGGAAAATGTGTAATTGGGTTTGTAAAATACGTGTACCCACCTCCATGCTTCTGTACTCTTTATTGCCTTACAAATAATCACAATGCTTCATTTCCTAAAACAACATGTGATTTCTCTTGTTAATAAATATTACAATTCACACAACTCATACCTGCACTGTAACTGTGAAAAACGAGGACTCCTTCGGGCAAAGCGTAATGCATGGCGTTTATAGAGCAGACTTAGTTACTGTCCATGTTTCTTCTTTTATAGTGCTCTTTTGACAACATCTAATTCGGGATTCTGTCACTACCTCAATAATAAACAAAACCATATACAGGCATGTGCAGTTCAAACCAGACGACCTTGTCTACATAATGTTTTTTCTATCTATTCAGGGGGACTAGGGTCTGTTGAAATGTTGATAATTCTGCTTCTGGTAAACAAGTTAAGTTATAGAAGAGTGTATACTGCATTAATGCAATTTACAGAGTGATCCAACACTAAATTGGTAATACTCACATGTCTTCAATGGCAGCATGTGTATGCTTTATTATAGCAGTGGAATTAAGCTACCAGCAAATAAAACATGAGGGTGCTCTTAGGCGGTTATTTTGACATATTGCCACAACCGTCAACATAAACATTATTTCTACCAGTGGCATGACATAATGACAGTATGGGCTGTCATGACCGTTACCGGGAGTCTGCCACCTCACATACGCACTCCAGGTTCACCCGCAAACAGTGACCACATTCACACGCAGAGGGTCAGTTATTCCCATCGGAGCAGTTTTTCCAATCAGCCTACCTGTGGGAGGTTCATGGTGAATTTCACTGAGTGCATCTGGAAATGAAGAGAGAATCATTCAGGGCATCACAGCCCCCAAGTTGGAACAAGTGAACCTTGTCTCGAATGCTACTTACCTGGACTTTTCTCCAGAGTTCATCGACCCGTGGAATCGCCTGGACTGCACCTTTACCCTTAAGAGAGGAAAAGAGATAGGTTGAATACTGCATGCACTTGACTTCTGAAATACTGTCAATTGGATGCTTAAGTCAGTGGATAATACAATATGGACATTTTCTGGGGATGTCAGCTGGAACAGCTACAGATAGTGTATAGGCTTTTACATTGATTAAACTACACGTTTAATGATGATTGCCACATTGCCTGAGTGGGTTTAGCAGCCGCTGAATGTGGACTGCCTACAACTAGCACGTGCCAGGAACAGGGGGAGCAGTGCCTCAAACCAAGGCAAGAGCTCTGATGCTGCGAGAGAGATTCCACCTGCTGCAGCTCGTAGCTGGAAGATGATAGAAGCACCCAAACCCGTGGGAGCTCCACTGCATCACTTCGGGTATCATTAAGTAGCACAAGGATATTGAGACCCATAGAACAAGGGTAAACACTCTTCTTATTTGTTATTGCAGAGACAAAAGTGCAGACAGAAAGGGTGGTTCAGAATGATCGCCGGAGACAGAACAACCTGGCAAATCGCACTAGTAAAGATCCTCGAACAGTCTATGAAAATGATATCCGGACTTTAAAAAGTTTAAAAGTTTGAAAGAAAAACTCGGCTCAAAAAAAATTTCCTTTTGTAAAAATACAAACTGGATTAAACACAAATAATAAAAAAAAAGTGCAGTCCCCATCCAAGACACCCCTTGATCCATCATGTCTACTCAGGTATCCACCCCCTTTGTGGGCTTCCCTCAGGCTATCGCATTTCAATCACTGGGAAACGTTGCATAGGAGACAGGGTCTCAGCGTCAGACCTCTGTGACGTTCCCACTATCCCCAGGAACTTAAAACTTCGGGAACTCCAAAACTAGGAAAGCTAAATTTTGGAATGTAATCTTTGAAGTAACATATCCATTTTCCTTCATGGAAACCTAATTAAAAAACATGAAAGTCTAAGCAAAAATATTTTTTACAAAACAATCTGCTTTCCATCTAGGCATATAAATAAACTGGAAGCAGATATTACTTTGACCAGTTATTGATAGGGAGAGGAAACAAACTCTCAAGTAAGATCTATCTACCTCACTTGAAGCCACAAAGACAGCTAAAACACATGGGTTAAGTACACAATTTATTCTTATTTGCTAGTCCTTGCTCCAAATGGGCGACTCTATCCATCTAACAAGTCATAACGAATGTGTTTCTTTGAAAATAACGTTTAGTAAATGTTAGACAAGAGAAAGCAAGTACAATCTTTTAAAATATACAATATATGTGTATAAAAGATACCATACAAAATGCGTGTCCCACCTTTCCAGAAGAACCGGAGATAAACATGGGGTTTGGGTATATGTTTACAGGAGGGGGGACACAGAAAATCACAGCCTCTGCACTGTATAAAATTATAGCTCAGACGCGCCCAGCAGGAAACCACACGGCCAAAAACAAGTGGGAACAGGACCTGGGGCAACAAATAGAAGACCACGAATGGACCCAGATATGTGCTTTGACCAAACAAATATCATGTAACGCTAGATACAAACTAATACATTACAAAAAAGTACACAGGACACACTATACCCCTGTAAGGCTTAAACAAATCTACCCCGCCACACCGTGAACCTGTCCGAGGTGTCACACTGTAGACGCAAATATATATCATATGCTCTGGGCATGCATAAAGCTGAGAGACTACTGGGCAGAGGTTTGTAAAGCTCTAGATGAAATGGCAGATCAGCCTGTGGAGTGGACACCACGATTGTGCCTGTTGGGCGTGGTGGAAAAAATTGGACCCGACCTGGCGAAAACTCTTGAATTTAGGCCTGTTGATAGCCAAAAGAGCAATATTAATGAAGTGGAAGAGTGCAACTCTGCCAGCCAAGGCGGACTGGGACAGAGATATGCTATGGACGAACAACACGGAAGCGCTATATATTAGACTCAATGCTGCCCTCTTCCGGACCTAGAAATATATGGACCAGATACAAACAGTATCTATTAGATAAAGCTGAAATCGAAAACCCAGACTCAGATTGAGAGTAATTGTGTACTATGTACTAATAGAAATTGGGAATATATATATGTATGTGCTATTCCTGTGTGCAATAATAAATAAAGTTAAAAAAAAAAACATGCTTATTATTTCTTATAGTTTTCTTCAGCTGTTTGTAAACCAAAGCCTAACACAGGCCTATCCCTCCTGAGGATCTGTCAGAAAGACAATGACAGTGAAACACGTGTAGAGGGTTATTGATATGGCTGAAATTAAAAGCACAGTTTGATAATAAAGTCACTGCAAACCGACAAAAGGTGTCTTGTATAACTTTAAACTAAGAAAGGCCAACTGGATTACCAATTCAACCAAGCAAAATACAAAAGGAAACAGAGCGCACAGAGAAGGGTTCCATTGTTCTTTTTTTATACTCCCCAGGAACAGATTGGTCATTATATGGGCACATGAAATGTAACAGTGTTTTAACATGGCAATACCACCATATGTAGGCACAACCAGCAAGGCCTTGTCTTCTTACAATGTTAATACTGGAATATGTTGACAAAGAAAATAAGTGGATTTTAACAGTGGCAAAACTGACATTATTGGGCACAGCAATATCACAATGTCAGAGTTATGTTACACCGACAGAATAATTGCACACAATATGGCAATGCAGCAATGACATACATTTTTGAAAATATCGGCATTTATTGTGGGAAAATGTGTACTTTATTGGATCGTTTCATGTGCTGTGTTGTCTTAAACCGATTGTAAATTGCATGGCTGTTTACATGACGTTTTGCAATAAATGTGTTGTAAAATGCATCATTTAACCCTTTATTTTGAAATATATTTCCGGGAAGAACACCACTAAAACCTTGTTGCATCCTTCTGGAGCCTTTTCTGCACTTCCACATATTTTTAGGAAACACGTTGCTCCAATGAAGAAAAACACAATCAGGCGCTGGCGCTGGTAATTCAGATCTCTTGGCTCTGCCTCTTCATAATAAGAGCCATTGTAGTAACTGTCACAGGCATTTAACACTGCACTGTTTAGAAACCGTACAGTCTCTGCCTTTTCCCTTGTACAACTGGACAAATGAAAAAGAAATGAATTGCCACAACAACAATAAGAATGGGGTATCTTACTTAACAGACCATATGAAGAATAGTCCTCATATTTAGATTATTTATTGTGGATCAATATTGTCACCTGCAAGGAAGTATCTTTGAGGACACTTGGTTGATGAAAAGGAGCATACCAACTGTGTTTGCAGAACATTCCAGTGCAAAAACTACATTCTCACTGATGAGGGTTTAAATCAAGCATTTTCCAAATTGATAATGGTTAATTGAATTTTGTTCCGTGCCAGCCTCCCTGTGAGGTGAGCTTGATCTGGAGGGGTCATCGAAAATGACACTTTCATTTAGACGCTGCTTACCATCCTGATCTTTACAGATATTGTAGAGCATCAAGGGGAGAGACAGGCGTCTCACCTGTCGAAAGTGAATTTAGGTTCTTAATTGTATCACTCTAGCGACAATGTCCACCATCAGAAGTTGGTGAGAACTGGCACAATATTCCAAAATAGAGTGATTGAATAAAGTATTAAGTTGTGATCTTTCCATGTGTTGTATCTGGATGAAGGCCTGGGAGCTTTCATGATTTTATATTTCCTCCAAACCATACAACATTTTATGAGACAATTGTCTCCGTGTATCTTAAGCACACATGCATGTTGTTAAAGGTGGGAGTTAGGATCACATGCATGTTGTTAAAGGTGGGAGTTAGGATCCAGGGTAAGACAAATCCACCTATGATTCAGATTCAAGTATAGAACTGTAGATGGTGTAGATGGTGTAGAACAGCCATTGCAGAGTAGAACTGAGAAATCGCCAACAGTCCACATCTGACATTCGCGGCTTATGCAGTTACCACAAAGTGTCACCGTTAGACACCTTCAGACCTTGGCCTGTTTTCAGAATAACTGTCCCTCTTTCAATGCTGGGCCACACATGTTTTCCTGTAGAAATGACAGTGTATAGATAGGTCGGATGGTAACTTTGTTCTCCTGAACTAATGGCTGCCATTGGCTAGTTAATTCACTTTGATGCCTGGCTCAACCCTGAACTCTCGAGCACCAGCCCTGTAAATACTCTTAATAAAATGTTTCTAATTGTATTATGCCTAAACCACATATTTATTTTTCTTCTAATGAATTAAGCCCATATTTTATTGCCCGCCTGAAAACATTTTATTCTGAGTGTTTACTTATTTTGCTGTTTTACATGATTTTTCTTTTATTTTGATAATCTCTTTTGTCTGTGGTGAGATACAGACTATGGGCCTCATTACGAGGTGGGCGGTAAGGGATACTGGGCACCGGTAACAAGACCGGTGCCGGTAATCCCTTACCGCCCTATTCCAAGGTCTCTTTGGCGGGGACCGTAAGGAACATGTGGTCTGACCACCCGTCCCTTACGGGTCCCGCTAAGGGACCAGGCCTCTAATAACGGGCTTGCAAGTCACGAGCCCGTTATTAGCACCCTCTGCATTCCCATTAAGCCCTGTGGGGGCTCAAATGGGAATGGGGAATGGTTTGTTCAATGGGGATTTACCGGTCCCACCAGGGTCGGACTACACCGGTAAGTCCCCATTGAACAAGACCAGACTCGTTCACGGTATGGGAGGCAACCATGGTGCTAATAGCACCATGGCTATCGCCCATCTCGTAATGACCCTCTATGTGTATCGGGTGACATGTGTAAAGGGTCTCAGCACAGTAACAATGGTATTCCCAAACACTGAAACCCGATTCAGACGAGATGGACGGCAGCCTCAATGAGTATCCGTGCAATGGATTTTTAGAACACACTTCCATAGGAACCCCATTCTGTGGCACATTGGGGGTCCCTAGAAGTTGCTGGGGACATGAGCTTTTCAATTACTCACCAAGACGTAGTCCTCACTGGGAGGATAGCAAGTTGTGCACACTCAGGCAATTTTGTGCACCAGCACCACACTTTCTAATTACTATTCCCACCAAACTCAAGAATTATCAATTTTCAGGCAGTGTTGATGTAAGCTGTCACATTGTTGTGAATAGCTAAAATACTAAACACTGAATACAGGAGTTTGGATGTGGTCACTAGAGTAGCACAGCTTATTTTCTTGAGTTTTCTAAAAGCTGCCCCAGGATGTATGGCTTGGGGGGTGATAGGCTGAGCTGAATGTTTACTAATGAACACTTGATGCTTTTATAAACGTCACAGCCAGCATGTTATCTCTCTGGCAGTAAGGTGGTGAGACACACCACACCCGGACTGTATCTGCTATGTGCTCCACTGTCCAGCATGCTTTTGAAATCCCCACCCATTTTGCTGTTGTACTTAATGTGGTATTATGTCTTTGCATTTGGAATAGGAGTGGTGGGGACTTAGAAACCGCGTTTACAGGGATATCGTAGAGCATGGTTGCAAAACTGAGCTGAAGAAGAGGTTGTGCGTGGGCTCATACCCTTTACCCCTTCTGTTCCTTAACAAACATGCACATGAGTCCTGGGCATTCATCTTAATGTAAAATGAGTGAGGGGGATCTTTCGCCCTACTCACTTCATTGCTCCATTACTGTCTACCTAACCACACATTACTCAGATGCAGAGGCTATGAGGCAGGCAGCCAAGGAATGAGAATATCATAGTGCTCAGAAATTGCTGTGCCAATCTTACCTTTTTACTCTTCCTTCCACTTGAACCTCTGATGTGAAGTAACATTAGAATTATGTATTTATTTTGTCTCCTTCTGGATGAGTGGTCTTCAAACTTTTTTGGCCTGGGCCCCCCTGCGCAAAATGTGGGCATGCCGGGCCCCCCAGAAAATGCCAAATGAACCGTAAATCCAATTAACTATGAACTACCATGCACTGTCACTGCACCCTGCTCCCAGTATACTCCCTGGGCTCCCCCACTTGCTCCTACCACAGTCTCTGGACTCCTTCATCCCACTCCTAGCCCAATCCCTGTGCTCTCCCCACCCCACCACAGACCCTGGGCTCTCCCCCACCATGCTCCCACCAAAGTCCCGGGGATATCCCTATCCTGCTCCCACCACTATTCCACGGTTCCCCGATCCTGCTCCTACCACAGTATCTGAGATATCCCCCCACCTGCCTGCCAGCACAGTTCCCGAAACAGTGGTAGCTGGTGAATTTTGTAAGTGTAGGGGCATAAATATTTCCCCCCGATATATCGTAACGACCAAACATAGCGAGGGAGGCCGAACCAATCAAGGGCGGTTTTACTAGGGGGTTCTCCTGTGAACGTTTCTTCAATAATGGTCGAAAATGCTGCATTTTAGAGCACAGTTTTTAAAAAGGATTGGGTAAAAAGGCAAACAGTTTGCAATTGGCACTGGGGCGCACAGGGGTGAGGCATGGCATTTTTTACTGGACATTAGTGACAACTGCTGCATATCTCTATGGTCCAATTATGTTCTAAAAACTGAGAATGCCCTAACACAGAGTATGCTAAGAAACAATTCCCAATATTATTAAAACTTAAAGAGGCTGAATGGAATGTTTCAGTATGTCACGAGTGCAGAGGGTACGATATTCCTTTTACCCAGAGAAAACAGTATTGAATATACTTTTTAAACAGCCACAAATATTTTGTAGGATTTGGAAAATCAGGATATTGCAGGTTGCTGTATGCATGCTAGCCATAATACTGCAGGAGTCAGTCCGAGTCTCAGCCACATCTTATTGAGAATCGGTTTGCAAATATATCTCTGTTTGTAATTTACAGTGTGTGTAGTGCATGTACACTGGGTATCCAAGTGCTTCCATCTTCTGTGAGTGGCTGAGATGGTGGCTGGAGGCCAGGCATTTCAAAGTTCCTGACAATCACAGATAATTCACTCCATCAGAGCAAAGTCATCATTGATGAATCGGGCAAACACCACTCTGTGTTTTTAGTTTTTGCAACATGAAAAGACCACTTATTTGTATTGCAATACAAGGATACAGTCTGACAGAGTATTGCAGTCTGGTAAAATAAGGGGAAAAACATAATCCTCATGTTAGTTTCGCTGACCTACGGCCATCTCTTCCATGGGAGGAGGCTGCAAACCTCGTTCTCTGCTGATCAGCTGTGTGTCTTGAATGAACACCAGCTACTGCAGCACCAGCTGGACTTGTCGAGGACATAGCTTGGGGATGCAGAGGGCTCTGGGTAAGTAGGTGTCCCTCTGGCACGACCTGTGTCAAGGCCATGGGGATCCAGTATGATAATGACTCCCAAGGCCAGAATTGGCCTCATGTGGAACATGGTCGTACCTCTGATGTGGAGGTTTTTGGTGAAGCAACATTCCCCTAATCTCTCGGTCCCTGCTCAAATGAGGAACAGAGAAAAAAAACGGGTGCACTGGTAGATATAATCATGCATGCTCAGTAGAGAAGATGCAAATCTACTGCAAATGCCTGTGAAACCGGGCCACTACCAGGGGCGTGCATGAACTTTAGTGTTTCCCCTGCTTTCCAGTTACACTGTGTCTCTGTGGAGTATCATTGCTTCTGTTGTCAGTTCTGGGGAAACGTTGGGAAAAATGTAATGACGTTGTGCTCGCATCAGGCACATAGTCTTCCAGGTGTAACCCTGTAAGTTAGCTAATAAGAGTTGCTAAAATACCTAATCACAGTGACAGGTTTTTGATGTGATATCACATTTCCAATCTACTGCTCCCCCGTCTCCTGATGGGCCTAAGTTCTGCCCCAATTATTATAATTTTTTTGAGTCTAGAATCTAGAATGAACAAAAAGAAGAAGACAATTATTTTTCAGTCTATGGGTGTGCGACCTTCTGGACATGAGGCCATTGCCCCCCAGGAGGTCACGTCCCACAGTTTGAATTACACTGTACTAGATCATTTCAAGATATCTTCTCCCCCTATTTGGTACACTGTGGTTTATCATAGAAAAGAGCTGACCTATGTCAACTAGAAGCATAAACATTCTGGATGCCAGCATCTGCGATGCAGCAATCAACACGAAAAAAACCAATGGACAGAAGAAGGAATAGAGTGAATTTGTCAGGGAGGTAGTCCCTAGGACGAGGGATTCTGTGCTTGTTTATTTCAGTGGTGATATAACTACCCTAGGTGTGGTGACTTTGGTACACATTTTGACCTCAGTGTGCATTGTGAGCCTGTTACCCTCCTTTAAGGGCCCTCTTGATTATCCACCATGGTAGTTGTCTGCATATAATTTATAATTCCTACCCTATTAACCTCACTCGTTTAACTTGTCCATGCTTCCCAGGGGAGACTGAAATCACTTTGACCATTGTCCTTGTCCTGTTTTCTATACTGTCCCCGATCCTATCTGTGTAATGGTATGATGTAGGGTAGTCTCACCATACTCGTTGTAACAACGTACATGTCTGGCAAGCCACGTTGAACAGGTTCCAGTGACAGCAATATATTCACATTTCTTTCTGCTTTTTTTAATGTGATTATTATATTGGAAAACATACAGAGGCCGATTCATGGAATAAATGTGCGCCGAAAATCCCGGCGCAGAGGGGCCAATACGTGCGCTGCGCCGAAAATTAGCGAAAAGCGCAGGGAAACCAGCGCACGTCGATTCATGGAAGTCCGTGCGCAAGAAAAGCAGAGGACGTGCGCCGAAAAAGCGCGCGGCGCAGGCCGGCGCACAGGTCAACCAACGTCGTGCGCCACGGCCACTGCGCTATCACTCCGAGCGCAGCGCACAGCTCTAAAGTAGGCGGAACACAGGGCGGGACACTCGGAATGGGGAATAAAATGGGGCACAACACTCGGAATGGGGAAGAATGTGGGCGGCACGGGGAAAGTATAGGAGGCAAGTGCGCGGAACGCCCACACGCTCGCATACAACACGTATTCATGGAATAGAATAGGGCAAAAAAGCGCACGCTCAAAGCAGCGCACAGGCACAAACAGGCACAAACACGACCGCCACAAGAAAGCAGGCGGTAGCGTCTCTGCGCCTGCAAGAAATGTGCGCTAAAAGGTGCGCCAACAAATAGCACCTATATACAGACATGATCAATGTCCAATACTGTGGCCCTCCAGGACAAATGACGTACAAAGGGGTACCCACAAACACAGACACGCGCTGAGAGAAAAAATAAACGTGTGCGTGCATACCGGGGTGCGCGGGAAGTTGCACACGCGATATGGCCGGGTACGTGGATTACAGGGGTGCGCGGGAAGTACCACACGCGATTAGTCAGGGTACGTGGATTGCAGGGGTGCGCGGGAAGTTCCACACGCGATATGGCCGGGTACGTGGATTTCAGGGGTGCGCGGGAAGTTCCACACGCGATATGGCCGGGTACGTGGATTTCAGGGGTGCGCGGGAAGTTCCACACGCGATATGGCCGGGTACGTGGATTGCAGGGGTGCGCGGGAAGTTCCACACGCGATATGGCCGGGTACGTGGATTGCAGGGGTGCGCGGGAAGTTCCACACGCGATATGGCCGGGTACGTGGATTTCAGGGGTGCGCGGGAAGTTCCACACGCGATATGGCCGTGTACGTGGATTTCAGGGGTGCGCGGGAAGTTCCACACGCGATATGGCCGGGTACGTGGATTGCAGGGGTGCGCGGGAAGTTCCACACGCGATTAGTCAGGGTACGTGGATTTCAGGGGTGCGCGGGAAGTACCACACGCGATATGGCCGGGTACGTGGATTGCAGGGGTGCGCGGGAAGTTCCACACGCGATATGGCAGGGTACGTGGATTTCAGGGGTGCGCGGGAAGTACCACACGCGATATGGCAGGGTACGTGGATTTCAGGGGTGCGCGGGAAGTACCACACGCGATATGGCAGGGTACGTGGATTTCAGGGGTGCGCGGGAAGTCCCACACGCGATATGGCCGGGTACGTTGATTTCAGGGGTGCGCGGGAAGTTCCACACGCGATATGGCCGGGTACGTGGATTTCAGGGGTGCGCCGGAAGTTCCACACGCGATATGGCCGTGTACGTGGATTTCAGGGGTGCGCGGGAAGTCCCACACGCGATATGGCCGGGTACGTGGATTTCAGGGGTGCGCGGGAAGTTCCACACGCGATATGGCCGTGTACGTGGATTTCAGGGGTGCGCGGGAAGTTCCACACGCGATATGGCCGTGTACGTGGATTTCAGGGGTGCGCGGGAAGTTCCACACGCGATATGGCCGGGTACGTGGATTTCAGGGGTGCGCGGGAAGTTCCACACGCGATATGGCCGTGTACGTGGATTTCAGGGGTGCGTGGGAAGTTCCACACGCGATATGGCCGGGTACGTGGATTGCAGGGGTGCGTGGGAAGTTCCACACGCGATTAGTCAGGGTACGTGGATTTCAGGGGTGCGCGGGAAGTACCACACGCGATATGGCCGGGTACGTGGATTGCAGGGGTGCGCGGGAAGTTCCACACGCGATATGGCCGGGTACGTGGATTTCAGGGGTGCGCGGGAAGTTCCACACGCGATTAGTCAGGGTACGTGGATTGCAGGGGTGCGCGGGAAGTTCCACACGCGATATGGCCGGGTACGTGGATTTCAGGGGTGCGCGGGAAGTTCCACACGCGATATGGCCGTGTACGTGGATTTCAGGGGTGCGCGGGAAGTTCCACACGCGATATGGCCGGGTACGTGGATTGCAGGGGTGCGCGGGAAGTTCCACACGCGATATGGCAGGGTACGTGGATTTCAGGGGTGCGCGGGAAGTACCACACGCGATATGGCAGGGTACGTGGATTTCAGGGGTGCGCGGGAAGTCCCACACGCGATATGGCAGGGTACGTGGATTTCAGGGGTGCGCGGGAAGTACCACACGCGATATGGCAGGGTACGTGGATTTCAGGGGTGCGCGGGAAGTCCCACACGCGATATGGCCGGGTACGTGGATTTCAGGGGTGCGCGGGAAGTCCCACACGCGATATGGCTGTGTGCTCCCAGGCATTACCTGTACACCCTCCACGGCCCCTGCAGGCAGCACACACCACAGGGAACTACCCTGCACACCTGCTCATGTCTCCCACCACCCCCACCCCCCATCCACCAGGGACACCCTCCACCAGGCCCCCACCCATGTCTCCCACCACCCCCACCCCCACCCCCCATCCACCAGGGACACCCTCCACCAGGCCCCCACCCATGTCTCCCACCACCCCCAGCACTGTGGGGAACCTGCCAGCAGGCCCCCACCCATGTCCAACCCATGTCTCCCACCACCCCCACCCCCAGCACTGTGGGGAACCTGCCAGCAGGCCCCCACCCATGTCCAACCCATGTCTCCCACCACCCCCACCCCCCATCCACCAGGGACACCCTCCACCAGGCCCCCACCCATGTCTCCCACCACCCCCAGCACTGTGGGGAACCTGCCAGCAGGCCCCCACCCATGTCCAACCCATGTCTCCCACCACCCCCACCCCCCATCCACCAGGGACACCCTCCACCAGGCCCCCACCCATGTCTCCCACCACCCCCAGCACTGTGGGGAACCTGCCAGCAGGCCCCCACCCATGTCCCCCTGGCCCCAGGTCCTGACGATACACAATCATGGCAGTAATGGCCAGCATACCCAGCACAAACACCCAGGCAAGGATTGCATGCACCCACATAGTGAATGCAATCACATGACACAACCCCAAAGGCAAGTATGCAAAAGAACACATGTCTGTCACACACACATACACAATGGGTGCAAGTGAATGTCAAAACCCATATCATGACATGTAAGAAACCAAAGAGAAAATAACACAAGTGTAAGATAATATAAAAATGTATTAAAAACACAAATCAAGTAAACCAATAAAACATACAACTATGTGGCAAAGTAAATAAAAGGTCCATGTCCGAGAACAAAAATGATAAACCAAAAAACAAAGGATTAAAAAATCAATATAATTTGTCCAAAGCAAAACCATGTAGTAGGAAATCAAAGAAAAACCATTACGTCATGGTGTAAACAATAAAAAAATTAAAAAATGTATCTCCCAAAATATATCAATATATACAGGAATGTTCCAGGGTCCATGAGCCCAACAGCACAAATGAAACCTAATACTAACTAATAAAATAAATATGTACAAAAAAGTGGCCATTGTCCGAGCGGTCCAAAATAATAAAAATAAATAAAGGAAACCTAGCACTAACTAACTAAAAAACTATATACAAAGGCAGCGGGCTAGTCCTGCGGCTCACTTGGTGATGCTGGCCAGGGCATCCTCGAACTCCATGTCAATGTCCTGGAGGCGGGACTCTGTCCTGGCCCCGAGGTCTCGCAGGGACAACCCCATGTGCTCACCAAAATCCCTGCGAGCCTCCTCGAGGCACTCAGCCCGCCCCAATGCCCGATGCATGGAGATCTCCGCCCTGGCCATGGCGAGCCGCTCCTCTTCCGCCCGCTGCCGCTCCGCACCTATCCGCTGGCCAAACTCCTCCCACACGGAACACACCGCCATGCCAGGGTTGCCCTGCCCTCCGGCCGATGCCTGCCCCTCTGATCTTGATGGCCCTGAGCCATGATGGCTCCCACGTCGAGCCCGCTGCTGCCTCCGACGCCACTGCCTCTGCCAGCACGACGGCATCCAGGCTGATGGTAACCACCGACGCCGTCGTGCACGTGCCCTGCCCGATGATGCCGGCACATCTTCCATCTGCTGGGGTCCACTTGCTGTGTCGTCCACCCCTGCTGGACCTCCGACTCCCAACTGTGGCAGGGATGGGATCCCCACCGAGCTGGCTGCATTGGTCGGGGCAGGTCCACAGGGGGCCATGGTGGCATCTGGGCCGGAAGACGGCAAGGAGAACGACCGTTGGATAGCCTGCACAGAGGAGGAGAGGGCCGTCAGATTGGCCAACACATGCAGGAACCCCCCGAACATGGCCGATCCCAATTGGGCCACGTCGGCACGGTGCACTTCGTGATGACGTGCGTGCTCCTCCCGGGAAGCACGCACGTCATCACGAATCACAGCCGTGCGCATCGCGACCCCAATCAGGACCTGCTCCACGCGGCCAGGGGTTCCCACGGCCGCAGGTGGAGGGGAGTCAGTTGACATGGACATCCCCACTACCTGCGGACGGGCCTGGGACGGGGCATCCCTGCTGGTGCATGGTGGTGCACTCACAGGGTCAGGGACAGCGACATGCACAGGCACCTCCACGGTGACCTGTGCTGCCTCCTGCCCCTGGCCCTGGACTGCACCACTTGCACCAGCAGGGATGCTCCCACCAGGCCCCATGTGTGCACCAGTGTCGGCCTCCTCCTCCTCTGTGCAAACCACCAACCTGGATGGCTCCTCACCGTCTCCCGCCGTAGCAGGCCCCTGTGGGGGCTCACCCACCCCTTCCGCTGCAGCCGTGGGGGCATCCCCGCCGCCTTGCTCCACAGCGCCGTCTCCGCCCTCTTCTTCACTAGCCGCTGCGTAGAGGGAGACAAAGGACACAAGCATCAGGCTACTGTAAAATGGTCCCCTAGACAGGAAGCAATAGCAGATGAGCACCCCTGTCAAAGTACACTTCCATCATGTCCCTCCACAACACATGGGTCAGTCCAGGCAAAACACACACAGTAACAGGCATGGTGCATGCCATGCACATTTCCATGCATGTCCAATTGACTCTTGAAACATTCAATGATATGTGACTCACATGCATCATGGCTCATGCATATCACATGCACACACTTCACCTCAGTCACATCCATCTGGCCCCAAACACAACGAACACAGGCGAAACAAGGGTTAGTTGGGTGCGTCACAGAATCTGTGCATTGTCACACACATGTGTCATGCATCCATGGCATGCACAAGTCACAGACACGCAGGTCAGGCACACAGACATGGCTACCATATATGTACCTGGCATCAGCACCCATCCTTCACCCCCATCCATGTCCAGGTACAGAGACTGGCATGCTCTCATGTCCTAAATCTGCATAGGGCTCCCCATGCCACATTTCAACACATGCAACAACCATGTGGGTCACACATCACTGGTCGCACATGCATTACCATGATGTCCCTGCACACATACATGCATACATGGCCCATGGCACACATACAGGCAAGTATCATAGAACCAGCACACCGCAACATGCCCTGTCTCACACAGTAATGCTTGCACACTTACCGCTCAACTCCAGACGGGCCTCCCTCTCAAGGACCTGGGCGTGGAGCGCTGGGCGTACGCGTTCCAGGACCCTCTTCTGGATGGAACTCATGCGGCCCCGGCCCCCCTCCACGAGGCGCCGGGCCTTCACAAGGGTCCTGGACCTCAAGTCCTCCCAGCGCTTCTTGATCTTCTGGACGTTGCGGGTTGCCACCCCCTCCGCGTTGATGGCAACCACACAGTCGGCCCAGATCCTCTCCCGTCCTTCCTTGCTGGCGCGGGACGATCCAAAGAGGGCATCATACTGCCCCAGGACATGCTCCACCAGGACACCAACTTCGGTGGCAGTGAAGCTGGTGCCCCTCTGCCCCTCTGGCCTGGGGTTGCCACTGGTGCCAGATGTCGAAGTGCCCGACATGGCAACCCCAGAGGCAGGTGTGGGTGGGCAACTGGGTCCTGGGGCTGGGCTGTGGAGCGATGTAATCCCAGTTGGGAGTCTTCAGTTCCAGCAGGGGTGGACACAGCAACTGGACCCCTGCAGATGGCTGATGTGCAGGCACCAAATGGCAGGGCACGGTGGCAGCAGGCAGGCAGGCAGGCAGCAGCAGATAGCACGTGGGAGGCTGCTCAGGGCACTGGGGGGGCAGTAACTCGGCCTTCTGGGCAGGAGCGTGGTGTTCCGTGTGTTTTCGGGTGGCCAGCTTGATACGGAGTGATTTGGCACGTGAAATTCCTGCACGTCAGCGTGAAATCCGAGGAAAGGGCCTTAGCGCGTAAGTGCATCAGCACGCATACGCGATTCTATTGGACCAGAGTCCCTCACCGCGTAAGCGCGTCTGACGTGATCCGCACGGGCGTTCCCCACTCAGCACGTGATGACGGAGCACACGTGGAAATACTGCACGTCAGAGTGTCATCGCGTGTAATTGGCCAAAAGTGCGCGTACACGCGATTGGCCAATGTACGTGTATTACATCGCGTGTAATTGGCCAAAAGTGCGCGTACACGCGATTGGCCAATGTATGTGTATTACATCGCGTGTAATTGGCCAAAAGTGCGCGTACACGCCATTGGCCTATGTACGTGTATTACAGGGGTGCGCGGGCACTTACACACGCAAGTACGTCAGCGCACCTGTATGCCTGCTGCGTGGGAATTTCCACACGCTATTGGAGTGGGAACTAGATTCCAGGGGTGCGAGGGTCACACGCTCGCCTAGAACACGCGCAAGGCATTAATTTGCGCACTTATCAATAAACAAGCCAGATGCCAGGATGAACATACCGTTCCTAGCAGCAGTGGCAGTGGGCTACCAAAGGAGGAGGAGGAGGAGAGTCAGGGCCAGAATATTCACACCCAGAACCAGCCTATTCGGGATGCCTGATGACCAGGTGTATGGGAGGTACAGGTTTCCAGCACACATCATACTGGACCTGGTCAGTGAGTGGGAGGATGACCTCACATCACCCACCCTGTGCTCCCAAGCACTCAGCCCCCTGCAGAAGGTCCTGAATGTACTGCACTTCTTGGCCACTGGATCCTTTCAGCGGACAAGTGCCATAGTGGGTGGTGTGTCACAGGCCACGCAGTCACGCTGCCTACACCAGGTCTTGAACATCATCACTGCACGGCCATCAGTCCGCAGGCACATATATCTCCCCAGGACTCATGCAGAAAGGCGGACGTGCATCCAGGAATTCTATGGTGTGGCTCAATTCCCCAAAGTGCTTGGTGCAATTGACTGCACACATGTGGCTCTACGTCCACCCAGGGCAACAGAGCACATCTATAGAAACCGCAAGCACTGGCATTCCATCAACGTGCAAGTTGTATGCAATGCCAAGGGAATAATCACATCAGTATATGCCAACTATCCCGGGTCCACCCACGACAGCTTCATCTACAGAATGTCTACACTATGCCGGGACCTGGAGGCTGGCCAGCATGGAGATACATGGCTGCTTGGTGAGCATGAATGCCACTGCACATGCATGCATGTCAGATACTGGGTCATGACACAACACCACTACCACCACCTCCGCAGGGGACAGTGCCTACCCTATCAGCCCCCACATGATGACCCCAATCCGGAACCCCACCACGCCACCCGAGGTAAGGTACAACACAGCCCACATTGCAACACGGGGCATAGTGGAGCGCACATTCGGAGTGCTGAAGTCACGCTTTCGCTCCCTTGACCGTTCTGGCGGGCAGCTGTTATATGCTCCCCGAATAGTGTGCAGGATCATAGTGGCAGCATGTGTCCTGCACAACGTTGCAACACGCCGGGGCCTGCCCGTGGACATGGTGGTGCCCCCACATCCACAACCACATGCACGCCCGCTGCGCATGGGAGGGGAAAGGGCACGGGGGGTGGCAGCCCGTACGCAACTGGTGGCCAACTTCTTCACCTAGGAATCACAGTGCTGGCTAGTGCACACTGCTCTGGCACATACCATCTGACAATCAATGATGACACTACCTGACAATGTCACAAAATTACTCGACAATAAACTGTCAGATACACATCAGCCTGAGATTGTTAACATGGAAGTGTCACTATGTGTGCACCCCTACCTACACATACACCAGCAATGCATCACAACGAGAAGACACAACTCCATCAATCAAATATGCATTGCCACAGGCGATTCACTACATGACAACATTGCCATGTCACCCATTCCCTTCACAGTCCCGCCACTGAGGACACCATGTCATGGTATGTGAGAGCAAACAAACTGGCCATCACAACATGACACCGGTGTCACAAATAGCAGTGCCCCAAATGGAACATAGCCGCACTTGAACAGCTAACCGCGCTGGAGCCACTAGTACACACCTGTGTAAGAGTAATTTCAATCAAATTACACACCAACCCACCCTGAAGCCCACCCAAACAAGACACAATGCATGTAATCAATGGTAGTCTCATTACCTGATTCTGCTGGTATGTCCTCACCGTCCAGATGTACAGTGATGGCGCCACGCAAAAGTGTCAGTGCACATCTACCGACATGTAGTCTGACTCCAGAGAGTATGCCCGTGTGAAGAACTGTGTGAAATACCTGCAAAACATGAGCAACATATGTAAGTAGAGGCACATATCAAACCATCATGCATAGTTAGGTGCAACAACAATGTACACTATGAATGTCTACACAGTATTGACTATGGACTGGCCAACAGCTCATGGGAGTCCAATGTCACCGTGTAATTTGCTGTCACTTGGGCACACCCTTTGCAAGCCCATGGAAACGGAAGCAGGAGGGGTGTGGATGTCTGCTACCCAAGCATCTAAACCAAACTCAGGACAAGCCTGCATGTGCCCAGCCACAATACAGTGTATGCCCAGGTACCCACACAAGGCAACACTCTTGGAAAAGAAAAAAGAAAATTGAGAAAAAATGGCCATGAAAGGGCCGGCGGGGGGGGGGGGGGCACCTATGAGGTCCGAGGACAGGATGCACGCCACAATCCACCTGTGTGGATCATGGGAAACTAAAACACCCCATAGGCTCGTGGCCCACACGGCTACTCTGTTGTGGGAGATGAGTCGCTATCGCTCTGGCCAGACCCTGCAGCTGACTCAGGAGGTGGGGGAGCTGCCTCAGAAGATGGTGTGACAATGGGAGGCAGCCCACGCAAAGCACGAGTTTGCTCCTCCATGGCTGCAAGCAGGCGGGTCTGGTAGTTCTGGTTCTGGGTTATAATCATGCGGAGGTCCCCATGCAGTAACTCCCGGGATGACCTGACCTCCGCACGAGTTGCCTGCATCTCGGCCGAGAGCGTCCGTGTCAGACGCTCCAGCTGCTCCTCTGTCCTTCTATGGGATGAAGCCTCAAGCTCTAACAGGGTCGACCTGAGGTGACGGAATTCTTCCCTCAGGCCTTCCCTGTGGCGCTGGGACTCCATGGAAAGTGATTCCCGCAGAGTCGCCAGTGCCGCCCGCCTGTCCTTGTTGGACGCCAACATATCCTCCCTGTGTGCCTGGCTGATGGACTCTGTAGCCTGCTCCAGTCGCTCCATCAGCCTTTCTGGGGGGACAATGGAAGTGGCCACCCTATCCATGGCCTGTGCAATCATCTCGGATGATGCTGCCTGTTGGTTGGCCATACCGTAGATGGATTGCTCCCAAGTGGTATTGCCAGGTGGCATACGGCCACCACGTTGACGGGCACCACACCTGCCTGGGGCAAGGCGGACTGCGCCTTGCTGTGCCGGCAAGGCCTCAGGCTGCAGGACTGCATTCCCTCTCTGATCTGCAGCCCCAGGAACAGGATCAGAGATTGTGTGGTGTGGCCCTGCATCCGTAACCACCGGAGGCTGAGCTGCCGACACTGACATCCCCATTGAGGGCAATGGCCCGGCTGCAGGTGGGTCGGACAGAGGAGATTCTCTCCCAAGAACACTCACCTGCGACTGCACATAGGTGTCATCCTCCGAGTCTACACCTGAATACTGCTCGGGGGAGGAACCCCCAGAGACACCCCTCGACAGCACGACCTGCAGCACTTGTGGGTTTTCACCCACAAACACACCACGTCCCTCACTTGTGGAAGGTCGGCCCGGGTTGCCCTCCTGGGACGGCTCAACCACCACATCCCCAGCATCAACAAGTGCTTCGTCCCCTGCAAAGACATGAAAGAGAAAAATGGAAACAGGCATTAGCACCATGGCATGCAACAAGGGCTGATGAACAACAGAGGCAGTAGTTCTACGACACATGTCCCACATGACTGGGAGACCTCCTATGCATTCACCATCACTGGGTCTGTAGGGGAGGCTCAGGGCATACAATGTACAGATTGGAGAGCAACGCCTGCTCACCATGCTGCCTAACACTGCCATCACACATTGGCCAGTGATTGCCATGTCAAAGGCACATGCCATCACACACATGGCATGTGACATAGCCACCAAGTGAAGAGGGAGAGGAGGGCAACTTTTTTGGATTTCTACCACTCTGGTCCTGACATTGCATCATCACATCAATAAGTTGACATGTTGTACATGGATCTGCTAGTCCAAATTGGCCACGATGCACAGTGCCTTGTCTACATCAACAAAATGCAGTAAACAATGAGATTCCACCTCCCCATCACCTGTAAAGGAATCATATAGCATTCGTGAAGCACCGGTCCAGAAATGTATGAAGGTACAGCGGAGCACTGAGGGGTGGTGGGGCAGTAGGGGATGCCAGTCAACAATCCTACTGGTGCTGGTGTCATTCATGTCACGCAAGTGCAGGGGTGGGTGGCACAATGATGTGCAAGGGGAAGTGGCGGCTGGAAGTGCTGTACAAGGTAAGTAGGACTTAACGTCAAGGGCAGATGGTGTTAGGCGCAGACAAGTGCTGGGGGGGGTGGCCTATAGGGGTACAGAGACAATCATGCAGTGCTGTGGGCTCGGAGAGGACAGGGGAGGTACACACTGCATCTGGCTCGGCAAGGTCCTTGCAGATTTCTATCTGTCCTGCAGAGTTGTCAAATGCCGCAGATATGTGCCCTTGGATTGGGGATCTCATCTTGGTGAAAAGGGTGAGGCGCTATTGCCTTTGGAGCATGTGGCAGGCCAGTTTGCCAGAGGATGAGCATGATGCGGGACATTCGCTCTCTGCCACCCGGCACCTGTGGTCTGGGTTCACATGATCCGAGTCATGCCAGGACTCTGCATTGGCATGGGGCTTCAGACAGGTGGTCATGACCGTGGCAAAGACATCCAGTGTACCTGACATAGAGTGGAGCATGGAGTGGGCCCTGTCAGGATGGGAGTGAGCCTAAGGGGGAGCTGGATGGGGGGGAGATTTTGGCAGCATGAGCCTCGACTGACACACACTTCATGGGTTGGAATACCAAGAAGGTGTGTGACAGTGGTGAGGGTGGCTTTGCCTGTGGTGTGGTGAGGGTGAGCTGGGAGGAGAGGAGAATGTGATCACTCCAGGAGAGAGGAGTGCAGAGATGGACGGAGAGGGGAAAGTCAGATGAGATCAGAGCATCAAGAGTGTGCCCTGCAGAATGAGTAGGGACAGACGGGAGTCTAGAGGGTGAGAGGGAGTTGCTGAGGTCACAGAAAGGTCACGTGGGGGGGTCAACAAGCATGCAGGTGGATGCGTACAGCAACAAGGAAGAGGATTTCTGTGTCTGGGGACATGAGTGAGGAGGAGAGGTGAGGACACTCAGAAAGGAAGTAGTACATTTGACCAGTTTTCCCAGACACAGTACGCACAGTTTGTGAATGTCAAGGTGTGGTAGAGAGAGACGTCACACAAGCCATTCCAGAGTGGAGTAGGTCTAAGTAGGAGTGACAGTGGCAGGAATACCCTCAGGGAAGCCAAGGGCACACCCCCCCTGCACAGTAGTGGCGGGCAAAGGAGAGGGTCTCCTGAACATCAGGTAGGAGTGTGTGAAGGATGCAGACAGAGCTGGCCGTCAGACATGTTTCCATGAGACCAAGGATGTCAAGGTGCATAACCTCATGTAAGTGACAGATATCGGAGGAATGCCTGATGCAGCCGCAGTGAAAGGAGTGTAATTGTGGAGGAGGTTGACAGCCTTGGAGGACTTACGGGGAGTGCTAGAGATCAGAGGTGCAGCATGTGTAGGAGTTGGAGTGGGAGGCGGAGAAGGATCATGGGAGGGTGCAGGGAGGCAGTGCAGGATTGATGAGGAGAGAGGAGGGGGGACAGCAGGAGAGGTAAGGAAGTTGATGAGATGTGGCTAGCATTTCTCAAGGAGAATGAGGTTGGCCTAAGGGCCTTGGACTGAGATGCTCCCATTACCATGCACATCAATTGTGGCCTCTGAGGATTGGAAGGAGGCCAGGAGTACACCCCAACGGGTCCCACCATTGATGGTGGAAGAGGAGCAAGGAGAGAGGACAGGGACCATGTGAAGGGTCTATGGGACAGGCAAAGGCATGTATGAGCAGATGTCAGTGAGAGTTGGCTTTGAGTAGGCTCAGATGCACTTGTCAGCAATAGGGTGGGTCGCATTGGAGGGCAGGGTGCCCTCATTTGACTGTTAGCAAGCAGGTGTCGTGAGTAGGGCACGATGGTCTGAACTGTAGAAGTCAGGGAAGATAGACCATGAAGAGCAGCATGGAGTGTGAGGGAATGGGGCTCGAAACCAGACGGTACCAAAGCACACAGGTAGGAGGTGGATGTCAAGGCAACATCCACAGTATGACAGCATGTTGGTTGGCATTTATATACAGAGGACGCATTAGCATGTGGTATCATTGCATGTCAGGCATGTGAAGATGAAACTTGATTGGCTGGGGGAAAGTATAGGAATGGTATGTAAGACATCAGATGAATAGACAGGGGAGTATGAGCAACAATGTAGTGACAAAATGACAATTCAAGGGCAACTTCCATGGTGTAGGGCCATATGTGCACTGTTGCCAGTTGGGATAGTGCTGTGGGCAGATGGTGTTGCACTGAACATACTGGATGAGGCACATGGGTGCCACTATCTACTCTGCCACACACCCCCTTGACAGGCACCCAACATGAATGCTTCACACACACACCATGCACATGGATAATACACACATGCATGTGCACTCACCGGATGATGCCTCGTAATCAGGGAGATCTCCCACACCTTGGAGTTGTCCCTCGGTGACGTAGGGTCCAGCTACGGACTCGTGTGGTGTGAGTTCTATTTCCTGTGCTGGGGACCCACCTCCAGTCACCAAGGTTGCGGCATGACTTGAGGCCAGCTTATCCTTTGCCCTGCGCTTAAGGTCATTCCAGCGCTTCTGGCAATCACTAGCTGTGCGCCTCACTACTCCAGGGGCACTTATTCTGTCAGCAATGGTCTGCCAGTGTGCCTGGCGTCTGGCATGTGTGGTCTTGGACCCTGCAACGATGACCATTTCCCTATCATGATCTGACACATACTGAACAAGTGCATTCAGTTCGGCGTCTGTGAAGCTTGGCTTCCTTGATGGGCCGGACTGTGCAGCCGTGCCTGGGGAATCAGCCTGTGCCGGACGTGCACTCTTCCTCTTGCGCTTGGAAGGGGGTGGGGATCCAGAGTGTCCTACGCCGCTGTGGACACTAGGGGCAGGAGCCGTGGTGGACTCAGTACTGGGTGTGTGGGATTGCACACTCAGCATGGGAGTAGGTGCAGGCATTGGGGGTAGTGGGATGGGGTCAGGCCTGATCTGAGGTGCATGAACTAGGACCGACACAGTCTTGGCAGGGTGTATGAGAGGTGGGGTGGATGGAGCCACACCCTGGATACGGGGGCCAGCAGATGACCTATCTGGCATAGATGCGCGTGCCCTGATGACACCAATGTGCACCGGTGCACGTGCAGTGGACCTGCTGACCTGGATGTCAGCGATGGGATCACCCTCGGACAGGTCTGCTGCCACAATGGGCTGGTCCAACAAGGGCTGATCAGGGTTGGTATCAGCCACATGACCCTCAACTGGGGGGGGGGGCATGGGTGTCCCTGACTGGTCCTCCAGACTGGGGGGGACAGGGGCACCCTGCAAGTCACAACCACGTCCCCTAGTGGATCCTCCACGGCCACCACGTGTGGCTCGGCCACCTTTGCCACCCTTACGGCTTGCACGCCTCCCAACCATGGCACTGATGTTATTGTGCGTATGGGAGTCGGTGTGCACAATTGTCCTGGGCAATTGGGTGTCAAAGGGGTTGGGTACCAGATGGTATTCGTACCCTAGTGCAGTGGCAAGGCTATATGACACCCCTGGGGAAAGATGACGGGTCACGCAACGCACAGGCACCCCAGAAAAGTTAAGGAACGTGCACAATACCCCTCCTAGACCACGTGTGCTGATGGAAAACCCTGCACTACGCTGTGGCATCCAGTAACACAATGAACGTATGCGTGTCACACGCAGCCTAGAATGACCTCTGAAGGGGTAGGCTACACACGGGGCAAGCACAGAAGTTAGATACGTGCGTGACTCACCGTCTGCCAGGTAAAAGAGCGTGAAAAATGAGCGCGTTTGGTTGGCAACACCCCCGCCAAAAAAAGATGTGTACGCTGTCTGAGGAGACAGGACAACAGTAGAAGGGGACACTGTTTGAGGGAACAGGCCCAGGTAAACCAGTACAAGAGGAAAAAGAGAAAAAGCTGTCAGAGGTAACAGGGAGTACGAACTGGAAACGCCGTGAAGTAAATCGCGTGTGAAACGACAAGAAGTACAGAATTCACCCACTCGCTCTCCATGAAAAGCACGTACAAGGAAATGGTGTTCAACACTACCTTATATACAGGCCCACACGTACAGCGTCACTTACGGCGTGTACGTGCTTGGCCCATGTTCACCAATCACACGCTTTGTCACTTCTGCGTGTGGATCCTTTTTCACCAATCACACGCTTTGACACTCCTGCGTGTAGCTCACTTTTCACCAATCACACGCTTTGTCACTCCTGCGTGTAGATCAATTTTCACCAATCACACGCTTTGTCACTCCTGCGTGTAGATCCATTTTCACCAATCACACGCTTTGACACTGCACGTGCAGGTAACTATAGACGCACATATGCTGGTGACGGGTTTTCGCGCGATTCGCTGAGTGTGGGGTTTTCACGTGCAAAATCACTCCCTATCAGGCTGTCCACGCGTCCAAACACGAAAGACCACGCTCCTGGCCAGGAGGCCGAATTACAGTCCCCCAGAGCCCTGAGCACGCTCCCACCTGCCATCTGCTGCTGCCTGACTGCCTGCTGGCCACGTGCCCCACAGTGCTGGTGGGTGGGGGTGGTGGGAGACATGGGTGGGGGCCTGGTGGAGGGTGCCCCTGGTGGATGGGGGGTGGGGGTGGTGGGAGACATGGGTGGGGGCCTGATGGCAGGTGCCCCTGCACTGCTGGGGGGTGGGGGTGGTGGGAGACATGGGTGGGGGCCTGGTGGAGGGTGCCCCTGGTGGATGGGGGTGCAGGGGGACATGATCAGGTGTGCAGGGTAGTCCCCTGTTTTGTGGGCTGCCTGCAGGGGCCGTGGAGGGTGTACAGGGTACACCTGTGAGGGCCCACCCAGCCTATTCGCGTGTGATAATTCCCACGCACCCCTGTGATACACGTACCCTGGCCAATCGCGTGTTGAACTTCCCGCTACCCCTGTAATACACGCACCCTGGCTGTTCGCGTGTGATAATTCCCGCGTACCCCTGTGATACACGTTCCCTGGCCTATCGCGTGTTCTACTTCACGCGTACCCCTGTAATACACGTTCCCTGGCCAATCGCGTGTTGAACTTCCCGCTACCCCTGTAATACACGCACCCTGGCTGTTCGCGTGTGATGATTCCCGCGTACCCCTGTAATACACGTTCCCTGGCCTATCGCGTGTTCTACTTCACGCGTACCCCTGTAATACACGTTCCCTGGCCTATCGCGTGTTCTACTTCACGCGTACCCCTGTAATACGCGTTCCCTGGCTGTTCGCGTGTGATAATTCCCGCATACCCCTGTAATTCACGTTCCCTGCCTAGTCGCGTGTAGTACTTCCCGCGTACTCCTGATTTGAAGATTGCCCGCTTTGCTTTCCTTGTTTGCCTGCCCTGTGAAGTGGTCCAGGGTTAGCGCAGCCCTTAGCGATGATTTAGCGATTTTGATGGCTTTTCCTTGCGCGAGGGCGTTCTTGGGGGCGTTACTGGCGCTGCTGCAGGCTCGCTGCGATTCTCTGCGCCACGGCTGGTTTGGGAGCATGAAATCCATGAATACGCTGTGCGCGGAAATCAGTTTTAGCGCACGTGCCTGGCGCAGACTATCGCAGGCGCACGCTGTGCGCCAGCCGCATGCGCTACTTGTGCGCTGGATTCTATGAATTACCCTGATAGAGTGCAGGTTTCACATAGCATAGCTACATGGCCATGTTGCTATGACCTTCATAATTCTGCGCTGCAAAGGGGACACTTGGGATGTGGAAGAATGAAAACCAATTCTGCACCCGCTGGATTGTGTACAACATCTGACTTCCCTAGAGATGAAGAGTGAAATGTAAATGTAACGTGGACAGGTGTTGCAACATTATAGAGTAGCAATGGATATCTTTACAACGTAATATTACATTCCTTGTTAACATAATTATATACATACATAAATAAGGTACTGTGTCTCCCTCTTTCTCTTTGTGAGATTGCATCCCCTGTCTTTGTATTCTGCACAACCACATCTAAGGTTTATTAAGCTCATATTTACGAATAGTATTGAGAAAGAAGTAATTGCTAAGTTCATTCGTTTTTAGCATCCCTAATATCACCCTGAGACCAAACAGCATTATCATTTCGAGGCACAACATGAGATAAAACACATTTCCAACATAAGGGAATTGCTGTGACAATAACATTTGAGATAGAAATCACTGAACTGCAGGTAATACAGCCCAAAGTAATAGAAAAGCAATTCAAAAAACAGCTCAACATTTTGGTACAATAGAATCAAGTCAATCCCCTATCTATAAATTCATGAAAACGTAGAAAATGCAATAAGACGCTTGAACCTGGGTTTAGCCCATTAATATAAAGTAAAGGAGAGGGTGCCGTCAAACTTCATTTCCATCCACCTTTTATCCGTCCTCTGCATCTCGGTTGTGACTGGCATTGATAAACATTATTATGTCCTATTCCGCTGGAGACACCAAACCCATGCACATATACAGTACTGCCTTACTGCATGAATGACCACACAATTCGAGTCATATTTGACTGTGAATTGCATCTTTTTTACATTTAGTTTTGTTTTTCTTTGCAAATGCATTGTCAACTACAGTCTATGCCTTTGCATACCTTCTAATTATTGGTCTCCAATATTGTAAACAATCTTGTATATAGCAGCAAATATTGTGTCAGCTCCCTTGGCCTTTCACAGGGTAGAGTTTAATAATGATTAGATTTACTTTTATGTATTTTTTGTTTCAAATTGTTTTGTAAAAATGTCATAGTATTTACAATTAAATAACAGTGGAAAATATACTTTTATTGTATTGTTGATGCCTTAACGTTATGATATGATAAGGCATTTATAACGCGCCTATACACAAGTGTTTCAAGGCGCGACGAGGCAAGGGAGGGGGAACAGATGGAAGACCGACATCAATCCTAATAGGCCAGGTGTCATTCAGATCACGCAAGTGCAAGGGAAGGGAGGAGGGGGGAAGTGTGGGTGGAAAGGTGAGGGGGTCAGTGCAGTACATGAGATGATAGAATAAATAACAATAGTAAAGTGCGGCCAGCAGGTGGCAAGTTCAAGGGTAGAGGGCAAGTGCAGGCATCAGGTGTCAAGTGCAGATAGTGGGACTGCAAGGATACAGAAAATAGTCCCCAAGTGCAGGGGTTGCCAGGAAGGCAGTGCAAGAGTGCGACTGGCTGGGGAGGGGGTCTTGGCCCAAGATCAGAGAGTGGCCACGTAACCAGTGCAGTTTCAGTTATGCTATGTTACATTATGTTAATAGGCTTTTATACTGCAGTATAGCGCCACAGTAGTGGTTTCAGAGCACCTAGGATATTCCGTGATTGGGTGTACTGTGCCCCCGCCAATGGTATCCAAACTTTAGTCTGCTGAAGGAATGAAAAAGTGTAAGGGGAAAATGTGAGGCTGGGAAAGTAGGACACCAATGCTAAAAACAATAAGAACGTGGTATGCAGCAGGGGACGAATGTTTGTGATAACATGGATGCATGTCATTCCTGTTAGATGAAATGTAGTTCTGTTACTGAGAGGAAGAGATGTCTTAAAATTGGGTTGTGTTGTCCAAGCAGACTTGCAGAGATGCAAGTTAATTCAAAATATAATGTTGGATGCATGAAGTGTTGGAGAGCCTGTTTGGGTAATCATGACTGATGGTAGCTTATTTGCTCCGGCATCACTATATGTTGTATGCAAGGTCAGACACAAGAATGCTAATTCTGGGACTTTGAATCCTGGGCCAAGAGTGTCCCAATGAAGTATATACTGTGTGTAAACAAAGGGCAAGGGGGTAGAGTAGTAAAACGTATCTACTAATGACATAAAAGGCCAGATGTATGCTTCCCCGAATGCACAGAATGCTCCGCTAGAGGAAAATATAGTGGTCCTACTATGTTAATGAAAACCTGTACTTTGGCCTGTTTACACAGGCTGTTGTACTAGTATGGTATAATAAAAAAAAACTAGCACCTTGATGCCAAAAAGGTTATCATAAGAAGTCTGTTATGTGGCATGTCATGCTAGACTTTATTTTAGTTCACAGAGAAACATAGTGGTAGCTTTCTTGGGAATGGTTTGTCAAAGCACAGTGATACTTACTCATCTATACTAAGAAAGCATATTCTTAGCTCTGTATGCAGGCAGTGCTGATTAGATTTTGTGAAGGGTGGATGTACGACCAACAGGGTAGGGAAAGAAGGGCCAGACACGTGTCCGTCTGTATGCAGTGATAATCTGGCACATGTTTGTGTGAAATGGAAATGTGGGTATGTCAGGCTCAGAGGTGGTCAGGCCTTCTGTAAGGCCAGGTTGTCATTGTGAGCCTCAGTGTTTTGAAAGCATGCGCAGAGGAACAGGAGAACAAAGGCCCTCTAGTTACCCCAAACACCAAATAGCAACCTACAAACAGAAAAGCTTGGAGGAACTACACAGGTGGATTTTTAACTGTGGCTCCTCTGACCTCTGCACCATTACTCCCAGGCCTTCTCCAATGGAGCCAAGACAAGGAGCGTGGGTCCCAGTGATTTCAGGGGCTTCTAAAGTGGTCTCTTAGTGAAATAGTGACTAAACATACCAGTTGGTACCCCCTACCGCAATTTGTTTGAATGGGCCTAAAGACCTGCCAAAAGGCCTGCTCTAATTCTCACGTGCCTGACTATGAACACTGGTCAAGGATCATCCCCATGGTTTGCACATAGGTGGTTGGATTGTGAGCGGATCTCCTAAAATATATTCCTTCTATTCCGCTTCAACTTTAAAACACAAACTTCCTGTTGGCTTTACCAACACTTGTTAAGACTACCTTAAGACTACCTTAAAGACTCCTTGCATCCAACAAATAGTGCTACTGGGACCTCAGACTTTAGAGAATGTCTATATAAACCTTCTCCGCTAACACCCATCCACCCTCCCTCATCCTTTTTCTGCCCCCACACACCCATCCTAACTCACCCGTATTTGCCCCACCAACAAACCCTATCCTACTCTTCTCTGCTAACATCCACCCACCCTACCTCAAACATTTCTTTTCCTAGCCATCCTCCCTACCTTACCCCTCTCTGTCGAAACCCACTAAACATTCCTCACCTCTCTCTTCACCTACCCATCCGGCCTACCGCACAGCTCTCTGAGACCTCACCCATATCTGCCCCTACAGACTCCTTCCTGGGATTTATTGCGGCATCCTGGGAACTTCATGGTCATTTTAATAGATGTGTGTGACGGAGAATTACTCTTGAGCTGTGACAGTGTGTTGTAGTTGTGATTATTTATAACGCGCTTAATACCCAGAGTTTTCTAAGCGCAGACCCAGGGATCGAACCTGAAATGCTCTGCATCGTCTTGCTTCCAAGGTGAGCATGTTGCCCGCGTGCTATCCTCCTGGCTGTTAGTTTCTTTTTATTTTGGTGTTTTGTGGAATGTTCCCTGTCACCATATTTATTTATTTTTATTTATTTATTTGCATTTGTATAGCGCACTTGCAGCCCTGAGGCATCGAGGCGCTGTTACAGGAATATGTAAAAGTTTTGAATTACAGGTTCATGAGCGACCAGGGGTCTCTTCATTACAGTTACAATTACAGACCACATGACATACAGATATGAACAGTGTTGCAGACATAGAGAGAATAACAGTACTGCATTTACAGTTGTAAAGGGTGGTACTAGATATTTAGCTTTCAGCTAAAGAGCTTGGTTTTTATGGCTTTGCGGAATATTTGGTGGGATTCGATCATTCTTAGATGAGAAGGGAGTGTGTTCCTGTGGGTGGCGGCCAGTGTTGGAAAGCTGGAGCTTTGGCGTGAGAATCATGTTGGAGTAGCCATTCCTAAGAGGTCTCTTGGCAGTGTGCCTTGTGATTCTCTGGGATAGGTACAGAGGTGCGAGCTCATGGAGGCATTTGTGGGTGAGGGCAAGCGCTTTGAAGACAATTCTTTCTTTGACCAGGAGCCAATTAACCTGTCTTCTCACTTCTGAGATGTGGTCTGTTCTAGACGTTCCTGTGGCTGCCCCAAGTGCATTGTTTTGAACCAGCTGAAGTTTGGTGAGATTTTTTTTAGACGTTCCTATGGCGGTTTGAAAGCACTTGACATTTTACATTGATGTGAAACGACATAATAAAACATAAGACATAACCAGAAAATGACATAATATGACCTGACCAGGTAGAATATCAGAACGCAGCCTTCCTTTAATACTGACAGACCCTTCCAAATCCATCCCAAAGACCACCTTGGGGTCTTTAGCTGGGATTTTGATAATGGTACCTGCATGCTAATAATTTCAGGCCAAGGGTTTGCCTATTAGATAGCTGGCACTCTGCCTCAAGAATTCTACTCCACTGAGGAAGCTTCACCACTTGCTTAACTTTAAGCATACATTCAAGATCTACCCTTGAATATGCTATATGAGCCCTGTTTGGCATGCATGCACTTATTGTAAGCAGTACGAATGGCCTATCAGACACCCAAGATGCCACTTGTGTCATAACTGAGCTTTACAAATTCATACATATCAATATGCACCATTCCAGTCAGGAGATGCTAGCCAATCCTAGTCTTATCTTTGTATTCTGAGACTTGTAGTGATGCATTTATAATGGAGAAATCTGGGACAACAAGCCACAGAGTGCAAAATCAAAAGCTGGACTGGTCTATCAGCTCCTGCATGGAATGGGAATACTGGTATGTTTGTAAACTAAACATAACATACTTATAATGAAAAAGACAAACAACACTACAAGTTTCAACTTCCGCTGTAAAAGGTTGCCAAATGACTTCTTATCACCGGGGACAACATGACCGTGTCTTAAGTTTTACTTTCCCAATCAACTACATTCTGGGAGTTCATAGCTGCCAAGTTGTCCTTTGTCATGAGTGACACCTCGAGACAGTCATGGTTGTTCCTAATTGCATGCTGGAATTTAAAAGGCCCATACTTTGGAAAAAACGGAAATACAGGTCCAAGCATGCAATGGGAAAACCACAAGACTGGCTTGAGGTGTCACACATAACCCATTGCAACTTGGCAGCTATGTGTTTGTTTCAGCAGTTTGATAATAATTATAGTGGATAATACATTTTCAATGTGATCACCAAACTACCAATGGCTTACTATTATTGCACAATAGAAATACTCTTTTCTGAAGCACTCAAATACACTCATAACATTTTGCACATTTGTAGAAAAAATGTTCTCCTGGTGAGACTGTTCTTGTGTAATCAAAACAGCTATAAATGAGAAATGTCCACGGCATCACTCACTAATATGTGGTGTGTAGTATTGATGATATCATCAAGATGGCAACCAGCAAAGTACATACAATTGTCTACATCTATTTAATTCATGTATGGATTTTAATGTCTAGATTCTAACATGAAAGATATTTTGAGGCCTAAGCAAGTGCACCCAACAACCTTTACTCTAATATCAATGGCATCTCAGTAATGTCCACGTATCATAGGGTGGCGGTTGCCGCCCTATAGTTAAGATGAGTCCGCCTCCCGTAGGAACCCCTGAACATTTTACTGTTAATAACCTTTGAGTCGAGCAATGGTTTTGGCCGAAATTTCGAAAGTGATTAAAAACCTGCGCCCCTGCCCAAGACTGCAATGTTTCATAAAGATTAGTTAAAACATAAAAAACATAACAAGCAGCAACATTAAAATATTTTTCCAAAATTGTGGCCTACTTCTTATTCATTTTCCGTGCAGTCATTTTGAAAAATATTTGCCAGAGAAGGGGGCGCCCCATTCCCAAATATCGACAGAAACCATTTTTTTTTTACTGAAACAACCACCATCTAGATTTTCTCTCGATGCAAAAGATATCTGTGGCTATAGCCGAGGATATGTGAAAATGAAACACAGGAAAAAAGCTAATGTCAGGTCAAAAAACATGCAAGGAAAGCATTTATTTTTCTGCCAGTTTGCTGATATTCATGGCTAAGGACTACAGATAGCTGAGAGTATGTGCAGACAGATATAGTGATTTCAGGGGTGAAAAATGACTGCCCTTTACCTAAGGCCATGGCGAGTGACACAATTGATCTCCAGGTAGGTCTCCCATCCATGCAGTAACCAGGGTAGACCCTGCTTAGCGTCAAAGTGAGGAAGAAGCCAGCCTCCTCAGGCCATGTTGATGGACAAATACGTTGATGTTACCAGACCACTTAGAGAAACTGGTCAGCCCTTTCCTTGCTTTGAAGTTAAGCAGGGTCAGTCCCGGTTTTAAGCTAAGCGGGGTCAATCACAATTACTGCATGGATGGGCGACCGAATGGGCATCCACCTGTTTTATTTTTTTAAACCTTGCTATTGCCAGTCCTTGAAAGTTTTGCACTCAGAGACAATGTGTTGCCTTTTGCAGAATTGCATTCTGGTAGTTGTAGTCTCCTAGGTCAATAATAACAACAAAAATACATATTTTCCAGCAACAGTCCTACAGTTTTGCATTCTGGTAGTTGTAGTCTCCTAAGTCAATAATAACATCAAAAATACATATTTTCCAGCAACAGTCCTACAGTAACTGAGACAAACTCTCCTTAGCTTCAAAGCAAGGAAGAGGTCAGCCCCTTAATGACATGTTGCCTAATACATGAGCCCGCCTTACAGGACCACTTAGAGAAACATGGCCTATTGGGGCTGGACCCTTCCTCGCTTTGAATTTAAGCAATGTCAATCCCGTTTACTGCATGAATGGGACACTGTCCACTGTCTGAAATTCCATGTGTTTTCATTGTTTTAAAAATCTCATAACACACATCATCCACATATTTGTTTTTAAACTGTGCTCACTGTTATATCTTGAAAGTTCTGCACTCAGAGGCCATGATTGTGGCTGCTTCCCATGGCACCAGTAAAGGACACATGTGGGTGAACATTGTAACTTTTTTTCAGAGGGTGAATGCAACCCCTTGGGTTTTCTTAAGTTTGGCAAGCTTGATGAAATATTTGGCTACCAGGATTTTACTCAGGTTGTCATGTTCCCAGTAAAGACGCTTACTCACAAGAACCCAAGCACTTGATTTGTATTGTGATTTAGTTTTCCAGATAATATTTCACAACAGATTACTGGGTTTAAAAGGTGAGCACCTTTTATACTTTGCCAGCATGTTTATTGGAACATTTAGGTGAGCTTTTATATTTTGCCATTGATGTCTTTGGGCTCTTTGTAGGTCGGGTTTCCAATGACTTGATCGACTCATGTGAATCTTTGCTGGGCTATGTGATGGCTTAGCTTGTAAGTGGCCATCACACTGTACCGAAGTTTCTGCTTGATCATTAAGCAATGAACATTTGAAATTAATATTAATATGCCTGGGGTGGTGGAGTAATATTCCCTTGGACAATCTTTCAGCATCATTAGGTGAATTTTGATCACTCCAAATTCTGCATTTTTTGCAACAAGCCACCATCTCATTTAGCATGACTGTATGTTTGTTGACCTCCTCCTTAATATTGTCATACAGCCTTACAAAGATCTGAAGGGCCAAATGTAGTGTCGGGAGGGAAGTACTATCCACATAGAATAATGACTGAATTACTGATGCTTTAGCATAATTTCTCTGGGGAGTTCTTTTCAAAGATGTAAATGCAGATTGCTGGGCATTGCTTGCACCATCGTCTTGTATTGCCCCATTCTTCTGGGGTGAAGTAGAAGCACACAGATGTTGCGTAATAGAAAGAAATCTACTTATCTGCAGTCCAGCATCTTTCTCATGCTGTTACAAAGATTCAAGACAGAATCTTCAATTTCAGATAGGGCTCTTGCATCAGAGCTCACAAATTCACAAGCCAAGTCTTAATTGACTGAACCGTGGGTGGAGGCAAAACCATAGGTACATGAACAACTACTGTTACTGGAATTAACTTAGTCATCTTTCCATTTCTTTAAACTGGATTGGTGATCCCCTTTTCCTGTACAGGTTTTGACTGAATAGCACTCTGTGAAGCAGCATTTACTCTGTAGAGCACGTTTCATACTAATTCATTGGATTGAATCAGATATCTCTGGGAGGACAAGGCAAGCGACGCTCCTCAATTTTTAGCGTGGGCTATTCTGAGTTGACATTAGTATAACTGTGTATTGTTAGTGACACTTATTGGTCTTGAATATCAACTGTAATGTGAGGAGATCCATTCTCACCCTCTTCACCCACTTAGTCAACTGCACTTGCACTTCATTCCACGCTCATGCGCCATACAGCAGAGTGAATTTTTCACTTGGGAAGTGTGCAGCACCAAATTCAACCCTGCGGCAACCACAAATCTGTATATCAAATTCACTTTCCTCAAATTTTGACCTTACACTATAGGTAAGGTCAACTCAGTTCACATGTGTTCTGGGAGAATCATTTGCAAATCCACCCATCCAATTTAGGTGAATACTTGAGAGGAGATGGGCGAATAGTAGTGCACATGAGGATCCTTATACTTATGCAAGGATTCAGGTATATGCTCAAGGATGTAGGCAAATTCGTATGTGGGAAGCAGTTTCAAGCACATATACAAGGAACAAGAAGATTCCTGTTTCCTGTGTGGCTGAGTTTGACCAGAGGAATCAGAAACAGCACAGGTCCCCATTACCTGAAACATATGGAAGGATTCAAGTCAGCATTTATTTCTTGCCAAGTGACGAAACTGTGCATTGTTTATACGTATTGTGGCTGTGGTAAACCTTCGGAACATGCACTTGTTTTGGAAAGTCATTTCTTATTTTGTTTGGAAAAAACCTTTGCTAGGGAACCCTTCATTTAGCATTTTCTTTTTTTATTTCAATCATTTTCCCAAAATATCAGTGCAAGAGACTGAAGCTGATATGCTATCAATCAACAAGAACACTCTTCCTAATGCATGCGCGCATGAGGACATGGAAATCGTGGCCTTCTACCTCATATCAAGGGAGTGGGAGGCACACCTACATAGCATAATTGGTATGATGAGTATTAAATATTGCGTGTTGGTTGCCTGCCTTATGGGTTTCTGGAAAAAATAAGGTGTATGCATCTCCTATTTAAGGACTGGAGGGGGCATCTGTACTTCTGCCCACTATATAGTTTGGGAGGAGGCACAGAGCACCCCAGCCAAGGTTCTCTAGCCCGGTATTCATGTTAATGTATTCAATATCCTTGACTGATTGTGCACAGATGATTATGACATAAATCGAAAAGTACTTGAATATCTGCTTGAAATACTGCCTAAATTCGACTTTTCCTCTGTTGCTGAAAATTGCCTAGATGTATTTTAAATGATCTAGACAGAATCACAACTAATCTAACGCATATAGTTGGGTGCCTTTGAACTTTTGTGGTTGTCCCACACTGAAGAGGTTCTTCCTCACTGTGATGCACTGATCGTAGCAGGAAGAGAGCCCTCGTTTCATTTCTGGCTTTCACTTTTGAATCTGAGCATTGCATCAGACACTCTTAGGCCGCCTGTGCTGTAGTTCTCTTGAACTACATTATCCAGCATCTTAATCGCCTCGGCAGCAGGTCAGCACTGGTGCGTTGGGGGAGTCACCGGTTTGTGCCGGTTCCTGTCCTGGAAGCAAATTAGGCAGAGTTCTTCTCCCTGCCTAATTTGTGTTATCTATTCTGTTTCATTGATTCAACCAGGTAAGCTTTGTTGTAGCCTTTTTTTCTTCAACATGACTCAGTTGAGAGATCTGTTTGACAAATTACGCAGTCCAAAGACTGTTAACCCACATGATGGCTTAATGAAAGTATTCTGGTACACTACTCCACCGCTCATAGCCTGGGTAATTTGCCTCATTTAACACCCAGCTAATACTGACAGGCAGAAAGAAGTTATCATGAATATGTAGCATCTGGTGATAGATGAAACCGGGCCCTTAAAGGCAGTGACTCTTTCACCATATGAGGTTCATATTACAGAAGAACAATTGTGTGATAACAATATATATGACACTACCCATATAGATACTGTAGTCCCTTAATATGGTAATGTAGATCATATGTTGATATTCCCTTGTGTTTCTCTATATCTCCCTCCCTCACTCTTGAACATGGCACTTCTAAATACAAGCTCCTTAGTATAGCAAGGAGCAGGGGTAGAAGACTACCTCTAACCTTGGCATACTGGGTATTAAAGAGACATGGACAAACTTCCTGTTGGCTTTACCAACACTTGTTAAGACTACCTTAAAGACTCCTTGCATCCAACAAAGAGTGCTACTCGGACCTCGGAATTTCTATATAAACCTTCTCCGCTAACAGCCATGCACCCACCGCACATTATTTTCTGCCCCCACACACCCACCCTAAATCACCCCTATTTGCCCCACCAACAAACCCTATCTTACTCTTCTCTGCTAACATCCACCCTCCCTACCTCATTCCTCTCTGCCCTCACCCTCCTGAATTTCATTTCAGACTATGTTCAGAAGAAGAGATTCTTATTATAGTCACCAACCTGATATCTGCTCTGTCAGTATTCTTAAATAATACCATGATTTACTGATTCCGTGGATCACCAGAATGGTGAATTTATCTTTTAGTGTGAGAATGGTTCAATCTTCCCTTAAAGAGGTTTGGGTTACACCTCTCTTGAAGAAAAGCTCCCTCAATCCCTCCCGAGTGACAATCATAAATTCAAACAACCTCAGTTCTGATTGGCAACATTTTGAGGTGTCAGTTTTCCTGTACAGACCCCCAGAGAATGGAATTTGCTTCCGCTGGCAATGAGAATCTCCAACTCCTGATCAATATTCAAGGGGGACTTTAAACCTGGCTAAACATGCTAAAATCATTTTTGCCCTTTTCCTTCCTGACTCTGGCTTTTTTTGTTTTGTTCGGTCTTTGTTTATTGTATGCTCCAAGGCATACGGGCATGTGGTGCAAAGCAATAATAATAATATTAATAAATGATAGCTATGGATGATGGCCAAGGTCTCAACGGAGGTGATGCAGGCTGATTCTTAGGTACAGTGAATCTGCAAGCTACCCACAATTGAATGTCCACACACTACGTCAGTTGATAACACAGTCCTTTTATTAAAGGACACAAGGTTGGGTAGATATACAAAAATAAATAAGACTCACTTTGTACTAGAAATCTAAACAGATAACTTAACTTAATATATATGATCAAGCGCTCAGGGAAGCGGGAAACGCGTTGTGTTTGTGGACTTCCTCATGGCATCCTGCCGCTGTTTGCAATGTGTGTACCAATATCTTTTTTATTGAATTAAATAAACTCGCTTTGATTTTGGATATGAGTTTTTTATTTTTTTATTTAGTTGTGCCTAGGAAACGCTGATTGCCTCACTGAGACTGTGGTTTTCTTTCCTCTTTTTTTGTGGATATATATATATTCACTAACAAAAAACATTGTTAAAGAGACGTTATGGTTAAGTTGCACTACTAAAAAAACCTATGAAATTCAAAGGAAAAACGTTATGGTTACAGGTAAAACCGGAAAACCCCAGAAATGTGCCAGTTATGGTATGGTACGCAACCATAACTCGTGCTATCACTTTGCACTGCACGGACTAACACCCATGACCTCAAAGATGACATCACCAATGTCATTGATGACATCACTGATGCCATCACATGTCCGGCTCCCTCTTTTTTTGTTCACTGACATATGTATGGCAGGTGGTTTTCTTCACTGACAGTCAGGAAGTAAACATTCAAAAGGTACTATATTTGTAGACCTTACCCTTCTCATATGTCCTTACACTCCTTTCCTAAGGGTTCAGGCACATCATATGATAAATATACATAGAGGAAGAAGCAGGCCTGAAACATAGCAATCATTTCTGTGCATGAAGATCATCAGTTAGGTTATAAACACTTTCTGGTAATACTGCTGCTTTTTTGCTTACTGTACTTTCCTGGCATATCGGCATATTTGTGCGCGCTGTGGTCTCTTTATGTTTTCTGTGTAATAGTACAAATATGTAGTAAATGAGGAGTAAGTGAGGAGGTATTAGCTACTTATTACATGTTTCACAGTACGCAAAACTCTCAAAATAAAGCATTCATCATTATACTATCTAACATGGTAAAATGTGAATATTGGACCTCCATGGTGCATGCAGCAGACAATGCCTATGTTTCTGCATGAGTCGATTGCTGTACTGGAAAGGAGTCTGTAGTGCAATGGTGTCTATAGCAATGGATTGTGTAATGAATGATGTATCTCATGATAGTTCTTTCAATGACCTTTGATAGTTTTGTGGCAACATTATATTGACAATCCCTTGTGGAGGCTTGTTATGAAAACTAAAGGCACATGTAATGGCATCAGTGATGTCATCTTTGAGTTCATGGGTGTTAGTCTGTGCAGTGCACAGTGGTAGCGTGATTTATGGTTGCGTACCTTACCATAACTGACACATTTCTGGGGTTTTTCAGTTTTACCTGTAACCATAACATCCCTGTAACAACATTTTTCCATTGAATTTCATAGGTTTTTTTAGTAGCGCAACTTAACCATAATGTCCCTTTAACAATGTTTTTTGTTAGTGAATTTCATAGGTTTTTAATAAGGTGCTTTAACCATAATGTTCTTTCATAGTTTTTTCAGGAACAGTGACAGAGTTTTAGTAGTGCAACTGAACCATAGCGTCCATTTAATAATGTTTCTTTCACTACATTCAATTACCTTTTGACAAGATACACTTAGTTTGTATAGATGTACTGTACAGCATACTGAAGCCGGTGGCACTATACTAATAGCCACAGTGGTTGGGAACATCGGGTGGAGTCCAACGTGCCGAGAAAGGGAGGGGTGGTCATAAAAAGTGGTAACATGCAGCAAATACAAAAAACATATAGAAACAGCAGCAAGTGCGTGAATGGGAAGGGAAAATGCAGTAGCTGTACAAAATGTGTACTTTCGCAACAAAGAGCGCAAAGGCATAGGGTATGTAGCATAATGGAAACACCAACAACAGAAGTGAAGTTTGCCTTCATCAATGTTACTGCAAATCTGATTCACAATCGAACAAAGGACAAAGAGGCAGAGGTTGAGACGTCCACTACCGAGAGCAAAACTGTACTGCAACGTGGTGAGTACAAGACAGTTTATGTTGTAAATGTACAGGCCTGGTAGTGTACAATAGTAGGAAATCATGATTTTTCTGTTTGTGCGCAGCAATGGCTGCCACCCTAGAATGGATGGAGGAGAATTTTCCACATGAACAAATAAGTGAGGACGATAGCCCCATTGCTACCCACTGCACTGTGAAAAGGGAAAGAGTTACTGCAAGGGCAAGCACCCTAGAATGGCTGGAGGAAAAGGAGCACACCAGAAGTGGAACCTTTTGCACAGCAGCATATGGCCACTGAAACTGAAGTAAACACTGGACATATAACAGAACACCATCTGGATGTCAAAATGGATGAATTGTTCCTCCAATTTGCCACCGTGTAAATTTTTGTAGAAGGACATATTATGGGGAAAATAAGATATCACTGCCCAACTTGCACATGCCAGCCTTCCCCATTTCCCAGCACCCCATCCCTGCAAATTGCATGTCATGAGAGTTGCTTAGATGAGACCTCAATCCCATCTTCCCCTCACCAGCAGCTTGTTGAAATGGCAAAATCCCCAGCATATTTATCTGTTTCTGGTCCCCCTTCCCTTTCCGAATAGTGGCTATATATGTCTGCTAATAAACATTGAAATGTGACTGTCTACTGATTGTATATGTCTTTTCCTTTGATTTAAGAATACCATTGTAAGTGTGAAGGGAACAGCACTAGTGGAGATGATTGCAAGTGAGGAAAATGGAAGAGTCATATGACTGCCACACCTGGCTGTCCTATGCACAATCACAATGAAAGCATCCATACAACGTCAGTACGGGCTGCATGTTTGCATGAATAGAACCGCCTGTAAGTAGTTGCAGGACCGTATGTTTCTCGGTAGCACAACTGCACACATGCGTATCTCATCCTGTGACGCCTGGTAACACCATCCCTGGTCATGATATGCAAAGAAACATGTGATGTAGTTGTAGTAGGTGGAAGTGCGCACCCATGTCCTGCAAGAACCTTTGCACATAAACATTCCACATACTGTATCGTGCTCACAGCAAGCTTATGTAGAAACGTTCAATGCACGTGTGCCATACATTTAAGTAGTACAAGGTTGGGAAGAGTATCTGTAGGAGAGCTATGCACGTGGCCACAAAGTATTACGGCTAATATACATCCTGGAAAACAATGGCGACATCACCATGGTAATGGAACAACACTGCTCGTGGTCCCTTATTTAGCGGACAAGAGCCAGATCCGTGTACATCGAAATAGGACCATTTTCTGCAATGTATTGAGTGTTACAGTGAGAGTGCACCCTTACAGAGATCCTACACTCTTCTTTCTGCATGTAGGTATGTAATGAAACACTTAGGCCCACTTTGCTGTGGCATGTGCTATACAACACTCCTATAAAAGGGCACACCCCACAAGTGCGCTGCAATCCTTGTTTAGCTTTCCAGAGAAGACCAGCGGTCCAAATTGGTTCATGCAAAAATTGCTTTCTCACCAATAGTGTACCTGCAAAGTACCTATCCAAGTAATAGCCACCAGAGCTTCTTCTACTACCTCTGACTGAGGAGCACCCACATCCTCATAACCAACACCTCCTTCTGAAGGTCCTGAGCAAGGGAAATGGCGTCATAATATGGAGGGCCATTGAAAAGGAAACCAGAATAAAGTAGAAGGAATCCTCATTTCCTGCAGCCGGCGTGAGTCGTGGGTGTGGAAACTATTTAGGACTGTTGGAGATGTGCCAATATCTTGTGCAAACCAGGTACAATTCACTGAGTGCAACAGTCATGGAAAACCTGGCTTGTACAGCTACAGCACCACCTCCATGTGGCTGCACCTGAAAGCGAACCACAAGGCAGCTGTTTCCAGGGTTGTCCTCTTCCAAGCAGAAAGCAGGTTATTTCCATCTGCAGCATCCTCCGCATCTGCTCCTGCCACCACTAGGGACACTCCAGGTGGCCACCGCATCCCGCAAGAAGCCTTGGAGGACATATACACTGCAACAGACCTGCACCTTTTCACGCTCTGAAACACTTGTGTATGAGCGCAATAAAAATAAAATATCAATATCAAAGGTCACTGTATTGTGCATATACTGCAACGCGGTACTGTGTAGGGGGAACATTTTCGAAGTGCTTTTGAGGCGTCGGTCAGGGAGCATGACAGAGTGCCCCGTTAGGCAGAATCACATGCAGTCCCCTTTGGGACCACTACATGCAATTAAGACTACAAGTGTCAGTACAATTTCACCTTTGGTACAAGCCTGTACTACACAGTATTGTGGTAGCAGTGGCTGAGCAGCCAGACTTATCTCAAGAGTAAAGTAAGCAGTACCAGGGGCTACACAAAGGACCAGCAATTACAGTGATTTAAATAACCAGTTACTCAAGGGTTCTTGGTAAAAGAATATACATTTATTTACACAGTCGTTTTGAAAACATTACACTAGCAAGAACAGCTCAATATAATATACTAATATACTACAAATACAAAACCAATAAGTTATTGAACAAGTTCAGCTCCCCTGAAGTGGAAGCAAAATGGCACTTCAATTACTTTTAAAAAGGGGTAAAAAGACAATGTTAAAAGAAAGCAAGGCACAAATACTTTCATAGGCAGGGCAAAGGGTTTCAGTTCACTACAACCAGCAATTCAATTCAATAGGCCCGGGCCAAAGTCAATGGCTCAGAGTCTTGTATAGGATAGCATAGCTCTGGTAGTAAACGGTCAAGTCTTTGCCATGGATCTTAGAAGGATTTGGTCAGACGAAAAGTTAGATCTTGTTTTAGGGAAGGACAAGCCTTCAAATTCGGGAAAGTTTCAAAAACTTTCACCACGGCCGAACATAGTTTTGCACTGCACTTGCACAGTACCTTGTAAGTGAAGAAAAGCTGAGGCAGTTGTTCCTGGCAGTTCCTGCAGATCTTTCTGTTCTTGAGCTTCAGTCATGGGGACAAGAAGGTGGACATCGGGAGGTTCCTGCACTGCCCAGGGAAGAGGCCACATGCTTGGCAAAACATCAGTTTAAGGTTTGAGTGCCTTAAAGACCACAAACTGGTATCCTTCCCACTGGCAATCCGGTTTTCCACAGCACTCTGTAGAAAATTTGACCAGTATGGGGACGGTGTCCAGGCGGCTTACGAGTTGGTTGTTACCACCAAACTCAAGGGAAGAAGTTAACCTTGAAGTGATTGTCGATGGAGTCTCAGGAAATTCAGACCTGCAGCAGGGCTTCACCGGTGGTCCAGGATTTACAGCAGTCGTCTTCCTTCAGCTTGTCTTTGGTTCTTTCTTTCCAGTGGTCGACTCTGCTTTCCAAGTCCCAGAAGCCTGCTTTTAAACAGTTTTCCCCCATTCATTCCAGCCTGGCTGTCACTCACACAGCCGGCCAATCATGGCAGAGTGAATTCAGGTCTACTAGGAGACTAAGCTCAGGGAGTTTCGGGCACCCCCCTCACATCCTGTCCACCCCAGACACTCAGGTGCCAGAAGAGGGCTTCAGCACTGAAGCCCGCCAAAGGCTAATGAACAAAGGGACCAAACCTGGTTTGGCATGCAGAGTTCGACACTAGAAGGACCGTTCCTGAAAGAAACGGCAAAGACGGAGTCTGGTTTTACAGATAGGTCTTAGGCGCCATATTGGAAAACATGTCTCACCCAATTTTCAGCTACTGGTGTTTGCGGTCGGGAAAACATGAGTGTTCATACTCAGCGATGCTAGGCAACCCCTCCAGCACTTTATAGTGAGATAGTGTGTGCTGGGTCTGTACATTTAAAGAGAATAGTAAAGTCAATTTAACTTTACAGTCTCTGGGAGATTCCAGATACCTTCCAGAGAAGGTATTTAAACCTTGGGAAGTCTGAAAGACATCCCTGTGCCACTGCACTGAAGGTGCTGTGTGATAATTATGGAGAAGATGATGCCTATGGAGTTGTTTTAAAGCTCCATATGCAAAGAACACAAAAGTAAAACACATTGAAAATGAAAAGTTCAAAGTCCCCACAATATAGCAAAAGAGCTGGAGGGCTCTAACGTAGAGGGAATTTAGCACTTAGGTGAGAAATCTCCCTAACAGCCCCCTAACCAAGTAAGGTGCACCCCCATCTTCTACTCTCCACATACGATTTATTACCCCTTTGACTGGTGCCCTTTGCCAAATCTCCCTTCCATTGCTGGCTTTTGTGGTGTGTCTTATAACAGGAAAAATGCTACAGAACCAGAAGGGGGTGGGGAGAACAAAAAGGCTCTTATCAGAGCCACCTTGCACCATTGAAAAATAGAAATTCAAAGAAAGCATGCAGGCGGTGGCATAGCCTATGAGCGCCGCGTACAGAGACGGAAACAATGGATGGCGGGACTCCGGCAAAAGCATTGTACGCATTTGCAAAACAAAGTGGTGGCTTTTTGTGCTGTTTGTGTTTGCAACATTGGAAGTGGTGAACAACTACAGGGAAAATACTTGCTAGACTTGCAGGAAGTGCTGCACTGCATTTTGGATGTTACGCAGAAACAGATCATTGCCAGCATCAGTCAGATGAACTCCATCGGAACGTAAAATGGTGGTACTACGAAATATAATGTTTTCATTGTGGTAAGAGAACATGCCAATGTTGCGCAAAAAAGCACAAACAGCCTTGTTGACATTGCGCCGTGCTTTCTCCATTTGTGGCCCACACAAGGAAAAAATAATTCTTCTTCATTGCAAACTGCATTGAAATGTCTCTAACATGCCCTAAACTATTCCCTCCACAATGTACAATGATAATGTCTGGATGAGTGAGCATCACCAAATTGCACAAAGAGGACCCACATGGACCCACTTCATCCCACGGATTCCATGCCAGTGCACGTTGACACTATGGAACGCAAGGTGTGGTGCCAGTGCACAACCTTCTGCGTAAACTTGTACCCAATGTATCCAGCTGCCAGTGCACAGTGTTCTGCGTAAACTTGTACCCAATGTATCTAGGAGTTGCCCAAAGACATATAGTCTGCCTACTGAATGGCACAACCATACCTGCGGCCATCTCCACTCCTAATTGCAAACACACATTCTGGCACAAGCTGTTGCTACACACCACAGCCAGGAAATCATATTGACCAATCCCCACTCCTGCACTCCTGCACAGTCCCATTTCCATCGCAGCCACCCTGAAAAGACCCGGATGTAGCATGTGCACACCTCCAAATGGCAGGGCTTTTTGCAAACATATTGCCCTGTGTGGGGGGCTGGACAAACTCATTTTAAAAATCATAGAAAATGGTCATCTTGGTTGAAGTTGTGAAAAGTGTTTTGTTCTAATTTTGCTAAAGCAACATGCAAAGAAACACCTTTTTGGGTGCTAATTTTTAGGGATTGCTCTGAGCTTTTCCTCCTTACATTACTACATGAGTGTCTGCAGCATACATTGTACATAGTGCAACAGATGACTAATTTCAATAGGGGGAAAAAAATTATCACCACTGACAAACGCCACATTAGAAGCAATACGGTTCTCTTGGGCACAGAAGAACATCGTAGCATGGAACAGAAAAGCATACATACACCAGAATTGTTAATCCTTAGTCCAATTTCCATGACAAGCACATTAAGAAGGACAGCATGCAGCATGTGCGCTTTGCCCAACTACTGGGAGGGCCATGCCACAAGAAACCAGGGCCAGTCCCTCTTCCCTGTCAGTTACTCCTTTACCAGCCCTCCCTAATTGGCTTCTGTTAAACGATTACTTATGCATCCACCAATTACATCCAAGAATTGTGCATGTAACGCTAGCACAACTATTGAGCAGTCCATACCAACCATTAAACATGTAGAGATCAAATGTCATGTAAAACAAAAGCACCTGCACAGGAAAGTACTGTCAAACAATTTACGAGTTCTGCACCCACAAATATCAGCTTCGCTACCCATCACCATGCATAGTAGGTATTACTATTTTTTGTACATTACCCTGGTAAATGTATTATAGGTTCATGTCAACAGTGTATGAATCTCCATAATGTACTCAAAATCCGTTCTGTTATTTCTCCCTTCAGCTCCTACAGTGGTAGGTGGTGGCAAAGTTGCAATTGGCCCATAACAGCCATTGGTATATGGAAATGATTACTCCGTTCTTTTGGTCCGTCAATTTTACAATGCTTTCCCCAATTAATGTACCTCCTGTCAAATTTGTAAAAATTGCACACAAAATGATCACACAGCCTTTCCCACCAAACTAAGCCAAGTGCATACATTGCAAGCATAACGACAGTTTCCTGCCGAACGTCATACATAACAGTAGTTAAGCAATAGAAAAAATGTATGTGTGCATACACAAAAGTAACATTCATAAATATGCATAAGGAAATTAATGCCCAAAAGCAATGCCTGCATTCATGTACCAAGCATACATATGCATAGAAGTACATGCAAATGCACACACATAAACATTCTGCTTTGCACTCTGTACATCTTTCCGCACATTTTTGTCATCTTTCCACAATGCAAAGTACTGTATTTTGCAAGTAAATACGGCTACACTAGTCCACACACGTGTTTCATAAAAAGTTATACAGTACACTCCCAAATAACCCACCTACCCCCTTAAAAACATGCTTAGGCTTCCAAGTGGACATCCATATGTATCGTAAGCCTTCCATTTACACACACACACTTCCTCTTCCTGCCAAGACACACCCCTATGGTTTTGAAGAATGTATTGCACAAATGTAAGCACTATGCCATTAGCCAACATACTTTGTTACCATCTTCTTATACAGGTGCAATACCCACCTCTCTCTGGAAATCCACTGAAGAGTGAACTTCAAAATACAGTCTGCAAAAAATCTACCTCCGCAAGCAACAAAGTAAGTAGAATACCATCATACCATTGTATGTCTTACTAGAAGAGTACACCATTGTTGTATTATAGCACATAGATGTGCAGCCATCCACCAGTATGTACTTCATTGTTACTGAGGACACCTCTACAGGTGATCAGTGTTTCTTATGTCACCACCATTAGACTAAGCCCCACATAGTAAGGTACTGTCCCCATCCGAAGGTTAGACACCACTGCACAGCGACACACTTCCAGTTAAATGCCTACCCTCCTATTCACCCACTCTTGCACATTGCGCACATACATTTCAATTTTCGCACACCCACATTTCCCTTTCTTCGCCAACAGCTAATAAACAATGCTGAGCAAACAGCAACTCTGTAGAAAGCAACTCAGAAAGAGAGCCACACAACCTAAAAACACAGAAAGTAGCCATGCACTGCAAGCTGAACGTTAACAGAAAGTTGAAGGAGAAGAGGTAATTCAGTCAATAAGGAAAACTGATGCATCTACCTGTAAAGACAGTGTAGTTGATCTGTCAAAATGTGAGAATGAAAGGAAAACCACTAAGTACAGTGCAACGTACATTACTGCCAAGAGAGCACAAACAAATGGTAATGTAACCACAAGCAAGAATTCTGAAAGAGTAATTTTCCCAAAAAGAAATACACCACAGAGTCCTTCAGAACTTTATAAATAGAGGGCAGAAATCAAGCTCAATCCTCAAAACCTACTGCAGAAAAATCATCCTAGAAGCTCTTGTGGACAGTTCAATGAGCGTGAAATGGTAATTGATCATAGTAATTTTGAAAAAAATGAAACCACCTACAAGATTAATTGGTAAATTGCAAGAATTACTCTAAGCAAATGCAATGTCATCATAGATACCTTTGGCGACATCTGTACAGGTGAGTGGAGTCACACCACCAACACAGAGCCATACTTCAATGAAGAATCATACACACAAGAACAAACAAACCAAATTGCCTTACATTGGAGTGGTATGAAAAGATGCACATTACCATGATGGAAGAGGAAACACTGTTTTCAGAAATATCCCCATCAAACTTCGATGGCACTCTCCATTCCACCAAAGCAACCCGCCTTACCTACAAATGGCCTTGCACATCAACGTGTAATGTTCGCCAATGCTTAATCAAATCTTTGCAGCAATTCCTCAATCAGGATGTGAAAGGCAACGACAAAATAAAAATAAAAATAATACAAACTATGGACTCCTGTCCAGAGCGTAAATACACTGGAATATGAGGACATTCCTTAGCCTGTATTTCTGAACCTGCTTGCAAAAACACCATCCACTGCATCAAAATCTTAGCAGCCCACCATTCAACAGTCAGAAATCTAGTTTAAAAACTGTACTATGCAACAAGTCCAGCTTTAGCACTCCAACATTTAAATTATATTCTCCTACACGGTACAGCCAAACAAGTGCTCGATGAAATAGAGCACATCCAAAGGAAATATTATGGAACTGAAGAGCACTTTCAGACAACAGTACTGACAACAGTACAGCTATCAACTTTTTATATGACACATGAAGAAAAGAAATACAAAAGTTCAAAAGCACATCTGCTGAAATGCCAAACCAAGTATGTGTGTGTTGTTGTAGAACTTTCTAAAGAAAGAGCACCAAAACTATAGATATAATGCAGAAGATAGAAGACAATGAGGAATCCCAGTGGTTTCAATTAGCTCTGCACCTTATAGCTGAAAACAAATATGAAATTACGAACACCTCCATACTGTGCACATACTGCACTGCAAAACTTGTCAATAACCAAAGGCCTTAACGCACAATTATTAATAATTTGGAACTATGTACACTGCCAAATGCACTGCAGCTGCTTAATGTTTATGAGACCATTATAATCTAAACAGTGCACCCATTTCAAGCAATGATACGGCTTCAACCAAAAACAAAATTTTGCCTCCCACCAAATTACTGAGAGGCATTTGTGGTAAAGTAGTTTATTTACCATTAGATTTCAAAGAAAATGTACACACTCTACAAGTGCAAAGGCCAATACAACAATATTTTATTATCCTGATAAATGGTGTACCTACCAAAGGAAAACATATTTGGCAGCAACTAGTAGACTTAACTAAAGTTAGCAAAGTGTTGCAATACCTTTAAGAAAACAATGAATACTACAAGGAAATAAACATTCAAGAAACCTGAGAGAAACAACCAAAATAATTCAGGACTCCTCAACAACTGGGCAATTTGAACATCTAGATCCTAGTGCAGGCTCCAATATTTTAGACTACTATACAATTCACCCACTGCACTCCAAAGACACCATAGAGGATGACTAGAAACATATCAAATGTGGCAAGCCAAAGGAGTGCCTATCAGTATATGGGAAAAAAGTGTGGCAGCACAAGTCTTTCGTCTACTGTTCCCCTCTGGAAAAGGTGGAAGATATGATGAAAGAGGCACACAAATAACAGCATCAGAATAGCGCTGTTTACAAATGTATTCTGAAGATCCTAGATTTAGACAGAACATGAAGTACATATTCCACCTGCTCTTTGAAAGTTAACTGGCAACACTATGTTATGGAGTTGCTCACGCAATAAAAACATGTTAACATTTTCAAAATGTTTCTGCTACACAGCTACTTCATAAAGTGCAAGAAAAGGACAAAGTTTTACAAACAAGTATTACAAATCTCTTGGCAAACATGCGTGATATGAAAGAGTACTAGTTCCGTCGGCACACAGATGTACAGTGTATGCTATGCAACCTTGGGCCACCCATATGTTTTGTCACTTTAAGTTCTGCAGAGTATGCATGGGAAGACTTGCACACTTTCCTACGCATAGCAAACAAAAACAAAACAGGTGTAGACATGAAAACACCAGGAGAGCTTTGCACTCTTGATCCAGTAAATGTTTCATGCTACTTTCATCATCGCTTCCTTGCCATGCTGCACTTCATTTGCAATAAAACACTTTCTCCCCTCAGAGAAGTAGAACACTTCTTTTGGAGAAAAGAATATGAAGCCAGAGGAGCACCTAACATCCACATGCTTTTATGGATTAAAAATGCTCCTAAATTTGGTGAGGAGAGTGATGAAACTGTTCTGCAGTTCATTCACAAATATGTCACTTGCAAAATCCCCACATAGTGACCTACCATCACAAATTTTGCAATTCCAAAGACACAAGTGTGGCAAGTATTGTCGACTCAAATATAAGAACAGAGGGAAATACTACACCAAATGCTGCTTTGGTTTCCCTAGACCAGTTTCAGCAACAGGCCAAATAAACAGCTTCATGTCTTCGGTTTGAAACATACTGCTAGCCACCTACACCTCCTATGAAGATGCTTTCAATACCAGTGAAAGTACAATTACAGATGCAAACTTTACACAGTGCAAAACCATATTGGACAATGAACGCCAACAAGAAAAAGAACTTCCAGCACAACTAAATGTAGACACTTCTGAGAGCAGTGAACCTTCTCAAACAGGCAGCTAAGAACCACTTGGACAGCCACTCATGGCAAATGAGGCAGAATTAGCTAGCCATGGCAGAAGTAACCACCACTATGCTTCAGTATGAACACTGTGCTGAAGAATTGGCAGTACTGTAATCCCAACTAAACAATGAACGGCGTACCATTTTAGTCGAAGTAAGTGAAACCACTGAATATGGCATACAGCATGAAAGTAAAACTTGCACCTGTGACAACTACAAAACTGTACTACTGTATATAAGTGGAACAGCTGGGTCAGGTAAAACATTCTTAATAAAAATTATCAGTAAATACCTCCAACAATTAACAAAAAACAACCTGTCTGCTGTTGTTACTGTCCCTACAGGTTTGGCTGCCTACAACATAGGTGGAGTCACTTTACACCGATTGCTACTCCTTCGAGTAGAACACCAAAACAAATTAGAGTACTATAAGCCTTCAGCAGAATCTGTTATGGAGCTATGCAGAGTTCTGAAACAAATTAAAATGCTCCTAATAGATGAGGTGAGCATGGTCTCCAACCTAATGTTGGGTTTGATTCACCTCAGAATGCAAGAGGTCCTCAAAACAGACTCTGAAGAACTCTTTGGAGGAAAACGCGATTGTTTTCAGAGATCTCCTTCAATTAACACCAGTCAAAGGTGAACCTATCTTCAAAACCTTAGGACACAAAGAGTGCCGTAAAAGTCTTGGAAGCATCGGGAATGTAAATAGCTGGCAACATTTCCAATAACTCAAAACATGCCTCAGTCTGCAGACCTCACCTACACCAGCATTTTTAAAAAAACATACGGATTGGTGTACTATCAAAGGAGGTGCAGTCTACCCTCAATACTAGACACATCCATGAGCTGTACGAGCATAACACATGTGCTACTGATGTCATGGACCAATTAGCTCATACAAATATCAGCTGTATGTCCTTAATGCCAACTCTAGCAAGCTGTGCACAATTTAATGCAACAATGCTGAAAATAGAAAAACAACCACTAGTGCAAATTCATGCCACAGACAAACAGGACATACACGGTATGTCAATACCTATGTGTCAACAAGGCATAGCACGACTAAAAACCTTAGACAACTCTATCTCCAACAATGCTGGTTTAGAGAAAATGTTAACATTATGTGTCAACTCTAGAGTTATGTTAAAGCGTAACATTGACGTAAAGCAAGGTTTAGTTGATGGAGTACAGTCATTGGCTTCCAGACATAACCACGGGACAACAGGATTCAGTTTGGAAACATCAAGTTTGACACATTTTCAGAAATAAAAAATATAGGACGCACAACGGCGCGATTCCTTCTTTTCAAAGACATGCATGTACGCAGAGAACAGGTTTCTCTGTCGCTAGCTTATGCAGTAACTGTTTATAAATCACAAGGTCAAGCATTAATTAATATTGGCAGCACAGTCTTAAAGAAAGCATGCGTTACGTAGCACTGTCACGGCTACGTACACTGGAAGGACTGTATCACGTGAATTTTGATGCAACTGCAGTCAGTGCAGACATTGCTTGCATTATAGAGTACAATAGACTATGTGCACTGTAAACACCCCATCTGAAAATGTACCCTATTCCTCAGAAACCAAAAGGTTTGAAAAGGAGGCTCATTCAATCAGAATTCGTAAATGATTTGGCAACAGTACCATCAAAGAAATTTAAAGCAACTCATACTAAATCAACTACCAAAAGCACATACAAAGGAGTCAAAAAGACAAAACCTACCCAACTTCACCCACAAAATAAAATGCCTCTGCAAAGAAAACATGTACACTTCTATTAAAGTGCTCGGACACAGAAGTACCTGGCCTATGCAAATGTTCCAATACAACAGGTGCTAATTGCTATGCAAACGTAACAATGAATGTTCTATTCCAAATACCAGCCATTGTGGAAAACATTTGTGTTTGCAAATGCTCGTCCTTCACAGAAATGCAGTAATTAATCCTGACACCATTTACAGTGTCTCAGGAATAAGGCAAGAATTAGTCTACAGTGCTGGAATGGTGAAATTCACTTTAAACCGACAAGAAGATCCACAGGAATTTCTAATGTACTTCCAACAAATACTGGAAAGGAAAAACATGCTCATAAGTGAAATCGTTCACATTTCCTACATGTGGAAACATGCATGCACTCTGTGCAACCATGTCATTCAGGAACAAGTCCCTAATGAATGCTTCATGTACGTATCAATACCTAACTGTCACTCCATTCCATTTCAGCAACTGGTGCAAAATGCAAACCATAGCATGTTGTGTATGTTGTGCAATTCTGATATTCGTTTGACGCTCCATATACACTCACATAGTCAATATGTAACATTAATGCTCCTAAAATACAATGCCGATGGAACCAAAAACAACTGCAAACTTACTGCCTTCACACGCAGACAGGTATCACTTGGCAACAAAACCTTCACAACAGTAGCCATAATCTACCACACAGGCGACTCAAACAATGGAGGCCACTATACTGCATACATTAGAAAGCAATGGTCATGGTGGGAATGCAGTGATACTTCCATCAGTCCAAATCAGAGATTACCTGCAAATCTTGCAAATGCCTTCTTAATATTCTTGAAGCCAAAATGTACTCACTAATGTACAAACCAACTATACCTTACTCCCCAGCACCAACCAGTACCTTCGTAAGTGGACACATTTTTTTTCATTCCACACTATCAACCCAAAGGAACTTAGCATACTGCAAGCATTGACAAAATACACTATAGTGTGTGTTGGACATTTCTATCCCTAATGAACCCAATGAATACACTCACACAAACCATATGTGTACACAAATCACAGTAGCAGTATTTACGTAGAAAGGGATCCATCACGTATGCAAATCAGTCACCAGCTCTCTAAGAATAGTCATAGAACTCCAAGACATATGGACCTATCATCACATAACTCTGTAATGACACACTACCACTGCAGAATGTAAACAGATGTCCAAGTAGCAACAGGAATGCTCAACAGTCTAAATGTACCCTTTACGAATGGGGCACTGTAAACAGTTAGAATACACCACCTGGTATCTACCTGCACCTTCAACAACTACTGTGCTACAAAAGTATTGTAAAACACTTCCGAAGTATGAGCAGTTACAGTATACCAAGGTATGTAACTACTGTCAGAATTCACACAGTGCAACGCCACAAACACATAAAGAAACAGTGGCACAAAAAGGAAGCCGGTAAACATTTACAAAATAGCACCGGCTATACAACACCACCCATCCCACCAACATGTATAGGCCACAAATCATAAACCCTTACATGTCCTCCTACTTCAAGATTATACTTTAAAAAGTGCTGTAACCACTCCAAACATGACTATCATTCATTGTGCACCATACTAGGTTTTTTTTTTTAAATCTAGCATGGATTTTATTTCCCCACAGACCGAATGATTATGCACAGAAACACAGGAACTGCGCTCATTGCACAGTACACTGGTTCAAAGCATAGTACTTAGGAAGTTCTAGTTATGATGGTCCACAAAGTAAAAAATGTATGCTATGTAGTGGACTGCAAACTAACGAAATACCTGTTCAATCATGTTCTGTTCTCTTTTCCCACAGATAATGCAGCAACTAGGAACACAACATTTCACACTCGATGCACAAAACACAGTACAGGCCCTCCTCAATCAAAACAGTAAGTCTGCAATGATTCCTATTATTCTTTTCTACAGTGCAATATGTGTACTTATTTCTGCTATACACCTACCAATGCCACCATTTGCAATGCTCATCTATATTACACTATGCATCTTGTGCCTACGCCCTACACGCTTCACTATACCCTTTACAGTGTAGGGCCTCCAGCCATGCACTCAACATCAAACACCTGGCCCACAATTGCTGCTGCACTGTACAACTATGCATACAAACATCAATCCACGCACTACTAACCCCACACATAACACACCCACCTACCCCTTAGCCACTGCAGTTGACATTGGCTGCCATTTCTCCCACACAATACATAATCTGTTTCCTATGTACACTGGTCATCTAAGCCTATAATAAGTGGACACCCTGAATGCACAATACTACAGTAACCTACCCGACAATTTGCACAATCACAACCATACAACTTGATGAATGCATTCATACATCTTACATAACTGTTGTAACTGCTGCAACATTTGGCTCCTTGCTTTCCACTGGCACCGTGTAACCCATTAGGTCATTTTCATTGTTATGTGCACCATTTTAAAAAAGAAAGGTATCCAACACATATTTCTGTGCAGTGCATGGGTCATAGCTCGACAGCCATATTGCAACCACTGCATTACTGCTTAAGTTTTCAAACTTCTGTTTCCCTTTCTTATTGTGGAAATGAAATACCATTTGAAAACTATAACCCCCTTACACTGTTTGACAACCGTACACAGTAACTCCTTTTCTTTGCTGAACGGCAGCCTCAAACAGGTTCATGCTGCATGACACCATACTGCGTACAATGGGCCCCCCACCCACGTATTCCGAGGCAGCGAACACAATCTGCCATCATCCACCATTGTCTCATAACACCATGCAAATATAACTGGTCCTTAGGCAGTGTAAAACACATTTAATGTATGTTCCCATCTGTGCATTCATGGCACCATGTGTACAGCACCATCAGCTCTACTTGTACATCGTACTACCTTGACGGTAATGACGTTGCTGGCTGATTCCTTCCTTTTCCCAAGCATCATCTCCGGAAAGCGAAACCTAACATAGCTCTCTTTGAACAAGACACACGCTCATTGTAATACAGCCTTAAGGGGAAGCATGTTTAGCTCCAAGGTCAGACATTATATGGAAGTATAGCAAAAAAGGATACATAACTTACACTGCATTTGCTCTGCCCATGGGCCCCAAAGGTAGTCTGCAAGGATCCCATATTCCGTACACTGCCATTTCTTGCGCACCCAATACAAGCATGGAATTTTCCGGAGTTATGCAAGTACAACTTTACATCACATGTGTATTACAAATAAAAAGTATTAAGCTGCTCTTCTGTATGCATATTAATACATTTACTCTACCGCACACTTTCTCTCCTGAATGGAGCTTTGCGACATCAGTAAGGATGTGCTGTTACAGTGCCATGTGTCCTCATTCCCCGTAAAATTGCAACTATGATTGTACTTCCTTTTGCTACCATTCTTCCCCACCCCATGCAAATGCAGACATAAAGGGCAAGACGAAAATGAAACGCAAGTCATGCACTAAAACAACACATCTTCTGCTCTCTCGAACAGTGCTACATTCCCTATTTTGCCCTTTGACACAATTACTAGGTCTACGCAACCCAATTGTACTGAATGTTGTAACCGCCACAGGTTAACGCAGCAGTCAACCAGCACACAAACATCAACAGCTCACATTTGATTCACGCACTTCTTAGCAAAGCAGCTCCTCTATTCTCCAGAAAGCCAAGGTGCATCCCATGAGAGTTCTTGTTTTCTTACTTTCTTTGCAGACAGACAGACACATTGTGCCGTGGGTCAAACAACACTTGCTACCACTGTATGTTTTGTAAAAAGGAAACACAGCAAAAGAGCGCCTGGTGGCAACGTTTCCAAGCCATTTTGCTTGTGTAGAGCCGTACAATCACAGTATCACCTACAAAACATAGAGCAAGACAGTGGGGTAATATATGACCCTACTCACTAACACACAGTACATGGTCCATGAGCCAGCCAGCGATCACAACATCCTACCTGCAAAGTCTTGTCCTGTACGCTGCCACTAACACCGGCTGCTTACATCTACTCTTATTCCTCTTTCTTTTCAGATATCTTGCACCTTACTGCGTGTGCCACCCCAACCACCTTCCAGTAGACGGTTGGTGAACCAATCACTGGACAGTTACCAAAAGCAATTTATTTTCCGTCGTTATTATATGGGCTGACCAATATGGGACGGCATGTTCATTTGTGGCAATACGAACAAACCTGCAAACCTTTATGCTGTAAGGCATCCCAAAGTGCCCTCCAAGCACCACTAAATACTCCTTGTCCCACTTTGCTAGACGAGAACAGAAGTACAAAAGTGCACAGAGAGCATTGGTCACTAAGTTTTGTTTGCGAAATAAGAGGGGTGAATGCAGCCAACTTACACATTGTCATTAACATTCTGTAGCTAAATAAAGCACTTTCAACAATTCACTGTGGTGTTACTGAACTATGGGAATGTTCTGGATCTGTATGCTCTGTGTGCACATGTCTGCTTTTGCTTTTGTTTATGTTGTTCCTTTTGCAGAGCTAGGTGCTCACATGACAGAGTGCGCTACACTTGGCACGCACATAAAAACAATACCTGGAGTACACGCTGTGAGGAACCAATGTCCACAAGTAAAGTCAGTCACGCTAGTGACTGCTGCGATGGTGTATGCCGCACACACTTATAGGTAATGGAAGCGATGCACACATTACAACTTCACACAGTAGAAGCACCAACTGCGTTTGTTGACCATCTCAACAAGTACGCAAAACAAAGCTAACAGTCAGTTGGCCTTCCGTCCTGTATTTGGCTGTACTTACTGGAGTTGATAATGTTGTCAGCTGCAAATGTTTATGGGTTGGTCTGTACATTATCCATACTTTACATGTGTAATGCTTATTAACTTGTGTCATGTCGCAATAACTTCCTTCACTCTCAAAGCACAGATTATTATAAGAGGCACACCATACGAAACAGACATGGTGGCATCTCAGTCCCTGAATAGCAACAAAGCCAATGACACACACCATATGCAAGTGCAGGCACTTCACGCTACCTCTACTGGTGTACCAACTGCAAAAAGTCCTCCACAACCATTCTGTAATAGTGAGCACTCACAGGAGACATATATATTTACAAGAGTGTACGCTGCACTTACATTTCAGTATAAGAATAGACCCAAAGAAGGCAACATTCTGAAGCCTACTTCCAACCACTGGCCAGTTGTTAGGTCCAAGGGCCCCAGCCATGCACACAAGACACTAGGGTTTTTGGAGGCACAAAACAACATAGCTCAGTGACTGCAAATATCCTCATATTGTCTGTAATGCACTCCCCATCCCCAATAGAGTCTGCCTGCACTCACCAAAAAAAGATATTCGCCTCCACAGCTGCCCGCCAATGGAGTGTACGTGAGTACCTGCATAAAAAGTCCATATCACAAAAATGTGATGGTAATAAATTCCTTCCATGTGCCAATGTCTGCCTGCCCTCCCAGAAGCAAGGCTGTGGCCACCCCTAGGCTCCTGCGGCATCCGCCCATGCACTCAAGAGCTGACTACTTCAACACACCCACTAGATGGCAATAGAGGCGTGCATGCTACCATGCGGCCACGTAGCTATGTTTATTAGCTTGTGCCATGTCGCAATATCTTACTTCACTCTCAAAGCACACAGTATTATGAGAGTCACAGCATATGAAATGTAAATGGTGAGAACTCAGTTGCTGAATGGCAAAAAGGCTAATGATGCACACCATATGCAAGTGCAGACACTTCACGCCACCTCTACTGGTGTATGAACTGCAAAATGTCCTCCACAATCATTCTGTAATAGTGAGCACCCACAGGACACATGCATATTTCTAAGAGTGCACGCTGGAGTTACATATCAGTATAATAACTGACCCAAAAAAGACAACATTAGGAAACCTACTTCGAACCAGTGGCCAGCCTGTTAGGTCCAAGGGCCCCAGCCATCCACACAAGCCAGTAGAGGTTTTTCAGGCACAACACAACATAGCGCACCAACTGGAAATATTGGAAATATTCTCATATGGTCTGCAATGCACTCCCCATCCCCAATGGAGTCTGCCTGCACTCACCAAAAAAGGATAGTTGCCTCTACAGCTGATCGACAATGAAGTACATGTGAGTGTCTGCGTAAAAAAGACATATCGCAAAACTGTGACAGTATACAATTCCTTCCATGTGCCAATGTCTGCCTGCCCTCACTGAAGCACGACTGTGGCCAAGCCATAGGATCCGGGGCACATGTAGAGGCATACGGCCTCCGCCCATGTACCCAAGAGCCTACTCCTTATTTATTTATTAGCATTTATAAAGCGCACAGCAGCCCTTAGGCATGGTGGTACTGTTACAGAAAGACTTGCTGGTTACAAAGAAAGTGTAGTGCATAGTGGTTACAAGGCAGCAGTTTAGCTTAGTGGTTACAAGGCAGCCTAATTTAGCAGTTACAATGTCATTATATGCATAGTGGTTACATTGGATACAGTTGCAGTTAATTAAATGCTTAGCTTAGGCAAAGTTACATATTTTTTTTGGTGAGTTTTGGTGAGCCTGAGGAGTTAGTTGAACAGAGTGGTTTTGAGGGTTTTGCAAAAGATGAGGAGGAATGTTCTGCTCTAAGTTCACTGTGCAGTGTGTTCCATAATTTGGGAGCTATATGGGGGAAGCCTAGACCTCCGGCATTAACTCTTTTGATGAAAGGGACTTGCAGCTGGTTGGTATGGTGACTTCTTTTGGGAGGGGTAGAGGTGACTCTGTTGATAGTTTCAGTTGGATAGGATGGTGCTGTGTGACTCTAGCATTTGTACATGATGGTTAGAATTTTGAAGCTGACACATTCCTTAACAGGTAACCATTGAGCATCTCGCCTGCCTTGAGTAATGTGCTTTCTTTTGTGAATGCTGAGAGCTGCGCGTAGCGCATTGTTCTACACTATTTGGAGCCTGTTGAAATTTTTGGCTGAGGTGCCTGCAAGGATGGCATTTCAGTAGTTCAGCTTAGCTCTGATAGTTGCACGGGTGATGGAGAGGCAGTTTTGGGGGGTTAAGAAGGGTTTAATGGCATTTATAAGTTTGGTGGTGTGGGCCAAGGCTGAGGCAATGGTGCTGACCTGTCGTGTCATAGAGAGGGTTGAGTCAAGGTAGACTCCCAGGGTGTTTACGGAGGTGGAGAAGGGGATCTTGCTGTTGTCGATAGTGAAAGTGTAATACTTTTTATTAAGTTTTGGCAAGATTTCTTTGGGGCCAAGGAGTATGATCTCGGTTTTGTCCCCGGTGAGGCATAGACCATTGATTGCCATTCAAGTGTAGATTTGGAGGAGGGCTGTTGCATCTTGGTCATAGTCACCAGAGAGGGGGAGCTGTACTTGTGTGTTGTCAGCATAGTTAATGTAGGCTATGCCGAGCGAGGCCAGTAAGTCAAATAGTGGTTTAGTAAATAGGTTGTAGAGGGTGGGGGCAGTGCATGATCCTTGAGGCACTCCGTAGTGAATTGTGTCAGGGGCTACGTTGGCCTGGTCAGAGTAGACCTTCATTGCTCTGCCTTCTAAGAAGGAGATTATCCAGGAGGTTGCTTCTTTGGAGAAGTGGTCTGCGTTGGAGAGGTGGGAAGTAAGGATGTTGTGATCAACAAGATCAAATGCAGCCAGGAGATCTAGGAGAATCCGAAAGGCTGGCTTGCCCTTGTCCATAATGTTGGTGATTCGGGTTTTGAGATCCAGTAGTGCGGTTTATGTGCCTTGACTTTTGCGGAAGCCTGATTGTCTATTGCCCAGGATGGCATTGGATTCCAGAGAGTCTTCGATTTGTATGTGGGCGGCTTTGTCAAGAATTTTGAGGTAGAAAGGGACTGTGGTGATGGGGTGGTAGTTGTTGGGGCATGTGGGATGAAGGGAGGATTTCTTTATGAGACAGCGGACCCAGGCTCCTTTTAGGCTCTGGTTTACAGCTCCTGTGAAGAAGGAGGCATTAATAAATGCAATGATGATAGGTGTTAGCGAGATGGCACATTCCTTGATGACAGAAGGTGGGCGGATGTCTCCTTTATAGTTTCCATGATTAGCTAGGGCTTTGCGTTGGGATTTGATTTTTTCTTGAAGAAGCTTGATTTTGTTAAGGAGGGCTGCTTGAATGCTAGATCACCAGGCTTCATCTTTAGTTATTTCATCTGAGTTAGTCGGTGGGATGATGAGATCTTTGAAAATTTCTAACATTTCCTTTGTTTTGGAGTTGGCATTGTTTATTCTGAGATTAAAGGATTCAGATTTGGCTTTAAAAATGGCTTTTTTGTACGTAGAGGAGCTGGTTTTAAAGTCTGTCGTGTTGGAGGGGCTTGGTGACGATTGCCACTTGGCTAAGGCAAGGCGTTTGTTGTTGCATAGAATAGCAAGTTCTTCAGTGAACCATTAGTTGGAGTGCATGGATTTTTTTTCTTTCTTAACCTCTAAGGGAGCTATGGTTTCAATTGCATTAGTAAGAGCGAGGGAGTAGATGTTGGCGAGTACTGTGGAGTTGTTGATAAAGGGTGTTTTGAATTTGGGGATGTCTAGAAAGGGAAGTAGGTTGTCTTTGTTACATTTTTTTGAATGTCTGACTTTGGCAGGTGGGGCGTACGATAATACTTTGGTGGTGGGTTTAGGAGGAATGGTAAATTGTATGCAGTGATGGTCCGTCCATGGGAGGGCAGGCATTTTAGTGATGTCAATTGTGCAATTATGGTCAGCCATCCAATCAATGGAGCAACCTTTGCAGTGTGTAGGCTCTATACTTTATGGGAGAATGCTAGGTTGGAGAGGTCTTTGGCAAGTGATGAGGCTGATTTGTCCTTAGGGTCACAGAGGCCTAGGTTTAGGTCTCTGAGTAGGAGGGTTTTGGTGGAGGTTTTTAGGTTGTTTCCAAGAATTTGTAGGAGTAGTTTTTGGTAGTCAGGGGCTGTGCCAGGTGGTCTATATGTGATAAGGATATTTATAGTGCAGTTAGGGGAGAGCGTGAGCTTAGCATTTGTAAGGTCAGCGTTATTTTCCCAATGTAGATTGCAGAGTCTAATGGAGAGGGATTCCTTGGCGATGAGTGCTACGCCTCCACCTATGGTCCCATGGTTTTGCGGTCCTGTCTGAGAATGGTGTATCCTGATGTAAGCACAAGAGAGAGGGCTGGGCCTGAGGCTTCATGTAACTAGGTTTCTGTGATAGCCAGCAGATCAAGGTCTAGAGAGCTTATGAGGTCATTGATTTCTAGAGCGTGTGCTGGGAGAGAGCGAGCATTTACCAAGGCACATTTAAGCGCGGTGGTGCGTTGGAGTTTGCTGGGCGAGTTGGTGTCAGAGGAGAGCTTATGATTGGCAGAGGTGAGCGGGCCTGAAGGGGAGTGAGCAGGCTGGTGTGTTGATAGGTTTCTGTTGTAGGTGGGCTGGTGTGAATGGTGTGTGGGAGCTGAGTCTGCAGTTTCTGATGTGAGAGGGATGCGAAGGTACACGCTAGGTTCAGTGCGACCCCTGACCCTCGAGAGTCTGGTGAGTAGAGCAATGTGATCCTTGGGATTGGCAGAGATGTGGCTGTGGAGCGAGGATAGCACGAGGGTGGTTGAGGAGAGATGCTGTGGAGTTAGAGGTGAGGTGCATGAGTGTTGGAAAGCCAGGGTGTGGTTGGTATGAGTGTCAGCGCAAGGAGGAGGAATGGAGCGGCGGTGGCGACTGATATTTGGTATGGGTGTTGGTGGGCAGGGTTGTGGGTTGAGAGGTAATTCATTTGTAAGAGGGGGGTGTGCAAGATGTTATTGCAGTCAAAAGACATGCCATATGGAGGGTGGTGAACAATTAGGTAAAGACCTGCAAAAGGCACAGTCTGAGTATTATAATATGTGCTGTGCAGTCAATGGTACAATTGAGTAAGGCACAATTTAGGCAGTACAGTGTATACATACACATTCAGTAGTACATTTAAGATTTAGCAATTACAGTTTGTGGGGTATAGACAAGGACCCAAATGTGGAGGGGCATGGTTTGCAAAGTGTAATCGCAATCAATAGGAATGCTGTCTAGCGGTGGTGCACAGTTAGGTAAAGAGCAGGAAAAGACACAGTCTGAGTATTACAATACGTGCTGTGCAATCAACGGTACAATCACAGATTGCACAGTTTAGGAAAAATAGTGTGTACAAAAATATTCAGAGGTGAAACAATGGATAGGCAGTTACAGTTTGCAGGGAGTAGATAAAAGACCAAGTGAGGAGGGGCCCGGAATGAGTGGTACAATGCGTGCAGAAGCAGTCAAGGTATAGATTAAAAGAGGGTCATACAAAGCAGGCAAAGGAGGGACCAGAGAGAGGAGGAGTACAGTTTGGGTAGGGCACTCAATGGCATGAAGTTAACAAGTGGAATTACCAGGCAGAAGCGCCATACGGGCTGTAAAGCAGCAGGGTGTCAGGAGGATGCATGCAGGTTAGGTAGAGCAGGCAGTGGGGAGCTGTTGCATGGGTTCAGCATATCGATCAATACATCAACATGGGTACAGCACAGATGGGTGGCACAGTGGTAATGCAAATGCAGGATAGAATAAACAATTATGGGCATACAATGTTAATGGCAGCATAATCAATTTAAATCTAAAGGTATACTTAAACATAGATGTACCAGATGATATGCTAGCAGAGGATACAGGCGACGAGCATAGAGAGAGCAGCAACTGAGACTTGCGGGGGGCCAGAATGGTCAGTACAGAGAGAGAGTTCGGCATCAAGCGGGTATATCAAGTCTTTATATTGCATGTCGGTGACAGGAGAGAACCCTCTGTAATAGACTGGCTGGAGGGGTGGCTCACACCAGCGCACTAACAGACACGAACAGAGCCTAATCTCTTGTGGGCCTTGCCTCGAGAGGGCCGCCTTCTGCCTGCCGGCAGATATGCTCCTCTAATATGGAGCACATTGATTAGCAACGAAATAAATAAAAAGAGCGTGTGGCCATTTGGGGATGGATGCGCGGTGGAGGCAATGCGGCTTGGCTGAATTAAAGCCAGGAATGGCTATGGATCCTTGCAGGGCTTAGCAGAATGAAATCAAGTGAGATGTTGCAGGGATGCACACGCCTCATGCTCAACTATGGGCACCGTGTGATTTTGTCGTAGCTGTATGTCGGGATCAGCTGTTCACTCGCTGGAACTAGCGGGATGAGGCCTGAGTGTAGGCGAGGTGGGAGAAGCGCTCCTGCCCTCTCCTGATGATCTGAATGATGTGAGGCCACAGGAGTGAACAGGGCCTTATCTCTCGTGGGCCTTGCCTCGAGAGGGCTGGCTTCCGCCTGCCGGCAGATATGCTTCTCTAATATGGAGCATGTTGCTTAGGAACAAGATAAACAAAAAGAGCGGGTGGCCATTTTGGAATGGCTGCGCGGTGGAGGCAATGCGGCTTGGCCTTCAACACCTTCAACACACCCACTGCACACAAGCCAGGTAGGGGTTTTGCAGGCACAACACAACATAGCACACTGACTGCAAATATCCTTATTTTGTCTGCAATGCAGTTTGCCGGCACTCACCAAAAAAGGGTAGTCTCCTCTACAGCTGCCCACCAATGAAGTATATGCAAGTACCTGCGTAAAAAGTCCATATCACAAAACTTTGATGGTAAAAAATTCCTTCTGTGTGCCAATGTCTGCCTGCCCTCCCTGAAGCACGGCTGTGGTCAAGCCCTAGGCTCCTGGGTACATGCACCCAAGAGCCTACTCCTTCAACACAGCCATTAGAAGGCAATAGAGGCGTGCATGTTACCATGTGGCCACGTAGCTTTCCTGACTACCGGTACACATGGGCACACTAAGGGACTCAAACAAGGCTACATTTTCCAACCTACTTCCAAACAGTGGCCACACTGTTAGGTGCAAGGGCCCTAGCCAGTCACACAGGCCAGTACGCCTTTGCAGCCACAACACAGCATAATACATCCACTGCAAATACCTTCATATTGTCTCCAATTCACTCCCCATCCCCAATGGAGTCTACCTGCACTCACCAAAAAATGATAGCCGCCAGTGCAACTACCCCCCAATGAAGTGTAATTCAGTAGCTGCGTAAAAGGCCCATATTGCAAAACTGTGATGGTGAACAATCCTTCCATGTGCCAATGTCTTGCTGCCCTCCCTGATGCAAGGCCATGGCCAACCCCTAGCCTCTTGGGTAAATGTGGTGGCCTATGGAGTCCGCCCATACCTCCAAGAGCCTAGTCCTAGTACACACCCACTGCAAGGCAATAGAGGCATGCATAGGAACATGTGGCCACAGAGCTTTCCTGCCTACAGGTACGTATGCAAACACTGATGGACCCCAAAAAAGACACCATTCTCACACTTACTTCCAACCAGTGCCCACACTGTTAGGGCCAAGGGCCATAGCCATGCGCACAAGTCAGTAGGGGCTTCGCAGTCACAACATAACATGGTACACCAACGGCAAATGTCCTCATATTGTCTGCAATGCACTCTCCATCACCAATGCAGTCTCCCTGCACTGACCAAAATATGATAGTCCCCTGGGCACCTAACAACCAATGCAGTATATGTCAGTAGCTGCGTGAATGGTCCATAGGGCAAAAGTGTGCTGGTAAAAAATCCTTCCATGTCTCAATGTCGTAATGGCCTTGTTTGAAGCAAGGGTGTGAGCAAGCCCTAGCCTCTTGGGTACATGCAGAGGCCTAGGTGCCCAAGCCCTAGGCTCTTAGGTGTAAGGGGAGGCCTGCCACCTCTGCCTATGCACTGAAAAGCCTACACCTTCCCCACAACCACTACAAGGCAAGGCAGCCAAGCATGGGAACATTTTACCACCACCATAAAACAATACAAACACACAAAGTCAACATAACCACTGGTAGCCCTAGGTCACAGCACAACACATGGGAAATTTCTTCATGTCGCCCTCTTTCACCGACCCAAGCCCGCAAACCACATTTTGCAACCCCTTCTGCTGGTGCACAATCCTGCTATACACCATGGTGTCATCTCCCAAAACCTTTGACACACAGTACGCTTCCCTCCTGCCAACCACCGGCCGTGTCCACTGTTCGCTGACAGCACAGCGTACCGCAGGCCAATGAAACTTTGGTCCACAGAGCGAACAGGGAAATGGGTCAGCAGAGCAGACCCAGATATCACTCATTATTTGGGACATGCATTTCAGTCCTTTGCAACAAAAATACTGGTCCAATTTCCACCAAACACACAAAAGCACAATTTCTGACCCAAGCCCCCGCTCCAGCTTCAAATGTTGTGAAAATCCATCCAGCCGTTCGGGCTATAGCCATGCGCAAACTTTTTCCCCATTTAGTCTATGGAAAAAAAAGAAATTGGGACTCCCCTATAACATAGACTGAATGGGGGAAAAACGTTGCGCACAGCTACAGGTCAAACCGCTGGACGGATTTTCACAAAATTTGCGGCAGGTATCGGGGCTTGGTCAAGAAAGCGTGCTTTTGTAAATTTGGTGACAATCAGTGCAGTATTTTTCTTTAAAACGACCAAAAAGTATGTCTCGAAAAATGTGTGATATCTTTGTGCGCATCGCGGTCACACTTCCCTGTTCGCTCCGCAGACAAGATAAGGATTGGCTAATGGGCTTGCGTCATGACCACGGACACGTGACATCTCTGCCGATTGGCTGCTGTGAGACGTGTTCTGCGTCAGATTGTTTGGCTGCGCCCGACATCATGGATCCGCCGATAGCGGAGCAACAACCAGCGTACACATGCTATATTTATAAACTCTTTTGCTGTGTTACAGATGGTTGGGACAGGTTCAGACAGTAAGACATGGGTGATCAATGCATTTGTTCTGGGGGTCGGTCTTCATGATGTATTTTCTATGGTCACCTTGTATGCACAGAAAATGAGGGGTGTAATAACGGTAGTATTTCAGTCCATGCAGTGCACAGGAAACTTGTTACTGTTGTAAGGAGATGCGTAGTGGTAGCGAACATTGAAATTGACAACATGCCATAATTGCAATACTGTTTCCTATGGGTATTATATTCATTAGTACGCCGCCATGGGTGTGACATGCTACAGTGGTTGTGGCCAGGGACTAGAGTCTTGGATGCATGGCCGTCGGCCGAAGGCCGAAGGCCTTGCTTCCAAGACTATAGGCCCTGGCCATAACCACCGCAGCATGTCACACCCATGGATACACCCGTAGTATTGCGTATCGATTGCTAAGTTGTGGGGAGTGTGTGCAATCTTGGGTGCATGGTCAAAGGCCATGCACCCAACATCAAAGTTGTAAGTACTGGACGTGCAAGTCACTGCACACCCATCCCATGTAATATCTATGGGCATACAGCTAGGAGTGAAGCCTCTGGCCAGAAGCAGTGAAGGATACCACACTTATAGAAAAACCCCCACTACCACACATCACTGAGTTCGTTGTGGGGAGACCCTGCACTCTTGGGTGCATGACCGAAGGCCATGCACCCAATAACAGAGTTAGAACCTCTTCATGATGTATTTTCTATGGCCACCTTGTACGCACAGAAAATGAGGGGTCCAATAAGGGCAGTATTTCAGTCCGTGCAGTGCACAGGCAACTTGTAACTGTTGTAAGGAAACATGTGGTGTTAGGGAACATTGAAATTGCCAACATGCCATAATTGCATTACTTTTTCCTATGGGTATTGTATTCATTAGTACGCCACCATGGGTGTCACATGCTACGGTGGTTGTGGCCAGGGCCTAGAGTCTTGGATGCATGGCTGTTGGCTGAAGGCCGAAGGGCTTACTCCCAAAACTCTAGGCCCTGGCCACACACACTGCAGCATGTCACACCCATGGATACACCCATAGTAATGCGTATCGATTGCCTGGTTGTGGGGAGTGTGTGCAGTCTTGAGTGCATGGCCGAAGGCCATGCACCCAACTACAAATCTATAACCTCTTCACTTACAAGCCCACATGGGTTTTATCTAGTGCAGTGGTTTTGGCCAAGATGTGTACTTTTGGGTGCATGGTTGTAGGCTGTACGCCATACACCCAAGCATGCACCCAAAAGGAAACTTGTAAGCACTGCAGTTATAAGCCACTTCACAACCATATATTGAAATGTATGAATATACACCTAAGATTTTAGGCCCTGCCCACAAACAATGAAGTATTTCAGAGCTGAGCTACAGAGACACCCCTGGTATTCAACATCAGTCTGGTGGCTGTGGGGAGGGTCTGTAATCATGAGTGCATGGCAGCAGGCAATGTACCAAACAGAACAGTAGTATGTAGTGTACTTACAAGGCACAATGGGTGTGATATGGTGTGGTATGGCCTCAAACTCACTTCTGTAGCCTGTGGCTACAAACTACTGCAAAATATCACAGCTTTTGGTACACTTGTACTATGCAACATTATTAAGATGGTTGTGGGGAGGGCTTAGCATTTTGGGAGCATGGCCATAGTGAAATGAGAAGGCACAATGGTTCTGATATGCTGTGGTGGTTCTGTCCAGGACCCAGAGTCTTAACTGCATACCCAAAGGCATGCACCCAAGACTGAAGTCATAAGCAGTGGAGTTATAAGTGAATATGGGAGTGGTGTAATGCGCTAGTTGTGTGCACGCCCTAATGTCTTTGCTGCATGGCTGCAGACGATGATCCCAACTGTAAAGTAGCTAATTTACAAGGACCATGGTTTCAATATGCAGCAATGGTTGTGGCTAGGAAGTATACTCTTTGTACTTTGGTCGTAAGGCGTAGGTCATAGATTAGACACTGAAGATGCAAGGGCCAGCCTCCAGCCACTGCAGCATATTACTACCATAGATTAGACGTGTAGATTTGCATGTGTAGAAAATGACTGACACTATACTTACTCCTTACTTTGTTCAGAACCCACATATATTTTTGAAATGCTTTTCGTACTTCGCGGAAGTATCCCTTTTTTAATGTCTGTGATAAAGAAAAAGGTATGTTAGTCTTTGAATTTTATGTAAACTTACTACATTGCATAATAGACAGTTAACCTTTTTTTTACCCTCATATTTAGTTTACAAACCAGTGTACTGTGCATTGTGCTCAGTTTCTGTGCTTGCTTTTCTAATGCTTGGGTCTGGGGAAAAAAATCCTTGTCAGATTAAAAAAAACCTTCTTTTGCTATGGTACTAACTACTTCCTTGTTTTCTTTGAGTTTTTCCTTCATCTTTCTGATTAATGTTATGTTTGTTGCCTTCCTGCCGATTTTTAATAACAGTTAACAGTTACATACCTGTAGGCGTATTGTAACTGTGCATTTGTTCCTACAAGTCTGCGATATTCATTTATTTGTGTCATTGTTTTATACTGTTTCCTTCATCTTTCTGATTAATGTTATGTTTGTTGCCTTCCTGCCGATTTTTAATAACAGTTAACAGTTACATACCTGCAGGCGTATTCTAACTGTGTATTTGTTCCTACAAATCTGTGATATCCATATATTTGTGTGATTGTTATATCCTCTTGGGCAGTTAGATACCTATTGGCGTATTCTAACTGTTTGTAGTCTTTCACATAATTTTTTGTCAATCTTAAAGTACACATTATTTATTAAATTTTGGCTTTAAAAAGATTAAATATGCATTTGTAAGATTAGCTGGCAATCTTTGCTTTAGAGTAATGGTGCTATCATTACATTTGAACCATCCAAATTTCTTTTTAATGTATGCAGTGTAGTGACCTGCATTGGCTGTACTTCCTGCATGGTAGATTATACCTATTGTTGTAAAGGTTTTCTTTCCAAGTGACTCTTGACCGTGTGTGAATCCAGTCAGTTTGCAGTTGTTTTTGGTACCATCTGCATTATAACGTAGAAGCATAAGTATTATGTAGGCACTATGTGATTGTATCATTAAGGTGGAACGATTGTCTGAATTGCAAATAGTACATAATCTGCCATGGTTTGAATTCTGTACAAGTTGCTGAAATGGAATGCTTTCAAAATTTGGTATGGAAACATACACAAATCACTAATTTGGGATTTCTTCCTGTATCACATTGCTACAGAGAGTGCATGTATGTTTCCACATGTACGAAATCTGGAAGATTTCATTTACAGGTATGCTTTTGTTTTCCAATACTAATAGTAAGTACATTAGACATTCTTGTGGATCTTTTTGTGAGTTCAGAGTGAATCTCACCATTCCAGCACAGTCGTCCAATAATTGCCGTATTCCATGAACACTGTACGTGTTGCCAGGATTGCTTGATGCATTTCTATGAAGCACTAACATGTGCAAACACAATTGGTCTGTACTGTGCAAGTAAATATTGCTAACAATTGGTGGCAATTGAAATAGAATATTAATTGCTACATTTGCATAGCAACTTACCCCACTTTCATTTGCAAATTTGAATGGACCAGCTAGTTCTGTATCTGAGTGTGTTTTTCGGAATTTCTGTTCCTTCTTTGCCGACGGCCCTGGTTTACATTCCCTAATAGGTTCTTCTTTGTTTGTGGTAATTGCTGAAACTTTAGCTTCTTTTCTTTTCTTTGAGGAATTTGCTGCTGGATTTTGTTGCATTTCTGTTTCATTTAGTTTTCTTTTACCACGTTTTACTTTATCTGGAACAGGATATTGTTTCAGATGAGGCGTGTACAGTGAACACAGTCTATTGTATTCTAGAATGCAAGGAATATCAGCTTTCACTTTACTTGCATCAAAGTTCATTAGCAATAGACCGTCAAGTGTACGTAAGCGTGATAATGCTACGTAGCTCATGCCTTCTTTAAAGACTGTGTTTCCTATATCTATCAATGCTTTGTCTAGGGTAAGACCTTGGGATTTATGAATGGTAACTGCATATGCAGGAGTTATAGAAAATTGCTCTCTATGTACATACATGTCTTTGAAGAGAAGGAATCGAGCAATTGAGCGCCCTATCCTTTTCACTTCTGAAACTTTATCAAAGCGAATATTGACAAACTGAATGTTGCTGTCATGTGGGTATGATTGAAAGCCAACAACTGTACCTAGTGCTCCATTAACTAGCCCTTGCTCGACATCAAGGTTACGTTTAAGCATTACTCTACAATTTAAGCATCATTTTAATATTTTTCCAACCCAGCTGTGTTGGAGATTGAATTTTCTAAACTATTTATTCTTGTTGTGGCTTGCTCACAAATGGGTACTGTCATACCGTCTACATCTAGTTTGTCTGTGGCACTAATTGTCATTATTGGTTGCTTTTCTTTATTTAACATTGTTTCATTGAATTTGAAACATCTTGCAAGAGTTGGCATTAAGGCCATGCAATTGAAATGTTGTGCCCTATTTGTTCCATAACATCAGTTGCACATGCATTATCGCCATAAAGTGCATGAATGTGCTGGTTTTTCAATACAACTTGTGCTTTTCGCGATAGTACACCAACTCTAATACTTTTTAAGATGTTGGCATAAGTGAGATCTGCAGATTGCCACATGTTCTCAATTAATTCTCTGTATTGAAAATGTTGCCAAAGGTTGACATTACCTATACTACCTACAATTCTCCGGCAGAGTTTGTGGCATAAGGTTTTAAAAATAGGTTCACATTTAACTGGTGTCAATTATAAAAAATCTCTGAAAACTACAATGTGTTTCCCTGCAAAGACTTCTTCGTTGTTACTTTTAAGTATTTCTTGTAATCTGAGGTGAATCAAAGCCAACATTAGGTTGGAGACATGCTCACTTCATCTATTAGTAGCATTTTCATTTGTTTTAATACTCTGTAATTCCATTGCAGCTTCTGCAGAAAGTTTGTAATAGTCTAATTTATTTTGATGCTCTACTGGAAGCAGTAGTAATCGGTGTAAAGTGACACTGCCTATGTTGTAGGAAGCTAAACCTGTGGGGGCCATTACAACAGCTGACAGTTTGTTGATTGTCAATTGTTGAAGGAACTTGCTGATGATTTTGATTAAGAATGTTTTCCCTGATCCAACTTCACCACTCACGTACAGCAGTAGAGGTTTGTAATTTTGGCAGGTACATTCTTTATTTTAGTGTTGTACAACATGTACAATTTGTTTTGTTACGTCTTCAAAAATGGTGCACTTATGTTTGTTACATTTTGCTTGTTGTACATTTAAGTCTTCTGTAGCTGCTTGATACTGATACATGGTGTTTTCTACTTCTGTCTTAGCTACTTCAGCCTCATTTGCTATTAGTGGTTGTCCTAGTGGTTCTTGACTTCCTGTTACAGAAGGTTGACTACTGTCGGAAGAGTCCTTATCTAGTTGGGCCTGAAGTTCTTCTTCCTGTTGCTGCTCATTGTGTAACATTGTTTTGTACTGCATAAAGTTCACATTGGTGATAGCGCTTTCATTTGCTTTGAAAGCATCTTCATAGCAGTCATAGTTTTCTAGTATGTCTTCCTCTTTTATCCATGGTTTGAAAAGTTGTAACAGAGTAATGTAATATAGTTCTTTCTGTTGAGGAGTTTTTAATGAAACTAGTTATGGTATCAGGTAATAATATCGCCACATATATGGTCGCCGTAAATAATATCGCCGGGAAAATGTCGTGGCGATATTATATGGGTGACCATATATATGGCGACAGGGGCAAAAAAAATAAAAAAAAATAAAAAATAAAATAATTTTAAAAAATTGGGGGGTTGCGGGGGCGTCCCCCGCATGTTCCATGCAATAATGTAGCCATAAAAAATGACCATTTTTCAGTGATATTTTTGTATGGCGATATTTTTGTGGCGACATTATTACATGGAACCCTAGTTATTGTCTTTTAGATATTGCAATGCTTGTCTAACTTTATGTAAGTCCATAAGTTGTTGCCAAATGTTTTTGTCCTTTGTTGGTACACCATTTACCAAGACTATTAAAGAATGCTCTATTGAACATTGCACTCCTAGAGTGTGAACATTTTCCGTTAGATATAATGGCAAATAAACTACTTTTCCACAAATGCCTTTCACCAATTCAGAGGAAGGTAATTTTGCTGTTTTTGGATGAAGGCGTATAATTGCTTGAAATGGGTAAACTGTTTGAATTATTATGCTCTCATACAAATTGAGTTGTTGCAGGATTTCTGGTAGTGAGAACAATTCCAAATTATTTGTTATAGCATGTGAAGGAGTGTGGTTGTTGTCTAATTTTGTAGTACAGTAACTGCAACATATTAGGCGTTCAGTTAGTTCATATTCGTTTTCTGCTAAAAGGTAGAGAGCTAATTCAAACCATTTAGAGTCTTCATTGTCTTCTATTTTGTATGCTATGTCTACATTTTTTGTGTTCCTTTTGTAAAAGGTTCTGCGGCAAAACACACACACACACATGGATTGGTACTTCAGCCAATGACCTTTTAAATTTTACTATTTCTTTTCTGTATGTGTGTAATAGAAGGTTGCTATGTGCAGAATTGTTGCTAGTCTGTTCTAAAGCTATTGCATTTTGTAAGTGGCTTTCACTTCCAAAATATTTTCTCTGGATACGGTCAATTTCTTCTTGTAGGTCTTTGGTGTACCATGCAGAAGAGTGTTATTTAAATCGGCTAGTTCTAAAGCAGGACTTTTAGCATAGTACAGTTTATAGACTAGATTTCTTACAGTTGAATGATGTGTTGATATCATTTTGATATAATGGAAAGTGCTTTTGCAAATAGGTCCTGAAATGCAGGCTAATGAATGTCATTGTAGTCCTCTGTATATGCGCACTGGACAGGTATCCATATTTTGCAGCACTTCCATTTTGATTTTGTCTTTACCTTTCACATACTGATTGAGGAACTGGCGTAAAGATTTTAAAGATTTGTTGGGAATGTTACACAGTGACGTCAACGGCCATGTGTATACTGGACGTTCTGATTCAGTCGAATGGAGAGGTAATTCTGAGTTTTCTGGGGATATTTTTGTAAGCAGTGTTTCTTGTTCCATGATGGTATTATTAATTTTTTCATAACCTCGTCCACTGCTATGGATGGCAATTGTGTTTGTTTGGGTTTTGTTTGTATGCTTCTTCATTAAAATATGGTTCTGTGCTTGTGGTGATCTCCACAGATATTTAAGAAGTTATTTTTGTTGACATTCCGTTTATTGAGAAGTTTTTTTTGTAGTTAAGTATTTAGTTTTGTTAGTGGTTTCATCCTGTTTAAACTAAAATAAATAACTTCCTTTTGAGAAGGATTGCACTGTCTACGAGAGCTTCTAGAATTAATTTTCTACGGTAGGTTTTAAAGGTTTTAAGGGTTGTGCATGATTTTGCTCCTGTTTTTATCAGATTCTGAAGGACTCTGTGGCGGAACATTTTTGCTAAAATACTTTTTTTGGTATGGTTACTTGCCACTACATCAAGGTTAATAGGAGCAGTGTTAGCAGTAGTGGTAGCTGAATTCTTGTTAATCACTTTCTGTTTCGTTTTACATTTTGATAGAGGAGGCAAAGATTCTGTACTAGAAGCTTCTTTTGTTTCATTAAATGACTGCATTAGCTGTTTTGTTTGAACATTTTGTACAAACTCTGGTAGAGATAGACACTTATTTTGGACATTTTTATTTTCATTTGCTCTATTTCTGCGTTGCTTTCTACGGACTTGCTTTTTGGTAGACATTCTTTAGGGTCTGTTGAAAAAAAAAAGAAGGTATGGGTTGGTTTGTTTTGCAATGTATGTGTGCTGTGTGCATGCATGTATGAGTTTGATGGGAAAGATGTATGTGGTGGTTTGTGAATGTGCATTGGGCAGTTACAATGAGTTGGGAAGTCTATTCTTCTGTTTGTATGTTACTACACTGCGGTTCAGATGAGAGTACAAAGTGAGCTAGTGGTGAGGAGAAGCATTAATAGTAAAAGTAATGGTATACAATTAAAACAGTTCTTTGTTTTGTAGTACTAATATTCTAAGGGTTGAGTATGTTATTTGTATTTCAAAAAAACAGGGATTTGTGTGCCATTCTGCCTATTAATCTCTGTTTAATAAATGCAGATTTGTGGGCAGAATGGTTCAGAAATCAAAGTTTGTTTGGTGTGCAAATTACATGAATGAACCACACAGTGTCTTTGAGGAACAGCAAGAATGTAAATGTAGTATTGTACGTACTTTTTTTGGTGGAATGAGCAGGTTTCTTCGGATATGTTGTTTGTAGTTTAGATGCTGCTGATTTTCAGGAGAGTGGTATTTACTGTAATTGTAAAAGGAAGAAGTTAGTAACTTTGTGTGCTTATAGCACTGATGTTAATGTACACGTTGAGTTTTATGTTTTTGTGGTAGTATTCTTGTTTGATATTTGAGTGTATGCATGCATTTCATTTGACTATGTGCAGTCTTTATATGTTATTTACAGTATGTCAGTTGAACATGCTTTGCAAATGAGTAAAATTTTAAGTTCATGAAATTCACTTGATTTTTTACAGCTGTGTTCTAGATAGCAGAGAGGTTTGGAAGTGATAGATCATTATAGTAGATGGGAAAAATTTGAATAATTTCATATTATAACTAGACATGCAAACAATCAGGAGCACCCGAGAGGGAGATTTCACCACAGCAATCGGGAACATTTATTTTTCTCATACGATTGCCTTGGGATTAGCATTAATTTAGGCGGGATACAGTAAAAAATGGTGACATTTTTCAATGAAAAATCGAATCTCGCGCGTAAATCGGGAGTGTTGGCATGTATGTATTGGCTATGCAGATTTAGTGGCATTAATTTGTTTATATGGAGTCATAAGAGTTGTACATGTACTCTGAATAAAATATGTGTACCTGTACTTTGTAATCATGCATATGGATATGTAAGGAGTTGTATGTAGAAATCTTCGAGACTTGTAGAGTAGCTTTTGTAGTAGGTGCTTTCCAATGATATGAGACTTGTATTCAGGGTGATCAACAGAACATTTGAAGTGCGGAACTCTGATGATGGAGTTAGATGTAGAGGTCGTGCATTTGATTGGTGGATGGATGTGTGACTGCTTAGCTGTATCCAATGAAGGAATGGAAACGAGAGTGATGTGGAAAGGGTAGAAGGGCTGGCTAAGAGTTAGGTGCCACACGGACACTGCGGCTGTCCGTGAGTATGGCGTGCCACATACAGGGTTTTCCAGCAAATCCAGCATGGAAAGGGGACTGTAGGCATCAGCCAATCAGATGTTGATGTTGTTGATTTGTCTAGAAAGAGAGTGTGTGTAGTGAAGATGGCAGAGGTGGAGAAAGTCAGGTGTTGGTGCTCGGAGATATGTTTGTCCATGGTTTACAGGAGTATTCTCAATGCAGGCATGTAGCAAAGAATTTCGATGTTAGAGGAGTGGAGGTGGTGTGGAGCGCTGTGACTGACTGCAATGTAGAGGCAATTCTCCAAGTTTGTAGAGATGTGCGTAGAATGAACAGTCCCCATGTGGTAGTTTTGCACTATGGTGCTTTCCATTTGGGCTATGTGGGTGGCGAACTTTGTGGGCAGATATGGAACAGTTGGCTCAAGCAGTAATCAACCTCATTCCAAATGCGAAAGTAATTTTTTCTGGATTACTTCCTAGAGCAAATTGGCATAACAGTTCTGTTTTTTGTCCTGATCAAAGCATTGCTAGGTGTGCAATCAATCGAGGCATGCCTGCTTTCATGCTAAGAGCTGGTATGTTTTTCTGTAAGAATGAGAATATTGTTTTGAGTAATGCTGCTTATTTTGAAGCAGATGGTGTTTCTCTATCTTTTTGGGGAAATGCCATGTTCTTTTGGAATGTAAGGGTTGCTTTGGAAAAGGTTATGTGAAGATTTTAGGAGTAAAGTAAGAAGAAACCCCCCCCCCCAAAAATGTAAAATAACAGGTACCTGAAAAAAAACAAAAAAAAACAGCTATTTTCAGTGCCCACCTTAAAGGGGAAATGGGGAACACTATTTACATGTACATTCACCTACGCTCAGATCTTCTACATGTCTGCGGACATGGCGGTAGTCTGCGGACAGCACATATTACATACGGGCATTCTGGGATGGAGAGGCATGCAAATGAGAATGAGCGGAGCTAGGGATTGGTCAGTAAAGTTTAGTGGGTGTGTTGTGTAAGGAGAAATTTAGTGAGGACGTCTTTTTCCTGAGAGAAGATGAGATAGCTATGGCTGTGTGTTTTCGAAAACAGATTATCTGGATTTTAGGAGACTCATGGATACATTGGTTGGAGGTGCATGCAGAATGTTGTTGTGTATCTTCAGATCTTGGATTCCCTCATGTGGAGGTGCACCGGCATGGAGTGCGTGGAATGAAGTGGCTGGACTTGGTACCTCTCTGTGCTACTTAACAGACAGAGCGTCATCCTGACATAATTATAATTCATTGTAGAGGGAACAGTTTAGTACATGTGTCTGGAATTTCTTTGCAATTTGCAATGAAAGAAGGACTTGGGAAGGTCATGGACATGTTTCCAAATTCCCAAGTAATTTTTCCTCGTATTGTGCAAAGACAAATGTGGCTGCGTTCTTCCTCATTTGGTCCAAAATGGAGAAAGCGAGGCGCAATGTCAATAAGGATGTTTGTGCCTTTCTAAGAGATGTTAGCATGTCCTCTTTTCACAATGAAAATATTATGTTTCATAGCACATTCATTTTTTGCAGAGATGGAGTCCATCTTACATATGCTGGCAATCAGATTTTTCTGAGAAATGTACAAAATGCATTGCCACCTTTTTTGGAATTATAGTCATCTATTTAGCAGTAGATGTTGACGATTCCAAGTTTTACAAACACACAAAAACACCATCAAAAGGCTCTTTACAGAGCCACCACTTACTCCCAGAGAAAAGTGCATTGGTTTTGCTAGGGCAGCACCCCAACATTTTTTCTGTACTAAGACTGTCCGCAGACTTTTAAAAATGCACAGGTACCTGCACTGTTTATTTGAAAGTTCTATTTTTAAACTGAGAAAGGCGGCTCTGAAAAGAGACTTTTTTTTTGAGGATTTCTTTTGGAGGACACACTAGGAGAGGAGGGCAAAGGAGGGTAAGGAAGGTACACCAACCACGGGGATAAGAAAGGGCAGGCAGAGAGAGGAAGATGTAAGGTGGGCCTTATTTAGGAAGGTAGCAGGTCTTCTGGTGGTCCGTGTCCGTAGAAAGCACTTTGAAGAGTCTCCCCCCTGCAGAGTACTGCATCACAGTACATACACAATATTGTGACCCTCAAAAGGTAAGGGTCAACAGCATTGTGAATGGCCTGTGAAGCAGCTGGAGGGATGCGCTCTCCCACAGGAATGTCTCTTGTGGTGAGAGGAGTGAAAACGGAGGATGCTGTGGAGGACCTCAACCTACTACCTTCATCACAAGGTACAACCGTGCGAATGTCCGCACTGTGGAACGAAGTTAGGTGTCGCTTCATGGATTTAGTACCAAAGATGTATGAACCACATCTCCCACGACTCAGCACTAATTTCCACTGGTTACAGGTGACCTTGTCCGCACATGCTTTTGGTACGTTACCATAAACGGTAAACAGCTGCCAACCCAAGACTCCCGGCGAGTGCTGGTAGTAGGACGTTCCTCCACCTCATTCTCTCCATCCTCTTCATCCTTGTTCTCTACATCCTCATGCATGTTCCCCTCTACAGGCCCTTGGGGAGGTGGTGGTGGTGGAGGGTTTGGGGTGGTGCGGAGGCTGATGTAGCAACAGCAGCTATGGATGCCATTAGGGTTGATGAGGTAATCTCAGCTAGAGCACTAAAGGCAGCAAAAGTCAATCTGCAATAGCCAGAAGCACAATGAAGATCAGCTCTGGGGTGTGGCTTTTTATTGGGGTGGAGGGGTGCACCGCGAGAAAATAGCGAACACTCAAAAGCATTCAAAAAGTTACAAAAAATATGTGGGAAGCCAGGGCCATTGTCTAGGACATGTGAAATGGTGACATTTTACTGTAAAATAATTTGGATTGTCTAAATAAGTTCTTTTAAAATGCTGGGCATCCGGACAGAGTCCTAGCAGTGCACAGTGGTGGCGCGAGTTATGGTTGTTTAGCTAACCATATCTGGCGAATTTCAGGGAGTTTTCGGTTTTACTTGGAACCATAACGTCCCTTAAACAAAGTTTTTTTACTGAATTTTAATAGCGCAACTTAACCATATTGTCCCTTTAACAACGTTTTTTTTACTGAATATATATATATATATATATATATATATATATATATATATATATATACATAAATATTACATGGCTTGCGGTAACGGCCATGTAGTTATGGTTAAGTTGCTAAACCCATAGGAAGAACACTTTTCGGGCGGCTTATAACTTTTCTCCCCCTGGACGAATCCTCACCAAACTTTGCAGAAAATATATATGGCCCACTCTGAATTCTTTTGCAAAGGTTGATGAGGTTTGGTAAAGGGAGGGTAAAGTTATAGGGGGGGCCCTAAAATTTATTTTTTTCCCATGGACATAATGGGAAAAAACTTTGCTCACGCCTACAGCCCAAACCAATGGACAGATTCTGACAAAATTTGCAGCAGGGGTGTGGTGTCTTGGTTCCACAAGCGTGCTTTTGTTAATTTGGTGTAAATCCATCCAGTCGTTTTTTTTTTTAAATGACCAAAACGTAAGGCAAAACAATTCATGATAGCTATGTCAGCTCCGTGGACACACTTCCTTGTTCGCTCCGCGGACAGGACACCGATTGGCTAATAGACTTGCGTCATGTCTGTGGACAAACAATGTGTTCACTGATTGGTTGGTGTGAAGTGTGAGGTGCATCGGATTTTTAAAAACGCCCGCCATCTTGGATTCGCGGACATCGGCCAGTGTCCACAGACATTGCGGTAAAAACAGATTAAAAAACACAACATTGCACTTGTCAAACTTATGAAATAAACTCTGGGGAGGTGAGGGGGGATGAGGATGGGATGGAATATGTCTGCAAGAAGCAAAAAACAGGTGTTTTGTGCCGCGAAAGTCCACAAACATTTCAGATGTTTGCGAACAGTCCTGAGAAGTTCGGGGACACTTCAGATGTTTGTGGGCAGTTTTTTGATGGCATATAACTTTGGTACCACTCAATGAAACCTCATGACAATTTGCAATTATATTCCCATCCTGATTTCAATTGTGTTTGCAAAGTTTGGTGGGATTCTGTCAAGAGGGGGCGAAATAAGAGGGGGGTCTCAAAATAATGTAAAGGCTTATAAATGTGGTGCCATTTGACAAATCTAAACAAAGGTTTTCAAAAAGATTACATATCTAGATATAGATATAAATGTTTTCGTAAAGTCTGAATGGATTTTTTTTTTTTACAAGTGTCATAATGTAGATACAAAAAATAGTGATTTACCTTTGGTGACTGAGGTGCAGCCTGTGGCCATGGGCAGGGGCCAGATTGTCCGGGTCATGATCCAGGCAATCAGGATACTGGCGATGACCACGAGGGACAACACATGGGGTTAAAGTGGCCATGTCCACCTGGGACTGGCTTTGTGGTAAAGTTATTCAAAATTGGGATAGGTTTGAAAGGGAAGAAAAATGTGCTTGTGGTAATATGGTAATAGGGTTCTCTTTTCGCCTTCTGCAGGCTGCCATGGAAAGCGAAGAGGGGCCCTGTATGGAACCCCGAATTCCCCCTCAATGGTGGCCATCTTGGAAAAGGATTTTCCTTCCTACACCGGGACACCACAGGCATCCTGGTGTAAGAAGAAAAATCATTTTTTTAGCACCCCGGGTTCTCACTTTGGGAACCTATGTTGCCAATGACCTTCATCCCACATTACAGGGGCTGGTATGGGGGATAATGGTCAGGAGACCTCGTTATCCACCCTCGCTTGTGCTGATAACTTGGGCTGCCAGGCCGGTATCCACCATTCCATCCCTGGAATGGGGGATAAACGCCACAATATCGCCATTAGCATAACACAAAATGCAAATGGGAATGTTGGAAAATATTTTTGAGTCTATGTACTTCACTGAGAAATATAAAGTAGATGGAGTCTGTACGTTTTTTTTTTTGTTCTATTTTTTAACCGTGAATGGTGGTTCCTAAAGGAACATTTCTTTTATTGTTTTTGGACGCATTTTTTCTTTGTCAGGGGAGCTTAGAATGAAAGGTGGGGAGGGAAATGAGGGAAGAGACAACAAACACTAATATGAAAAGGCAGGTGGACAGGGGAAAATGAAATCCAATGAAAAGATTTTGTTAAGGGGATGTTATGGTTAAGTTGCAATAATAAAAGCCTATGAAATTCAATGAAAAAACTTTGTTCAGGGGACGTTATGGTTACGTTGCACTAATAAAAACCTATGAAATTCAATGAAAACACTTTGTTAAACGGATGTTATGGTTAGGTTGTGCTACTAAAAACCTATCAAATTCAGTGAAAAAACGTTGTTAAAGGGACGTTATGGTTACAAGTAAAACCGAAAAACCAATGAAATTCGCCAGTTATGGTAAACTAAACAACCATAACTTGCGCCACCACCATGCCCTGCTAAAAATAACACCCATGACATCAAAGATGACATCACAAATATGATTGATGACATCATTGATGACATCACATGTCTAGTCCCTTCTTTTGTTGTTCACAGACATTTATAGGCCAGATGAGTTAATTCACTGACAGTCAAAAGGTATTACATTTGTAGACGTTGCTATTTTCACATGTTCTTACAGTACTTTCCTTAGAATTCAATCACATCTTATGATGCACATACATAGGGGAAGGAATAGGCCTGAAACACAGCAATCATTTCTATGCGTAAAGATAATCATGTTGGTTATACGCAGTGGCTCATGATACTGCCTCTTGTTTACTTACTTTACTCTCCCTGTATAAGCCCCATATTTGTATACATTGTGGTCTCTTAATGTTTTGGGTGTGTTAGGACAAGTATGCAGTAAGTGATGCATTATTACCTACTTAGTATATGTTTCACAGTATGCAAAAGAGTGACACATAAGCATTCACCCTTTTACCATCCAACATGGGAAAATTAGAAATATTACATCTCTATGGTGTATGCTGCAGCCAATGCCTATATTTCTGTATGAGTAGGTTCATGTTCTAGAAACAACATTGCAATGGAATGTTCTTCGGAGCAATACATTGCATAACCAAGTATGTAGTTCATCACACATCTCCAGATGACCCCTGACACTTTTTGCCAAAATTACATTCACAACCCCTTGTAGGGACTCCCTATGAAAATTAAATGCACATGTGATGTCATCAGTGATGTCATCAATCATATTTGTAATGTCATCTTTGATGTCATGGGTGTTATTCTTAGCAGTGCACCGTGGTGGCACGAGTTATGGTTGCTTAGCTTACCATAACTGCCAAATTTCAGGGTTTTTCGGTTTTACTTGTAACCCTAACGTCCCTTTAACAAAGTTTTTTCATTGTATATATAAGACAAAACCGGTGTACCGAAGTACAGGAAAGCGGAAAGCACCCCAGAGAGCAGCAGCCACACCAACAATAGGCAGGCTGCAAAAAAAGGAACACCGTAGACTCATCCCAATCAAATAAATTGTAGCCTTTATTATTTGTGCAGTGGAAAAATAGAGATTGCAGGCAGTTGTCGTGTTTCACGGCTGTCCAGCTGCCTGATCACAATGAGGAGTGTGAGAATCAACAGGATATTTAAAACCTGGATTACAACTCTATGGTTCTGGGAGGCAATAAACATAGAAAATGCCTAGGAGGAATTCACTTGTACTAGTCAACGGTCAAGACAGGCATCTTAGAATTTTTCACATATAAGCAGATGCAGTGCAATAAAATAAAATTAAACATATGTATCTGAATAAAGCCAAATTCTACATATATAAAATGTAAAATATAAAATATATGAGACAGGCAGGCATAGAACATAGCTGAGTACAGATGGTAAAACATTATTCAACATAAGCCTAAATGTTCGCCGAAATGCACTCTGCACAGTGTCGAATCACACATATGCATTAAGGCTTTCTGCTATATGGACCAATATGAATATTGTGTCTATTTGACAAATTGAGAAAAAGTTCATAAAAAGCCCATAGAACAATGCTTTATACACAGCATGTAACAAGTGCAAAATGGCAAATAAAGTGCTATGTGCTAATTTCTATCACAATGCCCTCCATAATGAAAACAAGTTATAGTAATGGAATCTGTTTTACATTCCTAGGAACAGCTCATAAGAACAAACTTCATATACCACATCTATACAGAAACCCATCTGAATCTAAGTCAATGAACAGCATAGTGCTGATCAGATAGTTTAGTTGTTCTGCGATAAATACATAGTACTGCTAGTGCTTGTCCCATAATTGAGCCAACAAGTATAAAGGAGTCATATTCATAAACAATGGCTGTATTTTAAGAAAAGACTGTTAAGAATATACAATGGAGGACAAGTGAGGTTCTGCAAAAAATGCAAGTAAACAAAACTTCATAAAAATGCATGTGCAAAAAAATGCAATACAGTACATCTAAAAAGTGCAGTGTGCTTCACAATGGTAAAAAGCATTGGGGGTGGGGCTATTTAGACATTAAAAGGCTACAATACAAATACATCCTCATAGATGTGAAGAAGTTTCCCAATGTTACAGGGCTTGCAGTAGCAGCACTGTAGTTATAATTAAGTTGCTCAACCCATGGGAAGAGCACTTTTTGGTGCCTGATAAGTTTGCCCTCCCTGAACGGATCCTCGTGAAGTTTGGTGAGGTTTCATCAAGGGGGGGGAGGGGGGGAGTTACAGGGGGAACCCAAAATGTGTGGTCCCAATGGGAAAAAGAATTGCTCATGCCTACAGCCCAAACCGCTGGACAGATTGTCACTGAATTTGCGGCGGGAGCGGCGGCTTGGTCCTGAGTGTGAGCTTTTGTGAATTTGGTTTAAATTGTAATGTAATGGGTTATTTATAACACACTTAATACCCAGAGGTTTCTAAGCGCGGACCAGGGGATTGAAGATGTGTTCTCCGCATCGTCTTGCTTCCAAGACAAGCGTTTTGCCCCTGAGCTAAACTCCCCAGATCCCAAAAGTAGGTAAAAAAAATAATAGTGATATTGGGGTTCGGGTCACAGGCTCACATCCCTGTTCGGTCCAAGCACGGGGCTCTGATTGGCCAAGAAGCCGACGTGAGGTCTGCAGACATCAGACTCACCGACTGATTGGATGGCAAAATGTGTGAGAACCACCATTGTCTGCAAACATTCAAACATTGCGGTAAAAACATATTAAAAAACACCCCATTGCACATGCCAACCTAATGAAACAATCCCTGGAGAGGTGAGGGGTGATGAGGATGGAATGGATGGGATATGACCTTAAAAAGTCAAAAAACAAGTTTGTTTTTTTCCTCTGGTGTCCGAAAACAGTCTGGGGCAGTTCTGAGATGTTCACAAACATCTTACTTGTTCATTACAGGGTTGGTTAAAATCAGTTTATGGATGGTTTATAACATTGGTGCCACTACATGAAACTGTATGAAATGTTGGGCTTTCATTCTAAACTGGACTCTGAATGGTTCTGCGAAGTGTGGTGCTGTTTTGTCAAGAGGGAACAACATTAGAGGGGGTTCCCCACATATTTTAAATACCATTTGACAGATCTGCACATCAGTTGAAAATAGATTGTAGACCTAGATATGAATGTTTTTGCAAAGTTTGGTCGGATTGTGTCAAGAGGGGGCAACCTTAGAGGGGGTTCTCAACATTTTTAGATGGACAAATGTTGACAATATGGACAAAGGTTTTCAGAAAGATTATAGACACAACCTTGAATGTTTGTGCAAAGTCTGAATGGATGTTATCAAGTGGGGGTCAAGTTATATGACTATTGTATGTATGTACATTTTGACACTTTTGAAAAAATAAAACTTCGGCAGATTTGCAGCAAACTTGTGGAAGGAGCATTGCAAGGACATGTAAGCATTGTTTTGCAAATGTGTCTGTGTTTTATTTTTTGAAATGTGGCTTAATGTAGGTACAACAAATAATGAAATACCTTTGGTGGCTGACCTATAGCCTGTGGCCATGGTCAGTGGGCAGATTGTCTGGGGCATGACACGACCAATCCGACTACTGGTCTTGACCATGAGGAACCAGCAATGGAGTTAATGTGGGAATGGGACCAGCAATGTGGCAAGATTGTTCAAATTTTGGATAGGTTTGAATGGGAAAAATAAATCTTCTCGTTGATACAGGTTGAAGTGCTGGATGGGATTGCAGCAATATGCATGAGGAGGGTCAGCAAGAACTTGAAAGCATGGTTTTGCAAATATGTCCTGTGTTTAATTTTTTTCAAAAGTGTCAAATGTAAGTACACATCACAGTGATATAACATTGGTGTCTGGGCAAAGGTCCTGGATGTTAGCAAGGAGAAATGTGTACTGTAATTTGGTTATTGGGGCATGCGGCATGTCCGAAGCGGTAGGTTTGAATGGGAAAAAAAGATTCTGCTTGCGGTTACAGCCTGAAGTGGTGAACTAGATTACAATAAACGTATGCGACGAGGATTAGCAAGGACCTGATAGCATGTTTTTGGAAATATGTCTTGTGTTTTATTTTTGAAAAGTGTAAGAATGTAAGAAGAAAAACTAGTGATATACATTTGGTGTGGGGTTAGAGGCCCTGGGCCTCGGTAAACTCAAATGTGCACTTTGATTTGCTTATTGGGGAATACAGCATGGACAAAGCCTATGCCCAATGGATTTGGAGACTGGTCATGGCTACAATCCATGAGCACTGGCCATTGGTTACATTATTAGGATATAGTGGACACTGAGCTAGGATGCAGGGTAGGTGCAGTGTAGGGTATTTTGTGGAGATTTGGGGCCTGACGGTATTTTATTACCGCCGAAAAATAACTTAGCAATAATCACTCCTTGTATTCAGATTTGGCCATGTGCAACAATAATACAGTGGACATGCATTATTTCAGCACCCAGACATGCATATTTGGTACGCGTGGTTGGTATGCGTGGTTGGTGGTATTTTGGTGAGCATAATTCCCTTGTTTTATTTGTGGCCCCAATGTCCAGAATCCCTTATCTTTGCTTAGATTTTTCGTGTAATCACTAGAGAGACCTCAGACCTACATTTTAGGAATACCACATTTTCAGTGTTAGTGTTAGTGTGCCACCATGGGCGATCTCACTGACTTATTTACGACAGAGAGCTATATGTGGTAATTTTGTGGTAATTTCCACTACCTTATATACGGTAGGGAACTATGTTCAGAGAGTCCCTCTTCCCGTTGGCTCATGTACCTCCAACGAGCTATGCTACAAACAATCACTCTCAACTGTCCATACTGAATATGATCATGCACACATCTGTCTTAAAATGACAATTGCATTGTTTAAAAATCTCCCCTCATCATCAGCACTGTATTGGTAAATAGAAGACACACCACCCGTCTGCTTTCAAATATTTTTCTGTATTATAAAAGTTGCATTTAAACACGATCTCATACTTTACAGAAATAAATAAAACAGCACATTAACAGCATTGTCTGTAATACACTGAAAAAATGGTGGAGAACAGAACACAATTTGCAACATTAACGTGTGATTAAGGCGCCGGAATCTCCTTTCCTACTCTGACTGAACATTCTCGTACACACTCAGCTCCCACACTTATGTAATTACCTTATCTGTTCAGAGTTTTCTTCAGCTGTTCTCTTTCTGAATGTGGCTCCCCTGAAGATTAACCCCAGTGAAAAGGAGCGCCTTTCCTTCTCAAACCGGGGTCATTGCCTGGAATTCTCAGCTTTTGCAGATAGGAATGCTCCAACCAGGAAAAAATAGCTCCTCCTCCCAGCTCTGCCAAATCTTGACTGCCCTTCTCTCTCCTCAAACTCCCCCCAGCAAAACTCTGATCACTCCCTCTAGCATGATACTTGCTATGACGCTGCTCCAATCAGAATCAATCATGCCATCTCCTCCTTCTCTACACAATGGCTCATTTTTATAGTAATACTTTGTAACCAACTGATTTCCTGTTCTTTCGAGCTCTTTTGCTTCCTGTAATTATGTGGACAGGGCAGCAGAGAAAAAAAAAATGGATGTGCGTTTAAAAGTTCACTTTCAGAATAGGCCTAATTCTGCAGTGGAGACACATTTTTATTAGTGGATTATGTTTCATTAGTCAGGTTAGTTATAAGTAATGTTAGTTATTATTTTCAAATGTGTCTCTCGCACCATAGGCATTTCAGGTGAAAAATAGTGTGCATTTTTGAATGTGCACGTGTGCTTTTAACTGTAAAAATAGATTTGCATCTTATATGTTAAAATCGTTTTTGACTGAATGGCCTGTCTTTCCTTGTTAATCTGGTAACACATATAGCAATGCACCGCACCCTTGTGGTGGTGCTGCAAAAAAAAATTGCTACCTGTGCAGTAGTGCTGTACTCTGTGCTGTTTGCTACCGGTGCAGTAGTGCTGTACTCTGTGCTGTAGCACGTCAAATATCCTTACATACCCTCCTTTTGTTTTTTAGAATCTGGCTACGATCCAAGCCAATTCCTAAAAACAATTTGTTCTTTTTCTTCTTTTCATAATATATCAATCCAATAAAATGAATATTCATGTGCATCAATGAAAAAGTTGCAATCAATACAGTATTCATCTGAGTTCATTAGTTTACAAAATGTTCTACATTTGCCTTCTCAGTGGAAGTGGCATTACTCTAAGTTTAGATTTTTCAAGTCAATTAAAAACAATGAAATAAAACAACTAACCAAAACAAATAATTAATATAACAAATTAAAATAAATAATTAAAATAATAAATACGTGGAACTCCATATGTCAGCACTCTTGTCTGCCTCTGATATGTCCCGACCAGCGATGTTATTTGGTTCATTCGAGTACACTTTCATCTTGGCAATCTTAGATCCATAGGAGTCATCTTTTTCAGCATTCTGGTTATCTTGTCTTCACCTCCACCTGGAGGCAGGCATCTTTTGGTCTTCATCCAGGGGACTCCAGGACTCCATCGTCTCCCGTGGCCTCTGATCCCGGAACCTCCGACCAAATAATGTTAATTTTCTAAATCAAATAGAAAATAAACAAATTAAGTACATAGCACAATACTAACTTCACCCTTTTGCCAAAAATAAAACATGCTTGGTAAAAATATTTCGTTTTTTTTTTTTCTGAAATTAAACACAAGTTAAAAGAAAACAAGCACACATAAACAGTATTCAATATTTAATACATTTTCTCTCTGCACACCAACCATGAGCTTCCGTTATATGTGCATTTATTTATTTATTTATTTATTTATTTTATATTATATATTTTTATATATACTACAGTGTTTATGTGCCATCATAACAATCAACTTTTTAACTTCTTTGTCACTGCCTCCTGGTTACACCCATTTATTTTCTCTTTTTGTTTTCAAGGGACTTTATCTGTTTCTACATGCTCAAGCTGCCTGATCTCATGTCTGGGATGGCATGGTTTGATTTGATTTACATGGACAAACTGCTCTATTGCTGTCTCACCTTCATTTTTCAAAATTTTATACACTACAGGAGAGACCTTATCTATAATTCGAAATGGCCCCTGCCAGGCTGCTAGAAATTTAGAATTTTTCTGTTTACTTTTTCCAAAATGAAACTTGTATACCTGATCCCCTACACTGTATTCCTTTACTGATGTATTTTTATCATAATACGATTTTGCACTGTCAGCAGCTCTTTCCAGATTTCTCTGCACAAAAGCAAATGCATGTTGCAAATGCCTCCTCAGTTCATCAATATATTCATGAACTGTGGATGCACTCACAAGGGTTTGCTCATGTGTTCTGTATAGTAGGTGTTGTGGTAACACCATTTTCCTACCTGTTAAGACCTCATGGGGGCTAACACCTGTTGCTTTGGCAGGAGTCGACCTGATTGCCATCAAAACCAATGGTAAACGTAAATCCCAGCTGGAACCTGCTTCTGCCACAAATTTCTTTAAAATATCCACAACAGACCTATTGCTTCTTTCAACTGTACCTGAAGATGCCGCCCGATATGCGATATGTAGTTTCCTTTTCACACCTAGTATTTGCCATACCTTACTCATTAGAGTACTTGTGAAATTACTTTTTCTGTCTGACTCAATTCTTTGTGCAACCCAAACCTTGAGAACACATGGTTCACCAGCAATGTGGCTGCTGTTTGCGCACTACAATCTGGTGCAGGAATGCATTCAATCCACTTCGACATCAAACATACCACACTCAAAATATAATGGTGTCCCTTGCTCGACCTTTTTAAAGGACCTACATAGTCTATTTGCAAATCTGACCATGGGAGAGTTAGGCCTCTTTTCATCAATGGTGCTCTATGCATTGGTGAAGCAGGTTTAAATTGGGCGCATACTAGACATCCTCTATTATATAATTCCACATCTTGGGACATATGTGGCCAGTAAGCATAATCTTTTAGTATTTCTAATGTTTTTTGTGAACCTCTATGGCCTGCGGTTATGGCATCATGTGCATGGTGTAGCATTAGTCCTCTGAATGAAAGGGGTACTACCCACTGTATTTGTCCTGTTATGGACTCTCTAATCATGAGTCCATCCTGTAATCTAATTCGTGTTTTGTTCTTTAATAGCACCCTCAACTCTTCTTTTCCCATACAGTCATTTTCTGGTAAAGGATTTTGTTCGGGGTCTATCAAATGATTATAATAGATTCCCAAAATTTGATCATTCTTTTGTCCCTCAATCAAATCTTGGTCTGGCGTGTCATGACTCCACTGCACCACCGGTTGATCTACCTCCTTTGGTGCTTTAGAACATGTGACTGCATCAATTTGTATTTCACCCATTAAATAATCAATAGGTAGCAATTCTCCCATCACAGCCCCAATCTTAGCCAGGTGGTCTGCCTTATCATTTCCCTCCTTATCCTCTCCTGGTGTTTTTAAATGCCCACAAATTTTTCTCCAGTATATTGTTAACTCATTCTCTGACACCAATTTGTCTATGGCTTGTATCATTTTTCCATGCTTAAGTGGCTTTTTGTCGTATGTAACCATGCCTCTTGCTTTCCAACCAGGTAAATACTCCACAAAGCTATTCCGTGCATAGTCAGAATCAGTCACCAGGACAATTTCACTGAACTTTTTATCAACTGCAGTAGCAATTGCTTTATAAATAGCTGCCAATTCCGCCACCTGACTGCTCCTATCTCCAATCCTCATCCCTATACTGGGGACACCTTCACATTTCAACCAGACATTTCCTATTCCTGCCACTAACTGCTTATTACTGTCATTTTCAATGTGAAAAGCACAACCATCCACATATACAGTTGGCAAATCCTTGCATGTTTTTTCATCAAAAGCTTTGTGTGGTGATTGTTCAAATTCCTGCAAACTAGTTTCTACTTCCATTTCATTTGGCATTTGTTCAGCTGCACAGTCATGTAAGTCAGCTAACCCTTGAGCAATTGGGTTCTTTTTATTTTGTCCATATCTCACTTCTACGGGAAAACCTTGTAATGCCAGCGTCCATGAAGTGATTCTGGATTGCGCTAGATTACCTGATCTAATTCTTTTACTCTCTAAAAATTGCAAAGGTTGATGATTTGTTTCAATAATTACCTTTTCTCCCTGAACAATGGGGCGGAAATGTTGTAGCGCCCACACAGTGGTTAATAGGGCCTTTTCACATTCATTAAATTTCATTTCAACTTGGGAAAATGCCTTACTTGCATATGCAATGGTTTTGTGATTCAAATCGTGTTTTTGTGATAACACTGCTGACATACAATGTTCAGAAAAACCTATTTCTATAAAGAAATCCCTGTCCTTTATGGGGTATGCTAAACATGGTGCCTTTACAAGACATTCCTTTAATTTAGCCACTGCCTCAGACTGCCCTTTTTCCCATTTCCAGGGAGTATTCAGTTTGAGCAGTTTAGTCAATGGTTGAGTGATTTCTGCATAATTTTCAATGAACTTTCTGTTATAGCCTGTCATCCCTAATAAACTTTTTACTCCTTTCACATTTTTAGGATCTTTTAATCTTTGTATGGCCTCTATTTTCTTCTTTTGTGGATTTAGCCCATGTTCAGTCACTTCATGCCCTAGAAAGTTCACTTTTTTCTTGCACCATTGTGCTTTTTGCAAAGATACTTTGGCGCCTGCTTTCTGCAATTGGCCAAGTACATGTCTTATTTCATCAAAATGGCTTTTCAGGCTTTCATTTTTTATCAGTACATCGTCCACATAAACTATTGTTCCTCTTTCCGCTGCATCCGGCATGGCCTTTCTCAAAAATATGCCAAATTCACTCCCACTATTGATGTACCCGAATGGAGTTCTAAGCCAGGCATATTGAGTCCTGTCAAATGTAAAGGAAAATAAATGTTGTATCTCCTCTGCCAATGGCACGCACCAATATCCAGAGGTGAGATCTAATGTGGTAAATACATTTGAACCAGGTACCTGAGCTAGGCCCTGATCAATGAATGGCAGTGGCCATCTAGATATTGGTACTCTTTTATTTAACTCTCTCAAGTCTGCACACAGCCGCCATTGACCATTTGGCTTCAATACACCTAAAATAGGTGTATTGGATGTGCTATGAATGGGCCTGATGATTCCCCGTGATTCCAAATTTTTAATAATCTCTGCCAATGATTCTAAACATGCCAGCGGTAGTCTATACTGGCGTACAAACACTGGGTTTCTGCTACACCCTTCTGGTAGTGTGGCCACATGTAAATCAGTTAAACCACAATCATAAGCATCTTTTGCAAATACATCCTTAAACTCCATAAATATCTCCCTCAGATTGTCCCTCTCTTCATTGCTTTCACATGCATCCGCTAAGGAGATCTGCTCTTCTACCATTTTGGAAAATTCTGGAAAATCTTCTGGTAAGGGAATCTCGGTGCTTTCTTCTAACTGTGTGGCTGTGTCTTTTTGTAAAGCTGCCACTTTTAAATATTTTGGCATATCAGCTTCCACTTCAATGGGCTGATTTTCTGTTTCATTTTCATTTAAATTAAATATTATGCAATCCTCTTGATGGCAGCACACTGTCTCATTTGAATCATAAGGATACACAGAATGAATTTTAAATATTCCTTTGGGCTGAGAGTCCAGGTGTTCTGGCAACTCGCACTTGGCATCTACATATTTTTCAGGAATATTCCCAATCACCATGTTATTTAAATCTGCCGTATAATGTGATTTTTGTATGGCCATTCCTAATGGGGAGTTTTCCTCTAAATGAATATCCTGACAACCTTTATTATTTACCATGATTTTTACAGATCCCTCACCAATGTCTACCAATGGAATGTATTCATAATCCAGGCCTTGCTGTTTTATGGATTCATTCAGGCATACAAATGCATCAGAGCCTTTCATCTGCTGTCCATTTTTGCATTTCAGTGTTATCGCAAACTGTTTTGTAAATGCAGGAATAATAGTATTTTTCCTCATTTGTAATTCGATTGCATAAGGAACCAGTTGTGCACAATGATAAGCCCTTCTTTTGTCTTCAAATTCGGGTGCCGGACCACCTAGACGTGACCATATTTTTTGATTAAGGAAATCTAACACCATACACATTCTGTGCATGATGTCATTTCCCATGTAAAATTCATTTTGTGCTCCACTCACTATCCATACATTATGTTAAATTGTTTTCTGCCCAATGCTAATTTTAAGCATGCATCTGCCTGCAATTCGGTTTTCAAAGTCTGGACTGTCCAAGCCAGAAACATATTGGTTTTTAATCCTAAATCTCGGGATTTCTTCCCTTTCCATTATTTTTTGCAACAATTTCTCATTAATGAAACTCCTTTCATGTTCAAGCGCTAAAGTGGCTTTTATTGTTTTAAAATAGTCATTTATACCAACATGAACCCATGGTTGCTCATCTTCCATGTGTATTTCTGCCAGAGTGGTAATGTGTTTTTCTGAATCTGTTTTAGGAGCAATATTCTGTTTGCACGTTTTCTCTTTCAGATAAAAACATAATGTGTGCTCATCTATGGCAGTCTGCCAATTTTTCCTTGGGTCCAAGTATATTTGTACAGGTAGTTTTTCATTGTCGCTCTGCATTTTATCTTGACACATTAATATGACAGTGACACTAGGTATGCAGCTATTCTGGAGATATACCTCCACAGCATCCTTTGTTTTGGCAACGGTGTGACATTCATTTATATTGATTTTTTGTGATTTTAGTTTGTTAGACCTCAATGGTTTTTTGGTTAAGGACCACAGCACTCCATTTACCCCATCTATGAGAGGAGACAATCTTTTCAGGCAATCTGTCCCCATCAGAAATGCAATTTCACAAATAGATGTGATCAATACCTCTTGTTTCATTCTGTGCTTTCCTATTTTTATGTCAACCTCAGTTACACCTATGATGGGCACCTCCTCCCCATTAAAGTTATGCACTGGGCCTTGATTTTCCTTCACTGTGATCTGACTCTGTGGAGGTCTCCCTTCATTGATACTCTTTACCAGCTCCTTGGACATAATTGTGGCCTGTGCGCCAGTGTCAATCATAGCAAAGGTGTGGCATTTTTCTTCTACAGTGATGGGTGCATAATATCTGTCCTCAACTTCCTCTAATACACATAAGAAATGTGAATTCTTACTGATTTCAGGGCTCACCTTTCTCAGGTCTTTTTCACTTTTGGCTAAGCACATTGGTAAATGGAAATACATTTTTCCCTCCTTTTTACCCATTTCTGCGTAAGATTTTTTATTCATTTCTCCATGATCAGAGGTTTTTTGGAGTGTGGCCACTGTTCGCCCATCCATCTGGGTAACATCAGAGACCACATTACAATCCTCCAACTGAACATGTGTAACAACATCATTCAGCAATTTGTCATTTTTTAATTCTGTGCATTTGTGATCATTTAGTGTCATACCAGCCCTTTCAGCCTCTTCAAAAATATGTGGCTCAAAGAATTCTTCAGGTGATTGACTTGTACCCTCCTTGTGAGTATTTCCTTTTTCTGTCTGTGTTTGGTCATTGTTTTGCTTGCCCAGGGAAGGAGCTATAGCATCCCCACTTACTCCCTGTTCACTGGTATTCCCCATGCATGAGTCATTTTTCTTAAATCTGTTCCTTTGTTCTTTTGGAATTCCTAATGTTTCTTTTTCATTTGTGCAAATCTTTACTGTTTTATTTAGCTCTAAGTTAAACCGTACCTCTTTTTTAGAAGTATTTGCACTTTCTGTCACAATTTCATTTACTGGTACTTTCATTTTTAATCCATTAGGCATCTCAGAGTCGCTATGCAAAATTATATCAGAGCAATCTGTCATTTTGGCACTGCAGTTATCATGAGTACTTAGTAACTTTTTGGAAGCCCCCCGGTCATTGCTATGGCCATCAGCCCCCTCTTTGGAAGGTTGTTTTTGCGCTGTATAGAGCTTTCCTATTTGCTCAGCTAACATCTTCACTTGGGCCTCAAGGCACTGGAACCTTTCCATCTCTCTAGAATCCTCTTTCTGTGGCCTAGGTCGATGTTGGTTGTTTCCCCCTGATTGGATCTATTCTGATATCTCTCAGGTGATTGATGTCGGTTGGGATGGTTTCTGAACTCTTGATTCATTTGTGGAGGGGAGCGGGTTGCACCCATCCTTTGATTATAGTCCCCTGGTGGGGAATCATTTTACTGGCGTGGACTGTAGTTCACGTTTCGCCTCATGTTCTGTCTCTCAGATTGTGGGTACTGGCCCCTAGGTTGATTTCCATTATCAGTAAATCGATCCACATATCGGGGCCTATCCTGATTACCATATATCATGGTGCTGGGATCAAATCTGCTCTGTGTCCCCAATGACTGGTAGGGACCATCATTTCGTTGATCTTGATTTTGTCTCTGGTTATTGTTCATACCTGCCATATCAGGCCGGTATCCTACCCGGGCCTGTCCCCTAAATACCTAGGGCTGATGTAGCTCTCTCTATTACTAGGATCATGTGATTGGAACATTGGTACAGGAAATGGCGATCTTTGTTGATTACCCCTTTGTTCAGGTGTCACATTATTTTTACCTTGGCTTTGAGCAAACTCAAGGGACATTTTGGCTGACCTGATTTCCATTACTGTGGCTGAGGTTTCTTTAGATTTAGGTCTAGTATCTTTCATTTTATCACTTTCTCTACCCTGACAATAGAGTACCTCATATAGTTTTGTGCTTTGATGTACAATCCATTCAAGGGACTTGTCACGGTCAAATTCACGGACCAATTGGGATATGATGTCTTTCTGTAGCCCATAGAAGTATGCAGTTTTAAACTCATTGGAATTTGAGTCAAAAGATACATCAAAGCGAGAAAATGCTCTTTTTAAGTCTTGTAAAAATTGGCGAGGAGATGTATTAGGTCCAGCAGTAATTGTGTACGTGACTTTCTTTGCCTCCTGCAATGACTGAAAAGGAGAAAAATGACGCCTAATTTATTTTTCAAACTCCAGCCATGTCATATTCTGCTGTTCATTTAATCCCCTTATGATGCTGGCCGTCGGGGCATCTAAAGTTAAATGAAAATAGTGTCTGTACTGTGCCTTAGGTATCTGGAGTGCTTTAAAAATGTCATGCACCGCTTCTAAGTGATCCTCAATGCAGCATTCACCTCCCTTTTTAAATGGTTTGATCAGGGCTTTAATGGATTTCATTATTTTTATGGGGCTACTTGTTGCAATGCATGGAATTGCACTATTTTGTGATTCACTCCTGTTTTCAGGTGTATGAGATTGGTGGCCGCCCCCAATGGGAGTATCAAATCCCCCAAGGGCGCTGCAACCAAGTTCAGTCACCGGCCCAGTCCTGGAGCACTAGCTCTTTGGGCAGAGCTAGAATTCACCTCCACTCCATTGAATGTGGTACCCTGCCGCCTCTCCTGGGATCTGGGAATGCACATTTGCTGTTCTAAGTCCTTACACTTTTTAAGGAGTCTGTTGGCTTCATCTTGCAAATAGTTGTTTTCACCATTCATTTTATTAATCACCTCCTGCATGTCGCACATTTGCATTTGGCATTCATTGAACTCTTTATTTCTCTTGTCTCTTTCTTGAATCATTTTAATCATTTCTTGTTCTGCACTCTGGAGATCACCTTCTTTTTCACAATGTTCTTTTTGTAAAATCTGCATTTCTGAAACAACCTCATCTTTATCCTGCCACTAAGGCTTTTAAGTGTGCCAATTCTTGCTCACTATCTTCAAATTGTTTCTTGCTTTTGGATAACTGAGTATCAAAGTCTCTGCATTTTAATTGCATGTCTTTTTGGCATACATCCAATTCTGCTCTCAACATTTCCTGATTTTTACTTGCCCCCTCTAATTCAGTCTTTAACCTGTTAATTAGCTGAGTATCATTCTCTTGCATTCGCAGGGACTTGTTTAAAATAAACCATATTTTGCCGCATAGCCATATTAAACAGTCTTTCTCTGCACTTTTATCAGCTGCATTCAATAATCTTGTAAGGCAGACCTGAATTATGCTGCCTTCTGCAAAAATATTGTCTAGTTTTTCTTTCTGCACCTCACCCTGAATGCAGTTAGTCCATTCTAATGTGCTATTTGACGACCAATTCCCATGTGCAAACAACTTTGCCTTTAAATATTGCACTAGATCTGAGAATGTGGTTTCCCTTTGTGACATTCTGAAATTCGTTTTTAGTGGCACACTGCTATTATAAAATGGGTTCCCTTTAATGTGCAAATGGCAGTGTGAGACACGCTTGCCACGCCCAGTAGGTACTCTATGATCACTTTCCCGGCCTGCAACGCACCATAAATATGTAGGGTATTTTGTGGAGATTTGGGGCCTGACGGTATTTTATTACTGCCGAAAAATAACTTAGCAATAATCACTCCTTGTATTCAGATTTGGCCATGTGCAACAATAATACAGTGGACATGCATTATTTCAGCACCCAGACATGCATATTTGGTATGCGTGGTTGGTATGCATGGTTGGTGGTATTTTGGTGAGCATAATTCCCTTGTTTTATTTGTGGCCCCAATGTCCAGAATCCCTTATCTTTGCTTAGATTTTTCGTGTAATCACTAGAGAGACCTCAGACCTACATTTTAGGAATACCACATTTTCAGTGTTAGTGTTAGTGTGCCACCATGGGCGATCTCGCTGACTTATTTACGACAGAGAGCTATATGTGGTAATTTTGTGGTAATTTCCACTACCTTATATACGGTATAGAAGACACACCACCCGTCTGCTTTCAAATACTTTTCTGTATTATAAAAGTTGCATTTAAACACGATCTCATTCTTTACAGAAATAAATGAAACAGCACATTAACAGCATTGTCTGTAATACACTGAAAAAATGGCGGAGAACAGAACACAATTTGCAACATTAACGTGTGATTAAGGCGCCGGAATCTCCTTTCCTACTCTGACTGAACATTCTCGTACACACTCAGCTCCCACACTTATGTAATTACCTTATCTGTTCAGAGTTTTCTTCAGCTGTTCTCTTTCTGAATGTGGCTCCCTTGAAGATTAACCCCAGTGAAAAGGAGCGCCTTTCCTTCTCAAACCGGGGTCATTGCCTGGAATTCTCAGCTTTTGCAGATAGGAATGCTCCAACCAGGAAAAAATAGCTCCTTCTCCCAGCTCTGCCAAATCTTGACTGCCCTTCTCTCTCCTCAAACTCCCCCCAGCAAAACTCTGATCACTCCCTCTAGCATGATACTTGCTATGACGCTGCTCCAATCAGAATCAATCATGCCATCTCCTCCTTCTCTACACAATGGCTCATTTTTATAGTAATACTTTGTAACCAACTGATTTCCTGTTCTTTCGAGCTCTTTTGCTTCCTGTAATTATGTGGACAGGGCAGCAGAGAAAAAAAAAAATTGATGTGCGTTTAAAAGTTCACTTTCAGAATAGGCCTAATTCTGCAGTGGAGACACATTTTTATTAGTGGATTATGTTTCATTAGTCAGGTTAGTTATAAGTAATGTTAGTTATTATTTTCAAATGTGCCTCTCGCACCATAGGCATTTCAGGTGAAAAATAGTGTGCATTTTTGAATGTGCACGTGTGCTTTTAACTGTAAAAATAGATTTGCATCTTATATGTTAACATCATTTTTGACTGAATGGCCTGTCTTTCCTTGTTAATCTGGTAACACATATAGCAATGCACCGCACCCTTGTGGTGGTGCTGCAAAAAAAAATTGCTACCTGTGCAGTAGTGCTGTATTCTGTGCTGTTTGCTACCGGTGCAGTAGTGCTGTACTCTGTGCTGTAACACACCAAATATCCTTACAGCAGTGAATAATAGGGATGGTTTGGCTCGATGCAGTCATGATGGAGACTTATGCTGCAAGCAATTGAACAATGATTTCCATCCCCAGCATGCACTGCTGATAATGACAGACATAAGTATGTGCTGCAAAAAATATGCTTTTTAAAGGAGGTTTATAGTTCTTTCATATATATGAAAAGAGGAATTATTAATAATTTATATACAGTGATGCAACACCATGAAACATTTTGACTTATAAAAACCTATTAAATTGACAGAAACAACTTTGTTAAAGAGATGCTACGGTTAAGATGCATCCCACCCTTGCGCCAGTAGTTAGCCAGTGGCGTCCACCTTGGCATCCCTTGGCATTTCCCTCCTGGGTTCTCATGAACACTTGCCCATTCATAATGCCCCTTCTATGTATGCACTTCTCTCACTGCAAAATGCATATATGCATTTATAGGAGCATTGTGTACAATTTTTTTTTTGTGTAAGTAAGGGAAGTAAGGCAAAATCAGATGCAAAAGTTTTGTAGAAGATTGTTAAGTGGCAGTTGATCTGTGGAAGCTTAGTATAGTCATAGGGTGATATGTACAGTTTTTGTAAGTGATTGGTGGATGGGTGTGTGACTGTTTGAAAGCAGGCATTGAGGGAATGAGGGAGTTACAAATGTAAAATTAAACAGAGTAAAAGGGCTGCCCTGTTCGATGGTTTGCACTTGCCATCCGGGTCTTTTAATGAGCCATGGCCTGGAAAAGGGACTGTGGAGACCCTGGATAGTTATAAAGGTTCATTGATTATGATCTTTATTGTATTCTAGATAAAAGTATTTGGGACAGAACATTGTTTCTGTGCTTTTATATTTTTCTCTAGTATACAATTGTCCATTAGCACTGTGGTCGGGGGAGCCAGCCACCAAGTTAGCTAGGAACTAGTATTTTTTCACCTCCACTACTTACCTTATTTTTCGCAGTGACGGGTGCTGCTGCCAGATTCTCCCCTTCTCTCCGCCTCCTGCAGACCGCCATGGAAAGGGAAGAGGGGCTCCATATGGTGGCCATCTTGGAAAAAGTCTTTCCTTCCTATAGCAGGATGCCATAATCATCCCGGTGTAGGAAGGAAAACCAGTTTTTATTTAGCACCCCAGGTTAAAATGTTGGGAGCCTACAGTGCTAATGGCCTTCCTTCCCCATTGCAGGGGATGGAATGAGGGATAACGGCTTCACTTGGGCCGATAACTCGGGCTGCTGGACTGTTATCCCCCATTCCAGCTCCTGGAATGGGAGATGAATGCCACATTATTCCTATTAGCATAACTCAAAATGCTAATGGAAATGTTGGAGAATTTTATTGAATCTGTCTACTTTTTTCGTGAAATGTAAAGTAGACAGAGTTTTATTTTTTGTAGTTGTATTTTTTAACTATGAAAAGTGGTTCCTAAAGGAACCTTCTTTTCCGATTTTTGTATTGCCGGAGTGGTCAGAAAGTAAGGTGGGGAGGGAAATGAGGGAAGAGGCACCAACTACTAATATGGAGGGCAGGTGGACAGGGGAAGATATTGCCTATGTGTTACATCCATGGTAGGGGGCAGTGTTTGTCATGCTCCTTGATTGTAGCTTCAAAAGCACTTTGAAACTGCTCCCCCCTGCAGATTGGTGTGTTACAGTATATACAGATTACTTTTGTCTTCGAAAGATGTGGATCAACAACCTCTTTTATCGCTTGCAGGGTAGTTGGTCGGATTTTGTGTCCCACAGAACTAGGCTGTGTGGTTATAGTATTGGTAGAGGAAGATGAAATGGAGGAAGACGGCCTACTACTTGTTAAGAAAGGAAGTGTGGAAGCATGACACGTTTTGGGGCGTTCCTGTTGCTTCTTAACATAGTCTGCCCATTAATCAAGCACATTGTGATATACAAGTGAAAACAATAGAGTGGGAGGAGAGAATCCTTTGGAGTGGAAGAAATGTAAGCCATGTTGCATGAGTGAAAGAACCGATCTATCAGGTTAGTTTAAATCACTCTGCAATAGCTGAGAGAAGAAGGAGCAGCCATACTCCAATCTAACACACTCTATGTTTGTGACCCATGTAGCACAAATGTGCGCAACCCATGGGTTAAACATCGTGATGTTTACAAATAGACGACATGGTTATTCAAAATGAAAATGAACAGCACTTTTACATGGCATTGGGGGGATCAGACTAAAGTCACTTCCCAAACATAAGTGGAAACAGGTAGTCTGCTTTGGTAATACCAATCTGTGGAAGTGAAGTAGTCCAGGTTATCAGTCACAAAGCAAACATCAAGCAAACATCAAGTCCCAGACAGTATAGGATACAAAGTGCATAATCATAAAATACATTTGGATATGAAATGCATGCCATAGTATTGGTCTACCCAATAGAGAAACATAATGCTATGCAGTAATGCAAAAGAGAAACATCTCTAATATCTTCATCATTAAAATCAGTCTCTACTAGGTTTCACAATGCGCATGATTCACAGTATACATATCTATGAAAATAGCTGCTAATGTGTGAAGGACGGTTCCTTCCTATAGATGTCAGCATCAATACTGCTCAAGCTATTAAGAATGATAACTTGTGCAATGAATCCCAGTTCAAGTTGCTACCAGTCTTTCAGAGAGTCTATTTAAAGTGCTTAATGCTTAGTACTGTAAACTTGAAATAATGAGATGAATCTTTAGTAGTATATATCAATGGAAAGTGCTTAGTGTTGTAAACGGAGAGTTATAAGATGAATCTCTAGCAGCATAGATGTTGGTTTAAACTGTTGACCAATGAATCTCTGGAAGCATGAGTCGATGGAAAGTACTTAGTGCTGTAAACTAAGCATAATGAGATACATCTCTAGCAGCATGAATTGAAGGAAAGTGCTTAGTGCTGTGCTTTATGTACAGTTCTATGTGATACTACTGTTGTTACCTTTAAATTCAATTGCTAATGCACCAACTGCTGACAGTTATTAAAAAAAACATTTTAGATACTAGGCGAGGGTTAACTTCATAAAACATTACTGTAGATAAGCAAGTAATAATTAGAACATAGGCAGGATGCTTTCTTTAAGATACAGATACAATATTGTGTGAGGATCCCCCCACCTGGTTAACTTGTAAGGAAAAGTTAAGGTGTATTTTATGTTGTATATCACAGCCCAGTCAAAATATGGTAATTAATAGTCTGCTTCTTTTTCTAGAGATCTACAGATCCCACTACCCCAGAGTACGTGGGAAGACAAGAAGAACAGGATCCAGGACAAATCTGGGAGCCCTGGAGGAATCCTGAGGATGGAAGATGCTCTTCCTCATCACCTTACCTTTTGTGCCTTGGCAGGTACAGTGGTGGATTTTCTTGGCTTCACTTCATGATGCTCCTTGAGGACTGACCTGCTTACACAAAGGAGTCACTGGGACATCAGGAAAGGCAGCAATGCAGGTCTGTTGTGGTTGTCTCTGATGTCGGATTGTTACACCGGCTGTGAATGTCCCACTAAGATGAAATTTACTGTGGACCTCGACAAGGCTTGGCTGAAGAAGATAAGTCCTTTGGTGGGTGTCAATTCCTTTCATTGGTGGCTAGTGCAGTGTCAGAAGTGGGTATTGGGATCCACATGGAAACCTGCAAACAAATACAATGTGCATATAAACAACAAACTTACAAGGCAAAAATGATTTTCTATAATAATGAAATTGAGTCTGCTGAAAAAGAGTCTAAGAAATGTTTTGAAATGTACCGCAGTCTTGAAAACCGAAACTACAACCTCAGCAGTTTATACCCACAAATGAGGATTGTAATAGGGTACAGCAATTCTGCCTGCTGCGGAAGTGGTAGGGACAAGGACATAAATTTGTATCGGCCCGCTCCAAGATATCGGACACCCTGAAACAACACACCACACACTCGCTTTAAATTTCTGAAAGCAACATTCAGCAAACCAAACATTTTCTCCTTCCCACATGTATCAGAAAAAGAGATGCTTACATCTCTGAAATCTATGTGTCCTGCAATATGTCTTGTGGGGATTTGAACATTTAAAATGCATTTCCTGAACTCCTATTTTGGTTATGGGATTGTTCCAGACAGTAGTCTCAAACATGTAACAGTCACCCCTCTCCCCAATAAACTCAGGACAGACCAAAACAACCCAAGTAACCTGTGTACAATTACCAACACACTTGTATTGCTAAAAGTCATTGACAAAATTGCAACAACACAATTCAAACAACATCTGCAAAATAGTAATATTCTCCACCAAAAACAATCTGGTTTCGTGCATTTCATAGCACAGAGACACCATTGGTGGACATCAAACACACATGTTAGGCATTAAAGATGAAGATAAATCAGGTCTACTGATACTCTTAGACTTATCGGCGGCTTCCGACCTGCTTGAAAATGCATATCTTCTGGACTGCCAACATACTTTTGGGCAATTCTCCAAAGAATCAACCAACTGCACCAGATGGTGTCCTGCAGGGATCTTGCTTATCCCCCACACTGTTCAACCATTACCTCAAATCCCTCTGTGATCTCTTGACTGTTCTAAATCTGCTTCGTATAACTATGTGGTTGATATGCAGTTCCTTATGGAACTGAGGGGAAAGCATGAAGGCGATTTTGGCACAACTCACATCTACATCCTGATCAACGACTCGATGACCGAAAACTCAATGTGCCTGAATCCATCAAAAACAGAACTAATGATTTTCAGTTCAATACCAGCTAGATCCAAACTTAGTTCAGAATACTCCTATACAAGCATTGGAAACAACCTCATAAAAATCAAGGACAAAGTTAAAACACTTAGAGTATACATGAATGCCGCCGTGAACTCAAAGGCACATGTGGATGGTGTTTTCAGCAGCACAATATATCACCTGAAAGTACTGAGGCAGGCTAAACCCATCTTGTCACAATAAAACTGGATGACACTGGCCAGGGCGATTATTATGCCCCATCTGGACTATTCTAATGCTCTACTGGTTGGTGCTACCATCGGTAGTATCAAAATATTACACATAATCCAGAATGAAGCTGTGCGTGCCGTCTGCGACATCCCCAAGAGGGAACACATCACTGAAGCAAGGAAAAAAACGACAATGGTTGTTGGTGTCATCAAGAATACAGTTCAAAGCACTTACTTTGACCCATAGATGTATTCATGGAAACGCCCCAACATACCTAAAGGAAAAAGTAAATCCTTACGTCCCAATCAGACAACTTTGTTCTAGCAACGGGGGCTTGCTGACTATACCAAGGAACAAAAAATACAGAGGCCTTGACCAATCTTTTCAGATACTCTCAGCCCAGGCCTGGAACTCTCTGTCCCCATCACTATGATTCGAAATTAGACAGCAAGTGTTCAGGAAGGAGTTAAAGACATACTTATTCAAGTGATATCCTCTCATGCGATTTATCACTTGGTTACCCCCCTCTGACCTACATGTCATTCCGTCTTTTTAGTTTCAATGTGTATATTTAGCACACTGATGCCTGCAGGCCTTTGTACTTTATAAACAGATAAATACAAAAATACAAAATGTAGGCTGGATCTTAGGCACAGTAAATCCCCATGCCCCCCACAATGGAATGTCGAACACACTGTTATGTACAAACACAGTTCTTTTATTAAAGCAAAACAATTTAGGTGGCTATATACTAATAAATAAGACTCAATTTGTACTTAGAAATCTAATCAAATGGTAAACTAAATATATACAGTTCTTTGTAGTACCACAGTTACCCTTACATTCAGTTATTATGCACCAACTGCAGATAGTTATTAAAAAGTATAACAATTGTTAACCACTGATTAACCCCATGTACATTAAAGTAGAATTGCAGGTAACACTTAGAACATTGGCAGAATGCTTTTTCAATACTGTGTGAAGACCCTACCACCTGGGCAACCTGTAAGAAAAAGGTATGTTGTACTTTGCTTTTAAAACAATGCACAGTCCTGGATGTCGGCAAGGCTTGGGAAGTGAGGATGAGTCTTTTGATTTTCGACAATGACATTCGGTGGTGACGGGTGCAGTGACAGAAATAGGTGGCAGGTTTCTGTATTTCACGGTTGCCCACCGTTTGGCTGCAGCACAGATGACAGGATGGCTTCTGGTGACCTGGTTTCAAGGACTGGATATCTCTATGGGCCACAAACAATTTTGAACCCTCTGGACATGATTTTCGGTTCAGAATTGGTGCAAACCCATCAGCAGGCACTTCTCTGCAGGTTGCAACCCTGTACTTCCTCAGCTATAGAGAAGTGGATAGATGTTGTAGCTGCAGTGCCCTTTGAAGATTTTTCAGTTGGTTTGAACATGGCAAGCTCCGGCCGTCAGGCAGCCCTATGCCAGTGTTCTCCCTCTCCTGGGTTTTACACAGCAGTCTGGCTTCACAGTGGTCACAAACAGCCTCTGGGCTTAGAGATGATGCTGGTGATCCTCTTGGGCTCAAGATGTCCGGACCCTTTTCTTCAGAAGATATCTCTGTAGGATGGCAGGCAGGAACGTCATTTGGGGGTCGCCAGAGGTGGCAAGTGTGTCCTCTGAGGTCTCCCTTGCGACCTCTCTGGTCTCTTGCGACCTCTAAAAAAAAAAAAAACTTTTTCTTTTTGCAATGCAATGCAACCGCCTGGGCTGTGGTCAGCACCATGTGGATCATTAATTCTGAAGTGGCTAGCTTTCTTGTTCAGGCCCCTTAAAAAAGAAGAAAAATAAAAACAGGAGTGCCACAAGTCTAACACTTTCAGCACAGACCCTAAATACGAAAGAATAGGAATGCCAAAAAATGTGTCTTTCTGGAATTCTATACAATAATTGCTAGACTCATTAAAGGTTTATTTCAGGCACACTTCAGGGGTGAGTCACTGATTTAGTCTGTTCTTAAACACCTCAACTCAGCCTTTCATCTTTCTGAGGCTGATAAATGGGTATCAACAAAGGTTGGGTGATATTGGGTGTATATTTCTTCTATGTAAAGCGCTTAAGCGTAAGTGCTATATAATAACACACCATCATCATTTGGTCATGGACGTCTAATTGCATTCACAGTCATTTGGTAATATGGGCCTATACACACTGATCTTAACGATACATATGGCAATCCATTCTTGTATGAAATGTACATCACATTATAGTAATATCGCAACCATATTTGTTGTAGTGTACAGTGCTATGTGGTGCCAATTCCTGTTTTGTCAACGGGTGAAAGGTCATGTTCTATCACTTCCCGCGATATCACTTTGGGGTGGGGTCAAATGACATCACTTCCTGTGATGTCATCAGGGGTCAAGGGTTGTGTGGTGTCACTTCCGCTACCCCTGGCATTTTGGTGAAATGACGTTCCTGATGGCAGGCACAAAGGAATGGCTTTAATGACACTTTGGGTGAAGTGCAGCAGTTGCAGGATGTCCCCTTGTTGCTATGGGAAGAGATAGACTGACTAGGCCCTCTCCGGTTCAGTCCTCGAATCAGCAACGCAGCCTTAGAATTTGTTTTAAGAGTTGCAATCGCAGACTTCTTCCACCAGCTGGATTCAGGATGCAAGCTTAAGGAATGCTCCTGATTTCTTCTTCTGGTTTCTGACTTCAGCTTCTGACACAGAAGTAAGTGAGGGGTCTCTTGTTATACAAACATGTCCCCCATTTACTCAGTTTAGCTACGCTCAGTCAGCCAGTCACACACTGGTGCATTCATGCAGGCAGCATCCAATCAGGCTCATAGGCATTCAGGCTGTTCACCCAAATCCATGCACTCAAATCGGGGAATGTGTACTGGAGGCAACTTCTGCCCTTTCAGAGAACACACTGCATTCATTCTAGTTTCAGTCAGTGCTGGCTCAAGCAGACCACAGGCATTGTGAAGCGAAACCAAAAGCAGACACCCACAATACAGACTCAAGTCAATCAGAGGCCACCACTTGGGTGTACCCAAAACAAGCATTCCCTGGGAAGGCTCCTACCAGTCTAGCAGGGGCAGCCCCAGCGTCATATATGGTCCTACCACCCAAAATCCAATCAGGAGAAGAGAACAGAGCCCGGGCTTCTCAAGATTTTGAGAAACAGGAAGGGAAAGATAGAAAGCGAAATGGCTACCTTGCCTTTATTTAGGAATCCATTGATTACTTTGGTGGGTCATCGGTCTCCCAAAATCGGGAAGACCCACAGCTACTACAAAACCAGCATGTAACTGCTGTCAGCCCATGCCCTGCTCTGTGCCCAAATTGGACTCCCGTGCAGAAAACATACAGAAAACACATAGGAGAGTGGAAGGGACAAGGAAGAGGATTCCCTGTCCCATCAAAAACATTTCCAGCATCACACATGGCAACCATCTTTAAAATCGAAGTGGCAGCTGCATGGAAATGCTGTCTTATAAACCCCTTTTTTTACAAGATGAAAGTATTTTTCACATGTATCTGCTGGTAAGATAGCTCAGCGGGATGAGTGCACGCTGCTGTGCTCAACCCGCTGCGGAAGTGGTAGGGACAAGGACAAGGAGGCCCTGTCCCATCAAAAGCATTTGCAGCATCACACATGGCAATGATCTTTAAAATCGAAGTGGGCCGCTGAATGGAAATGCTGTATTATAAACCCCTTTTTTTACAACATGAAAGTATTCTTCACAAGTATCTGCTGCTAAAATAGCTCAGCGGGTTCAGCGCATGCTGCTGTATTCTGAGCATGATCTGCAGGTTGCAGGTTTGAATCCCAGCAAGGCCAACTCAGCCTTTCATCCTTCCAAGGCGGAAAATGAATACCAATTTCATTTGGGTAATATTGTATGTAAATATGTGCTCTGTAAAGCGCTTTGGATTAAGATGCTATATAAATAAACATTTAGGGGCCGATTCATGGAACAAACGGGCGCCGCAAATCTTCGCGCAAGCAGGCGCAAGCAGGAGCAAGCAGGCGCAAGCGGAAAAAAACAGGAGCACGCGCACGCGTGTGATTCATGGAAGTCCCTGCGCGTGTACACCTCAGGATTTGCGCCAAACCCGTGCATGGCGCACAAGTCACTGCAACATCCCGAAAGGCGTGCGCGACATGCACAGAGAAAGCGCACAACCTCGGCGCATACACCAGAAAGTGGGCGGGACACGGGACGTAACGCACGGAATGGGGAAGAACGCACGAAAATAAGGGCATAACAGGGGATGTACTGCAGGGAAGAAAACAGAACGCCCACACGCACTCGAACCACACGTATTTATGGAATCGAATAGGGCAAAGCCACGCACAGCCAAAGACACGCACAAGCTGAAACACGTCCGCCACATGAAGGCAGGCGGTAGAGTCCCAGCGCATCACAAAAGTGGCAACATACAGCAATTGGGCCTGTGCGAGCGGGGTACGTGTATTTCGGGGGCGCGCGGGAAGTTACACACGCGATTGAGCAGGGTACATGTATTTCGGGGGTGCGCGGGAAGTTACACACGCGATTGAGCGGGGTACGTGTATTTCGGGGGCGCGCTGGAAGTTACACACGCGATTGAGCGGGGTACGTGTATTTCGGGGGCGCGCGGGAAGTTACACACGCGATTGAGCGGGGTACGTGTATTTCGGGGGTGCGCGGGAAGTTACACACGCGATTGAGCGTGGTACGTGTATTTCGGGGGCGCGTGGGATGTTACACACGCGATTGAGCGGGGTACGTGTATTTCGGGGGTGCGCGGGAAGTTAAACACGCGATTGAGCGGGGTACGTGTATTCCAGGGGTGCACGGGAAGTTCCACACGCAATCTCATCAGGGTACGTGTATTACAGGGGTGCGCCGGGAGCAGCACACGTGAATTGCATGTGTGGGTCCTCCCAGGTGTTCCCTCTACACCCTCCACGGCCCCTGCAGGTGGCTCACACCACAGGGGCCTACCCAGCACATGTCCTGCAGGCACCCCATCCACCATGGCCATGCCCACCAGCCAACCCACATGTCAACTTGCACTACTGCCCACCAACGCATGTCCCCCTGCACCCCCAGCCACCAGGGGCACCCACCACCAGGCCCCCACCCATGTCTCCCAGCACCCCCACCCCCCAGCAGTGCAGGGGCAGCCTCCACCAGGGCCCCACCCATGTCTCCCACCACCCCCACCCCCCAGCAGTGCAGGGGCAGCCTCCACCAGGCCCCCACCCATGTCTCCCACCACCCCCACCCCCCAGCACTGTGGGGCACCCACCACCAGGCCCCCACCCATGTCTCCCAGCACCCCCACCCCCTAGCAGTGCAAGGGTAGCCTCCACCAGGCCCCCACCCATGTCTCCCAAAACCCCCACCCCCCAGCACTGTGGGGCACCTGCCAGCAGGCCCCACCCATGTCCAATGCATGTTCCCCACCACCCCCACCCCCCAGCACTGTGGGGCACCTGCCAGCAGGCCCCCACCCATGTCTCCCAGCACCCCCACCCCCCAACAGTGCAGGGGCAGCCTCCACCAGGCCCCCACCCATGTCTCCCAGCACCCCCACCACCCAGCCACCAGGGGCAGCCTCCACCAGGCCCCCACCCATGTCTCCCACCACCCCCACCCCCCAGCAGTGCAGGGGCAGCCTCCACCAGGCCCCCACCCATGTCTCCCAGCACCCCCACCCCCCAGCCACCAGGGGCAGCCTCCACCAGGCCCCCACCCATGTCTCCCATCACCACCACCCCCCAGCCACCAGGGGCAGCCTCCACCAGGCCTCCACCCATGTCTCCCAGCACCCCCACTCCCCAGCCACCAGGGGCAGCCTCCACCAGGCCCCCACCCAAGTCTCCCAGCACCCCCACCCCCCAGCCACCAGGGGCAGCCTCCACCAGGCCCCCACCCATGTCTCCCACCACCCCCACCCCCCAGCCACCAGGGGCAGCCTCCACCAGGCCTCCACCCATGTCTCCCACCACCCCTACCCCCCAGCAGTGCAGGGGCAGCCTCCACCAGGTCCCCACCCATGTCTCCCAGCACCCCCACCCCCCAGCCACCAGGGGCAGCCTCCACCAGGCCCCCACCCATGTCTCCCACCACCCCCACCCCCCAGCACTGTGGGGCACCTGCCAGCAGGCCCCCACCCATGTCCAACTCATGTTCCCCACCTCCCCCACCCCCCAGCACTGTGAGGCACCTGCCAGCAGGCCCCCACCCATGTCCAACTCATGTCTCCCACCACCCCCACCCCCCCAGCACTGTGGGGCACCTGCCAGCAGGCCCCCACCCATGTCCAACACATGTTCCCCACCACCCCCACCCCCCAGCACTGTTGGGCACCTGCCAGCAGGCCCCCACCCATATCCAACTCATGTTCCCCACCACCCCCACCCCCCAGCAGTGCAGGGGCAGCCACCACCAGGCCCCCACCCATGTCTCCCAGCACCCCCACCCCCCAGCCACCAGGGGCAGCCTCCACCAGGCCCCCACCCATGTCTCCCAGCACCCCCACCCCCCAGCAGTGCAGGGGCAGCCTCCACCAGGCCCCCACCCATGTCTCCCAGCACCCCCATCCCCCAGCCTCCAGGGGCAGCCTCCACCAGGCCCCCACCCATGTCTCCCACCACCCCCACCCCCCAGCAGTGCAGGGGCAGCCTCCACCAGGCCCCCACCCATGTCTCCCACCACTCCCACCCCCCAGCAGTGCAGGGGCAGCCTCCACCAGGCCCCCACCCCTGTCTCCCAGCACCCCCACCCCCCAGCCACCAGGGGCAGCCTCCACCAGGCCCCCACCCATGTCTCCCACCACCCCCACCCCCCCAGCACTGTGGGGCACCTGCCAGCAGGCCCCCACCCATGTCCAACTCATGTTCCCCAAATCCCCCACCCCCCAGCACTGTGAGGCACCAGCCAGCAGGCCCCCACCCATGTCCAACTCATGTCTCCCACCACCCCCACCCCCCCAGCACTGTGGGGCACCTGCCAGCAGGCCCCCACCCATGTCCAACTCATGTTCCCCACCACCCCCACCCCCCAGCACTGTGGGGCACCTGCCAGCAGGCCCCCACCCATGTCCAACTCATGTTCCCCACCACCCCCACCCCCCAGCAGTGCAGGGGCAGCCACCACCAGGCCCCCACCAATGTCTCCCAGCACCCCCACCCCCCAGCCACCAGGGGCAGCTTCCACCAGGCCCCCACCCATGTCTCCCAGCACCCCCACCCCCCAGCAGTGCAGGGGCAGCCTCCACCAGGCCCCCACCCATGTCTCCCAGCACCCCCACCCCCCAGCCACCAGGGGCATCCTCCACCAGGCCCCCACCCATGTCTCCCACCACCCCCACCCCCCAGCAGTGCAGGGGCAGCCTCCACCAGGCCCCCACCCATGTCTCCCACCACTCCCACCCCCCAGCAGTGCAGGGGCAGCCTCCACCAGGCCCCCACCCATGTCTCCCAGCACCCCCACCCCCCAGCCACCAGGGGCAGCCTCCACCAGGCCCCCACCCATGTCTCCCACCACCCCCACCCCCCCAGCACTGTGGGGCACCTGCCAGCAGGCCCCCACCCATGTCCAACTCATGTTCCCCAAATCCCCCACCCCCCAGCACTGTGAGGCACCAGCCAGCATGCCCCCACCCATGTCCAACTCATGTCTCCCACCACCCCACCCCCCCAGCACTGTGGGGCACCTGTCAGTAGGCCCCCACCCATGTCCAACTCATGTTCCCCACCACCCCCACCCCCCAGCACTGTGGGGCACCTGCCAGCAGGCCCCCACCCATGTCCAACTCATGTTCCCCACCACCCCCACCCCCCAGCAGTGCAGGGGCAGCCACCACCAGGCCCCCACCCATGTCTCCCAGCACCCCCACCCCCCAGCCACCAGGGGCAGCCTCCGCCAGGCCCCCACCCATGCCTCCCAGCACCCCCACCCCCCAGCAGTGCAGGGGCAGCCTCCACCAGGCCCCCACCCATGTCTCCCAGCACCCCCACCCCCCAGCCACCAGGGGCAGCCTCCACCAGGACCCACCCATGTCTCCCACCACCCCCACCCCCCAGCAGTGCAGGGGCAGCCTCCACCAGGCCCCCACCCATGTCTCCCACCACCCCCACCCCCCCAGTCACCAGGGGCAGCCTCCACCAGGCCCCCACCCATGTCTCCCACCACCCCCACCCCCACCCCCCAGCACTGTGGGGCACCTGCCAGCAGGCCCCGCCCATGTCCAACTCATGTTCGCCACCACCCCCACCCCCCAGCACTGTGGGGCACCTGCCAGCAGGCCCCCACCCATGTCTCCCAGCACCCCCACCCCCCCGCAGTGCAGGGGCAGCCTCCACCAGGCCCCCACCCATGTCTCCCAGCACCCCCACCCCCCAGCCACCAGAGGAAGCCTCCACCAGGCCCCCACCCATGTCTCCCACCACCACCACCCCCCAGCAGTGCAGGGGCAGCCTCCACCAGGCCCCCACCCATGTCTCCCAGCACCCCCACCCCCAGCCACCAGGGGCAGCCTCCACCAGGCCCCCACCCATGTCTCCCAGCACCCCCACCCCACAGCCACCAGGGGCAGCCTCCACCAGACCCCCACCCATGTCTCCCACCACCACCACCCCCAGCCACCAGGGGCAGCCTCCACCAGGCCACCACCCATGTCTCCCACCACCCCCACCCCCCAGCCACCAGGGGCAGCCTCCACCAGGCCCCCACCCATGTCTCCCACCACCCCCACCCCCCAGCAGTGCAGGGGCAGCCTCCACCAGGCTCCCACCCATGTCTCCCAGCACCCCTACCCCCCAGCCACCAGGGTCAGCCTCCACCAGGCCCCCACCCATGTCTCCCACCCCCCCGACCCCCCCAGCACTGTGGGGCACCTGCCAGCAGGCCCCCACCCATGTCCAACTCATGCTCCCCACCACCCCCACCCCCCAGCACTGTGGGGCACCTGCCAGCAGGCCCCCATCCATGTCCAACTCATGTCCCCCACCACCCCCACCCCCCAGCACTGTGGGGCACCTGCCAGCAGGCCCCCACCCATGTCCAACTCATGTTCCCCACCACCCCTACCCCCCAGCACTGTGGGGCACCTGCCAGCAGGCCCCCACCCATGTCCAAATCATGTTCCCCACCACCCCCGCCCCCCAGCACTGTGGGGCACCTGCCAGCAGGCCCCCCACCCATGTCCAACTCATGTTCCCCACCACCCCCACCCCCCAGCAATGTGGGGCACCTGCCAGCAGGCCCCCACCCATGTCTCCCACCACCCCCACCCCCCCAGCACTGTGGGGCACCCGCCACCAGGCCCCCACCCACGTCTCCCAGCACCCCCACCCCCCAGCAGTGCAGGGGCAGCTTACACCAGGCCCCCACCCATGTCTCCCACCACCCCCACCCCCCCAGCACTGTGGAGCACCTGCCAGCAGGCCCCCACCCATGTCCAACTCATGTTCTCCACCACCCCCACCCCACAGCACTGTGGGGCACCTGCCAGCAGGCCCCCAACCATGTCCAACTCATGTTCCCCACCACGCCCACCCCCCAGCACTGTGGGGCACCTGCCAGCAGGCCCCCAACCATGTGCAACTCATGTTCCCCAGCCAACATGTCATCACAATCTAGATCCCTGGTCCCTATGGTCAGCCTCCAAATGCAAAACACCCACCCGAGTATTGCATCCACCCACTCATAATTTGCAATTACATCACAGAACACCAATTGCAAGTTCCGAAACAAACACATTTCCCTCACATACACCCAATGGGTGTCAGTGAATCTCAAAACACATATCATGAAATGCATGAAACCAATGAGATACCACACATTGAAGTTCACCAAAAAAAATATGTATTAAAGGAAACATAAATAGAATAAAAAATGAAGAAACAGAAATGTGAATGTACAAAAATGAAAAGAAGCATGTCCGTGAAAAAAAGCAAAACCAAAAATAAAATTCCAAAGTAATGTTGTCCAAAGTCAATGTCCACAAAACAAAATCCAATGGGAAATAAAAAAGAAAGCCATTGCTCCATGGTTAAAAAGTGAAAAAAAAAATACAATCCAACTGTGAACTATGTACATGGGAACAAGCTAGGGTCCATTATCCCAACAAAATAAAGGAAACCTATCTAACTACACTAACTAATAAAATAAACTATATACAAAAATGTGGCCAATGTCCGAAAGGTCCAAATAAAATCAAAACAAAAATGAAACCTAAAACTACCTACATAACTATGTACAAGGGCAGCGGGCTAGTTTCACGGCTCACTTGTGGGTGTCCCGGGCCAGGGCATCATCGAACTCCTCCTCAATGTCCCGGATGCGGTCCTCCTCCATGGCCGCGAGGGTCCGCAGGGCCGTCGACGTCTCCACCTCCAAACCCCTGCGGATTGCCTCGAGGCACTCGGCCCGCCTCAGGGCCCTCCGCATGGAGTTCTCCGCCCTGACCATTGTGAGCCGTGCCTCTTCCGCCCGCTGACGCTCCACATCTATGGCGTGGCCCAACCGCTGCCACACGGAAGACACTCTCTGTCCTGGGTCCTCCTGCCCTCCGGCCGATGCCTGCCCCTCCAATGTTGAAGGCCCCTAGCCTTCATGGCTCCCACCACGTTGCTGCTGCTGCTGTGCCTCTGCCCGTGCACTGCCTCCTGCTGCCTGCACATCCTTCGCCGGCTGGGGTGCAGTCGTTGATGTGGCCACCCCTGCTGGACGTCCGACTGCCGACTGTGGCAGGGATGCCTCCTCCACCAGCCTGGCCGCACCGTCAGAGGCAGCTCCACAGGGCACCCAGGTGACTGATGGGTGGGAAGATGGCACAGAGGACGACTGGTGCGTAGGGGGTCCAGTTGAGGAGGGGGTCGTAGCAAGCCCCATCAGACGGAGGAATCCGGCCTGGGTGACCTGTCCCAGCAGGCTGACGTGGTCAATGAGCCATTCGAGATGACGTGCAGTCTCTTCATGAAAAGACTGCAGGTCACCTCGCATGGCCCGTTGACACAACGCCACACCAGCCAGGACAGGCTCAACCCGGACCTGGATAGCCACGTCCGCAGACAGAGGAAGGCCAGTTGACGTGAGCTCATCCCCTGCCTGAAAACGGGTCTGGACGTAGGCATCCCTGCTGGTGCAAGATGATGCAGGGACAGGATCAGGGACAGGATTGCACACAGGCACCTCCGCAGCGGCCTGTGCTGCCTCCTGTCCCTGGTCCTGCACTGCACCACTAGCACCAGTGGGATCCCCACCTCCAGACCCCGTCTCTGGTGCTTGCACTGCCTCCTCCTCCACCAAACCCCCCACCAACCTGGATGACTCCGTGCCATCTTCCCCTGTTGGGCCCTTTGGGGTCCCAGCTGCCCCTTCTGCTGCCAAGGAGTCCAACTCCAACCTCCGCCTCTTGGACCTCCCCCCGGCAGCTGCGGCCTGGGACGCGGCACCGGACTCCTCACTCCCCGACGAGATCACAACATGGGAGGGGAGCCGGGCCTTGCGTCTCCGGCTGGCGGTGGGATCCCCGCCGGTGTGCTCCACAGCACCTTCTCCGCCCTCTTCATCAGTTGACGCTGCAGACATGGAGAAACAAAACACAGGCATCAGGGCACTGTACAATGGACACATACGCACATGACAGTTGTACATGAGTGGCATTGGCAAACCTAAGACATGTCATCACAATCCCCAACACACATGTCATTACGACTCGCACACATGAGCCATAACACAGCCATATCGCAACTGCCACCAACATCCATACACATACAACAGGATGAGCAGCCAAAGGTGAGCCAGACATCACATGCAACACAGGAAGTGCACCACACATGTACACACACCACCACACTTGCATGCATGTGTACACCTCTGCCAAGTGTCGCAGTGTTCAGACGGGCATCCATGTCACATCTGCCAATCAGGCTTCCACATACCGCTGTCACATGCGTCCATGTTGCATCACTGGTGCACCCTTGTCAAATACACACACATGCACATGTACACAGTGCTGATACATGCAGCCAAAAACAACATACATGCGTGACATCACTGACATGTCTACTTACATACACATTCATCCAAACATGTGTGCCCACACAACTGCATTTGGAATGCAAGCCTACACACACAAGCACCATCCATGTCTCACACATTACAGCCCTCACATGTGTCAGCCCCACAGCCCTGTACACCCCCACCCATACTCGACCCCATACAAACAGATGTGCAACCTGCACACTACTGAATAATCACCACACGCACTGCTCACAATCAGGATGCATGTACACTCAACGCTCGACTCCAGATGGGTCTGCTTCTCAAGGACCTGGACGTGGAGCGCTGGAGATATGCGTTCCAGGACCCTCATCTGTTCTTCCGACAAGTGGCCCCGGCGCCCCTTGGCATACCCTGCCTTCAAGAGGCGCTGGGCCTTGTTCAGGGTCCTGGACCTGAAGTCCTCCCAGTGCTTCTTAACATGTTGTAAGTCGCGGACTGCCACCCCCTCCGCGTTGATGGCAGTCACGATGTCTGTCCAGATCCGAGTCAGTCCTTCCTTGTCGGCGCGGGAACTTCCGAAGAGGGCATCATACTGCCCCAGGACTTGCTCCACCAGGACACCAACTTCGGTGGCACTGAAGCTGGTGCCCCTCTGCCTCTCTGGCCGGGGGTTGTCAGTGGTCCCAGATGGTGTTTGCCCCGACATGACAACCCCAGAGGCAGGAATGGGTGGGCAACTGGGTCCTGGGGCTGGGCTGTGGAGCGATGGAATCCCAGTCGGGATTCTTCGGTTCCAGCAGGGGTGGTCACAGCAACAGCACCCCTGGCTGATGTGCAGGCAGCAAATGGCAGGGCACGTGGGCAGCAGGCAGTCAGGCAGCAGCAGATGGCAGGTGGGAGCGTGCTCGGGGCTCTGAGGGGCAGTAGTTCGGCCTTCTGGGCAGGAGCGTGCTCTTCTGTGTGCTTACGCGTGGCCAGCTTGATACGGAGTGATTTGGCACGTGAAAAATCTGCACGTCAGCGTGTAATTCGAGGAAAGGCCCTTAGCGCGTAAGCGCGTCTGCACGCATACGTATTTTCATTGGACAGAAGGCCCCTCAAGCGCAAGCGCCCCTGTGACGTGACGCGTACAGACGTGCATGGGCATTTCAGCGCACGTGAAAAAATGCACGTCCGCGTGTAATACAAGGAAAGGCCCTTAGCGCGTATGCACGGCAGCACGCATATGCGATTTTATTGGACCAAAGGCGTGAGCGCGTCTGTGACGTGACGCGCGTGGGTGTTTCCCTCATTGCACATGATGACAGAACACACGTGGATTTCCACCAATCGCGTGTGAAAGTTCCCGCCACCCCGGAACACACGTACCCAGGCTAATCGCGTGTGGAACTTCCCGCGCACCCCGAAACACACGTACCCAGGCCAATCGCGTGTACGCTCACTCCCCTCCGATCACACGCGATGACACCCGAATACGGGAAACCCGCGCACGGCAAAAGACGTGCACAGGCGTCAACGCGTCCACCCACACGAAGGCAGGTGGAGGCGTCCCCACGCACAGCATAAAAGTGTGCGCAATCAACAAACGCGTATATACAGCTACGATGAATGCCCCATTTGTAGCTGCACTGATCGTGGGACACCGCAGGAGGAGGAGAATAGCCAGGGCACGCATTTTCGCACCACGGACAAGACTTTTTGGGATGCCTGACGACCAGGTCTACGGCAGGTATAGGTTTCCACCCCATATCATCCTAGACCTGGTCAGAGAGTGGGAAGATGACCTCACATCCCCCACCCTTTTCTCCCAAGCATTGAGCCCCTTGGAGAAGCTGCTCAATGTCCTGCATTTTTTGGCCACTGGGTCATTTCAGCGGACCACTGCCATAGTGGGGGGGTCTCACAGGCCACGCAGTCACGCTGCCTACACCAGGTACTGCAATCATGATAGCGCGCCCCTCAGTCCGCAGGCACATATACATGCCCAGAACACCCGCAGAAAGGCAGGCCGTTGTCCTGGATTTTTTCAGGGTGGCACACTTCCCCAAAGTGCCCAGTGCCATAGATTGCACCCATGTGGCCCTACGTCCATCTAGGGCCATTGAGCACATCTACCGAAACCGCAAGCACTGGCATTCCATCAATGTACAGGTGGTATGTGATGCAAAGGGAATCATCACCTCTGTCTATGCAAACTACCCTGGTTCCACCCATGACAGTTTCATATACAGAACGTCCGCCCTGAACCGGGCCCTGGAAGCTGGGCAGCATGGCGACACATGGCTCCTAGGTCAGTACAAATGCCCTTGCACATGCATGCAAGTCACACACAGACAAACATCCAAACCCTAATAATCTCAACTATTATCACCTCCCCAGGGGACAGTGCCTACCCTCTGAGCAACCACATGATGATGCCAATCCGGAACCCCACAACACCACCCCAAGTAAGATACAACGCCGCCCATATTGCAACCAGGGGCATAGTGTCACGTTTCCGCTCCCTTGACCGCTCTGGTGGCCAACTACTCTATGCACCACCAGTAGTGTGCAAGATCATTGTGGCAGCATGTGTCCTGCACAATGTTGCAAAACGGCAGGGCGTCCCGGGGGACATGGTGGTGCCCCCACATCCCCAACCACAGGCACAGGCGCTGCCCATGGGAGGGGACAGGGCACGTGGCGAGGAAGACCGGACCCAGCTTGTGGCCACATTTTTCACCTAAACTCCCACCCCTGCGGAGTGCACACAGGCCTGGCACATATCAGGTGACAATCGATGATGACAAAGAGACAGTCAACTGTCACAACCCTACCACCCTGAGATAGTTGCCATGGAAGTGCCACATCGTCTGCATCCCTAGCTACTAAACACAAGCTATCCTGTGTGACCAAAAGGCACACATATGCCATATGACATGATATGGGCCATACAGAAGTATTCCAAGGCGCAATGAGGCAGGGAGGGGGGAACAAGGGAACACAGAGAACGGTAATACTAGGCCAGGTGTCATTGAGATCGTGCAAGTGCAGGGGTAGGGGGAATGGGAAAAGTGCAAGGGGAATGGTGGGGGGAGTCCAGTACAGGGGAAGTAGCCCAAAAAAACAATACATAGGTCGCCTGGTGGCAACTACTAAGGTAAGTGCAGACAAGTGCTGGGAAGGGAGGGATAGAGAGACAGTACTGCAGTGCAGGGATTGCCAGGGAGGCAGTGCAAGTTGAGAGTGGCTGGGCCAGGGACCAAGGTCGGTGAGAGTGGCCCAGTTGCAGCTCCTGTGCAGTTCCAGTGAAGAATTCTGCAAGGGAGAGGCAGAGAGTAAGCAGAAGCAAAGAGGAAGGTCTTGAGGTGCTTCCAGAACTGGAGATGGTTCCCCTCAAGTTCAAGTCAGGCCGGAAGTCTGTTCCAGGGGGAGGGCCCTGCTGCGGAGAGAAATCTACCCCCAGCTAGTTGCTCTGAGAAGCGGATGACCCGGACATGCAAGGTGTGCATCACACACACATGCAAAACAGGCCATGGCCATCACTGTCATGTCACTCAAACCCTCCCAAACATCAACATGACATGGCAAGCAATACCCATGCACCAACGCAGTAACGATAATGTACACATTGCCATGTCCTAAATGTACAGTGGCATCGGACACTGCTGCCTGACCCGGAATCAGATGAAATGACCGACCAACAAAATCTCCCAACCAAAATAAGTCATTTCCAAATGCATTACAACAGTCGTAGACGTAACATCACAATGAATGCCTGTCTACATGCACATTATGTATTGCAAAATCAACACTGCAGCTCATGTGTGCAGTGTCCTACTCCTGCATCACACGGCTCAGCGCACAGCACAGTGAACAGCCATTGTGTGTGATGCACACCCTGAGCATCACATCTAAGTGACAGACCACGTCAAACATCAAATTAGGCATGTACTGGATCCATAATCGGTCACAGAACATGTGCTGCCGGGACACAGTGGGCACCAGAAGGAAAACAGTGTACACGTGGATATGCAAGGGTGGGAGTACATGCAGTGCATCACAGTGAAAGTGTGTGGTCCTGCAAGGACATGCACTCCACAAATGCATGTGCACTCAAGTGACCATCAGTGTTACCTACACATCACATGTGAATATCCACCATGTGTACACCCCAGCATGTCAAACCACAACTATCCCCTCACACCTGAAAGGAAAACACAACACATGAACAGGCATTGATCAGCAGAACACAACATGTACATAGGATACCACCATTACTATGTCAGAGTTCCCATCACACTGCAGGGCAAGGCAACTATCAACAACAACCCCCCCTCCCTCACAAATGACCATGACCCACTGAACAACTGCACCTGGGTCATGGAGCCTTCAACCCTCAATTCCACCTGGCCACAGGATCACCCATCCCCTTCGTCACCATCTCCCACCTTGTGTGTAAAAAGGTGCCTGCACCCTCAGAGTCCACCCTCATTTCCAAAATCACAAAATACAGGGCATAAAAACGAACCCGAACACCCTCCAGTAGATGATTTGACGTAGCAGTACCTCACAAAGGCCAAGTACTACCACAATGATGCAACAACCAAGGTAGCACAGCAAAACAATGTCACGGCAGGATGTGAGACATGTGTGGTACATGACATAGGATGATGCACCATGAATGGATGTGTACTGTCACAGGTCCCCTGTACAGGTGCAGGAGTGTCACGAAACAACCACCCCCACCATGTCCCGGGTGCCTGCAAGGTCAAACTCACACAGGCCCCTGAGACCCTGGTGGGGAATGAGGTTCAGGGATATGCAGTCGGGACAGGTGTTGACACACTGGATGACTGGAATGAGTTGCAGGAGAGGGGAGGATGAATGACACATGAAACTAGGGAATGCACGAAAATGTACAACCTGCATGAACACATACACAATCCAAACAAACTTGGACATCATTGTCATGGCCTTCTGTAGTCCAGGCTCAGGAGTGGTACGAACCAACCACCCCCTCTAGGGTTTTGGCGCCTGCAAGTTCGGGGCTTACACAGGCATCCGCAACCCCAGTGGGGAAAGAGGGTCAGGGAACGTTGCTTGGATAGGCACGGGAAGCAGGAACACCGGGTAGAGGGTACAGGTTTCAAAATTGCATAGGATCACGGGTGATTAGGGAGAAAAAAACATACCAAATTGAACCACACATACATCCATGCATCAGTACACTCCCCAGCAAGCCTATGCAGAGCAGTTCGTAAGAAAAACAACAAGACACTTAGCTCTGGTTTTGAGTGCTGGCCTCCTGCCTGCGCACTCTCAGGTCCGGTTACAGGAGCACTGCAATACTGCAAAGAGAGCCACAGTCAACAACCTGTGCCAATTACACAAAAACACAACACCAAACATGCCCCATAGCAACAAACTACTATACAAACAGACACTCTGTGCTTGATGCTTTGTACCCATATATGACATCACCCCTGTGACGGGTCATACACAGTCAATGCAGTAAGTCAGCCGCTGGTGGGTGCATGGCAAATGGAACACCAATGTGTCACAATTCACACAACATGCAATGTTCCCTGGGTAAGCAGACAGACCCATATAGCAAGCCATGACTACAGAGCAAGTTGCGTACCACCATGACCGAAACAAAGTTGGCAGTGCATTTATCATGAAGTACGTGGATAAGACATGCACTGCACCCGAGTATGTCCCTTGCTGTATGTCCCTGTGAGTTGCCCCTTTCCATGTCTCGGAAGGCTACATGGTTGATACAAGTGCCTCAATGGACCTTGGTGTACCGGAGCGTATGTGCCACTGCCCCTGCATGTGTCCCAGACAACCCTACTATCAACAGCCATCAGTCCACAAACACATCTGAGCTGCATTGTGTGCTTCAACACCAATATTCATCTAAGCTAACCCTCAGTGCTGTGACTAAGCCTGCATGTGCAACTCGCCTGGTGCAAGCTTTGCTGTGTCGTGGCCCCCCTGTGATGCTCACCTTGCCTGGAGTTCCTTGGAACATGTCAGCAGTTCTAGGATGTGGGTCTTCAATCACTGTGCCTCTGCTTGTGCACACATGTGCATGTGGGCACCAACAAACGGGTCCAGAATTCCGTCGTCCAATGGGCCATGTCTGCTGGCAAAGGTGCTCTGGAGGCTCATCCCCCTGCAGAAAGGGCATGAAACACATGATTAATGCTTCAAAGTCATCTGTGTGTGTCTCATCAGGCATCTCATTACTTGACCATGTCAGAGAGTCACATCACGAATCACACCATCAGTCCGTCTTTTACCTCCAAAGTGTGGAACACTATCTACAGCATGAATTGCAACAAGCACATGTATAGGAAAGATATGAAACATACTACACAATGCATAGCAATCAATGTCCACATTAATCATGACACACCCCATCTAGCAAAAGCTGAACAGTGGACAATGACACCTAAATCATCCCCTCTAGGGGTGTCAACACAAGTCACACAGCACCAGACATGCCACAGATATGACAGTCCAAAGCCCTTGTGTAAAATGCTGTAACACCAAACCATCCTTGCGAGCCCATGGATAAGGGAGGCAGGGGTGGCATATGTGAGTCAAGGACCCCAAGCAGCAAACACATACACAAGACAACCATGAAGGGCCCAGCTGGAACAGACAGTGGATGCCTTCAAAAGCCACAAAGCACCGCACCGTCACATGAAAGCACAATAAACTAGCAATTTTAAACTAAATCAACTAATAACTAATTACACTAACTATGGAAAACCTACATTACCTATTTAAACTAACTATCAAACAGAAACATAACTAACTAAACTAAAAAAAAATCAAAAATGGCTACATACGACCCGGGGGGAGGGGAGGCACCCAGGAGGGGGGAGGTACAGGGTGCTGCTCAACATCCACATGCGATGATGCTGAGCCAAAAATAAATCCTCCATGGGCTCAACGCCTGCACAGCACGACCTATGTGGGAGATAGATGGTCGTCCGAGTCCGGCTCATCTTGTAAAGGAGGACGTGGCACAGTAGCCTGGCCACGCCTAGCCGCAGCTTGCCCCTTGTCAGCAGAAAGTCTTTCGGACGGGTGAGCCTGGTTCTGTGTGGCGATGTGACGTAGGTCTGCATGCAGAACCTCACGTGATACACGTGCTTCCTCTTGCAAGGTAGCACATGTAACACGGAGTTCCTCCTGCAAGGCCTGGCTGGACAACCGCTGCACCACCCGACAAGCCTGTAGCTCAGCCGAGATGGTACGCTCAAGCTGTGCAAACCTCTCCTCTGCCTGCTGCCTCTGGGACATCATAAGGACACCCAGAGAGGATCTGAGGGAAGCATACTCCTCCCTCAGGGCATCCATGTGCGCCTCTGCGTGAGCAGCAATTGCTTGACGCAGAGATGGCATTTCAGCCTGGCATGCCCTGTCTGAGGCCGCCATGCCCAGCCGGAGCGAGCGGGCCGTGGACCGTGCTGCCTGCTGCTGGAGAAGCACCTGCCTAGCAGGGGGGAGCACAGATCGGGCCACACGCTCCATGCTCTCAGCGATGTTCTTCATTGCTGCCCCCTGCCGTTCGGAATTGGCAGTCATGTCTTGCTCCCACTCAGTATACAGCGGTTGCGCGCGGCGACCGCGTTGCCGGGCTTGACCCCTGCGGGACCCAAGGACCGGGGGTCCTCGCTGTGTTGGCACTGCCTGCGGCTGCACGACTACATGCCCCCGTTGACGTGATGTCCCAGGCACATCAGTGACTGGTGTGGAGGGTGACCCTGCGTCCCGATCCACCACGGGCAGAGGAACCAAGACTGTCTGATCCCTCAGTGCAGGTGTCGCAGACAGAGGAGTGTCCACATCAGAATCACTCACCCCTGACACATGGACTTGATGCTCATCCAACTCAACATGGACGTCAGAGTCGTCATCAAGGCTGGACTCATAGGCAGCCAGAGACAAGATGGACTAGTGGGGGTCGTGGCCTACCACCCCACGACCCCCACTAGTGCAGGGTTGATGTGGTGTTACCAACCCTGTGTCTGGCATGACAACACCATCCTCCGCCTCCATTGCGTCATCACCTGAAAAATAGAGAGAAAAAGGTCAATACACATGTCAGAAGCACACGACACACACACACCGACAGCAAAGGCATCCGGCAGACATGTGACACACAACATATGACCTGGCATGCATGCTGGGTCTACTTTGAATAGCTTCTGTGATCAGACCTGTTGAAAGGTGGCAGTTTCCATGGAAGTGGGTCTATGCAGTGCAGAAAATGTGTACGCCACTCACTACCTACATGTACAAGCACTACATGGTGTGTGCCAGGAAATGTGAAGGCAGTGCAATGTCAAATTCAGACATCACGTGCATTGTGCATTCAATGTGTACCATGTCTAGAAGCCAAGCACCCCTCCACGCCAGTACCAAAGCAGGGATGCCTAGCATGGTATCAAAAGGCTGACCATACACTTGTGTATTGACAGGCAGTGTTGACTGGCATCAACAGCTTAATGTGATTCAAATTACAACACTGCAAATGATGCTGGGACAGTGGGCAGGACACATGATGAAAACTCCGGAGGCCGCCCACGTGTGAAGAAGACACAAGAGTTGGACAGAGTCATTGGCCATTGAACAGGCTGAGGCCTGTGAGCCACACAGATTGTCAGGGCCTAAACATGTGTGCAATGCAGGACTGAGCCACAGTTGACATGGGGAGGCCGATGAGATGGCAGGCAATGTATGTAACCAAGGACTCATATTACAGTGATCATCCAGTCAAGGACACATAGGGGCATGCGTGCAATGCACATGGAGCATGAATGGGCACTCATGTCCCTGCGGGACATCTGACCCATGCACAGTACAAGTGAGATACCCTGCATCGAGTACTAAGGCTGTACCACACAGCATATGTCTGGCAGTTTCTACGCTGGAAGTTAGCATCTACACAGGACACATGAACAAGAAAATACACATTGGCAAGATTGGAGCAAACCAGTGCAAAGGTGGAACTGGAGTGCAGAGTGGCGGAGGAGGGGCAAGGGAGCATGCCCAAATGGAGTCCCGCATGCAGGCAGAGGAGACATGCATGACGGTAGCATTGCATTACTTACACATCAGAACCATGTACACGTCACATGTAGCAGCAATCATGCACAACACATCCCACAAGTGAAACACACACGTCCTCAACAAACACGCATCAACACTCACTGGACTGGGCATCAAATTCCAGCATCTCTCCCACTCCTCCGACCAATTCAGGTGGTATGAACTCCGCAACGAGAGCCTCATGCGGAGTGAGTTCTTCCTCCTCTGGTGCAGGCCCACCGCCAGTCACCATAGTCAAGTTGTAATTTGAGGCACGCTTGGCCTTAGTGCTGCGCTTGATGTCATTCCAACGCTTTTTGCACTCCTGCGCCATGCGCACCTCATGGCCGAATGAACTGACATGTTCTGCAACATGCTTCCAGTGGGTGTCACGTTGGGCAGCCGTAGTCTGACTATTGGCACCCACTAGCATGTCACGGCTGTGGCCCCGCACGTAGTCCACGAGGAAGTCCAGTTCCTGCTTACAGAAAGGCTTCTTCCTCGACGTGCAGGAGGTCGTGGCTGTGTGTGGGGTCCCAGCCTGTGCTGCAGGTGCAACCTTCCTCCTCTTGGACTGTGGCGCAGACCCTGGCTGGCTAATGCCACCCTGACCAGTGTGGCCAGTGGGTTTGGTGGATTGAGCCAAGGGAGTGGCAGTTGGAGGGATGACCAAAGGCCTGACTTGTGTGAGTGGCAGCTGGGTGCCCACTAACGGACCCTGCGCAGCAACATCAGCTGTGGCAGGGTCATTGAACGCAACGGTCCTGGTTGGCAGACTCACAACCGAGGTGCTGTTGGGTGCATCTGCCCCTGCACTTGCCAACACCCGGCTGTTCGGGGCAGCAGATGACATGACTGCCCCAGGGACACATGTCTTGGTCTGAGCAGCCCGGCGTGCCCCTCTGGTTTCCCCCATGGCCTGTTGGAGATCTACCAAGGGCTCTTCAAGTGGCAATGCAGCCTGCACTGGCAGACCCTGAGCCTGGGTGGCGGTGTCCACAGCTGTACCTGCAGCTACCACTACCCTTGGGCCCGTGGCAGTCGATGGAACGGACTGCCGGGTCATATGGATGCCAGTGCCAGATGCAGGAGCTGCATCCCCAGGAACCACAGGGGGTGGTGGCATGGCTGCACCGACACATGGCACAAGATTGTGCTCAAGTGGCGCACCCCTGCCTCTTCCCCCTCTGTGGCTGCTCTGGACACCCTGGAGTCCCCCTACTCCCTGGTCACCATGGCCACGTCCCCGACCACGCCCGCCATGAGGAGTATGCCCAGCTGAGGCACCCCTCACCTTTGGTGGCCTCCCAACAATGGCACAGATGAAGTAGTGCTGGCACAGATGGAGTGGTGCCAATGGGAGGTGTACACCACAATTGACCTGGGCAATTGGGGCGAAGGGGGTGGGAAGCAAGATGTTAACAGCCCCCCTGCACCTGCAAGGCTGTATGTGACCCCGGTGATGTGGTGACGGGTCACACAATGCTCAGGCACCCCAAAACTGCAGTAAAACTGTGCACGCAACCCTGCAGCCTACGTGCGTGGATTCAAACTCCCGCAGTACACGGTGGCACCCAGTAACACGAATAACGCGTACGCGTGGGACACGCAGGCTACTATGACATTGAAAATGGGTGCGATACACAGGGGCACCCGCAGTGGGAAAAAGAGCGTGTGCGACTCACCGTCTGACTAGCGCGATGCAGAAAAACACGCATAGCCAATACCCCCGCCAAAAGAAGAGATACGTCCTTGAGAGCTGTGAAGTTGTGATGGCGCGCGAAACAACAGGAAGCAGCAACACACGTCGGTCTCCACGAAAGGCACGTACAGCGAACTGCTGGGCCCGCTCACCTTTAACCCGTGCTGAGGGAAACGCACGCGCGCGTCACGTCACTTACGCACATGGGCCCTTTCCTCGTATTACACGCGGACCTGCAGTTTTTCACGCGCGCTTACGCGCGCACGCGGACGTGCAGTTTTCCACACGCGCTTACGCGCGTGGGCCCTTTCCTCGTATTACACGCGGACGTGCATTTTTTCACCCGTGCTGAAATGCCCATGCACGTCTGTACGCGTCACGTCACAGGGGCGCTTGCGCTTGAGGGGCCTTCTGTCCAATGAAAATGCGAATGCGTGCAGACGCGCTTACGCGCTAAGGGCCTTTCCTCGAATTACACGCTGACGTGCAGATTTTTCACGTGCCAAATCACTCCGTATCAAGCTGGCCGCGCTTAAGCACACGGAAGACCACACTCCTGCCCAGAAGGCCGAACTACTGCCCCCCAGAGCCCCGAGCACGCTCCCACCTGCCATCTGCTGCCTGACTGCCTGCTGCCCACGTGCCCTGCCATTTGCTGCCTGCCCATCAGCCAGGGGTGCTGTTGCTGTGACCACCCCTGCTGGAACCGAAGACTCCCGACTGGGATTCCATCGCTCCACAGCCCAGCCCCAGGACCCAGTTGCCCACCCACTCCTGCCTCTGGGGTTGTCATGTCGGGGCAAACACCATCTGGGACCACTGACAACCCCCGGCCAGAGAGGCAGAGGGGCACCAGCATCAGTGCCACCGAAGTTGGTGTCCTGGTGGAGCAAGTCCTGGGGCAGTATGATGCCCTCTTCGGAAGTTCCCGCGCCGACAAGGAAGGACGGACTCAGATCTGGACTGACATCATGACTGCCATCAACGCGGAGGGGGTGGCAGTCCGCGACTTACAACATGTCAAGAAGTGCTGGGAGGACTTCAGGTCCAGGACCCTGAACAAGGCCTGGCGCCTCTTGAAGGCAGCGGATGCCAAGGGGCGCCGGGGCCAATTGTCGGAAGAACAGATGAGGGTCCTGGAACGCATATCCCCAGCGCTCCACGTCCAGGTCCTTGAGAGGCAGACCCGTCTGGAGTCGAGCGGTGAGTGTACATGCATCCTGATTGTGAGCAGTGCGTGTGGTGATTATTCAATAGTGTGCAGGTTGCACATCTGTTTGTATGGGGTCGAGTATGGGTGGGGGTGTACAGGGCCGTGGGGCTGACACATGCGAGGGCTGGAATGTGTGAGACATGGATGGTGCTTGTGTGTGTAGGCTTGCATGCCAAATGCAGTTGTGTGGGCACACATGTTTGGATGAATGTGTATGTAAGTAGACATGTCCGTGATTTCACGCATTTATGTTGTTTTCGGCTGCATGTATCAGCACTGTGTACATGTGCATGTGTGTGTATTTGACAAGGGTGCAACAGTGATGCAACATGGATGCATGTGACAGCGGTATGTGGAAGCCTGATTGGCAGATGTGACATGGATGCCCGTCTGGACACTGCGACACTTGGCAGAGGTGTACACATGCATGCAAGTGTGGTGGTGTGTGTACATGTGTGGTGCACTTCCTGTGTTGCATGTGATGTCTGGCTCACCTTTGGCTGTTCATGCTGTTGTATGTGTATGGATAGTGGTGGCAGTTGCGATATGGCTGTGGTATGGCTCATGTGTGCGAGTCGTAATGACATGTGTGTTGGGGATTGTGATGACATGTCTGAGGTTTGCCAATGCCACTCATGTACAACTGTCATGTGTGTATGTGTCCATTGTACAGTGCCCTGATGCCTGTGTTTTGTTTCTCCCTGTCTGCAGCGTCAACTGATGAAGAGGGCGGAGAAGGTGCTGTGGAGCACAGCGGCGGGGATCCCACCGCCAGCCGGAGACGCAAGGCCCGGCTCCCCTCCCATGTTGTGATCTCGTCGGGGAGTGAGGAGTCCGGTGCAGCGTCCCAGGCCGCAGCTGCCGGGGGGAGGTCCAAGAGGCGGAGGTTGGAGTTGGGCTCCTCGGCAGCAGAAGGGGCAGCTGGGACCCCACAGGGCCCAACAGGGGAAGATGGCACAGAGTCATCCAGGTTGGTGGGGGGTTTGGTGGAGGAGGAGGCTGTGCAAGCACCAGAGACGGGGTCTGGAGGTGGGGATCCCACTGGTGCTAGTGGTGCAGTGCAGGACCAGGGACAGGAGGCAGCACAGGCCGCCGCAGAGGTGCCTGTGTGCAATCCTGTCCCTGATCCTGTCCCTGCATCATCTTGCACCAGCAGGGATGCCTATGTCCAGACCCGTTTTCAGGCAGGGGATGAGCTCACGTCAACTGGCCTTCCTCTGCCTGCGGACGTGGCTATCCAGGTCCGGGTTGAGCCTGTCCTGGCTGGTGTGGCGTTGCATCAACGGGCCATGCGAGGTGACCTGCAGTCTTTTCATGAGGAGACTGCACGTCATCTCGAATGGCTCGGTGACCACGTCAGCCTGCTGGGACAGGTCACCCAGGCCGGATTCCTCCGTCTGATGGGGCTTGCTACGACCCCCTCCTCAACTGGACCCCCTACGCGCCAGTCGTCCTCTGTGTCATCTTCCCACCCATCAGTCACCTGGGTGCCCTGTGGAGCTGCCTCTGACGGTGCGGCCAGGCTGATGGAGGAGGCATCCCTGCCACAGTCGGGAGTCGGACGTCCAGCAGGGGTGGCCACATCTACGACTGCACCCCAGCCGGCGGAGATGTGCAGGCAGCAGGAGGCAGTGCACGGGCAGAGGCACAGCAGCAGCAACGTGGTGGGATACATGAAGGTTCGGGGCCTTCAACATCGGAGGGGCAGGCATCGGCCGGAGGGCAGGAGGACCCAGGACAGAGAGTGTCTTCCGTGTGGCAGCGGTTGGGCCATGCCATAGATGCGGAGCGGCAGCGGGCGGAAGAGGCACGGCTCACAATAGTCAGGGCGGAGAACTCCATGCGGAGGGCCCTGAGGCGGGCCGAGTGCCTCGAGGCAATCCGCAGGGGTTTGGAGGTGGACACGGCAACGGCCCTGCGGACCCTCGGGGCCATGGAGGAGGACGGCCTCCGAGACATTGAGCAGGAGTTCGATGATGCCCTGGCCCGGGACATCCACAAGTGAGCCGTGAAACTAGCCCGCTGCCCTTGTACATAGTTATGTAGGTAGTGTTAGGTTTCATTTTTGTTTTGTTTTTATTTGGACCTTTCGGACATTGGCCACATTTTTGTATATAGTTTATTTTGTTAGTTAGTGTAGTTAGATAGGTTTCCTTTATTTTGTTGGGTTGATGGACCCTGGCTTGTTCACATGTACATAGTTCACTGTTGGATTGTATTTTTTTTAACTTTTTAACCATGGAGCAATGGCTTTCTTTTTTATTTCCCATTGGATTTTGTTTTGTGGACATTGACTTTGGACAACATTACTTTGGAATTTTATTTTTGGTTTTGCTTTTTTTCACGGACATGCTTCTTTTAATTTTTGTACATTCACATTTCTGTTTCTTCATTTTGTATTCTATTTATGTGTCCTTTAATACATATTTTTTTTGGTGAACTTCAATGTGTGGTATCTCATTGGTTTCATGCATTTCATGATATGAGTTTTGAGATTCACTGACACCCATTGGGTGTATGTGAGGGAAATGTGTTTGTTTCGGAACTTGAAATTGGTGTTCTGTGATGTAATTGCAAATTATGAGTGGGTGGATGCAGTACTCGGGTGGGTGTTTTGCAGTTGGAGGCTGACCATAGGGACCAGGGATCTAGATTGTGATGACATGTTGGCTGGGGAACATGAGCTGCACATGGGTGGGGGCCTGCTGGCAGGTGCCCCACAGTGCTTGGGGTGGGGGTGGTGGGAGACATGGGTGGGGGCCTGGTGGAGGCTGCCCCTGGTGGCTGGGGGGTGGGGGTGCTGGGAAACATGGGCGGGGGCCTGGTGGAGGCTGCCCCTGAATTGCTGGGGGGTGGGGGCCTGGTGGTGGGTGCCCCACAGTGCTGGGGGTGGGAGTGGTGGGGAACATGAGTTGGACATGGGTGGGGGCCTGCTGGCAGGTGCCCCACAGTGCTGGGGGGTGGGGGTGCTGGGAGACATGAGTTGGACATGGGTGGGGGCCTGGTGGAGGCTGCCCCTGGTGGCTGGGGGGTGGGGGTGCTGGGAGACATGGGTGGGGCCTGGTGGAGGCTGCCCCTGTTGGCTGGGGGGTGTGGGTGCTGGGAGACATGGGTGGGAGCCTGGTGGAGGCTGCCCCTGGTGGCTGGGGGGTTGGGGGTGCGGGTGGTGGGAGACATGGGTGGGGGCCTGGTGGAGGCTGCCCCTGGTGGCTGGGGGGTGGGGGTGCTGGGAGACATGGGTGGGGGCCTGGTGGAGGCTGCACCTGCACTGCTGGGGGGTGGGGGTGGTGGGAGACATGGGTGGGGGCCTGGTGGTGGGTGCCCCACAGTGCTGGGGGTGGGGGAGGTGGGGAACATGAGTTGGACATGGGTGGGGGCCTGCTGGCAGGTGCCCCACAGTGCTGGGGGGTGGGGGTGGTGGGGAACATGAGTTGGACATGGGTGGGGGCCTGCTGGCAGGTGCCCCGCAGTGCTGGGGGGTGGGGGTGGTGGGGAACATGAGTTGGACATGGGTGGGGGCCTGCTGGCAGGTGCCCCGCAGTGCTGGGGGGTGGGGGTGCTGGGAGACATGAGTTGGACATGGGTTGGGGCCTGGTGGAGGCTGCCCCTGGTGGCTGGGGGGTGGGGGTGGTGGGAGACATGGGTGGGGGCCTGGTGGAGGCTGCCCCTTTTGGCTGGGGGGTGGGGGTGGTGGGAGACATGGGTTGGGGCCTGGTGGAGGCTGCCCCTGCACTGCTGGGGGGTGAGGCTGGTGGGAGACATGGGTGGGGGCCTGGTGGAGGCTGCCCCTGGTGGCTGGGGGGTGGGGGTGGTGGGAGACATGGGTGGGGGCCTGGTGGAGGCTGCCCCTGGTGACTGGGGGTGTGGGGGTTGTGGGAGACATGGGTGAGGGACTGGTGGAGGCTGCCCCTGGTGGCTGGGGGGTGGGGGTGGTGGGAGACATGGGTGGGGGCCTGGTGGAGGCTGCCCCTGGTGACTGGGGGGTGGGGGTGGTGGGAGACATGGGTGGGGGCCTGGTGGAGGGTGCCCCTGGTGACTGGGGAGGTGGGGGTGGTGGGAGACATGGGTGGGGGCCTGGTGGAGGCTGCCTCACAGTGCTGGGGGGTGGGGGTGGTGGTGAACATGAGTTGGACATGGGTGGGGGCCTGCTGTCAGGTGCCCCTGGTGACTGAGAGGGTGGGGGTGGTGGGAGACATGGGTGGGGGCCTGTTGGAGGCTGCCCCACAGTGCTGGGGGGTGGGGGTGGTGGTGAACATGAGTTGGACATGGGTGGGGGCCTGCTGTCAGGTGCCCTGCACTGCTGGGGGGGGTGGGGGTGGTGGGAGACATGGGTGGGGGCCTGGTGGTGGGTGCCCCTGGTGGCTGGGGGGTGGGGGTGCTGGGAGACATGGGTGGGGGCCTGGTGGAGGCTGCCCCTGGTGGCTAGGGGGTGGGGGTGGTGGGAGACATGGGTGGGGGCCTGGTGGAGGCTTCCCCTGGTGACTGGGGGGGTGGGGGTGGTGGGAGACATGGGTGGGGGCCTGGTGGAGGCTGCCCCTGGTGACTGGGGGGCGGGGGTGCTGGGAGACATGGGTGGGGGCCTGGTGGAGGCTGCACCTGCACTGCTGGGGGGTGGGGGTGGTGGGAGACATGGGTGGGGGCCTGGTGGAGGCTGCCCCACAGTGCTGGGTGGTGGGGGTGGTGGTGAACATGAGTTGGACATGGGTGGGGGCCTGCTGTCAGGTGCCCCTGCACTGCTGGGGGGGTGGGGGTGGTGGGGAACATGAGTTGGACATGGATGGGGGCCTGCTGGCAGGTTCCCCACAGTGCTGGGGGGTGGTGGGAGACATGAGTTGGACATGGGTGGGGGCCTGGTGGAGGCTGCCCCTGGTGGCTGGGGGATGGGGGTGCTGGGAGACATAGGTGGGGACCTGGTGGTGGGTGCCCCTGGCGGCTGGGGGGTGGGGGTGGTGGGAGACATGGGTGGGGGCCTGGTGGTGGGTGCCCCTGCACTGCTCGAGGGTGGGGGTGCTGGGAGACATGGGTGGGGGCCTGGTGGAGGGTGCCCCTGGTGACTGGGGGTGCAGGGGGACATGCGTTGGTGGGCAGTAGTGCAAGTTGACATGTGGTTTGGCTGGGGGTCATGGCCATGGTGGATGGTGTGCCTGCAGGACATGTGCAGGGTAGGCCCCTGTGGTGTGAGCCACCTGCAGGGGCCGTGGAGGGTGTAGAGGGAACACGTGGGAGGACCCACACGTGCAATTCACATGTGGTGCTCCCCGTGCACCCCTGTAATACACGTACCCTGATGGAATCACGTGTGGAACTTCCCGCGCACCCCTGAAATGGCGTACCCTGCTCGCACGGGCCCAATCGCGTGTGGAACTTCCCGCGCACCCCTGGAATACACGTACTCTGCTGGAAACGCGTGTGGAAATTCCCGCGCACACCTGAGATACGCGTACCCTGCTCGCACGGGCCCAATCGCGTGTGGAACTTCCCACGCAATCCTGAAATACACGTACCCTGCTGAAATCGCGTGTGGCACTTCCCGCGCACCCCTGAGATACGCGTACCCTGCGGAAATCACGTGTGGAACTTCCCGCGCACCCCTGAAATATGCGTACCCTGCTGAAATCGCGTGTGACACTTCCCGCGCACCCCTGAGATACGCGTACCCTGCGGAAATCGCGTGTGGAACTTCCCGCGCACCCCTGAAATGCGCGTACCCTGTTCGCACGGGCCCAATCGCGTGTGGAACTTTCCGTGCACCCCTGGAATACACGTACCCTGATGGAATCGTGTGTGGAAATTCCCGCGCGCCCCTGAAATACACGCACCCTGCTGAAATCGCATGTGGCACTTCCCGCGCACCCCAGAGATACGCGTACCCTGCTCGCACGGGCCCAATCGCGTGTGGAACTTCCCGCGCACCCCTGAAATACACGTACCCTGCTGATATCGCGTGTGGCACTTCCCGCGCACCCCTGAGATACACGTACCCTGCGGAAATCGCGTGTGGAACTTCCCGCGCACCCCTGAAATACACGTACCCTGCTCGCAAGGGGCCAATCGCGTGAGGTACTTCCCGCGCACCCCAGTGATACACGTAGCCCGCTTGCCGTGCTGGTACAGGGTTAGCGCAGCCCTTTGCGCTGGATTGGGTACATTAATGGCTTTTCCCTGCGCGAGAGGCGTTCTTGGGGGCATAACTGGCGCTGCTGCAGGGTCGCTGCGCCACTGTGCGCCACGGCTGCTTTTGGTGGCTGGAATCCATGAATACGCTGTGCGCGGAAATGGATTTTAGCGCACGCGGCTGGCGCAGGGATTCGCACGCGCACACTGTGCGCCAGCCGCGTGCGCCACTTGTGCGCTGAATTCTGTGAATTACCCCCTTAATTATCTACATTTGTCATGTTCTTTCCAAATTGTTTTGTCACATTTTGTGAACTTTCATGGATGAGCTAATATGCCCCATTACATTAATTATGATGTTGCTCCCACAATAACATAATAGGCTCAAACCACAAAAAAACACAACAAACTACAAAACACAAGACTTCACTTAACTGTTGAAAGTTGTAGAGGAATTGATGTCTCAGGGTACTGGAGATGAGACAGTTTCAATAATTTTAATGTGAGGTAATGTATGTGGGAACATGGGCTCATGATAGGGAGCAACACATGCATATTTTTAACTAAGAATGGCAGAGAAACCACGTTTTTCAGCGAAAGGTGCAGAAACCTTGATATGATAAGACTTTTACTGTAAATATTGCTTGGTAGAGGTAAGCTTCCATGCAATGGAAACAAAGAGGACATGGCTGAGACAGCAATGTATACACATGGATGAATTAGTTGAGTGTTGGCCTCAAAAGAATTAGCACTAACGGAGCTGCTGTGAAAAGAAGCATACACACATGTTGCGGGACGCCTTTTGGGAATCGCTAGGGGTTGCTAGTCATTGCAAAAAAAAAAAAAAAAATTACAATTTAAAAAACAACAAAAACTGATTGCAGTTTTCAGGCAACCCTCAATTTTACAGCTCATGTTACATTTCTCATCATTTACAGGGTATGTTCTTTTTCGGAAAGATGATCTACGAATGAAATGTTCTAACCTTTGCTTGCATTGGTTTAGGCTGATTTATTTAATCCCAATTATAGGTGCTGCTCTTTGAAATTATACTTATTGACTTTATTTTTACAAGCACATGTCCGATAAATATTATGCCATCACCTTAAAATATTTTTTATGCCAAGATACATCTTGGTTTCCAAAGCAACATTTTTAAAGATGTTACAGCTCTGTTTGATAGTATTTATTTCGGGGTGGGAGGAGTAGGATTTACAGGCCTTGCAGCTTATAACTCTACACTGTGAGACAACATATATTCAGACCACATTTTCGACTGGCAGTTATGATGTTCCCCATGTAGCTCCATGGCCCAAGCAGTAGTCCCACAAACCCACTCCTATTAAAAAAAGAGTCTGAAATTCTGTAAAGAACTTCAATTTCCTGGTATATTCCAGACATGCAATCGCCCTGGCCAGCACACAGGTACTTAAAAAGCAGGATCGCAGTACTTACCATGAGTCTCATGTTCTTCTACTGTATCATGATTCAACATTCAGCTTACCAGGTAAGTAAATGTATTGAAAAGGGCTAAATCGTCTTTTTTTCACTAAATGATTACAATTTTGGATATGTCCGTGTCAAAGATCACGTATGAATCTACTGCTGGGATCTGATTTACTTAATTATCACAGATGTGAATATCAGCAGGTCAAACCAACATTTCATACTTCTGAGGTCGGTAAAATAAATACTATGGAGTTGTGCAACCATAACATACAATGTATCTGTCGATAACACAGCATGACACCCACCTAGTATGAGTGCGTGTTCTACAAATTAACCTGTTATGTATACAGTCAGGAATCTAGAAATGTGTTCAGGATCACACAATTTCTTCAAATGAGGCTTTCATACCAATCTCCCTGTTAGATGTTCCGCCCACCAAGGAATCTGCAGTTCACCTCTGCTTGGTGATCAGTAATTACAATGTCCAGTGACGTGCCCACATTGGTAGAGCCAGCTCTGGACCTATTAGAAAGGTCGATGTAACACCTTTTCTCTGACAAATGCCTGTTGCTTCACAAGGTTTATTCCTAAACAGGCTGCTGCCAAGATATGTCGAAACACCATGACCCACTCCTGGGAGCGGGTCTTTGTCTGTGACCTTTTGGGTTTTGCATGATGATCTGTTATTTATATTCAGAGAGACTGTACTTTAAATATGCAGCACAGACGCATATCGTTAATCCCATCCCAGAGGCTCACACAGGAATTCAAACTGTGTCAAAATGAAAAGAATGGATGCTGGGGTATGGCAGGGTGAGGGAACTCGTCGTGGGAATGTTTACTTGTGGGTAATGCCGTTAATACCTTTGGTTTACTTATTGGGTAAGCTTGTAACCGACTGTTGAGCAAATATGCTACAAAGTGCATGATGTGCTTCCAAGCTGCTCCCGTGCTTGTAAAAGGAGCTCATTGCATCTCGGTGCTGAAAACAGAACACGTGCAGGGTTCCTTGTGAGTTCAGTGGTAGCTATGCATGTATCTGTGGGCAATACACTATAGAGGGATGGAAGTCTTCTTAAAAGTATTCTGGATGATACAGGCCATGATCAAATAAACACCACCCAATCCCTGATATCCTTGATATCCGTTCCTCCTGCACTCCTCACCCCACTTCTGAAGGCTCACAACCTAGGAGTTCTGTTTTGAGAGCAATCTATAGCTTCAGGCATTTCAATACGTGTACTGCCACTTCTGCAAGAATCAACTGACTCAGTAATTGCAAGTTGCAACGTCCATTCCACCACACCTTCTTCCTTAATATATCTCTCAGTTTTACTCTGGTCAATTGCCATCTGTTTCTGCTGTTCAGCCTTCTCCTAGGGCTAACTCTTCAGTTTTGCCTCCTCAAGAAAATATTCAGCTTTGCAACTTGTTTGAGCAGCTGGAGACTGCCTATGGGTATTAGCGGTGTGCGGTAAACATCAACATAACATAACTCCCTGTAATTGTTCCTATTCAACTTTAAGTTCATGACTTACGTGTGATAGCTCTACAAACTCTCTCCACCGGCCTATAGCAGCCGAACATGTCCATTCTGTCCACCTCACTCTGTGGCTTCAAGCCCTGCTTAAGCTATCAGTTCCCCAAACGCACCTGTTCTGTCCCTCTTCTGCTCATTCACCATGTTGCTCCCCAACCTTGTAAATCTACACTCTGATATTAATCTTGCTTTCAAGACTGTCCTCAGTCTAACTATTGTATGGGAGAAAAGATTGTTTAGGCCCCCCGCTCCTCCATTCCCATCCCGCACGCACACTATGCTCGTCCCACGGTCGGCCATGCGCTTCTGGCCAAAGTGCTGGACAGCCTCGGGACGACACATACAGGTGCAACATCCACAACGGGGCTGATTACTGACTCCATTTTGTATGAACACTGACTCCATTTTGTATCTGCTTCAATAGGCCTCACAGAAATGCCAGTGTGCAGGCCCGCACCTCTCCCCTGGGTCTGCACACAGTTAGCCAGCTACTCCCCGTTCCACCTCCCCTCTGGTGTCTTTATGACTGTCCTGTTCTCATGGAAAGCTGGGCGCGAAACGCTACAAACAAAACACTGTGTCTCTCACCTTGCGCATTACATCACTGCCCTGTAAATGACCGGGCCAAAGCCTGGTCTTGGAAAAAAAACAATCCATCTCCACAAACCTGCTCTGCGCTCACAGACCCCACTCTGGGAATATACTACTCACACAACGTCTAACTTCACCCCTCATTTGATGTAACAGAAGCCTACAGTCGTGTGCCACTCAGATTCACCCCTATCACCAACCCTGTGTGTGACCATATATCCTTCTTTGTCCTAAGACTAAAATAAAGTGGCATTCATGATGTCTAAATGAACGCTTGATAAATGTGTTTGCTGATTGATTGTAGTAGATAAGAGATTTGGGCCCAGGCGCCTCTACCCCACAGTCTAGGCCAATTGCAGTTAATGTAATTTACGCATAGGTATGCTGCTAGAAGAACCATGTGACATAAAGTAAATCTCGTGGCCCCAACGGCTGTAGCAACTGAAAGTGAGCAGTCCCCCAAAACACAATTCAAACTCCCCAATGAGAGTCAATAATGGACACACACCAGGAGGGAATGAGACCAAGACCAAGTGCGGGTGAAGTTAAAGGTAAAGTTTATCTAAAACCAAAATAGGCGAAGCAGAGGACTATGCAAACTCCGAGAGCGCTCTGCCCAACATTACTCTGACATTACTTTAAAAAGGGTTAAAGCATCATTAATGATGACATTCTATAAGGTACAGAAGTTACATTTCATTTGATGAGCCACAGATCCAGTATAGCTTCATAGGCACCGCCTTCAGATGGTTGCATAGTTGCTGGGCAGGAAGTCAACATCACGTGCATCAGCCGGGCTGGTCAGTGTGAGAAGGTTATATGGCTCCGGATAAGGTGATTGATACTAACTCTCTAATCTAAACACCACTTCAAAGTACACAATAAAAGTCACCCATAAAAAATAACCATTAACATCATGACAGTTGGGGGGAGAATCATATATTTCACAGTTGTATAAGCATACATTTGTATTGCATCCCTGAAAGGGAGAAAGGTATGGGTGTCATCTTGTGTCAGGGGGCGAACACTCACTGCGGGCCCAGTGGAAAGATGAGAGGATACATGTGTTGCATTTAAGACATCGGTGAGAAATGGGCCTTTGGCTGCATCACTATCATAGGGAGAGAAAAAGGTAGGGGCTGTGCACTTGTCATGATCCCGCGCTGCTGGAGAGGGGAGAGAAGGCCCTTTGACTCTTCAAGTTTGGCCCAGTTCAATTAGTGGAATTATAAGTAAACCATTGGGATGGGGTTGGAACATTTTTTCTGTGGTTTCATTTATAACAAGTAGAAAAGAGTTTCTTATTACCTTGTGGGCTACATCTTCATATATACCATGTCACCGTGCTACAGAATTGCTCAATGTACATTGGCCCCATAGGCCGCACCTTTTACATCACACACGAGTCTTCCAGCATCTCAACACATTTGCGAATATACACAGTAGTAAAAAAACAATTAATCCACATCATAGAACAAAAGCATGTGGGTTAGAATATCATATTCATTTCAATTTGTGTGGTGTATCACTTATCGATTGTTCTATTACATCTCACAGGGACGGCTTCATCACATGTTAACACAGAAGGGAATTTATTGTCTCAGACGGGATTAACATTGTCTGTGAAGAAGGGTGGTACACAGTCGTGGGGCATCTGCCACATCAAGAAGAGGTATGAGGTTAGGGGTTGTGTGGGTGGTATGGCTTGGAGCAGGGTCTGCGGGTGTGTAGGCAGATTTGTGGAGAAAAATGGATTTTTCCAGGACCAGGCTCTAGCCCGGTCATTCGCAGGTCAGTGATGTAAGGAGGAAGGCGAGAGATACAGTGTTAAGTTTGTATCCGTTCGCACCCAGTCTTCCATGAGAACAGGGCAGCTGCAGGGTCACCAGAGGGAAGGAGATGGGGGAGTAGCTGGCTAACTGTGCATGGCTCCAGGGGAGAACTGCAGGCCTGTACGCCGGTTCTGCTCTGAGGCCTGTTTGGGCACATACAAAATGGAATGGAGTCGGTATTCATTACAAAATGGATTCAGTACTCAGACCTCTTATGAATGCTGCACTTATATGAGTCGGCCCAAGGCGGTTTCGGTACCTTTGGCCAGTGGTGCGTGGCGAGTCGTGGGGCAAGCATAGAGTGCATATGGCGAAGGGAATGAAGGGGAGAGGGGTTGAAAATGACCTTTCCTCCTACACACAACCAAAAATGTATCTTGATATGAAGTGGATATGGCCAGGGTATTGTAACGAATGCATGTAAAAGCACAACTTTAGCTTGAACTAACCCCTTTCACAGCCCATTATGTGTATTTTTGATGTCATTGTCTTGCCCAGGCCTCCTCTCCCCACTGCAGCGCTGCGCAGTACGAGCGCTGATGACCCCCACCTTTTTCTCCTCCCACGCTTGTGTCGCTTAAGCTCATGTCCCACAGATGTCTCAATGTTACATATGTATCCTTTTCATCCTTCCACTGAGCCTGTACTCCCTTGAAAGAAACGACCCCCACACCTTTCACCTGGTCAATGATTTGCAGTGAACTAATAAAAATGTGCATATGAAATATATGGTATTCTCCCCAAATGCCAAGATGTAACTTGTGATTGGTGTTTGCTTGCCTTGAATTAATGTGTAGATTAGAGAGTTAGCACCAGCCGCCTCACCCAGAACCAACATGACCTTCACCTCGCACTGACCAGCCCTGCGTGATGTCTGACGTCCCGCCAAACCATCATCCAATCACATGAAGATGGTCACTGCATTCCTATACAGGGTCAACTGCCCCACCAATTGTAATGTAACTTTTGTACTATATGTATTTCATTACTTATGACGCTGTAACCCTATAAAATGTACCGACTTTGTATTGTTTAGCAGAGCGCTCTCGGAGTGTGTAGAGTCCTCTGCGTGCCCTATTTTGATTTAGATAAACTTTATCTCTTAACTTCACCTGCACTTGGTCTTGGTCTCATTACCCCCTGGGGTGTGTCCATTATCGAATCTCATTGGGGAGTTTGTATTATATTTTGGGGACTGCTCACCTTGATTTGGTGACCCCTAGATGTGATTGCATCTTTCCATTCCTTCTGACACGAGACATACTCCGGCCAGAGCAGAGACCCAGGGCGCGCCCCCTCAAGAGCTGCCCGTCAACGGCAACCGGTACCTTACCTTAACCGGTAAGAATCTTTTAGACTCTTTTCAATTGAGATTTTTCCATTAACACTACTGTAGACCACAAACTAGTTTATCCTTTCTTTCTTTTCTCCCCGCCTAACCTCTTCCCCCCCGCCATCTTTTTTCTCGTTCCTTGGGGCCTCATGCCTAACTTCAACCATGTAAAATATTTTAAATTTAAACACCAATACTGTAAATGTCTATTCCATCCATTAATATCACTGATTCACACACACTTTGCCACTATGCCTCACAAATGTTTTCCAATTAACCAATATCCACATCTACCAAAACTGTATGATTGTGACCATCATTGCCTACCTATGTTTTAAAACATTATCAGCCTTGAGAAGGATCCTTCGGGGTTGAAACACGTGTCAGCTGACCCCCCTCCCTAGACAATACATCTACACTATAATCAAATAAAAACACACTCTGAAACAGAAACAAGCATGAGATCCTTTCTTCAAAGGGTCTATCAAGCCTTTTCTCATTGCAAGGTAACCAGGATTCTTTCGCGCTTTGTCTACAAGAGGTACTGGGTTTACCTCTTCCTACCTGTGACCCTTATGCAACACATAATCTTATACAGAGCTCAGCGCTGGAGTGTTCATTTTCTAGAACCTACCCTCTACCCCGTCTTTTATAAGGAGAAGACTCTGAATAGTATTTAGAAACACTTCTTCTTTTTCTTTTTCATTAGTACAGGGACATTCATAGACAGGAGGGGTTGTCAATAAGGGACTAAGCTAGGTGGATGGGCTGGGGTGCCAGGAGGGAATATTATAAGAGGGGAAAGGGACAAGTATGGAGGATTTGTGTTTAAAAAGTTGAATGTATATGTTTAAGTCCCGTGGTGTATAATACATGTTGTTTATTTTTGCTGCGCGCTGCATTTTGTGATTAATTAATGAAAAAGAAAAGTGCAATTACAAAAGTGATTTGAAACATGCTTTGCTAGAGATAGTGTGACAGACAGCGTTTAACCAAATGTATTGTCACGGAGGGTGACATAAGAGGTGGTGAAGTATTGTAGAATAACAATTGATTGTCTCGATGTGACACACGAAGCTGAGTAAGGTATAGATAGAATAAAAATGGGGGCAGAAACAGCACTTTCATAAATATGTAAAAGTTTGCCAGGGTATGCAGACAGAATTAACAAGTACCATGACCAGTGGATCACAGAATTGAAAGGGGAAGGTTTGCCCCAGGTATGGCCCCAAGGGGGGTCGTTTGACAAAAGTGTGTTGGATATGGTAGCAACATATTTGATTGTAAAGTACAAAGGAAAACAGCTCCAAAACAGGAGAGAAATATTGGATTTGTGGAGGCTGGTTGAAGAAATACCCCCGAACAAAAACAAAGGGCAGGGTGCGTCTCCCCTGACAACAAGTAGCGGTGGGGAGAAGGGGAAAACAAGGAGGGAGGGGTGGAGGTAGCAAGGCTGTACCTGCTCCTGCCAAAGCCAGCCCAGCTAAGGGATATAGTGATCCAGTGTATGTGTCAAAGCCCACGTCACCCCCTGCACCCTTAACAACAGCCCCAACAGCCCCAGCGCTGCAACATGTGATCTTCGAGGGGCGGGTGGACAGGTGAGTAACGCAGCTATAGACATAGAGCAGTTCACCCAAGACTTAGACTCAAGATTAACAATGGCCCAAACAGAATTGTCATGATTAAGAGGTATATGTGATTAGAGCTGCTTACCTACACCCAGAGCAGTACAGATGCAAGTGCCCCAATTACATGATAGGTCAATGGAGGAAGGTTGGAAAAAGGAAGAAATACTGTTTCAAATTAATGATGCCCCCCACGAGAATAATAGAAATAGACCAAGTGGCTAGTCAGACGGGTGCGTAAGGTGGGGACGCGGCATCAGACAGGGAGGAAGAATACTGGTGCGATATAGAGGAGCAAGAAGAAGAAGAAAGGAGACTGGGGGGTGTAATGTTTGGAGGGCCATCAGGAATAGAACAGTCCCCCTTGGGGAGGGTGATGGAAGAGGAGTGGCATGGAAGGTTAAGGAATAGGACAGGAAGAATGGCGGTGTTGGGGAAGAAGGGGGCAAATGTAAGTACAGGGAGGACAAGGAGCAAATTACAACTACCATTGATACATAGAGGGCGGGGAGGCCAAATTATGCCCCTTAGACCCAGATGGACAAAGGAAATCTGCTAAAGACATTACCCCTGCTCTCGAGAAAAATACTGCAGGGTACCCCTAGCAATCGGCAATGTCAAAAGCCTGTTAGTGTCTGCGGGAGGTGATCTAGCTAACAGGGTGTAGTCAAAGGAGGTTATAGGTTAAAGGTTTGAATCAAAAGGTCCGAAATACAATAGGGTTGAATCAAAAGGACCGAAAACAAAAGGTTTTTTTTTTAAATATTTTTTTTTGGGGGGGGTCCCTCCAACCACTGTTTTTGTGGTAAAAACCACGTTTTTTTACCTAAACGGAAACCCCAAAAAAATATATATAATTTTTAAAAAAATCGAACCTTTTGTTTTCGGTCCTATTGACCTGATCCTATTGCATTCGGACCTTTTGTATTCGCACCTTTAACCAGACACCGTCAAAGGAAGGATTCCCTGGAATAACACTAGATTGTGATCGCCATGATGGGGCATCATTCAATACAATAAGAGCAAGAGTATGGGATGCATTGAGAGAGAATTTTCCAGATACACAAGATTTACAGTCCGTGATGCAGTGCACAATAGGGAAGGAGAAAGATGCAACTGCTTACATTCTTCGGGTGCAGGAGATGTGGAGAACAGAGATGGGCATGACATGGGACCAATACACCTCCCTGTTTTATTTTATAATCCAAAGAGGGCTCCCAAAGGAGGTACCGAAGGCTCTTGATAAAATAGCTGGGATAGAAACCAAAGGCTGGCCGGAGATACAGAGCATAATAGTGCACCATTGTAAATAGATCAAAGAAAGAGAAAGGGAGATAGCCCAAAGGAGACTAGCAGATGAGGCCAAATTAGTGCAGACAAAACTAGTGAAGGTTGTAGCTGCACTCCCCACAGAGAGAGAAAGGGAGGAGGAGGAAGGGCCAATAGCAATACAGGTGAGGATGGCAGCGAACTAGGCAGGACATGGACATGAGCAATGGGCTGGCAAAGAGCAATATGGAGGAGCCCAATGGCAAGGGAGGAATGGGAGAGGAGGACGAGGTGGGTACAGAGGGTCCAGAGGGGGTGGGGACGGGTATGAATGACCAGGCCCAACGGGAGGAGGACAAGGGGCATGCTGGAACTGCGGGAAGTGGGGGGATTTTTTGAGAGAGTGTTGAAGCCGTCCCATGGGCCCCTATCAAAATGAACAACAGTATGGCCACCCAAACCCAGGAAGCCCGTAGGGATTGCCTATGGGTGGTTCGAGCAGAGAAGATCAACCGATCCAAGGTATACAGATGAACACAGGGTACACCCACAAAACATACAACAACACCCACAACCATGGGAACACATTCCCCAGGCCCACAGAATTCCCTTTGTTACTACAGCAAATGGTGCACCAACACCCTTCACAGCAGTGGTAGAAGGCAATGTTTTCAAACAATAGTGAAAACACAAGATACTCAGCATAGGACAGCCCACAGAAAGCACTTGCGTGACCAGTACTATCAACGACCCTCAATGCAGTCAAGGAACCATTGGTAGGGGCGGAGATAAGGAACAAACAATTCATTTTTATGGTGGATTCAGGAGTGGAAAAAGAGGGGAAAGGGACACGTATGGAGGATTTGTGTTTAAAAAGTTGAATGTATATGTTTAAGTCCCGTGGTGTATAATACATGTTGTTTATTTTTGCTGCGCGCTGCATTTTGTGATTAATTAATGAAAAAGAAAAGTGCAATTACAAAAGTGATTTGAAACATGCTTTGCTAGAGATAGTGTGACAGACAGCGTTTAACCAAATGTATTGTCACGGAGGGTGACATAAGAGGTGGTGAAGTATTGTAGAATAACAATTGATTGTCTCGATGTGACACACGAAGCTGAGTAAGGTATAGATAGAATAAAAATGGGGGCAGAAACAGCACTTTCATAAATATGTAAAAGTTTGCCAGGGTATGCAGACAGAATTAACAAGTACCATGACAAGTGGATCACAGAATTGAAAGGGGAAGGTTTGCCCCAGGTATGGACCCAAGGGGGGTCGTTTGACAAAAGTGTGTTGGATATGGTAGCAACATATTTGATTGTAAAGTACAAAGGAAAACAGCTCCAAAACAGGAGAGAAATATTGGATTTGTGGAGGCTGTTTGAAGAAATACCCCCGAACAAAAACAAAGGGCAGGGTGCGTCTCCCCTGACAACAAGTAGCGGTGGGGAGAAGGGGAAAACAAGGAGGGAGGGGTGGAGGTAGCAAGGCTGTACCTGCTCCTGCCAAAGCCAGCGCCAGCTAAGGGATATAGTGATCCAGTGTATGTGTCAAAGCCCACGTCACCCCCTGCACCCTTAACAACAGCCCCAACAGCCCCAGCGCTGCAACATGTGATCTTCGAGGGGCGGGTGGACAGGTGAGTAACCCAGCTATAGACATAGAGCAGTTCACCCAAGACTAAGACTCAAGATTAACAATGGCCCAAACAGAATTGTCATGATTAAGAGGTATATGTGATTAGAGCTGCTTACCTACACCCAGAGCAGTACAGATGCAAGTGCCCCAATTACATGATAGGTCAATGGAGGAAGGTTGGAAAAAGGAAGAAATACTGTTTCAAATTAATGATGCCCCTCACGAGAATAATAGAAATAGACCAAGTGGCTAGTCAGACGGGTGCGTAAGGTGGGGACGCGGCATCAGACAGGGAGGAAGAATACTGGTGCGATATAGAGGAGCAAGAAGAAGAAGAAAGGAGACTGGGGGGTGTAATGTTTGGAGGGCCATCAGGAATAGAACAGTCCCCCTTGGGGAGGGTGATGGAAGAGGAGTGGCATGGAAGGTTAAGGAATAGGACAGGAAGAATGGCGGTGTTGGGGAAGAAGGGGGCAAATGTAAGTACAGGGAGGACAAGGAGCAAATTACAACTACCATTGATACACAGAGGGTGGGGAGGCCAAATTATGCCCCTTAGACCCAGATGGACAAAGAAAATCTGCTAAAGACATTACCCCTGCTCTCGAGAAAAATACTGCAGGGTACCCCTAGCAATCGGCAATGTCAAAAGCCTGTTAGTGTCTGCGGGAGGTGATCTAGCTAACAGGGTGTAGTCAAAGGAGGTTATAGGTTAAAGGTTTGAATCAAAAGGTCCGAAATACAATAGGGTTGAATCAAAAGGACCGAAAACAAAAGGTTTTTTTTTTAAATATTTTTTTTTGGGGGGGGGGTCCCCCCAACCCCTGTTTTTGTGGTAAAAACCACGTTTTTTTACCTAAACGGAAACCCCAAAAAAATATATATAATTTTTAAAAAAATCAAACCTTTTGTTTTCGGTCCTATTGACCTGATCCTATTGCATTCGGACCTTTTGTATTCGCACCTTTAACCAGACACCGTCAAAGGAAGGATTCCCTGGAATAACACTAGATTGTGATCGCCATGATGGGGCATCATTCAATACAATAAGAGCAAGAGTATGGGATGCATTGAGAGAGAATTTTCCAGATACACAAGATTTACAGTCCGTGATGCAGTGCACAATAGGGGAGGAGAAAGATGCAACTGCTTACATTCTTCGGGTGCAGGAGATGTGGAGAACAGAGATGGGCATGACATGGGACCAATACACCTCCCTGTTTTATTTTATAATCCAAAGAGGGCTCCCAAAGGAGGTACCGAAGGCTCTTGATAAAATAGCTGGGATAGAAACCAAAGGCTGGCCGGAGATACAGAGCATAATAGTGCACCATTGTAAATAGATCAAAGAAAGAGAAAGGGAGATAGCCCAAAGGAGACTAGCAGATGAGGCCAAATTAGTGCAGACAAAACTAGTGAAGGTTGTAGCTGCCCTCCCCACAGAGAGAGAAAGGGAGGAGGAGGAAGGGCCAATAGCAATACAGGTGAGGATGGCAGCGAACTAGGCAGGACATGGACAGGAGCAATGGGCTGTCAAAGAGCAATATGGAGGAGCCCAATGGCAAGGGAGGAATGGGAGAGGAGGACGAGGTGGGTACAGAGGGTCCAGAGGGGGTGGGTACGGGTATGAAGGACCAGGCCCAACGGGAGGAGGACAAGGGGCATGCTGGAACTGCGGGAAGTGGGGGGATTTTTTGAGAGAGTGTTGAAGCCGTCCCATGGGCCCCTATCAAAATGAACAACAGTATGGCCACCCAAACCCAGGAAGCCCGTAGGGATTGCCTATGGGTGGTTCGAGCAGAGAAGATCAACCGATCCAAGGTATACAGATGAACACAGGGTACACCCACAAAACATACAACAACACCCACAACCATGGGAACACATTCCCCAGGCCCACAGAATTCCCTTTGTTACTACAGCAAATGGTACACCAACACCCTTCACAGCAGTGGAAGAAGGCAATGTTTTCAAACAATAGTGAAAACACAAGATACTCAGCATAGGACAGCCCACAGAAAGCACTTGCGTGACCAGTACTATCAACGACCCTCAATGCAGTCAAGGAACCATTGGTAGGGGCGGAGATAAGGAACAAACAATTCATTTTTATGGTGGATTCAGGAGTGCAAAAATCGTGTCTAAGAGAAGGCCAGTTTCTGTTGTCAAATCATGAAATGGAGACATAGGGGTTTTCTGGGGCGGTGAACGAGATTCCATACACAGAAGAATTGGATGTAACAGTAGAAGGAAAGACAGTGAGAGCACCCCTATTGTACTATGAAGACTTTCCCATAACCTTATTAGGGAGAGACCTCCTTTGTAAATTGAACATGACAATATCTTACAGAGAGAGAGGAATAGTGTGCTCAACACCAGGAATATGTGCTATGCGTGCCATGTTAACGATACACTCACAGGCCATGGCACAACAAGTGTGTGGGGTACCAGTTGATCCAGATATGTTCATACAGGGACTAAAAGAAAGGGCGCTTGTTGTGCCCGAACTCACTTGCCACAAAACACACACAGGTACCTGTTACGGAGAATTATCAAGAATGGCTAATTTCTCTTACCTTTTGAGTCCCTCAGCAGCTTTGCTGGATTTCAATGGTTTATTTTTTTCACCTGGTAAGAGTGTGAGCCTTTTTTTCCCACTCTTACTTGTATTTTGCTGTGTGTTGTACATGTTTATGCTCATGGACTATGGAGTCTCAACCACCCCATAGGCATCATCTTTTTACTGTGTGTCACCTAGCACCTTTAGTGCAGTGACACAGGGTTTTCTTTTCAGATTTCCCACTCTAAACTCTATTTTCTGGGACTGACTACTGTCTCCCAGAACATGTAAAGTTACCATTGACTTTACTAGTCTTTTTAAATGTACAGACCCAGTACACCCTATCTTCCAATAGAGTACTGGAGTCGAGTTCTTTTGCATATCTTTTTGTAAAGGACTTTCTAGTGTTTTACTCTGCATGCCAAACCAGGTTTGGTTCCTTTGTTCGCCGTCCTTTGGCAGGCTTCTGCACAGAAGCCCTCCTTAGACACCTGAGTGTCTGGGTGGACAGGATGTGAGGGATGAGGTTTGAGGCACCCTGCACAGGGTCTCCTTGGAGACCCAAGTTGCACTCTTGTTTGATTGGCTAGGTGGCTGCCCTGCCAGGACAGCCACCCTGCTGTGTGATTGACAGCCAGGCTGTGTGAATGGGGGATTTGGCGCATAAAAAGCCTGTCTCTGGGACTGGAAGGCAGAGTCACCACTGGAACGAGAGAACCTAAGAGAAGCTGAAGGAAGACGACTGCTGCAACTACTGGGCACCGGGTGAAGCCCTGCTGCAGGTCCGAATCGCTTGAAATGTCAATGACAGAAGAGATATGCAAGGAATCTTCTTCCCTTGAGCTTGGTGGGAACAACCAGCTCGCCAAACACCAGACACCGGTCCTCATCCTGGTTGAATTTACTGTGCATCGCAGCAGTAGATTGGATAGGCAATGGGAAGAGAACCAGATTGGGTTTTAAGCAGCACACCTTTTATTCATCATTCTGCTCCACTGACGGCTTGTTCCCTGGGCAGTGCAGGGCACTCCAGCCGTACTCCTTCTTGTCCCCACGACGGAAGCTTCAGGAACTGTGAGCCTTCAGGAACTGCCAGGAACAACTGCCTCAGCTACAGCATTCTTCTTCTTTAAATGTGCTGTGCAAATTCGGTTGTTTGTTCCATCCGACCATGGTGAAGGTGTGGGAAATCTTTCACCTCTCTGAAGGCTTGTCCTTCTCTTCACCTTTAAGTAACATCTCCTCCGACCAACTTCATTTTGAACTCTTGGCAAAGACTTAACCTCGAACAACTTTGAACTATGTGATCCTCTGCAAAGACTCTGAACCATCAACATTGGCCTAGACCTATTGACTTGAATCCTAGTTGTACTAGCCTTTTCTAGATTGCCGTGTATATAACTTGTTGGTGCTATTGATTTTGGATAACCTTGTCTTTTCTCCCTTTTAAATGGCTAGAGTGCCATTTTCCTTACACTTCATTTTGAGCTTAACTTGTCCAGAATTGATTGGGTGTTGTTTAGTATATTAAGACTGTGATTGTCTGTTGCTTTATGTTAGTAAACTGTTTTTTAAATAATGGTGTAAATAAATGTATATTCTTTTACTCGGAAACCTTGAATCAGTGTGTGTTTGAATCATAGTGATTGTTGTCCTTTGTGTAATCTCTTGTACTGTTCACTTTACTCTTGAGATAAGTCTGGCTGCTCAGACATCGCTACCACTTTAATGTGTAGTACAGGCTTGTACCAAATATGAAATTGTACTTACACTTGTAGTATTAATTGTGTTTAGTGTTTCCAAAGGGTACTGAACATGATTCTGCCTGACAGTACCCCTCCCCCTCATGGCCATAATCAGCGCACCAGCAGAATATTTCAGCGAAGACATGCACCAAGTGCCACCAATATTGTGGACTACAGGCCCTCATGATGTAGGGCTGTTGCGAGAAGTGACACCTGTAAAAATAAAACTCAAACCCGGACTACTTTTGCCCTATGTGAAACAATACCCCCTGTCAAGGGAAGCAGAGGAGGGAATAAAAGAACAATACAAGCATTTTTACAGCAGGGGATCATTTTACCGTCAAATTCTCCTTGTAATACTTGTATTTACCCAATAAAAAAGGCAAAGGGATTTGCGTGGAGGATGATACAGGACTTACGCCCCCTCAATGACATCATACAGAAAGAATTCCCACTTGTCCCAAATCCTGCGTCACTTTTGTGCAGCAACACATTTCACAGTGGTGGATTTGAAAAACGCTTTTTTCTCAGACCCCAAATCACAATATTTGACAGCATTTACCCTGGGTGGGAAAAGGTACGCACATTGCAGTCTGCCCCAGGGATATTGTGACAGCCTGAGCATTTTTAACAGTATATTACACGAAGATCTTGGGAATGTTGATACTGCGAGCACCATTATTCAGTATGTGGACGACTTGTTGGTTTGTGGTGTGAATGAGGAAGCATGCAGAAAAAACACAATAGCACTACTCACTCTGTTGGCACACAAGGGATACAAAGTGGACAAGCAGAAATTGAAATATTGCCTAACAGAAGTTCTATATCTGGGTCAACTGATATAGGAAGATGGCAAACGGATAATACCTGATAGGGCAGGAGCAGTACGGGCAGTAAATGAACCCAAAACAGTAAAGGAAATGCAAAAGTTCCCCGGCATGTGCAATTACTGCTGTGCCTGGATATTAGACTATACCTCACACACAAAATCTTTACTCCATGCACTCAAGGAGGCACAGACAGAAAATACAGTTCTAACATGGACACAAGAAATGCATACTGCCTTTGAAATGCTAAAAGAACTGATTTCCACAGCACCCATCCTGGTGAGAACAGACTATGATCACGAATTTTACTTGTTTTCACACTGCAATGGAACATTAATGACTGCAGTGCTAACGCGAAAAACATCGCTGGGCCACAAACCTTTAGCATACTACATTGGCATACTTGATGCAGTTATGCAAGGACACTTTGCCTGCAAACAAGCTCTCGCAGCTGCAGCATTCGCCATTGAAAAGAGTGCCACGATTGTGATGGGATGCTCAGTGATGCTGTTCATGGAGCACTCATTGTTTGCCATACTCGAAAGATCAAAAAGTACACTAACAACTCAGAGAGCTACTACATATAAGATTATCTTGTATAGTGCAAACATACACATAGTATGATGCAAGACAGTGAACCCAGCCACGTTCCTCACAGAAGCCTGGACAGTGGAAGAAATACAAAACCATGATTGCGCAACATACACTAGGGAGGATGAAGACACACCCACAGCGAACAAGGTATATTTCGTAGACGGGTCATCGTCAATAAATTATGAGACAGGTGAAAGACATGTAGGGGCAGCAGTGGTTCAACTAGAGGAGGGGGAGTACGAGGTGATTGTACAAAAAAGACTGCCTGCACATTTCTCGGCACAAGCAGCCGAGTTGGTTGCACTGATTGAAGCTCTCCATACAGCCCGGGGGTGTGCAGTAACAATATACACTGACTCTGTGTACATGACAACCACAGTGCATGGGGGACTAGCACGGCGAGGGAGAAGAGGGTTCAGGAGAGCAGATGGGTCCCCTGTACAGCATGCCGAACTACTGATGGAATTGATTGAGGCCCTAAAAGAACCAACAGTGGTAGCATTAGTTAAGTGCCAAGCTCAAACAAACAATAGTGATGTCATCTCACTAGGAAACACAGCAGCAGAAGCTGCCGTAAAAGAAGTGGCCTATCTCAAAAAAGAAATGTCAGGAAAATTTGTTTTACAAAAGCATGTGGAGGAAGGGCATGGTGAGGGATATAACTCAATGCCAATATCTCAAATAATTGAGCTGCAACAAGAAGCATCGCCCGAAGAGAAGGAGTTGTGGGGAAAAAGGGGATGTAGCGAGTCATCCACAGACCTCCTACGGAGATAGAATACTACGGGTAAAGTGGTAATGCCAGTAAAACAGCTAGAAATAGCCTTCCAGCAGTTCCACTTCCCAGCCCACAACGTAAAACAGCACATAGCTTCAGAAATGCAGGAACATTGGTTTGTGCCAGGATTACACGAGCATGTTCATAAAATGATAATAGAGTGCAGAACATGTCAAACGTATAATTCAGGGATGACATTGAGAACACTGACAGGAACACTGCCCCTCCCCATTGCGCCGTTCCGTGAACTGCAAATTGACTACGCAGACATGGGGGAAAGGTGCAATGGAGCATGATACTTGATAGTGGTGGTCTGTCCGTTTTCGCACTGGGTGGAAGCAGGTCCCTGCGCACACACAGATGCAAAATGTGTGGCGAAATGTCTAGTGAGAGAAGTGTTCCCCAGCTGGGGGATATGCATCGTCATTAGCTCCGACATTGGAACACATTTTGTCAACAATCTTTTCAAAGCGGTAACAATGATGCTGGGCATCACACACAAATTATGATTGATTTATCACCTGCAGGCCAACCGCGTTGTAGAAAAAATCAACAGCCTCTTAAAAAGCAGACAGCTTGCCATTAGCACTATTTGAATTAAGGATCCAGACAAGTAAGGACCACCACTTGTCCCTGCATGAACTAGTGACAGGCAGATGTATGCACACAGCAATATCTCCCCTAAGAAGGCAGTCAGATGCACACACAAGTGCCACAGTGCTGGGGGAAGAATTTCAGGACTACTTGAGAAAACTTACAAATGCAGCAAGGATGATAGTGAAACAGTTAGCAGCCACCTTCACACAGGAAAATGAGAGTGATACAATGACCCCGGCTACAGACTGCTCTAACTGCCAATAGATGCCAGAGGAGATGATATATGTAGGTAGCATTGTGCGCCGGTGGAAGGCATCCAAGTTCCATGGCCCTTATGAAGTAGTATATTGCACCCCCACTGCGGTGAAGGTAAAGGGCCTAAGATACTGAATACATTTGTCCGATGTGTGCAACACCTATGACAGTGTAACAAAAGAACAGGAACACAACACAGAGAGAACAACACGAACATAAAAGAAGAAAGACACACTGGAATACAAAAATACGTACTATAAAGTGAATTAAAGGGCAGCATGTAAATACGAGTGAAATGAGCAATGTTATAAATAATAAAATAATGAGTAATGAAGTGTAAAATGCAAAGATGTGTAGGTAACTGTTTCTTTTTAGTTAAAGGCTTCTCTCTCTCTCTCTCTCTCTCTCTCTCTCTCTCTCTATCTCTCTCTCTCTCTCTCTCTCTTCTCTCCTTCCATGACTCTGTATTTTGATGAAAAAGAATAACATTGTTTAATTTATGTGTGCTTAAACTACATTAGAAGTAAAATGGGAAAAAAGTATAATGAAAAATTACAAGTTATAAATAAAGGTGAAACGCTGAAAGAAATATTTATATGAATGCGTACTTAACCCCTTTTATATTTCACTCTGTAGGACTATCCATAGCAATAATGGGGGCCTCCAATGTCAACTATAATAACATAGATAGAGATAGGAACAGAGAAAATACTTTAAGAAAATACTCTTACGAATGTGGACTGTTTTGCTGTGCAATTATTTTCTTTTCCATGATGTTTGGCTTTGTACTGTATTGAGCAATATCCTTTATATCAATAGATTTAAAGGAGGGGGAGGAGGAGTAGACCTTGTTAAACAAGGGTCTCACTTAATATGGAATAGATCCAAACTAATCTGGGCCCACAGGACTTACAAAAACACTACACACAATAAAAATCACACTGTCCCTACTCCTGTGCTGAACAGTCCTGTGTATACTTATAATGAGTCTGACTTTGACATCTCTGAAATGAACGACCCAGAACCCTTTGCATTTTAGTGTCCCAATGAAGAACTCTATACAACCACACAATCTACCTCCGATATTTTGAATGTAGAGAATGAACATGGCACTTTTGCTAAAGATTACATTATCATAAGTAACAGGGGGAAATGTAAAGGCTGGGTGAGATAGAACCTATCCAATATGGGGAACAAAGGAGGATTTCCAACAATAAAGGAGGAAACAGCAGAAGAAAGAAGGGGGATGAGGAGGAGAAAATATGATGAATTTAATGGGCTGGGATTAGACACATTAGAACCCACACCAGTCCAACAAATGGTACGCAGATATGAGCACAAGAGCCAAGCAAAACAGAAATGAGAGCTGTTATGTATGCTCCTTAATATCCCACACCTCAGGAACTCCTAAAGTGCTGCTGCCACAAGAGTCACCTGTTGCAGAGGCCGAGTGTCTCCTACATCTCGCGCTTTGCAGAATTAAAAATACTTTTCAAGCACAAACTGTTTCATTTGAATGCTGCAGAACGAGAAGACATGCTACCACAAACCACAAGGAGTGATTTGCCTGAAAGAGCCTTTCCTCGTAATAAAAGGAACATTATTTTTGGTCAATAGATGGCAAGAAGAACAGATAACATGCAAAGCAGAATCACTGTGAGGACAGTCAGACGAAAAATTGCAGTGGATCCAGAACACATGTGCCCCAATATGGTCACAGCATATCACAAAACTAACATGGGTCACAGCTCTTGAAAAACCATTCAAGCTACAGCGAGAAATCCCGTACAAATTGTGCACATGCGCTCTGGCAACGCTGCATTCCACCCTGATGGTGATACCTGAAAGTCATATTCAAGGGGTGAGGGGGTCGTCAACAACCAGGTATCCAGAGCCCCTGCCAACAACTGAAGAACCCCCTGTATAGGCCTTCTCAGAGGAACAGCTGCAATGCACGATGTAGCGAAAATGAAGATCATCCAACTACATTTCCGAGGCAACCTCTGAACTTCTTGCACGGATCCCTGATTGATTTCGGCTGTTTACATCTGCAGAGATGTTCTTGGCATCCCTCGTCCCAAGGATCCAGGCACGAGTCAATGCAAAATTGCTACAGATTACTCGCTGGGAGCTGATCCAACTGGCCAACGACACAGAAGAGGGGTTTAATGTGATAAAGGTGGAGCTAAGAGCCCTGTGGCTGAGGATGATGCAGAACAGGTATGTCCTAGACCTGTTGACAGCAATGGATGGAGGTGTTTGCTGAAAAATCGGGAGCACATGTTGCACTTTCACACCGTCTGCAGATGGGGAAAATGAAACATTATCTCATGTTATAGCAGCAGTGCACAAAGGAAAGAAGAAGGAGGAATGCAGCTCAGCACATGGTTCGACAATCTGTTTTCATGGTTTCCATCCTGGCTCAGAATGACTGTCAAGCTATTGATGCCCACCATTGTTTTTCTTCTTATAATTTTTTGTGTGTGCCAATTAGGCCTCAGGTGCTGTGCAAATGCGGTACCTAACAGTGCAATGATGATGGTGATAATGGGCCGTGCAAATGGAGTGGTACAGATAACACACGAGGCACAAGCACAAACAGGGGATGACTCAGAGCCAAAGTACAGAATGACGGCTATATATAACACAGGGTATATTGTAGACAGATTGTATCACGCAACTATCAAGGAGCCACATGAATTGCAATTGCACAACGAAGTTTAGGTGGGGAAGGGGATGGGGTTGCATTTACATGACCTGGGGGGAATCCCGTCCCCGCACGCACACTATGCTCATCCCATGGCTGGCCATGAGCCTCTGGCCAAAGGTGCCGGACAGCCTCGGGACGACACATACAGGTGCAACATCCACAAGAGGGCTGATTGCTGACTCCATTCTGTATGAACACCAACTCCATTTTGTATCTGCTCAAATAGGCCTCACAGAAATGCCAGCCTGCAGGCCCGCACCTCTCCCCTGGGTCTGTGCACAGTTAGCCAGCTACTCCCCCCTCCACCTCCCATCTGGTCTCTGCGACTGTCCTGTTTTCATGGAAAGCTGAGTGCAAAACACTACAGACAAAACACTGTATCTCTCGTCTTCCTCATTACATCACTGCCCTGTAAATGATCGGGCCGAAGCCTGGTCTTGGAAAAAATCAATCCATCTCGAAAAGCCTGCTCTGCACTCTCAGGCATCACTCTGAGAATGTACTACTCACACAATCTCTAACCTCACCCCTCTTTTGATGTAACAGATGCCTACCCCATGACTGTGTGCTACTCGGATTCACCCCTATCACTAATCCCGCATGTGACCATATATCCTTCTTTGTTCTAAGACTAAAATAAAGTAGCTTTATGAGGTCTAAACGAAACCTTGATAAATGTGTTGGCTGATTGATTGTAGTAGATAAGAGATTTGGGCACAAACACCTTTACCCCACTGTCTAGGCCAATTGCTGTTAATACAATGTACGCATAGGTATGATGCTAGAAGAACCATGTGACATAAAGTAAATCCTGTGGCCCCAAGGGCCATAGCAACCAAAAATGCATCTTGCTATGAAGTGGATATGGCCAGGGTCGTGTAACGGAATGCATTTAAAAGCACAACTTTAGCTTGAACTAACCCCCTCATAGGCCCATTATGTGTATTTTCAAACTCATTGTCTTGCCCAGGCCCCCTCGCCCCACTGCAGTGCCGGCCAATATGAGTGCTGATGACCCCCACCTGTTTCTCCTCCTGCGCCTGTGTTGCTTAAGCTCATGCCCCACAGATGTCTCGATGTTACATATGTATCCTTTTCATCCTTCCACTGAGCCCGTGCTCCCATGCCCTTGAAAGAAACGACCTGCACACCTTTCACCTGGTCACCGATTTGTAGTGTACTAATAAAAATGTACATATGAAATATATGGTATTCTCCCCAAATGCCAAGATGTAACTTGTGATTGATTTTTGTATGCATTGAAGTAATGTGTAGATTAGAAAGTTAGCACCAGCCGCCTCACCCAGAATCAACATGACCTTCACCTCGCACCGACCAGCCCTGCTGATGCATGTGATGTCCGACGTCCCACCAAACCATCATCCAATCACATGAAGAAGGTCACTGCATTTCTATATTGGGCCAACTGCCCCACCAAATGTAATGTAACTTTTGTAATATATGTATTTCGGCACTGATGAAACTGTAACCCTATAAAATGTACTGTGTGTTGTTTAGCAGAGCGCTCTCGGAGTATGCAGAGTCCTCTGAATGCCCTATTTTGATTTAGGTAAACTTTACCTCTTAACTTCACCCGCACTTGGTCTTGTTCTCATTCCCTCCTGGAGAGTGTCCATGATCATTGGGGAGTTTGTATTTTATTTTGGGGACTGGTCACCTACACTATCTGTAATTGTCATGCTCACTTCTGCAATAATGGCAAAAACAAGCTTTAAACAATAAAAAGGATGTTCTTACTAGCCATTGCAGGGGCATGGGATATCTATGGTGACATCAACCCCCCCCACAAACCACCAACAATCCTCATCCTCAATTTCCATGGCACATATGTGTAAATAATTGAAAATAATTGATAACATCTACACACAGTTTTCCGTTCCAGCAGCAACAGTTTGTCACTGGGCGATTGACAGAGTTTGATTGCCTTAGGGTTGTTGGAGCCATAAACACTGATATTAATCCTGCATATGGTGATCCATTCTTGTATGAAATGTGCATCTTAGTACAGTGATATTGGAACTATATTTATCTTGGTGTACTGCAACAATGCAATGTGATACCACTTCCTGTTTTGTCAAGGGGTGAAAGGTTGTGTGCCATGACTTTCCATGATGTCACTTGCGGGTGGGGTCAAATAACATCACTTCCTGTGATATCATTAGGTGGTCAAAGGTTGTCTGATGTCACTTCTGTCACCCCTTGCATTTTGGTGAAATGACATCCCTGCATATGTTGGACAATTATCTCCAAGGCACGCATATTAAATGACTACATAAATATATAAACGGTTAGATCTGCTGGAATAGTTTTTTTCAAATATGATATACTGTGAACATTTCAGGGAAAGTTGTCTTCCCTAACTTTCAGAACCACATATAACAGTTTCAAAATGGCAACAAAAAGAAATTAGGATTAAATGGTGACAAATGCTTTATTTGGAATGTTACTTATCCATAAATCACTGCAGGGTACATATGATCACTAAGATTATTGAGACTTTCACCCCATGGTGGCCCTGGAATCTTTTTCACAATGTGCACTGCAAATGTGGCCTCCATTTCAACCCTTCACATTTCACCACTCAGTTAATACGATTGTGTCTCGATAAGTCACAACCTGTTGAATTGCCCCAAATTCGTGCAACGCAAAACAGACATGCTATACGCATTGGCATCACCTTTTGCATACACACGCTTGCAAACATCAAAGTCCAGATAGTGTGGTAGCGGTAGTAAAGATGCAAGACGTTTGGAGTGGTGGAAGTATATTACATGTTTCTGTGTCTACTATATGTCGAAATCCACGCAATACGTTGCAAATCAGTTCATCACAGAGTGTGTTATTTTAGCATTTTATTCATGACTTTACAGTGACAAACCAGGATTGATCTCACATTGTTATACCTAGTGGACCTACCACTTCACATTTGAGTTGCATATTTTTCTGAATTGAAAAAAGGCAATGGTTGCCTTAATTTTGGAAATGTATTTTCGCTCACTTTTCTCTCCAGGCCCTGCAACATCCCGTGGGTGCTCTGTTTTAATCTGCTGCAAGTAGTCATGTTGTCAGGCCCTGCAATTCAATCAAGTAAGCTAATAAGCCCAGACGTGGCCTTGCAAAATCTGTTTTCACCTAACTCTAGCAGTGGTAATATATTCATTAATGCCTTTGGGTAATGTAATATTGATTTTACTTCTGATATTGTGCAAAGTACTGCGTGAACATTACATTTCGTTCTTTCACATTTATATTTAATCAAGAAGGCATGTTGGGTAACTGGATTATGTATCTTGCCATCAAAATAGGCACTATGTTTTCCATATCTGAGCATGAAATCTTATTTTTAATCAAAATGTGAGGAACATATCCTTCCACTAGCAGGAACTGTGTTTGCAATGAAGAGTTCAGATTTAAATGTCCGTCCAACCGTGAATACTGCATCCACGGATCATTACTTCAGGAGTCCAACATCAGTCCTGGCTAATGCTGTCAAGCAGACACCACAATAACATGTTGACTAGTGTTATATTCAAGTTGTGTGTGCGTGTATGTGTGCAAATTGCATGCATTGATGCACATTCAGTAGAAGCAATTCAACATATGTATTCGTTTCAGAAACCTTGGGCAAGGGAAGTTAACAATATTTACGAATTCCAAGATGCTGGAAGTCGAAATGGATGATGGAACAAAGCAATGTATTGATTCAACATTCGGCAGTTGTGAATGGCAAAGATATGTCTCGTGTTGCCCACTATTAGTAGTACGTATGTGTTCATTAGGGCAGTACATATCCCAAGCATTCCATTCCCTAGTGCTACCCTGCAAAGAGAATGAGGACAGGGTTCCAATCTCCACGACTTTGGAAAACATGAATTTTACTGCCAAAAGAAGAGGGGAAAGAGAAGAGTGCAGTAGAGATTACAACTGCATAACAACTAGGCATGTAACATATTACCAAAGACAAACAGTTCACCAGACATGTCGTTTCTGGGCCCATACATAGTAAGTTTGGGGTAGAAGAGTAATGAAAGAGTCTTTAGGAAAACTAAGGTCTACAGCGGCTCATGATTCTGCACCAAAGGATTCTTGAAGATCAAGGTCATCAATCTATTCCACAAGTGTCGGTGATTCAATACAGATAGGATTGTAGGAGGAAGGCCATTAAGGATGAATCTAGCTGCATACATGATTATTTTACTCAATTGGTTTTTCTAAAGGCAATAACACCCATTGATTTAGAACAAGAAGATCGTATGTGTCTGGGTGGGAATAGTGTATTGATTGTCTGCCTTATATAAATCAGACCAATGTCCCAGTAAGCTCTCTGGCAAGGCACATTACTTCAAAGTCAATGCATGCTCTGATGGTTAGCCAATGCTAGGAAAGTAAAGCTGGTATCGTGCTGTTTCTGGGTTTGAGGCTTAAGATGAGCGTAAATGGTTTATTCTGTGTCATTCATAGTTGGTAACTCGGGAGGCAACCAACAGGCTATTCTGATAGTCAAAACCTGGAAGGACCATTGTGGAGGTCTTCAATATGCCCATGAGATCTCTCATGGGCATATTGAAGCGTTTTTGCCAAACATATAGGTTCTCTCCCTGGTATGATCAACCACATCTCAGTTCCACAATTATTTATGTGTCTTTATCGCGGATAGAACTAACAGTAACACAACTGTATGATTATGCCATCTATTCACGGTGTGATGGTACATACAAGCCACACTACTCCTGTATAATAGGCAAGTCACTCCCAGCATGTTGCCTTATCTAATGCACTGTTGCTGCCAGGTCCCATCCAAAGATGGAGCCCAGTGGTTATTAGCTTAGAATTGGCAGATCTGATCACATTTCTCACAAACCTTATTTGAGACCAATCCTCTACAATTTCTCTGTACTACTGTTTATCAGCATCTGATGTGTATTTGTTTTACATCTTTTGCAAATTTAAAGATTTCAGTGACCATTAAAAAAAACAAGTTTGAAAAACAAAAGTGAGGAGAAATGTCAATGTTAGACAATGCAGGCATTATCCATAATCAGGAGGCAGTGAAACAGATGTTGGGGAAGAGGCATTGTGTTCATTCCTTTTACTTGAAAGAAATCATTTTAAAAGTATATTACAATAAAATTGGTGAAGTGAGTAATAAAGAACATCATGGTAAAGGCTGGTAATTGTTGGTTTCCCTTACATTTATTTATTTATTTGCTGCCCTCACTCGTCTTCCCATCCTAGAACATTGCATTCTGTCTAAACATGCAATTATTTCTATTATAGCCTTCTTGATAAATACATACGATGAAGGTTCATGCGGAGATGGCAAGAGTCGACAATTCTACCCTGACATTAAGCATATTCCTCTATCTTGCTAAATTAATTAAATGTCTTGATTCTCAGATGAATCTAGGCTGCAATTGAATCTACTGCACCACAGATTTTATGCCCATCGACTAACACTTTACAGTGATTTGGTGTCAAAAAATGCAGTGTTCTCTGGTTCCACTTGCCATGGCCCGAGGCATCTGACTTTCCAATTTGTAGGCTCTATCCACATAAAATGGTTGGTAGTGTGGTTGTATACTTTTCTTGCCAGCTTGTTCAGAGAGATGATGTAGTTCTATACGTGTGCCCGAATTCCTGATTCTAATATATGACATCCTAGGGTTTTCCTAGTGCATGATTCACCTGGGCTAATGGATGGAACATTACCCAGACTTTCATGCTTACTAATCATTTGTTGGGTGTTCTGACCCACGTTTGGACTATTATGCTACAACATTTGGTGCTGTGGGCTTAGGAAATCCAAGATGGCCGAAAAAGCCCACATGTGCGCCAGAATCTATGAAAACCGTGCAGTTTGTGCGCACACCAAAATGGTCGCCTGACTTGCCACCCCCCGGTGCGGGTGTGCTGGGTCAGAAGAGCCATGAGTGAAATGGGGTGCCAAAGAGAAAAACAGCAGTGCCTGTTCTCTAGAAAGCACTTTAAAAATCACCCTTTGTTTCTCTGAGGGCAAGCTCAGAATGCCCATTTCAAACATTGCAGAATATCCAACAATCTCACTGAACACCAGCAGACATTTGACAGAATAAAGTCTTGTGTGTATACAAAATCTGGAAAGAGGATGAGCCTAAAATAATGTTCATAGCAAAACTGGCTGAGCTGTGGATTTCAGCAGTTTAAGTAAATTTGGACTGAAAGACACTAAAAATCTAAATGTTTAAAAGAAATGAGTGACCTACTTTTGAGTGTCACATAGGTTTCAATTGTTTAAATGTCATAGTTTTAAACTTAGAATCAGCATTCTAGCTGCATGTGTAAAAATTGTTAGTTTATTTGAATGCAGAAAACTGGGTAACTAGAAGTGACATTAGCTGGGGCCTGGCTTAAGGAACTGAATTCTGCCTGACATCTACCCCCACAGGAGTTAAAACCTGCTCAGCCACTCTTCCCCTTGCCAAAAGGAGTTGTCACCTCTCTGATTAGGTTAGAGGTGGAGCAGCTACAGGGAGTTGAACAAAGGCCTGTCCTGGGCCCAGGCAGATGGTTTATTAGGGTAGTCGTAAATGGCTTCCTTTTGAACAATGGGCCTTCCAGGGCCCAGGCAGATGGTTTATTAGGCGGACCGTAAAATAGCTTCCTCTTGGCAGAAGCTGGGAGGGACAGGGTCTCTGAGCTTGGCAGAAACTGGATAAACTGGTTTCTACACCATGTGACCTGGGAAACCACACCCCTTTGGGGCCAGAACATAAATCTAAAAAGATGGATCATTCATAGAGCGGACTTGTGAACATTTTATAAGTGATATCATTATTCTTGTGATTTTTCTGTGCACATTTGAAGACGTGTTAGGACCCGGTGGTATGTTCAGGGGGGTTTTTAGCGGAAAACAGGATATTACTCTAAATGTATGTATGTTAAAAATCTGACACTCCACCACCTAATGCCCACATGCTTTGCGAACATTTGTGTAAATGCGGGGACAAATACAATATTGGTAACCCGACCAAAAAGTGAAATATGTTGCCATTTTTGAACCCAAGCCCCCAGGAAGAGCAGAGTTTGAACAGGGTATACCTCATGTGATATGTGATGGGTGCATGTAATTTCAAACCATTGTGTATCTATGAAATATGTCTTTAGGTCAAATATAGATTGTGTGTAATTTGACAGGGGAGTGTCCTTTCTGCAAGCCATTAAATGACATCGCTGTGACACTCCACTTCTTTTCCCCAATCAAGAGAGAAAGGAAAGCTTGACCAATGGGCAGTTGAGAGAGGGGCTGGCTAGTGATGCTGCACACACACCCACTTTCAAAACACATAAAAGCAGACAGTCAGGACAGATAGAGACATGCTATTCCACCTGCTGCGGGACGCTCTGCCGGGAAAATCCATACTTTACCTCCATCAACCTCCAGAGAGCCAACATAGAGACTTCAATCTATCCACCTTCAGAGACCAAGACTTTACTTTCGAATTTGTAGCAGAGAGGTCAACTACAAGCTAAATCCCTCTTTAGCAGGCCTCAAATCATTGCCACTATTCACAGCCAGGCGAGCTGTTTGAATTCTTTGCAAGAACTCTTGCCATTTGCCAGAGAGCAGGGTTGTATCCAGAGAGAGACCAGCTGAACCGGAGACCGCTGTATCCGGACCCACAGACCTGATCAGAACCAGAGACCCAGACCAGCAGAGTAGAGCTGACCCAGACGCTGTGCGCAGAAACCGTCCGTGGCGAGTGAAGAAAACCTGTTGACCAGATCCGTGGCGAGGCCCATTCCTTTTAAAATTATATTGTGAGTACCTAGCAGAACTGTGCAGAACCAATCTCTTAGTTAAAATAATATAATTCAATCTATTTTAATCTAACCAGAACTGCCTCCTAACTGTGACCTGTCATTTGCAAAGCTGTCACTTGTCATTTTCTAGCTGCAAGCTGTAACCTGTCGCTTTGAACTTTTAAAATTTCAAATCCGAAAAACTACCTTTATTTAATCGTCCGTATCTCTGGAACCGTTTGGGCTAGGAACTTGGTATAACTTTCCTTATACTTTCGCCGTAATCACGATTCTCGCACTCGTGATTTGCAATTTGGTTAAAAATCCAGCCACGTGTGAAAACAGCAGCTTCATTGCTTTCCTTTGCCAAAAATTTGTTTAACCTGCTAGTTACTCCTAGATCCTTGCTAAAGTGAGCCTGAACTCATCCCAAGTATATTTCACTCACCCTGAACCTCCTAAAGGGACTTAAAAGCATTTTCAGCATATTTCTCACTGCATTGTCACCATATTCAAAGCACTTGGGTCTGTGTTTTAAAACTCCTATCTGTTGTATAAGCTGCTGGGGGGGAAATTGAACTGAATTCTATTTGATTGCATTCCTAACAACTGAGTCCCATTCTATTCATCTCCTTACATTGCATTAAGGGGGGGTGAATTGTCCAAGAAAGTGATTACATTGTCTTTTTCTGAAATCCTATCAAGTTATTTTCTGTACTGCATTTCATTCCACATTGCATCCATTTGAAACCATAAAAGTATTGTTGCTATCGTATCCATCCTATAACCACTCATCATTGATTATAAAGAAGTGTGCTAGTGCCGGACTATCCATTATTGATTACTGCTCAGATTAAGTGTGATATTCAATTATTAATTTATTATAAAGTGTGATATATATATATATAGTTTAAATGATCAAATAAACCGTTTAAACTTGCAAAACAGAACTACTTCGTAGCTCAGTGGGGTCAGGGGGATTCCAAGAGAGGGGTGTTATATAGGGGTAGTCATCCAGAACGCATGAACTGGACGTAAAGATATATCAATAAGGGTTTCCATTCAGTATCCCAGACTAGGCATTGACTTAGCTGTAGTGTTGAATTGAATCCTCTTACACATTGACACCCAAGTAAAAACTGCGCAACCACCAAGCAGGTTTGGCATAGCAAGGATTTTACTTATCTCTCCACAGCTGCCTGTTTTCCCATTTCCCTCTCCTTCTGTCACTCTGCTTATGCTACCAAACCTTGATCTAGCTGTGAGAGACAGCTCAAGCCAACACTATACAGGAATTACAAAATAAAATATTGTATTTATTTGCATAACAAAGAGTAGACAATTCCACAACACTCTGCTTCCACACTGTAAAGGGCCACTTGAACATAGCTCAAGCCCAACATGTTGTTAAATAGCTTTATTCGGCGGTTGCCATAAACGCATAACATTTACAAAACATTAAAAGATAAAACAGTTCTGTTCGGCCTGGTTGAAACGGACAACACGACCTTGAAAGCACCCAAAATGATACAAGGCCTTCTTATGGCCGCAAGAGCCTGTCTCACCATGGCTTGGAAGAGACCCAAGCTCCCTAGCAAAACTGAGTGGTTGGGTGTTGCACTGAACATATACAGAATGGCCAATCTGATTGCGGCCCTACATGGGGATCGCACCACAGTTGAGAAGGCATGGTCTGAATTTCGTGCTAAATATGTCACATAAACAGAATGTGTGCAAAGCGTTACTACACTCAGAGACAATCTATGCGATGGTTCACGTTGTCTGCTATGTCGAATTCACAGGTCATTTGTGCTCATGTGTCCTATGTTATGTATATGAAAATGGTTCTAATGCAACATCTGGTTTCTTCTAGCCCGTCAGACGGCGATATGGGAATAGGGGGGAGGGGGCAGGGTGTAGGCAATTGGTTTGGACGTTGCTATTGGAAATGTATGTGTTCTGCAAAGACTTTATATGTTCTATACACGGTTGCTCTTTTTGTAATAATTTTAATCTGTCTTGTTGGTGGAAAATGCTTGTAAATGATTGCCAAACTTCTACCTTTTGAAAACTAATAAAACTGAAATTTGAAAAAGATAAAACAGCAATGCATTAAAATCAAAACAGATTACTGAGATTAATACACGTTCCTGCCATAAACCAATGTATATTTCAAACACCAAACATCAAATAGTCCTGGTATCATGCACGGTCTCAGGGTTTGAAGAAACAACATAATCATCACCATCAAGCAATAAACAAACATAACTCACATCTTCAGCATTGCAAACCCCCACATAATTACATCTCTGGCCCCACTGATGAGGGGCCAAGAGTATCAAATGAGCAACAGCAGGTCAATTAGCAATAGAGCAAACAAATCAAATCAAACCTTGACAGGCTGCACCCATTTGGACCTTCTCAACCACGCCCAATGTGGATATTTTGAAACACAAAAGACAGCATTCAGGTCACTGTATCCTTACAAAGGTCCAAGGCCAGTCGAGTGGTCCTAATAATTTTCATTCTGAATAGTGGGAGAAGAGACATCTTTCTGAAATCTCAAACACCATCACAGAATATTTATGAGTAAATAGGTGTCTCGTCCGCAACACCACATACCGGGCACTTAGAGTTATTAGATTACTTCAATTTAGCTGCAAAAGAGGCCACGTTCAAGGTATTGGTGCACAGCTGTATGTAAAGTGCATGCGCAAACCCTGGATTTATCACATCCAAATACATTTCAAAACAAGGGGCTTGCTTTGTGGTTAGGAATAAATGGTCAGTTCTCAGGTTCATAGAGTCTAGGTGCATTTGGCGTAAGATAGACTCAAAGCTTACAGTTTTGGCAATCGCCCTAGAACACGCATTCAGTGTTTCTGGGCAGTCCCACAGGTTCTCCAGGTTAATGTTAATGTTAAAGGACATTTGTACCGCGCACTATCACCACCGAAGTGGTCCCCTGGCGCTCTGGTGGCTCTGAAAAGGGGGAGGAGAGGGGGCGGGTTAGTGGGAATAAGCTGGAAAAGTGCAAGAGAGCAGTGATGTGCTGTTGGCAGCCTCAGCCCGGTGGGTCCGTTGGCTGGGCTTGGGGTGTTTTACGGTCGATAGTCGTTGTGTGCTGTTGTGCAAGTCTTTGGGCCTCATTACACGGACGGCGGTAAGGGTTAACGGTCACCGTTAATGGCAACGGTGACCGGTAACCCTTACCGCCGTACTACGAGGTCCCTTTGCGGGTTGGAGGATTTAACGCCTGCTTCTTGCAGGCGTTAATATCCAACCCGCTAAGGGACCTCGGAGCTAATTACGGCACCGCAAAATTGCGGTGCCGTAATTAGCGCCTTCCCCATTCCCATAGAGCCCTATGGGGCAGAAATGGGAATGGGGAAGGGCAATGGCGGAAAGGGGATTTACCGCCCCTCCAACCTTGGAATGGGGCGGTAAATCCCCTTTCCGCCAAGGCGGTGCCGGTATTTTACCGGCATGGACCAAGGTGCTAATAGCACCTTGGTCCACCGCCTACCGTGTAATGAGGCCCTATGTGTGGTTTGTTTTGTTGTTGCATTGTTGTGAAGTTTGTGCGGATTGCTGCGTTTAAGGCTTGTGGTTGTGTTTGGTTAGAGTTTGAGAGGTGTATGCAGAGGGATGATATTGTTAGTTGGTTGGTTAGTTGGCATTGCTGTCCTTGCAATTATGGGATTCCATCTAGGTGCGGTACATGCTGTCATTCACATTTCTATCTAGATGCGACGCAAGCTAGGGTTCAGAATTCCATACGAGTGTGTCACATACTAACAGTCACATTTCTATCTAGATGTGGCGCAAGCTAAGGTTAAGAATCCTGAGTGTGGCACATGCTAATAATCACATTTCTATCTAGATGCGACGCGAATAGAGGACTGCGATCGGCCAAAAAGATGAGCAACGGGTAGAGCCCCATCTGGCTTAGCAAGTAGTGTTAAATTTGATTGCCCCATTGTTGCCGTGATCGTACTTGCGTCTGCAAAGGAATTAAATAAGGTTGCCATGTAAGGAGAGAAATGTCGAGAATTTTTAAAGTGGCTGAGAAGCTGTCCGGACCTGGCGCTTTATTGCCCAGGAGGGAGCAGATAGCACATGTAATTTCCTCTGCCATGATCAGTGCATCTAGGGCTTGCCTCTGCTCATCTGTAATCTGGGGAAGTTGAGCCGGTTGAATAAAGGCTTCTTGTTGTGGACTCAGATGGGTCATGCTTCCTCCGTTTCATCAGTTTGTAATGGACTGCTATTATCTTGTAGGGCCCCCATCACTGTACTGCTCCGTTGTGCCTGTAGTTTGTATGAGAGACGCCTTATTGGAGGTACTAAAATAAAATGCTTAGTGCAGAGAAATTTATGTGAAAGGTCCCCTGCCCATAATGCCTTCAACTCCACTCTCGCCACTTGTCTATAAGTTTTCCTGGCCCCATCTCGCTTGTACTGAGATTCCCATTCAGTCACCTTGTTCTCAGCTTGCTCCCTCTGAGCGGGGATACCAGCTTTTTCCGGGCTGCAGCTATACTAATTAGTTCTCCTCCAAGTGTAGGCTTGAGAGCCTCCCACACCCCTGAAATATTTCCCCTGTAAGAATTGTGAAAATAGTGTAATCCGTTTAGTGATATTAGAGCACATGGCTGGGTCAGTGATGAGCGAGTCCTCCATCCTATGGACTTCCTGTCTCCCAGACCATTACCATCCAAGTGTAGTGTGATGGGGGGGGGGAGTGATCCGATACGAAGGCCACTTCTGTGGTGGCCACTGAGATACTTGGAGATAGGGATTGGGACACCAAGAAAAAGGCAATTCTAGAATAAGTGCTATACACGTGCGAGAAATGGGAGCAGTCTCGGCTTTGGGGCGATGGCTCCGCCAAGCAGCCACCAGGTTTAGGTCAGCTACTGCCCTCTTAAGAGGGACCACCTTTGCTGACTCAGCCGAGGACTCTGGGCCTGATCTGTCTATGCCGCCCTTCAATACCAAATTAAAAATCACCCCTTCGCTGCAGTTCTCCTTGCTGAAATTGTGTAATTTGAGGAAAGAAATCAGTGCAAAACTGTGCTTGTTGTTGGTTAGGGCCATATACTGATACCACTAAGGTACTCTCCCCCATGCGCAATACAGCCACGACATATTTCCCCGTGGTGTCTTTTACCACCTTTAACCGCCCAAACTGTAGAGATTTCACCATTAGTATAGCCACTTCTGCTTTCTTGGTAGCTGAGGAGGCAAAGTATTGATGCGGGAAGCAATGTGATAATCTATTCCCTGCTGAATAAGTGGGTCTCTTGAAGAACAATGTCCGATTTATATTAATTTCGTATGGACTCCCTTTCTCTTCCTCAGTGAGTTAAGCCCCTGAACATTTGTAAACACTACTTTCACATCAACCATAGTCTATAGCCTTACAGTGTCTGCTTAACAAATTATTCGATACATAGAGGATGTTAGCGCATGTAGGACCAATTTGAGTCTAGCTCCTCCTCCCTGGGTGTTGAACTATATTCCCACTCTCAATGAAGTGAACCTTCCTATCGCTTTTCTGATCGCATGGCCACACAGTAAACATTTTCAAAAAATGATGGAAAAAACGACTCAAAACCAGAGCGCCCCAACCAGGGTTGACATCAAGCACTTTGCTTGAATAAGGGCACGTGTCCCCATCACCCTTTTAAATATTAACATTGCAAAATAACCAACCTATTGGTGCCGTTCCAATGAGTATCATTGGTGCACAGCTTCTTTGGCACCACAGTTGCAAAGTTACCTGGATCCCCAAATAACCTATGTTGCCCCTAGGGAAGCAACAGTCAATTAACTCGCCCATTTTACCACTCAGTCCGGCGCTTCTTCGCCCCGGCTCCTCTCTTGTCACAACGACTGCTTTTCCTCGACTGTGTCCGTGGAGGTGCTGATGCTTGCGATGCCTGGTCATCTGGCACATCCATCTCCGCTTCCGGAATCTTCCAGAGTTTCCACCGCCGCCTTAAGAGGAACAAACTGATGCTGAACAGGATTTGCAATGAATAGCCCCATTTGTAACGGATCTCCTTTTCAGAGAGCCATGTGGTCAGCGGCTTCATTTGCCAGCGGTGTTGTATTGTCCCCTGAGAGGGGTCTTGGACCAGCTGGATTGTCGATCCACGAAACAGGATTTCACCTGGACTTTTGAGGTGCAACCACATACTCTTCAAGCGCACATACTTAAGCTATGGGATCAAACTCAAACCATTAAAACTCATCAGGTTCTTTAGAGTTGACAAATATCTAGCCAAATTGCGGTTGGTCCAGATGCTTGCTCAATATTACAAGGGTTTCATGCCCATAGCTGCAGCAATTGAGTGCATATAACACTCCCTTCTAAGGCTGTGATAAAACTGTTTTTGATACACTGAGTGATGGCACTTTCGTGTGAATCCATAATTCAGCACCATACAGAGCTGCAGATAGAGCTTGCACTCTGTACAGCTGCTGCACAGGTGTATTGGCTTTCTTTACTATTTCTTGAATTTCTCTAGACAGGTGCATTCCTGTATCAAACTTTCACTAGATTGATTTCTACTAGCATTTTGCCACCAGTAAAGGATTCATAGAGCTCCTTAGGTGGTAAAGGCACTCACAACACATTAAAAAGACAAGCATACAATACACGAGTGAAACTCTTACACAGAAACTAGTATGCCCACATTTCATTTCTTTAATCTAGTATCTGTTCTGCCCTTTTTGGATGATATGCAGGTTTACGACATTCTGTTACTCCCCCACCTCACACATCTCACTTCACTTGGCATGTCTAAGGGAGTTCATGTTTAAATCTATACATAATTAGCGAAGACAGGTCATGGGTGACCACCGGAAGGCTGCATTCGATCAAGGTAAGACAGAAAACCAGCTACACATAGGGCCTCATTACGAGTAGGGTGGTAAGGGATACCGGGCACCGTTAAGGAGACTGGTGCTGGTAATCCCTTACCGCCTTAATACGAGTTCCCTTAGCGGGTCCCTCCTTCAAAGCCTGGTTTTACCAGGCGTTATGGACGGGACCCGCTAAGGGACTTCAGAGCTAATAGCGGTACCGTAAATTGCGGTACCGTTATTAGCTACTTCCCCATTCCCATTGAGCCCTGGCAAATGGGAATGGGGAATGCTTTTTTCAATGGGGACTTACCGGTCCCGCAAAGGTCGGGCTACACCGGTAAGTCCCCATTGAACGAGACCGGTGCCGGTACCGTTATTGGAGGCAGTCATGGCGTAAATTGCGCCATGACTACCTCCAAACTCTGAATGAAGCCCATATACTGTGAGGTTAAGTCATACTAGTAAGTACCACACAGGAAAAGGCTAAGCAGCATCTGCATCACCATGGCAAGTCCCTAGCAGAATGAGCTTGGGAACATAAGTTTGGATTTTTACTTCATTTTACCCTCCTATGCGTCCTTCTTCCAAATTAAACATGACCCATCACATTAATCTATGGGCCGCACCATAACAGCATGTTATATCCTAACTATCATTAGTCCAGTGTGTAAGTCACCCGCCTCACCTGGGTGCCATTATACTCCAAGAGTCTCTGCCAGAGCAACTTCATAATTGCCTTATTTTTACATGGCTTACCAGAAAAGACAAATCCATGGCTTCTTCTAAGTAGGAGATATGGTTCAGGGTGAGGCTCTCTGCAAAACATATGCCTTGTCATTCACATGGTATACAGGGTATGTCTTGGGACCTCTGTTTCTCCCTAGAATGCACCTATAACTCTATAGACACCCTCTCCTGTCTGCCCTCTCATAAGTAAACCCCTTAATTTCCATAAACCTCGTCTCAGCTAGGCTACCACACACAACTACTGGAACCATCAGTGCACTGCTGTCAACTGTCTATTTATCAGGGGCAAGCGAGATTATGCAAACAGCCCTATTCAGAGCAGAAAAAAAAACATTGGAACACAACTCACAATGAGCCTGATAGAAGCCATGGCCGTCCTTTTGTGTTACATGTTATAGCAATTGCATATTTTTGAAAACAAAACTATCAATACATTTTATAAGCTTGACCATATATGAATGTTCTAACCCAACAAGTTGTTTTTAAACATTTCTCTACTTGTGACAAACTTTCAGCAAGATATTATCAAAGAGAAAGTGAATGAAAACGGAGAGGTACAACAAAGTTGCTATGCAGTTGTGCAGCATTCTGGCACACAAGGATATTGGAAACCCCAGCTTTTGGTCATCTGATACCAGACAATATTATCTGTACAGCGGATCCTTGTCAACCATGATTTCTTGTCCAGGGTGTGCCTCTCACTGATGTTCACGAACAGACTCGCCCTTCATGGGTGGAAAGCACTTCTTGCCTGCATACATTTCTTTGGTAGATAAATGAAGATCATTTGGGTCTCGGAGCACCAGCCAAAACTAGTTCACAGGATTCAGTCAAAAATATACACTGTTGGTGCCCACTTCCGGCATGGTAAATTATTTCTACCATGTGTAGGTGTGAGTGGGGAGTACAGCCATTACAGTACTCCAGTAAAACCTCACCACTCGTATTACAGAAAATCTCATAACTACGGTCATATAGCCTATTTGTGTACCTGGTTTTCACTACTCTGCCAAAGTTAAATCTGGGGAGGTTATTTTATTGCAGTCTATAAGATAGTCAGTTAGATGCTTTGGGATATATCTGTGTACTACACTTAGATGAATTTTGGGGTAGGAAATAAGTGGCAATTAGATGGATTGTTCTGGGGTGGGAAGGGTGCTGCGCCTAGATGGATTTTCACGGGGGGGTAGAAATGGTGTTGCACTTTTTCGTTAGCCAGTCCTTTCACCCAGATATTCAGGATGCTGTCCTGTCTCCAGCACTCTGAAGATCATAGGGAGAACCGGCCCAATGTGCCTATAGTACTTTGAGGACAGACTGTTATTTGCACCAAGAAGATGTGTTAGTATTGCCCCTTCTATGCTTAAAGATCTGTCAGGATAGCTTGCCACTGCTCCGAGGCCTTGGTACTGGACCTGACATGTTGATATTAGCCCACTTACAATACCTGTAAAGACATCCATGGGGTTGTACCTAGATATGAGGGTAGCCTCGCATTAGAACTTGAAGAAAGCACATGCAGGTTAACACATGTGCTACATTTAAAGAATGTACGCTTGCAATGTTTAGCCTGTTCATGACGCTCAAATATATATGTTGGTAACCCTCCATTGCACTTATATCTGCTTAAGTTATCCACTGTAATGCACAGTGGTTACATGCAGGTATCCTTTATATTTCGCTTATTAGACTGCTTTGGTTAGTGTTTGCATGAAGTAAGACTATAAAGGTAACCTGTCTATTGTGGTCAGAGAATCCCATAAGCCTAGTGTCTATGGTAACCTGTCTATCCCACCTAGAAGATGTTCTAGGACAACCAGCCTATTGCACTTGGTAGACATAAGAGTACCCTGTCCAGAGTGCCTAGAAAAGTCCACAAAGGTAGCTGTTTTTTCTTCCCAACAGAAGATTGGATGACACAGTGACATCATAGATAAGCTCCATCTGAGCTGAAGGTATCTATAAATGCACCACTTCGGTGGACATCTGCCACAGGCATGGTAATCCATCCACCCCTCTAGAATGCAGCTACAACTATAACAAATTCAGTTTAGCTGGTCACATAACCGCTTCGCTCTAAACCAGCAGACTTGCCTCAACACCTCTATCATTAGAATATAGCAAAATCCTACAACAGATTTTGTTCTAGTTAGGTGTATACTGAGTCTCCTGCACTAGCGCTCTGTCGTGAACTCCATCAGCACCAGCCACATGCCTGACCTCTTGGGTTGCCTACTGGTGCCTAGCCAACTATCTTAAGTCCTAATCTTAGCCAAATGCACACACACACATCTTAAGTCTCCTCTGACAACATTCCCATACCTGGGCTTCGATCACAAAGGGTGTTCCTACCATAAAGTGCTTTGAGGCCATACAAATGGAAAAAGGCACTATATAAATGGCTACTAAAATAAAATACAGTACAATGGGAGGACCACCAGTAGACCACCAGTAGTTGATAAAAAAAACAACCCTAGATCCAGACGACCTGACCAACTACAGGCCCATTACAAATGTCCTGTTTACTTACAAAATCTTGGAAAATTAGTTGCTAGACAACTACTTGCCAGAATTGAACACCTCCACCTCCTAAATGACTATCAGACAGGGTTCCACCCAAAGTGTAGTATCGAGACAGCCACCATCTAGATGGTGCATGATGCTCTCCAAATCATGGATAAGGGCGACTTGTGCCTCCTCGTCCTCCTTGACCTCTCGGCTGCATTCAAATCCATTGACCACATCATCCTTCTCTCCCTCCTTACTGACAGGATGGGATTCTATGTTACTTTCTAAATTGGTTTACCTCCTTCCTCTCAGGCAGACACCATGCTGTCCAGATGAACCTGTTGCATACTAACTGACTCCAAGTCTCCTGCGGAGTACCCCACTGCTCATCCTCTCACCAATCCATTTTAGCATATACATGGAGCCTCTGGGCCATCACATCAAAAATCCCAATATAGCCATGCACTAAAATGCAGATGATACTCTGTTGTACATGAGAGTTAATAGTGTGCAGGACATTATTTGTGTCCGCGATTACCTAGCCATCTGTAAGGACATGTACAGGATTTTATTGCCAGCATATAATTGACTTTAGAAAACACAGCCAGGCCCAGTTTGAAACTGCAGGCATTCAGAGCACACATAAAAACATGTTTTTAAACTGCCAAGTTAAAATAATGAGGTGCACAATTTATTGGAATTCATAACTGATTAACATTACTAACATTACTAAAGTGCTAATTTCTAACATGATAATGCAGTCTTCTATGCACAATGAGATACAATCCATGTTTTGGGTCCACTGTTTAAAATTCATTTTTTTTTCCATGAGGAAACGCACACTAGCATGTTATTCAGCTTGTGGAGAGCAGAAAGATGCACAAAGCAAAACAAAACAGTTACTATGGACATGAAGTCTTCATTGTTTTGAAAACGAAGGCTGTCACGGTGCAAATTCTTTTTACCCTGAAAGACATCGAGGTCGTGCAGGAATCTCAGATTACTGGCCTTGGTAAGAGACTTGTGCCAAGTGAGGAAAAAAATACAAAGTATGCTGTAACTGTGTTGCTAGGATTTATTGCAGTTCAGAGAGGTTAGAAAAATTGCATGTTTATTTCTCTCTCTATGTTCAAAGTGTGGGAACATAAAATTGTGTCTGCAAAATACATGCTTGTTTTGTTGTTCTCTATGTTTAAGATTTGGTGGCTTGTAAATGACATCTAATACAAAATGTATATAAACAACAACTAAGTCATTAGTTTAATTCATGCATCTGTGAATTATTTATTTTTGTGAAGTACTGATGGGAGGTTTATACCAGTGCAGCAGTGTATTTACCAATTTATCACTGTAGCTAAAATAGCAAATAAGAGAAAGTCAGTAATAGACATCTACAAAGTAGAAAGTTGTGTGCAGTGTGATGAGTTATTCCTTCCTTTCATGCTGATGGAAAGGGGTGCTTAATCTGGCACATAGATTACTGGATGTACATAAACCAATAATAACAGCCACAAACTATAGGTGGCACCAAAAAATAAACTCCTTGGGTTCTCTAAAGTGTTCTAAGCTTGGTGATAGGCGAACAGAAGGCATTCTAATAGAAAGGAAAGGTATGTTTTATGATGGGGTTATAGTATTAAAAAAAACATGCTCACCACTATACCACCGGAATAAGATAATTCTGAAAATACCGCAAGGTAAGATACCATTAAAATTACCGCCAATGCAAACTAACAGGATATGGTCACTAAAATAGTGTGATACCAGACCCGCTCTAAATTTAAGACTAGTTTACTGCCAAATTACCGCCAATATTTTTACAGTAAGAAAATACCGCCAAATCCCGAATTTACCCCAATAAGACAAAATCTCCTAAACATCTTCCACTCCAGCAATAGCAGATGAGTGCCACTGTCAAAGTACACTTCCATCATGTCACACCACAACACATGTGTCAGTCCAGGCAAAACACACACAGTGACAGTCATGGTGCGTGCCATGGACATTTCAATGCATGTCCAATGGACTCTCGAATCATACAATGTAATGGGACTCACATGCATCATGGGTCATGCCTATCACATGCACACACTTCACCTCAGTCACATCCATCTGGCCCCGTACACCCCAATCACAGTGCATACAAGGATGACTAGGCTGCATCAGTGAATCTGTGCATTGTCACAGACATGTGTCATGCATCCATGGCACTCACAAGTCACAGACACGCAGGTCAGCCACAAAGACATGGATACCACATATGTATCTGGCATCAGCACCCATCCCTCGCCCCCACCCATGTCCAGGAACAGAGACTGCCATGCTCTCATGTGTGCAATCTGCACAGGGCTCCCCATGTCGCATTCAAACACATGCAACAACCGTGCGGTTCACACATTACAGGTCGCACATGCATTCCCATGATGTCCCTGCACACATACATGCGTACATGGCCTATGTCACACATGCAGGCAGGTATCAGACAACCAGCACACTGCAACATGCCCTGTCTCACACAGCAATGCTTGGCCACTTACCGCTCAACTCCAGACGGGTCTCCCTCTCAAGGACCTGGGCGTGGAGCGCTGGGTGTGCGCGTTCCAGGACCCTCAACTGGATGGAACTCATGCGGCCCCGGCCCCCCTCCACGAGGCGCCGGGCCTTCATGAGGGTCCTGGACCTCAAGTCCTTCCAGCGCTTCTTGACCTTCTGGATGGTGCGGGTTGCCACCCCCTCCGCGTTGATGGCAACCACACAGTCGGCCCAGATCCTATCCCGTCCTTCCCTGTTGGCGCGGGACGATCCGAAGAGGGCATCATACTGCCCCAGGACTTGCTCCACCAGGACACCATCTTCGGTGGCAGTGAAGCTGGTGCCCCTCTGCCCCTCTGGCCAGGGGTTGCCACTGGGGTCAGATGTGGATGTGCCCGACATGGCAACCCCAGGGGCAGGAGTGGGTGGGCAACTGGGTCCTGGGGCTGGGCTGTGGAGCGATGCTATTCGAGTCGGGAGTCTTCTGTACCAGCAGGGGTGGACACAGCAACTGGACCCCTGCAGATGGCTGATGTGCAGGCACCAAATGGCAGGGCACGGTGGCAGCAGGCAGGCAGGCAGGCAGCAGCAGATGGCACGTGGGAGGCTGTTCAGGGCACTGGGGGGCAGTGATTCAGCCTTCTGGGCAGGAGTGTGGTCTTCCGTGTGTTTTCACGTGGCCAGATTGATACGGAGTGATTTGGCACGTGAAAAATCTGCACGTCAGCGTGTAATTCGAGGAAAGGCCCTTAGCGCGTAAGCGCGTCAGCACGCGTACGCGATTTCATTGGACCAAAGGCCCTTACAGCGTAAGCACGTCTGTGACGTTTTGCGCACGGGCGTTGCCCTGGCAGGGCTTGGAGATCCCGCGTGCCTTTATGTTCTGTACGTGCTTTTCGTGCGGTGCGTGTGTTTTCCATCCGTTGGGGTTCACACGCTATTACTTCACAACGGGTGTTGGCTACGCGTTCTACTACACGCAAGGCAGACGGTGAGTGGTACCCCGCTCCCCCAGGCCCGATCGCGTGAGAAACTTCACGCGAACCCCTGAAATACACGTAGCCCGCTCCCCCAGGCCCGATCGCGTGAGAAAATTCACGCGAAACCCTGAAATACACGTAGCCCGCTCCCCCAGGCCCGATCGCGTGAGAAAATTCACGCGAACCCCTGAAATACACGTAGCCCGCTCCTCCAGGCCCGATCGCGTGAGAAAATTCACGCGAACCCCTGAAATACACGTAGCCCGATCCCCCAGGCCCGATCGCGTGAGAAACTTCACGCGAACCCCTGAAATACACGTAGCCCGCTCCCCCAGGCCCGATCGCGTGAGAAAATTAACGCGAACCCCTGAAATACACGTAGCCCGCTCCCCCAGGCCCGATCGCGTGAGAAACTTCACGCGAACCCCTGAAATACACGTACCCCGCTCAATCGCGTGTGTAACTTCCCGCGCAACCCCGAAATACACGTGCCCCGCTCGCACAGGCACTATTGCTGTATGTTGCCACTTTTGTAATGCGCAGGGACGCTACCGCCTGCCTTCGTGTGGCGGACGTGTTTGGGCTTGTGCGTGTCTTTCGCTGTGCGTGGCTTTGCCCTATTCGATTCCATGAATACGTGTGGTTCGGGTGCGTGTGGGCGTTCCCTTGGCTTCCCTGCAGTACATCCCCAGTTACGCCCTTGTTTTCGCGAGTTGTTCCCCATTTCGCGCGTTACGCCCCGTGTTCCGCCCACTTTCTAGTGTATGCGCAGAGGTTGTGCGCTTTCACTGTGCGCTTCGCACACGTCTTTCGGGATGTTGCAGTGACGTGTGCGCCATGCACGGGTTTGGCGCACATCCCGAGGAAGACACGCGCAGGGACTTCCATGAATTGCACGCGTGCGCGTGCGCCTCTTTTTTTCCGCTTGCGCCTGCTTGCGCGTAGATTTTCGGCGCACGTTTGTTCCATGAATCGGCCCCTGAATGTTTCATTTTAGGTTTTTTAAACAAATGGGCACTGATTGATTTCAATCAGGCAGCCATGTGGAGGCCCCCTCAAGGTTGGGGGCCCAGGGAACGTGCCCCTTTTGCCCTCCCATAAAGACGTCTCTGTCCTTTACTCAGTTTTACTCTTGGGTTGTTGGTATTTGGGACAATGGCACAAACAGCAAAGATGTCAACAATATCTACCATTTAATTTGTTTCTAAGAGCTACCTGCGCTGTGCAGCTTTGAGGAATGCTGTCGCTTCCCACCCATGAATGTTTAGGATCACCATTATCCATTTGCCCACAGTGAGAAGGCTCAGCCAAAGGTTCCAAGCACCTTCTCCAACTTTTTTTTATCTCGCTGAGGCGTTTATGTCAGGCAGAGTTTTAAAATGTCACTTGTGATTTTACCATCTTTTGATAGCATTCCAGCCCAAGGATTTGGCTGTGCATGGGTGGCAGCAGGTGGTAACCTGACTTATCTCCATTATGCCCCCTGCTAACGCCATAGCTGTAACCATGAGAAGGATGTTCAGTTCTTTTTAATCAACATTTATTTTCAAAAGATGTGACTGAACCACTTGCACATATTTCACATGTATACTATAACAGTTGGTCTCAATAAGTACCTCAAGTGCACTCAACTGTTGAGCCCACTGCCTTCTCCAAATCCTGGACCGCAGAGACCTGAAAACACACTTTGAACTAACATAACATAGAGGATAATTGGATAGAATTAGAGTGGAAACACTAACTTTCTAATCCCTTCACCCTTACACAAATCCTTATGTTGTTAAGGAGCCACAATGGGACAAGATGGTGGTGAAGGGGTGTAGTTTGGACAAGGAGAATAGAGTCAGTTGAAAGTACAGAATCTGGCAGAGGTGGAGTAAAGTTGTTGAGAGAGGGGGTGCATATTCTTAGTTGGGCCTAGGGTAACCGTAAGCCTAAATACACCACTAGGGGAAAGCCCTCGGAGGACCGAAGTATGAGGTATTTGAGATCTGTCAGAGGAGTTTAGAATGCATGTGTGCAATTTACTCAATGCAAAGGTAGGTACAGGTTGCCAAGTCCCTGCTAGCGACCCATGTGGATGGGTGCGGTGAGGTTGTCGGTTGAGTATGCAAGTGCAGGAGACTGATTATTTGTCCAGCTTGACCACATTTTTTTCATGGGACACAGGTGCATTCTAATGGCAGAGGTGTTGTGCGATGTCTCTTCAAGTAGTGTTTGATAGCAAATGCGTGCAGCTGGTGGCTGTGCCTGTGGCTATCTTCCATCGACATGGAGTGCAAAACGTACCCATGTGTCCTATCCGGTTTCTTGTTTCATTGACGTGGCACAGATCCTGTTCTGCTGTCTGCTGGAGTTTATTCCCTGCATCACTCGGTACATTCTTTGAGGAGTTCATGGCTGCCTTGACCTATCTGGCAGAGGTTTAAATAACCCAAGGAGTGGAATGGTTTGTCAGGATGCGGAGAGTGGGGGGCGGCAGGTATTGAGGGTGTTCCAGGATGCAACGAGTCTCTAAGCGGTGGATAAGGGGGATTGTGTTCCAGATAGTGAGAGCTTGGATGCCAAAGGAGTATCCTCCTATCCTTGTTGATTTGAAGGGAGGGATGACAAGGAGGAGTTCAGTGCCTGATCATAGGTTTCTATTAGGTTTATGGGAGTGAGCTTGTGTTATAGGTTTTCTGGGCCTGTCTTGTGCAGGGCAAGGTGAGTGATGCACATGGTTATGAAAGTGGACGGTCGCCTGACAGGGTGCCATTGGAGGACATGTAGGGTGGGTGCAATATGCTCTCTGGAGCCAAGGGCAAGGAGGAGCCTAGCTGCAGTAGTGTAGTCTAGGTGGGAGAGGATGGTAGCCATGATTGCTGTGACTCTGTGAGGGCAGGAGAGGTAGCGGAGGATGCAAAGGTAAAAAGTTGGTGTTGTAATGTACTGTCTGATCTGCGTCCATGATACATCCCAGGTTCTTTACTGAGTTTGATGTGCCGGGATCAGGTCCTAGGGAGGACGACCATGGAGAGGGATGGGACAAGAGAGCAGTCTTCCCACATTTCAATTGGAGCTAGATTCAAAACAGTAGCTAGATCCAAAAGTGCAGCTAGATTCAAACAGTAGCTAGGATTCAAAAGTTCAGTTAGGTCCAAGACAGTGGCAATAGAGTCAAAATACTGCTAGATTCAAAATGCAGCTAGGCCCAAAGCATTATCTAGGTTCTAAAGTGCAACTAGATTCAAAACAGTGGCTAGAGTCAAAAGTGCAGCTAGATACAAAATGTAGCTAGGGGCAAAGCAGTGGCAAGATTCAAAAGCGCAACTCGTTTCAAAACAGTGGCCATGGTAAAAAGTGCAGCCTGATTCAAACAGTGGCTAGGCTTCAAAAACACATGTAGGTTTAACATGCAGTTATATTCAAAACAATGCCTATATAGTCACAAACACAGCTAGATTCAAAATGCAGCTGGGTTCAAAGCAGTGGCAAAATTCACAGGTCAGCTAAACTCAAAACAGTGGCTAGAATCAAAGTACAGCCTGATTCACACAGTGGCAGGATTCAGAAGCACAGCTAAATTCATGAAAGTGATTAGATTCACATTACTCTGTGCTACCTGTGCACACAAATCATTGTCCCTTACCTCAATGTTGCAGCAGACAGGAGATGGGGTACAGGTGATGGAGTATTGGCTTGGCTGGGTCTCCCTCAGGGCAAACAGGCAGACAGGCGATGCAGGTGCCTATGGAGGTGCCCTTTGCCTGGCCTGGGGCTCTCAGCTAAGAGAGCGTCCTGGAAGGCTTGGCCGTCAGGGAGAGAGTGGGCATCTGTGGCGAGGCAAAGGGTGCAGGGAAGGAACAGAGGGAGAGGGTGAGAAAGAACGGCAAATGGAGCGCGAACAGCGCTGCAGCTGTGAAAATGAAACTTGCCTAGAAAACAAGTTCAATAAGATTGTGGGATTTACCAGGAGTGCAGAGGACTGTACTCTCACCGGTACATGCTGTAAATGGGGAACACTCGTTCTATGCAATGAGGTTTGTCTCTGGAGTTTCCTAGGAAGCTTGGCCATTCAGGGAGGGGTCAGTGTGTGTGGGGAGGAGAAGAGTGCAGGGGGCACAACAGAGGGAAAATCAGAGAGGGAAGCCCAAATGGGGCGATGCTGCCAGCCTGGAATACAGCTTCAATATAGTTGTCAGCCTTCCCAGGAGTGCAGCGGTCTTCACTCTCGCCGGTATACACTGCAATGGGAAGAAATCCATCTGTGCAGCAATGCCTGTCTGTGTAGCTTCCTGGAAAACTTGGCCAATTAGGGACGGGTGGACATGTTTGGGGAGGGAAAGGGTTCATGGGTAGCAACAGAGGGAGAAGGAGAGAGGGGGGGGGGCAAATGGAACGCCAATGGTGCTGGCCTGTGAAAATGAAGCCAGCATGGAAAATGGCTTCAATAAGCTCATTGGGCTTACTAGTAGTGCAGGGGTCTTTATCTCACCAATACACATTGCAATGCAATATGAAGCATGGGTTGTCTGATTGAAAATATGTTAAAATATATGGACCTCAAGTTTGTACCCTGTTCCATGGGCCTAACAAAAAAGCTGTTTCACAGCATATGAGGGAAAGATAGGAAAGGAGAGGAGAGGGGTTCCAAAAGTGCTCCAAAATGTGTTGTTTTTGCATTGTCACAGCCTCCTAATAAGGCAGATCAGCAATTACATCACATTGGAAAGATGCAGCATTTTAACATTGTTGCAACAGTAGTAATGAAAGAGCTTCAAAGCACCTGCCATCAAATCAAGGAAGTTCAGACAAAAGTGCTCAGTTGATAGGAGGAACAGAGTCCTGCAGTATTATGGGACGCACCACCCTTAAATGTTGTAAAGTCAGGAAACCTACTACAGCTGATACTTAGGTGGAATAAAGGGGGCAGGCTGGGTAGTGCCAGGAGAGGTGTGAGATGTACTGCATGCAAAGGAATCATCAGAAGAAGGCTGATTGTTCAGTAGCTAAGAACATGTGTTCTTAAAGGCTACCTGGAAAAGATATGTTGGACAGATGGTCCTTCACAACTTGTTCGATTTGGATGTTATTCTCATCTAGTTGCAAGGCTTTTGGAACAATATTTCAGAATGTGGCTGCATAGATGCATTGAACATGAATTATTTACCTCCCTGCTGTTGTTTGATTGGTTTGTGTGGCAGAATCTGGTTCTTGTTCCAGGATCTTAGCAATCTACTGAGACAATATGTATCCATCAACTTAGCTATGTATTCAGATCCTTTCTTAGAGGGACTATAGTAGGCAAGACAGTGTTTTGAGTGCTATGCAGTGCTACACTGGAAGGCAGTGCAACGTTTTTGAGGCCAAGTGTGATGTAGTCACATGTTGTTAGGTCCAGAATCATACTAGCCTTACGGTTCTGTACCAGGTAGAATTGGGTTGTTATCATTTCGGTAAGGATGAAGTACATTCTTTTAAAATAACCCATTGTACCAATGAGCCAGCTATTTTAGCTTTTTTGGTATTCCATTGAAAGTGCATATTTTAATCATACTGTATTTTTTGGAAGTGGGATTTCCTGGCTATTTTCTTCTACCTGAGGTAAAACAGACAGACTTTCAGCAAATAGAATTTTGGGATAGAAGGCATACTCCTAGCTCCTGGCCAGAAAAAGGTTATATTTAGGTTTCATAGCACAGAAGAATAACATTTCAGTCTTGCTCAGATTCAAGAAAAGATGTTTTAAATATATTATCCATGCCTCAACTGCAGTGGTGAAATTAAACATGCTACTCTTGCAATTGATGCAGACAATTTGAATAGAATTTGAGTATTGTCTGTATAAATATCAAATGATGCAAAGAACTTTTATTGCATGGAAGCCAAATGATTGGGGAAGCTACTGAAGATCCAGATGGCCAACATGTCCAACATGGTTGGTTCCAATATGAAACCACCTGCTTTGACAGGACTATTGTTATCTTTAAGGCACTTGCCATAGTGCCCAGATTATACTGAAGCCTGTTTAGTAGGATGGAGTGGTCTAATATGTCGTAGGCTGCTGATAGATCTAGTAAGGCTACAATGGCAGCATTGTTAGTATTAAGGACTTTAAAAGTCTTCTCTCATGATTAGGACATCCATCTAAGTGCTCCTGAACATTCTCAAGCTTGGCTGATTGTCACCAAGAATTGTGTGGGGTTTGCTCTATTTGTGTTATTTTGTTAGTGACCCACGTTTCTAATCTTTGGCCATAAAAGGGGCTGTTGATATTGGGTGGTATTGTTCAAAGATTTTAGGGTCTGCAGATACCTTTTTTGGGAGTAGCATCACTGCCGCATGTTTAAACTGTGTTGGCATCATCACAGGCATCAAGCTTTGCTCTAACATCTGAAACACTTATTCTTGAATTTCTTTGAACATTCAATAATGCTTCTGCAGGTTACAATAAATAGTATGAATCTTTTATTAGTTTCACACATTTTCCGACAATGTGACCTTACAGATGTGGTTGCAAACATCTTCTTACATGTGTTTGAGAAAGTAGTAGCCTGGAATAAAATACCCCTCAATCTCAATAAATATACAATGAATTTAGCACTTGTGACAAATTAACTTGTGGCCAGCAGGAGAACAAGGATGCTAAACCAACCTCACACATATAAAAACCAAGAGCCAACAAATCATAAAGGTAAACCAGGCACAGTTAAGTGATATACCACATTCACCTTTCATGGTAACGTGGGCTGAGGGACATCTATACTCTTAAGAGGGGTGTGAATATGGTTCAGTATCAACCCAAACAGCAAAGTGTAACCATCCACAATAATGGAACATCCAAACAAGGATCTACGAACACATATACTTTAATGAAACACACAATCTACAATAATAAGTGAACTAGAAAACACTGTTAAGCCCCATCCCTGTAGAAAGAACATAGAAGATGCAAAGATAGAAAACATGCAGCACTATGGATGATGAGACAGGGTAAAAAAAGGCAATAACAAACCACAATGTTCAAAGGATACGTTCTGAGCTTCCGAAAAGAAATTAACATTACCTAGCTAATCTAAAGAACTATAAGATGGACCAAGGAGACTGAAACCAGTCAATATTTTTGTTTTCTTTATTGTATAATGGTTAAAGCAATCTGTTAACCTTAAGAATATAAAACAATCATGAATAAATTACAATCTCATAAACAATAGTTTCAGTCGAAATATAGTCAATAGACACATATCCTTCAATATTAAAAAAATGAAAAAAACACAGAACCTCATTCTTAAAAACCAAATAATGAAATAAAATCGGCAGCCCTCACCCTCAAGTTCATAATCATGGCTGTGAACATTGTATAAAGTTAAACTAAAACATTACAATTCTATGCAAATGTGCGAACATCGACTCATTATTACATTACTATGCATATGATTATATTATTACATTCCAATGGACGAAGATGCAAAAATACAAAATAACTTTAAAGTGAGTGCGTGCATTGTGCAATTATGCTAATACAGTTCATTTCGGATAATCTACGAAACTGCATACACACAAAATGAGAATCCTCAACTAATTGAATTGAAGGTTTCACACACTCCTGAGGTTACCTTATTTCCTTACAGACGGTCCATCCCACAGTGTTCCAAACGCAAAGATCTTAAAAAATGTACCAGAGCTCCGACCATCGAAGATAGAAAGCCTGTCAAACAAGCAGACTAAAATTCATGCTTATCTATAGACTCCCCCTTTACAAACCATTCAGCAAAATATACTAATCCTTTCCCAATCAGAGATGGACAAACCACCAAGAGATGCTCCAGAGTCTCCAAAGTGATCTCATCTTTGCAATATCTACATTTTGACTCAGCTTCTATTATTTGTTTTCATCTAAGAGAAACCTCTCCTGTGGGGAGAAGGTTCCACCTAAACCTCATGAATGTGCGTCTCATCTTGGGACAAGGGGTTCATTCTAGGTATGCAGCTCGTTCACCCAGTTTCTTGTATTCACCCTCAATGTGTTTCATACTCGCATATTCATGTAGTGATGTGATGGTATTGTACCAGTCCAGCAAATGTAACAATGTTTTGACCTTTGTTGGTTCACAAATTAAATCCATTTGGGACAAATTACAATTTCCCAATATTCGGTTACATTTCATGCTAAATTCTTTTAAGAAGTTTACCGTTTCATAAGCCATTTGAGTACCAAGATCGTTATACATAGTGTTTGGAGCGAAGCAAAGCATTATATGATATAAAGACAGTAGCCTCCAGTGCCCACTAGATTTTAGAGAATTATGTCCTAACACAAATCAAATGACAGCCGTGGGTACCACATTCTGAATACACATAACTCTCTGCCACATTATACCTTCTAGCTTATTCATGTGATCGATCAACCAATATGGGTATATTTCCACTTCATACATCAACTTGTGTAATGATTTACTTAAGCAAAACTTAATTAATGGCAATATTGTGTATTTACAATATTTGTTTTATATGTATTTCATTTGAGTAATGAGTCCAAAGAGTTTATGCATGAAAGACCTTCCTCTTTGGTGCTGCCTTCTCTTTTGCTCTCCCATGCAGATTTCCTGTCCGATACTGCACTGGTCACCTGGCTACCCTCTGATTTCGGGCCGAGGTCCCTGCCTGCCCATTGCACACCTGCACAGCCTCCCAGCAACCCTTGCACTTGGGTCTGTATCTGTAACCCTACAGTCCCCCTACCTGCACTTTTGGATACCTTTTGTCTCCACTTACCCTTGAACCTGCCACCTTCTGGCATCACTTCTTGTTATTGTATTGATCCCATGTACAGCACTGCCCCTCCCCTTTACCCTGGCACATTTCCCCTCCCCCATGCACTGCACTTGCGCAATCTCAATGCCACTTGACCTCATAAGATCGTTGTCTCTGTCCTCCCTCTGTTCCCTCCTTCCTTGCCTTATTGCGCCTTCAAACACGTGTCTATAGACACGTTATAAATGCCATATCATATAATATCAAGAAAGTAACATCTCAAGTATACCAGTTGTTTCACCTTCCCCTAAACAACACCTTCCAATTACCATTTTTTTGTAATCAATAGTCTTTGATTTCAAATCGTCATAACCTGTGTCTTATCAGTGTTCATTTTTAAATAGTTGGCCTCTACATATTTGCTGAAAGCAGCTAGGAGTTTCTGTAGCACCCTGCTGGCACAATCTACTAGGATACAATCATAACAATCTCTTAGAAAATGGATTCGGCCCAGGGGCCGTGGAGTTATTTGACTTTAGGATTACACTATAGATGTCCCCAATATCAAAAGATATTGAGCCTATAAGAGCCCTAGAGTCAGCTAAGTCCCTAAACTCATTTTGCAGGGGATCTCTAATTGTGTATTGGCCCTCAAAATGCAGAATCCATTCCCTTTTGGAGAGTGTGTTTACCTCGGTTTCCATGAACCCCATGTTCAAAGCATTTATAGTACGGCAAAAGGCGGCAGAATGATTTGTCTTCATACAAGAGAACATTACTTCAACCTCTACCCTTATAAGGATCGCTCTCTGACCCCTCGACCAATTCTTAAAACAGTTTAAGCTTACAAGTACACACACATTTTTCTTCTTCTTTCATTTCTGAGCGCTTTATAATTTCAGCCCACATTTGCCTTTTCCTTTGTGCAACATCAGGATTGTGTCTATGCTTTTTGTCACAAACTCTCACATTTTTCCTGCTGCTGCAAATATCTCCTAATGCAGCCTTAAAAAAACTGCTCCAGAATTCTTTAAAGCAATCAACAGTGAATGTGCGAAGTTATCAATCGTAACTAGTAAACTTCACAACACTCACCAGGTGATCATTCAACTTGTTTGGCTGGCACCATTTAAAACGATTGAGGGAAGCATTCGGAGTGATATCCACATCATACCTTATATGCTGAGAACGACCACTAAGATCAAATAAACATTCAAGCATATTATGATCACTCCATGCGCTCTACTCAATATTAAATTCAATACATCATTCAAAAAGAAATGAGTCCACAAAAATATAATCCAGTGTCGAGGATTCTTGGCCTCTTTTCCACGTTGGTTCACCTATTGGTTCCCCCACCATTGTTCCATTTATCATTACCAGACCAAGAGCATTAAGTCCTCCTTTCCACATAACACCACTAATTATTTTCTTTACCTGCATGGTAGATTCCAACTCACCACAGAGAACAGCTGTCTCATTTTCACCATGAAAGCAATTGGAATTTAAATCACCACACAATGACATGTGGCCCTCGGAGTGAGTACATAACCACGTTGCACAATAGTCTTTCAACCTGCACAACAGCACCAATTTGAAGATGCCAATAAACATTAATCAATAAAAACGGTCCTGATCTACCTTTGTACTTCAATGTAAATTCAGTGGCTAGGGCTCCATGACAAATGTCGAATTGACCGATGTTTTCAAAGCCACCTTCATTTTTGAAAAGTGTAACACGTTCCCCATATGGTCGGCCCACACTAGCCTTCCTAGCTGGCTGATAGCAAGTTGAGTATCCATCCCACGCATTCCACGAGAAAAGCCCTAAATACTTATTGATAAAGATAATAAGTGGCAACTTTAAGCTCACTTAAAATAAACAAGGAAGTCGGGAGCCAGGTCCAATCTTGTGCTATCTCTTGATTCTCTTGTCTAGCACAGATTGCATTTCTGTTGTTAAGCACTCCACCATCTGTTGGAACTCCTAAAGATTTAATATCATAGCTGAATATCTTATTATTAACAGAAAGATGTCCCAGGGCATCTTCCAGGAAGGGAGACACCAAGAATCCCAAACGTCTTAATTAGGAGGCTTCTCTCAAGATGAGGTCCTACACAACTCTTGAATCCAAACTAATGAATACAAGATTAATATGCCCACGGTCCATACACTCTATGATATGATATGATAGGTTATTTATAACACACTTAATACCCAGAGGTTTCTAAGCATGTACCCAGGGATCGAACCTGTGTGTTCCGTGTCGTCTTTCTTCCAAGGTGAGCATGTTGCCCCTGAGCTATCCTCCCGAGACATCAATCAATGTCTTTAGAAGAAATGGTACTCTAGTTGAAAACTTAAGATAATAACAACAAAATAGTAGACCTATTTAATGAAAGTCACCCATCATCTCTATCTAACACTTTTGGTCATGCTTGAAGTTTGTCCTCTAAGGCCTACTTGCATTCAGTTGTCCTTATTCCACACCTTTGTTATGTGACTTTTATACTCAACCATACCACTCTTCTTAGTATAACCAGAGTGGCATTTGTTGGCGACTTCACTGCCTCTTGCTCCATTCAGGATGTGACCTGGATTTCGATCATTGGGACTTTCCCTTCTCATCACATGGTTAGAGGGAATGAATACAATCTTTCAAAAGGGTGCCCCAACACAGCATTCTCCTTGAGTAGATTATCTGGCGGAATATTTCCACTTCTGCCATCAAAAGTTACTTCCCTTCTTATCTCTGAGTCACAAGATATATGCGTTCATAAGAGTGATTAAATACCACAATCCTTGAAGATGTTTGATAACTAACCAATGGATCCTGTGTGTGTGAGACTCCCTTCCTATTTTGAAAGTGAGCACCCCAGGGTATTCTCACTTTAATCACCTGTGTTGCTTATGGCAAAGACACCTGCTCAGTTTGCGCTTCAGAATCATGTTTTTAAACGCTCAACCCTTGTCTAATAACCACTGGTTCCTCAGCTAATTGTGCCAATAGTGCATGTTTTATTATTTTGAGACCTCGACCCTTGTATATCCACCGCTAATGACTGAGCTACAGTCCCCTTAGATTTATCTAGTGGAGTCATATGCGACCTCACCTCCCGAGGTTGTGCCGCCCGCATCCACATCCCAAGGATTTGACCCCACCCAAGAGCTTGTATTGTGCACATGTGGACTTCGCAAGAGGCATATGAGGAACAGAATGGCCAGATGCCATGTGTTCAATCATGTTAGAAGAGATCCGTTTTCAAGGATCCTGTTCATACTGTGTGGCCATTGATTTTCCTTTAACCATACATGTACAGTCATTTGTTTGATTCAATTGCAAATTAGCCTCATCCTCTGAAAAATTATCATTTACTCCCACCAGAGATTTTTCCACAGTGCACCTTGCAGGCACCCCGAGTAACTTCCTATTGTCTCATAAAGTCTTGAGGATAGTCAGGTTCTGCATAGCTTTCCGTGTAGAACACCTATTGTTTCTGGTGTTTTTCTTGTTCTTTGTCTTCTTCTCTTGAGCTACGATGTTCTTACATTTTTGCAGTGCTTTTTTATAGGTGGACAACTGCAGATCCAAGAGCTTTTCCCCTGTGGTGACCTGATTCCCCAGTTATTATGACTGGTGTTGAGTGGAGTAATCTCAATGTTTGATTGGAACGCCTGCACACCAAGATCTTCCTGTTGGGTTTTCCTCATTTGCGATGAAGCGGTCACCTTTTGGAGCAAAAATATAGTTTGGGTAAGATCCGAAGGGTCATTATGCATGTATCCATTCAAGTCGAGTTTGTTGGTTCAAATCCCTAACTTATTTTGCATTGCTCCTAATGTGATAGTATACATCCAGACTTCCGATACTGGCAGAGTTAAATACTCTCACACATTTGGTGTGAGAATGTACGGGACCAGAAGTGAGCACTGTTCAAAAGCTCAGGTTTGTACTCAATCCGGCAGCGGATCTGCAGGATACCCTGAGATAGAGCCAGACAGTTCAGTGGATAATCCAGGAACAGTTGCGAAGGCATTCGTTCAGTGGGTAAGCAGGGGGCACTGAGAGCAGTTGTTCCCACTACTCCTAACGGGTAAAACACCTTGGCACTTCTTCATCGAAGAATAAAGCAGGGCCCCAATGGGACAGCAGAGGTCAAAGGGTGCCAAAATCTTACAAAGCACCTCCAGTGGTTTCACATGTCTGTTTCTTCATGCACAAGACTTGGCTCCTTTGGTTGTTTGGTGAGAACTCAGGCGATCGACCTGGATTCGATGCAGAGCCCCTTCTCTTATACAAGATTAGCTTCCCCCTAAAAATTGAGGACTTCCTACTGAAGATCAGCTCTCTTGCAGGTATCCCAGTCATGGCCCAATCATGGTCCACAGTGGTCTGAGTAATTCAGGCCCTCCAGACATCCTGGCACCAGTAGTGTGGATTGTGACCAGACAGTCCCAGCCTGCTTCCTGGGCACACACATGTGACAGGCAGAAGCGTGCAAACGAGATTGGTTTTTGCAGGAGGCTACATGCCCAAATAAGGAAAGCCCAGGTTATTCAACCTGGGTGAAGGCAAGGGACCAAAATGGCCATGGGACAGAACAAAAGACTTTGTGGCTCTGCCATTTTCGGACCTGTCCACAGTCTTCAACCAAACACGGTAAACGTGATATGATTCAGTAAAAAGGAGTAAAACATTATAACAAGTAACTGCTGCCACCCGTTCGACCCAGGCACACTCGTACAATCAACCAAAAAAATCCTTCGAGGGTGTCTAGGGCCATAAAACAAAAAGGGACCCAGTGCACGGTACTGGAACGTACATTATACACTGTTAAGAAGTTAGCAAGAAATGGCAACATAGTCAAAGACTAAGGGAAACATAGTTTCCCAGTACAGTCTGAAGGACATGTCAGTTTCCCCATAACAAGTGAACAAAAGCCCAGTGGATTGCAGCTAAAGGCTGGGCTCCACTGGAAAAAGTCAGGATAGGAAAGCCAAACAAAAGCTAAAAGTTTTGGGGGGGGTCCATAAATGAAGGGAGAATTGAAGGTAAATGAAATCTTTCCTAAGAAGTGGTGATGATGAGACTCGTGCTTTGGATCGACTCGAGAAAAAGTTAGGTAACAGTGCTTTGTTGGTTTGAGCCCAGATTAGAAAAAGCAAAATCGGTTTGAAGAACAATGAACACCATAGACAGCATTGAAGGAACCTGATAGTTCGCTTTTTGCCGAATACGCTCATATGAATGCCTGCAGCGGGTCGACATCGACAACAGGGGCCTCGGCTGTTCTGGATTCCAGGTGCTGTGAGTCCCACTCCAAGGATTCAAGGGCCAAGGATAGTCCCTTCTCGGGCTCCCACACATGGGGAGGATGGCACACTCCTTCAGGGGTCCTGTAACACAGTGAGGTCCCAGGCAAAAGGGTGGGTGGCAGCGATGCAGCCTTGTTACAGCGGCAGACATCACCCACTATTGTGCCTGGGGATGGTTACCTCACAGCTGGGGTACACTGGAAAGGACTGCTCTCCCATGAGGGTAAAACAAAATCTTCTTTCAGGAGTAAAGTCCAAAAGATGATTCCAAGTGGTGTGAAACCCCTTCTTTCAAAGGTAAAAGTCCAAAGGTCATTGGACTAAAGCTAGTCTGCTTTAGGGATTCAATCCATGCTCTTGAAATGAGTGGGCGCTGCCCTACTAACATCACACCCAAAGGGATTTGTGCTACAGAAAGCAGAGGGGACAAGAAAGAAAATGAGAGCAGAGAGAAACTAGATGGCAGAAGTGTCCGAAATGTGTACAAATCTCTGTCTGGCTACACTAACCACGCCCTTCTCAATAGAATCAAAGGCCTTTTGAAAGACAACAACCTGTTGTGAGACCTAACCCTTTGTAAATGGGTTTGCCCTTTGATTTCTGTTCCCAGGCCAGCCTTCTGTGGAGTGGGTATCCAGGGGGAAATAGTGTTATTTGGCCTTAAAAAGGAACAAAGAAGCCATCCCCCAAGATTACAATCCTGACAGTGGGCAGAGGGTGTATTGTCTGGATCGAATACACATAACCGTTCCACAGCTGAACTGGGCCCACAGGGCTGTCAGACACATGTGTGATATCAAATTGAATGTGGCTGTAATGATTACAAGTAGTGGCTTAACTAAGGCAGAGCTTTAATTTAGTGCATCCTGCCACCATCATGGGTCACTGTGGATCATAATAGTTTTAGTACAGAGTTGCATATATCAAATGCAGCCCCTGTGCTGCAGAGAATTGACTGTCACTACAACTGTCAAGTGGGCATCTGTGACCGCTGAACCTGCTCTGTGCCAATCGTAGAGCCGGAGCTGAAAATCAGGATACTGATGTAGCAGGACACACATACACACATGCCTTTTGACATGGAGCTTATGAAAGGGGAATCTGATCAGCAGGTTACCCTTTCAGAGATGGAATTACCTACATAATTGTATTGTTTTATTTACATTTATTATTAAACATGGCATTCACATTATGGCGAGATGGCAATGAGGGGGCAATTCACCAAAACACTCTTCATTGATAACAAGTTGGTTACTTGGACCGGTACAATTCAACAACTGCCAATGTATTCCTCCCTTATGAACTCAAAAACACAGCACATTTACATTTCAATAGCACATAATATTAACAGAATTACCTCTCTGGATGTGGAGAATTGCTTGGATACAAAACACACTGCACACAAAACCATTGAAAAAAAAACAACAAACTATCTGAAAACTGCAGCAAACATAGCTGATTGCCATGCTAAAAAGAAGAGAAATAGATACAGATTTTGGAGACAGTGTATCATCGAGAATACATTTTGTAAAATAGCAGATCAGAAATACAGAGAGTTAACAACAGATACATCATACTTACAATTGTTAAGGGCCTAGAAAAGTCACTGAAAATGCTACACACACAGAGAAAGACAAGAATAACAAACTTAATTACACCCAATGACAACTGCAATCATGGCATCTTAAAACTATTAAAGAAGCACTAGCTCCTATTCAGCATTGATCATGACATACAAGGATGTATCTTGGAAACAACTTCCGACACATTCAAAAGAGCTCTGCATGAATACATTCCCTTAAGTTATAATGTGAATATTACAGACCTTGTAACCTATACATTGTTTACCATCCTTTCTGAACCGCTTCCACAGATTAAACATTTACAAGGCTTTTCTTTGTGGCTAATGTGGAATCACTTCTGTGCGATATTTATTAAAACAACTAATGGTTGCAACATAAATACATTGAAAAACTTTAGTTCCATGTGTGTTACATGTATGCTTGAGGGAATATACTGACAGATGTGTGTGGATACTACTGGTAGACAAACCAAAAAGAGTATCCTGAACATCTCAGAGCATTACGTAAAGGAGGTCATTAGGAAGACATTGGCAAAAAGAACATTTATCTGAAAATATGAGCACTAATGTTTTTTTTTCTAATGTGAAAAATTAGCAACCTCTCCTGATTGTGGAAACAATTAGAATTATGGAGATATGAAAGGATTGGAATACAGGCATTAAGAGTAGTAAGACTTTTATTAAATAGAAGTCGTGATAGGCACATCATGCTTGTGTGATTACTTTCTGCACTGTCACGTAAAAAAATCATGTATGTTCTCAAGGTCCTAGGCAATATCGGTCCACCTGAAAAATTATAATTTTATTAATAACTTCTTATGATATTTAAATAGATATAATCGCCTGATTTTCAAAAAAAGGAATCCTATTTTTCACAATAGTAATTACTAGCAAAGAACTCATGTCAATACATTCGAACACTTATAAAAACAATGAATTATAATGGCTGTATATGGAGTCTGTCTCTATAAAACCATCCAGATGTTTAAAGTGGATATTTTATTGACAAGTCGCCCTTCACAAATGAACATTATTAAAAGTAATAACCAAGACATGCCGCGTGTACCTGGTAATCCGTATGTGAAAATGGCCAATGTATTAATTCAACAACATTACGGACAGTCTAATTGCAACCCCATGAACCGAGCACTGGTGAAAATGTCGGCCACAACACTAGAGTGCAATACATCGTCTGAGTACATATGGCTCTTATTACGAGTTTGGTGGTGAGGTAGATTTTTGGTGGTTATTCTGTTATCATCACTTTTATTGGCAGTAATAGAATTACTGCCAATTTTGCTGCATGGATGTATTCTGAGATTGGATGTGGAGGATTAACCACCACCATGGGTGTAGGTGAATCCCCCTCTTCAACTCCCAAAATCAGGGATTTACCATGGTGGAATGACCACTCATGGTAAATCTGTAAATATCCACATGGAGACTCGAAAAATGGGGGTCAACAATGCCTTACCACCATTGCGGCAGAAAATCTGCTGGACTTTGTGGCAGGAACAGTAATGGCAGGAACAGTAAATGAGTTTGTCAGGAAATCCAGGGAAAAATTTGCAGAACCACAGCCATGCATATATGATCCGGCCCACAAAGTATACATGTAGAAACAGCCCAAAATCAACACTCCCATCAAAGAAGTGAATGACGTCCACAAAATAATTTAAAGTAAACTTGTAGTGTTGTAGCTAAAAGATGTACTTTTGTCAAATATATAGGGCCTAATTTACTAAATGTTTTCCAATGAGAATAATAGGGGCAGAAAATAGGGTACTTGTGCGCACAACGGTGAATACGGTGGTACCTAATTTTCTTTCTGCACGCAGGCTTATGCAGTGAGGCACTTGCGTGATTTCTACACCAAATTTGATGAATCAGGCCCATGTATACATTTGTTTTCATTCTATTCCTATTTTATGTGATTTACGTCTCTGCTTGAAAAACTGATAGCTGTATTTTCGCCTAGTTTTATTCCATCATGTCTTTCGCTTATTCAAGCAACGTTCTGAACGTATCCCTATTTACAGCTCTGAAGAAACACATGTGAATGTGCAAATCGTGTCTTGGCAACATTTCACGTATACACATTTTTAGACTGTCAATGCAAACATCCTCAAATGAGGATGTGTAAGAAAGATGTGTGAATGCATATCTTGTTCAAATGTGCTGAAACCAGTGTTAAGGAATCTGTGTAACAAATGTTGACAAATGTATATTTTTATTGAGAGAATTTGGTGAGAACCTTGATGCAGAATTGTTGGCATTTTTGCTTTTTGCAGAAGGCAGTTCTGGTTATAAGAGATACCCTTTTCATCAGCTAAAACATACCAAGGATGTATTCGACTCCTGCAAATACAGTCTCCACGTCTGTGTGATAAAGGAACATGCGGAACGGGTTCTAATTGCAGTCAGTGGTGTTACACTGTTCAAATAACAAACTCGCTGTCAAACAACCTTTCCCCTTCAAAAGAACGTATACGTGTTTAAAGAGCTCTCTAAATTGCAAGCAACCGATCCAATATAATGAATCACAAGCGCCCTTAGAGCAGGAAATACACTTATAATGAGACAATAGAGATCATAAATGAGACTGGTCTAGCAGATTGCATGCAGAAGATACCTCACATGACGAACAGGGAGGCGTTAAGATCTCTTCAGCAATTACAGCAGTGAGCCCAGCTTTAAACCATTGGGAAAAGTGCACTGTGACTCATCTCCTGAGGCACAGACGTGTTATAACATTGCGAACTGGCCATCCTGTGGGAATGCCAGTTTCTAAGAAGCTTACTCTAAAGCACTAACATCCTGCTTCGTTGTTTTTGGTAGTTGTCATAAGCCATCAGTCAATGGTAGTGTTGAGGTGATGACGCATTTTGAAATTCCTCCACCTCTGAGAACAATTACAGATGTGTGTAAAGCTGCACTGTCTCCTGTTAAAAATGTTTGTTTTCCTGGTTTGGAACCCCTTTTCCTTTCGGATGTTAGGCACTAATGTATGAATCAATAATGTCTTTATTATATAACTAATTGTTTATGTTTTAATAGTAAGTTGTACATTGTTGCTATAGTGTTGGCTGCTACAGAATTGAGAAAGTTTTTACATCTAAATCAAAGCACATTTTAAAAAAAGGGTCACTTACCTTTATAAAGCCGAACCCAGCCACCAGCCGGAGTGGTTCGCTTATGGGCATAGTTACTGCATCCAGCCAATCCCTGTTCTTTGTTGCACAATCGCATTCACTAGTTATCTTAAATACAAATAAACAACCCTCATGCTCATAGTGGCGTATGTAGGCCGAGACGCATGGCTGGTGATCTTTGTTTCTGAGCATGAAATCATGGCGTCCTCGGTGCCAGCACTAGCGGGGAACCCATGCACTGAGCACATGGAGAGGTTATTCCCAGACACGCAAACACATGGGGGACATTCTTAAGCAGCACGGCTTTAAACACAATGCGGATGAATGTGCTTTAGGTTGGTCAGGAAGGTTCTCTTCTTCTTGCTGGACCCTAGCATAGCCAGCTGATAACTGCGTCCATCCCTCCAATAATGCTATTTGCACTCATTGGTTTCCGTATGTCATAATGTTCCAGGAGTAATTGAATTGTCCAACACTTTTATCCCACTCACTTCAACATTCCAATGAGAATTCTTGTCTGTTGCCCCACGCCCCAAATTACCACTCTCGGGGAGTTTCTGTGACGTGGAAGGTGGGGGGGGGCGCATTTAAATCACTCTTTGGTGCTGGTCTGTGAGCGTAACCGAAGAACGTCCAAAAAGAAGCAGCCCAAAAGAGGATATTTGCAAACAGCAATTCACAACCGTACATGCTGTTAAGATTTCCAACAGACGGGGCCGCTCCATAATTATGGGTCGTTATGTATGTAGTCGCAGTCATGTTCTACATAGCCGGATAAGATTAAAGAAACCCGGCAGCTTTGCTAATACACGGTTGGCAGCGGCATTAAGCTGCCTTTGAGCTGCGTGTGAGCACTGCAAGACAGAGGTTTCCATTCTGACATCACCACGTAGCCAGCCATTCATTTATATATTGATATAATGAGAATAATATATCTGGCTACTAGCAACACGTTATTTACATTGCTTCAAAGGAAAACATCGTTTTCGTACACAGTATAAACATACATATTGGAAGTTATTCGGATTACCGATTGATTGGCGAAGACATAATACATAGTTCATTTAAATGCATCACATTTTCTTCGATTTTTACCTGGATATATCACTCCGCATATGTACACACTCATGTGTAAATCAACGCCGGAATTGCATCAGTGACATCGATTTCCATGGCAACACGAGTAAGTGCATTCTTATGAATTAACTGTGACAGCAGTTGCTTTATCCGTATGCCCTCAAGTAAAGCACGTTCAAATGATTTGCATGCATAGCAACTGTGAGCTAGTGAAGGGTAGTTAACTCACTAATAATTTAATTGAAAACCAATTGAGAGAGTACTTTCCAAACACATGTTTATTTATGTGTGTGCTCAAGCAAAAATCCATTACGCCCGTGCAACAATGTCATTTTACTTGTAATACTCGAGAGACCACCGGTCTAAAATATGTTTTAGCCCATGCTGTGTGAGGAGATAGCATGAAGTCAGTCATTAGTTCTTTCAATTTGCTCTTTTTTAAAACGCCATCCATTACATGTACTCCTTACATCAAAGACGGTGCTTCTCCGTTATTAGAGTGAGGACCTGGTTTACAAAAGCATTTTTCATTCGGACAATCCTATTGAAACGCATTTGAATTCTATACGCAAATGCCTGTAATGCTGGTCTGTTAAAGGTTCATTGAACAGTAGTTGTGTAGGGTGTAAAATTAATGTTCTTTTTGCCATACACTAAAAGAAGGCATGGAAGCCAGTACATTTTTTTTCGAAAAATATAATCAAATTGAGTTTGTATACATCTGCCTGCCACCATGTGAAATATAATATCATTCTTGTCCACACATATGAATTTAGCTCACACCACCCAAACTCAATCCGGGTTCCAATCCTTTCACTCACATCAGGACGAACACCTAATAACAGGGCCAGCGCATCCCCCTGCCACTCAATCTCCTAGGATGCGCTTTTCAACCATAGTTTTAATCTTACTGTCAACGGTGACAGACATATTGACTCAAATTTTGATTTAGATTGTCTTCCAAAATATTCCTCAATGAAATTTCGCAATACATGATACATGTCTCTTTAGATGATCCTGACTGCTATTCTATGACCATTTCTGCTGTACAAATGGCTTTTGCAAATCATGCACCCAATGGACCTGGCAGAGCGCATATCTGGACGGCTACTATTGGCATTTTACCAGCGTTATGTTGTTTTATGACCTGCTAGAAACCTAAAACGCAGGGTATTCTTGGGTAGATGTGATGTCCTTTGATCACTAACTACCTCCACGCACATCAATAGATCAGCGTTTCTCTATTGTTTTGTTACGCTGATACCTGATCTAGGTACAAAAAACAAAAACAAAAAACAGACCTAATCATACCTCACCTGTATTCCGCGAATCGCAATTTACTTCTTGATTCGTCCTTTCCACAGGAGTATGCTTCCTTGGGAGAACACTACCACTGTTTGGAGAAATAGGGATTGTCATGAAAAGACACCGCAAATGTTTGCCCATTGACACACATCCAACATTACATATGATTAATATGAATTCTTAACTAAAGGTTGACTTAAAAGAATAGAACATCCTCTCATGGGTGCCAGAACTAAGACTACCATTAAGCATGCAAATTTGCTGTATTTATGATTCTTGCACAAATTAAAGAAACCCAATGTTCTCCTCAGATGGTGGATTGCATTTTCATGTACTGTCTAATGCAGTGGTCTTCAAACTGGGGGGGAGAGGGGCTCCAGGGGGTCCCAAAGGATGTCCAGGGAGCCACAGACCATTTAAAAAGGGAGTAAGATTACTGTTTTTAATATAAAATATAAGCAGTTTATATGCTCTATTGAAAGCAGTAACTGCATTTTTTAAAGAGCCTTGAACCACCCTGGACATGATTCGGGCCTTATAGTGTGCCAGCCCCTAGGTGGGGGCCCAGAAACAATAGGTTTAATCAGAGGGAGGGGAGGCATAATATGAAAAGGTTTGAGTGCCACTAATCTAATGTAATGTTCCATAAAACAGATAATCGATAGATGGACAGGAGGAAGTGAAGGAGCAGAGCTCTGATCAGTGGCAGATTTAAGGCAGAGGGCCCCAGCTGGGCGAGTCATGGAGGTGGAGCCTAGAGTGGTCGGAGTTGCACAATTAGAAACCTTAGGGACATGTGCTCATTTTCTTTCATTTTTTAAGTTGTGTTGTATTTGGGGGTATGAATTTAGCTAGTGACAGCTGGGTTCCTCACCAGGTTTTGCTGTCAATAGTGGTAATATTGAAGGATCAAACCTGTAGCTAATGTTGGAAATAATATGGTTCAAGGCACTAGGCAATAACATGGGCAATGGAAAGGGATATTACAGGAGGTGATATCACAGGATAATTCCTACAGCATGCAAAACCATTTTGAGCATGTCCCCAGTGTGCTTATCCCACTCACTTGAAATGTCATTGAACATCACAGACCTGAAGGAGCTCACCTTTTAATCTCAAAAACATACTAGGGGTTACCTGCTTTTGTGGGTGCTGCTTTTGGCACTTGAAAGACCCCTTAACTCCAAACCACCACCTCCATAACTCCTTGAGCTCTACAGGGCCCTGCTTCAGGGCAGTTAATGGAAATTGAGAGGGAATAAGCTCAGGATAGTGAGTGACAAAAGTAGAGAAGGAGCCGGTAGCGTGAACAATGATTGGATAGGAGAGTGGAGAATGAAGGTGGGTGGTGGCGTGAGGGAGAGAATGAGAGTGAAGGAAGATGGGAGAGGTGATTGAAGGGAGCCAGGTGAGGGTAAAAGGGTGACTGGGTACAGAAAATGAACAAGGGCAGGAGGAGGGGCAATAGATAATGAGGCTCAAGGGTGAGTGGAAATGTAGGGTAAAGGGGATTCAATGGAGGGGAAATAGAGAGCAGATGGTTCAGGAGTGTAAGGTAAATGGGGAATAATGGAGGTCTAAAGAGTCAGGGAGCAATGAAGAGTGAGGAGGGCAGTAGAAAGGGAGAGACCTGAGGCAAGTGGTGAGGACTTCTGAAGTGGAGCGGCAGCAACGTAAAGCAAATCGTGTGTGGCGTGTGTAAACGAGGGAGGGATATGTTGATTGAAGGAAGGCGGTGAGTATGTGAATAGCAGCAAAATGGGCAAGAGAGTAGGATCTTTCTAACAAAGCACCTTTGGCAAAAATTGAGAAAGAATAAGACAGGAGGATTAAGGGAAGGGGGCAATAACAAGGACACAACATAGTTTTCAAAAAGGGCAGGGAAGAGTGGGATAGTAGAGAGGAAATAGCTAGTAATGAAAAAGAGGGGGAAGGAAGAATTCTGTGTGGGAGAAAAGAAAGCAGAAGTGACAGCAGTAAAAGGGTTGCATATTTGTGAAGCGAGGTGAGCCGATGCTTGCCCTTGCTACCCACCTATACAATGTTACAGCTGCAATGGATAAATGAACAAGGTAACAAATACAATATAGCCACTTAGATAAGGTTGTATTGATGTGAGGCAAAACAATTGACATGGTTGATGAACATCCCCTTTGTGTGAGTTCTCTGTGTTCTCCTTATGCCAATCTAGCACCAAAAACAGCACAGATTAAACCCAAATTTGGGGAACAGGGATAGGTTTTTGTGTACGGTGGCCAACAATCCCAGATTTTATAGGACTATCCCAATTTCATGTGCCACGTCCTGTGTCTCACAGACATCTTGGGACAGGAATAAGCCATGGCGTTTCTCCTCTGGAGTAGGATCAGCTGTCTAAAGTCTTTCCATCTCACACTTTTCATGTGACAGTTAAAAGCACAGGGAAGCACAGCACCTGTTCCCACTTCTCCCCCAGCACTCACATGTTCAGCTTTGTGTCAACCTCATTTCAATAAACCGATAAGAGGCCGATGACCCATACACAGTGACACATGTAGTCCCTTAAAAGGTGTGATTGGTGGGTGTTAGTAAATGGAAGGGGAGAATAATACTGCATGCAATCTCAGATTCTGAATGCTTGTTGGAAGCAGCCTCCGTTCTTGCATTCTTGCTGTCCCCTGTGCAGAAGAGGTGTTGCTTGACATGGCTTGTTCGTACATGCAGAGGTCCTTTCCTCTGAGTTTCTTGTTGAGAGCAGAGCAGAGAGCTCTGGGTTGTTTTAGGAGGTGAAGCCGCAGCTGGTTAGAGTGGAATTCATTATCTTATGCTCCTCCCACAGTTTGAGGTCCGGATCCCTGGGTCGGAGAGTTGGGGAGAGCGGAGAGCTCAATCCTGTGGCAAGTGGTAAGCGAGTGGCAAACCAGTAATGTGCAAGCGGATTTCAGGCTTGCCACGTGATTGCTTGATTTGTGGCCTCAGGTGACTGTTGCAGAGGCTGTTGCAGAGGTTTGAAATTGGAGTAGTCTGTGAGTCAGCTCAATAAGGTTTAGATAGATCCCTGTGGTTTGTAATTTCATAAGCGTGCATCACTAATAATGAGAAGACATTCTGTTTTTGCATCCGCCGAGTGCTTTTTGTTATGTAAATACTGTGTGGCAGAGTAGATTGCTATTTATAATTACAAGCCGGCACGCTCCTCTACCTATACCTTTACCGGTCTGGTGCTCTGTAATAAAAGAACTAACGATGTGGGGACGCAATAGTTTAATAAAACAAACGGACGTTCGCTATTCAATCATGTATTCAAATGCACTGCAAAGTTTTCCGACAAATTATCGAAACTGAACATGTCAATGTTACATATGCAGGTGAAATGGCTCATTGTTCTCCTAGATTAGCAGCACCTCCTCCAATGAATATAGCGGAATGTATGCCCATGGGAATGCCTCCTATGTCCCCATGAGCGATGGGCATAATGACGCAGGTAATCAGCCTCCGATTTTGAGAACTGTAGCATTACCTAAACCTCAGCAGAAAGGGGTAAAACCCCCAACTAGGAGAAAGGGGTGACACACCGCTTGTGAATGACATCCAAAACAGTGGAGAGGGGGGGCGCTACTTTGACCACATTTCAGATGCTGATATTAGTAAACAGCTTTTTTCCTCAGCCATACCTTTGGAGTACCAATGGATTCAGTCTCTCCAGATTTATTTGCCGGGGTGTCAACAATTCCTACAGACTCTGTTTACGTGCCACCCTCATCATGAAGGGTTTCTTTATTCCCACACAATCCTACCACACGGAGCTACCTGATGCTTAACTGGTATTTTACACCCTGAATTTTGCACTAACATCTCTATTTATGTTGTTTTAAGTTATTTGAGATGATTTTAAGGGCAGGCATCCATCTTAGCCCAACTATTGTCGAAAATGAACTATATAGAGGATTTCATTTATACAATACCCAATTCTAGCAATATGAGGTTCCCTTAGAAGGTAGGTCGGCTCGCAGAGGCGAGCTTGATGCAAATTCTCTGACTAATCGGTCAAAACACAAAATGTAGTCCAACAAGACATAAGAGACGCTGTTAGTGATGGAACTCTATTGCAAATGGGTTTATCAACCCGGAAATCTTACCTGCAAATCAGGTAACTCCTGCCATAATGAAACAAGACATAAATCATCTAAATAAACACATGATGGTAACAGAGTCTACCTTATCTGGTCCCCTGATCAACACAGAAGAAATTAATATAGCCGACTTACATGGTATAACTAATAAACAGATGGGAAACAGAATAGAAAAAAAGAATAACACTTAACCCAGTTTGACCGGGAAAGGTGTAATTAAATACATATTTTCTCAAACCAATATTGGAAGCAGAGTGCGAGGATTTAATCCCTAGTATATTGACTGTTCATGCAGAGGATTCCATTTCCTTTTCCCATAATCGAAGTTAACTTTCTGACATTGTAGTTGATAGGGAATCCTTACATGAGACCGAGATGGAAAATGTCGTCAGCACTTCGAGTCATTCTTTATGAGTGGCTGTGCCTTCTTTTTTTTGTTGTTTTTGTTGTTTTAGTTGGATTAACAACTTTTCAAACATTTTTCATTAATTAACATTTAAATATAACATTATTACAGATTACAAAATTAAAAATGAGAATACATCAAACCTAACATAATAACAATATATTCAAACAAAACAATAAAGATAATTTTGATATGCACATTAGCATTCAACAGCTTCTCAACAAACATAAGGATACTTGTACACCCTAAAATTAAGCCACCCTCTAAATTGTCATTCTTTGCCATCTCTCAAAATCATTTCAAGGTATTGGACCATGGCTATTTGTATGGTTGGTCGCGGATTTGAAAACAGAAATTGCCATATTTGATCACTAATCATATGGCCTTGTGTGGATATCACTCACTTAAAGCACTTTTCTCGTACCACTATTAGGGCTCTACGCTCTACTACTAAGTGCTGTAGAGTTTCCTTTTGGCTCACATTCATGCAAAATCGACAGTAATTTTGCTCAGGTAATACCATTTTCCTTTTACACAATACATCGCGTGTATTCCATAGGTTTAATCTAAGCCTAAAAAATGTTGCACTTATATTAGGGCAAGGGGATTTCACCAGATGTTCCGCCATGATTCCATACTTCTTGGTGCCAAAGAAACGGATGGTAAAGTCTTTATATTGTGTACAATTTGTTGCATTTATGACCCAATCTAATTGGTAAATTTTAAATTTTGCCCGATCCATATTCGCCATCAATATCTCAATTGTTACCTCTGCATCAGCTAAGCTGTCCAAGGCACGACTACGCCACGTAACTGGGAATTTGTTTTTTGATGAGAGTAAATAGTGTGCTATTACTCCCAAAATGCCCAGGGGTTTTAATCCCATCAGACATTTATGCAGTAAGGCACACTGTTTCCAGGTCACCTGCGAGTGTAATGACAAAAGACCAAGTTCATGGCATATCAATGCTATTGGCGTGCTACTGGGTAGTTGCAATATTTGTTTCCAATAATTGGACTCAATTGAGTCCCAAAATTCACACTTTTTTGGCAAAGTACCCTCTACACCGTACAACATAATGGGTATGACTTTCATCTTATAAAACAAGACTATTGGTTTCAAAGAAAACTCCCCAAATTTTCTGTTCAATATCTTCGTTTGAAACGTTAGGTTTTGAAGTCTATGGGCCTCATTACGACTCAGGCGGTAAGGGTTTTACGGCGGCGTTAACAGCGCCGACCCTTACCGCCTGAGTACGAGGTTGCTACACTGCTAAAAGCAGGTGTTAAGTCCGCCATGGCGCTAAGGGACCATGGAGTTAATTACGCCACCGTAATTTACGGTGGCGTAATTAACGCCTTCCCCACTCCCATTATGCCCTAAGGGGCAAAAATGGGAATGGGGAAGGGTAAATGGGGATTGGGGACTTACCGCCCCGCCAAGGTCGGAATGGGGCGGTAAGTCCGCCAACCACCATGGCGTAAACGTAGTTTACGCCATGGTGGTAAAGTCACGGCCCAGGCGGTAACTTACCGCCTGGCTCGTAATGAGGCCCTATGTTTCAATTCCAATACGTCCTGCTGCAAAGATGTCTATATGCTGAATGGTTACACCCAAATATTTATATTGGGGGAAAACATGTAATTTGCAATCCTGTAGGAGCCATGCATGCTTACATGTTCTGCGTTTATTACTACATACAACAATTTGTGTTTTCATTGTGTTTATTTCAAGATTATTGAGTTGCACATATGAGCCTAATGGCTGCAACATGCATTGAATGCCCTTGGGAGTTTGCGACAGGAGCACCACATGGTCCACATATAAAAGATAGGGGATTTTTTGGACTCCTAATCTCTGTGAATCACCATTGCAGTTCGTGAGTGCTGTTCCCATATCCAATATAAAAAAAAGTTAAACAGAAACGAAGCTAGCGCACAGCCCTGCTTCAGGCCTCTTTGGGTGGTAGTTGCAGGAGATAATTTGCTCTCGAGGGTAACTCGCACTCGCATAGTCGTGTTCATATGTAGCAACATTATCAGTGATATCAAGGATTTGGGGCATTCTTGTTGTTTTAACTTATCATATAGCAAGACCCTATCTACTCTATCAAAAGCGGCTCTAAAGTCAATGAAACCCAGTTATAGTGATTGACCCCTTGATGCATATTGTGATTGAATCATTGTCAGGGTCAGTATATTTGGTATGGTACCCAGGCCTTCCACAAATCCAGATTGAAGGGGGTCAATTCGTTTTTTTGCTGTAACCCATATTTGGCTCTCTTTAAGGATTAGTCTACAAAAAAATGTTCCTGGTTCATCTAGTAATTAGATGGGCCGATACCTGGATGGAAGTTGTCGGTCCCCTTTTTTATAAATGGTAACCGCAGTAGCTTCGGTCCATATCCTAGGTAACACCTGGGTCAAATTAACCGCTTTAAAGATCTCATACAATATAGATGACCACAATTCTGGGTTCGCTTTCAAGGCATAATTGGATAAACCATCCTGCCTGACTGCTTTGGTGTTGCTAGATGTTCTAATTAGGTGTAGAATCTCAGATTGGTCAAATACTAGATGGAAAGTGATTGGAATCTTTAATTGTTCCAAAGTTACGCTTTTCTTAACGGACGCATGTAATGCATAAAATAATCCACCCATGTGTGCGTGTTCACCATAGTTGATAGCATTACAATTTAAGGACCTGCTACTGAGCGATTTATTATGGCCTATATTCTCAATATATTTTACTAGCCAAAGTTTTTAAAATGATGGCCCCATCTTGTTGATACATGCGTGCCCTGTATGCCTTGATGCTGTTTCTATAACTAGATCTTATTTTTTTTAATGATTCCATTCTGATGGCGGGAGGGCGGTGCACAAGCTGCCTCAATTCGGACCAATACTGCGATTTTCTGACTTGGACTGCATTATCATAATTATGTAGATGGCGTAGTTGTGGCTTAATGTTTGTTCCCCCCTGCTGAAATGCCTGAATTACATCACAGTAAAGTATTCCTATATGTTTCAAATTAGAATGATTGCTTGTCCCTCCTTGGACTTGCAGTTAGTTGAAATATACCAAATCGTCCTCTGACCATCAGAGGCAGTTTCCACCAGCATTGACCACCATACAGCCATGTTTATATTCAGGTTCCGAGCCCTCAATTGCTACCCAGGCCCCCCATTCAGCAGTGAGGATATTATGATCGCTCAATTCAGTCTCAACCACACCAAAGTTCTTTATCGGCAACCACAAGGCTGAGTTCACATATATGTACCCTATTATTGAATTGCTTTTGCCCTTCCGCCATGTGGCAGCTGGAGGATTATCTGAGGCAAAGGCACCATTGAGCATATGTAGACCTCTGGATTCAACCAGAAAATTCCATTTTAACCTTCTTTCTTTGTGCCGATGTTCAGTTTTTGCCATACAGTTTAAATTGAGATCCCCAGCTAGCAAAATAAACTTAACATTGTTGTCTTCTGATAATATATCCAGCAAGTCATTCAATCTCTGAAGAACACATTATCCAATAATGCTATTGGATTCCAGTATATGTTTAGGATTGCATATTCTTCCGTGAGACACACCAATTTAACCAGCAACATATACTTATTTGGGGCAGCCCAGAATTTGGATGACCATTTTCAGAGCAGTCAGCAGACCTGCAGTTTGTGTACCTAGGGGCGATTTAGATGCAGGATTTATGTGGAATTCATGACTGTCCCATGAAGGCAGTATGGAAAGCCACGTTTCTTGAAAGAGGATTATATCACATTTACTAACATTACTTTGACCATTGTTAAGTAAGTGCTTAAATCCCCTTGTATTCTAACTTATGAGGGACAATTGACATAGACCACCCTCCACCTCTAGTTAATTCTGATTGTTTTGAAAATGGCATTTATAATGCATTTTGCTTTTTTGAGGCTTTTTGCCATCAATGTTCTAGTTGGAATCCGGTTTCCAAGGGCCCCCTTGTTTAATGAGGTCAAGCCTCATACCTGATTCAGGAGTCAACATGAAACCCATTTTGTATCGTGCATCTTTCACCTGCCAAATCAAGTTCTGGACTACCCGAGAATGAATACACAGTCTTACTGAATTCAGATGATTCTTGCTGGTAAATTTCACCAATGCTAAATCAGAAGAAACAATGTCCTCTAACTGTTGTACATCAGAAAAAATGGTCATTAACGCTCTGCGATTTAAATCATATTGTGTTTGCGGTGGAGACCTGCAGGCTAGAACTAAAGAGTATGCCGCTGGAGGTTTTCTATTCAATTGTACAATTTCCATAGCACAATCACATTTGTGATTATTTATCGCTTCCACTTGACCTTGTTGTGAACTTTGACTTTGAAGGTTTCCAAGTGCATTTTCAATAAGGCGCATAACGGCACCAGGCATGTCAAGAGTCCCTTCCCCAATATTTATTTGGGCCTGCAGGACTTGAGGCGGGAGAGCATTAGTGGGCACTGATGGAGTGATAAGTGAATTGCACCTAATTGACTCGGCCAGCTTCTTCAGAGCCACAGGTGGTCCCTGTGTAATTATACTGGTTTTACCAGTTTCTGGCATCAAATTACTCGCTTTATGTATAGAGTCAGAGTTAATCTGGGACTCTACTATGTCTGGTTGAGGAGTATAATTTGCAGGAAACTTAAGGGACGCCGGCATATACCCCGCCATATAAGCATCTACCGTCTTCCGAAGTTCAGCTCTATGTGAGTGTTGGATGGCATCATTCATTACAATTTTGAGATTGGAAGGTGCAGATGTTCTTTCATGAATATCTGGATCCTTACTTATTGGATTATCTACTGCCGAATTTTGGATACTTATTTCATGCATTAGATCATCCAATGGTGGATAGCTCATGGCCTGTACTGGATTAAAGGTTACTATCTCAGTGGCTCTTGCCTGCATTTTATGTATATATTTTTTCTTAATTGCCTGAGAGGTTATCGCAATATTCCTTTTTGGGATCGAGATTGCCTTTAAGAATTGTGTAGAACAAGTCTTGTCAGTACTCTGAAGGGCAGGTTGATTTTTAGAGAGTTTTGCAGGGCCCTCTTTCTTTTTCTTTTTTTGTGGGAGCTCCATGTGCGAAGATTGTATAATTTATTTTGCTAGTCGACTCGCTAGAACTTTTGTCTGCAACAATATCGTGTGGAGTTATGGTCTAACTGTTAGTGGGCTTATCAGCCTTTTTTGCGACATCATAAATAATCTCTTTAATGCATGGTGATGACTGTGAGATCACATTCTGGAGCTTAAACTGAGTAGTAGAATTTGAATGCTGAGTCAAAGGTAAGTCTGAGTCAGTTTGGAAAGCCACAGAAAGTCTATCAATTTGGATTGTATGGGGTAGATGTTTCATAGCAATCATAAGTTCCACAAGCGATGGTCCAGAGCTTTTCATTGTTAACAGTTTTTAGAGGTTCTCACCTTGAATGAGTAATCTCTGGTCAAAGGCCTGAAAAATATGGATTGCTAAATTCATTGATTGTAAAGTCACCTCTACCAATTTACCAGATTGATGGATGACTAGAGAGCTATTTGTGCTCTGAGTATTTGTTTGAATTTTAATCAATGTAATACGCTCCAATGAGGAAACCGATTCCAAAGTGCTATGATCAGCTTCGGAGAACATAACTGGTGAGCCTGACAAATTCTCTGGGAGCAAGTTATCTGAGAACACTGAGTCATTGGCCTCTAGATCAATGACCGCCTCATCACTCGCACTATTACAGGCGGGTTGCGTTAAGCTCAGAATCTTCCCAGTGGGGGGCAGACTGTTTAGCATTGCCGTGTCTGATATAGACACAACATTTTGAGGAATTAATATAGAAGGCACAGCAACTTGATTAGCAGCTCTCACGACTTGAGAGGCCTTGTTATTGATTTCAATAATACCAGGCTTCAAAATCACTGCATCTCCAGTACTTCATAACTCATCAATTTCGCTTACATTTTTCGCTCTATATGCAGAGGGCGTTCCATTACAAAATCTCCTAATATCAGAGTACCCCTGCATCTCATTGTTCAAGTTGCCCCTTAGAGGCGTGGAGCACAAGTAGATGGCAGGTCGCTGCCACGAGACAGGTGGCACCTCAGCTCTCGCTAAGGGGCTTCTGACTGGCATACCTGTTTTGAGCGTTTGTAATAACCTTTCCCTGTAGTCGATAGGTGGGACCGTCAAGGCTGTATAATTGAGTGGCCGGGAGCTTAGAGTACCTCAATGCCATGTCAATTCAGTAACGAGGTAAAGTGATACTTCTAGACACTCCCACTCTAATCGTGCCTGGTTCACGTTCAATATATAGGCCTATTAGATAATCTCATAGTATAACATGCCAAATTCCAATCCCCTCTACTTGTGGGAGATAATGTCACACTAATATACACATTTACCTACTTTCAAGCCAAACCAAATAGGCATCAACTACCCATTCCACACACCCCACGTCTGGAGAAAGAATTAGCCAGCCACTTAATCTCTCATCTATAGAAATACCACAGCACGCCTTGCGCTGCGCATAGTGAACAGTAAACAGTACTTCAATGTACTCCCACTTTGCATGCGCAATGTGCACTGCCTTTTGGGTATTTGTTGTGTTACGCCGGAGATCAGTGGGCGGGATCACCTTCTCGTCAACACTGAACACGATCCAGCTATAAAGGGGACATTGACAGAAAAGACAGACTTAGTATCACCCCTTAGATTCTTTCTTAAACTGTGCGAGTCACTCAGTATCCCACCCAGTATCCCGCTATCGCCAACCCCAGCCTATGGCAACACTCTGGACTATAAATCACAGTCTTCCTCAAACACCCTCTAGCTGTGAAAAACAGTCTGCCCAGATAATTACTTTTTAAACAGCCAGTAGCAGTTCAGTGTGTAGAAGGAGATGAAATTGATGAACAGAGAAAATCAGCATTAGGCGAGGACCCATTGATGGTTCAGGAGTAGAGTTCTTGTGGGAACACTGTACGAATTCGCCATTTGGTAGCGTTCAGGTGCTCTTACCGTGTTGTAGCCGTGGAGCATCAGCAGATAACAGGAGTCCATGGGCGTTCTGAGTCGACAATAAGCAGCTAGAAGAAGAACAGAATCAGTAAACAATCCAAAAGGCAAGGCAAAGTCAGAAAGGTGCGGGTAAGTATCAGCAGAATAGAAAACTGAAGCAATCCAGTGTACAAGCCGAGGTCTGTATCAGGAGATCAGCAGGTAACAGGGAAATTGTTTCGCAAGGAGTCCGTGGACAGAAAACAGGTCAGCAACGGGAAATACAAGGAACAGCCAAATTCCGTAACAACAGGGAAATGCTTTGGGATAAATCCTTAATCAGAAGCACCGCATTCACAGTATAAATGGATTAAATAGCCTCACTAGTGCAGCTTTACCGTGATGCACTACGCTTCATATCACATGATCAGAACATGTCTCTGCTGCATGCTGGTGAAACACAATGTATTCATGGCAATTTTCCGTGCCACCACTTCGGAGAAGCAGAATTCACAATACAGAAATAAGCTATGATTACAATGGGATGTGCAGTGACACTCTGTGTAAAGCATGTGGTGTTTACTATATTGGACAAATCAAAATCTACCCTGACCAACTAACAGGCTCTTTGGAAATATATTTCACAACAGTTAAAGCCTCGTCAAAACCAGCTAGCCGCCTCCTCAGGAGAAATACCATCTTGACCGGAGGAAGAGCACTTATTATCATAACCTCCCTTTTACCCAGGTGATCAAGTCTTCATTGAAAACTTCATGAGGAAATGATCCGATTGAAAATATATCAGTATTGCGAACCAAGAGAGAAGCATTTATTCCAGTCCTGTTTGTAGACAGCGTTGGGAAGCAGATTTCAACTGATTCTGACAACATTTGGTATTTCCACATGAAGGTGGTGGGCCGACAGAAGGAAAATGACACATGTTACCTGTGCCACCAAATGGAAGGACAGAGAAGGGGGGAGTAGTTATTCACCACACAACACATTCTCTCATGTTTGAAGGATATGGGACACCCGTTAGCATGGTGCAGTGTGCTGCCGCAGCTGTACATAGAGGGCTCAGTGTTCCACAATGAGCAGTGGGTGAAAGGGTTAGGGCACAGGGATTGGTGCGACTCGCTGAAGAAGTAACAGTGATGATGAATGATACATGTCACACTATCTAGAATAATAACTTGCAGGCCATCACCTGGACAGATGATAGACAGCAGCTATTTCACATAAAGTCAAGTCCATGATATTCTTTATGTTTCATATCCATGGGAACAGAAGGGTTGATCTAATTGGGAATGTATCTTGCCTGCCAGAGGACAATTGAGCTGCTGAATATACAAGTTGGATCCACAGCCATTATGGATTATTTCTGGATTTGTGGGTCCCAAGCGTATGCCTAGCTACCACCAAACTGAAGTGGACAATTCTCCACGGTCACCCTGCACTCCCCAGCCCTAGTAGTGCCCCATTCTGACATTTTTCCATTGAATGATCATTTGGCCCTATCAAAAGGGGTCTTTACCCATATTAAGAGACATATGGATGCAGCAAATTTGAATCCACGTGTCACTGCACATATTGAAGAAGAGAGACATTTACACTCTAGATGGTCAATGAACTGGCAGAGGAGGAAAAGGAACAACTACTGGTACCACCAGAGTGCAGATTGGCTGGACGCTATACCGGTGGAAGTTAAGCTATTCAGTAAAACTGTCATCTTTTGAACGCCATTGCTCACCCCTAGTGTGTAAACCACAGCCAACACCTAGTGGTTGTGAATAAGACAGTACGAGCTGTCACAATTGGCAAATGAGACAGGCAAAGGGCTGAATGCAGCAAAGGAGGAATTAAGGGCATTAGGGATTGTCGCTCTACCGAACCGATATGTACTGGCTCTGACGGCTATGGAGGGTGGCATTTTTGCCAGGATAGTGAGCAGTTGCTGCATGTACCCGCCCATAAATGATGTTGTAAAGGGCACACTGTCAGAAGCAATAGATGCCTTGCATTCCCTCCATGAGATTATGGTTCATGAAACGAGCAGAGTAACAAAACAAGAATCATTTGAATTAATGTTCGCTTGGGTACCCGCGTGGTTATCAGTGCTCATGAAAATTGTGGTTCCTATTCTCGTATTGGCTCTCAGTGCCTTTTGTGCATGCCAGTTGGGATTCAGATGGTGCCAGGGTAGTGGGAACAGGGAAAAATATATGATGACAATGAGGATGGCCAAAATTAGGGAAGCAATGCCACCAACCAGACACATTCAAACGCAAACGGTTCCCAAAAGCAATATGGTACAGTCGGGAGGGGCTTTTTGGCCTCAGAGGACACTTTCCATGCCACTGTGTGATTCAGAAAATGATGCCGCCCACTGGGTTGATTGTTATAGGGATGGAGGGTGCTACTTTCTGGGATGCACTATGGACAAATATGTGGGAGGGAGTGTAAGGGGGTGTCTAGAATTTGTGTACCACAAGAGAAAGTGGGTGGGAAGGACAAAGAAGTGTCAAACAATACATTGATTGAAGGGGTGAATGTGAATATGAAATCCAAAGCTCACAAGGAGTGTGGGTATAAGATAAAGATGTACGCAATAATGCCAAAAGTAACGTGAAGTGTGCTGTCACGATGCAAAACACATATATAACACTTAGGTCACACATAGTGCACCACACATTAGGGAATAGGGCACTGTGCAGGGAAGGACACCCGTGACAACACAGAGCTTAAATGTAGTTTGACTAGCACGTAAATAGGGATAGGTAAGCATGGCTGCCACAATGAAAAGTATAAATGCAGGAAGTGCATAAATTGTAGTTTGTTTAAACGTAATTTAAAAGTGTAATAAGTTTAAGGATTGTGTATATTAATGAGCAACAGTTTCCCATATTTTAGTAGGCCAGGGATCATTAGACAGAAGTTTTGAAAGAGTGCAGCTTATTGTGAAATTGAAGTTCTGCTGACATATTGGCGGTACAATAGAGCAATATATCAGGATAAGTAACCAATTTACTAACGCACTGCAATATGTGAATTAACAAAGCAGAATTTATATGAACAGTCTAAAATACGCATTACGTGGCGTATTTGTGAGAGCTGCGCTTCTAACAAGGTAACTTTTTCACATGATATTGAAACGTGGTTTTAGATCAGTATAGGGTGATTTCCATGTATCCATTTCAAGTGTATTTGCTACATCCAGAAAGGAAGTTTCCGTCTACGAGTTGAAAATGGTCATAGTTTCAATTCCTTTGTGCTGTATGGGTTGTATCCTCACAAAATCTCCATGTTTTAGGTGGTAAGTCTATGACATACATTTTTTTTTTTTTAAAGTTTAAGGTTTCTAGTAAATTTGTACAGGTCAGTGTGTACTTGCATGGGGTCTGTTGTTAAAGAAGGTGTAAAGGAATCTCCTTTGCGTAGTACTCTACTTTCAGTAGCTGTTAATTACATTTTGGATAAACTAAATATGATCCTATCTGTTGGTGTGTATGTCTTTTGTCCTGAGTCTGGAACAGGTTAGCATTCCTGTTCTTCTGTCTTCTCTTGTTTTTGCCTCCTCTTGTCCATCTTGTTTTCTTTGCATTGTTCCAATATTTGAGTCCCCTACTTCCTCAAAGGTTACTATCATGATAGTTTTGTTTCTGTTTCCTCTCCTGTAACATTTGATTTCTGCTAAGAAATCTTTCTTGATAATTGTGGTGGACTGGTTAGCGGTATTAGGACCTTCATCTCCACTTCTTGGATCTGAATTGATTGGTTTTACTGTTGATGCTGTGTTTATGCTTTCATTCTTAGGTGGTGAGTTATATTTCGGTTGAAACATATGTACTCTCCATTTTATATAATCTTTCTCATCTCTGAAGCACTTGCAAGCTTTCTTAAGTTTGACCTTATCCTGATGTTCTTTTAAAACTCTTACTAGTATATCATAGTTATTTTTGTTGACTTCAGGGAGGCCATTTTCTTCTATTTCAGTTGTTACTTCTTGTGTCTCCTTCTCCAGGCTCACAATTTTCTACTATCATTTTTATCATGTTAATAGATGCATTATTAAGATTTTCTTCCCATATTTTCGATAATGTGTTATTTTCTTCATCGGCGAAGTTAGGAAACACAAATAGCCTAAGTCCTCTCGGTGCTCTGTCTGCCTCTGCTCTGGTGCATTGTTCCTTTCTCCCAATATTTATCTATTTTATTTAATGATAGTCTCTCTAATTGTTTGACATTTTTGGCTTAGTGACTCATTAGATTTAGAGGCTTCTCTAAATTCATTGCTAGTACTGCCTCTTGGGGAAAATAAGGCTGCTAAGTCTTCTTCCATAGTGTCCCGGTAGGTCAACATTTTTGATGAATTAACCTAGCATGTGCTGGTTCTTAAGGAAATTAAATTAGCATAACTAACATAACTGCTGTTTAGTGTTCTAATTTGGTATCCGTACTGTGCCTGCAATATGTTTTATCTTATGTTTTAATGCTGATACTGCAGCATGGGTTTACAGAATTGACATGTATAGCAATGTATTTGTTTTTCATTTTCATCATTTATTATTTTCTTTTTCTCTCCCTTTTTATTTTGGTGCAACTATATTTGTTCTAACCTACGATTCATGAAAATTGTTATGCTATTTTAATTTCTGTCATTATGGTATGCATGTCAATTCTGTGAACCCATGCTGCAGTATCAGTATTTAAACACAAAAAACATAACGCTGTCAAGGGTTTTTACCCATGTTGAATTATAAGACGGGGTAGATGTGGGGATGAGCTGTCACCCCCCATCATTCTATCCCGGAACAAAACTGAATCAATAAACTGGGTAGATGTGGGGATGTGCTGTCGCCGCCCACATTCACGCCAGAATCCAGGAGAACCGCGCAGTTTGCGCACACCAAAATGGTCACCTAATCTGCCACCCACCAGTGCAAAGAAAGGTGGTTCTGTTCAAAATCCGTTTTTATTGATGTCAAAAAGTTGCTAAAATCATGGGCACAAGACCACTCTAAAGATACAACCTTCTTGTGGGGGGTTCCACATCACCACTCTACTGTAAGGATGCCATCAAAACAATGTTAAGCAAGGGTCCTATACTATCAAGCAAAAGACCACTCTATTGAAATGCATTAATTCAAGACAGATCCCAAAAATGGGTGCAGTACCAGCTTTGTCCACAAACCGTCGCTAGCGGTCTAAACTCTGACAGTAGAACCGTACCTCAGGAATGCCAGAGGATCCTGAGCTAAATGGGACTTCAAAGGTTTGTTGCCAGGAGGCAGGCTGATTCAATTAAAACACATCAAAGGGCCTCTGTCCACGGGAAGCATTCACACCAGCCCTTACCAGCAACAGCCCAGGAGATCACATGGACCTGCTAACCAAATGCAGGGTGGCCCCCTGTTTTGCTGACCCCAGCCCACACAGTAGACTCTTTCCTTTGAATAGGATATGCTAATTTTGAGTGTGGACTGTAAACAGAGCTGCCTGGAAGGGGAGACATGTGATCCCTGACCCACCCAAGCTTCTGGGGGGCGGGCTCAAACACTTTGTGGAATCATATTGCAGCAAATATATGTTTAAGTTAAATGCTTCTAAAATATTTTATTAAGCTTAAAAAATGTGCAATTTGGAGAACCTCAATCTCAGAAATGTACCCACATTTCAAGACTTGATTCAACTTTGTACCATGTTCTGAGGCGAAACCCCGCTGTTTATTGATATTACAGACACCGGGTTTATGCTAGAAACCTAGTAAATAGCTGGAATGTGTGTAGAAGGAGGGTGTACATTTGTGTAATTTTTGATGAAAAACCAATGTTGCAAAACCCACTAAAAACGAAATGAAGTTGCCATTTGTTAATGCAAGCCCCCAGGAAGATCAGAGTCGGATAAGCATGGACCATAAGGAATCTGTAATATGTACATGTAATTTCAACAAATTGTGTATCTAGGAAACATGTATTTGGGTCAGAAATAGATTTGTGTGCAATTTGACAAGGGGAGGCTCCTCTGACCATAAAACCTACAGCATCACTCTGACACTCCAATTCTTTCCCCCAATCAAGGGAGAGAGGAACGTTTGGCCAATGACAAGTGAGAGGGGCAGGCTTAGCTAGGCCCAGGCACAAAGCCATTTTCAAAACACATAAAAGGAGCATTGAAACCCAGGTAGAGAGACATCGACTTTTCACTTTCTGCGGAGCGCTTTGCCTAGAGACTCCAGACTTCAATCCATCAATCTCCAGTGACCCAGAAAGCAGTGCCAAGAACTTTTGCCAGAACCAGAGACGCTGTATGCAGAACTGATAACAGAACCGGAGACCCAGAGACCAGATCGCTGTGCAGTGCCGCTAGCAGACACAGACCAGATCGCTGTGAAGTGCTGTGCGCAGAGACCGTCCATGGCGAGGGAACCGCAGTCCAAGCCTGACCAGATCCGTGACGAAGTCGCATCCCTGTCCAAAATATAGTGTGAGTACCGCCAGAACTGTGCAAAACCCAATCTCTTAGTTTAAAATAATCTAATTAAAACTATTTTAACCTAATTAGAACTACCTCATAGGAATCGTGTGTATCATTCTGTCCTTTTTAAAGCTGAAAACTGTCATCTGCCATTTTGAACTTTTACATTTCAAATCTGAAAAACTACCTTAACAAAATCGTCGAACGTTGAACGAAATTCAACTGTCATTTTAAAGCTTAGAATCTAAGCTTTCCAACAAACCTAGAACCAACTTCCTACTCCTTATAGTGCCTCCGTAATTACGCTCGACGCGCGCGACTAATTTGCCGCGATTTGACATTTGCAATCATTCCAGCCACGTGTGAAAATATTTGCCTTTGCTTCCATCCTTGAAATTCGTTTTTAACCTGCTAATTACTCATAGAGCATTGCTAAAGTGAGCCTGAACTAATACCAACTAGCTATCACTCACCCTGAACCTCTACAGGGAATTCAAATCAATTTTAGCATCATTTCAGTTCATTGCCACCACATTCAAAGCCTTTTGGGCCTGTGTGTTAAAATCATACCTGTTTTTCTCTAAGCTTGCTAGGGGGGGACTGAAGTTCGTATTGTATTTGATTGCATTCCTGAGAACTGTGTGCTCTCCTTTCCATCTCCTTATATTGCATAAAGAGGGGGAGTGAATTGTCAAGGAAAAGTGATTACATTGGGCCTCATTACGACCCTTGCGGAAAGTGACTGACCGGACCGCAACAGCGTAAATAGCGTTTCCGCCATTGCACGAAGGAGCAAAGTGCGGCTAATTACGACCCATCGGGCACGAGCATTACGCCATGGCGGAATCCGAAAGGCTGCGATGGCGGAAATGACCCCAAAACGGCCCTTACCGCCGCCGTACGCTGCACCAGGTGCAATACCGCCACCCATCTTAGCGGTCACCGTAATGAGCGGTCACCGTAACGAGCGGGCACCGCAAATTACGGGCACCGTAAATATACGGAAACGGAAGTAAAAGCATGTGGCCGGAACGGGAAACAGCACGCCGCACAACTATAAAATCCGAATCCCAACACAACCATTAAAAATCCGACCCTGACACACATCCCAACCCGTTAGCAACCCCAGTTAAAAAAATAAATATGGGAAAGGTAGCCAAGAAAGCGTGTGATCGCAAGCGGCAGGTACACTTCTCCCGAGAGGAACTGACCGTGCTCACCGAGACCCTCCAGGAAAATGCCGCCGTCGTCTTCTCCAGTCAAATGACCAGGACGGCCCTTGCCAACAAGAAGGCCATATGGGCCCTGGTGGCACAGCGCGTAAGTGCGGTGGGGACAACACCCCGCACGCCACAGCAATGTCGCAAGCGGTGGGACGACCTGCGGATCCGCGTACGCAGCATACTTTCTGCGAACAGGAACATCGCCACAGCTACCGGGGGGGGTTCAGAGTCGCCCATCAAGTTGACCCCCTGGGAGGATATCTGCGCCTCCACCATAGGAATGGAGAGCATAGAGGGAGTCGGAGGGATGGAGAAAGGAGTGCCGACATCCGGAGAATCAGGTAGGTTGGCCAAGAGAAACAATGCGAAATCCACAAAACACGAACATGTGCAGTACCATGTGACCCCATAGTGCAATACATACTTTGCCCTGACAGCGCCCTCTAAAAGTCAGAATGAATAAACAAATCAATCAAGATGCCATAAACAACCCCTACATGTGCAGCATGCACCCCCTAACTGCAGGCAGCCAAATGAATGCATCCTCAATCCACACGAAAATGAGACCACCTCCAAGGCCCAGTCCCAAATCAGCCTCATGTACCACCCCAATGCATTTGATACGTTGCCATTCCAAATCCGACAGACCCATAACTAACGCTCGCCCCTCTTTACTCCACCACAGGGTCCGATACCAACGACGAGCTGCAGGACACCCCTACCAGCACGCCTGCAAAGAGGGCCAGGACCAACGTCCCAAGAGCCTCCACCTCAGGTGCAAGGATCAAGACACGGCAGCAGCAGGAATCAAGTGGCAGCACACTGGAGGGGACTGCAACAGGCACCCCAGCAGCCAGCAAGTCCACAACCCCAGCACCACAGGTCCCCCCAAAGAACGTATCTGATGGCACTGCCTCTGGTGGTAGCAGCACCATAGGTGACACAGCTGTCATGCCAGCATGCTCCGACACGGAAAACAGTGCTGGCGACGTAGGTACCATCCATGACCTTTCCCAATCCCCCTGCATGTTCCATCCCCTACACCATGACGAAACCACGCAGGGGCACCCTGAAGACGACGACTGGCCAACCCCCACAAGTCCTGTGCCAAGGCAACATGTGTTGAGCAGCCCCCCTGTCACACCACCGCAAATGTCCATGGCCCAGCAGAGGCAACAGTCCCTCGACCTGCTGATCGAGCAACAGCAGGAAGTGTCCACGCTACTCAAGGACCATGCAAATGAATGCGGGGGTTCCAGGGCAGCCATGGAAACATCCACCGAGACACTCAGGGCACAAATAGAGAAAAGTAGTGAGAGCCTCAGGGGAGAAATGGAGAGAAGCACCGAGAGCCTGAGAGCACAAATGGAGAAAAGCACCGAGAGCCTGAGAGCACAAATGGAGAAAAGCACCGAGAGCCTGAGGGGGGAACTGCATGCGACGTCCAAAGACGTTTGTGCTGAACTTGCTGCTGTGCGCCGTGTGCTCTCGGAGCTCTCACAAACCCTCAGAGACATGCATGGACGCGAGCAGGCAGAGACATCATCCGTGGCAAGTTCCGTCCAGGGCAGCCCCCAACGCAGATCTGGCAGGAACCTGCGCTCCACGGGCAGGGGTGCCCCTGATACCCGTAGAGGGGGCTTGCAATAGCGTCTAACCACGGACAGCATGCATATTTGGACACTGGTGTTGGGGGGGGAGGTAGTAGGGTGGAGGGGGTGTGTTGGGCTTCACTGGGTGGCGGGTCCATAGGGTGTATAAATCAAATCACATTAACAATACAGCACCTCATTATCATCCAATGACATGTGTGGACATTGATATTTGCGTACGAGGCCTTCATAGGCGTACAGTCCACAATGTGCCTGTACTACACACACACAGTGCCACAGGTCCCCTTTCCGTGTAATAGGCACCATGCGTGGTTGCTAGAAGCATGCATCTATGATGCTCTGTCGGATTGCACGTGCATCCTGTGCCTCATGGACTCCTTGAGGTGCCTCCACATCCCCACCCTCATCATCATCATCATCTTCAGGTGCATGCAGTACAGCGTCAGGGGGCATGGGCACATTCCTACGTATGCACATGTTGTGCAGCATGACACATGCCATGACCATCTTAGAAACCTTCTCATGGCTGTACATGAGTGCCCCGCCAGACCTGCTGAGGCTGCGGAAACGAGCCTTCAGTAGGCCGAATGCCTGTTCAATGACCACACGGGTACGTGAGTGGGCATGGTTGTAGTCCTCCTCATGCTCGTTCTGTGGGTTCCGGATTGGTGTAAGGAGCCATCTCTTCAGTGGATACCCGGCATCACCTGTATGAGACGAATAAAGGGTGTCAGTGGAATGATAGTGCTAAGTAGCCCCCCCCCCCTCCTGCAAGGTCATTGACGCATCAAATGGGCCACGATGTCATGCATGGAATGAGACTCACCGAGTAGCCAGGATCTGTGCCCTGCGTGTCGCTCCATGTAGCGTGGTATTCTTGTGTTCCTCAGGACCATAGAATCATGGGTAGATCCTGGAAATCTGGCACAACAATGCGTAAAGATCTTGTTGGAGTCACACACCATTTGCACATTGATTGAATGAAATTGTTTCCGGTTGCGGTACTGGACCTCCATGGCATGTGGGACAACCAATTCAACATGGGTGCAGTCGATGGCACCAATGCAACCCGGGATGCCGCCAAGTGCATGGAATCCCACTTTTGCGTTGGTAATCTCCTGGTACGTGCGTGGTAGTGTGATGTGGTCGTCGGCGTGCTTCAGGAGGGCATCGTGCACTTGGAAGAGTGTCCGTGAGAACAGTGGCTGTGAAATGCCATGCAACTGTCCCACTGTGTGCTGGTAGGTGCCTGTGGCCAGGAAGTGGAGTGCAGACACCACCTTCAGTAGGGGTGGGATGGCGGTTGGGCTATCTATCATGCTCACGAGGTCAGCATGTGTCATGTCCACAATGGCGATTATGGTGTCCCGGTCCAAACGGTAGAGGGTGTGGATCTGCTCAGCAGTGAGGTTGAACGGATCGGCTCGGAGGCGTGGGATTGCGGGCCGCCTGCGTGGTGGTAGTGGCAGTGCTTGTGGGCCTTGCTGACCCTGCCTTGCCCTCCTCCTCCTCCTTCTCCTCCATCTCCCCTGTGCGCCCGGTTGTTGTACCTGTTGTTGTTCGTCGTCTTCTTGTAGTTGTAGCACTTGCAGTGCTATCTGGTCCCCCAGGCCCAACATCGCTAGTCCTGCCGGTAGCATTTTGGAGTGGGAGTGGTTGTGGGAGGGGTTTGGGTCTGCTATATATGTGCTGTCGGCCTGTATGGCCTCCACCTGTGCTGATTGAATGAATCTGTGGCAGATGCAATCCCTTCTGGCCGAGCACGTCCCGCACGTAAGGCTGCATTTGGCCGCATGGCATCTTGGGATTGGAATCATGTATCAAATCCCGATGGCAGTGTGATGTACTTTGACTGATTTTCATGCTATGCTCCCATTGTTACACATGCTATGATTGCAGCCGCTTACATACCTGTGAAGAGTCAGTGGTATGTAGGGCTCGATCGATGGCCGACCCTCATGCAGCACAGTAACGTACTTCACCGACGGGCGTGGCGTCCCATTTGTGATAGCAGCCAGTTAGCATTATGACACACAGCCGCACTACATTGATGTAATTGTGAATGCAAGCGTTCACAGAAGCCTTTTCGACGTAATGTTGCAAGTGAGGAATTCGAAGGCCAGCATTTTTGGTTTTGAAGTAGCGGCGAGGATACGCCCACAGGTCTGGCTGGAAATGTAACGTTCTATTGTAGAATGTCCTTGGGACATGGCCCATAACGAGCAAGCAATGAATGATATGAATTGAATGGGATGCGCAATAGCGTAGTGGACGATAAGGCAGGACGTTCCCAAATCCATCTTGCTTCACAACACTACAGATCCGGCCAGGAGCACAGTGGTTTTTGCAGACTGCATTACGCACAGACGCGATGGAAGTTTCACATATTATGTGAGTGAATATTCATGCGTTTTCATTGCGGGATGAGGGAATGATGAATGGATGCATGGACAGATGATTCCGTTTAGGGTCTGCCATGTACATGGGTTTTTTGAATCACTCCCCTTCCCCTGCGCTATGTGATGCAAGGCTGCCATAGTGGGACTTACGTCTATCTGCCCTTGTCGGATCCTCCCTGTCTCGACGCGCCTTCATACACTTGTGTCTAGGCACGTTACTAATCCCATGTCATGGGTTCTATCTTGACGGACGCATGCACAGTAACCGACGTTGCCAATGGTGTATTTACCTCGATTGATTTCGTTATGAATCGATACTGATTTAGGGGTCTGTATATTCCTTTGGAGTGGGCTAGCATGCATATGGGTGTGGATTTGGTGTGTTGAATGAAGATTGTAATGCATCATGAGTCCCGTAATGCAATCGGTTAATTTGTGTTTCATTTGGGTGACAGGTATCTCCTGCCCTATTGCAGATGCCATCTCTACGCCACTCCTCCAGATGGGTTTTACTCTCGACACCTGCAGCTTCGGGTGAATCAGTGGAGCACCATTTCGATCTTATGGGACGATCGCCAATGGGCCACATGCCCTTACGCTGTACTGGTGGCTAGGTGCAACATTTCGGCCTTTCAGCTCGACTAGTGCCTGCCTCATGGGACGGACCTGCGGTTCTTGCCGCTTCCATGTTGCCTTTTGGAACGTTGATGTAGGCCCTGTGTGCCATGATGGTACAGGGCGTCACACAAGTGGAAGCTGGTCAATTATTGCAGATGCAGCCCTCGGTGATGATGGATGTTTTGGTGTTATTTTGCAAATTGCTGTGGGGCCTTTGTCATTTGGATGTGCATTTAAATTGTATTCCGATATTTGTCGTGTTGCGTTATTCTTTGCAGGTGATGTGGCGATTTTCGATTTGTGGCGGTATGTATTGCGAGATGATCTGCATTGTGTTCCGCCTTCTGAGTTGAGTTGTGTGGTACAGTACTGGCCGCGTTTGCCTACGTAGCACAGTATGGTCACGGATAGGGGCTGCCATTGTGACTGTTTACATGATGTGCTGTTCAGGGGCGGGGGATTGGCTTTTGGCCGACTGGTGCCTGTCAGCCAGGTCGATTGGTGGAATGATGGGATGTTCAGAATGTGGCTGGTCACAGGTGACTGTGTTTGCGTGCGTTTGTTGGAGGGGGACTGGGGTCATGTCCATTGGAATAGCTTCTGTATTCATGCCATCTGTGCCCTGCAGCTCCCATCGGCCCCTCTTGGGATGAGCCTGGCTGCTCAGTCACTCTGCCAACTTGTGTGGTACATGCTTCTGCTGATGGTTGGTTTGTTTACTGGCAAGGGTACAGGGCTGGTGCAATCCCCCTCAGGATGCTGTTTTGGATGTTGCCTTGCGCTGGTGGCAAGCGATGGGGGACTACTGTTGTTTTGTGTCATGTGTTCTTGATTTTCATTTTGATGTATTGTACCTTCACATGCCTGTGCTGCATCAGTACGGCTATGGTGACATGCCGTACATGGATGCCCACTCACGGGGCGCTTTGAGCCCCTGCATGCATTTCTACGTTGGCATGCATGGGTGAATTGTAGATTTCACTGGTTGCATAGTGTGAGTACATTGCGCCTGCCAGGAGTTGTGCAATGTGGCCAGGGAGTGGAGTACAGGCACTCAGTGGGCCATTTACGGTTGGTTCACGATGCCGTATTTCTCGCCATGGCGGAATGGTACTTTACGACGTGCTTGATGGCGTTCAGTACATGTCCGCTAGGGTCAGAATTCGCGTACCGTTGCGCCATGGCGGTGATTCCGGTTTTGCAAGGCGCGCGTGCGCGTACTTGGTGCAGTTAGCGTTGCCGTTCACTGCGGTGTCGCTAATGGCATCGTACTTTACGGTGACGGGTCATAATCGCAACGAGCGGTGTTCGATGGCGGTATTGCATTTCCGCCATCCTTTTTCCATTTCCGCCAGGGTCGTAATGAGGCCCATTGTCTTTTGTTGAAGCCATATCCAGTTATTGTATGTACTGGATTTCATTCATCATTGCATTGTCCTTGAAGCCATAAAGGCATTCTCTACCACCTTATTTTTCTTTTCCTATTCATAAGTAACCAAGAACTGTGCTACTGTAGGATTACCTATTGCTGATTACTGCTCATATTCACAAGTGTGCTATCCATTATCAATTTATTTATAGAAGTGTGATATATATATATATATATATATATATATATATATATATATATATATATATATATATAGTTTAATTTTTCAAATAAACATTTTAAATTTGCAAAACAAATGTACTTCTTGTCTCAGTGGGGTCAGGGGGATTCTAAGAGCGGGGTGTTATACAAGCGTTCATCATCCAGATTATAACTTGCCATAAAAATATGTAAATAAGGGCTTCCCTTGGGCATCCCAGACAAGGCACTGGCTTAGTGGGATTGCTTGATTGGAGTCACTTACAATACAAGCACAGTACAGATGCCACAATAGAACACTAAACAGCAACAGACTTTCTTTGGGTTAGCGCTAAATTCACTTCTACCAGGTACACCCACGTCATTTCCTTGCCTTTCAACCTAGTAATGCAGCCACTGGTTTTACCAGTTTTGTGAAACACCAGGGAGCTGATGCCAGGCTGAATAAAAGGACCTTGAAGTTGTGTATTCTTCCCTTCCAAGAGAACAGGAGGAACGTTATGTTTTCCAAAAAATGGGGATGTCAAAGAAACATCTTTTGCTCAAATGATCATCCACTTCCCTGGGTAATATATGACTCATTTAAGTAAGTATCTCCATCTTATAATGTGCATTTATTTTGTATTTATTTATTTATTTATCTGTATTGCACCCATACCCGGAGGCATCACAGTGCTTGTACTTGGTTGTTGGGATGTACACGATTTGGCTGTGGCAGTATTCGTTGCGGCCAAATTGACCATGGTCAATTTCGCAGCGAAGACAATTTTGTCATGGCCAAATCTGGTGAAACTTTAACCCCCCACTGACCCAATACATCCCCCACCCACTGTCTACTTACCTTTTTTATGTCTGATTTTCTTCTGACCCTGCAGCGTCAGTTCTGTCCCTTCTACGTGGGTCGGATCCGATTGGGCAGGGCCGCTTTTCTTGTTTTCTTTCTTTTTTCCCCCATCCCCTGCATCCAAATCTCTCGGAGTGGGAACACCCCTGCTAACCCCAAAGGCCATCACTGCCAAACATGCGGAGCGGGGGATACCCCTGCAAACCCTGCTCCCCATGTTTGATAGTAATTACCCGATTTGATAGTTTCAAAACCATCGAATGGTACTGGCCGAATTCGGCCAGACATACCATGCGATCAATTTGAAAATTTGTAATACTGGTTGTTGCAAGATGAAACCAGTGATGCAGGGATTTGAAGTAGTTATACATATTTGTTGAACAGTCACATTTTCAATTATTTTTTGAAGGTCAGGGGGGATTGTTCATTTTTAATGTGATCAGGGAGAGTGGTCCAAAGGGTTGCTGTGGTCGTATAGAAGCTGGCGCCCCCTGCTCTTTTCGCTGGTATCTGGGTGTGAGTAATACCCGGCTGGTTGATGAGCGAAGGCATCGAGTCGAGGATTTGACAGCAATGAGGTAGGAGGGGGTGTTGAGGGGAGGCAGCGGTGGGCGAAGACTAGTATTTTTTAAGTCAAGTTGAGCTTCTAGAGGGAGCCAAGGCCCATTTCTTCTTGCCTCAGAGATATGGTCAGTGCAGTTAAGGCCAAGGACTGCAGTTTATCCAGGTTCTTAGCTGAGATTCCAGAGAAGAGGACAATGCAATAGTTGAGCTTCCTGCCAATGATGGCAGGTGCTAGGGTAAGACAGTTGTGTGGGTCAGAGGAATTTCCTGCTTAGAGAAATGAGGTTGGCTGTAGAGGCTGTGGATGAAGCAAGCGCGTTGATTTGGGCAGCCATGTTAAGTTTGCATCAAGATAGATTTCTGGCGTTTTACAGATTTAGAGACCTGGATGGTCGTCCCATCAATGGGAAAGGAAGAATATGTGGGCCCGAGGGAGTTAAAATGGTGCAGGGAGCCGGGTTTGAGCTGCCATTCAGTTCTGTATGACACTGTATGTCTGGTTGATCACTTTGACATCCTAGGCATAATCACTTGATATTGGGAGGAGGACTTGAGTGTTGTCTGCAAAGCTGGTGTAGGGAATCCCCAGGGCATCATGGAGATCAAACAGAGGTTTGGTGTAGGTGTTATAGAGAGCTGGTAAAATACAAGAGCCTTGTGGGACACCGCAGGCATGGGAATAGGGTCGGCAGAGTGATCCCCTATGAACACCATGGATGTGCACTTACTAAGGAAGGATTTGATCCAGAGGATCACCTGTTAGGAGAAAGTGAAGTTGCAGGATGCCTAAATTATCTGAGTCCCAGGTGTTGTTGATTTGAATTTTAAGATCCAGTTGGGCCATTTCGGTGCTATGTATAGGTCTGAATTTGGAATGCCTGGCACCTAGTAGTTGGTTTTGTTTGAGGTGGTTCTGTATTTGTGAATACCCCAACCAGTCAAGGATTTTGATGAGGAAGGGAACTGTGTTGATGGGTCTGTATTTAGTGGCAATGGTTAGGTTGAAGGAAGATTTCTTGATGAGGGAGGAGACCCAGGCCATTTTAAGGCAGGATGGTGCAGTGTTGAAAAAGAAGGACGCATTGAATAAATGAGCAAGGGCTTTTGCCAGTGTGGTTGTGCAGAGTTTGACAATGTGGGCGGGGCAGGCATTACCTTTGCAGTTTGATGGTTTGAGGTGAAGAGTAGTGGTGGTAATGTGTTATGTGGATATGGTCAAGAGGTGGAATTGGAGGGGGGACTGAGAAAGGAGGGCATGCTGCAGTGGCTGGTTGGGAGGAGGGGGTTTGGTCAGGAGTTGTTGTTTCTTTGACAGGATTGTGTCTTGCAATTTGACAATTTTGTTAGCAAGGGTTGTTTGAATGGTGGTACCCCAGGCTTTGTCACAATGAACAATGGCGGTTGAGGGCACAGGCTTTGAGAATGGAGAATACTTCCTTGGGGCTAGAGCTAGCTTCCGTGATCCTTGTGTTGAAGGAATTGGCTTTGGTGAGGATGAAGGTGTTTCTGAAGGATTTGGAAGCAGTGCGCAAGGACTCAAGGTTAGGTGGACTAGGGATGCTTCTCCATGTGTGTTCAAGGGAGCTCATAGTTCTGTGCAGTGTAGGAAGTTCTTCTGAAAACCAGGTGTTTTTTTATTGTCTGGTTTAGGAATTCTGGGTTTGAGCGACACATGTTGGTTAATGGTTAGCGAGAGGGATGACAATATTGAAAGCTTGGGCATGGGAGTCATCCTTCGCTGGTGTGTTTTTGAAGAGGTGATTGGCCAACGTGGTAGTGAGGCTGGCTTCGGTTAGTCTGCGCATGTTGGAGGTAGTTTAGCTGCCGGGGAACTGGCGGGTGAGGAATGAGTGAGGCAAAAATGTATGACTGTATGGTCAGACCAGGGCACAGGTGCAACGGAAGTGTTGGAGATAGTGGTGTTCAGTGTTAGGACCCAATCCAAGGTATGTCCTTTGGAATGGGTAGGGGAGAGAATGTTTTGGGTGAAGTTAAGGTCTAGAGAGGACTTGATAAGGTCTTTTGCTTTGGAGTCAGAGATGTCATTAAACCCAAGGATGAAGTCCCCTAGTAGGATGAATGGAATTTGGTAGCTGGTTTGATGAGGGGTCATAGGAGCAGTGGTATGTCAATTTCTGGGAAAATGTGTTGATTGGGTTGGCAACAGATAATAAGAACATTAATGGTGGTTTGCGGTTTGATCAGTAGTTTAGTCATGAGGAGTTTGTATCGCAGTTGAGGGGGACGTGGAATCTCCATGAAGGCTAGGGAAGTTTTGAAGTTGATAGCAACATCACCACCTATTCTGCAAACTCTGCTGTTCTGAGAATGGAGTAATTGTGGGGTACGACCATGGAGAGCGATGGGCCTGCAGTGCTTTGCAGCCACATTTCTGTGACTGCTAGGAAATCAAGGGAATGTTCCTGAATGAGGTCATGGATGTTGGTTGAGTTGGCACAAAGGGAGTGCAATGCTGTTGATCAAGATGATTTTAGGGGGATGTAGTGTGTTGTTCTGTAGAATAGGTTGGAAGGGAGGGGGAAGGGTTGTGAGCCGAAATCTGTGATGTTCTGACATTCCTGGTGACAGGATAAGTTGTGGATTCATGGGCAGACGGGGTGAGCCATAGTGTGGGGGCTTTGGGTTTGAGAATTCTTTTGTAGTCACGACAAGGTGGAGCATACTTTAGAGGGGTCCTGGTCTTAGTGCTGGTTGTGATAATGATGGGCTGGAGGATGTGAATAGGGTAGGATGGATGGATTTTAGCTTTGGGGCAGATGATTTTGGTGTGTGCAATAGATTGGGTGCGGCTGGTCCGAGGTTTGGAGGTATATGTTTCAGAGAAGAGCGGCGTCATGGGTGGTTTAGGTGCAGGAATGAGCAGGTGCAGGTTTGGTAGGAAGGGGGAAGGTGGGGACAGGAAAGAGTTTTGCATGCCATGTTTTGTTGGGAAGGGATTGGCCATCTCTGGACGTTATTGATGAGGTGGCACATGGATGTAGCGAGTACGCTGGGTAAGAAGTGTGTGGGTGGGCTAATATAGATGGGCAGCATGGAGTGCAGTTTGTTGATGGTATTGGTGGAAGTTGTGGAGCTAGCCGCTGGTGCAATTTGGGAGGGGCAAGTCAGGGAAGAATGTCAGGGTTTGGGGTACGGCACATTGGTGCGATGTGTGTCAGGCATGACAAAGGTAGACACATGATGAGCTCCTGCACAGAACAGCTTTCCATTGAGAGCAAGATTGAGCAGCTCTGATGCAGCAGGAGTGAGCGTAGAGGCAAGGAGGGTGGAGTAGGCCACTGTAGGGACAGCAAGGTCATGCATGAAGCATAGAATAGGAAGGGGTAGTGTTGAGGGCTGCTGAGAACTATGGGAGGCAGAAAGCAAGTGGGCTGAGGTAGGGGGGAATGAACAGCCATAGTAGTAAATGACAGACAAGTGGATGCACAAACAGTGAAAGGGTTGAGGTGGAGATCTGTGGGTTAGTGAGGTCATCTTGTAGGGGTGTGTCTGGCTGTTTCAGCAAGCCAGTGCACGGACAGGTACAGACAGGCACCATCCTCGAGTCAGGCCCTTGTTGAGGGATGATGAAGTGGTGGAGATCTCTTCTGTTTGTTACAGGTCACAACAAGTATGTCCTTTTTCAATCCAACAATGTGTTGCTCAACACAGCAGCAGGGGAAAAAAAAAACCTGCAGCTCTCTTCCACCTCTTGACCATACATTCCTGCACATCCTATGCGATCAATCAATGGCCTAACTCTAACAACAACATATTTCTACTGGTAATAGGAAACTGAATGGGACTGCCAACATCTGTCCTGCATCCATTCACACTTTTCAATGCCCAGAGGAACTGAGAAACAAAGAAAGGTTTTGTTGAAAAAATGATGAACTATGACCCTCCAATGGTAGCCTCTGGTGATGATCACCCCCTATCAATTGGTGGTTGTCCTTTAAAATAGTATGAGATAACCAGAAAATGAGAGCTTTATTGAGCAGCAGATAATTAGACTACCATCATTATTTGACAATTTGGACACCTCAGCAATGTCCAAAAGAATCAATAACAGGAGACACTCTAAGAGAATATTAGAAGAAACAATTTCGAACAAAGCTACCTTGACATGTTTGAGAGCCTATCTCACAGGCAATAGTATTCCACTCCAACGTCAAGTGAAGCAGTAACAACCAAATGCAGTTGTTATGTATAGGTTTTAACAACACTGCAAAGCGAATCTAATGGGACAGTCTCAAAAGAATCAAGAGACACAATCAAACAGTTCTTAGAAAATCCCACAGTACCAGATACAAAAGGCAAAGTGGAGGCAATTACCCAATTAATTCAGACATTTAAAAAAGAAACCTTGAACATAAAAGTCAGCAAGCTTAAAAAAGATTTTAGAGAAACAGTTTATCATTATTTAGCTGCAGACTATGTTCAACCCAGCAGGTGGTGCCTCGGGGGGAGAGGAAACCGCTGGACCTTTTTACAGGAATTAACAAACTGCATATACATCCAATGTTTCTTTTTAGGCAGAGGTAAACAGTGAGGTTACCCTGTCCAGAATCAAGGGTTCCTAAACCAAGGGTCAACAAGGATGTTTACCACCAAGAGGAAAACATAGAGGTAATGAGTTGCATATCTGTTTAATAATTACCTAGATACAGACAGTAAATTATATCTTATGCACATAATTCCATTTGGCACTTCAAAACTATCAAGATTGAGATGAGACATTTTGTTTTAGAGCATTCAGGAAACACTCCTTTTTTCTCTGAACAAAGTTATAATAAAACAGAAGATGCTACAGGTTTGATAACTGCATCTATGTTTATCCCCGAAGATTAACCACTTTCACATGAAGTGCTTACATTTGAACCAATAGTTATGGTACAGATTGACAAATCAGCTGTAAAAATAAATGTCAACATGGTCATATTTCTAAGTGAGATTTGCAAATTCTGCAAAAATTTAGAGTAGAGCCAGACCTGGTCATAAAACCAACCGATACAGGTTGTGTAATTATATAGAATATGATCTACTAGAGAATTCCATGTATTGCAGGAAAATCAGAAGTTATTCCATTGATTCTTTGAGAGACACGTACTATTAATGAGGCCAAAGAGAATGGAATCATTTGTGAAAAGGAATATGCATTTTAAAAAACAGACACTCAAGAACAACAGTGTTCTACACACTGCCGAAAGTACAAAAGAATCAAGAAGATCCACCTGTAAAACCAATAGTCTTCATGTTGCGTATTGAGACTCAAACCGTTAAGCAAGTATATAGATCATTGTTTAAGTCTCTTCCTTTGCAATCAAAGGCATTCTTGGAAGTTACTAGTGATGTTATCAATATGATGGGCAACCTTGGATTTAACTTATGCCAGGAAATCTTTGTGCACTTTGAAGAGGGTTAACTGTACTCTAGTAATACACAAGCAGCTGTGGGAGAAATAAAAAAAGCTGTTGATGCATGTGAAAGACCTCATTTGGTGTGCACTACCTTCACAATTGAATGCTAAAAATTACATTATATCAGAATGTGTCCTGTAGTAAATGGGACTGTCATGGGAGCTTTCTTTGCTCCCAATTTAGCTTATTAGTTCATGGCAGACTTTAAGGAGAAATGTGTCTTCTAAAATAATTCATTTAAATCCAAAGTCCTCATCCGGAAATGCTTTGCTGCCAATGGTTTAATGGTATGGCATGGTAGTCAGAGTGATCTACAGGCCTTTCATAACTGCCTAAATTGCAGAAATATCAACCTAAAATCCTCAATGACTTATGACACTGAGAAGTTAGCATTTCATCAATTGTGGACCACTCATGAAAATAACAGATTTTTTGGAGAAAAGTATATAGAAAATCTACAGAATAAAATACTCTTTTGAAATATAATAGCCAACACCCCAATGCATAACCAACCACTTGGACAATTCCTGCACTGGGAGACACCCCTGTGTCATGTGGCGAGATCCGGGACGCCCCCCAGTAAAACCATCGCCACCTGTGGTTGACCATTGAGCGTACACACCAGAGAGGTTCAAAGGGCCCCGGCCATTGCAAATACCCGACTGCTCGCCAGGGCGGGTCACAGCTTGGTTGGGGTGTGGCCCCGATTGTGAATAGACCATGAACGGAGGCTCACGGACCACCCCGGACATGTGAGTATTGGTTGCGAGAACCTCAAAGGAGGGGATTTAAAAGAAGAAATTATGAGCTGGTGAGGGAATAGTGGGGGAGTCAGATTGTGGATATAGGGCTTGTATGAGTGTTACTGGTAGGCTTCTTTCTCCTCTTTTCTTTATATGGTCATTAGGTTGTGAATATAGAGGTAATGGAATATGGGAAGAGTATGGGAACCTAGCTCTGAAAGGGGGTGGAAGGCGGGGCCGCATAGCATTTTCTCAACCAGTGCAGGAAATAAGTGGCGATAAGATAGAAAAACATTGGAGTCTTATGTAGCGAATAGACTCGGAAATATTAGCAAATTTCCGAGTCTATTAACTTTATTATCAAAAGAGGCCTCCCAAAGGAGGTACAGAAGGCCCTAAATAAAATTGCCAGGCTAGAAGCCAAAAGATTGCCTGAAATTCAGAGCATTACAGTACACCATTGTAGGAGGATCAAAGAAAGAGAAAAAGAAATTGCACAGAGGAGGTTGGCAGACAAGGCCAAACTTGTACAAAATAAGATTGTGAAGGTCACCGCAGTAATAGCGGCCCTGCCTAATGAAAGAAAGGTAGACAGGGAGAAGGGGTCAGGAAGTTCACTGTCAAGGATGACAGCAACTTGGTCTGCAAACGGACAGGGACAATGGCGAGGAGCAATACGAGTGACCACAATAGCATGGAAGGCCTGAAAGAGGATGAGGTGGGCACAGGGGACAGATAGGTGGGTTTGGAGCACAAGGGCCTCGGGGAGGGGGCCAGGGGACATGTTGGAATTGCGGGAGGTGGGGACATTTTTCAAGCGAATGCCGTGCCCATCCCATGGGATATTATCAAGGGCCCCAACGATCTGCAAATGAGCAGCAATTCGGCCACTCTCATCCGGCCAGCCATTATGGATTACCGATGGGTGGTCATGGGCAAAAAGAGCAATATTACAATAATTTTCAACAAGGAACCCAACCAATCCATCAAGGGCCACAAATGCTGCAACAGGGCATGCACTATTAATTAGCACATCAAAACACCATGGGAAACACCCACACAAATGTCTTTGCAACATTCGGTGAATGGTGTGCCTGTGCCGTTCCGTGGAACAGCAATAATCAGGGAAAGCATTTTCTCTGTCCTGGGAACAAATACCTACCCATATTAGGACAGCCCACAGAGAGCACTTGCGTGTCCAGTCCTATCAACTATCCTATGTCCAGATGAGGAACCACTGGTGGGGGTGGAGATGGGAAAAAAGCAGTTCATCTTCATGGTGGACTCAGGAGCGGAAAAATCGTGCCTCATTGAAGCCCTGTTTCCGCTGTTGGGCCAACATTTGGAAATGCAGGGATTCTCTGGGGCAATTTTAAAGGTTCCTTACACAAAAGATTTGGACATAACAGTGGGAGGAAAGATGGTGCGGCACCTTTGCTATACCATGAAGACTCGCCCATAAATTTGCTGGGGAGAGATCTCCTCAGTAAATTTAATATGACCATCTCTTTTACAGAACGAGGGATAGTGTGCTCCACTCCAGGGGTATGCCCACTCAGAGCCATGCTAATGATCAGTACCATGACAAATGAAGTAGCAGTGAGGGGGGTACCCACAAACATTGACATGTTCATTTATGGGATATAGGTACTAGCTAGAGTGGTGCCTGAAATAACACGAAAACAATGGTGAGTACCATTTGATCTTATTTTCCACCCATTGGTAAACCCAGAAATTGTGCAAGGTACCATCCTCTCGATTGACCTACAAGGGGTGCAAGTATCAGCTAACCGTATTGTGACGATAGGACAACACGCATGGATGTGAGTCGAGAACAATGCTGTGTATAGACACAATTATAGCGCTATGTGATCTCACTGATGAGGAGCTGTTCACTGACACTGATGGGGAGATAATAATGGAAATTCGTATGCCTTGCAACATAATGATTCGAAATAGAGAAGTGAATAACTCCTTCATGGCCAGTGTCAGTGCACTGCCTTCAATTTTTGATGAAGACATGCAACAGATAGTACCAGATTTATGGACCACAGGGCCTCACGATGTAGGGCTTTTACAGGAAGTAACGCCCATAAAAATAAAAATAAAACCTGGTGCAGTGCCACCTAGAGTAAAGCACTACCCCCTGTCCAGGGAAGCAGAAGAAGGCATAAATGAGACGATAAATGCACTGCTACAACAGGGCATTATTGTGTCATCAAATTCAACATGCAATACGGCTATCTATCCGATCAAAAAAGCGATGGGAGGGGCTTAGAGGATGATACAGGATTTATGCCTACTTAATGAGGTCATACCGAAGGAGTTCCCTCTAGTCGCAAATACTGCATCCATTTTATGCAGCATCCCGAAGGAAGCCACGTGCTTCACAGTACTGGACTTTAAAAATGCTTTATTCTCTGTGCCACTTGATCGCAGTTCCCAATATCTAACACCATTTACCATAGGGGGAAAAGGTATAAGCATTTCAGATTGCCCCAGGGTTATTGCAAGAGCCACAGCATTTTCAAGAAAATTCTGCATGAAAACCTTGATAACATTGATGTAAAGAGCAAAATAATTCAATACGTAAACAATCTTTTAGTCTGCAGTGAAAGTAAAGAGCAATGCCGAACCGAATCAATAACCCTGTTGAATTTACTAGCTACAAAGGGGTATAAAGTAGACAAAGGAAAGTTGCAATACTCCCTAGCAGAAGTACTGTATCTGGGGCAGCTGATATCAAAAGATGGTAAGAGAATAATTCCAGACAGAGCAGCAGCCATACGTGCAACACTGATGCCCAAAAGTGTAAAGGACATGCAGAAATCACATGGCATATGCAATTACTGTCGTGCATGGATACTGGATTAGGCAGCATACACACGTCCACTTCTTCAGGCACTAAAAGAAGCCCAAAAAGAGAGTATACCAATTCAATCAACATAGGAAAGGATCACACAATTCCTTAAATTGAAAGACTTTATTTCGACAGCACCGATTCTACCAACACCAGATTATGATCGAGAATTTTACTTGTTCTCCCACTGCAATGGCACCCTAATGACGGCAGTGTTTACACAAAAAAACATAATTAGGACACAAGCCATTGGCCTATTACAGCGGCACCTTAGATTCTGTGAAGCAGGGGCACTTCACGTGCGAACAAGCACTTGCAGCAGCCGCAATCGAGAAAAGTACCACAATAGTACTGGGATGTTCAGTGATGCTATTTGTCGAACACTCTTTGTCATACTCGAAATATCAAAGTCTACACTCACCCCACAGTTGGCCACAGCATACAAAATAATCATCTCATGCCGAAACATACACATTGTGCACTGGAAGACTATAAACCCAGCCACTAGAACCATGTACAGTGGTAGACATGCAAGCTCACGACTGCAACACATATGAGGCGGAATGTGACGGTATTCCCAGAGCCAGTGAAAATGCCCTAGAAGGAGGTGAGGTGTTTTTTGTGGATGGATCAGTGTCCATAGATCCCAAGACAGGACAAAAACTTGTGGGGGCAGCAGTATTGAGAATAGAAGCAGATGAGTATGAGGTGATAATGCAGAAACGTCTCCCTTCCCATTTTTCCACACAAGCAGCAGAGTTAATTGCACTAATTGAAGCATTACACACAGCCAAAGGATGGGCACTCACAATATACTCTGACTCTGCATACGTGACAACCACAGTACACTGTGGCTTGTCACGATTGCAAAGAAGAGGTTTGAGGAGAGCAGACGGATCCCCAGTACAACAAGCACAATTGTTGACTGATCTTATTGAAGCATTGGCTGAGCCATCAGTGGTTGCTTTGGTGAAATGCCAGGACCGCACAAATAACACTGATGTCATCTCACTCGGGAACGCAGCAGCGGATGCTGCTGCGAAAGAAGCAGCATACTTTGGTGTGCCCCTTTTCATGCTGGGTCGAAGCAGGACCTTGTGCACACTTGGACGCGAAATGCACAGCAAAGTTCACGATAAGCGAAGTATTCCCCAGGTGGGGAATTTGTGACGTTATATGCGCAGACAATGGTACTCATTTTGTAAATGACCTTTTCAAAGAAGTGACATCATTGCTGGGTGTGAAGCACAAACAGTGTTCGATTTACCACCCACAGGAAAATGGAGTCGTCGAGAAGATCACCGGCCTCCTTAAAAGCAGACTCTCTAAATTGTGTCACACCCTAAAAAAGAATTGGGTGTATCGCCTGCCCCTAGCACTATTTCAACTCAAAACGCAGCCTAGTAAGGACCATCATTTGTCCCCGCAAGAGATAGGGATGGGGAAGCACATTCAAACACCACTATCTCCAGTGAGGCGGGCATCAGACGCACATAGAGCTGCCACATTGCTGGGGGACAAGTTTAAAGAATACCTTACTCAACTGACAAGAGCTGTGCGGAGTGTAGCCAAACCGAAAGTGCCCCCATTCACACAAGAAAATGAAACAGACACAAACACACCAGCAGCAGACAGCCAAACACTGCAGTTAATGCCCAGAGAAAGTGTATATGTGCATAGTTTTGTGCGGAGATGGAATTTCATGGCTCTAATTAAGTAGTGTTTTGCACACCTTTTGCAGTGAAGGTTAAGGGCCTGAAATACTGGATACACCTCTCCGACGTAAGAAAAGCACATGATAGCACAGCACCCCCTGGGGAACAGCCACAAGAACTGGAAAGTGCAGTACCATAAGTAAAAAGTATAGAGAAAGAAAATGGGTGCCGAATGTTGTGACCATGTACAACATTATGAAATATAAGAGAAGTAAAACAATATTTTTAATATGCAAAGTCGTATCTTTCTCTCTCTCTCTCTCTCTCTCTCTCTCTCTCTCTCTCTCCTTATCTCTCTCTCTTTTTTTTCCGCATAACTACTCGTCCTCAAATGAACGTGATTTAATTGCTTGTTGAGGGGATACATGATGGTATATTGTTTATTTGTCTATATTTAACCCATTCATATTGCCCTTTCTGGTCCAGATATGGCAGAAATGAGGGCCCTCACTGACAACACTACAAATGTAGATAGCAATAGGGAAGATGTTTTTGCTACTAGAGCTTATAGTTATGAGTGTCGGTTGTATTGTGTTGCCATTGTTTTCTCCATAATGTTGTTTTGTTTAGGGTTATTCTGGAGCACTACTTTTATATTAGGTGACATAAAAGAGGGGAGACAGGGTTAAACTAATACAAGATAGATGAAGCCTCATTTTGGATGGGTTTATAGTAATATGGGCCCGCAGTAATTCTACAAATATTAATCTAACCACTCTGCACAAGAACCAAACTGTTAAAGCGCCAACTCTTACATATGCTGCTATGAATTATGAGGTTGATGAAGTATCAAATGACTATAATGTTGACAATCCAATGTATGATGTAGTGGTATCGCCATATGTACATATGCACGCAACCAGGCAACCTACCTCGGATGGCGAGAATATGCACTTTAAGCCCCATGCCTCAACCTCACAAACATATTCAATCTCACAGTCTTGGCAGAGTGATAGTGAACACAACGATGAAACATGGAGAGACATTTTCCCTATACGTTATCAGAGGGTGAAAAAGTTGTATAATGGGTTAGTGGGAATAGGCGATAGAAAAGGGGGGCGGAACACAAAAGGTACGACGTATAACATAGCCTGGGATTAGATTCTGTAGAAGACCCCTGACATCCTGACAAATGTAATTAATTGTATTCAGATATGTATTCATTTATTTATTTTATTTGCATTTTTAAAGCGCTCACACAGCCCGCAGGCATTGAGGTGCTGTTACAGGAATTGTTTGTTCTTTATTTGCGTAATTTTTTTTTTGTCTTAGTTGCAGATTTATAACACGCTTAAACAGCCAGAGGTTTCTAAGCGCGGACCCGGGGATCGAACCTGTGTTGCTTCATGTCGTCTTGCTTCCAAGGCGCGCATGTTGCTGCTGAGCTATCCGCTCGGGACATGCGTGCCATGGCTAAACAGACGACCAACGAAAGTTGTTACGTCTGCTCTTTGATATTACATGCTTCTGGAATGCCCAAAGTTCTCGAGCCCCAAGAAACGCCTATGTCGGATGCCTAGTGTCTCGTTCATGTAGCCCTTTGTAGGATTCGGAGTACCTTCCAGGCACACACAGTAACAGTACAAATGTTGAAGAACAAGAGAACATGCTATAGCAAACCACAAGAAGTACTTTGCATGAAGGAGCCGTTTTTTATCATCAAAGAGACAATGTTTGCTGAAAAGAAATGACAAGAAGAGACAATAACGTGCAAGGCAGAAGAGCTGTGAGGACTGTCAGAAGAAAAATGTCAATGGGTCGAATGAACATACACTCCAACGTGGTCTCAACACATTGCCAAACTGACCTGTGTGACAGCTCTTGAAAAACCTATCAAGATACAACGGGAAATACAGTATGAACTGTGCTTTCACAGAGAAGGTAAGGTGTCCATAGGCTCAAACAAACACTGCAACAAAATACTCATGCTCCCAGACATGAAGAAAGGCACTGCAGCCTTAATGGACACTTACTGGGTATGCAGCAAGCAAGCGTACCTGCACCTCCCACCATCATGGGGAGGTACCTGCACCTTGGCCACACTGCTTTTGGCCCTGATGGTGATCCTGGAAAGCCATGTCCGGGGGGAAAGAGTACCAATTGAAATGTCCTCGGCATCCCAGTCAGCAACTGAAGAACCCTCCACATATGACATCCTGTCAGAAGATAAGTTGCAAGAAAGAGTGTCCCGCAAGAGGCGATCATCAAACTAGATCTCCAGCAAGTCCTTAGAACTCTTAGCAGAAGTTCCTGACCAATATAAACTATTTAATATAGTAGAAACATTCTTTGCCTCCCTTGTGCCAAGCATCCAGGTTCGAGTGAATGCCAAATGGCTGCAAATCATCAGCTCAGAGCAGATACAGCTCGCCAATAACACACAAGAGGGATTCAACGTGATCAAAGTAGAACTCAGAGCCCTGTGGTTGATGACCATGCAAAACCGGTACGTTCTAGACCTCCTCACAGCAATGGACTGTGGTGTTTGCCAAAAAATTGGGAGTGCATGTTGTACATTCATACTTTCTGTAAGATGTTATTGCGCTCTGCAATGCATGGATATGTGTGTGTGTGTGTCTGTTTGAAATGTTCAGCATACCTACCAACATGCTACAAACCAGAAATGTGACATGTGGGTAGGTTCCATGGTATAGAAAATGTAAGAAGTATAACATGCATTTTGCAAATTGTGTGCTCTGCAATGCATGGATGTGTGTGTGTGTCTGTTTGAAATTTTCATTATACTAACCAACATGCTAAAAATCAGAAATGTGACATGTGGGTAGGTTCCATGGTGTAGAAAATGTAAAAAGTATAAAATGGATTTTGCAAATTGTTGCAGTCTGCATTGCTTGTATATGAGTGTGTGTCTGTTTGAAATGTTCAGCAAGCTTTCATACATGCTTCAAACCTGATATTTGCCATGTGGGTAGGTTCCATGGTGCAGACAATGTATCAAGTATAAAATATACCTTTTTTGGATACTCCAACTCAAAGTAGCTGTAAACGATGTGTGGGAATCATGCTTCTTTTGTGGTCAGTTTTATGTGGCTTGCTCCATTGTTGGAAACATAGACAATGTGTTCACACTAGCTCCTACAAGAAATACTAGCAATATTGTCTACAAAAAAGCATTTGTTTAGTTCATTAAATAAACTTCAAACGAGGACTGAAGTAGGAATTACTGTGCGAAGCACGGGTAAACTGATAAATTCAGATATATAGACAATCACTTTGTTTGTTTTAAAAGAACAGGCCCTGATGAAGGCCCTAAATATTTACCCTGAGCTGTCCTTCATTATGTTGATCTCTGAATCCTGTGCACCAGAAGGACTGCCCTCTTTGAGGAATGAAGGTTTGGCTGGTGGTCTGAAATTCTTGTCTGCCAGTGTGTTGCTTATGAGAGAGGTTTGAAAGTCTCTAGGAATATCCAGACATGTGGCCACTGACTGCCACATCTGCCCCGCCAAAAATGTGAGGCAACAAATACTTCTCATAGAGGTCTGAGGTTTATATATGGCTCAAAAGGTGGTGATATATTTCCACAACTGTTTCACAAATGCATCACCAAATAGATAAGAGCCTTCCCCCCTGAGTTTAGTGACTTAGATAAGCCTCCCAGTTAGCTATTGAACTTTAATGGAATGCCATTTTGCATCTCCTGTGTAATGGAGTAATTTCTCTTCCCCCCAAAAAACAGAGCTGCAGTTAAGCCTAAACACTGATGGAGGCTGCGTCCAGAGAAATGCACTCCATTGTGACCTCTTCTGCTAAATTCATAATCCTAATAAACAGAGGTATTGAGCAATCAATCCTGACAGGTGAACCAATCCACCCCATCTGAAATGTCTCTGCCACATTTAGAAAAAAACACAACCATGTTCTTATTGACCAACAGAGAATGAGCCGTACACCCTGGAAGATCGTTTTGGGGGCATTCTGAATTAATTGTATCACATGCACCTAGATCTTGCTTGGATCTAATTGCCCAGTTGGTATGTTACCCCTCTACTCAGATAGGGGTAGGTTCCCTGGAACTGGTTTGCAACAAAGAGGAAGTTTCAAACATATTATCACACCTTGAATCCAGGAACTCTGAGGGACCCCTGGTAGGATATATTACCTTAGTTGGTGTACTTTAGTTCAATTCATGGGAATAGCCCATGAGTCTCATGATCCTCGGCTGCTAGAAAAAAATACCTAGAGAAGATGAAACAAATGCCATCTTGGCTCTCCCAACAAGCCCTGATACCTCCTGGCCTGATTAAATGCATAAAAAATCCCTTTAGCAAAGGTGCTGCAGACATCCCATGCCTGAGGTTGGTGGAAGATGGCAAAACAATCCACGGTGCCTTTTTTGTGCATGAGATGTCTCCTCTGTTTGGGGACCTTCTAATTGGATGGAGCCATCTCCATGTCATGTGTATTTGCCCTCTCACTCTATGGTCCCTTAACCACTGGGTGGCTTCACACAGCTGGACAAACACCTTGTCCATGGAGGAATCAAAGGTCTTTGTAAGAGATTTCAAACGTTTTTCAAAAACTCTGTCCATGGCTTATTAGGCAGATATGTCCACAAAGCCCATGAACTCTTTGCTACATTGATATCGGACAGAGTAGGTAGTATTGGCCACACCAGCCTAATTGTGGAGTCTGTGCCCCTGCCCTTTTGATTGATTGATTGATTTGTTATTTATTATGGGCCTATATGATATCAAATGCAATGTACACAAAAGGAGCTGCACAGCTTCTTTACAAGTTCTAAAAGGGAGCACCACATCGGATAACATCCAATGTAATCTTGCTATCTACTACACGCTTCAGGTTCTGTGATAGTCACCAAGGGAATAATAATGTGTTCTATATGAAAACATCTTTCTGTAAAAACATTATTGTTCTATTACATGAATCCCAAAGCTCCCTCAGAGAGGATACTTATTTCAACTGGTTAATTTCAGCAGTAAAAAAGGAGGAAAGACAAGGAGAGGAGGAACACCTTGTGGAGCACTTGGTGCTGTGTCACATTATCAAACTTGGAGTGAACAGGTTTCACAGAGTTTCCTCTTTTATTTGTTATGGTGCACATTTTTGCTGCTCTTATTAAGTTTGTAAAATTCTAGAAATAATTTCGTCTCTATATATTTCTTTTTTCAATTTAAGGCTCAAGCCAGGGCAATGGATCTGTACAGGCAAGAATGTAAATATTTATAATGTATTAATTATTTATAGAATAAAATACACAAACCAATTATACAACATATACACAATGGACAAAAACATTCCATAACAATTATTAATAATAATACATAAATCAAATGTGGAGCAAAACCATGCATAGAAAGTGCAAATGTGCATAAGAGTGCAAACCAATTAATGTTCCAACTGTAAACACGGCCACATTCTAGTTAGAAAACATAGAAGATACAATATTATTTGTTATTGCACACATCCCTATCGATGAAGAATAACCCATTTCAAAATCACCATTCTTTACAGTCATCTACTAAAGGTTCAGAGTAGCAGACCATGCCTCGATATTCAATATTGAACTTCCATTATTCTAGTTTTGACAGATAAACATCTAGAGCAAAACATAGAACTGATGTCTGTATTCTGCAGGAACAGAGTGTTTCGTAAGAAGGTTCCTGATCTGTTTCTGCTTTTCACAAGTGAACACTTGTTAGATGGTAGAGCAGTGTACTAACTGTCCCTAAGGGAAGAACACACTGTCCCTGCCAAGAGTGCCTATCCCTAAGAAGCATATGATGAAACGTCTATCTAATAGAGATAGTTTAAAGAGATCTGCCCCTGCTAACACTTATGACATTCAGATACATTTCTAAGAACTCGTATTACAAACAAACAATACCACACTAATCGGCTATTCGTGTGCTGACAGAACTGCGTATTAGATTCTGCCAGATGTCAGCTCGTGTCTAATGCTACATCAGCTGTTGTAACCTAGTAGATTGTATATTTGAATCCACTCTTGGGTATTGCAATCACCAGGTATGATCAGTGTGGTCCACTAAATCATTTGTATTAAAAATGGGCGTTTTTGAAGTCCATGTTATAAAAAGCTCACTCTACGTGAGTAAAGACTGAAAGAAATCTATAGAGTGTCCATCTTTTGTGTATTTGGACATCTACAGGATCACGAGAGCCCTCGTGGTCCATGTGGTTGACTGGTTTCGATGGCAATATCATTCAAACCATCTTCTTCAGGACGGTAGTTGTAGAAGGGAACTGAATTCCGGTGTTGATGTGCCAAAAGATGCAGCATCAAAAACAAAACACCTGCCTCTCCTGCTGGATCTGTTGCCTGGCATCTGTAAGCTGTCGTGTCAGCGAATATGTCTCTAATGCCCTGTTGCCTGCAATGGCGTGGAGAGCTGCTCTGTAGAAACGCTTTAGCTATGGTGGTACGGTAGTTAAATACACGTCAAAGTATTAGTAGAAACCAAAAAGATCCTCTAACAAGCAACTCGCTGTCCCTATGTGTAATAGGCTGCTAAGAATAGGCCATTATTATTAATCCACAATGTGTACACATACACATAAACAATGTGATCTTACAGGATCCCTGCCATCTAAGGGGCGAGCGCCACTGTAGAAATGCTGCTATTTTAGTACTCCGGAATCCCTGCCATCAAAAGGCCAGAGCCAATGTTAAAAACACTGCTATTGTAATACTGTGAACAAAACATAGTTATTTTACGCACTGCACAATTCTGCTTCAACAGGAACTCAGTTGCTAAACAAATCTACGCACTTAACATACAATACTTTGGCTAATTTTTCAAGAAAACAAAAGTCTCAATATTTTATATCTACATCCACTGCAGTGTTAAATTCCAATTAAGATTAATATTAAATGTGTGATTAAACAAGCCAAACCAATTTGAATTGACTCAATCAACAACAATCCCTCTGGATGCCCAAAGGGATACATGTCAGCAATAGAAAGACAACAAAATTAGCGATTGGCATATGAAGAGGAATTGTGATATCAGCTGATTCTATTCCACCTGAATATGAAGCCGATTCATATGGCTCTGTGTTTGATACATCCATCATTGTTCTCGCTGTGAACGTTTTGTGGTTGCATTAAGTCCATCACTATCACATACCTTCTCTATGGACCACCATTAAAAATGCTCAGGGCAGTGTTTTTCTGCCAAGAAATGGCCAACCAGAGAAGATGTTAGGCTCTGTTTTGTAATCCTAGATTTATGTTTCATAATCCTTAATTTTCGGGCTCTGGAAGTTTTCCCAATGTACGTCTTATACATGGGCAAGTAATAGTATAGATGACATTATTGCGATTACATGTTGTATGGCTTCTTAACATCCATGTTTTCTGATTGACTATATTAGAGCTGCACTGGGATGTAGACCATAGATCTGTTTAGCAACTGAGTTGATGTTGAAACTTATTTATTTTTATCCATTTTTTATTTATGATTTAGTTTAGTATAAACATTTCATAAAAAATCGAAAAGGTTTTATATTTCTTGTAGTCCTCTCAGTTTCTGTCAACGTGTTTTCAATAAAAGATATCCTCTAGTTATCCTTGGGAAGGCAAGGTGGTTGATGTAGTCCTCTAGGCCAGAGTACTCTCATATACATTGGCCATTCTTCCTGATTACATATTCTGATTACAATTTCCTTCTGATGTTATTCGCTCATTTGAAGAATTGTTGTCATAAATGTGGTTCCTGCTATAACTAACAGGACCTTTTGTCCAATTAGAAATAAAGACCACCATTCTTCTGTTGTTAAAGAATCCAGATTTTTGCTTGCATTCGCTAGCATGACAGATCCTATTTTGCCCAGAGTTTTGCACTCGACCAGCAAGTGTTTTGAGGACTCAATGAGGTGCAGCATTTAAGCAGAATCGACAGAACATGTCTTTCCCCGGAATTTGATTTCACATTCTCAGGACCTGTCTCATTGGTAATATATTTAGTTGGATCTGCATGAATAGGTCTCTCAGATCAGACAATTGAAATGTTTTCAAGTACGGTGGAAGCTTTCCAATCGCTCTTCATTCTGGTTCCATTGATATTGCTAGACAGTAGTGGGATCTGTTATTCACCGTATTTATCCAGTCAGGTGTCCAGATTGCTAGTTTCACTTTGTTCAAGTTGGAAATTAGCGTTTCTTTGTTTGTGTTTAGTGTATGCAGCCAACTTTGACATGTTGTTATCCATTTAGTTAGAAGCCAGTCCTGCTTTCTTCTCAGACGCTATTCACAAGATGTCAAATGGAGGTAAGTCATCTGACAGAATACGTTTGTGGTACAGTGATATGGTTTTCCACAGCACCATCGACTGAAGTGATTGCAGACCCAATTCAAATATGGAAACAGAATTGTGCAGTGAGTAAAAAAATAAGGTTTTTTCGTGCCATTAAAACTGCAGCATTTTTAACATTGGTGCCGGCCTTTTGATGGCAAGGATTCCAGAGTATTAAAATAGCAGCATTTCTACGTTGGCCCTTGCCCCTCTGACAGCAGGGATCCTGTGAGATCACATTGTTTATATTTATATTAAGTAAACAATCTTTGTTAAAGGGGTTCCAAGTAAAACTGAAAAACTCCTGAAATTCTCCAGTTATGGTAAGCTAAGCAACCATAACTCGTACCACCACCATGCACTGCTAAGACTAACAACCAAGACATCAAAGATGACATCACAAATGTCATTGCTGACATCACATATCTGGCTTCCTCTTTTTTCCTTTAATGACATATCTAGGCCAGTAACAGTCATGAACTAAAAATTCAAAAAGTACTATATTTGTAGACTTATACTTCAAATTTGTTCTTACAGTAATTTACTTGGGGGTTCACTCACAGCATATGAAACATAGACATAGGGAAAACACACACTTGGAAGAGAGCAATGCTTTCTATGTATGAAGATGATCAGTAAGGTTATGAACACTTTCTTATAGTTCTGCTGTTTTCTTATTACTGTACTTTCCCTGGATATGCTCATATTTGTATACATTGTACTCCCACTACTTTCCTTATGGTCCAGTCACATTATGTGATAATTATACATAGGGAAGTAGTAGCTTTAAAGTAGAGCAATAATTTCTGTGCATGAAGATAATAACTAAGGTATGAACATTGTCTCCTAATACTGTTGTTTTTTGTTAACTTCATTTCCCCTGTAAATACTCATATTTGTATGTGTTGTTGTCTGTGTTTTGTTTGCAATAATGCAATTATGTAGTAAGTGGGTTTTATTAGGTACTTATTAAATGTTTACAGTATGCAGAACTCTAATAAGAAAGCATTTATATTTTTTGGATTTAACATAGCACGATTATTAATATTGCACCTCAATCATGCCTGCTGCTCACTATACCTATGTTTCTACATATGTTTCTTAGTATACTGGAAAACACTTCATAATAGAATGCTAATTGGATTAATGCATTGCTTAATGCACTATGTACCTCATGATATTCATTCCAATGATCCTTGATACTTTTTTATTAACATGACAATAAGAATCCCTTGAGCAGACTTTTCATGAAAAGTAAATGCACATGTGATGTCATCAGTGATGTCATCGATGACATTTGTGATGTCATCTTTGATGTCCTGGGTGTTAGTCTTGGCAGTAAATGGTGGTGGCGCGGGTTATGGCTGCTTAGCTTACCATAACTGGCAAATTTTAGGTTTTTTTTTGGTTTTACTTGGAACCATAACGTCCCTTTAACAACGTTTTTTTTACTGAAATTCATAGGTTTATAGTAGTGCAACTTAACCATAAAGTTCCTGTAGCAAAGTGTTTTCACATAGATATATATATATATATATATATATATATATATATATATATATATATATATAATGTAAATTAGAAAAATGTTTACTAGGATGCCCTTATTTTTGTATACATATAACATAGAACATACTGAACCCCCTACCTGCGCTAGTGGGTGTGATATCTGCGGACCATGCAGCTGCTCGCAGATGGACTCAGACAACATCAACACTATTCAAAAACCCAGGGGGTATCTTACATTGTTATATCATCCAAAAAAAACACTAATCATGTTGAAAAAGCAGCACATAAATACATTTACATTCAATAATAAATAAAGTGAAACTGTGTATGTTAGACACTAACAGTCCAATCACATAGAATATGCAACATAGTACAATATACCAAAACACAATCAATATGCCTCCAACAGAATTACCTCACCTAAATTGCACAGCAAAAATCAACAGGACACTTACGCAGCAGTAACAGCAAAACTTATCAAGAAACTAGTGAGTACACTACATTTATTGTATATATTTATAAACTTTCTGTATTAGGTACACTAAAACTAATATTTATTTTTTTACATAGAAATGTCTAGCAATTTGGAGTGGCTGGAAGAAAATGTTCCTCGGGATGAAATCAATGAAGGCAGTGATACTAATGGTAGACACTACACTTCTCTATATATGCAAATTAATAACCATTACTTTATGTGTACTTAACATTTTTTTTAACAGACCATACAGACATTAAAAACAATATAGAAAGAGAGACGTTAGAAAATCCTCTGCAGCGAATGGAGCTAAAAATGGATCTGTTAATGAAAAATGTAATTCTTTAAAAAAACTTTTGTAGATGACCATATAAAAGAAAACATTAAATTTCACTGTCCGACATGTACATGTACCCCCTCTCCATGTCCCAGCCAACTATCCCCAAAAACTCACCAGCAAGAAAGACTTTATGATGATACTTCAATCCCTTCAACTCCTATTATCTATCATGCCCAAACCCCTAATTGCCCTGTATTTATATCCATTTCTGATTCCCCCTCTCTTTCATAATTTGTATACTTTAATATAATAATAAAATATTAAGTATCTTGTTAGTATATTCCTCTGTGTCTTATTTTTTTTTTTAATGGCAGTTAGGGTGTCCGTGGACAGCGCGGCTGTCTGGCATGTCCTCAATTAACCAAAATGGGTGTGTCCTAAGGACACTACACCTGTTCGTATTGTTGGCAATCAAAATGGAGGTGTCCTTAGGACACACAAGATGTCCGCCTGTCCGTAATTAAGCAAAAAGGGAGTGTCAAAATGGGGGTGTCCGCAGAACACTAAAGATATATGCATGTTCGTAGCTATGCAAAATACATTGTCCTAAGAACATTCCCCCTGTTCGCATTGTCTGTAACCAGAATGCATAAGTCCATAGAACACATAGGACATCTGTCCGCAAAGTTGTGATGCACATTTATTTTGTTGGGGACCTGAACACTGTCCATAGAACACCTGCTTGCATGCGTAGCACATCCTTGCCCCTACGAAGATTGTGCCTGTCCGCAACTGACTGCTGCATGTGTTTTACACTTTTAATTCGTTCAGGGCCTGGAACACTATCCCTAGAACATCCGTAGACCCGACCCCGTGCATTTGGTGACCTATGGACAGCCATACCATTAACCAACATTTCCTCGATGTCATCATGTGACCGCACCCGCGCTAAGCATAATGAACACTGTCCGGGCCCCCGGACACCTAAAAAGTATTTTTTTCAGCAATCCAAGGTATTTTCCTGGGAAGGTTCACCTTTGCACATGTCCCACACTACGTCCCTGGCGATCTGCATACTTTTGGGATTTCATTTAGCCCTTTCTTGGTGTTTGAAATGTTCGAGGACAGCGCGGGTGTCCACATTGGATTGCTCTTGCTCTTTGAAACAGCTGACATGATGGCTTCAATGGCTGCTGCTGGTGCTAGTGCTGTCTCAGCAGCACCCCCAACCCCTTCACCCCCAACAACTCCCCAAGGACCTGCAGAGGGGAACAGGCATCATGATACAGAGGAGAGTGATGAAGAAGATGAAGAGGGTGAGGTAGTGGAAGTCCCTACTAGTAGTTCTCACCATGAATCTTGGGTGTGGAGCTTATTTACCACTGTTGCTGGAGAACCAAAAGCACATGCACACAAGGTGACCTGCAATCAGTGCAAGATTGTGCTGAGTCATGGGAAACCAGGTTTGTAAGCTATGGTACTACCTCAATGAAGTGACACCTAAAATCGTTCTACGGTGGGGCTATTCGTAAGGCTGTACCTTGCGATAAATGTAGTAGGTTGAGTTCTCCTGCAGCATCCTCCGTTTCCCCTCCTGCCACCACAAGAGACACTCCTGTGGGGCAGCGTATCCCTCCAGCTGCCACGCAGGCCATAAATGATGCTGTTGATCCTTACCTATCGAGGGTCACAATATTGTGCATGTACTGCGACGGGGAGAACCTTCTAAATCCTTTCGAGACTGTGGTCCAGGAGCATGAAAAGAACTGCTACCTACCTGAATAAGGCCCACCCTACATCTTCCTCTCTCCACCTGCCCTTTCTTATCCCCATGGTTGGTGTCTCTTCCTTACCCCCTTTCTTTTCCTTTGCTTGTGGGTCATGTTTAAAAAAAACAAAAAAATATAAAACAGCAAAAACCAAAAAAAGGCTCTTTTCAGAGCTGCATTTCACAGTTCAAAAAGAGAAGTGTCAGGGCCCTGTGCATTTTTACAAGTCAGCGGACTGTCCGCGGACCTCTAAAATCTTTTCAGTGCTGCCCTGTCACAACCATTACACGTTTCTCTGGGAGGAAGTGGTAGCTCTGAAAAGAGCCTTTTTGTGTTTTTTTTTTGTGTTTTGAAAACTTCAAATGGTCAACACCTACTGCAAAATGGATTGCTGTAATTCCAGAAAATGTCAAATTGCATTTTGTGTATTTCGCAAAAAAATCTGATTGCCGGCATAAGTAAAATGCACTCCATCTCTGCGAAAAAAAGTGTGTACTATGAAACATAATGTGTTCATTGTGAAAAGAGGACATACCAACATCTCTCAAAAAGGCACAGACAGCCTTGTTAACATTGCATCTTGATTTCTCCATTTGTGGACCAAAGGAAGAAGAACACAGCCACATTTGTCACTGCTCAATACTGGACACAAATACTCTGGAGCTTGGATACATGTCCATGACTTTCCCAAGTCCTTCTTTAATTGCAAATTGCAAAGAGATTCCAGAAACATGTCCTAAACTGTTCCCTCCATAATGAATAATAATAATAATGTTTGGATGACACTGTGTCACCAAAGTAGCACAAAGGGTACCAAATCCAGCCACTTCAGTCCATTCACTCCATGCCAGTGCACTTCCACATGAGGGAATCCAAGATGTACAGCCACTCCGCAGCGGTCTGCATGCACCTCCAACCAATTTATCCATGAATCTCCCTAAATCCAGACAATCTGCTTTCTAAAACACACAGTCATAGCTATCTTCTCTCCTCTCAGGAAAAAGACTTTCTGACAAACTCTCTGTTCATACATCACACCCAGTAACCCTATTGACCAATCCCTTGCTGTGCTACGTCTCATTTGCATCCCCCTCAATCTCAAAAATCCCATATGTAATACGTACTGTCCGCGGACAACTGCAGTGTCTGCAGACTAAATGTAAAATCTGAACGTGCAGAATTAAAATTTAAACAGTGTGCCCCATTTCCCCTTTGAGGTTGGCTCTGAAAAGAGCCTTTTTTTGTTTTTTTGCAGATGGTTCAGAAATACCTTGTAAAAATCTTCAAATTAGCTTCACCAAAGCAACCCTTATGTTCCAAAACAGCATGGCATTTCCCACAAAAGATAAAGACATGCCATCTTCTTTAAAGTAATCAACATTACCAGAGTCAATGTTGTCATTGTTGCAAAAGAACATGCCAGCTATAAGCATAAAAACAAACATGCCTCGGTTGATTACTCACCTAGCAATATTTTGCTGAGGCCAAAAAACAGAACTATTGTCCCATATTGCCCTAGGTACCAAATCAGAAAACATTACCTTGGTATTTGGAAGTAGTTTCATTACTGCCTGAACCAAGTTTTCTAGATCTTTTAACAAAGTAGGGGAACAGACATAACACAAATACAAAGCACCACAGTGCAGGACAACCACATTTGGACTGTTAACCCTAGCCATATCTTGGCAAACTTCTACCATTGCCTGCAAATTGAAACCAGGCGCAGTGCTCCACACCACCTCCACTCATTCTACATCAAAATTCTTTCCCACATTCCTACATTTTGCATACTTCTCCAAACCATTCACAAACAAATCTCCAAGCACCACCACCCTGACTTTCTCCACCTCGGCCATCTTCACTACACACAGCCTCTCTCAATACGAAGCACAACCTCAACACCTGATTGGCTAATCCTCAAAATACACTCTTATTTCATGCTCAGAATGCCCGGATGTGGCATATCGTGTCTGCGAACAGCCGCATTGTTCGCGGAGCACGTAAGTAACACTGGGGCAGCCCTTCTACCCTTTCCACTTCACTCCCTGCACCATTCCCTCATTGGCTAATGTTAAACAGTCACACAACCATACACCAATCACATGCAAGACCTTTACCTCTAACTCCATCATCACAATTCAGCACTTTAGATGTACTGTTCATCACTCTGAGTACAATTGTGCTGTGGCTCCAAAGCAACTACAGCAAGTACTAGTAAACTCTCCAACATTTCTACTTGAAGATTCATGTACATCCACATGCATGAACACAAAGTACAGGTATGAATATTTTTTGCACAGTACATCATACATGCCAACATTCCAACCCACCTGGAAGGGACATTTCCTCCAAAAAAATCAGGGGACAACTTTTGTGTCATAAGAATGCATTGGGCAAAGATGTATTTTCGGTGGGAGAATGTGAAAAATAACACTATTTTTCATGGTAAAATGGGGAGTCTCCCGCCTAAATTAGGAGGATTGGCATATATGGTACATGTACATCTCTTGTATGAATGCATATAAACAGAGTAACTGCCACTTACCCTGTGTAACATGTAAAACAAGCTTTCTGTCATTTCTCCCATCTGCTATGATCAAGTGTCACTTGCAAAGTTGTCTGCTCTCCAAATTTTTATATAACCATATTATTAACTGCAATGTGCAAACTGTTATTTTCGTCATTCATTCCATCATTTCTGTAACCACTGCCACATATTTAACCACTTTTCAACCATGATAGCATTTAATGCATTATAGTGCATAAGATGTACATATAATTTCCTTTCTATACATTCTGCATATTTCACATACATTCTATCATTTCAACTTCCTTTACAAATGACTATATTAGTAATCAGTCACAACACACACAGCTATCTGGTAAATTGCCATTTCATGTTAAAAGATTTGAGAATAACAGTATATTTATGGAAAAAAGGCTTTCTAGTGTGTTATAAAATTACACACAGCCAGGATGAGTGCATGCATCTTTATTTATGCACACAGATAGCCAATATCATTGGAAAGGCTCCCAGCTAAAACAACACCACTGCCTCTACAACTGTTCTTCCAATCTACACAGCTCTCTCATTCCAGCTGGTTGCCCATTATGTTCTAGATTTCACAACAGCATTCAACTATGCATAGGTGCAGTCATATCTATCACATCATCAACAACTAAGTATAGTGTTGTAAAGCAAGACATACAACATCTCCACCCTTCCCTTCAGTCTGCAACACAAGCACCAGGTCCTTCCTTGCAACCCTTACTTTATTTCGGACTCTTCCATCTCCAAGCACCACAGAATCACCCAGTACTTTAGTAATCACCTACTGAGTAATAAGCTGCTGACCCCATAAAATCCTTCTGATTTATTTCCCACATCTTCACAAATACATACATTGCGTACTTTTCCATACAGTTCCTGCCATTTACCCTGTAAGAATAGCAAACAAACCCATTGCACAATCACACACCTCTACATACATCCTTACCATCATACTCAGAAACTCATGAACAAAACACACATACACTGCACAAAATCCCAACCCACACTTTCTTTTTTTCTCCAACAGACCCCAAAGAATGCCTACCAAAAAGCAACTCTGTAGAAAGCAACACAAATTGAAACGGAATCAAACTAAAACTCTCCAAAATAAGCATCCCCCTCTAGCAGAATTTGTACAAAAAGTTCTAACAAAACAGCTAATACAGTCATTAAGTGAAACAAAACAAGCTTCTAGTATAGAATATAGAAACGTTGCCTCTTCTTTCAAAATGTAAAATGAAACAGAAAGTGATTAACAAGACTGCAGCTACCACTAGTACTAACACTGCACCTATAAATCTTGATGTGGCGGCAACTAAGCATAGCAACAAAAACTTCTTTTTCAAAAAATGTTGTGCCACAGAGTCCTTCAGAACCTTATAAAACAGGAGACAAATCACACACAACCCTTAAAACCTACTGTGGAAAATGTATCCTAGAAGCTCTTATAGACAGTGCAATCCTTCTCAAAAGGAAATTATTTATTTCAGTGTCAAACATCTGTGGAGGTGAATGGAGTCACACCA